>NW_024467141.1:46915-1378208 GCF_000820605.1 Sporothrix brasiliensis 5110
TTTTTTTCTTTTTTTTTTTNTTTTTTTTTTTTTTTAGGTTAAAAGAATTTTTTTTGTTTGACTGTTTTTTTTTAAAAAAAAAAAAACAGAAAACATGAAATTTTGATGAAATAATAACACTTTCAACATAAGAAAAACAACAACAAGAAAGGCAAATAGGAGATACTTTATCTTCGATAAATTTGTAGATTACACCCAACGCGCCAAATAAAAGAACAACAAATTGTCACCAGTGTCGGGTGTGGAAAACAAGTCCCTGTAATTGGCTCACGTAATAAAGTGGGTCTATGAGGAAACTACAACCTACCAAATACAAACGATGGACAAAAAAAAAAAGCTTCAAAACAGACAACAGTTCGTTCAGGTACGAAGCCAAATCCAACTCTAGCACACCCAACACCATGGTATTGCTACGAACCATGCCGGCGCCCTGCTTCAGGTGTCTAACTCAACGGCCACTATTGGCCGCGGTTAGTGGGCGGCCAGCCGCGATGACCAGCGCATTTACTTCGATCCAGACCCGCGGCAAGAAGACGAAGCGCCGCGATCAGGGCGTTGTAGTTCGTCTGCTAGAGGACATTACACAATTCGGCCGACGAGATACGATTTTGCGGGTGGAGCGCGGGCGCATGCGCAATTTCTGGTATCCGAATGGCCTGGCCGAATACATGACCTCCGCTCGCATGGCTGAGCTGGGCCCTTCTGCTACTGATGCTGTCGCCCAACCCGATCCGTGGTTTGTCGCACGGCAGGATGGTGTGGAGGGCGAGACCATATCCCAAACGGAAACCAAGGCGGCGCGACCGACAATGGCCCTAAAGACCGTATCCGTACGTTTCTCAGGAAGCGATCATTTTCTTTGACTACTAATATGCAGAAGCGATCTGACCATTACTTACAGGCCACCCGTGCTGCTCTTCTCATCGAAACAATCGTCCCATCAAGCATTGTGTTCTACCGGAAACCTATCTCGACCGACACATCCGCCATATTCGGCTCCGTATCGGCCGACGACGTTACCAACACACTACGCGAGGTTCTGCAAGGCAGCCATGACGAGGAAGCCGCGCTGGTTCGTGTGGAACCACGCGACGTGCACTTCGTTGTTTCAGTGGGCACGGAGTCAAAACAGCGACACCAAGGAGATGACGAGCATGCGCCAACCACTGACCGAGTCAAGGCTTTGGGACGCTGGGAAGTGAATATCGTGGTGCGTGGAAACAGCTCTGAGCCTGCTACGCGAGTCTATGCGGCTGAGAAAGCGACTACATCTGGCGGAAAATCAGTCACGGTACGGAAGATTGTGGAAGTGGTGGCTACTCAAGAGTTGGGCCAATGAGCATGGGGAATCAAGCGCCCAATTGTATACTTTATGTTCATATATCCCGTCCATAATAAACACTGGCATGGTATTGATCCCAAAGCACGGGATACCGGTGAATATGTATGAGTGCAATAGGTAAATAAAACGATATCGTTGCCTTTTCTCCACATCGCGGTAGCCTGCGTTGAGTTTGCAATCAAATCATTCTTGCAGCAGAGAAGTCGAAAGACAGGTATTAGGCGATAATAAGCAACAAGATGGAACTGAACATCACAAACAAAAACGATACACCTGAACGAGAAAGAGAGAAATGGAGAAAACACGCCAGTAAGATTAAGAAAAACCCTGCAAATCGAACCAAAACTCTTATTTGGGCTTCTTTCCGACCTCAGCACCGTAGTCCACGGCCCATAGCGCGTCCCACACAACGCTTTGTTTTGACGGCGTTTCTGACAGAGCGCTCGTGTCGCGTTGAAGGTTGACAACCTGTCGCTAATTGAGAAAAGATAAACACAATATTAGGGTCCGAGCAAAGCATCGACGGCCCCTGCAGAAGCAGCGGCAGCTCCTGCAGGAGGAGGAGTAGAAGTAGAGTTTGAGTCCCGTACCTCGGAGGTATGTGAGGAATTGTTAGCCGCCGCTTCACTGGATTGGTCGCGCGCCACAGTGGGGCCTTCGCGAGAGGTGACGATGGTGGATGGTGCCGTTGCATGATGTGCTCCGGCATTCCTGTCGTGGCTCACGGTCGGCGCTGCGGGTGCCGTCGGCGGGCTGGCACCATGCTCAGCTGTGTCGGTTGGGGCTAAGCGCAAACTGTTGGTCTCGCTCGCGATGGCAGTACCACGCAACGACGCGGCAGCCAGGCCAGGGCCGGCTATATGGGCAAGCGGTGCTGCTTTTCTAGAACTTGTGCTCGAGCGTCGGCTTTCGAGGCTTCGCGAGAGAGTCTTACTCACGCCGTCGATACCCGTCGGTCGCCCAGCTCCTAAGCCTAGTCCCAGACCACGGCCAGAGGCCGTCCTTGCGTGGGTGTGGATGTCGGCAACTGCCTCGACATGATTTGCAGCAACGGTGCTCTTACCCAGTCCCGGTGTGGACGGTGCGCCGGGTTTGTCTTCGATCGCGTCAATCAAGTACCAGCGCAGACCATCCGAGAGATCGAAAGGGTTGTCGTTCTCGTTGTCGTCGGTGCTGAGCGACGTGGTCTCCTCGCCTCCACCACGGTTCGCGTTTTGTTGCTGTTGCTGCTGCTGTAAATTTTTGGAAAGGTCAACGACTTTTTCCTGAACACGAGCGATGCGTGCTACCAACCACTCGCGGTTTTGAAGCCTGTGTGCTTCCTGCTCACGGAGAAAGTAGTGTGGGAAACCAATGTTGAAAGCGGCCCATGCACCACTGGTTTGGTTGCGTGTGGGCAAGAAAAGGGCTAGATCGCCTTCTTTGAAGTGCTTGAAGGCGATCTTCTCATGTGCTTCCTTCTGCAGTGTGTGTGCCTTTTCACGATAACTGCGTACGTCACGCTGCATTTTTCGTGCAATGTGCTCGACTTCTTTGACCCGCCGGTAGACGGTCTCGGCCACAGCATCAATATCAAAGCTACACACAGCTGTCATGAACTCGGTATATTGGACTGCCTCTGTCTCTCCGTCGGCACTATTCATCCAATAGAGAAGTTCCACATCGGCGGCCTTTTCTCCGGCAGCGATTGAAGAAATTGGAGGAGATTCGCCTGGTCGGGTCGCCTGCAACACGCCGGAAGGCCGTCTGAGGAGAGACGAGGCACCCTCGCCACTCATGGCTGAACGTTCTGACCGGGGAATTTTTTGGATCACCATTGATTCCCCGTCGCGGGTCACAGAGAATCCCAGTCGTTCGAGCAGTCGGCAAAGGCGGTCGTTTTGGGTGTAGAGCCGCTGTGACAAGTCTTTGGCACGCAGCGTGCGCGCATCAAATCGGGCAGTCAGGCTCGCTAGGGCAGTCTGAGCGTCGCTGTGCTTTTCCTGGAACATCCGCAGCTCTTCCTCAACACCGCCAAGATGGGACTGTTTCGCGACGACCTCCTCTGTCAGCGCTTCTACTTTGCGCTCCTCCTCCTCGAGCCTCTTGCGCAACGTCTCCGATCCCGTCTCGCCGTCTGCAATTTTAGCCCGGAGCTGGAAGAGTTCTGTACGACTTTCACCAAGTTCATCCTCCAGTGTGGTAATGCGCGCCATGTTTTCCGCAAGCTTTTCGCGGAGGCGCCGTGCAGCAACTTCCTCAGTTGCTAAGGTCGCTTTGGAAGAAGCCAGTTCATCGCGAAGATCTTTATTCGCAGCTTCAGCCCTCTCTAGATCGGCCCTAATAATAATCATGTCTCCGGCCGTGGTTTGCATGCGGGCCAACGCGTCCGCCAGCGTGCCCGAAACCGCCTCGATAAGATCAGAAACATCAGCTGGCGGTATCGACTTAGTTGGCTCGAGGTCTTTGCCCTCAATTGAAACCAACTGCGCATGGAGATCGCGGAAGCCATTGGATAACATCTTCTCGGCATCTTTGGCATCCTGCAGGCGCTTTGCCGTGGATTGTGCGTCATCCAGTGCTGCCTGAACCTGCTTCTCGAGCGACTCGATTTGCTCACGCTGTAGCTTGGTCTCTTTCCGTAAAAAGTCCACCTGACCTTGGTTCTTGAGCACATCGTCTCGGTGTGTCTTGTTTAGGTGTTCAATCTCTTCCTGGGCGGAGCGCAACTTGTTGTCAAGTGTCGCCTTTTCATTTTCGCGCGACTCGTCGAAGTGCTCTATCTCGTCTTCTGTGTCCTCTAGGCGTGCCTGAAGCCGCTTGATTTCGTCTTCAAGCGACTTGCGTTCTTCTGTGAATTCTCTCTTAAGAGCCTCTAGATTCTCCAACAGGTCCTTCTTGGTGGAGTTGGTCTCGTCCATCTGGCCTATTATATTGGCGTTTTCTACCGTGCGAGCTTGGAGGTCCTTTTCAAATGCGGCCGACCGTAACTTTTCAGCGGCCAATTGTGCTTCAAGCAGTTGAACCCGCTGGGCTTCTTGAGCATCTGCGGCAACGGCGACTGTTGATATGCTCCCTCCTTCGAGTAATGTCCGACGGTCTCTTTGCAGCTGTGGCGTTCCTGGCTTGTCCGATACTGTTGACTCGGCCCGGTCGGAGAATTGCTGACTCGGTGTGGCCTGGAACATTCCGCCAAGACTAGCTCGGGATGCCTGGCTCTGGCGGTGCAGCAGGTCTTCGAGCCTACGCACACGGCTTTCAGCTGTCCTTAGTTTGTTCTCGGTTTTGGCTTTGTCGTCCTGCAAACGCCGCAGCACATCGTCGTCACCACGTACGAGCAGGCCGCTGCGTCCCAGGGCAACGTCGTGGACGCTGCCGTTTTTAAAAGCCTTGATGCGTTTGGACTGCTGTTTGGTCGGCGCATTGAGGTCAGCAATCATCTTGCCAATGTCATCGATGAGGCCGCCGTCTGCTTTCTGACGCTGGAGAACGTCATAGAGTTTTTCCAAATCCTTTCGAGTGACATTCGGCCAATCGGCTTCCTCTCCAAGAAGGTTGACCTCAAGGCCGGCAACCTGGTTTTCAGCCGACGTCACTGATGGGCCATATGCAAGGTTGCCGACCGACTTTTGCCACTTCTTTCGGCGCTTGACTTCCTCGTCGTGAAACAGTGCCATTTCGTTGGCGAGAGTCGAGGAGTCCGTCTTGACTTTGTCCAGCCACTCACGGCGCTTGATGGCTTCGCTGACAAAAGAAGCGTAAACATAAGGAATCTGCTGCACCAGGCGTAGGTAGTCAAAGTGCGCCATATCATCCTCGTTGCTGACGGCGGAAATCTGGCCCTTGATACTGCTGCTGAGGCTGGTCAAGTTGGTAATGTTGCGCATGAAATCGATGGTTTCCACTGCCAAGGCGTTGCGCGACTGTGTTGCGTAGCGGAACATCTCGTCCATTTCGGCGGCCCGTGTCTTGATGCTCGGCAGGAGACGCTCTGTGTGAGTAGCAGCAATCTTTGACGCCTGTAGCACATCTCGTGTCGATTCAGCGTACTCGAGTGTTGTCTGGTAATCGGTGCTGATTTTATTGGCGAGGGCCTTGATGTCTTCTAGTAGCTGTGCAGATTCGCCCTCATGAGACAATGCGGAGCGGTCGACGGCTCGCTCAAACCCTTGGAGGACCTCTTCGCAGCCTTGCAGTAGCTGCGGTGCGTCGCGCTCAAGCACATCGATGTTCGCGTGGAAGCGGCGAAGTGCGGCAGGCGCGAGTTTTCCGGCCTTGCGTGCCGTTTCCACATCGATTAGGTCTTCCAAAGTCGCGCGCTGCGTTCCTCCCATGGAACGTCCGTTCAGACCGGCGCTGTCGGTTCGGCCTGTCATAAACCAGAGCATGGGCGACGATATGGAAACGCTCCGCGCCAGCTCCAAGTATTGTTCCCAGCGGTCCACCAAATTGGCATAGTCCACCCTTGCACTATCCAGCCATTTCTTGATCTCGGTGTACTTATTTTCCGTACTCCTAACGACAGCCTCGAGGTTGGCAACGGCCGCATCTAGGCATCGCATCATGGCGTCCATTTCGGCATATCGTTCTTGGGCGGCGCCTGCCTTGCTGGAACACTCGTCAGCGACTGACGTGGCCCACTTCTGACGTGCGTGGAAGAGGTCTTGCCATGCGGATAGCGATCGCTGGTCACGGAGATCGTTTGGAGGATTGGACGCGGTATAATGTTTGGCGAGAGGTATTTCGAGGTTTACTATGGCGGCAGCGCTTGCCGTATCTGACTGTGTCGTGCGCGCATCGTAAACGTAGATCTCCTTCTATTGTTTGTATGCGCAATAGTCAGTTGACCGCGATGAAGGCTATAGGAGTTTTTCGCACTGCCGACTGGACCGAAGCCTACCTCTGTCTGGAAAGCGGCTAGCCGAAGAGGCTTCCCCTGGGGGGTAAGGGCAATAATGTACTCGGTTGGGATTGATGTCTGGCGGCTAACAAGCGTCTTGAATTCATCGAGGCTGGTACGTGGCGCCCTATGTTAGCTGCTTGTCCCGAAGTATTCTAAGAAAGGTGTAGGCAGCCCTTGGATATGTCGAACGTACGACAGCATTTGTGAGAAGTCAACATGTAGGCGCCGGCCCGTGTGGGCTATCAACACTTCGTTGGCCATCACAAGACATGACCCCCGAGCTTGACTGGTTGTTAAAGCCCGGGGCCCGGAGGTAAGTGTGGCCAGTAGGGTGAAGAAGGCTGTTGACGATGAAAAGACCCTGTGATGCTTGGTAACAAGCTCCAAGTGCTGCTGACCAGAGCTAAGACTGGCGGAAAAGCAAAGGAGGCCGATGCGCGTGGTCAAGCCGATGTCTCGTTCGTGGCGAAGATTTGTCGGGGATAGTTGGTAGATTGTATAGAGAAAAAAAAGTTGCAGTAAACGCTCCTACGTTTGTGGCATGGACCCCTGATGTTGTTGATGCATCTGGGAGTACGATTTATATCAAAAGTAACGGAGAACGCTGCTGCGCATCTTGCGCTGTGCCCAGACGTGGCTCCAGCCTACCTGACTAAACTACATTAGCGCCACAGCTGCCTCGTGACTGGTGCGGAGTGTTATCAGCCCCAACTTCAGGCCGGCTTGGATGTTAGAAACTTGACGCCACAAACAACACCAGCCACAAAAGGCTGTCCAGACGCGAAGCTGTATTCAAGGGCAACAACAAATCTCAAGGAGACGGCCTACTTGACACAGTGCGATCTGAATCGCGGTATCGCATAATTCTCCTACCTCCGCATTTTTTTTTTAATAATATGGCGGCCGAATTGGGGGACACGCCTATGAGCGACGCGCCAGACGAGGGTGTAGTAGGACCGCTGGATCTTTCTGAAGACGAGAAGCGAGCATTGGCGCTCTACGACCAGCTCCGGAGCATACGGCTCGAGATTGGCCTTTTAAAGGCGCGGGAATCGTTCACAGGAGGTAAGTCTTAGGGTGAGCGGTGGTTGGTAGCGAAATATACGGGGGCAAGACAAGAATTAACAAAATGCAGATGCATCGCCAGTTGTCGGTGAAGGAGATATTGCGGCTAGACAAAGACAATTGCTGGAGGCACGCGCCTCTTACGTTTTGCGTAACGAAGTGGTCGACAGCGTCCTGACAGTCAATGCTGTCCTCAAAGCTGTGCACGGCGCTACGCAAGCCTCGCCCATCGAGCGGGATCTTTTACCGGCCATCAAACAGAGAGACGCTGCGTCCAAGGCCGTTGCGCAAGAATCGTCTGCGCGGCGCGAAGCTCATGACGAGAGTGCGACGGTGGCGGCAGAGCTCCGCCAATTGGAGAAACAAAACGCTCGTCTCGCAGCGGAAGTACGGGAGCTTGCGCTGGCAATAGCAGCAACGGACCAGCTAGGTCCAGCGACAGCAGGCGACGAGGGAGACATGGACGAGGCGATCTTGGAGCGGAAGAAGCTGTTATCAGGCGTCAAGACGAGCCGGCAGCGCTGGACGCTAATCAAAGGCGCTGCAAGTGCTATCATTGTCGGGAGTGGAGTCGACTGGACAAAAGAGGTAGCTCTCAGTGATATTGTCCTCGACTCGGAATGAACTCCGTGGATGGGAAACACTCAGTCACAAGAATTGATATCAGACCCATCATTGCCTCCGGTTGCGCCATGCGGCGTGCCGAGTGACGGTTAGAGCAACTCGATGCGCGTGGTATAAACTACCGTATGTTTTGCGAAAGGATACAGTGGCATGTATTCGAGGAGTCACGTCGCGGATCAGCCAAGAGCATGGTGATTGCTTGCTTACAAGGCCCAACGATTCTCACGAACGACGACGGCCAACCAAATGATCTGAGGACCTAACGGCGCAGTCTAGGGCAGGTGTGCGAGCTGGCCGTTGTTCACACATAGATCGGTTTTTTAACATGCAAACCATACGCACGCAAATATGTATACGAAATATTTCGTCTCCAACAAACAATAAGATATCATTGTACCATCTACATGGCAGCGCATCCATTTCAGATGTGTAGGAGGGAAGACGCGTACGAGATCGACGCGTCGGGGTTTGTTTGCATCTTCACGTGACGGTGTGATTTGGTACGATTTTCTTGTTTTGACTTCGCCCAAAATGGCCTGAGGAGCAAAAAATAACATGGCGAAAATCTGGCAGCGAAAATAGGGACACAAATAACAAAAACCATGCGTCCTATTTTCTGGCGAATGGCAGCGCTACCTTGCATACACCCCCCTCTCCGCCACTGAACATGTTTCTCAGAGGTACCGCCGCCTTGCAAGCAGTGCTCTCGTCATTCGCGTCTGCGCGCCTTCCACTTGTTTCCCCATCTTCCAATCCCGCTGCCGTTGGCCTCTTTCTCGCACTCATCCAAGTACGACTATTGTGCATATGCATGGCGCACATGGGTGTACTTTGTACGTTTCTGGGCGATTGTTGTCAATTCCCACTCCGCTCTCACACTGGCACATGATACTGCCAAAATGCTGCCCCGTCAGGAGTACGAGACTGCAATGCGGTTCTCGCGCAATTTGGCTGAGTAATCTGTCACATACTCGATCACTCACAATAGACCGATGCTGGTACTTGCGACGAAAATGACATTTTGTGTGTAATAAAGAGTGCTTCAAAATTCTCAGATTTGTTTACAGGATACTTTCCGCGAGGATGTGATTTTTGTATCGTGTCCGTTGTTTGTCGCGGACGACTACGATGTACAGAGTAGGATGCTTTGATCTCTGCTACTCTTCGTTTCTACTTTTATTTTAGGCCACAATAACTTGCGGAGTGTGTCGTACTCCGTACGGCATATAGTATTGAACAAACTACCGGGAGTTTTCGTGTAAGCGAAAGTCCTCAGTCAGGGCTATGCATTAAAAGACCAGTTGAGCTCAGACGGCCTAATCCAACCTCTCTATCGAAGCGCAGATCGACGAAGGAGATAACCAAGCACTACAAGGTTAATGTCTTACGTGAAGAAGTGTGCTCGGCGTGAAACAAAACAGAATACGGGCACTTTGAGGATGGTCGTCTATCCCAACAACCAAATAAGGACGGATGGCGGTCGGAACGTAAAGGGGTTTGTGTAAGACGCTAGTAGTCCCATAACGAACGTCGAACCAGATGGCCAGAAAAAGGTACTTCGTACAAATTACACAGTACAAAGTTAGCCACGGTACCTCAAAGAGATACATACGATAAGGTACTGGTACATATGGCGTTGGCGCGGAGATACATGCTGCTCCTGCAAAATTTAAGTACCCGGTCAAGTAGGGCGGTTCGGTGGTTTGGTCCTCAAGCGTAAACAAGAGGTCCTGCCTGTGCTCCATACCGTCGAGCTCTCCATAATCCCGTAGGCTAGTTCGAGAGCTACTGCAAATGTGTCCCAGCTCCTACCACCTCAATGTAAGCAGCTTCCTTAGCGACATGTGTTATGCGGCGGAGCATTTTGCTCTTTACTATTATCATCCGAAGGCATTTTGTTTTGTGCGCCAACGCCGCCTTGGAAGCAGAGTTGATCTTTAACACGACCTATTACTTTGGAACAAGCTGCACCCCTCTCTTTTTCTTCCTTCCCCTTTCGTCGTCTTTTGTGAGATTACGAATAAAACAAAGATGAACATACACTCACCGCCGGTCCGCTTTTGTATTCGTCTATTAAGCCTTCAGTATCGCTTACAGTCGCGCGGTCAGAGCAGGGGACACGGGAGGAATGGCTTCTATCAACAAAAGTAAAGGTGCACGGCTGTTGGTTCAAAATATGATGTACGTGCGAATTCGCTGGTTTGGAAGTACACAGTACAAATTTTAGGCGGCACATGGTACAACAATTCAAGTACTGTACCCGGTGTCTGAGCGGCACGGAGAAATCACCCCTTTGCCCCAGGCCAGTCCACACTGTTGCTCACCCACCCCCTCCCTACCGGCCACCCTCATTTCCACCCGAGTCGACCTTTGAATTTTGGGGGGTTTTGGCACCGCCCACCTACACCTCACACACATTTCCCTCTCATTTCTCGACCCTCCTGGCCATTGCGCCCTTCGTTCCTACCCTTTGCTACGGCGGTTTCAGTACGCTGCTGGCCTAAGCAGACCAAAACATCACCCCAACGTACCCGCCATTGGTCTTCATACAACCGGCACACCACAACCGTACATGACCCAAGAGGGAGACACACGAAAACACGTACACACACGCCCACCCTGCCTTCCCTTTTGTCGCTCCCTCTCTGCCCACACGCGCCGCGCTCCCACCTCCCCTCTCCGTTGCCCTCCTCAATCAGCCCAACTGGCCCATAGTAAAAAGGCCCGCCTTCTCTCTCTCCCCTACGCCCACGCACTCTCTCCCTCTCTCTCCTCCTCTCTTTTCTCTTCTCTTTTCGCACGCAAAATCTCCCATACAACAGCTTCCCCCAGCAAAACACCTCACAGTGAAAGCCTCGCATCGTCCCATACAAATCCACGCCTCATTCACTTACATTCACTACCATCCCATACAACTTTGTAAGTACTTTGAAATTCACCCTCGTCCGCTGCTATTTGCAAGTCACTTCCCATGCTCTCTACTTTCGACACCTTCAGTCGCTTTCACCCTGTTATTTGTGGTCCAGTGGACTTCTTTTGCAGTGATTTGCGACTTTCGACAACGGAACAGCCATTTTGGTTTGTTCATAACCGCGTGCAAGCTCGTCTTGTGTCGTGGTCCATCGCATTCGCGTTTATTTTGCTCGCCCGCGCGCACTGGTCCCTCCGCCGCAACAAGATTGCGATTTTCTTGACAAAATAAGCGCACCTTCACAAGACTGGGAACCAGTCTGATTTTCATCCACAATGCCTTTTCATTTCCAGCATCACCAACTCCGCGATCACTTATCGCGACATTTGCAACCAACCACCACCAACTGCGCAAGATCCATTTCCACCCGCGTCGTTTCAATTTCCATTCATGTCATTCTACGCATGTCATTCTACGCACTTAAACAAATGCGACTGACATCGTTTGGGCAATTGAATCGATACGCGTGCTGTGCCCTTGTTGCCACTACAAATTGATATTTTTTATTTTCCTTCTGCGACTTTTTTTTTTCGCATTGGCAACAAGTGGATCTGTTTTGTCGCATATGGTGTGGCTCGTCACAAGGACCAGTGTTCTATGACGACGCATCTTGCAGGATCACTAGCCGGACGAATTCTTGCTAACCATTCCGAAGCATCATGCCTAAGGCCGCAGCAAAGAAGACCGGTAAGGTCGAGAAGCGCCGAGGCAAGAAGGACCCCAACGCTCCCAAGCGCGGTCTGTCTGCCTACATGTTCTTTGCGAACGAGCAGCGCGAGAACGTCCGCGACGAGAACCCCGGTATTTCTTTCGGCCAGGTTGGCAAGCTTCTCGGTGAGCGCTGGAAGGCCCTCAACGACAAGCAGCGCACTCCGTACGAGGCCAAGGCCGCTGTCGACAAGAAGCGGTACGAGGACGAGAAGGCTGCTTACAACGTGAGTCTAAGTCTCTTCACGGTTTTGATTGATTGACTCAACACTTGCCGTGCCCATTATTCAAACAGTACACTGACGCAAAATAGGCATAAGCAATGAGTTGACGGCACTATTTCTGTTTTTGTTTTAATATTCATGTGTTATTCGGTATGGACGGGTTGTGGCGCGAGGACAACTGACAAGGGATTGAGTTTCGTGTACATTCTCGGGTCATATGTCCGGCTGGTTTTTTTTTATCTTCTGCTTTTACGGGATGTACGGGGATTATTTGAATTTACTCGGGTTACGACAACATCGGCCATACCAACATGGCAGCGTCCTCTTGCCCAGTGTTGTCCTTCACTTGTATGTATTCTACATTGGTCTCTTGTAGAGAAGTGTGGACATGGGAGATGATATGTATGACTAGTCGAAGGATATTGGAGTAAAACAAGGCTGCTGCGCCAATTTTCTAGACCTGTTCTTTTTTTTTCAAGTCAAGCTTCCTCGTTGCTTAAGTTGTACTTTTGGTTTGTTGCTGCGAGGCTGGATTCGTCCCGATCCGTCCCGTTGGACACAAGTAGTCTTTTGACAGCCTTACAGGCGCTGACCGCTCTCGGTTTCTTGATATGCAGTCTGCCAGCTAGGAGCATTTGTTTACGTCTGTTTCCGTACAGTTGTATTGTAGCCCACAAAGAGCGATCGTAAGGAGAATCCATTCACTCTTGGCTCAAGTGGACGTTCGCTACGTTGCGTCCATGCACGACGTTGGTCCAAATAACGAACGATTGTGTTCCATATTTGTGCACGTCATTTGTCGGAAACGGGGACGGTTTGGGTCGTCCCAGGCAGGAAATCCGCTTTGTGACTTCGTGGCATATATTCCAGCCAGCGGTCTTCATGCAGCTTGCTCCTTCTTTAGCCACCGAACTGAGAACCATACCTGCCTTCTCCAAGCCCCCACATGCTCTAATATCCATCAATTGCCATCGCCGTTTCTCGCGCAATCTACCAGTCGTTGCCTGATTAACTTACAAAACAGACGAACCCAGGGCCTAAGGCCGCACATTATCTGCCCGCCGCTGCTTCTGTTAACCTTCACCCTCGCTAGGACGATACCAAGAACACAGGCGGCCACCGGCTCCAGCAAAAAAGTGTGATTAGTAAGCAGGGCAGACTTCAGACAACAGCCGAGAAGTAATTCTCGTTGCCGACACAGTATGGCTTGAACGCCGGTCCACTAACTTTCGCATCGACGACTTCATCTGGCAGTCCACAAACAGAATGGCCCTTTCCTGACTATTCTATTTCGATTGGCGCGGCCTCTTGTTGGATGCAAACTCCACAAGATAGATGTCGAGCCAGCCGGCTTGCATAACGCTGCTGCAAGAGCGCCGACAGGGCCTATCACCAGCCGGCCACGTCAGTCCCGCACATTTCGTGCCAAACATGGAGCGGCAGCAACAGTGGAAGGGATGGGGCGGAGAACGAAACGTAGGTCGAGTTTCTCAGAAGAAGACGTCCAAAAATGGAGCCGTGAGAGGTAAGCTGGGGCCAATGCGGTCAATGCAGGCAGTACAGACACAGCCAATGTGCGCACAAAAAAAACGAGAAACTGGTGGCACTTGTTTGCGGCCTTTCCCCTCAATCTTCATTGATTGCTGTTTGATTTATTTGTTGGGCACCACTGCGATCCTGGTGCAAAGCGCAGCCCAATGCACGCTGACGAGAAACGAGAACTCGTGCATATCTCCGCTTGCCTCATGTATTCTAGAACTCTTCTGTTGCTCTCTCGTTTCCTCCGCAGTCCTTCTTACCCCTACTGTAACTCCTCTACCGCTTCTACCAATTCCTGGCACAGCATCAAAACACGATCCCCTTGGAAAGCTTGCCCTGCAAGTCTGACGTACGGGCACGGCCACTTCACACTATCTCTCTCAAGCACGACCTTCAGACAAGGTGACAACTGTGCGTTCGTTCTCGTTCGAACTCCTGTTTTGCGACTAGGCGCAGGAGATATCATCAGCAGCCCAGCTGAGTCGTTGCATGTACTGGGAAAAGCCTCGAAGGCTCGCCAGCGTGGAATCACCAGACCACACTTGGGTATTTTATTCTGCATTGGTTGCTTCTTTGCAAGTTCATGCGTTCCCTGACCATATCCTAGAAAGAGTGCGGTTCCTTCACATTCGTGGCTGCTGTCGTCAGAGTCGGACACATTGAACAGCGATTCCTGCCTTGTGCGCGCCGTCGTCACCCAGATTCAATCAACTTTCTTGTCGTTTTTTACGCCGCCAGACTGGCATGGTCTGCCAACGACGTCGTGTATCTCTATCGGCCAAGACACCGACTTTTATACCTGTTTTGAGAGGCGCAATATTCAAGCGAAGAGGGGGAGAAAGGACGATCGGTATCTGGCTGCCGGTTTGTCGACGAACAGTGAATGAGGTGACAAGAGGCTGCCACGATTACGTGACGAGAGGATCTCAAGCAAACCGCTGGACATTCGGCCCGCTCTCTCTACGGTCGGCGACACCATATACCACCACGGCAACAATGACATCCTGACGCGCTTCAAAGCCGTCTCCTTTATCTTTTCCTTTTGTTCCAAACGCTCACGACCATTTTCTCTTATCACTTTCGCACTTCACATCCGTTTCGCCCAGTCTTTTTCTCCAGCGAAGAAAAGTTCACGAAACGTCAGCGTGTTGCATTGTCATCACATGTCCATGTCCATATTGTCATCATCAAGCGAAGTCTAGCAATGAGTGGCATGCACAACAATGGCGGCCGGGTCGCCCTGCTGCTCGAAGGATGCTACAGCGAGGCCATGGCGGCCAATGTGGTCGCTGGTTGTGTGGATAATCTTCGCGGTTGCCTCGCTGAGCCACTCTATCCGCTCATGATTGCCTTAGCCGACGAGATGCGCAAGTGTGGTAACGTTTTTCTTCGTATTCTCGAACAGGCTCGAACACACCCAGGTCGTGTACCAACCATGTTGGGCTATCTTGACATTCTATTGCCTAGCTTTCAAAAGAGCGTCGACGACATCCGCACTCACTATGAAGACAAGACCAAGAACAAAGAGATCCGCTGGCGCACCATGTACCACAAGATGACGGATGAGGCTGGTGGCATTCATTTGCCGCAACGGTTCAGCCTTTATTATCAGTTCCTGCTTCTCATGAGCCAAATGTTGATAAGGTTCGTGGCGCTTTTCCTAGCCCACCCACGACACGTACATACAAATCACCTGGGATGCTATCACTTACTCCCTAATCGCTAACATGATTCGCTCTACCTCTTGCTCTTACCAGGTCTCCGCAATTTGACATGAACGCCATGGAGGCCCTGCAAAATCGCGTCTGCCAACTCCGTGAAAAGCAGGGCATCAAGTCTCCTCCGTCACCGGCCGGCCCGCTTGTCATGTCCGCAGCAGCAGCAGTATTCCGAGACAGAAGCCTCCATTGGGCCGAAGACATTTTTTCCCGGCCGTTGCCTTCCCGGACGCCCCTCAAACACCTCAAATTCTCGGAATGCTACGGTCCTTGGAAGGACGCTATCGTGCCGAAAGAAGCCCGGATTTTGTTTCGGCGTTCGTTTGACCAGGATCGCCTCACAATCTTGGCGTTTATTAACCCTTTTGACCGTTGTCCCTACCTGGTTGTTCGCAGCCTCGACACAGGCACCAACATGTCTGCGTTTTCGATATATGGCGTGCACGAGCTGTGCATTGAGCGTGATGGCAGCTGCCTCGTCATCAAACGTTGGAGTCATACGGAAAACACCTCTAAGTTGTGGGTATTGCTTTACTTTCTTACTTGGGAGGGTAGGTACTTCTCATTCCCATGATGTATTATACCATTCTATCATAAAAACAAAAAATCAAAAATCAAAACTGACAACCCCATTCATAGAGCTAGTTCTCTTTCACTGTACCTTTGTTGCCATGAAATTTGAGGGTCCTACGGGAGCGGTCCACCCAATCGAACTCAATATCAGCCGGGAGAAGCGCCTATTCCAAGCGTAAGTTTCGTATCCAACCGGATAGTACGCACAATATCTCTGTCCTCATATCCGATGTGAAAACTAACAGGGTCATAAAGAAGCATCCTCGATGATGGCTACAGGCACTCTCTTCTCGTCTACCAGGACACGAAAACACGGGCTCTACGTTTGCATGCCACCGTTTGGGACGGCTCATTGCGACGTTGCCCTGTCTGGACTGCATTCATCACAAACCAGTCTCTGTCGCCAAACTGGCTAGTACGGAAAGACAGGAATCGCATCCTTGTAAAAGACATTGAGCTATACGTGTTTTGCAACAGTTACCGGCCTGAACACATGAGGCAGAACAAGTACAATGCGCTGGAACTAGACTTTTTCGCCGAAGAAGCCCAGGAAAGCTTCAGGGAGCTATTCTATTCACCGCCGAAAGCAACGGACGGCAGCAACCCGACAGAGTCGACGGCCCCGTCCGATGACGGCGAGCGGACAGATCCATCGAAATGAAGGCCCAATTCCATATCGCCAATGTCCCGGCCTCAATGCGTCATGAAACTTGTCCAATGTCAACACCGCACGAACAGCTTTTTGTTTTGCCCTTTTCTCTCCACATCTCCAATCTCAAAATGACCTACCCCTTTATGCTTGCACCATGTTTGTCTATTTGTATGTTGCGATCACGAATTATGCTTATGACTTTCACGGCCTGACATTCTCACATATTGATTGAGCGAAGTAATATTCCACTGGTTTTCCTAAAACTGTAGCGGTCTTGTTTTTTTTTTTTTTTTTTTTGTACTCGCACTAACATCCTTCACTTACCTTGTGAAAGACACTCTGAACGAGATGGGACCCAAACATGATGTCTCACGTTTATTAACCTACCTCCTGAGCAGTTTGTCATTCTTACTTTCTTTACCTTGTTTTTCTCGAAAGCTAATTTGATATTCGCACTTTATAGATTACGGAAATTTTAACTTTAGAAAGTGGAATGCGCATAATCTTCTTTTTATTTCACGTGACTTAATAACCGCTACGTTGCCGCAAGCCTGTTTCAATTTCTACGTGATTCACGATGAAACATCCAAATAAAAAATTTCTTGGGCGTACAATAAATACGCTTAGGTGACCTTGGTGACAGAAAAGGCTTTTTAAAGCGGGAGTAAAACCTAAAACATGAGAAGAACGAAATAAGTGGCTACTAGAATGTGTTTTGTCTCGTAAAAATGTTCGTATCACGCCACCCTCTCAAGTCTTCACATCCGGCTCGTCACGACCCACATACTCCTTGAACTTGAGAAGCGTCTTGGCCATGTCGATCTCGGGCTTGAGAAAATCTTGCGCATCTTTGCCGTACGTTTCTGGATCGCTTGTGTGCTGCTCAATGTACAGACGAATAGTTGCGCCGCTGGAGCCGGTGCCCGACAGGCGCACGACGATGCGCGTGCCATTAGCAAATGTTGCGTACAGGCCCTGGTTGTTAGATACGGAGCCATCCAGGTCCGTGTAGGAGAAGTCCCCGGCGCCCGTCACCTTGCGGCCATCGACGCTGCTGCCGACAAAGTTGGGGTCGTTCACAAGTCCACGCAGGACGCCGACAACATTGTCGGCGCCGGCAGAGTCGACGTTCTCGTAGTCGTAACGCGTGAAAAAGGTGCGGCCGTACTCCGTCCAGAAATCATGCTGGATCTGCTTTATGGTAGGCGGCACGCCCGGCTTCTCGAGGCCCAGGCCGGCAATGATGTTGAGCCAGGCAACAATAGCCCACAGGCCATCCTTTTCACGGATGTGGTTGCTGCCAGTACCAAAGCTCTCCTCGCCGCAGATGGACAGTTTTTCGGCATCGAACAAGGCACAGAAGAATTTCCAGCCGGTAGGGACCTCATAGCAGGCCAAGTTTTGGCGCTTGGCGACAAGATCGACGGCGCCGGAGGTGGGCATACTGCGGGCTAGGCCGAAAACGCCATTCTTCTTGAAGTAGGGAATCAGACGGGCGTGGTGTGCGATAATGGCAAGACTGTCACCGGGCGAAACAAAGGCACCAGCACCGTAAATCATGTTGCGGTCACCATCGCCGTCGGAAGCAGCGCCAAAAGGAACCTTGCCATTCTCAACTGCTTCGACAAGAGAGTGGGCGTAAGTCAGGTTGGGATCCGGGTGGCCACCGCCAAAGTCTGGGCTCGGAACACAGTTTTGGACACTGGTAGGACCGAGACCGAGGGCCTTGTCGAAGATGGCGGTACCGTACGGCCCAGTGACTCCGTGCAGACCATCAAAGAGCACCTTGAAGTCGGGGTTCTTGGCGAAGAAGGTCTTGATCAAGTCAAAATCGAAAATGTCCTGTAGCATCTCCACGTAATCGGCCGTGCTGTCGACAACCTCAACTTCAAGAGGGCCATACTGGCGGGTGCCAATGGTGGAAATGTCGACATTCTCCAGCTCGAGCAGCTTGTAAGCAGTCAATGCCTTGGCGGTCGCAAAAATCTTGTTCGTGACGGACTCGGGCGCCGGCCCTCCGTTGGCGAGATTGTATTTGATGCCAAAGTCGGCCTTGGGACCGCCAGCATTGTGGCTGGCGGTAAGAAGGATGCCGCCGGTCGCCTTGCGTTTGCGGATGAGGTGACTGGCAGCCGGGGTTGACAGGATGCCATTGTGGCCGATGAGGAGCTTCTTAACACCATAAGCGGCACCGATGCGGGCGATCAGCTGGATAACTTCGGGGTTCCAATAGCGGCCATCGCCACCAATGACGAGGAAAGAGCCTGTAAGGTAGAGGATGCAAAACAAAGTCAGTGGCAGGATCTTTCTGGGGAAGTCATTGCCCATTGGCTGCGGCTCGGAGCTTACCATCGACGCCCTCTGGGATAGACAGCAAAATGCTTGTCACAAAGGACTCGCTGTAGTGAGGCTGCTGGAACACAACAACCTTCTTGCGGAGGCCAGAGCTGATGCTGTTAGTAGACAGAAGACGTAACGCATGGGAGGAATTGTAGAGCCGTACGTTCCAGGCTTCTGGTCGGTGAAAGGCGTGAACTCGACGGTCTTGGCAGCCATTGTAACGGCGGGGATGGGTTGGGTCGCAAAGGTCTTTCGGGTAGGACGTGAGGTTGGTTTCCTGCGCGAGAGAAGCTCAAGATCGAAGCAGAGGACAGAGCGTCGTGATCGCTAGAAGCTGGACTTGCCCACTGTCAAATAAGGTTGGTCAATTGAGAGGTCTTATATGTAACCAAAGCACAGCCATACTTACGATGAACAGGGTACAAAAACGGTCAAGAGAGGGAAGGAATGTAAAGGAAACGCAGAAGTGAGACAATTTAAGAGCTTCGAGCAAGCTTCGGAAACGGGGAAATGGCAACCACGCCCAGAACGTGGTCTGGAATGTGGACGGCCACTGGGTCGCCGCCAAAAGGTGGGGTTGTGACGACGAAAACAGCGAGAGGGGAAGGAGACCAACAGTCGCAGCTTCTTTGTCCGGGGCCCTGGTTGGTGACATCACATCCGCGTTGTTTGTAGTGGAGACGTAGGGACAGCTCCAGGACCTGTTGAGCTGTTGAACGAACAACCCCTCCAGTGTCCTCCAAAACTGACTTTTGATATTGGCTGAGATTGGCTAGTTTGCCACCGCCAGGAACACCTCCCTAGTCAACTTTATATTGCAGTAACGGCAACGGCACCGATTTTGTCTCGAAACTAGACCAGGTTCTGTCATGATTTCTCATTTGGAAATCCCCCTCATGGGTCACAGTAATTCATTTACTATTGTAGGTTTCTATATCATAAAATACTTGATACTTCAAGTCTTAGGCCTGCTATCCTCTTCAACACAGTCCTTACCATGTCCAAGCCCGTTCAAGTCCAATGAAGCTCATCAATAATATAAAGAAAGAATAAAGTTAAAATCGAAAGTGAAAACGAGACAATTAGAGCACTTGTAAGGACCAGCCAATGCCCATGTAAGTAAGTAGTGACGAAAAGAAGCAAACATGGATGAGTTAGGATAGAGAAAGACATTACACGTCATGAGTCGTCAAAATACATCCGCATTTTCAAACCCCATCCACTCAATGGGCTCCATTGTACCGCACACCGCGGCGGCCCATCTCCTTGCGGCCGACAGCATCTTCCGGCATCACCCAACCCCGCGCCCGCTTGGCAGTACGCTTCTCGGCAAGCTGCGGCGGCGGCATCCAGGAATCACGAGGTGCAGCTTTACGGCGCGTACCCTCAGCGGGAGCGCCGATGTGCGTGCTATATGAACAGAGGAGAGGCATCGACGATGCTGCTGAAGGAGATACAGCGGCAGCCGCCATCTCGTCACTTGCCAGCATACAGAGACCCCACAGTGCCAGGCCGGCTGTCAGGGGCGTCTCCGCAAGCCCATCCTTTATGTCATCATCAACTGCTTGGGAGCTCACGGTCGTCTTGGCCAAGGGAACACTGGCAACCTCCAGCTGGCCGAACTGTGGCGTGGTCTCGGTGCCATTGCGCACGATGACAAGCTCGATCTCGGTGATCAGGAAACCGTAGCGACAGCTGTGCTCGCGCATCAGGTGGTGCAAGTGGGCCAGCCCGCGCAAGTACTCGACACGCTTAATGTTTCCTTCGGCGCGCATGCCAGTGTTGAAGCGGTCGAAGCTCTTAACAAGGCCGACAACGCGAGCGGTGGGCTTGCCACCGAAAAGCGCAGCAGCGGGGGCACTGTCGCCAGCCACATGACCAACAAAGAACTCATCGTAGGTCGAGGCAGTAGCGGCGTCGACGGATGCAGTCGAAGATGTCAGCTGAATCGGGCGCGATGACGAGAAGGCGAGCGCGGCATTGATGCGGGGCAGGTAATGCGCAGCACACAGGTTGTGCAGGTCCGACTCTGTCTCCGGGTGGATGCTGCGGGCAGGCGCGTGCGGCGTCGGCAGGAGTGACACAGGGATGGGGCACGTCAATACAGAAGATGCACCGGGCAAAGCCGACAGGTTCGGCATTGTAAAGGATGACCAGGGGCGCACCTGGCGCACATCCCACCAATAATGCTTGGTGTTGGGGTCCCGAAGAGGGAACGATATGGTGCGCACCAAGGCAGGAGCTGGATTGGGCGCCGTCAAGTATGTCACCAGCGAGGTGGTCGGTCCTGATGTAGCGGGAGCCGATGTGGCTGATGGTGGCGTAGCTGTGATGACGGGCAACGTCACTGGGATAGAGAGGGGTCCCGGCAAGACCACGGGCTCGGGCGAGGCGGACTCCACCGATAGCGGAGAAGTCTCCCGCGGCATGTACTGCTGAGGCTGTTGTTCCTGGTCCCGGTACAGGTATGTCTCGCTCTCCTGGCTGCTGCCATCCGCGGCCATGTAGTTGGTTGGCACGGTGCCTGGGTACGGCGCAAAGCCATAATCATAATCGAACTTGCCATCCAAAGTGAAGCTGCCATCAAGGCTGCATGTCGAAGCACGACGACTGTGGATGGAGTCGCTCTGGTGGTGATGGTGGTGTTGCTGCTGCTGCGGGAAAGCAGACTGCGTAAGCTGTGACAGTTGCGTCGATGACTGAACAAAGTTGGCAGGAGAGCACAGCAGCGTAGGCGGTGGGGGTGTCGACTCGAAAACGGACACGGGCGTCACAGCCCTCGCCGACGCAGCTTGCTCCTGAGTGTTGTCGACAGAAAACGACCGAGAAGCGTTGAAAGGCACAACCGAGTCTGGGTTCGTGAGGCTGCGCATATGGCGTGAGGCAGCCGCTACAGATGCAGCATACGGCTTCTTGGGTGTGGCGAGAGCACTTCGACGTCGGTTAACAGAGGTCGTAGAACGGCTCCTGGTGCTACCGCTTCCAGGCGTCATCGGGACAGGCGAGGCACGAGCACGCTTGAGAGGTGCCGTGGCAATGGTAGCGTCTTCAGGCCCTAGCGCTTGGTCCTGGGACCTGATCTTAGGGAGTAGCAAGGGGCCGTGAGTGCGGATAGGTGACCGAACCGGCGTGCTGTTTCGAGTGCTGGGTGCGGAAACAGCTGGGGTAGTCAGGAATGCCTCGGAAGGAGTCGACGAGGTATATGAGTAGGCAGAGTAAGCCGAGCATTGGGAGCTGGAGCGCACATGGCCGTGTCCATGATGATTGCCGCCGTTGTTTCCACCATAGGGTTGAAAGGGAATTTCCAACAGCGAGGAGGGATTGTAAGAGAAGGAGTGGGAGACGGCCGGCGGCGGCGGCGTGGCCGGGTCACACGACGGGAAGGTAAAGTCAAAAGCAGCGTCCGCTGCCAGAGAAGACGACATGATACAGGACTTGACGAGGATAAAAAGATCTAACTGTACGTCTCCGGGACGGCAATGAAGAAAATTAGGAATTATTGGTGATGACAGGGCAAGGAGACCAGCTCCAAGGAAGATAGTCGACAAAAGAAATGAAGGGAAAATCGAAAGGTGATGGTCACAAGAGGAACCTGTTAATATCAGGCCTGAAAGTGAGGCCAGGGGAAATGGCCGATGTAAATAGAGGAAGACGAGAAATGCTGATGGTCATCAACAGAGCCAAGGCGAGTTAGATGGGAAGCGGAGGAGAGGTCAAGAAGTTCAAAAACGACCATGAACACGAAGCTAAGGTTGGATGAGGATGGGACAGGAGGGGGAGGACTGGATGAGAGGAGAGGATATCGAGAAGACGGGAAAGCAGGAGGGGAGGAGGCAAGATACTTATCCTCAAGACACTGCAGGTCGGGACAAACGACAGGCTGAGAGGGCGAGGAGAGGACGACGAGGAGGAGCAAAGGAAAGGCAGAGAGGGGGTGTGCAGGGCGTGGGAACAGCTGCACCTCGACGGTAGTTTCTCAAGACATCGACTTACCCGCGTAAGGGGGGTACGTAGTTGGCCGGCATCGTAGGCCGTGATCCTGGTCGCGTTCGTGGCCGCGTTGGACGACGCATTCGCATCGTCGTCGCCGCGGCCGTTTGCGCGTTAGGGCTAGACACCCGAAACTCTGAAACGCGAGACTAAAAAAAGGAACTGCAGTCACTGCAACACTTGGCCAGACCATGCTGCAGCAGATGAATTCTCCATACAAACATACACGCTCGGCAATATCAGCAGCCGCGCTGGCGGGGCATTCGAGAGATGGTGGACAAAGGAAGCAAACTTCTCGCTATTTGCTCATTTGGGCCGCTTGACCTGGCCAACTGGGATATTGTCCAAAAGGAATTTGGCGCTGGGAAGGACCGGGACCAGGAGACAGGAAACAGAGAGGTAAGACACTTCAAACATGATGTTAAAAGTGGATGAAAACAACGAAGACGGATAAGTGACAGTCAACAACTCAAGAAGGAATGAGAGGAAACGGATATCGAAAAGGTACGTACCGCCCAGTTGATCCAAACTTTTTTCCTTCTGGGGCAGACAATGCTATTACAAGGCGAGCAGGGGTGTGTAAGTGGTCCAGAATCGTTCACGCAACAGCCAACCACAGCAGAGGAACATGCCGCGCTGGGTAGTGTTGAGGAACCTTCCCAGGTTGCTGCCCAAAATAAGAACGGGAAAAAAAAAAAAACGAGGTGTCGTACTGGTCTCCTGGTGTAATGAGGCGTGCGGTCAAAGCTCCAAATGGACTCTCGACAGGTCAGAAACAGAACAAGACAATTGAAAAACGAGCTTCGGACACGGTGCGATGGGAAGCTAAGGCCTGGGGTTTGGGACATTGCTGCAGATCCACTCGCTGGCGGCTTCTGTTTGCTCTCAGTGCTGATGTCGACGAGCTAAAATATGCACGTTGTGTGGGGCATAAAGCAACCCTCCTCTTGCACCCGCAGCTTCTCTGCAGGCCGCTACCGATTGCTTCTTTCTTTCTGTACATTCGTACCCCGTTTGTTTCGTGTTCCCGGTGCCGATTTGGTACATGTCTGTCTCGTTGCGTCTCCTAATTAACCATCTCTGACTCACAGACGAACACATGGCATGTACCGGAACGGCAAGGGTCATGAGGTCGAAGGGAGCAACGTAAAGATACACGTGGGGTTGGACGCGGGAGACGGGGCATGGGATCAAGTCGTGAAGGTGTCTGAAGCCCAAGAGAAGTCGAAAGCTGCGACGTGTTGGGTTCGCGATACGTTGGCGCCACTTTGGTGGACGTGATGGTTTGCCAAGCAGCGCTGCAGTTTGTGGAAAGATATGAAGGTACGGGCTTGCGCATCACGTGTGAATCCAAGCCAACCCAATCGTTTTCAATCCTTTTTTTTATATCGAAAACCTTCATTCTCACTCGACCAGTGTTTTACTCCATTTCTCCATCCCGTCCACTTGTTGTCTATTCTGCATGAAACGCAATCTCGTTCCCTCTATTTTTAACAGGCTGCCCAGCCAGGGTTTGGCAGGCAAGTCGTGAAAGAACCTTTCGGTGCATCATCCAGACAAATGTATTTCAGATTGGAGTAAGGAGACCCGCGCTTGCTTCAGATCCACAAACATGACACAGGCGCCATGGCACCAAAATAGGACGGCAGCGGGCTTGCTTGCTGGGCAATTCAGTTGTGGCTGAGTCCTGCAGTATTGGGGAAAGTAGACGATCGTCTACGACACTTTTTCGAAGAGATTGCAGCGGCAAGCTTATCCAATGTTGTGATAGAGATGACTTTTTCACCATAAAAGATGTGGCGCTCCTCAGAACCTTCCCCCTGCTATACAGGGATATACACCCGCCCGCTCACTAAAAAAAGAACGAAGCGCGCGGGAAAGAGAGGCTGTCATGGCCCAGCCATGCATCAAGCTGGGCGTAAAGTACCTTACAGGCATAAAAGCGGCACAACGATACATCAGGAATGTGAACATTCTTAATAAGATGGGTACAAATTCGACACCGCATACGACTTACGATGCACTCCATAGTCTGCAATAACAAAGCCAACACCAGGAGTCACGTCTACTGTATCAACTTCAGTGCTTTTCTACACACCTAGAAGTTGTATTGGCAGTGCTTCCCAGCAGCCTACTAAAGAGGTCACTGGCGCCCAGGTATTTACAGACGGATGTGCGGTGGAACATAACACAACTTCTCGGGTAAAAATGTTCGTCAGAGGTCGCCTCGGCGTCAGTTGTTACGATTTACCAAAAGCATCAAGAAAATGCAATATGTGTAGGGGCCTTGTGGCCGGGCCATGTCTACTGTCGCATGTTGGCTTTTGCACTCCATGCAGTCTTTTTACATTTCATATGGGCCGCGGCTCCTTACCTCCACAAAGTCAGTGGTTGTATTGTCTTCGGTGAAAGACATACACAAGCGCCAGCTCAAACTGCACCGGGCCGCCACCGTTAGACAGCCAGCATTCCCGGGGACACATCCGAGCAGGAATTCTACAGCGGCAACGGACAAAAATGAGTGCGTGTGTGAGAGAGAAACTGAGAGAGACGGAGAATGTGCATTGCATGTCTGCGGTCCGTCTCCTTCGACTGTCAGTGGCCTGTTTGTGGCCAGAATGATCTGCCGTGCCTTGTTTTCAGGTGTGTGCTTTGTATCCAGGGGTCACTATCCATACAGCCATGGCCTGTCGCTTAGCGATTTTCGCCTGTAAAATGCTTCCTGTTATTGTCCTACAACATCCCGCCATGACAGGCGCCTCACTTTGCACAGCCACGCTGGGCGCCAAACAGACAAAAGTAGGCCGTCCCAAAAGTCGCTGGCCTCCTGCAATCCCGTCCAGGACACACATGCAGCCCTATCCGCCCATAGAAGGTAGCATCAAGAGCGCAAGGTAAAGCCATCCGACAAATATACGTCTGCCACCAAAGCGTTGGCCGGCTTACAGGCCATGCTTCATGAGCAGCGAAATTACTGAGCGTCAAAGGAGAAAGACAGGAAGAATGATCACCTGGCAAGCCCTGGCGAGGACGACAGAAGCTGTAGCCGCGCGCGCTGAGCTCTGTTTACGCGCCCATTCTGTCTTCCACCAGCGCCAAACTGATCCTATGATCTGATTGGCCAAATTTAGCTAGCCAAACAGACACTCTGATACGTTTCTTGATTTCCATTTTTGGAAATACCGCCACCGCCATTTTCCTTGTCACTCTCCAAGGTTGGCCAACTGCATCGATTTCGGGTGTTCGTTTTTGTTTCGTTTCATGATGCCTTCGTGACCCGGGCAATGCAATACTACTTAAAAATCTGTTGCCCTTTTCCTGCTCCGATTTTACGTTGCACTTCGCTCTCACCCCAGCTATGACTCACAGCTGCAGAGGTTACCCTTAGCCCGGCAGGAGCTACTGCACCTCCTGTGCCTCAGCCCCGCATTTCCCGTCCAACGCGTCCGGCCACTCACCACGCGCCAACCCCGCGTCAATTCCGTGTCGCCTCCGCGTCACCGCCGCGTGGGGCCGGATGTTCCGCCTCTTCGCTGCCATACAGACGCGTCTCGTCTCGGAGAAAGACGAGACGCGTCCCGTTTAAATGCGTGTCACCCCCCGGACTGCTGGTCCAACACCACCACAAACCCACCCATCCTTCCTGCGGAACGGCACATCGACTACACTCGTTCCACCACAATCACGCAGAGATTACTCTTTTTGCCTTCCCTTCGTCTGGCTGTGGTTCCTCTCCGTGTCCTTTTGAATGGATATCTCCACACCCTCCTTGGATCTTCGCCACTTCACGCCGTACGCGGTATTTTCAATTCTGATGCCGGAAAACAAGGCAGAAGTGGTTGACTAGTTCGCTGTGCTCTGATGCGCAAGTGTATCAAGTATGTGACGAACATTCCAGAATTGGCCAGTTGTAGAGTACTGTCTGTATGCCTGGCTAAACAACATGGGTATCTATATCCAACCGATTCGGCCGCCGGCCATGAGAATCACACTCCAGGGATAAAGGGAAGAAGAATTAAAAGCGCACGGTTCAAATAATGGAGGGGTAGGTAGCGTCTGGACGTTTGCTCGGTCCGTTTTCTTCTCGTCTCACAGAGGTAACCGTCTTCCATCCTTGACGGTCTGACATGACAAAGAAAATAATTATGTGGTTGCCGAGCGTGCCGCCTTGTGCCGTTCTGTGCCTAACATTCACCACTGCCGATGCCTGTGTCTATCACGTTGTGACTCATTGTGGTGACCGCCTCGCTCGGCCCTGCCCAGTTGTCCGAAGAACATGGGACTTTCCACTTTTGGCTCCCGTTTTTCGCCGCTGGCCTAGCAAACCCGAGACGCAGTCGCCGAAGGCACCTCCATCGGTTGCTGGACACATCGTAGGGCACGCTTCATTGCCTCGAGACGGTCTTGTTCTTGCACGAGCATGCCTCGTGCCAGGTCCCGGATTGCTCGTCGCCCAATTCGTTCGTGCATGTCCTGCCAACCTGCGAGCTCGGCAGCAACAGTTTGCTGCGAGGACCGAAGCTCGCGCGATAAATCCTCGCTAGCGGCCTCGCTCTGACGAGCCCGCTCTTCTCGCTCCTCTTTCAGTCGCTGCCGCGCGTCGTCGAGAAGCCCCAACGGCCATCGCGTAGACCGGTTCATTGACTGGTACTCCCGTTCAGCTTGCTTGCGGGCCGCCTGGATTTGGAGAATGAGACGGGGTGGGCGGCCTAAGGCCACGAGTATGGCCTCCACTGTCGATTGGATAGCTAGGAAGGCAGCTCGAAATTGGACGTGTGCATTCGCCTGAGGAACTGCAAGTGCGCGCACGTAGCACTCCATGGCTGCAGTATGGGTTGCCGGAAGAAAAGAAATAAATCCTACTTCCCTGCTGAGAAAGGCGCCAGCATCACGAAGGTCTACAGTCCAGATGTTAATCAGATAGTTGCCCAGACGGATTCAAATCGAAGATACACATACCAGAGGAGGCTATGCTGACTGCATTCGCCCGCCGCATCACGCTCTTGGTCGAATGATTCACCCCGCGTACCAGCTCGCGCGCGTGGTCCACAAACTGTTCAACCTCACGTATGTCGTTCAGTGGTTCCAGCTCGTCACGCACCTTTTCGGCGCGGGTTTCTGCTTTGAGCCTGCTCCGCTGGGCCATCATATCAGGTTGGATATCAGGAACAAGAATGAATTCCCACAACATCTCGTGCTGCGCAAATGTCGGATGCATGATCATCATGCGCAAGAACCAGTCCATACGAAGCTGTAAGTCTTTCAACATGGCCCTACTCGGCTTGGAGGGAATCTGGAAAGGTGAGCGGAGGCCCGCTACAGACGGAATCCAAGAAGCCGGATTCTCTAACGCAAGCAACCGTGTCAAGTGCTCAAAGTCAGTCTGGGATCGACGGCAAGTAGTAACCGCGTAGCTGACCGGCGAAACAGCATGTCCTGACTTGACGACGAACCGCACACTTGCATCCTCGACGAAATAAGAACGGACGACCGCTGTGGTCCGTATGTCTGGCCCCGAAGGCATCGATAAGAGCGTCAGGTCGTCAATCTTATTCCGCATTTCGTCATCCTTGGCCAGCTCCACTGCCGTTAGACCGCGTAGCTCTTTGGCGCCAATATCAACACGTGGGTCACGGAAGAGTGTTTGAACCATGGGCAACCGTCCGTATTTGCTGGCCACCATCAATGGCGTGAACATTTTGTCGTTCACTGCGTTGACATCCACATCGCAAAGCTGCAGAATACGAGCTGCGAGCTGCGTATGGTTGACAATGTGCAAGAGGGTGTTACCGCGCGCATCGACATGCTCACTAACATGTAGTCGTCCACTGTCGCTCTGTGTCGCTGTCGTGACCCGGATTCCTTCGCTGACCATCTCATAGTAAGCTTCGTGATCGTATGATCGGCAGAGTGCGAACAGTGGCGTCTGGCCTTTTTTGTCCCGCTGCCGCCAAGGCATCATTGGGCCATATGACTCAATTAAGAACGGCGCATGAAACAAGTAGTGTGCAACACTACGACCCCAAATATCTTGCAGCGAAAAATAGGCAGCCATTTGATCCGGTGTCACCTCGTCGGAGTCAGCCAGGATATTGATCACCGTCATAATCAGATCTTTGTTTCCCAGCTGAACAGCAGCACTCAACAGTGTTGTTTCCTCGTGGTTGACGTCGTCGAGTACAAAGCTCACCGGAAAGTAGGCCCGCAAGCTCAAATAGTATTTGAGGGTTTCGATCCGCTCGTTCTGCACTGCCATCATGAGGAGCGACTCGCCAAGCGAATTATGTGTTTTCGACAATCGTTCGACGGAAATGTCGCCTGCGATGCTGCCATCCATATTGCTGCCAAAACTGGTGGCACGAGAGCGATACTATATCTCCGAGCTGCTTGACATACTCCGCGTATCCAAAGCCACCCTTTTTGTTCGCTTTATGGGGAAGTGCAGCGAAAAGTCGACAGTGCCGTTATCGCCTCTATCCGCTTGAAATGGAAAAACATGTCCAAGACCAGAACCCCTGGAATACGCCTCGGCCTCAGAGAGAACCAACGAAGAACGGCGTGACGTTCTGGAAGATCGTGACGAACCGGGTGCCGAGCTATTTGAGAACCCAAAGCTCGTAAGAGATGACTGCCATTCACCACTAGAAACGCGCCGCGAACTGCTGTCCTCTTCTCCATTGTCGCTGTCGACATCTCCGGCTTCGACAGCGTCATCAGGACTCGGCTCCATAATGGCTTTGATTGCATCCAAATCACCCTTCGCCGTCGCCTCCCAGAGAGATTTGTTGCGCCGACTCGCGCGCCGAAGACCACTGGAGTCGCTTATCAGGTACGTAAGTACAGCTTCGAATGTGCTTAATGCATAGCCCATTTCGCCACCGTCAACATCATCTATGAAGATAAAGTGGCGCATGTAGATGAAGCGCGCCAAGAGGTGTCGCTGTTGCGCTCGAATGATAATGTATAGAAGAAGCGACACCAGTGTGTCGGCGTTGATCATAATGAGAGGCTTCTCGGTATTTGTCTGATTCGAGTCATCTCCAGTCGCATCTTTGTCGGTGACACTGCCGTCGCCCTTCGGAGGCGAGCTTGTGAGCCGGCTGACTGACTTTACAGTCGCTAAGAGAATAGACAGCATATCCTGCGGACATGCTGCTGTTGCTATTTTTCGAAACTCTTCCACAACACGGCCCAATGCGAGGGTCACTTCATGCTTCTTTCTGGGGCCGCCGTCGATGTCCATGCCGAGCTGCGACAAGTCAACGGAGTCCATTTGGCGAATCTTGGCTTCGAGTTCCAGGTCTTCTTGTCGTTTCAGGGCACTAAGGCGGGGGAAAATGATGTGGTGTAAATTTTCCGAAATGTACCGTTCAATCAGCCTCTCCACCAGAGGGCCTGTGAGATCCGTGGTCGCACCAAGATGAGACAGTTGTTGTTTGTCAACTCCTTGGAATATATCGATGGCCGTTGTGACGGCGGTTTCAAGAGAGGTCCGCATCGCATGCTCGTCATCGTCAGGATAAAAATCTTCGCTAACTTGGCTGCCGCTGTAAGTCGAAATATTTGAGCCGTTTCGGCTGTCCGTGCCATTGGCTGCAACAGATACATTCAAAACAACATGACTGCCATTACTGCCACCACTGTTGGCGCTCTCGACGCTGTTCGACTCCGCCGCTGCAGTATTGCCCTCTAGTAAACTTCGGCTCCTTTCCACAGGTTGGTCCTGGATCTTGGCCGGGGGCCTGGAGGGGTCTGCAACACTGTTCAAGCGTGCCTTTTTCATGGTTGCTTGTATGGAACCATCGAGTTCCGAGTCGGGAATATGGCTTGCTGTGGGCGGTGGAGGAAGGGTCTGCTCAAAAGCACTCGTAAACTCCCGATAGATTTTATCCAGGCCCGGTTGCATCTGGCGTGCGATAACAGGGAAGTGGTTCAAAAGATCGTGGAAGCTTTTGATATCCTTCTTTCGTGGTGTCGAAGGACCAGAGTCATCGCTGGTGCCGGATGCACTACCGATCTTGGATTGTTGCTGTTGGGTTTGAATTGGACCCCTCGGTGAAGCTTCCCCGGCAGCAGTCGCCGCCAAAGCATTGACAGTTGTGTTACTAGGTATGGTCCGTGGGAGAATCGCCGGAATCGTCGTGACCGGCTCCCAGTTGCCAAGAAGGGGTCGCGAAATATAGTAAATGAGCCATGGCTTTGGTTCCAGCGTGTCGGCGTACCAAATGGTGTCGCCAATCAAGGTGGCGTGATTCAAACTCTTGAAACCTGTGCATAGAATTCGTTAGCAACAGTCACCTTGCTGCTACCATAAAGTGGTCTTTAACTGGCATCCTAACCTTTGTTGCTGTAAACAAGGTTGTCCTTGATAACAACGCTGCGACCGTTGAAGGTGCCGTATGGTTTGGCCTTGCCACGCATCTCCCGTAGATTAACACCGCCATCCTTACCGCCGGCTGCATTGGCTGCTGCCGCTGCCACCCGGGGGTTGGGCATGCGGATGACATGGCTGGCAAGGAACTCATCCAGGTTCGGGAGCTCCGCCACGGCCGCGTTGCCAGACTCTACGTCGCGGCATGTCAGCAGCACCTCAGTTGTCGGGACCAACAAGATGTGATTGCTTGTCGGGTTGCACTGGGTCGGTAACGAGCTGTTGAAGAATGCAGCGAGGAATGGGTTCAGGGGGTAAGGCATCGTGTCGTCGACGGCCTTGAGGCTATGCGCAGTGGCCTCGGCACTGGAACAGTCGCTACTGTCGCGCAATCCTATCACAAGAGAGAGACTGGCGTGTCTTTTGCCTGTTGATGCCCGTACTGTGAACTCAGCGCTGGTTCATCCCACGGCGGGTGGCGCCGGCCGCTGTTCCTGGCATCAGGAGCGGGTAGGGCCCAGCAAGCAGAAAGGAGCTATGCCAGCTATGAAGGAGCTGTGGCTCGCCCTGCGTCTATCCAGCTCGATTGGTTCTGTGTCGTTCAAGCGGGTGTGGTGGAACAGGTCGTGCTCTTGGAAGGACAATGGTGAAATCCTATCGTGGGAATGTTAAGGACGGATTTGTTGTTTTCGATTTTCGACGCTTGATGCAGTCGTGGAAATGCAAGCCGCTGTAAAAATGGAGCCCGCAGCACTGACTTGAAGTCTTGTCCTCTATGGCTTGTCTTAAAATCCGCGGCCAGGGTGGTATTAACGGGGATCTAGGCAGGAACATGCCGTTCGCTGTGTATTGTTGGGTCGAGGCGGATGGATGATAGTTGCTTTTGTTGCTTCTGTTGTAATAATGGGCAGCTTTGCAATTAATGAGGGAAATCGCTAGGTCTGACGAATGCTCGGTATCTCTTCCCCACTGCTACAGGTTAGCAGCTCTTACCTAAACAGGGGCGAAGGAAAAACGGACCTGTGCCGTTTCTGCGGAACTACTGCCCAGAACAGTAACATAGCCAATCAAGAGGCCCTACCATATGAAATAAGCCCATGCATGTTCTTTCCTGGCCTTGGCCTCAGTACGGGCGCAATTGCCATAGGGCTTAACTCTGGCATCCTGACCAGGTTGGCGCCCTCGAGCTCCACTTTATTTGCAAGCTACCACTACAGCTAAGCAGCGTGTTTGTGATCAATATTCCACTACGAATGTAGACGGGACGCTTAGAGTGTCCAAACCTCTTTCTGATGTTTCTTGTTTGCCGGGAGCTTCCTTTGCCGTATGCCACAAGTCATGGTCCGTATGTAACAAATAAAATATTAATAACAAAGTAATATGCGACTAGAGAAGACCATGTTGAATTTTGATATGAATCAAATTTGCTCTAATTTTTAATTTTTTTATTCGTATATTTATCTTTCTTTTGTTTCCGTTGCCTTTCTTCGTTTAATTTTATATTAATACTTTGTTTAAGCTGACAATGAAGTGCCATTTTCTCAATAATATTTTAATCAGTCCCAGTGAAAGAATATGCTAAATTGCACATTACGGGAATAAACAAACTTAGTATGTGGTATCGACAAGCAGTCAAAACTCCTTGAGAACTCCGTGAACACCTTAAGTACCAAAAAATACAAGACTCGTAATTATGTACAATGAACCGAAAGGTAAGTGGGCGTTAGGCCATTCAGCAAAAGGAAAAAGAATAGGAAGATCATTGAGGAAAAGCAAAACGGGGACAAGAAAATAGGAAGAAGCCATGATGATGCAAAATACCGACCACGGTCTACACCTTCATTTTCTACCCATGTGGCAATTACATCGTAGGGACCCGCTCGGATGGCGGCATAGCATTGCCCGCAGAGTCCCGCGAGAAGCTGGTTCGCCCCTTCCCCTTGGTGCCGCTGCGTCGGCCAGACTGTATATCGGCGTCGCCTTCCTCAAAAGGCTCGGGGTGGTATTCGTCAGATGCTCGAGTGCCGGTCATACTGGACCGAGCGCTGGTTGGGGGGCTGTCCAAACCAACGAGGTGGATCTGATGTTGTGAAGACTGCCGAAGCATGCTTGTTCGTTCGCCATGCGCATCGTCATCATCGTCGTCGCCGTAGGCGCTGTAGGAATCTTCGTAACCGTTGCTGCCACCTCCTGGGTGCAGCAGCTCGCCATCTGCAGAATCGAACTCGGGCGGCTCCACCCACTCACGCGGAACCAAGCACGGGAGAGCCAACCCGATACTAGCAGCGCGGTTGAGCCATGCGGGACCAGGCCGCCCTGTCAATTTGCGACACAAAAAGGCCGTGAAGTGGTTACAGTTTTTTGTGAGCAGGTTGTAAGACGGGCCGTGGAACGCCTCCGAAGCACTGCGGATAATTGCGTCAATCTCAGCTGGCGTTGCCAATGTGAACCCTTGTAAGATCTCGCAGCGAAATGTGCCACCTGGGGGTTCATGGCGCGGGCTTGTCCAGTACACGCCTGTTATACCGTGGCGGTCGTGGCCCCCGTATGCGTACTCACGGCCGTTGATGACAACGCCAGAGTGAAGCAGGGATGTGCCCATGTGCCACAAAAGAGAGGACCACCGGCTAGGCTGAAGCAAGGAACTGGGTTAGTAAACGTACACCAAGAGTATGATTTTAGAAGAGTGGCGAAGCATACTGTGAGAAGATCGTAGACATTGATAACAATTTCGGTCTTTTGTAGCGACAGAGTCGACCGGTGCGAGGCGCGGGAAGATGTCTTCTTGTACTTCTTAGGAGCCATGCCTGGAGACGTGCATGAGCGTGAATGAGGATGGAATACAACGGCGCTCAAAGTTGCTTTGTTCAGTAGGATTGCCTGTGATGAAAAGCAGTAGGTCGCAGACAGACGAAGCTTCCAGAGAAGACGCGAAAAAGCGGAATGTTCTCAAATATCGACTGTAGCAGTCTGGTATATGATCAAAGCCTGCGAAGTCGAAGAGGTAAAGAGTGTGAGAAAGGAGCTCTTCCAAGATGAAACGAACGCAATGCCACAATCCGTTGGTAGAGACTGGCAAAAGTAGACTGCGCCTGACTGTAGCTATAGTGGTAAAAAAGGGACGGTTTAAACGATCGGTTGGCTCACGTACAAAGACAATCGAGCTCAGAGTGTGTAAAGTTCTTCGCGAGTTTGTTGACGAAGAGAGGCATGTTCTTTTGAAAGAGAGAAGAGAGAGGGGCGAGGTTAAAAGATGCAGCATTACAAGGCTCACTCCGGAAGGTGCCTATCAAATTGGCCTGGCCGCAGCAAACTTGCCAAACCGAGCATGACGCAGCCCAGTGGTAGCTGAATGCGGATGTACTAGGCAAAAGCGTGGTTTGGCCCACCCTTGACTAGGCGAGGCGAAGCGGGAGACCGGAAGAAATGTTTGTCCATCGCCGGGTCTTGACAAGTTCACTAGACATCAGCCTCGATGCAGCCTCTCCTTTAATGCCCCACCTTTGCATTGAGATGGCGCTCCACTACGCAGTATACTGGTCCCGCCAAAAAAGCAGAGCGGCTGGGGAGAGATCCCAAGTTCATGCAAAAAAATTTGCTTCATTACAAGCTCGTTAGAAAACACATCTGCAACAATACATTCAATCCCCCAGCACACGCACCGCCCTTTTCCGTAGAGAAGGAATTTTCTCTCCTCTTCTTCGCTCTTTTCTACCTGTGTATTTCATTTAGGGGGCCTTGAGGCTGGAAACAGCCAGCCTACCCCACGGTCGCCCAAGACGTCGGCATTCACCTGTCTTCGCCCGTGCGCTGGTTCAACGTACTCGTTCGCACAACCGCTTTTCCACCCATCTCGAGCTGCAGCCCGGCCTGTACTTGTCCTTCTATCGAAATCACTCCTCCCTCTTTGCACCGCACGTCTCCATAGTCGAAAGACTAAAAACGGCAGAATGCCCCCGAAGAAGGCTGTCGTCGAGGAAAAAATTCTGCTGGGCCGGCCCGGCAACAACCTGAAGAGTGGCATTGTCGGTCTTGCCAATGTTGGCAAATCAACGCTTTTCCAGGCCATCACCAAGAGCGACCTAGGCAACCCGGCCAATTTCCCTTATGCTACGATCGACCCCGAGGAGGCGCGCGTCATCGTGCCGGACGATCGCTACAACTGGCTGGTTCAGAAGTACAACCCCAAGTCGCGTGTTCCTGCCAACTTGACTGTGTATGATATTGCCGGTCTGACGCGCGGCGCTTCTACGGGTGCTGGCCTGGGCAACGCTTTCTTATCGCACATTCGCTCCGTCGACGCCATCTTCCAAGTTGTGCGGTGTTTCGACGATGCTGAGATTATCCACGTTGAGGGTGACGTGAACCCGACGCGGGATCTTGACATTATCAGCGAGGAGCTGCGGCTGAAGGACATTGAGTTTGTCGAAAAAGCTCTGGAGAACCAGAAGAAGAAGACCCGGCAAGGTGGCCAGAGTTTGGAACAGAAGAAGGCGCGCGAGGAGGAGGCCACGATTGAGAAGATCTTGGCATGGCTGAAAGACGGCAAGGATGTCCGGAAGGGCAACTGGACGCCCAAGGAGGTACGTATTCTTAGCCGCATGCTCAATGCCCTAGTCGTGCCATCTTGTCTACGTTTCAACTCTTCCGTCACACTGCAACAACCTTCCCCCTGCTTTTTTTATGATGACAAAGGGCCAAAGCGCCTGAACTTATATAAACCCAGCTCTTCGAACAGAACCAGCTCGCTGGGGACGTCATGAGATGAAATTTCTGTCTGATCGTGCATTGTTGTGCAATTGCGTGTGTACCCTGCACTGCCCAGCACGAGATGTGATTCACTATCTGGGCACCTGACCCCTGCCTGCTGTTTTTGCTGCTTGCTAACACATGATTCCAGATCGAGGTCATCAACCCTCTGTTCCTCCTGTCGGCCAAGCCTGTCGTCTACCTCGTTAACCTGTCCGAGAAGGACTTTATCCGCAAGAAGAACAAGCACTTACCCAGTGTCGCGGCGTGGATCAAGGAGCATGCTGATGGCGACCCGATCATCCCCATCTCTGTTTCCTTCGAGGAGCGTTTGACCCGCTTCGAGACGGAGGCCGAGGCCGCTGAGGAGGCTAAGAAGCTTGGCGTCGAGTCCGTCCTGCCAAAGGTTATCCTGCAGATGCGCAAGGTCCTCAACCTGGGTAGCTTTTTTACTGTCGGCCCCGACGAGGTGCGCCAGTGGACCATCCGCAATGGCACCAAGGCGCCGCAAGCAGCTGGTGTCATCCACACGGACTTTGAAAAAACGTTCATCCAAGCCATCGTCTACAACTACAATGTTTTGCATGAGCTGGGCGACGAGTCTGAGGTCAAGGCCAAGGGCAAGGTTATGACCAAAGGCAAGGACTACGTTGTTGAGGACGGCGACATCCTGCTCATCAAGGCCGGTGCGGCCAAGAGCTAAATAAAAGATGCCCCGTCTGTCAATTGCCCATGTTTATGAAAAGTAAATATACTCTAAAAACGCCATGAGGTTGACAACAATGCACCTTATAATTCTACGAGCTATTTCTTTCGAAGATGATTTGTACATATGTTTCTGCGCCTTAAATTGTCGCCTGTGTGTGGTCTTCGCTGCTTCTGTGTGGCTTTCAATTTATATAGACTAGTTCGCCATTTCCGTTAGCCATAGGGAAAAAAAGGCTTCCATTTGTTCCTGGTATGACTGTTAAGTGTGACGCATATGATTGTTTTTAGATACGCTGTTTACTTGGGAGAAATTCTCGTTTACAGCATATGTTCCAGGAATGTTTTGACGCAATGGGTACGAGCTGAAACTGGCAGTCAAATTGGAACCTATGCTGAGATTCACCGATAGCCCAACCATTTGGTGTCTACATCGCAACATAGAATCTGACAGATACTGGATTCCATTACAGCTGCAGCCGGGTTCTGATTCCACACACGGTAAACCACAGCGCCTTTCAGTGTGCCACCGGCCCAGCCTACCGGCCCCTCTGTGGCACTGCATGAATACTTTGGTCGAAGATTTGAGCAACCGACGAAGCCGTGCGTGGCGCAACTAGCAGGCCGTTAGGCGACGGAAGTGTATGATATTTCTTGAAGCACCTGGATGTACGATTTACTCCTAGTCTCATGAAAAACGACGTACAGATGAATGTCTGCCCGGCGTAATTAAATGGTACTTCGTGGCGCTGACCTGCCCCGAGTAAGCCCTGTAATGACTAGGGGACGACACCTGCTGTGGATCCTAGCGATTGCTGCTTCCGCACTCGTTTTGGCTGTATTTAGGCACCTGCCTCTTCTGGTTCATTAACAATGTGGTCCTCGGCGTTTGCCCGGGCTGCGAACAGCTCCCCAAAGAAGAAGATGCACCATTACTTCGTACAGTTGTGTTCGTGTTAGTCTTTCCCGGCCGAGGCTTCTTGCAAAACCGACGTCCCTTCTTTCCAATCGGCTTATTTCACAATCCCTCTCCTCTCCCGATTCTCATTCTCTATTCACACTACCCTATTTCTATTGTACTTTTCAACAGCGTCGTTTGTTTCTCTATTGACAGTCTCGACACTCTCATGCACCTTGCGACCCGCACCTCGGCGCTGGCCCTGGTGCCGTTATTGGCTCGACCAACAGTACCTTTTCAGCGCTAGGAGTAAAACTTCATCGACTCAGCAATGATTCGCACCTCGGAAACACTAGCCGGGCGCAAATTTTACGTCGTATTAAAAACAAACTTGCACTGCAGGCAAGAAAATAGGCCCAAACAACCCGGCGAATTCGCCATTGGCATTAACTTTGCACACTCACACTGAGCATTACTCTTCTCGCTTTCGCCCGGGCGTCGCAGCCTTTCTCCCCGACCGCCGAATGTCCCGCGGTTTCCGCCAATTCTGAGCGCCACGACCGCCACGACCACTTTTGTCACCTTTGCGACAAAGGCCGCGGCATTGTCCCTACCCTGTTCCTCCCCATCTTTTCCCCGTCTTTTCCTACATCTGGTGTGTTTCCTGTGTTTTCTCATACACATTTCAAAAACCCTACGTACGGTCGTCCCCTCTCCGATAGAGACCAGCACCTATCGAGCCTTCAACATCACACTCGAGCATCCGCTTATCGTCCGCATTTGAGCCTGCTGCAGAACACTCTCTCGGGTCAGATGCCAGACAAGGGCCTTTCCGTCGCGACCTACGCGGCTGGAGCGTCGCTGGCCACCATTGCTCTTGTCTACGTCTTTGCGCCCACATACTTCATCGACAGCACTCCTCACAGCTCCAGCAATCCCCTCTCCGCCCTTACAAATCGTAAGACGGGTGTTGTCGGTCTTGCAAATGCCGCGAACGACTGTTTTATCAACTCCGTTCTTCAGGCACTAGCCGGTCTCGGCGACCTCCGAATATATCTCATCCGTGAAACACACCGCCGCAAAATTGACGACGCTGGCGTCTACACCAATGCTGTGCCCCATGATGCCGAAGACTCTGGTAGCGAAGGCGGACCCGGCCGACGGCCCATGCCTGTGTGGAAAATCGAGGGCCTCCAGGCCGGTCTTGTCTCCAAAGGCCTCAAAGACATGATCGACCGGCTAAACGAGCGGCCGATCTACAAGAAGGTCATTACCGCCGGGCCATTTGTTCGTGTTCTCGAGATTGCATTCCAGCAGCGCATTAGTCGCCAACAGCAGGATGCGCAAGAGTTCCTGCAGGTCGTGGCCGAGCGCTTGTGCGATGAATACCATGCAGGGCGGCGGGCGCGTCGGTATGCGAGACAGCAAGCGGAGAGAGGGGTCTCTACAGGCGCACCTGTGCTGGGGGCGACCGGTGCGAATGTGGCAGGGCCTTCTGATGTGCTGAACAGCAACGCCGTCAACGAGAAGCTGGCCAGCATCGCCTCCGCCTCGGGAGGTGTCCAAGACTCACTATCAAGGCACGAAACCAAACGGAGTGAACTGGGCACCGGTGCCGAGAACGACGACACCAGAAGTGAAGAGGAAGGCTTCCCCATGGAGGGCAAGATTGAGTCTCAGATTGAATGTCTCACCTGTGGTTTTAAGCCGCGGCCTTCTGAACAGGCATTTTGCACGTTGACGCTTAACGTGCCGCAGACCTCGTCCACTTCGCTCAGTGCTTGTTTTGACTCCATGCTGAAGACGGAGTACATTGACGAGTTCAAATGCGAAAAGTGCAGGCTTGTCCATGCAAAACAGATGTTCGAGGCCGAGCTTGCCAAGTCCGGTTCGGAGTCATACCGTAACGAGGCAAAGCAGGCTATTGAGACGCTCCAGCAGGCCATCGACACCGACCCGGAACGGCCGCCGTCTGATATCGCCCTACCCGATGCCCGTTATGCCCCTAAACGGCGTATTGCCAGACATTTCCGCCTCGTCAACTTTCCAAAGGTGCTCGCCATCCACCTCTCACGCTCGATCTACGACTCATCCAACCAGTCACAGAAGAACTCGGCCAAAGTTTCCTTTCCCGAGCGTCTTCCTCTGGGCAGCATTTTAAACCAGCGCAAATACAAGTTGATCAGCGTCGTAATGCACAAGGGAAGCCACCATAGTGGTCACTATGAATCATTCCGGCGACAAACAGTTGCCCCGCCCTACTCGAACCCGAACACGTTCCAGCCTTCTCAGATCTACTCGCCATCCAGTAGCCCTGCGGCGACGACACCAAAAATCGGTTCTTCAGATGCTTCGCTTGGCATCAGCTCGCCATCATCGGCTCAACTAGTGGACAATGGTAGTCCGGTCTCTTCTACGGCAGAACTGCCCCAATCAGCAGCCGTCGAAACGAACGGCAGTCACATACCACACGACCAGCTGAATTTTCTACCCCCCAAAACAAATGCTGCAATTGGTAGGACACCGCGACCTTCAAGCTTGCGCGAACGCTCGTCGTCATCAAGCGCTTTGCCACCGGCCCCTACCTCGGCTCCTCGTGCACTTGCCAAGGAAGAAGACAGTAATGGTAGCAGCAACAATAATGATTCGGCCGGAGAAACGGCAAGCCTGCGGTCCATCACTCGATCGACCCTCTCCAGAATCACGTCTTCGTCTCGAAACGAAAGTCGCGCTAGCAGCCGTGCTGGGAGTCGCAGTCGAAGCCGTAATGGGAGACTCACCGGGCGTCTCGCGCTGCGCCCCGGGAGCAAGGATGGCTCTGCAACAACCAATGGTGTCACCAGTAGCGGTAACGGCGCGGCTAGCAAAGGGAAAACACCTTCGACAGCATCCAACCCTGTGCTCCAGCCTCGACCTAAAAAGAAGAAGTCGCCGGACCGATGGTGGCGGATCAGTGACGAGAAAGTGCGTGAGGCCAGCACGAAAGAGGTTCTTGGCATGCAGCGTGAGGTATACCTACTCTTCTACGAACTGGAACGGGACGCTTACATGGGCTGAGAATAGAATTTGATAGAGTCGCTTGCTGCGTTCGGACTGGTTTTTCTTTCTTGTTCATTTACATTTCTGTATGGATATTAACCTGATTTTTGTTGTTCTTGCTCTTTTATAGCGAACTGTTTGGTTTCCGCTTGCATTAAACGAGTCACAATATAGCATAATCGGCGCTGCGGTTGCGTTTGTCGCTTTTATGTATCGTCCGATAACTGGGCCTTCTGCTGCTACCTGCATTTCTTCCTCTTCGTTATGGAGCTTGTCACTTCGGCGTCTCACCCAGCGAATTTGAGTAGTTGAAACGATGCTGCCTCTTCATCGCTTTCAAGAGCTTGTGAGATCGGCTGCTGGTATTACCATAAGAGGCTGGGGCGTATGAGAGTGCCAGACACGATGACATTGGAAAATGCAGGTTTCTGACGCTTTTCCTAGTTTTTGTCGTTCACGATGTGCTTGCTTAGTATGCTCCTATAAGAGAGGGTCGACCGCATATTCGACAACAGCTACAAGCACAGGATAACTGCGCTCACGGGCAGCGCCGTAAAGGCCATGCTCATGACCGTGCTAATCTTTAGAGAGGCCAAGCACTCCTCGTTTCTTCCCATTCCATGTATAGAGCTCACTTCCATCCATTTCGCGCAAAATCGTCATCTAGAATGGTGTCTGTGGCCACGTTCAAGCCGAGCAATTTACGTACTAGAGTAAATTGTCGTATTGTAACCATGGAGTTTCCTATTTCTCGATCTTCGTAATGCTACTGATTCGGGTCTCGTCGGGGACAGATCAGCCCATTATTAACTGTACGATTCACGAAGCGACTTGGTATGCGACGCATTAACAATCACCAAAAAATAAAAAGAAATGCTGACATGAAGGGACAAAACATATATTGTGCCTCAATTTCAATCGATTTCTTGATTATTAGTAAAGTAACGCGCAAAACAAAGTGGCATTAGCAATAAAAGTTATTACACCCATGTTTTCAAAGCTGAATAAAATAAAACTCAAGACAAGATCAAACCAAGACATACACTTATGCCAAACCCAATTATGCAAAAAAGCGCTGCTACGTATGCTTTTAGTACACTTCATGTGAGCCCGAATTAATACGCTTTCTGACGGTGATATTACGCGTCTCCTATTCACGCTGACCAAGGAACTCCTCGGCCATCTTGCTGGCCTCGGCTTCGGTGAGCGGCGCCGCCTTCTTGGCCGCCTCTGCCTTGGCACGGTCGAACCGCCACAGGCCGCCCGTTTTGTCACTATCACCGTTCGGGTGAAGCCCGACATTCGCAGCCAGGCTATCGAGGACAGGGTCGGACTCGCCTTCTGGCACGACAGAGAAGTACCGGCGCTCCCATGCACGGCCCTCGGCCTTTTCGCTGGCGCGCATCTCGCGCTGGGCGTTCTCGATCTTGGTCTTCTCAGCGCTCAGCGTGTCAAGGTCGCCCTTGGCCACAGCGGCAGCGACATTCCGCCACGCGCGGCGGCTCTCAAGGGGGTGCTGCTTCTCGATCGGCTGCACGTGGAGAGGCAGAGTCGGGGACTGAGCAGGTTCGAAGGTGGTGACGAGAGTGCTGCTGCTGTTGGACTTGGCAGGGCCCTTGTGAATCGAAAACGCCTTAGTCCACTGGCCCGACGCGTTGTACAGAACCTCCTTCTCACGGCCGGTCGGGTACAGCACAGCGGTGACGCTGTTTTTCTTGCCGCTGAGCCAGCCCTTGCCGCTGTAGTCGATGCGGGCCGTGTAGCCAGTGGACGATGTAATGTAGGAGCAGCCATCGAGCTCAACAAAGGGCGCGCCGAACAGGAGGCCCTCAATGTGCAGGCCGGGGAGTGTGATGAGGTACTTGTCGGGCTCGGCATCGCTAGCGCCACCCTTACTGCTGGGGACGGGCACAGTCAGGACGGCATGGCCGATCTGCTTGATGATGATGGTGCTCTTGAACGAGGCTTTCTGGGCATTGTAGCCCTCAAGGTGGACGCCAGTGGGCACGTTGGTGATGCTATAGGCGGTGGCGGGTGGATGATGGCTAACCTGCTCGCTGACCAGCTCGGTGGTACCAGAGCCGTTGGGGGCCTCTGGGGACGCAGCATCGTCCTCCCACGTGCCGAGGAACAGCTCGCCGAGGAAGGGGTTGAGCGGCTTCTTCTCATTGCCGTACTGCTCGCTGCGGCTGGCATAGTGCTGCTTGAGGCAGGCAAGGAACCACTTGAGCACCAGGACAGCACGCTTCTCCGGGTCGGGCTCGTGGGCGGGGGCGGAGAACAAGGCGGGATGCTCGGCCCAGTACGAGCTGAACTCGGTCAGACTCTTGGCGGAGACAATAAAAGGCGGGGCTGTCAGACTGGAGAGGTCGCCGTTGAACGATGCGATGGACTGTGGAGACGGTTTCAGTGTTAGCAAAATGAAGTCGTAGTATGTCGTAGGATGGCAGGAGAACTGTCTTTGTGTCTTATCGTCCTATACAGGGCGGGGGCGCATTGCTTACCTTGACGAACGAGGTCCAGCTACTGCCGCTTGCTTGGGCCGCAGGGGATTGCTGGGACGTATCCATATTTTGAAAGGAGATAGTTGGGTTTGGTGAGGCTCGGTGGAAAACGGTTTCGTGACAAGATGTTGAGAGCTGCAATGACCTTAAATTGGTTCGGAGTGACGATTTTTTTTTGTTGAGGGGAACAGGACGTTAAGCCCACGGAGCACAATGCAGTACTCCGGACAGTGTTTTAGCGGTTGGGTGCTTGGCTGGTAGTGGCTGGTCGCGTGTGGCTCTGCAGGGAAGGAAGAGCGGGTCGTAAAGTGGGTTCGGCGGTGAGCACGTCGTCAGTATTGTCGCGTGAGGAAGGTACGGATGAAGGCCTGTGAGGAGGTGGAAGGGCAGTTAAGTAGTGCCTGAAAATCGAACAGAAGTGTGAGTGAAAATAGTAAGACACAAAAGAACAAAATCTGTCACGATTGAAATGGAAAGGATGAGAAAGAAGTAGACATCAAATAGGACTGGCGGCGATGACGACGATACCTGACAAAACAAGGTTGGCGGCCAGCAAAGTTGCGACTGAGACAACTGGAACAGCCGAATCCGGGGCAGGAACTGGAATGTGTGCTGCGCATCACTGAAGCAGGTGTTGTGGGTCTATTTTTGGTGGGGTTTCCCATTTGCGACACAGCCTGACAGCCACGAGTGTACGTCCTTTGACGTCAGAGTTGGAATTATTTGCGCGGGAAGTCACCTGACATGTTGAGGCAATTTTGGCGGCTCTTGATTGGCTCAGGCTTACACGACGTCTGAGCTAGGTGGTGTATTTTATGTGAACTGACTGCAATAAAGAGAGAGAGAGATATGTTGACAATACCTTGATACGAACTAAAATTATATAGCGGTGCGAAGAAGAAGACTTCCTTATATGTGAATTATGAATTATGGGTAAACTAGTGCATGAGATCTGGTTTTGGTAAAAGCCTGCTCTTTGGATTTATGGCGGTATTTACATTAACCAATGTCAAATGAAAATATGTTTAGATGGTACCTACTCGGTGCAAATGTGAAGCTTGTCTGTTAAGAATTTCGCACTGAACGAAATGAAGCAAATGTTGTCATGTTGTGTGGCGTATGTTACCATCGGCAGGACAATAAAATCTTGCTCTCTCCGGACCTTGGCTGAGTCTCGCTTGAGCTGCGCTTCTTCGTGCTGCTACCACTATTGGAAGCATTCCTTACCGAGTCCGTTGAGGTCTCAGGCTCTGTCCCTTCATGTGCGCCAGGAAACCACCCTTCGCAATGTCCTTTGACGTACCAAAGGCGTGATCAGCCGACGTGGTGTCCGCAAATTGTACGTCCGGCTCCAGACCGCCCAGCGGAGCAAGGCATCATCCCTCTTTGCAACGGGACCTCGTCATAGCTCGACAGACAAGATGCTCTCGGCAATCTTAATCAAAAGACGCAGACAGAACACACCTTGGTAGCTGTGCCTTTTCAGGATTCGATTTTGTCACGTCCATACGACCGCCCAAGCCCTATCGATAGGTCTACCCAGCTTGGCTGGCGTTTACAGCGCTCTCCATCGGTGTTTTTAACGACGGTGGTTGCGTCTAATAGTCGCTATCGCTGATATCCACACTACATGAACGAGTGTAGGAAGCATCAAGCCTAATAATAGATTACTGTGGAGAACAAACAGCTGGAGAACCTCTGGCGTTTTCACATGATGCTGTCGGACCAAGCAAAGCCACCAATCGCGCGTATAACGACAAGATGCCCCAAGACATCAGAGCTGTTCTCGGTAGTTCTGAGTTGCGATCCCGAAAGCTGGCAACGGATTGACTGTCAATTAGTTATCTGACAAAATGAGTTTGAAAATAATGGAGCATGGTGGCCAGCTGTATGCTCTCGTCATTGGTCGCTTTACACAATCAGCACATGTCTGATCATCAATTCGTGCAGCGAAGAGGTGTGGGCTTTATGTTGTTCACGAGACGACTGCATGTGGAAACAACTTCCTCCTCGTATGCCACTACAAAGAATTGTTTTCTATTACTACCATACGCCGGCCCAAATCGGGGTATCCAAAAATATATGTACTAAGACCGAGACCAAAAATACCCGGAAGCACCCCAAAAGCACCCCAAAGATGTTCCGCTAAGATTTCAAAAATACACAGTAAACAAAATGAATCAATATGCCGCTGATTGACGACTCCGAGACACCGACAGCACCAGATCACAGGGTACCGCTGGGGTTGTAGCGAAATTCATACTTGTCTCCGCGCTCAGTCCACGACACGCCGTCGCGTTGGCCACATCGTCCCACGAGCTGCCGTAATAGGGCCACGTTGACACCCGAATACTTGGTCGACGTGGTCTCGGTCGTTGACGATGCTGGCTCGGCCGAGGGGGGTGCGACGCCAGTACTCTCGTCTTCGCCAACAACAAACCAGGGGCTGGTGGTGCACGTCTGCTCTCCGGCGTTCCATGTCCACGCGAGACACTTGCTGTTGTACGAGTAGAGGCCGGCGAAGCGCCTCTGGAAGCCATCGGCGCCCATCGCATCATCGCCCTCGCCATCGTCGCCGGCACACAGCACTCGGCATGCCTCGGGCGAGCCGACATTCTCGGTGACGGACGTCACGAGCGCCGACGAAGACGAATCATCGCCCGGAGCACCAACAAAATCACGTCCACGGTGGATCGGCTGGTGGTGCAGTGCTGCCACCGTGGGCCGTCCATAGAGGGCCCAGAGATCACCCCAGGCAATGGGCGGAGCGAGGAAGCCCGGAGATGTAGCGTCGCTGGGCGTACCACCGCGCTGTCCCCGGTCGATCTGCCGAAACACGGCGCCAACGCTTCGCATCTGTTCTGGTTTTGCGAGCGCGTGGAACGACACGAGCGGCATGCAGAAGCGGTCAGCACTTATGCGCGTGGCACGAGGGCGCGCTCCGTTGAACAGACGAGCAAACCGCTCGTCAAGATACACGCCGACCCTCATCAATGTGGTTGCTAGTAGTTTGTCACCCCAGGTTTCCGTTATGGAGTCGACATATGCCTGGTGTAGAAGTGGCGGAGCCAGACCGGATTTGTAAGAATTGGTGGTGATGCCTTGCTGTCTGTTCGAGGCCGCTGCCGCGGCCGCCACCGCTAGTACTCGACTGCTGCCGCTCCCCAGAAGCAGAGTGACGGCTTCCCGCGAGAGGACAATCGCCGAACCGCCATGAGCAAACCGTCCCCGGAAATCACCAACAGCGTTACCGATGTAGTGGGGTACGGAATGGTCGAGATGTGCAAGCAGAAGGCGCAATGATGACGGAATCACAAACGTGTCATCGTCGAGTAGGAGGTACCAGTTCTTGTTTGGCATGGTCTGGTATGCAAGTTCAAGGCCGGGTATAAACTGAGGTGACGGATGTTAGCCTTTGAAAGAAAAAAAAAAAAAAAAAGGACCGCTGCTAGAGTCCCGTGTCCTCACCTTCATAGCATCCAGTTCCCACCCGTCTGACTTGCTGATCCGCATGGCCTCCACGTCATCACCGGCATGTACTGCCGCGGCCAGTGCCCGGTATTTCTCCGCCCGAGCGCAGTTTGCTCGCGAGCCCAGGATGCCGCTATCAAGGACCGGTGCAATGACGTCGTGCACAAAGATCTGCTCACCCTTGTCTCCGTATACCACCTCACCCGCCCAATCCCCAATCACAATCATATTGTTGCCATCGACTGTGTGTGGCCGCAAGCCAAGGGCCTCGATCTGGGCGCTTACGCGATGCTGTGTGCCATAGCCGGTCTTGAGGATGACACCGACATCGTCATAGAGGGCGGGGAGGTAACGTCCGCTCCCCGGTAAAGAGTTCGAAAAGCTTGTCGCGTTCCCTAATGGCGCAAGTGTCCAGGCTTCAAGGGACTGTGGGGGCTGTGCAAATGTATTCACAACGCGTTGTGAGTTGAAGCGCACGGATAGCCGCAATGTACTGTCATAGGGGAGGAAGTAGTAGCAGACAGCAAGAAGGACGATGACAACGACGCCTGGGCGCGTCCAGTAGCGCCGGTGGCGGACTGGGGATATTCTTCGTCGCATTTTGTCGACGGTGTCTGTGAAAAGGGGACGCAGAGAGGAAGAGGAATAAGAGTGGGAAAAACGTCCTCGAGAGCGAAAGAAAAGGAACATAAGAATAAGAATAAATCAAAAGGAGAAGTGAGCGAAGTAGAGCGAGCGTGGCCACGCCGACCAAAGATGTTAAAGTAAGGAGTACTGAGGAGTAAAGAGGAGTCAAGCACATGAATACAACGATCAACAAAAAAAAAAAAAAAAAAAAAAAAAAAAAAGTAAAGAAACGGGTAAGGACGAGTCGCTAGATCGAGCAAGCCATGCCGAGGGATCGGCGGCTGGTGCAGCGCCCTCACTGTCCAAATAATCCGGACCTTTTTATGTTCGGGAGGTGTTTAGTTGTGTAGTCGTCCTTCCTTGCGATTCATAGAAGACTTCGTTCTAGTGGTTCTGGTGAGACTTTTGAAGGCCCTTTCTTCCGTCTCTCCTCTCCTTATTTCAGACAGAGGTGCGACGGTTACTCCAAAGGGAGGGGTGCGAGGCGTCACAAAGTGGACAACGCGACGGAAAGGGCGAGGGAAAGTGGAGAGACAATGAGGAAAAGCAACCAACGTGACGAAGAAAGCAGCCAGGCCATGAATGTGCACATGCGCAAGAATGGCACGGTAAAAGGTTAAAGTAGCGTGACCTCTGGCTGGGGAAGTGGAGGAAGTCTTGACGGCAGGCCCAGACGGAAAGATGGCAAAACAGGACTTGTGGAAAACCTGAACTGGAAAAAGGGCAGACAGGAGAAACAAGGAAACTGGGGTATCTGTCTCCTAGCGCAGATCGGAAGTAGAATTCATAAACTGGACCTGGACAGGGCTGGCTCCCTGCTTTCGCAGAGACATGTTTCCCGTGTTTAACTGACCACTTGTGTCCGGGCATGAATGCACTTAATAGCCAAGCGGGTGGCCAGTCTAACCAAGAAACAACGCCGTGTTGGCTGATTCGCATTGTTGCCCATACTGCCACTCTGCAAATTGAATCCTGGGCCAAGAGGAAAGCTTTGATAGTCAAAACAGTTTTCCACATTGAAGCGTTACGAGCCAAAGCACAACATGACGTTGTGGACAGGTTATCGCATCGAAGAATACTGGCGAGGACGCGTAACGCCAAGAACTGCTGTCGTTTGACCACTTACTTCGTTGGGAAGCGTTGTTGTTGTTTTCCTGTCACTGATTAACGTCTTTGCTAACTGACCTATTGGCGGGAAGGGGGGCTAGTACGGCACAGAGGACGAAAAAGCACCTGAATATCAGCTCCAAATGGCAAAGGGGGATTTGAAAACTCGCGCCGAGCAGGCGGGAGGACCCGGAGAGGGTGGGAAGAGGACGGACAAAAACTGTGAAGAAGTGAGGTTCACGAGATTCTAGAACAAAGACCTTTGTTTCCCCTTTCCCTTACGTTGGCTTTCAGCTATTTCCTTCCTCTTTCATAATTTCGTGACTGCTATTTCTGGCCAGGGGTGAACACGATGCGCTCAGAGTTTTCGGAAGGAACGATCGCACCGCCCAATCAACGCGATAAAGCGCCAAGGAGCAACAACAACACATACGTTATCGGTGAAACGCGATATGTGAAACACCAATTCCTTTCAAATTCTTGAAGCTGTCAATTCACACCGGTCTATCGAATTAAAATGCTGGGTACAGGAAGTGCTTCGTTTTAACAAGACATGCTAATCGCTGGAAGAGAGTCGTTCAGAATGAGTACGAATGGAGAAAAGCAAAGAACAAGCTAAATAGCAAGAAAAGGAATACAGGCCTATTTACAGAATACAACACGCAATGCACAGCCGACGAACCACAAGCTACAACGTTTAACTCAAAGCGCTCAAGCGCTCACAAACATGTCCCATCTACGTGTACCGGCTGTGTGCGCGAATGCGCTCTCCGAACTTGAAGAACAGCCACGGTACTGGAAGGAGCGCGATAGCGACAAACCCCAGAAGACTGCTTGCCCAGTTGATGCCGAGCTTCTCATACATCTGGATTGTGAAGAGCGGGAAGACACTGGCAAGCGAGTAGCGGGCCAGACTGTTGGCGCTGGCGCTGCTGGCGACAATGGAGCCGGTGAAGGTGTCGCCCATATACTGCATAAGGCTGATAAAGATGCAGATGTTGCCCCATGCAAACGGCACAATGGCGAGAACGGTGCTGATCCAGTGGGCACGGTGGTAGCCAGACCAGCCGAACCAGAAAAGGCCGATCGGCAGGCCGAAACTGCCAATCATGGCAGCGTACAGGCGGTGCTCGGGCGGCGGCGAGTTCGGGTGGAAGCGCGGTACCTGGCGCTTCTTATATATGAAGACGTCCGTCAGAATCACGGTGAGCAGACCCAGAACGGAGCCAACGATGATGCTGACAAAGACGAGACCGCTCTCTTCACGGCCGAAGCCGTACTTGACTTGGAAGACATAGGGCACAGCGGCGAAGAAGCTGAAGAGAGTGGCAAACTCGCAGGCCACATAGAGGCATGATAGGCCAACGATGGGCTCGGCGACCAGCATGTGCAGGGGGCGGATGAGGCCGACAGTGAGGAAACCGTGGATGCGCTGCGGCCAGGTTATGTGGGGACGACGGTCCTCGGCGGGAAGAGCAATGCCGAGCTCCTTGGCGCGGCAGCGCTTGAGGACCGGGTGGTAGGTTTCGCGACCGAACGCAATCGTTACGAGCATGGAGAATGCGGCAAAGAAGACAATGGTCCACTCAGTCCAGCGCCAGCCTTTACGGGTTGCAAAGGCACCGAGGACAGGACTGGACAGTTAGCTGGGCGATATCCAAAGGCAGCACAAATAACCAAGCAAAATTTTAGCCACAACACTTACCCCATGCCGGGACCCAGGAAGGGTGTCACGATGAAACAGGCCACAGGAAGACCGCGCTCAACAGGGCGGAACGTCTCGGTGAGCACGCCCGAGGCGATAGCCAGACTGGGCGACAGGGCAAAGCCGGCGAAGAAGCGCAGGGCGCATAGACCGGCGAGGGACGATGTAGGGACAAGAGCAGCACCCACTGTGAAGAGTAGGCCGATGGGGTTCCCGAACAGTAGGATACGGTGACGGCCGACAAGCTCGGACAAGGGCCCACCAATGACGACGGGACCAATGCCGAGTGCCAAAACATAAAACGTCAGCGGCAGAATAGCAGCGGTACTGCTGACGCCAAACTCAAGCATGAGATCGGTGTGAGCAGGGCTCATGATGGAGGTGCCGACGGAGGTTGTGAAACCGACGCTTGCAAAGCTGGCCACTTGTGCCCACTTGCGGCCCTTGGACCAGTTATAGGGGTTTGCCGGATCAGTGGCCCAGTCCCAGACGACAGGATTGCCCTCGGCATCAACGGTCAGCGGCAGGGCATTGGAGCCATCGGTGTTGTTGCCGTCTTCTGCGGGAAGCTTTTCGTTGTCGACTTCTCCGGAATTCATGTCGACCATGGCGTCATCCGGAGCATGGCCTCCAGCAATGCCAACACCCTCAACCGTAGCTGAGTCGCTACTACGGACTGAACGGCTGGCCAATTGCTCATCGTCCAGTCCTAAGAATGCAGTCGACGTTGTGCCGGCCGGTAACTGGCCGGACTCCAGATCGACCATTATGTGAGGAGGGCCGCGCTATATTAATTGGTGTACAAGTGGCGGTAGGTACGGGCAGGTGTTGTTTTTGTGTATTCGGGGTCGATGAAGTTGATATGAAATTGGGCGTGAGGCTATCGAGTCATTGTGTCTGTAGAAAATGTCGGCTAGCTGTTTGACATTTAAAAGGGAAAAAATCGTGAGTGGAAAAGATATACAGAATCAACGAGAATAAAGAGTGAATGATTAGAATAATGGAAATTTAAAAAAAAATTAAATACTTAATATGACGAAAGGTCAACAAAATTATACCGTCTGGTTGAGAAGCGAAAACCATTAGCAAGTAAATAAAACAGAAAATGGACAGGGGCCCAACAGGTCTTTGGATAAGCGGTACTAAGACGGGCAGTGCCAGTTGCTCGTAGTGTGTTGCCGAGGAGCGGAGGATGATGAGAAAATGAGACTACGAGCGGGGAATGAAAAGCAGTGCGACAGAACAAGAAAAACACCCGATGGAGACAGGACATAAGCTGGGCGAAAGGGAAGTCGGCATCGATGAGAAATCTATGAGCACTCTAAAATTCAAAATCCCAAGACGATCCCAAAAGGGAATATGGTGCAAAACGAGAAGAGGACTTGTATGGTGGTGTACTTGTCTGCCTACATATCGAGACAAGTCATCACCACCTAGCCGTGAAGGATGGAAAGGGCAAATAGTCAAGTGGTGGTTCTTGGAGCGTACACAGGTGCATTCACTGTCCTTCCAAAACGAAGAAACCAACACGCTGTCCAGGCTAGTTTCCCGTCTTGGACACATTTGTCCATGTCCCCTATCAACAAGCCGATAGTCTAATTTTCAGCTGGCGCACGGCGGCCTTTCCAGTTCAGCTATCATTTAAGGTTACTGTTTTTGCTTTATTTATTGACGTTTTTTCTTGGTATATTCCCCTCCAGATTCTTTCTCAGAGAGACTAGTCATATCAGTCGGCGTCATCTGTTTCCCACCGACGTGCTATTAAATCGTACACAGATTTGGCCATCACACGTTGCTCTGATGCAGTATTTACCGTTCTCCGTCCCTCTACCAAGAGCATAATGTTCTTCCCATGTCACTGGCCACCATGATAACAAACAACGTCGGTATTACGCGATATTTCGAATGCTCGGCAAAATGAAAAACGAATTGGGGTAGAGGAGCGCGGGATGCCATGACTGACAGCGGGAAGAAAATGGCCGAGAAAGTTAATTGGGGTGCAAAAAGATGAGTAAACAATTTGATGTCCTCGGCAACTCCACTGATAGGTCTCCCGGAGTTTTATTAGTGCTCTTCTGAGCCCTCCGCCATCGTTAGCGTGGTGGCGTGGTCGCTCACAAAGCTGGCGAGTTGTGGCGCATTGTATCTTACATGTCGGTGAGGACCTGCTAAGTTGACTGGATTAAAGTGTCTGTTAGACCCTGCCGAGGTCACACCATGAGTTATGTGAACACAGGCGCTCAATCATGAATCGCTATTCCAGGTCGGGTGATATGGCAACCTCTTAGGATTGTGATGTTCAAGGTGAAATAAAAAAGAATAATAATTCAATACGGTGGAATACAAAGATGAAAAAAAAAAAAAAAATAGGCGAGGAACATAATCGGCCGCCGTCCCGCGTGTTGCAACCGCCGTCGCTAGACACCTGGCCGGGCCCCTGCCCCTACAAGTCGTCAGATTTTATGCCCAGAAGCGGTCAGATGCGGGGCTCGCTTCGCCTGAGCTCACGACTTCCTCCACTTCTGCATTACCACATACAGATCCACAGTGAAGACAATATTTTTTTTCTTTTGCAATAGTCTGGAAAGAAACAGGTAGAAGTAGAAATGTGGCCGGCTCATCCAATTCAGCATACAATTTGCTGGCATTAATTGTATGGAATGGCCATCAAATCACACGGCGCAGCATATGCTCAACGAGGTCGTGGGTACAGAGCAAGTGCAAGTTGTCGACTCAATAGAAGCATACGGCAGACCAACTTGTCTCAAGGGCACGGTTGTATTCTTCGCCCTGGCATAGTACGAAACAAAGTGAAGCTCAGTTTTGTCATGATGATATGGCTTCCCACTGAGAGTCAAAATGTCTCCGGATAACCTTCACCTGCAACATCCTTATTGTCAAGGAGCAGCTCCTCCTTGTCCATACAGTATCCCCATACAAAATTCAAGCAAGATGGCTCTCGACCTCCTTCTCCCACCACGGCGCCCAGTCCACGACAGTCTTGCCGTTCCGTGCCGCTTCGGCGCAGAATACGAGAGCATGGCTGCGAATAATCTCCTCCATCGTGCACCCGATAATCTCGCGCTGCGCCTTCTCCGGAACACACCCGTGGTTCTTGACCTGGTCAACCGCCAGAATAAACTGCCGTGTCAAGCCGGCATCGCCACCGCCATGTCCCTTGCTTTCCATTGGTGGCCGGTGCACCGTTTTTAAACCTGTCTTGAAGTCCTCTACAGTGATCGTCTCTTGGTCGGCATAGATCTCGCCGTCCACACCGTAGAGGTTCGTATACCGATCGCATAGCTTTTTTGTTTGGGCCACCATGTGGAACGTGGCCGTCTTGGCGCCCCGGTGCTGCAACCGATCGGCGACGGGGTTGGCAGAGGTGACTGCCGCGTCGGAACCACCATCCTTCAGCAGCGGGTCTTCGTCCCACGTCACGGTCACCACCTGATCGTCGCACACGTCGTTGTCGCTCTCAAACACGCACCGGCCAAACCAGTTGCGCTTGGCCACCTCGCTGTCGGGTGTCTCTGGACCGTAGTCCTCGGAGAGTGTCTTGAGCAGTGCCTCCTGTGCAGCGGCGTGTCCACCCTGGGAGGCGAAGTCTTCAATGTCTGGCAGCACAATCGACACCGGCCAGCGCTTGTTGCCGGCACCCAGGCCGCGCAGCTGGTCGCCCACATAGATACGCTTGGCCGAATACTTGCAGTCAGGCTCGGCTGGGCACGAAAGGCAGTTGGTCGCACTGCCAGCTGCCACGGGCTTGCGGCTCTTGCGGAAGAGTTGTAAGCTGCCAGACGAAGACACGGTCGACGGCAAATGCGGGACCTGGGACCCCGACGTGTACGATGCGGGCGAGCACAGCAGCCACAGCAGCACGTCAATGTCGTGGCAGCTCTTTGTCAGCAAACTCGGCGCCGATGTTTTCTCGCGACGCCAGTTACCGCGCACATAGCTGTGTGTGAAGTGCCACCAGCCCACGGGCTCCGTGTGCACCACGCTGAGGACGTCGCCAATGACACGATCCTCGAGCAGCAGCTTGCGCAGCAATACGTTGTGGGGGCTGTAGCGCAGCACGTGGCCAATGGAGAAAACGTGCTTGCTGCCAAAGTTGCCCGAGCCGTCGGCCGCATTCGCCTTGAGCGCCCGGTGGATGGCCGCACAGTCTTCGATGGACGTGGCCAGCGGCTTCTCGCACATAATGTGCAAGCCGCCCAGTCCCACCATGGCCTCAATCACTGCCCGGTGCATCTCGTCCTGCACGCAGATGAAGACGGCGTCCACGGCTTCGGGCACATTCGCTTCACCCGCCGCCGCGCGCTGTCGGCGTTGTTTCTCGTAGGTGACAAAGTCCTGCCAGTCGGCAAACGACTCGCCCTCGGCGGGCTCCGAACGACCATTGGCACCCCAGATGTGCCGGAAGCCGAGGTCGTTGCGCTTGTAGGTATCGGGCTCAACCACACCGACAACGATGCCGTTGCTCGCGGTTTCTGTGGTCTCGGCATAGGTGCGACCACGGGAGCCCGCACCGATGATAAGGACGCGAGGAGGCGAGGCGGACATGGGCGGTTTCTCCTTGGTCGCCAAGGGATCTCCACCATCGTCCCACTCGCCGCGTCGTGTTTCCTGTTGGGCTGCCGCGGATGTAGCGGAAGGACCCATTGCAGTGGTTGGTGGAAGGTGGAAAAGACGTTTTTGGGGTCAACAGTAATTCCTTGGCAGGGAATCGTTCTTATGGTAGGGAGCAATTATGCCACCAATGTGTTGATGTGGAATCGAAAAGTGGTTGAAGCCGTCTGGCAAATGTTCGTTGTCTTGATTGTTGAGTTTTGTACGCTGCTTACCCCTCAAATGAAAAGGTGGCCTCGGAGTCAAATTGCAATCGGCCACTTCACATCTAGTCGTCGTTGGTAACAATTGTGCTGCCTGGTGGTGGCTTATAGCGCTATGTCTAACTTGACTTGGGGAGGGGTTGGTCTCTCACGATCGCTTTTCCTTTTCTCTTCCGTCCACTTTGGGGCTCTGCCGCGATCGTCAAAAGAGGCAGGCAGCGAGAATAGCTGACCAGGGAAGGTAGCAGGCTGCGCATCGCCCTGAATTAGACCCCGTGATAACCGTTGCAACTGCCCAAAACAACAAGTCGCACGGACGAATAGGCGGCATTGGATACCTCAGCAGACAGGGTCAAAAAGGGCGCCAGGGTGTTGGCTCGGGTTAGGTATTCTAGGTAACAGCCCGACACAACGGCATATCTATGATAGGCTCCCAACTCGCGGCTTACTTCCCCATTCAGCGACACATTTTCCCATTGGACAATCCCCACTTTCCCCAATTTGGTTTGGGCTGCCATGCCAAAGCTTAGTTAATTCGTAGTCTCTTGCTGCATGTGGCCCCAGAGGTCTTCCGACTTGGTTGTATCCTTCATCTTACATACAACTATCTAACCAGGCACTCTCTTGCGTTGACTTACCTTGTATTACGACCTACAACCACGAGCTTTGTTTAAGAAGTTTTTTCTTTTCTGTTCTTTATTTGGATTTTGGATTTTGGAGACGTTTGGTCCTGCTTATCAACGCGGCCTAGATATCAAGAATCTATACGACCTACAGAAAGCCTCTCTCAAATCAAGCAGAATCGGCGAGACTGAGTGTTCATAAATGAGCCGGCCATTGGCCCACAAACTAATTGACTCCCCGTCGTCTTCCCGAAAGTCCAGACTTGCCTAGCTACAGTCTCCTCTCGATAGGTCAATCGACAAGGAATCGCTACTAGAAACGCGGGACCAGAGTTCTATTCGTGAGACGGTCTCAGATACATATGATTATATCTTGGGAAAAGAGAGCCAGGATAAAGCCTTAGGCCGATCGCAAGCCTATAGAAGTCATGGCGAACCTCCCAAGTCTTCCCCTCGTCTGGATTGACTGTGAGGTAACGTTTCCCGTTCCATATTTGCCTCCAGTCCATTGGCCATTAGCTGCGTCAGGTTTTCACGTTTTGTCCTTGTGATTTTTCATGCATATTAATCCCTTCTACAGATGACCGGCCTGGATCCTGACAATGATGTCATCCTAGAAATCTACTGCTTCATTACAGACGGAAAGCTCAACCTTGTCAAGATGGGCGATGCCGTCGACGGCGACAAGCTAGATAAGAATGAAGCCGCGAGAGAGGATCCCGGCTGGGGTGCTGTCATCCACGTCGACAAGGCTCGCCTCGACCAGATGGACGCATGGTGCACTGACCACCACGGCCGTAGTGGCCTCACAGGCGCCGTTCTGGCATCTACGATGACACATGAAGAAGCCGCAGATGGCTTGTTGGAGTACATCCGCCAGTTTATTCCCAAGCCACGCTTAGGCCTGCTCGCCGGCAGCAGCGTACATGCCGACAAAGCATTCCTGCGGAAAGCGCCATACGACCGTGTAATGGATCACCTTCATTACCGGATCCTGGACGTGAGCACGATCAAGGAGGCAGTTAAACGGTGGGCGCCACCAGAACCCGAGGGCCAGACAACAAGAAAAGAACGCCACAAAGAGAGCAAGCATCGGGCGCGGGACGATATCCTCGACAGCATCGCTGAGGCGCGGCGTTACAAGCATATGCTCTTCCAAGATGGCGACTAGTGGGTGTCGAAATCACAAAACCATAACTACGCAACCACAGGAGGGCCGAAACGGGGCTGATAATGGCGGCGAAATGGTGGCCAGTATGAAGACAATAGAATATTATTTTCCCGTTTCTTTTGCAAATGATAAATTTTACCTCGTGTAAAAACACGTATATAAAAACATCCATATCCCGTCCGAAAAAAGAAAGACATTAAACATTCGGTAGTATGTTCGGGAGTATCACAGTATCAATCCCTGGTCAAGACGCCGCTTCTACAGCCGGGGCTGGTGCCGCAGTTGGTGTTCCATCACTCGTGTTAGCAGGAGGCCCTTCTGGCGGCGCCTCCGCAGACACAGCAGCAACAGCCGGTGCGCTATGGTCTCGGACAAATCCAGGACGCCACTTGTCGAGAAATTTGGTAGCCATAGGCCGTGCATCCTCGACTAAATAGGTCAGCGCAGTCAACAACAACAAATTGGTGAATCAGCTTCGTAGCAGGAGAAAACTTACACTCAATCCAGATCTCCTGCAGAGTGTCCAGGGTCAGATCCCGTGCCGGCGGCCGCATCATAACCTGGTACAGCAGGCTAGTCAGCGCCACGGGCACCATGGACGGGTCGCGGCACAGGCTCTTGATGCGCTGCAAAAGGGCCTCATTGAGGGCTGGCACCTCGCTCAAGAACCGTGTCAACACCTTGTTGTCTTGCGAGTGGAGGTAGGGCAGGAACCCATCGAGCACCTTGACGACCCATGTACTGTAGTGACCGTCGTCTTGACCATTGCGATCTTGGTCATTCTCACTTGCCTCGCCTTCACGGTACTGCGACTGAAGACGATCGTTGTACCACTCCTCACACAGCCACGCGACAGCCACATCAATGCGTTTCCGGAAGTCCTCAAGAACATACCGGAACAGCAACTCCCGGACCTTGTCACTGAGAACGGGACCTGGCCCTGGCTTCGACAAGGCCGGACTAGCGCCATTTGTGCCTTCTTTCTTGACAAGCTTCTTGCTCTTGTCTTCCGGCCCTTGATCCTCCGCCTCCTCGGTTGCGGGGTTCTCCTCGTCGTTCGTGCTATCCTCAAGTCCGCTCACAGACCGCGTTGCGAGACGCGTCAGAATCGTAATCCATGCCTCCTTGTCGTAGGAGGTCGCCGCGACCCGGTTCAAGCCTGCCTTGCCCGACTTCCGCGCTCCAACGGCTGTGGATGGCGCAGCAGCTGTTTCTTCAGATGCCTGCATCATATCAAACACCCGCGCAACGGTCGTTTGCCCCACTTTCACGGTCTGGTCCGACGACAGTGTTGGCGCAGCAGGAAGCTTAAAAGCACCCAGCGCAAGTGATGCCGCATCCACCCGCGCAACGTCCCTGTCTGTGATCTCGTTATCCAGCTTGTTGAGAATCTGCTCGGCGTCCTCGGCGGCCGTAAAGTCTGGCTCGTAGTCGTCATCGTCATCTTCCACGTCCAATGGTGCAGTATCCGGATTCATCGCTAGCCCTGTTGCAGATGTCTCGAGCAAGGTAAGTCTGTCCCGGATTCCGGTAATGGCAAGACTCAGCAGTTGCGGGTCAACCCGTGCCAGTGTTGACACACTTATCTTAGCGGCCAGCTCAAGCGGAACATTTGACGCATTGAACGACCGCAATTGCGGGTTGCTCGTGAGGGCAAAAATGTCGGCCAGGCTCAGTGGCCCTGGTGCTAGCGCAGGAATCTCTTGCGGCAGCGAGGCCGCAGCACCACTGGCCACTCTCTGTCGCTTGGCATCGCCTGCTGCCTGCTGATCGGCCAGTGCCCGCTTCCGCCCTGCGTCATCAAGAAGCTCGGCTCTTGACCGCATCAGGCGTTCCACATATTGTTGTATCCGCGGGTTAAAGGCATTGGTCGGATCCCGCTTCATGAGATGGATCAAGAGCATGCGTGTCGTCTTCTCCATCGACTTGACCATGACACGTATCCGCGGAGTCATGGACGAGCTGGCGAGCTTGAGAGGGTTGAAGTTGAGGATGGCGTTGATTGCGCGGTTGGCCGTTGTCGGCCGTGTGCGAACCAGGATCGATAGTGTATTCAGAGTGGCATCGACAATAAGGGCATCGCTGCTGTTGTCTTGCAAGACGCCGAGCATACGGTCGAGAAGACCAGTCGCTTCGGCTTCCAGATGCCGTGGGTCAAGAAGGGGGTGGTTCGCAGGAACGAGGAAGAGGGATATTTCGAGTCCGTCGCGCTGCCGTTGATCCAGGTTAGCGCCATGTGTCTGCGCAAGGACGACGCGCTGCGCAAACTTGATGCAGCATATCTGGATCGAAGGTGAAGGCGACTCCCATAACCGGAGAATGTGCGACTTGATGGCGCTGATGCGCTCCCAAGTGTCTGTGTCGTACGAGTTGTTGATACTGTTGTCTCGTTAGTATGAGCCAGCGCCAAAATTCCGGAGCAGCGGCTACAAGGAACAGGGAAACTTACACCCAGCGCATCACAAGTGGATATATGCTAGAAGCGGCTTGGATGATGCTGCGCAGCACAAGCGGGCCCTCGTTGGGATTCTCCAACATGCCCTTAATGCTCCCGAGGACCAAGAGACTCAAGCTTTCTTTCTCACGGGACGGCATAGCCGGCGCAGCAAAGGCCTCAGCAAGGAAGTCGGCACCCCATCGGCGCAGTTGCGGCAGGGACGACGGGTTGATGATGGGCAAGATGCCCTGGACGATCATCGGGTAATGGCTGACATTGGCAAGGGCCAGCTTCCGAGCATCGTCTAGCTGGCGGATCTGTTCTTGGATATAGTCACTGCCTGTCGAGGTAGAAGCGCCGGTTGGAGCCCCATTCGAAGGCGCAGTATCTGTTGACGTCGCCATGACAATCGTCTTTTCTTGTTCCTGGCCGACCAGGTGGCGTCTTTCTTGAATACGACGATGAGGTCGAGATCTCGGAGGGAGGCTGGAAGTGGACGCGTTGGAGTGTAGTCGGGGAGAAAACAGGAAAAATCCGGTGCATCGACGTGTGGGAAGGCCGACCACTATCCCGGACTTCTGTCAAACTGCACAGAGGTAGGATATCGAGGCCTTGGGGTTTGTCGATGTCTAGGAGCTATGTGCGTAGCGATTGAGATCCGCAGCAGGGTTATCCGTCGCTCGTTGCTATACAAACTCGAGGGAGCCCACACAGCTATGAGGCGGAGGTGTATACTCGATAATGTGTGCGAAGGGAATGAAGTCGTTGAATGGAAGGAGACGTTGGCGACGTCACGACATTTCTTGGTTGATTGCTATTCCTGTTCGACGGCAGAGTTGGGATGGGGAAGAGGCAAGTTGGAAGAACGGGCAAAGCTGTTGTACACCAAATGAGGTTGTCTCTGAGGTATTCATGCGTCGCATGCTACCGTTGTGTTACGTGAATTAACAACAAAAGGAAGTTAAAAAGGCTTCGTACACGAGTTTCAGGCCGCAGGTCGCAAACTGGAGCACCACACGAAAATGCAGGTCGAGTTTGTGCTGGCGCATCTGGGCGCGGTTCATAGCGCTAAAGCGCACTGACAGGGTAAGGGCGACAGCAAGGAACAGCCAAAAGTTTGCTGAACGTGGACTAGCGCAGTCTAGTCGGTTTATTGTACCTCGATTGTTTAATGCTACCTATGTTCAGCTGCATGCTACCTCATGCTACATACTACAGCTGGCCACGAAATATTAGTCATCCTTTGCACACTTCCTATTCGGAACTTTTCGTCAGGCGATCATTACGGCACCATCAAAGACGTCAGACGGCTTTGGCTTTACAATACAACCTCACAAGACAACGATTCGCAATGTCTGGGTACGTTTCTTTTCGAGATCCCCCATTTTATTGACCACTACTGACGTACACCTCTTTGTAGCGTTGAGCACTCCTCCTACTACGACCGGCGCATGCGCCAGTCGCCGGCCCTCATTCGCGCCCGTCGGCCATACCTTTTCAAGAACACAGTGCTGGGTCTCGGTATCTCCTCCTTTGCCCTGGGTGTCTGTAAGTAAACGGCCTGGGTCAATACTTGAGGAGTGGAATTAGTACCAGTTGCTAACCGTTGTGGTCGCCCAGATGCCTACACGATCCACGTTATCGGCCAGGACGACTTTGACGATGTTCAGGTTCCGAGCGAGCCAGCGCAATCCATTCAGCAGCGGACCCAGCAAGCACAGCAGACTGCACAAATACAAACACAAGCACAGGCGTTGGCGAAAAAGTGATACGGACGGCGCCAGGACGACAATTGCATACCCTGGCCACTCGACGCGTGCTGCGGTATACACCTCGGCTATACAATGATAGATGAAAAGCTGTGGCTATACGCGTCTAGATTGGATAGTAACCAGGCAATGAACATTTAACGATTTGAAAACTACAGTCTACGACGCTGTATCATCTTATGAAGGGGAGAACCTGGTGCAATGGCCCGGCCCAGACAAGGCGTATGCGTATCATGACATATAAATCCCTTCGTCTGTTAAGCAATCTTAAAAGCTTCGACAAGTGAATAAGGTTATCAGTCATTGCTTGATCATGTTAGAAAGCACGGTGGCGTGGTATTCATTTAAACGCTGCGTCTCGTGTGAGAAGTTAAAAACAGAAAAGAAATGACAATGACAATCCCTGAAATATCAATCAACTCCTAAGCAGGCAAAACAGTAGTCAAAAGACGCACACCAGCAAAAGCAAAACATAGTTACAGAACAAAGAAGCCACCCAGATCCGCCCAGTCAAGTATAATGAAACAGCAGTCAGGCCACGGCCGTGTCGCCGATTCCCACAAAGCCAACAGCAAAAACACGAGAATATGTGCAGCGCAAAGGACAAGACAAGCCAGTGAAGATGTAGGAAATCCAACGAGAAAAATAAACTATGCACCGTACACTACATGACAGAAAGGAAAGACAGTGCACAATCCCAGACGAACCGTACACTCACCCTCACCGATTTCAAGACCTGGGGGATCTCAAAAGACGTATTCCGAGCGGATTTCCGACGGGTGCTCAGAGTAGCTTATCTAGTACGACACTGTTGCAGCTGCCTCTCTCTTAGACGGCATCTGTCCCAGCGGCTGTCCGGCCTGGGTTGTGTCGCCGTGTGCAACGCCGCCATTCATGCGTGCCTGGTGCTGGTATGGCATGTTCTGGTGACTCGGCACATGGTTACCGGTTCCCACCTGCTGTGGCAGTGGCTTTCGCAGTGCTGGTGCCGACGGCGCTTGCTGCCCAGGGAAGGGACTGCTTACGGCTGACGCCGACGCCGACGCCGCCGGCACTGCCGCTGGTTGATAGGATTTGGCCACTGGGGACCCCTGTAGCTGTCGTTGAACATGGTGTGAAGGATGGTGTGGGTTCGCCCACGGCGTGTCCGCCAAGAATTGCTGACCTGCTGCCCCAAGGCTGTGGAACGACACTGGGCCGGTGCTACCACCGTTGGCACTGGAACTGGTACCATTGACAATAGAGCTGGCTGCGGCGCTGCCAGCTAGTTCTGGGAATGGAAAATGGCTTTGCCCCACGTGTGAGTGTTGGGGTTGCGCGGGAATGTGCGTCGTTGGCACTGTTTGCCGGCTCCTCTGTGAGAAGGAAAATATGAAATTAGTACATAAGTCTAATTTTTGCGGTAGGATCGACTAATGTGATAGGAGAGAGGCAACACCTACAGCGATAGCTTCGAGGTCGTCGTCAACTTGCGTTGTTGAGGCGCCCTTGATCTGTGGCGCAGCAGGGAAGCCCTCATACTTAGCAATGCCGGACAGAATGGACACTTCTTTGTTGTATGTGATCGCATCCTTGACCCGTTGCGTGTTTGCCGTCGGGAACTGCAGGCCGTAGTCGGGGATCGTGTTCGCGTGCCGCCTCCGCTGTTGCTGGATCTGGTACCATTGCCGGCCGAGCTCCTCAAGGACGAGTTCGCGTGACTCGCGTATACTCTGGAAGTATTGGCCGTGGATATGGCTGCGTCGAGCCACGGCCCAGCGCTTGAGTGTTTGCAGGTTGAAGTCGTACTCCACGTCGATTACGCGGAGCTTCTCGTCGCGTCGTTCATTTACGCACTGCATCATGGCTAGGTATTCAGGGTGTGTCGGGTTGTCGCCAATTAGCATCTCTTCCTCTTGGTTGAGTTGGTCTAACCGTTCCTGATAGAGTCTGTTGTCATCGTTAGCAGTCGGATGGCAAAAGTAAGTAGGCAAGGAAATGGCATATGAGATGGGAGTACGGACTTGTCTCGGAAAGACGCAAATTGCTTCTCAATTGCGTGCAGGTTTTCGAGGGCTGCCTTCTTCTTCTCCACTGTAGTAATCGAATGGTCAGCATGGTCTGCCCTCATTTGCTCCAGCGATGTCGTTTCTCCGATCAGGTAAACCGTACACTCTTCTTCGTTCCGGTGTGCTGCCTCGGCCTCCTCGTCAATGTCGCCGTCGATCGGTTCGTCATCCCCATGGCCCGCAGCGTCCTCTTCTGCCGTGGCCAGGTCACCATCTTCTAACGCTTCATCGTTCTGGTCTTCATTCGCATCATCGTCGCCCTCGTCCGAGTTGGTGCGCTTCTTGGCGCTGCCACGCTTTGACCTTCTAGCCTGGAACGTGTCGCTACTTGTACCTTCTGCCGAATTGTCTACTTCGGCCTTTTCGTCGGCTCCTGTCTTGGCGACGTCATCGTCGGTCGCACCATTCGGCCTTCTAGCAGACGCAATTTCGCCGTCAATGTCCTCGGCAATCGGGTTTGTCGCGTCACGACCAGTGCCACCGCTGCCAGAACCAATGCGCTTTCGCAGCGGTTGATCAGATTCGGATGGGTCCGTAGTGGGCGAGCGCTTGCGTTTGCGCGTATCGGAATTGGAGCGCTGGCTGCGGAGAAGCACGGGCGTCGGCGCAGGTGTGTCCTCTTTGTCGCCATTTGCATCCTCCTTTGTTTTCGCCCCGGTGGAAGGCGATTGCCCGAGTTTTTTGGACTGCTCTCTGGCAGCCAGCGACCGTCGCCGACTGCTCCGCGTGGTCTCACGATCGTCCGCAGCAGCCTCTTCTTCGCCGTCGGCCTCATTGTTCTCCTCGTCCTCCGCGTCAGAGAGCGCATCATCGTCCTCGTCGTCCTCGCCCGCATCAGAGTCGGCGTGGAGTTGCTGCTTCAGCTTGCTCGGGCTAGCTTGGAAGGTGCGATCCCGCGTCTGAGTAAGGCGCTGTGTTGGGCTTGTGACCGACTCTGGACTGCTCTCAGCGTCAACCCTATCCTTGATGTTCTTCACCTTGGTGGGCGTGTCGTAAAGACGCTCAGTCTCAGCCTCCGAGTCGTTGATATCCGGCTCAACTTCAGACAGGGCAGACTCGTCTTCGTTGTCCGATCCCGAGTGTGATCGTGCCGCTCTGGAGCCGTTGTCGTCGTCGTCGTCTAGGTTGACGTTGCTTAATGAAGACGAGTTGTGCACCGGCCCGTCAAGATCCATCTCATCCGGTTCTCCATCCTTGTCTTCGACCTCGGTGAGGGGACTTGACGCATTGCTGGGGCTGTGGTCGGGTTGTGCCAGAAGGGGTGGGCTCGAGGTGGCCATGTCAGATGCTTCGTCGTCGGCAGCCATCGTCGACAGCGACAACGGCAGTCAGTTTGGTCGTAGGAATGGCCCTGGGCACCAATCGGGGCGGTATAGGGAGAATGTCTGGTTCGCAGAAGGAAGGGAGAGGTCGTCGTGGGTGACGGTCGAGAAGCGCTGTTTGAGAATCAGAGGTAGAAAGAGAGGGTGGGAAACAGCTAGAAACCCGCCGGTCGGGTCTGCCCCAGGACAGCGGCAAAATGGGCTGCTTCCGAGCGTCAAACGCGAAGACAAGTCGCAAATCTTGATTCGCAAGCAGTTGCCGATCAAGAAAATGGGCGCTCAGTTTGTGGGTGCGTGATAACGGAGACAGACGACTCAGAGCGGATCGCGAGCGGAGAGCGTTTTTGTGGGAGAAGCAGAAACCGGTGGGAGAAATGCCACTTGCGCGAAGCGGACCTTGTGCTACTCGCTCTTTCCCCCCAGCTCTCACAGCCCATTTTTCCAGTGTCTCTCGCGCTTCCTTAGTGGGTGGACAGTGCGCTAACCAGATGACCAGATCCTTGTTTGGGCGGTGTCAGTTGGCAGAAAATCAACTGTTGCTACCAAAAGCTGGACCATGTGGCTGGTCGACATATACATACTTTCAGGGACCTACTTTAGCGCTTGTATGATATGCGGGTTTTTGTATACCTCTGTCTATATAGGTACTGTACAAGGCCTGTCCTGGGTTTAGCTCCTTTTCTACAGTTGTGGTCTCGGCAGCTCTGACGCCAACCGAATCACGTTCTGATAAGATAGTTATCGTTATCACTTTCCTAAATTGCAACAGTATTTTTTCTGCCCATTTTTTTTTTGAAGTGCAAAACGTCACTCTGGACCGTGAGCTCATTTCTCGGCAAAGACGTACACAATGGGGAACCCGTGAGTTTTCTTCAATCTCTCATCTTTTTCAAGTGTTCAAAAACTAATACAAACGAAAACAACAGAAAATCTGTGTTTTCTGCTCCGAAGAAGGCTGTGGATCCCACCCTCGATGCCCTCTTCGCATCCAGTGTACGTTACGAGATCCAACGTATGAGTCCATACGCAGCTCGAACTAACATAATGCTTCAGGTTGGACCGGTTGAGGTAATTGCGAAACCAAAATACGAACCTCCGGTATCGTCGAAGCCAAGAGCAGCGCCGAAAACCGACACCGTCCAGCCCCTAACCAAAGAGGAAAAGGAAGCTACCATTGAAGATAGCGAAGAGAACGATGACGAAGATAGAGACGACGAAGATGATGGCTCCGATGATGATGAGGCGGAGAATGACGAATCCGCCGAATCTAGTACACAAGAAGAGGCTCCGTTCGCCGTGGCCACCGATTCGAAGAATGATACAAGCAAGAGGAAGAGGAAGACCCGGGACGAAAACGACGATCTAGAGAGCCGCTACTTCGACAAGCTTGAGAAGGAGATTGGAGGCCCTGTGGAGAAAAAGGCCAGGCATGATGCTTCTGAGGCCGTGGACTCCGACGAGGTGATGGCTGACAGTCTGACCGGCGGCGAGGAAATCGACGACGCTGACCAGCCTATCATCCACGAATCTCTTTTGAACGCCGCTAGTGGTGGCGCAGAAGATGGTTCTACAAATGGCCAAATAGACGAGCAAAACAAGGCCAAGGCGGATCGCACAGTTTTCCTTTCCAATGTCAGCATCAGCGCCGTCACCAATAAAACGGCCAAGAAGACTCTTATATCACACCTTGAGTCTATCCTGGACGACAAGGCAGCCAAAGACAAAGAGTCAAAGGAGACTAGGGATGGTGAGGACGACAAGGAGAAGAAGCCCACGGTGGAGAGCTTGCGGTTCCGGTCCGTTCCCTTCTCGTCAGCAGCGCTGCCGAAGCGGGCGTCCTTCATCACCAAGTCTGTCATGGGCGCCACCGCGCAATCTTGCAATGCATATGTCGTATACTCGACTGCCACCGCCGCACGTACTGCTGTGCGCAAGCTCAACGGCACTGTTGTGCTCGACCGCCACTTGCGTGTCGATAGCGTGGCCCATCCTGCGCCGGTCGACCACAAGCGATGCGTGTTTGTTGGAAACCTGGGCTTTGTTGACGACGAGACGGTCTTGAGCGCCAACCCCGACACTGATGGCGACGGCGGCGAAATGACACGCAAGAAGCGCAACAAGACACCTATGGATATCGACGAGGGTCTGTGGCGTACATTTGGCAAGCACGCCGGTAAGGTCGAGAGCGTGCGCGTAGTCCGCGATCAGGTTACGCGCGTAGGCAAGGGTTTTGCCTACGTCCAGTTCTACGTACGTCTCATTTCCCAAACTCATTTTGCACTTTCATATCTTTTGTCACGTTACTAATAAGCTATAAAGGATGCAACGAGTGTTGAGGCTGCACTTCTCCTGAACGATAAAAAGTACCCGCCCTTGTTGCCGCGCACATTGCGTGTCAGCCGCTGCAAGGCACCATACAAGACCGCGCGCGCCATTGAGCGTGCCCAGCGCAAGGTCAACGGCAAGCCCGAGGCAGTCGGCACGCGGGACGGCCGTGGGCGTAACAGCACCACAGGCTACACACCCAAGCTAACGGCGGAACAGCAAACGTCAGCTGGGCGTGCGGCGAAGCTGCTGGGAAAGTCTGCGGCCACGGCACCTCTCGGCGCCGCTGGCCCTGATGGCAAACCGATGGTATTTGAGGGCATGCGCGCCCGCGTTGGTGGCGTCAACCTTTTTAAAAAGAGCAAAGGTGGCAAGAAAGGCAGTGGCTCTCGCAATGGCCCTCCAGGCAGTGATGTCTCGCGGAAGCAGGTGCGACAGGCAGGCCGTGCTGCTAACTGGAGGGCAAAGAAGGGCGGCAACGCATAAATATCGTGTTGCTGAGAGGTTAGAAAAGTATGTTCTGCTATTTATAGCAGATTTTTGGGCGCCTCTGGTATTCTGTTGGCATTTTGTTTGCATTAACAGTTGTGTAATCCTATAGAAAGCATGTGACACTTTATTCTTTCTCGTTTCTCTCTTTTCTGGCACAATGATTTTCTTACAATGTAGAAAGTGACCAATTCATTACTTCAACCCACAAAGACACAACGAGACGCAAATATAGGAGTGTTCACCTCTCCGACTTTTAACCAAAAAGCATCCCACGCAGCACTAGGCAAAAAGTAAGAAGAATAGGAAAGATAAAATTAAATGAAAAGAAAATAGGGGCGGATAAATCCTCGGATATCATATTTTGTGGTGTCACTCTTGAATCGACAAGTCACGCTCATTTGGTCGTCATATGTACCCTAGAAATACGAAAATAAAAAAAAATGTGGGAAATAGGAAGTAGAGGAGCTAAGAGAGGAAAAGGTGGCGAGTCATAAAACACAAAACAGGGTTGTTTGTTCGTTGGAGGATAAGCAAGAAAAGCAACAACGGTCAATAAGAACAACAAAACGAAAGGGGGGATAATCGGCTCGCTTAACTTGGGCCTTTATTTGAGTTGAGATACTATAAATTAGTACTCAATGTCGCCCTCCTCAGCCTCGAACGAATCGGCGGCCACCTCCTCGTAATCCTTCTCAAGCGCAGCAAGATCCTCACGGGCCTCGCTGAACTCACCCTCCTCCATACCCTCACCAACGTACCAGTGCACGAAGGCGCGCTTGCTGTACATGAGGTCGAACTTGTGGTCGAGACGCGACCATGCCTCGGCAATGGCAGTGGTGTTGGACAGCATGGAGACGGAGCGGTCGACACTGGCGAGGCCCCCGTCGGTGGGCGAGGCGGTCGGCACAGCCACGGGCTTCTGGTAGTTGATGCCGATCTTGAAACCAGTAGGGCACCACTCGACCAGGTTGAACGACGCCTTCGCCTTCAGCGCAGCAACAGCGGCGTTGCAGTCGCGGGGAACGACGTCGCCGCGATACAGCAGAGCCACAGCCATATACTTGCCGTTGCGGGGGTCGCAGACAACCATCTGGTTGTTGGGCTCGAAACCTGGGTGGGTTAGCATTATTCATTACTTGCTTGAATTGGGCGGCCTTGTAGAACAGCACATACACTGGAAAGTCAGGTCGTGGACCTTGAAGCTCTCGTGAGCGCTCTTGGACGCAGAGACGACAGGAGCGTAGCTGATCAGCGGGTAGTGGATACGCGGGTAGGGGACCAGGTTGGTCTGGAACTCGTTCAAATCCACGTTCAGGGCACCGTCGAAGCGCAGAGAAGAGGTAATGGAGCTGACAACCTGAGCGATGAGGCGGTTCAGGTGCTCGTAGTCGGGGCGGGGGATATCCAGGTTGCGGCGGCAGATGTCGTAAACAGCCTCGTTATCGACGAGGAACGTGCAGTCCGAGTTCTCAATAGTGCTGTGGGTCGACAGAACGGCGTTGTAGGGCTCGACAACGGCGGTGGAGACACGGGGAGCCGGGTAGATGGCAAACTCCAGCTTGCACTTCTTACCGTACTCCGTAGACAGACGCTCCAGCAGCAGAGCACCGAAACCAGAGCCGGTACCACCACCGAAAGAGTGGAAGATCAGGAAGCCCTGAAGGGAGTTGCAGTTGTCTAGCAAGGAGACGTTAGGAACAATTCATATAGGATACAAGCAAGCCATTAAACTGGTCGCTTAAAACAGGCTTGTATAACTTACCGGCGACACGGCGGATACGGTCAATGACGTTGTCGACCATCTCCTTGCCAATGGTGTAGTGACCACGGGCGTAGTTGTTGGCGGCATCCTCCTTGCCGCTGATAAGCAGCTCAGGGTGAAAGAGCTGGCGATAGTTGCCGGTGCGGATCTCGTCGATCGGAGACGGATCGAGGTCGACAAAGATAGACCGCGGCACATACTTGCCGTTACTGGTCTCGGTAAAGAAGGTCTCGTACGAGCCACCCTCGCCGATGTCCTTCAGGTTGGGGTCCGGACGGCCGTCAGCGCTCAGGCCGTGCTCAAGGAGGTACCTGCGGAAGGCGTAAGCCGTGTGCAAATAGCAATAGGGGTAAATGAGCACAAATACGAAAGGACAAAATAAAATACTTACAGCTCCCAGGCACTGTTACCAAGCTGGGTACCAGCCTGGCCCAGGTGAAGGTGAAGAACCTGGCACGAGCTGTCAGTATACGGGCCCGAATTTGGACGGCAGGCGGAGCGATAGGCTATGATATTGGGTACGGGAAACTGTTTGATCTGACGGCATGTTGAAGACCGAAGTTGGTGGTGCGAGCGGTTCAGCCTCAAGCTGTTTTGATGCCGAGATTCGGCCCCGTCTACAGCGTCATATCGCTAGATGTCACGGCCGGAGCGAAAGAGGTTACGGGGAGTTGCCGCAACGGCACAGTTGTTATGTCAGACTTACCTCGCCCTTCATTGTTACTCAAATCTAAGGTCGCGTAGAGGGGAAAGAAGTTGACAAAGATGGTGAGAGGAAAGACGGACGATGGGAAGCGTTCCTGTCCGTTGTAGTGGTTGGCACAAAAAGGAAACAGCCGGTGGGAAGGAGGGAAAATCAAAAGGGAGAAATATGAACGGAAAAAAAAAGCAAGCACACCAATACAGTATGGCCAGGGGTAGAGCTGGGCAAACGTAGCGACTGGTCAGTGGTTCAGAAGACGTGAAACTCCGGAAGAAAAGGGGAGGAAGTCGGCGAGTGGGAGGCCCAGGAAATGAGTTTCTGTAAATGTGAAGGATATTTGTGCGGTGAAGTGTCGAGGAGGGGCAATTACGGAGCAGGGGGAGCAACAAGAGGGGAAAGGGGCAGGAACGCGTCGAGAACGAACAAGTACTTTTAGATACAGCGATTTGTCACCAGGAAAGAGGTACCACTACCCTAACTATGGTCCCCCGCGCTCACTCACCGCTAAGTTTGTTGTTGGTATGGGCTGGCCCGTGCGCGCCAACGCGCAGGGGTAAGTCCGTTCTGATTGGCTGGTGCGGCCTCTCGAGAGGGTCGTCGACGGAGACTGTTGAAGTAGCGGCGGTGGACAAGGACGCCAAAGTGGGCACAGAAAAGATCGTGATATGAGTTATAGTGGTCCAGTGGCTATCAAACCCGCTGTTCAGACCCAACAAGCGACTCTGCACGGCATGCCTCATAGTATTGAGACTGCAGTGATTGATTTACCGGATGTTTTGTATATCTAGGAAGATTTGGGATTACAGGTGGCTGAGAAAATAAACCAGATGATGTATCTTCCGGCGGGAAGTGCGGGTATGTGGCATCATACGACAGTAAGATACGAGCATTGCTCATCACTGGAGCCCCGAAATTGTTCATTCAACCAAAAGTCCACCTCTTGGAAATATCACAGCCCACGTTTTCCTCGTGATAGCCGAGCGCACGTAAGCCACATCGTCAAGCCACATATCGCCCAGCTGTGCCGAATTATTAATTGAAACTCTCAACCCATCAAACGCTTTCCATGGTGTTAACTTCCCAATATGCAGCTTAAAGCACTGTTTGTTTCGTTTTGGGAAAGGAAATCCTCCTGCAGTGGACTCTTCAGCCTCAATGCTAGCTGACAGACAACAACGATCCTGCTGTGAGATCAGACTACCCCTTAAGTCTGGATAAGTGCATTTCTATGCATTATCGCGCCGTCCAGCCGCACCTGTGTTGCATTTACACGAGCTGACACGGTTGCTGGGACAGTTGTGTTTTCGCTCCTGTCGTCAGTTTAACTGGCGCGTTAAGTGGATCGCGCAAAAGGACGGAAAACACACGCTAAAACACGACTAAGTCTCCACCAAACTCTGCTCTGAACACAGACCTGTGCACACCCCCTAACCATTAAGCATGCCTCTGACGCAGGCCCCCTTTCGCTAAACAAAACAAAGGCAGTTGTTCCAAAGGCACAGACTTTCACCGCCGTGAATACTAGAAAAAGGAAAGGAAGCGGCATCCCGTCTTGTCGATTTGGTAGCGCCTTCCCATAGTATGACAACCCAGGGCATCTGCATCGTACCATTGTCTCCTTACCTCCAAATTCGTTCAGTCTACATCCATTATTTTACCCTGTGAACACGCTTCCAACTGCATCGTGTCGACTAAACCCGCCACATCGCAACATTTGTCGTTTGATACACGCCAGGATCGACGCCAAATAGTTAGGTCAGCCACTATAGGCACGCGCCGTCGCAAAAAAAATAAGGGATAGTCAAAGTATCCGAGCTATAAGCAAATACGCACTGAAAAGCCGACTGCCACAAACAGTTGGTCCTCTCGAAAGCAACACTCTGTTGGCCGCTCCATAGCTAAACGGCATTTCCCTGGAGCCGGTCTTCTCTTGTCTTCGGTATCTTGAACAAATTGTTTGAAAGAGCCTTTTCTGAGGCCTGTCTCACTCGCCAGACATGCGCAACAGGCTGAGAAAGTCACCACGTCAACAGTCTGTCAGTTCAACGAAAGCCAGTAGCCTGCTCCCGCAAGCCGACGACTCAAAAGGTACGTGATTTGTGGGTTCGATTCGTTATGTGTCTTGTGTGACGGACGACAACAGGATAGACGCTATCGTAACTTTGTTGGGCTGTCTTTTACGGCCTTGGGGCCTGGCCAGGACCTTGCTTTGCTCTCGGCGCCCAAACATCCCATTGAAACGTTTCCACCTTCCTGGTTCTTCACGTCCTGCTCCGCCTCTACCTCCACACACCCACACCCTCTTTACGCCCTGTTTGTTTATCCTCCTCTTCTCATCCGGGGTGCCAACTATGCTTTCCCATACCTTTCACAAAATCACAAACTACGTTACTACGTCTCCACATACTGATCTTGCAAGAACCGGCAAACACTCGGACGTCCTCAGCACCGAATGACACACCACCAACGTCACCAACCGATATTCCCGAAGCCGATGCGGGCGATACAGCCATGCGCCGCAACTCTAGAGGCTCGACCCGTGGCGACAAGCCGTTACCATCCGTACCAGCAATGACTGCTATTGCACGATCGTCACCATCACTATCACTATCACCCGCGTCCTCTGCCGTGCCATCCCATCTGAACGGCGGTTTTGCCTCTGGAGGCCTTTCGCGAACCCTGTCCACCATTCGTGCCGTTACTAGCTTTGACGACAAACCGAGACAGTCGTTTGACGACGCATCCTCTACCAGTTCACCATCCCTCACCCGAAATTCCAACTCGGCATTCTCCAGCTCTGTCAACAGCAACGTCAGCACGTCATCATTCACCTCACAGCCACAATCCCCTCCGAGCGACTCAAAATCCAACGGCGGACGCTTAAAACACAGCGCGGCGGTTGCATCACTTCCCTCCGGTTCCAGGGTTTCCAGCCTTGAGGTCCCCTCGGCCCGCTCGGACAGCTCCACAATACGGCCTGACATGGGCACTCCCTCACGGGAAAGTAGTTTGTCAAAGGGTGCTAGCAAAATGCCCATTGCAGCAAGCATGAGTGTCACCGCATTTGACTCACCCACTGGCGGCCGAGGAGGTCTCAACGACTCAGCAGGAAATAGAGATGCTATGACCGATAACCAACAAGTGGACGGCGTGGGCGGCAATGGGTGGGATTCGACTGTTGGAAAAGCAGGCTTGGGAAAGACAGGACGCGTGATTAATCGTCTCGTGTCCGACAACGAAGCCTTAAAACGGGATCTCAAAATCGAAGCGCTGAAAGCTGAAGAAGCGAAACAGGCAGCACGTCTGCTTGAGGACAAAATGGAACGCATCATCTCAGACTACGAGAGCCAGCTGTTCGAGGCCAGCGTGACCAAGACGTTGCTTGCACGCAAGGAACGGCAAGTCGAAAGCCTACAGGGCGTCGTCCAGCTCGAGAAGAAGCGGACCACCGACGCGCAAGATCGCGAACGTACTTGGCGCGAGGAGATGGAAAAAATCAAATCCGACTCCAAGCGGCAAGTTGAAGAGGCAACCGGACATGCTGCGCTGATGGAGGGCCGCTACAATGCCATCAGCAGCCACTGGCGCGACCAAGGCGAAACTGTCAAAAGGGCCGCTGCTCGCATGGGCAAGGACGTCAAGGAGTTGTCTGAGGCGCGGCGGCAAGACGACGAAAAGATCAACATGCTCCGCGACCTCTGCGACCAACAGGACAGCAACATCAAGCTTCTTATACAGCAAAAGGAAGACATTGCCCGCAAGTTTGCTGAATACAAGAAAGAGCAAGAAAATTTGCTGCACGACATCAAGACGAATGCTGCAAGGCGAGAGGCCGAGCAGGAGGGTACTCTGGAAGAAGCCCGCCAAGTCCTCGACAAGCTGAAGTGGTCACTCAACATAAAAAATACCATCGACTGGGCTTCCTAAGCCATTTCCACAACAACAGGCATATACTGTTTTATCCATTCAACTGTTACCTGTCAAGTGGGCAGACAGACACTAATCAACTTTTATATTCTCCACCCACAACACCCACAGCATCAACGATTCCTACGACACAACAAAACTACAAGTTTTTGCCAATGTATTTATTTTGATTCACTTTCATGATGGGCAATCTTTGGGTTTGAATAGACGGAGTACGGCGTTGTTCATTATCTGAGCGATATCGCTCCCAATTGTTTCGCTGCAAAACCTTTGTCAAGCTGAAGGACCGATCATTCTGTATGCTTCCAAGAACAGATCCTCGACTTCTATTTGTTTCTTTCTATTCCATTTCCGTATCTAATTTCTGTTCGTCCCTACGGCTACTTTCCACGGGCTTTTTGGCTTTTTATTTACACGACATCTAAGACTGAGGCTCGGGGACATGTAAATATGCCATAGATGGACATACCTTATCAGGTCGGGACTCTTAAGGTTGGGAGAAGAGGTATGGCTGTGATTTTATTTCGTCAAAGAGAGGCGATGGTCAAGTAATGTTCATCATACTGTCGACAACATCGGCATTAGTTCAAGTGTACCCTTTTCGTATTCTTATCTTTGAACTACTGGATGTGTGTTTGTGTCTATTTAGAGTAATGCCAGTGCGCCCACTACCTTATCACCACCTACTATGGCGGCTCATCTACCATGTATGAGAACCCAGCACAATTCTGCTCTTTTTATAAATATAATACTTTAGTCCCATTACTGGCAACACGCCAACTAAATCGGAAGACTTGGTTTGAGCCCATTGTTCCCAAAACCCTTCCGATTACATACCTGGCATTCATTCGACGCCACGCGTTTTGTACAGGAAGGAGCAATGGTTACGTGACGTGCTCTTTCCATTTTGAGTCATGCCATCCCGGGTCTGCTTGTCAGAACATCTCAGTAGTCGAATCCTGTCGAGTTGATTTTCTTCTTGATTTGGTCTCAAATTTAGTTCTGTTGCTCTCGCTCTCTTCTCAGAATAACTATTGCTGAAGCAAGCTTCACTTACTTCTCCCTTTGAAACCGCAAGGCAACTCCAAGTCGACATCACCAAGCAAATCCTGTGGTCGCAAACAAACGTCTTCTCCTGCTGTTGCCTTGGGGCTACCAGCTAAATCCAAAGGAAACTTCTTTGGCAGTTTGGAATTTGACAGGACAGCCATCATTGAGCATCATTGCATAACGCTTTTCGTGGGCCTCGCTCCGCCGCCGTCCATTGAGGCCTATTCACCTTGCCAACTCACAACAACAATTGTCTCTCTCCACCCTATCACCAAGCTGTCGCTAACTTCGACCTAGTTCTACGTCGCCTACATTTTAGTTTGCCTTCTACCTCGAGCCTCATCTTGGTCTTGATCCGACTATTATCTCCAAAGATTTTGCAATCCCACTGCAAAACGCTCTCTTCTGTTGCAACCAAATCTTTGAATCTCGGCTTACCACTCGCCCCGTTCTCCTGATTTCCGTTTGTGCTGTTACCCTTCAACTCTCATCTATTACATCACATTAACCGTCACAAGAGCTCCTCCGAGTCGTCGCAGCTACGGCTGTTCTCGACATCATGGACACCGGCAATCTCGTCGAAATCTACCTCTCCAGCATCTGGCAGTACCATGCTGCCGGTGTTGAACGCGTGTTCGAAGCACTGCGCAAGAAGCATCCCGGCGGCCAATACACTTTCGACCCGGACTTGAGCTGGTTCAAGGTGTCTTGCCGGGCCACCGATGTGCGTCATGTACAGGCTATCTTTCAAGAGGTTCATGACGAGATGGAGCACAGCCTAGGTGGTCAACGGGTAAGCAAGGGACAAGCATTGCTATGTTTCATTTTGGTGAGCCCTTGGTGTCACGTCTTGTTCATATACTAAAGGCTAAGGTCCCAACCAACAATATGTGGCTGAAGCTTCCGACTCCTGGTGACCTTCCGAATGACCCAGTCGAAAAGGCAGTTGTCGACCAGCTGTGCCCAGTTACGTTCGACCGGTTCAATTTCCGCAAGGTTTGGTCACGCGTTAAGAACGAAATGCCCGACAGTATCTCGGTGCACAAGGTCCTCGACGAAGAAGCTCGGCAGTCTATCATGGCCCTTTCGGGTGCCCATGTTGCGATTGATACAACCACTGCTCGGCTGGTCTACATCGGCGGAGCGAAGCGAGACGAAGTGGCTAAAGCCAACAAGTTGCTTGACAATCTTTTCAACAAGTTTGTACGTATGCATGGTGCTCGAACATGTTTCGCTTCCTTTATTCCAGGTGTTCGCAAATTAACTAACAATGGTATTCTCAGATATTCGTCATGCCATCCCCGAAGCATTTGCTGTATGCAGAGTCCGAAGGCCCGTATCATGTAGATGCTCGCTTCATGGCCCACGTCAACGACAACATGCTCACTTCAACCATCTTCGATCCCAGCCAGTTCCCTGAAGCGATGCTCGACCGCATGTTCAAGACCGTGTTTGCAAAAGGAGTCTGTCTTCGCATCTGTACCTTTGACCATGCTAAACGGACGGAAGTCTCCCTCTTTGGCCCCAGGTCACCTCAGATCTTCACCGACCAAGCACGGAAATGGCCCTTGTGGTTCAAGAAGGCGGAGTATAGGCCGAAGATTCTGGGCGTGACAGCACCCAAGAAGGGCCTAGTAGAGAAGCCAGTGCAGAAGCCGCCGACTGTCCTGCCATCGGGAGAGACTGTGTCCTACAGGAAGGAACCTACTCTCTTTGGAAACGACAAAGCAAACGAACACCTCAAGGAAAATGAGGCCAATAAAGTGCCAGCACCGTCAGAGCAATTCGATCTCCTCGGGCTGGATATTCCAGATCCGAAAGCAGTCTCGGCATCTGGAACTTCTCATTCCCTTGTCTCTCTGCCGGATTCCTCTCCATCGTCTCAGCCTGATTCTAGCTGTGAAAATTCAAATGGAAAGCCTGTACCACCAGTTCAGCCGCATCTTATGCCCTCATCGTTTCAATTTGACAAGCACACCTACCAGATGAAACTTCTTTGGGACTTTATGAACAGCTCCAAAAACGGCTATGGTGAGAGTGTGCCCAAAATCACCTCCAAGGTTGATGAACGAGCGAAAGTTGCAAACGGTCACAATGATGATCGTAGCGTCAAGGGTACAGTTAATTTGGGACCCAAAGATGGTCCGGTCGAGGAGGAGCCACTTATTGATTTCGTGGACAAAACAAAATCACCATCGTCACCGTCAGCGGCAGATCTTGTCACTCCCACCCCAGGGCAAACCGATTTGTTGATCCAACTCGATCCCTCGGCTCCTCGAGACACTTCTTCCTCTGCATCTCTGCAAAAGCAGCTCGTACCCTTCGGACAAGGTAATGTGCGCCCTATTGTACCCAGAGCTGCTTCTGTGTTGAGCAAAGCACTCGTTCGGCGAACCACGTTTGCAGCGGGACTCTGCACCAGTATTGGCCGCCTCATGGCAGATCTGCCGTACGCCAAAGGCCGGATCCGGCTGCAGGTCGAGCTGGGCCGTGTGTACATCATGGATGCCAGTCCAGAAGGTCTTGCCTTCAATTTGCCTGGCGAGGCCGCGTCGGGCTGGCCGCACACTGAAATTGTCACGCGACTGGACACAATCTGCGTCTCGCCTGAGAGCATTGTGTTTACCAAGGCGCTGACTCTGTTCGGCAACGACATGGAAAGCATTATCGGTGTCAATCAGAACACCGTCTTTGGCGACCAGTCCGCCGACGATACCAGCCATCTGCCCCAGATCGAACCGGAAAACAAAAACGAAACCAATGACTGGTCAGCTCCGATGAAACTGGACTGGAACTTCCACGAGAAACGGATCGTTTACGAGTTTAAGTGCCAACGTGTCTACATGAATAGCAACAATGTCATTAAGGCACTGAGTCCCTTTGTCATCGAAATTGACGGGACAGAGCCTGGACTGTTCACTTACGCCATTCGCAGTGTCGAAGACACTCGACCACCTATATGGATCCACTGCATTCGGCGACATTGGGACGCCCGTGTTTCGGTATCGTACAGCAAGACCGACAAGCTGGAGGAAGAGTACGGCGATTTCGCGCGTGCCCTTTTGCACACCTTGGTCGTTCCGTACGTATATATTTTTGTCGTTTTGGTCTTCTTTTATTTTTCCTTTCTCGTTTCTTTTTCTTTCATTTATTTTAGCCATCGTCACACTCATTTCATCACGGCTAACCAAATCATAACGAAAACAGCCCCAGTCCAATCACGAGCCCCAAGTTCCAATTTGCCTACGACCTTCGCGAGGTCAAGACCGACAGCCAATCGTATTCAACTGCAGTCCTCTCAGCGCGCGTCCGCAACGTGGGTCGCTTCCAGAGCGCAGACTTGCAGACTTTCCTAGATATCTCGTGGAACTGGCTCATGGCATTGACCAAGCGACCTGGTAATGAAGGATCTTCCGTGGGTACCGCGTATGCGACGCCGGCTGTGGACGACCCCCGACGGGGTGTGTTCACAACGTGGTACGAGGCCAGCGTGGTGTCGGCTGCGGCCGAAGCGGCTTTCCAGGAGAACGAGAAGCTTCCTCTCGGATGCGTGGCGGCTTGGGGTAGCGGAGGAAGTAACGCGCGGGAGGAAATGTACGAAGCGGCGTTTGGCCCTGCCCTTAAGCTCGTTCAGAAGATGGATGGTGTCGGAGTTCTTATTGACAACGGTCAGGGTGACAAACAGTGGGCACCGCCGGTCAAGGCGAGTCAAGTGGCTCTAGCTGTGCAAAAGTTTTGGTAGATGGCCAGAGGGTCTATATGAGAAGAGGTGGTTTCACCAGGTATGGGCAAGGAATAGACATGCGGATTTGAGTACCACGGACGAGGTATTAGATGGTGTGACGATCTCCCGGGATAGTGTCGATGCATGGGAGATGGTACAGTGAATGTAGATGGTCTAGGCAATTTACGAATGATTGTTTACTATTTTTCAAAGTGAATCATTTTCACATTTATCAACCGAGCTGTGGTATTTCAGATATAGTATTTACTTTCTTCGCCTCTTATACATATATTGTTTTGTTTTATGTATTCATTTATTTTATTTTATTTTCGTAGAAAATCAGTTTCCCAAAATAATGGAAACTAATATTTTCCCACTGAAATTCAATGATAACCTTGCCAGATGGCTGGACCATTCAACAGCCGTCGCTGTTTGCCGTCTTCACTTTCTCTTCACAAGCCGATCAACCGGTTGAACTCCCAGATTGACCCAAATGGAACCATTTCCAGTGAGCCGTCGTCCGCAAAGAATGTCAGAGCCATACCTTGGATGGAATGGCAACCTCTTGGTAGACTTCTGCCGAATGAAAGCTTTGAAGGTTTTTTTATTTGTATACTTATTTTGTTGGCTCCCGCCCCGTCAATTACCTGCATTTCCTTTCCCCAACATGCTAATGGAAGTGAGGCCTTTTAGTTTCCTTTCCTACGACCCATTCGGTCTTCCTTTTTCTTCTCCCAATGCAAAGACAAACGACTGGTAGCTTACATTCAGGCTCCCACTTGGACGGCGGAGCGTCGGGAGACAAAAGGACCAGGGTATTGTTACATGATCAGCAGTGACAATGAGGAGACAGCCACCGAAACCAGGGTAGAAGAGTCGTCAGGCAGGACCAGAAGAAAGACGAAAACGCGGAGAACGCGGAGAACGGCCGATCTTTGACGAATCGATCGCCGCAGTCCGCCCGGAGGCGCGAGACGCTACCTAGAATAAGTGTAGTGCTGGAACTGCGGGCCTTGGAAGTGAGCGCAAGTGCTTACGAAGAACGGTGACGAAAGGAAGAAAAGAAACAAAAGAAAAGGTATCAACAAGGGTCGTATTCCGTACACGGCACCAATGCCATAGTCGCTCGACTGTCAGGCAGAAAAGTAACCTTCCCCTCATGAAGGAACCTAGAAACCTGGTAATTACTCCGTGTGGGAAAAATAGCTCTTGTCTTTTGGTCGCTCTCGAGTCCAGAGAGCGTTCGTGGGCGTTACAATCTTTGCATGCTGGGTAACGCCACGCGCTGGAAGCCGGCGCTAGCAGGGGTTGCGCATGTTGTTTGCAGGCGCGTATATAGCCTGTTATGGAGTACCACATACCTGGCCTGGACATCGCCCGTACGACCGCCCGGAAGCTTGTTCGCGGACTTTACCCTCTTTCCCCTCACACAAAATACACTACAACGTGGTCAGCAACGTCACCCTCGGTTCCCCAGTCCAACGACATGCGATCGACAAAAGAAAGCCGCTAGCATCGCCAGCAAGCTACGATGTAATTACTCCGTACGTCACAGTCTTCGTCGCGGTGTCATCCAGGTCCTGAACCGCCCATGGGACCCCCCTTCCCCCCCAGCCTCCTCCTTGTCCAGCTTCTCCATCTGGGCGTTTCTTTTGGCCCCATGATAATTTGATTCGTCATGTTCCCGCTGTCTCCGGGACAAGCTCAACATTCATTTTGGCTTAATTGCAACCCTCGAAAAGAGGGGAACGGAGAAATATGAGAAATAAAGAGGGCTTTCTCGAGTGAGAGCAGCTCGGATTTTGGCAATTCCCAGCTTTTACCGGCTGCAGTTGCCTCCTGCCTTGTCCTACCCTGGGCCGAGGCGAAAGAGGGGTGCCATTGTTGACGGGGACATGCAAGAGAGAAGGATCGAGGTCTTTGGAGCTTCCCTTTTCTGAAGCAGTTTTCGGGTCAACAATGGCCGGGAGTGAGCTTTCCCAACACCACCGCCACTAGTTGATTGGAGGTAGAGTGACAAAATCAAGACAAAGACAGAGCAGGGGGGTGGGGGAATGAATACGGTCATTGTCATGGCCACCGTCCGGGAACTTTGGGGAGGAGCGGAGGTGGATGCGGGGGACGATGTGGGACGGCAGGCTTCATATCGAGGCAGGAACGCTGTGGGCAGAAATGAAAGAACGAGGGTGGCCGCACATGTGTGGTGATGGATCGCCATGCCCTGCGTTCATGTATAATAGACACCGTGTGCCGCCTCGTCGCCCGTCAGCAACTGATCACCGGTCCCCATCTCTACTCCAGCGACCACCGGACACTCCCAACTGTACCTGTTGGTGTGTAAGTACCAAGAGACGTATATTATTTCTTTGCGACAACGCAGCTTGCGCTTCACATCCTTAATTATTTTCAGCTTCAGCGCTGTTGGAGTCTTTTGGATTGGATATTGTTTCCCTTCGCTGGCATTGTCGCCGTTCGTTTCTTTACCCCGTCAGTCGTTATCTGTGTCCGTTTCCGCCCGTCACAATGCTGGCCAAGTCTCTTTTCTCATCCTCCCTGGCCGCTGTGGCGCTGCTGTCGCCGTCGGTCTCGGCCCAGGACAATTCCAACTCCACTGGCCCTGACGCCGATGGCAAGTACTGGCTCTACGGCAACGGCATCACGGCCTCGTTCATACCCTACGGCGCCTCGATCTCCAACCTGTTCATCCATGACCAGTACGGAATCGTCCGCGACCTGGTGGGCGGCTTTGACAACGCCACCTATTACGGCATTGACCGCCAACACCCGCACTTTGGCGGTGTCCCGGGCCGGTACGCCAACCGCATCAAGAATAGCACCTTTGAAATTGACGGCACTTCGTACAACATCCTGCCCAATGAGAACCCGGCGCCGGGCCACCCCGCCGGTGTCGACACGCTGCACGGCGGCCCTGACGGCTGGGACTGGCGCAACTTCACGGTTGTGTCGCACACGACCAACAGCATCGTCTTCAAGATTGTGGACCAGGACGGCGACCAGGGCTTTCCTGGCGAGGTCGTTTCGTACATCACGTACACGCTCGGCGACCACACGTGGAACTTCAATATGCTGGCCTTTGCTACCACCAAGAAGACGCCCATCATGCTGAGCAGCCACACGTACTGGAACCTCGACGGCTTTGCCAACAACGAGACGAACCTCGTGCTGAACCACTCGCTGCACCTGCCGTACAGTGGCCAGCGTGTCGCCGCGGATAACATCCTGATCCCGACGGGCGACATCCTGGCCAACCAACCCGGCTCCCTCAACGACTTCTGGACAGCCCCCAAGCAGATCGGTGCCAACTTCTCCAACCCAGACCTGCTCGGCAACTGCGGCTACAACTGCACCGGCTACGATACTTGCTACCTCGTCAACCGCGACAATGACGGCCAGCATGGCTGGCGCGACGAGGACAACTACGTCGCGCGCTTGCACTCGCCCTGGTCTGGCATCCAGCTCGACATCTACTCGGACCAGGAAGCCTTCCAGGTCTATTCGTGCGGCGGCCAGAACGGATCGATGGCGCTCAAGAAGACCCAGGGTCTCTTTGGCAACAACGGCTCCGCCCCCAAGTTCCCGCGCACCATTCCCCAGTACGGCTGCCTTGTCTTGGAGGTCGAGGACTGGATCGACGCCATCAACCAGCCCGAGTGGGGTCGCCAGAGCAAGCAGATCTTTGCGCCTGGCGATGCGCCGTTTGAGCTGCAGGCAACGTACAAGTTCAGCATCAACACCACGACGACGCCAGCGTAAGCTTGGTGAGGTGTGGATTTCAAACACACACATGCACACAGACAAAATAAGAAGTGCAATGGGTATAAGTTCCCAATAATTTGGACATTGCAGAATATTGATTTGGAGATATATATATTCTTGGAATACTTTTCGATGCGGTCGCTGGATTGTTAATACACTATCTTCGTAGGAAGACGCTGGGAGATGTTCTTCGTTTAGCCCAGTTTAAAATATATACTTTTCACAAAAAAAACACCGTTGTTTTGTCGCTACTTTGTAGTTACATAGTAGTTGTTTTTCATGTGCTTTTGGATTCGTCCCGACTTACAATTGTAGGTGGCAGTCTTGGCGCTTGGCGATTTTGCCTAGCGAACTGGCAATTGCGAATGTGGCGGCACTAATGACACTGCAAAACCCACTGTACGACGGAACTACGTCGATCGCGTCTCAGCGAACGACGCGTTAATTGGTTTTCGGTTTCTCGACGACACAACATCGGCGATTTCCGTCCCCAACAACTCTCTCCCCTTCCCAGCCGCCGCTGTTCTTACAGCCACGCCGCCGGCATGGACAATCAGTCATCCACCGTCACAATTCACCCACGGACTCCAGGTGCCTCTGCAGGTACCGCAGTGCCCGACGCCCTGCCTCCAGTTTTGCAGACACCAGCTGGCCTTGCCCTCCTGGAGCTCCAGGGCACAATAAACCTGCCGGAAGCACCAAGAGGTGACGAGGATGAGGAGGGCCAAGGCGGCCAAGAACACTCTGTGGCTGGACCACACGCACAAACAGTCCCTATTGGCCGCCTCGACTTTCCCGACTACGACCCGTCGGCAGGGGCTGACAGCACAGGTTGGATGCGTCGTGTCCACCTCTACGTTGGTCCACATCAGCGTCTCACGGGCGAGGTCAAGAAGCTCCCACGACCACTGGCTGTTGTAAGGAGGAAACAGCAGCAAAAGGACTCTGCGGACAGGGCCGCGCTGAACGAAACCGATCTCGAGGTCGTCGAGGTGGTCTACTACAAGCTGCTCTTTTCACAGCGACCCGAACCCATGACGGCGACGTCGTTTTAGAAGGACAGCAACGACGAGATTGGGGGGGGGCAATCGATGGCTGCGAATTATAGACGAGGCTACGGAATTAGCAAGCAAATGTACGACAGCAAGGTAGCGTAACGGAACACCGTGAATCATGCATTGCACCGGGCTGCGTATGTCATTTCTATTTGCATACCAACTGTACCTCCCATTTCTTTCACGCCGGCTGCGCGGCGCGTGTGCGACCGAGACCGTCTTTCCCGTAAAAGTCCATCGGATACACGCCGCCCACACCGCCGTCAGGCGCCCGCGCCCACGCATCATCCCGTTCGCCTAGTGCCAGAAGCGCTTCGTACGGTGTCAGCAGCGGTCGCGGGAATGCATAGCCCCAGTCGATGCTCAGCCGTGGGCACGCCACTTGCACCCAGCACTCGACGTCCTGGCTCATACGCGCCAGCTTGTGCGGCATAATCTCGGACAGCAGCAGTGTCACAAACGGAATGCCGCGCTGCCGAAGCCGTGCTTCGATCGCAGCCAGCGTGTGCGGGTTGCCCTGCCGACCGAGCGAGCCTAGGATCAGTCCCCACGACTGTGCCGTGCGCGCTGTGCGGATGGCCGATCGCCGCAGGTCCTGCATTTCGGTGTGCCCGTACGTCTCACGTGTCAGCTTGCGCGCGTAGGGGTCGTAGCGGTACGCAGGTACTGTAGGATTGTGGATCATGATGCTCTCGAGGTGGAAGCGGCCATCGCCAAGGTAGAGGATGGCCAAGTTGTCCCTGTCGTCGCCGTCCGCACCAGCGGCTGCTGTTTTGGACAGGTTCGGCGACGTGCAGCCCAGAATCTCGCCTCGCGATAGCGGTGCGATCTGTGGCACTATCACGCGGAAGCCGGCCCGTTCTAGTGTTGGCTTCACGCCGTGGATGGTTGCGTTGAACTGAATCGTGCCGACCAGTGCCAGTGTTGTGGGCTTAGACGGGTCCTGGAGCAGATTTCGCTCAAGCGTCGCGAGAAGGTGTGCCGTGTCGATGCGAATGTCCACAAACACGTACAGCGTCTTAATCTGTGTAACGTCCACGGGAATCAGGCAACTGTGCGCGTAGTGCACTAGCAAGTCGCAACCCAGCGCGCGGGCCGTGTAGTCATCGATACAGCATGCACCGTATGTCACATCGCCCATGATGAGCGTGTCGATTCCCGGACAGAATTGCTGCAGGATGTCCGAGATGGTCGTTGCAAATAGCAACAGGCCTTCCGGCATCTGCAGAGCCACACGCTTGGCACCCTGTGTGCGGATGCGGTGGATTGTTTTTGGCACCTCAAACGAGTAGTTGGGCGGAAGTAACGCCACAGCCTCAAGCAAGGCCGGGTCGTTGGCCAGCTCGGGCGGCACCTGGTTGAGAAGTCGTGGCGGCCTTCGTGCTGGGCGGCTCACTGCATCATGTTAGCATTTGTACAGTATCTGCACAGCGGAGCCAAATGAGGTACCATGGCCGTTTTTGTGTAAACTTACCAACAGCCCCGCTATCCTCCACGTTCAGCCCTGGTGTCTTAGCAGCAGCTTCCGCTGCCGCTCGTCGTCCGATGAACCGTTTCTTGGGCTGCTTCAAGGCCGGCTTGTCCGGGTTCTCGCTAGTTGTCAGTTCTGCCGTTTCGGACCCCGCATGTTTTGTAGAATCTTTCTCGCCGCTTGGTGCATCTGCTTGTTGCTTTGGTGGCAGAGGTGGTGCTGATTGTGTATCTGTTTCGGTCGATTCGATTTCAGTTGCTTCCATCGCCAGCTCAGCAAGAGCCTTCTCCAGTTCTTCCTCTCGGTGCTGCTCCTCAATCTCAGCAGCTAGGCCGATATCTGTCTGTGCCCTATCATTTTCCATTGTTGAGATGCGATGACCATGAATTAAAAATGATCGTGAGATTGTTTACACATGATGCTTGTCGCCTCTGAGAAGAAGACGAGGTTTTGTTAGCCTTGTGATAATAGGTTGACAGCTGCCGACACCTGCCATCGGCGAGAAGGCTGAGGTTGCCCAAGACCCATGGAACCGAAAAGTTTAGCACATTATGATAACCCCACCAGCCCCCACTTGTATCTGGCGCGAGTCAGGACCCGGTTTTTGTTGCCCTACTCACATTTGGGTCACATGATATTCCTAGGATACTCGTGCACGGACCATGTGAATTGGTCGACAAGCCCTATTATTAGGTAAGCCCACCACGGAGCACAACATTGTCAGCAGTGGCCTAGCCCCGGCGCGCATAGATTCTCCGGGCTAAACTTTTTTCTGCCTGCACGCAAAATTAGTAGCGAAAAAAATAACACATTCCGCACCAATTCTCCTTTCCGCGAGGTTTTGTACCATCATCCGCCCAACTCCATTCCGACAACCAAAAAACAGAATTCACCGACGTTTCTGTTCCTTGCGATCTTTCTTTCTCTTTACTTCCCAACCAAAAGGGAATCCATAGAAACGACCGCCCAGCATGAAGGTTCGTTCTATCTTCACTTGCTTCCGTCTCGACGACACCTACAAAGCAGCAAAGCAAAGTCAGAAGCAGCAGTAGCAATGGCAACACGAGAGCAAGGCGGGTGAAAGGAATATTTTTGCACTGTGTCCTCGTCCCGGCTACGAATGGATGAATTGTCCTCATGAACTCGTCTGGGAGAAATCACGAAAAATCGATGACAAGGCGACGACAAACCGACGACAAGCCACGGGTTCATTGACCTGGAAATTGAGACGGGAACCAAACGGAGCCGACGACATTGATGGACGGACACACAAAGAGACAAGAAGAGGACACAGGGCAAAATGTTCTTTCGACTAGACGACAATTTTGCTGTTATGCTACTGTTCTTCTGACGCTGGTGATACTGTCATTATTTTTGTCAAGTTGCATTGGACTAACCAACTTCCTTTTGTAGTTGAACGTTAGCAACCCGGCGACCGGTGCGCAGAAGCTGATCGACGTTGAAGATGAGCGCAAGCTCGCTGTTTTCATGGAGCGTCGGGTTCGTACCATTCCTCCCTGCACCTAAATCGACTTTTTTTTTCGGCCGACTTCGAGAAAGAACACGTGGGATACAATATAGGAACGGAAAACTGACGTCTCGCGTACAGATGGGTGCCGAGGTCCCCGCCGACTCTCTAGGTGACGAGTGGAAGGGCTACATTGTCCGCATCACCGGTGGCAACGACAAGCAGGGCTTCCCCATGAAGCAGGGTGTACTGCAGCCCACCCGTGTCCGCCTCCTGCTGTCTGACGGCCACTCCTGCTACCGTCCCCGCCGGTCCGGCGAGCGCAAGCGCAAGTCGGTCCGCGGCTGCATCGTCAGCGCTGACCTGTCCGTCCTGGCTCTGTCTATCGCCAAGCAGGGTGAGGCCGACATCCCCGGCCTGACCGACGTTGTCCACCCCAAGCGCCTGGGCCCCAAGCGTGCCCGCAAGATCCAGAAGTTCTTCGGTCTGTCCAAGGAGGACGATGTCCGGAAATACGTCATTCGCCGTGAGGTCCAGCCGAAGGGCGAGGGCAAGAAGCCCTACACCAAGGCCCCCAAGATCCAGCGCCTGATCACCCCGCAACGCTTGCAGCACAAGCGTCACCTGATTGCCCTGAAGCGCCGCCAGAACGAGAAGGTCAAGGACGAGGCTGTACGTACCCCGTGTCGCACCATAATTTGTTCGTTCTGTTTATGTATCCACCAGTTGCTAACCTCTACCAGGCTGAGTACGCTCAGATCCTGGCCAAGCGTGTCCACGAGGCCAAGGCACAGAAGGCTGACCTGCGCAAGCGGCGCGCGAGCTCCCACAAGTAAAGCATTTAGACGACAGCATGCGACGCTTCCCGCCTCGGCGGGAGTGAAGTAGAAAGGCAAAAAAGGGACAAAAATAAACAAAATGAGACGACATTTCGAAACGAAAAAGTGTCTTTTCCACTACTCTAGGGCGTTTTTATTCCTCCTTTTTAATGTTGTTTTGTGCATTTATTTTGTGTCACTCGGTCGGGAGCGAGAGCTTCGGGGGAAAGAGGGCCACGGCAATGGATTCTTTTTTTTTGTGTTTTTCAAGGAAACTTGCAAAGAGCTCTTCGTGACGAGGAAGGCAAAACGAAGGATGGGAAAGGGGCCGCCTGTGGATGAAGGCCTTGTGGTGGACAAAACTCAAAACTCCCTCGCGGCTCGCAGTGGTATTTTTGTTTTTGTTTGCGGCCGCGGGGAGGAAAAGACTGCATATATGTGTACGCACGAGCCCTATCTGCGTGTCGTATATTGGTATAAGCTGTGATCTGTGTTTTCTACCATGCGGACACAGTCAAAATTTTATTATGGACAACAAAAAAAATCAAAAGGTTATTTCAAAAATTATTTTTCGTCATCTTGATCATACTTTGGCAAACCAGCCAGGAAATGTTAATATTATCTTGAAGTCACTAGCTAGCGGAAGAACAATTTCACGGCCATTGTGTACGAATTACTACGTGGTCTTTACAATGACAATCTACATTCGGATGTACTATGGTCACACAATACCAACTGCTGATAGAAATATTTTTTTTGTCTCTCGATAACCCCAATGATTCCAGAAAACCAATTCTACTTTGGTGCGGTGTCCGCATTCGCATTCAATAGCGATCTGTTGTGATATACTCCTGTGATATGTAAAGCACGACAACAAAATTGAAAACAAAAAAGACAATAATGCAATGATATAAATGACAAACGGCCACCCTCAACCTTAACCAATGTCTCATCTTAGATAAACGTGCCTTACACAGGCACATTTCTGAAGAGATAACTGACGCTCTCGCCGTTATGTGTCCTGCGAATGGACTCAGCGATGGTGCTGCTCACGTCGATGACCTTGATCTTCGGGCAGCGTTCCTGCTTGTCGCCCAGGGGAACGGTGTTGGTGACAACAACCTGGGACAGACAACTCTTGTTGATGGTATCTACGGCGCCACCCTATTGGAAAGTTAGTATACGTATAAGCACGTTTCTTCATAGACGGTCAGCGCTTTGTTTCAGACGTACGCTCAGAATGCCGTGTGTCTAAAATACAGTTAGTGTCGACCCAAATAAACCTAAAGGCAATAGTAGATGGAAAATTAAAACGTACCACGATGGCAATCACCTCGCGTGCGCCGTGCTCCTTCAGTGTGGCAGCGGCCTGTCTTTGAGTTAGTATGGGCTATGCCTCTAAGTTTGTTTATATAGCAGCCATGAGACATGTAAGTCATATCGCGGAGATAGCTTTACCTTTGCGAGAGTACCGCATGTGTCGGCCATCTGAAACGTGTATGTTAGTAGCTATCAAAAAAAGCATATTCGAACCTGGAAACACCTCAACGTCTCTAGGGGCCAATAAAAAAACCTACATCGTCGACCAAAATAGCAATCTTGTCCTGGACATCGCCAACCAGGACCATGCGGCCAACGACGTTGGGCCGCGGCCGTTCCTTGTGGATCAAGGCAAAAGCCATTTCCAAGCCGTCGGCAATAGATGTAGCGCGCTTCGCACCGCCAGCATCGGGGCTGACAATGACGGTCTCGTCGCGCTGCAGCTTGGGGTTTTCCCGGATGAAGCGCAGGACGCTGGGCTCGGCGTATAAGTTGTCGACAGGGACGCTGAAGAATCCCTGAATCTGTGAGGCGTGCAGGTCCATAGTGATGACGTGGCTGCAGCCGGCGGTCTCGAGCATGTTGGCGATTAGCTTGGCGGAGATGGGAGCGCGGCTCTTGTCCTTCTTGTCCTGGCGGGCATAAGGGAAGTTGGGGACGACGGCCGTGATGCGACGGGCGGAGGCCGTGCGGCACTGAGAAGGTTAGACATGTGGTGATTGGTAGGCCAAAGGGAAAAAAGGCCGTCCATTACGAGGACATACAGCGTGGATCATGATGAGAAGCTCCATCAGGCCGTCATTGATGTCGCCCGGAGCGGTTGACTGCAGAATGAAGACTTTTGGGGCAATATGTCAGTAAACAAGTACACTGTAAAAGCCAAATAAAAGTAGAAGGGGCTCACCATCCTCGTCTCTGACAGACTCGCCAATAGTAACACTCTTGTGGAATTTGTTAGATGCTGCTCGCGTCTCATCTCATTCAGTTTCAAAAGTACCGCAGAGAGCTTACGGTCTCCTGGTTCGAGTAGTTCAAGCCTGTGTTGAGGAACAGAGTTAGCAATACGTAGCAAACATATGTTTTCCAATCTGTGGTAAGAGGAATGCTTCCGACATACTCAGCGTTTTTGCGGGTTCGATGCCGAGGCTGTGAGGTGCATTTATGTTAGCTGAGGCACAGAGGAGGCCATGAAAGACCAGAGGAGGTAATTGCAGCATCGAAAACTCGGGAGTTTCATTACCGGTCTGCCACCAACCGCGTAAGCATGGGGTGGCTGTTGCCCGAAAGCAGCTTGATTTCGTTGGCGGTGTCACCCATTGTGAATGCTATAAGAAGGACGAGACGAAGTACGCGAGATGAAGAGAAAGCGAGGCCTTCTAGCACGACTTGGAGCTGTGCTTGTCTGTGGTCTCTCTCTTGGTGGCGGTATGTAGACTCGTGTCGAAAAAAAGATCATCAAATATGTGGATGCCGAAGCCAAGCAGAAGAAGCGAGGTTCCTGCGGATGACGGTAAAACGCCGAAACGCAAAATTTCTATGATGGAAAAAGAGGCTTGCATGAGGTATGACAGTCTTTTGCGCCGTAACGCGCCTGCCGGCGGGACGAATTGCATGTGGTTATGTGGGGTGAAAAGATTTCTATAGGACTAGCGCCGCACATGATAAAGCACGTGATGTGAATGATACAGACGATAACTTTGTATTTCCGTGCCGCAACGCGTAAGACGATGGTACGTTGCTTTTTTATTATATAAGGAAGCAGCTTTAACGAACGTCGATTTCAGAAGATAACAAAAAAATCTACTTTAAAAGGTGGTGTGTGCACACGGCATGCATCCTCAGCAGATCGGAGAAAACGTTGTTCTGATTGGCTAACGGGGTTTGGGTTGTAGAAAATATGTGGGCCCGCCGCCTTGCCTTACAATAATGTGGAGGAGCCAATTCTCAGTCATCTGCACCTCTGGAATTCTGGAATAAAGTGGAAAGTGCCTGCCTCGCCTTTCGTCATCGGCACCAACGCTTCCTAAACTCCATTAAATAATCTACCGTCGCCAACACTACCCATCGAACGCCTCCTTTCGATAACCACCTTATCATCGTTTATTGAATCCCACCAACTTCCTATTGTACCGCAACCGTCCTCGACATCAACCGGCCTCCGCTTTTTCGCCGAAACAAAGTTCCTCTGCGACTCGTCCCGTCAACCTCCTCGTCAATCATCGAAATGAAGCCGTCAACGTTCTTCGCCGGCATCCTGTCGCTCGCTATGGGCGCTTCAGCCGTCGAGCTGAAGAAGCAAGTGGTCGTCACCTACGAGAGCAATACGCCCGACTGGGTCATCTCCGAAGCCAAGGAGGCCATCATCAACGCCGGTGGCATCATCACACACGAGTACAACCTGATCAAGTAGGTCTCTACCGTCTACGTTATCGGTTTCCCGGCTACATTGTTCATCGCTAACTAACGAAATAGGGGCTTCGCTGCGACGGCAGGCGAAAAGGTCCTCGCGTCTGTCCAGACGATGGGCAGCAAATACCAGGCTCTGGTCGAAGAGGACAAGGTCGTGTCTGTGGAGTAAGCCATGTATATAACGACGCCGATATGGCAACGACGAATACGATAGGAAGACCGATGGATGCGATACGACACACGAAATAGCTGTTGACATTCAACAGCTGCGGTCTTGATGGATAACGGGTCGTTGGGTTTTGCTTTTTTCTCTATTGGATGCGACACTAATATCACTCTGCGTTGTTTCGCTTTCTTGGGATCGGGCGGCGTTAGGCTGGAAACATTTGCAAAGTCCAAAAAATAACAAAAAATAAAAAAAACTTCAAGTCATTTGTTTACTGTTTACTGTTTTTGATGCTACTTGGTGTTTCGTGACGTGACAATTTTTCAGTTAGCAGCCTTGAACAAGTCGTATTAGCCGGTGGCTTTCTCCTCAAGGTCGCCACATCCGTGTCGTTCTCCGCGATGCATTCCATACGTTGTAGCCGAACAAGCAATTGCCAGGTCAGCTCATACCCTCATCTAGCATGGAACCTGGCGGCCGTTGCGACGGAATGTAACCCAGGGCGAGATGTATCTTACATGTATTCGCCACTGAGGATGTCAGAACGCGTCGTCAGAGCAATACTCCGTACTAGTGGTTCGTAGATGGCTCTTCCCGCAGAATAAGAACAGGTGGCTGCAGTGCCTTTGTCTCTGCTTCTCAATTTGGTGACGCTCACGATTAATCTAATACCAGGCAGCGAAAAGTGTGGCATGCGGCTTCCCGCTGCGTTCGCGGCTCCAGGCACCTGATACGGGACCGGCGGGGCTGTATTTATGCACAGGCCTGTCATGGGGGCTGATTGGGCCTGGACTGTACTCACTGGCTTCTGTAATATTCCGTAATTCCCATCCACACCTCCCAATTCCAGCGGACGTCTCGTAGATGAATTCGGTTTGCGACGATCCCAGGGGTCTGGGTTGTCACTTCCCTGCGCGTTGTGGTGGAAAGGTACGCGCCTGCCATATTGGAGCTGTCGCTAGCGTGTGTCATTTCGCATAGCGGAGCAAGTCTGAAGCTTCGTTTCTCTTTCGTTTCGCTCCCTTCCTTTTCCCCCATCTTCATTCTCGACCTCGTTTCCGGTTCGCTGTCTTCTCTCTACTGGCAAGGGGCTCGCACCCTTCTAAGCGCACAGAGACTCGCCGCTGACGTGCAGCAGCCGCAGCTCGTGAACGACTCGAGATCGGCGTCTCTGCCTGTTTTGGCTGTCTCGCCTTTGCATCGTGCATTTCATCCCAACTCGATCTATTCACGGTCACCCTTTTTCCTCGCCTCGGTGTCGCCCATTTCGATCTTGCAAATGGACTACGCCGGCCTCTAAGAGTCGATGTCCGGTTTTGTTTGCGTGCCGCTTTCATTACAGCCTTCTTGCAGCATCAACAATCGCATCCATTCGACATCCTCTAGACTCGCTTCCCTGATAGCCTCCTGTGGCTAACCTGTTCTGCTTCATCCTCCCTCGGTTCTTCCTCTCACCATGCCTCAACAACAACAGCATCAGTCTATCAGCCGAGCGGGCCAAGCGGCGCTTCTAACATGGGTCAACACATTCTCCCTGGACCGCAGGGTCGATCGTCTCGAGGACCTCGCCGACGCCCATGTCTTTGCCCAGATGCTACACGATCTCGACCCGGAATACGACCCCAATGAGCTCGAACAGCACGCCGGCTCGTCCGCTTGGCTGACAAACAAGCGTAACATCCAGTCTGTCTTCAAGGCGCTGACCAAGTACATCATCCACAAGGACGGCAGCGGCGCCATTGATTTCCTGCCGCGGACTATCGATGTGCGCGCCGTGTCGGACAACCTAAACGCCGAGGGCATTGCACAGGTGTGTTGCAGGTCGTCTTCTAGGGCTGCAGTCCTAGGGCTGCAGACGTTTCCAAAATTTTCTGGTGTGCCTTTGATACTGACCTCGTCTAGCTTGTTGCCATCTTCACGGCTGCTGCCATGCTTGGCGAACACAACACCAGGTACATTCCCGTCATGCGCAAGAACCTCAGTACGAGTGAGCAGGCCGAAATCATGACCATCTTGCAGCGCAAGGATGAAGAGCGCCAACGACTTGCCGAAAGCGGTGTGGACGCGTCGGTGGACGAAGCCACAGCTGGGCTAGACCCGGGATTGGTCGCCGAGGCCCAGCTGGCGACGCTCGCGTCCGACTACGACCGTGTGAGCAAAAAGCTGGCCGACACCAACACGCGCCTCGAACACCTTCAGATTTCGTACGAAGTCATTAAAGAAGACTTGGAACGGAAAGAGAAGGAGCTGGACCTCGAGCGCCAGAAGCACGGCGCCAGCGAATCACAGCTCATCCGGGACCTGCAAGAAAAGCTGCGCGAGCAGGACGACCTCATCAGTAACCAAGAAGGACAAGCCGAGGACGACCGCCAGACCAAGCAGCGACTGGCCCAAGAAAACAGCCAGCTCTCGCGAAAGGCTGTGCTCGTCGAGCAGCTGCAGGACCAGGTGCAGGAGCTCAAACACGCCAACGATGACCTGAGTAAGAAGGCCAACACCATCGACCGGTACAAGCAGAAGCTTGAGGCCCAGCGCGGTCTTGAGATGCGCCTGGAGGAGGCCCTGTACGAAGTCGGGCAGAACAAGGAGGCGCTCAAAGAGTTTGAAGCCCTGCAAAAACGCGTCAACCAACAGCAGGCGACCATCGAGCGCTTCCGGGAGATGGTGTCGGGCCTGGAACAGCAGATCGAGGACAACCGCATCCAGAAGGCTGCGTTGGAAGCCGACATCTACGCGGTGCATGCGCAACTCGAGAGCCTGAAAGACCAAAACCAGATGAGCGAAGTGCGCATCGCCGAGCTTGAACAGCAGCTCCTGCAAGGGACCGGTAGCACCCTCCCGGCCAGCCCGGGTGGTTCCAAGGCGACATTTAATCTTGAGGAAGAGCTGCAGCACACAGACGACCCTGCGTCGGCTTACACTTTGGAGATTGCTCGGCTACGTGCTGAGAACAACCTCCTACGGAGCAATGTTAACGTGGGCTCCGAGAACGACCGCCTACGAGCCGACCTAGAAATCTCAAAAACAAAGGAGGAGCTCGCCCGGAAAAAGTACAACGACATGTTCGAAAAGCACACGCTCCTGGAGGCGCAAATGCAGGCTCTGGCGAGCGGTGCGATAGGAGAGGGTAGCTCGCTTTGGATCGAGGCGCAGAAGAAGCTCAAGGACACGACCTCGGAGTTGGACCGACACAAGGCGGTTTCGCGAGAGCTGGAGAACCAGGTGGCAGACAAGCACCGGGAGATGCTGCGCCTCCGTGCCGACTTGGGTGCTGTCGGCAAGGGATCTGTAGATGCCCTGGAAGAGCTCAAGTCGACCGATGCTTTAATCTCGGAGTCTCTCAAGAAGGAGCTGGAGTCGCTGCGCACAGACTTCCGGTCGCTGCAGGTGGACAATGAGCAACAACAGAAGCATCTTATCGAAGCGCTCGTTTCTAAGGAGGAACTGCGCAAGACAATGGGCACAGCATCCGACGAGAAGCCACTGCCGTCGCTAACGCAAGCCACCACAGCACCACCTGCTGCAGATGTCGAGGAGCAAGTCCGCAAGACAACTGAGATGAACGAGAAGCTGCGGACCGCCATGAAGCAGCTGAAGAAGGTGGGATTTCTCTGGCGGCAAGCTATCAACGTCATATATGAACCACAACTAACTATTCGCCAGCAATACGATATTGCGGACCACGACCGCACTGAGCTGCAAAAGAAGCTCAAGGCCGCCGAAACCGCCGGCCCGAGCAGTGGCAGCGTCGGTGCCATGGCCGCCGCCCATGCAGCACAGCGTGCTGCAGATGAAAAGACCATCAAGAACCTGCAGCGTGAAAACGCCATGATCACGACGGCGTGGTACGATCTGACGAGCCGCTTGCAGAGCAACCACGTCGTGCTGCAGCGGCGGCAGGATGCGCCCAAGAGCTGGCTCAACAAGCAGCGGCAGCTGGTGAATGGTATGTTTTCAATTTGGAACTGCAGGCTTTTGTTTTAGGAACTCCTGTTAACTTGTTCTCGTTTTCTCTCAACACAGCTACGCCACGAAAGTAGGAATCTCAAGACGGCCAGACAAAACAGGCGCGGCGAATAGCCTTGGAACGGTAGGATCTGCCACCATTGTTGTCGCTGCCACCGTCGTCACCTTCGTCATCTGCGCCTCTCGGGTCTTGGTTGCCCAAACTATGGTCGACATGGTACTGGGCTATGACCAACTTATCATGTCTTTGGCCTCAGACCAGCTGCTTTTGGCCGAATACAAGAGAGCCGTTTCACGCCCTGACTGTGTTTCTAGCGATTGCTGTCGCGCAGCAGCTTTACTAGGTGACTATGAACGCGAGCAGAAAGCATTTTTTACGACCGTTTAGAAAATGGGTGGCCTTGACCGCGTTTATATTATGGAGCACTACAAGAGCGCTGATTTTACTTGGGACTTTTTTGGGTTGGGAGAGGGGGGGATCCCTGCTTTACATAGCTACCTCGTTTCTTTTGTGTCTTACTTTTTTCTTTTTTTCTTATTCTCCAGCATTTGTTGCTTTTTCTTTGCTTGTGTTTTAAAAGAAAAATATACCCCTTTCCTTTTTATATATATTTTTATCTCCTGTCCAATTACGCGAGTTTGTTTTAACCCTTTCTCTTTCCCATCACTCAGCTGTTAACATTGATCCTATATGATACTACGATTCCAGCATTTGTTCATTAAGGAAATAAAGGAAAAATTAAGAAACAGTGTGACGTGTGTTGCGCTTTCTCGGGAAGAGACAAGAGTTTGCTCTAGACTGCACTCTGGAACAAACCCTTGCCATCCATCCACGTAGAAGGCAGACTATATGTGTTGCTATGTATGTATCGGCCTCTATGTTACTGATAAAAAACTCCTTTCCGTTGTTTGCTTATGCTATGCCGTTTGAAGGAATTGGCAAGGCAACAAATAACATAAAAGTATAAAACATGAAGCCGAAGAGAGGAAGATCGTAGGAAAGGGAGCGGAACAAGTGAAATAGAAACAAGAAAGAGTAGGAAAACATGGAATGAAACTGGATGCAGAACAAGGTAGTAATAGAAAAACAAAAATAACAAGACTCGAAAAAACAGTTGCAAAATGAGTAAAACAAAATCAGGAATAAAAAGACAAACAGCCAGAAGAATGTCCACTCCTTTGTGGTCAGACCAAATGTTTTCTGAACATTTCGAGAGTCTATACTATGTCTCTTTTCTTCCCATTCACCAAATCACGCGAAACCAAAGTACTCGTTACCAGCAGTGATGGCCTTGAGCAGCTGAGAGCGCATGGCGTCATAGGTCTCATATTCAGGCAAGTCGAGTTCTATAAAAGAAATGGTTAGCAAAAACGTATCGGAAGAGTAAGTATCAAAGGACAGGAGGGGAGACCACATACGGTTGAAGCACGTGTGCGAGCTGGGCAGCCGGTCCTTGTCGCCATAATCGCGGTGGATATTGAAGCGGTTGATACCATTCATGCCCTCCAGCTCCTTGAAGCCGTTGAGCGGCACCTTGGACGTGCCTGTCACGAACTGAAGCAGCTTCGCCCGCTCTTCCTTGTCAAAGGAACGCACCGCCCGCCAGAACCACTGAATTTGGGGCGCCGCGCTGTTGTAGTTGTGGTATTCCGTGTTGCCACGCCAGTCGTCGATGTCAATGTCTGGCAGGCCGGAGATGAGCAGCTCAAGCTCCTGCTCTGTGAAGATAGAGATGAGCTCGGCAGGGATTATATCGTGGAAGCCCTTGAGGAACTCGCTCATCTGGTCCTTGACTGACGCCAGCAGCTTGTGCTCCACCACCAGCCGCACATAGTCGTGCTTGTTCTCCTCCGTTACCGCTACGTCGCGACCGTTGGGGATCAGGTCCACGACCTTGGTGGCACCAAACTCGTCGTCGACAACTGAGAAGGTCTCGGTGATGACGTCCGTGATGTCGTTCTCCAGCATCCACACCAGCGACTTGTAATACTCCGGGTCAAAGGATTCCATGTCCTTGACCGACACTGGCTTGCCAAGGATCCGCTTGTACACGGCGCGGCTGAAGTAGCACTCCAGTAGGCGGCCCTCGTACAGAGCCTTGCCGATGATGCGACCGATGAACTTGAAGAACATGAGATGCTCATCGTTGATACCGCTGAGCTTGTTCGGATGGAATGTTGTGCGATCCGAAGACACGGGGATGAACAGGGCGTAGTTTGGATCGAACATTTGTCGGGAGAGCACCTGGAACCATTCGCGGGTCACGCCGCCGGCGTCAACACCCTCCTCGCCATGGAACCGGATGTTGAGTTTGCCGTACTTCATTTCGTCACCTGACTTGAAGTAAAGCGAACGGAACGAGTCGTGGAACACCTGGTCACGGCGGACCGAGAGCTGCAGCGGCGGGAACGAGGGGCGCTGGTGCTGGGCGCCTGTCTTGGCGTGCACGCTGCGGTTGAAGTAGTTGCGCTTATTGTCAAACTCAAGCACCTTGGGGTTCTTGACCAGCAGCGAGAACGTGCCCGACATGAGCTTGGGGTTGTTGCGGACAAGCTCATTCAGGATACGCCGATGCTCTTCTGTAAAGCGGAAGAATAGATCCCACACAGGGCGGCTTTCCGGCGGAGGGCTGGACAGGAGCAGCATGCTGTCGTTGCTGGAGCCGCCAGACTCTTTGTCTTTGCCGCCCAGTGTTAGGCTTTGCGACATCTGTTGGGTGGAAGCCGCCTCGCTAGACTCCGGCAGGTTTGCGTTCTTGCACACAACCATCAAAGACTCGATCAGCGGAAGCAGGATAGTTGCAACATTCAGCATATTGTCACGCTGCCGGATGGCGCTCAGGCACGAGCTCAGGCGGCCCCACATCTTGATGAAGGTCGCGTTATGGTAGAGGCTGCCCATGTAGTCCTCCTCGGCCACATCAGGGGTGTTCGCGGCGTCGTCCTTCTCCGCCTCTGCCTTCTTGGCTTGGACACCAAATAGGTGGTCGAGCGCGGTGAGCACCCGCAGCAGTTTATTTTGCTCTGCAGCGCCAGGGGAAAACTTAGCCAGCGCAATGCCCTGAATCTCCGTGCCCGTCTTGGCTGCTTCGATGTAAGGCAGCAGCTCGTCCAAGTCGCGGAGAATGTTGTTGCTTAGGGTCTTCGCTTGGCGTGCAAGTTCCTGGCCAAAGCGCTGCTTAGTGCCTTCAATGCACGACAGGTTCTTGATTGTCGAGATCGTGTTCTGGAACGTCTTGGAGCTGCACTCCCGCGCAACAAAGATATTGACAACGAGAGACAGGTTGTATTCCGGAATGAAGGGAGTCACTAAGTCGCGCTCCTTGGCCAACTGCTGGTCCGCTGCGCTCGTGGCTGCGTTTGCCGGCTTGGACGTAGATGCTGTGCTGTCTCCTGCGGCAGCGGCGGCGGCGGAAGGTATGGCGGTTGCTTCGGCGGTGCCGGTCCCAGCCGCAGTCGTGCCAGCGGACGTTACAGCAGCAGCAGCAGCAGCAGCGTCACTGCCCTCAGGGTCCTTGCTTTCTTTGTCTTCAACGGAATCCTTTGCTTCAGCCTCTTTCTTGCGCTTTTGCTCTTCGGCCAGTTCGCGGCGACGACGTTCACGTTCGAGAGCCTGCAGAGGTTGTGTCACTCTGTTCAGGAGCTCGGCAAGCAGCTGCATTACGGACGAGCTCTCCATAACGAGGTTCTTCTCAAGCAGTAGCAGGAGTGAGTTGATGCCAAAACGCGACGCTTTGGACTGGACGCCCTTGGCCTTGCGATTGCCAAACGATTTCCTAAGAGACGACCCGATAAAGTCATGCTCTGTCAGGAACAAGGACGGGATGTGCTGGTTGCGGCTGCAGAGATCCACAAGAAGGTCTAGACCTTGTTGCACGATAAGCAGGGGCGAGCTATCCAGATGAGATGCTTGGAGAGAGCTCGGGCCAGCAAAATATGTGTTGTTGGCAGTCCGCTTAAGACTGCCACTGGTGCCAGGGGTCGTTGTCACAGCGCCGGAAGAAGCGTTGCCAAAGCCAGACTTTGCATCCTTCTCCTTGTCCTTGGGAGGCTGTCTTGCCTTAGCAGAAAGTTGGTTGAAGCACCGCTCCACAGCGTCCATATCCGAGCTTCCATCTTGAAGGATATGAAGAAGAGTACTGATGATCTCAAGGCGGCTTTGCCTGTTCTGGCACAGATCAATGAAGAGATTGAAGAGGCAAGTCCGTGTTGTTCCCTGCTGCGTCACGAACATGAGACGCAGAAGGGTGGCAACACCAGACCGATCCATCATGTGCACAACAGGACGCCGCTCAATCTTGGCCACCAACTTGTTGTCGGCTGCAGACTCACCAGCACGACCGGATGGACCGCCAGCGAGTTCACTTGCACGTTCAGAGTGGCTGCGGCCAAGTCCTTCCCGAAGGCGGGGTGCGCGATGCACTGGCGGCTGTTCTTGTTCAAGCAGGTTTCTTGCGTGGGCTGCCATCTCCGGTGGCAGGCGATCAAAGAGCTCTTCGCCCTGTTCGCGCAGAATCTCGTTACGAAGACGCGGCGGGAATGACATGAGAATACTCGCCGTATCCATTTCCTCTTGTGCGGCATTGTCTGCCGCAGCAGCATTGCCAGCTTGGCGACGGTCCTCTTCTCGTTGACGCCTGCGGAGCTCTTGCTGTTCCTGTTGGACAATATCCATGCGCAGGTCGTCGGGCAAGGCATCCAAGAAGGCGTTATAGTTCTCGTCAAGCTCGCCGGTCGTCTCTGCCTGTTGGCGCGCCTCTGAACGGCGAGCCGTGAGCGCTTGTGCAATAACCTCTTCACGGAACTCTTCTGGAAGCGCTTCTAAATACTCAGGGTCAATGCCGAGGTCGGTAATATCCATTTCGGCACCGCGGATAATAGCCATGACACGCTCTTGTGGTTGTTCTGGCTGCGCGGCGACATCTGGTGCCTCGTTCGTACCCTCGCCATCGGCACCAGTGTTCGTCTCGACGCCTTCCATGGGCTCAGAAGTGTCCCTGTCGCCCCGTGCATCCTGGTCAGCGTCTGGGTCGTTATCATTGTCGCCGGCTGCGGCAGCAGCTTCAGCGGCAGCGGCTTCTGCAGCAGCAGCGGCAGCAATCTCAGCAGCAGCCTTCTCTTCTTCTGCTTGCTTCCGAGCGCGCTCCTCAGCCTCCTTAGCTTCGCGTTCCTTCTGTTCTTTGTCTGCACGCTCTTTCCGCTCCGCTTCTTGGCGTTCAAGCTCTAGCTTGCGATCCCGTTCTTTGCGTGCTTCTTCCATGGCCGGGGGAATCAGGGCGTGGAGGATGCGAGTGTAAATTGCAGGGCGAATGCCCTCACTAATGTTGGGCCCGAAAACCACGCGAGCTTCCGATGTCCAGCGGTCGGTTGTCGTGGAAGGCCGGAAGGCGATGGCTGCAGCAGGCTCGGTGTTTCCGCTCGCGTCGCGACGCGAGTCAGATGTGCGGCTGTCGTGATGTGCGCGGAAATCATGAGGAACAGGCATGCTCACTTCCCTAAGCTCACCATGCGGCCCTTGTGTGATTTGGAAATGGAGAGGCTGGCCAGCTCGTCCAGAGCTGAGAACGGGCAAGTTGTTCATCAAGTCGTTAAGAAGAGCCATGGGGTTATCCGCACTAGTGAAGAGGCCTGTTGGCAGACCGAGGCGGAACATAGTTGACGGTAGCCGTTGACCGTCCCGAGTTCCCCCACGCGACCGCCGTAGCATGGGGTTGATGCCCTCGTTGGCGTTGTGACGGCCGGTGCGATCATTTCGGAAAAGGTTGGTGAAGTCGGCTGCAGAACAAAAGGTTAACAGAAGAAACAACATTATGCATATTTGTGGCAAAAAGTTGCCGAGAAGAATCCCACTTACCACCAAAGCGATGGTGACGATGAAGGGGATACGGGTGCCCATGGTCGTGGTGGGAATGATGATGGCGGTGGGGGTCGGCGACCATTGTCTCCCAGGCTAGACCTGCAGGATCTTCTTGTGCCAAGGAGTCCTCGTTAGGGTAGTCTTGGTCATAAATGTAATCTTCCTCATCCATGCCATCGTCGTCCTCATCGTCGTCCTCCTCTTCGACGCCATCTTCGATATAAGGGTCGTCATAGTGGTCGATTTCAACGTCATCACCGCCGAAATCAGCGTTCATATTTCGGACGATCTCGTCAAAGCGGCTAATTCTGTCGCCGTCAGGGATGATCTGTACTTGGTGAAGATGCCCAGCCGGTTCGACTTCGTAACCATCGTCATAGCCATCGTCGTCATCAGCCTCCTCGTCATCTTCAGATTCGCTCTCCCACTCGGAAGCACCGTCATCCTCCATAATGTCGTCTTCGTGAAGGTCCTCAATGACCTCCTCGATTTCATCGTCCATGTCTTCCATATCCTCCTCAGAGCCGACGTCGTCGCTGTCTTCCTCGTCGTCCTCGTCGTCTTCGTCGTCTTCGCCGTCGTCCATGACCAGCTCAACGACGCCAGGCTCACCATGGAGGCCTTCGACAGGGCCCATCTCGTCGTCATCATCATCGCTAAGGTTTTCTTCGCCGTCATCTGTCATCTCGTCGTCGTACTCCATCTCGTCGTCGTACATGTCATGTTCAGAGTCTGAGTATTCTTCGTCGTCCGGATCACCACCTTCAAGCATACCGAGTGACGAGTTGCGGTACAAATCGGGCGTCTCCTCGCGGTCATCTTCCATATCCGATAGAGATGATGAAGACATGACATCGTACTCGATTGCATCTGCCGAGGCAGATGACGGGATGATGTTGGTACGGCTCAACATAATCGCTGTTGCGGTGAGGACATTGAGGACGCGCAAAATATGCTTCAGAGTGCGCTTCGCACCTGGGAAGGCCAGGTCGACGTCGGAAATGGAGTGTGTCAGGGCAGCGAGAAATCCTTTCTCATACATGAGACGCCGGAGTTGCATGTACGAGTGCGATTCTGCATAAGGCATGGACGAGCGCTCTTTGTCGGCACCGATCATAGCAGACATGAGCTCGCCCAGGGCAGCCATCTTGCCGTAGCGAACATCAATTGGCTCCGACGAGTTAGCCGCCTCCTTGTACGCTTTCAGTATTGTGTCAAGGACAAAGCGCCGGACAAATTGGAGGTCCAAATCCTCGTCAAACTCGTAGATGCTGGGAGTTCTTGCCGTAAACTTTTCCGGCGTCTTCTCAACTAGGGCGGTCAAAAGTCGTTTCGCTTGGTCCGCAAGTGCTGCCTTCTTCTTTGCCGCAATGGTCTCGGGGGGGTTCGTCTGGCCGCTGCTGCTGCCCGCACACAAAATATCATTGAGAAGGTAGTTTAGCACACTAGTCCGAGGCTTGACCGGAGTCAAAGTCTGAAGAGCGATGCCGCGTTTGAAGTTGATAAACTCCATCTTGGACCGTGAGTAACTCCGAAGAAGTTCACTTAGGCATGAGATCAAGAATGCCCGATAAACGAAAATCGGGTAGTCACGTGGTCGGAAAGTTTGGCCCGCCTTGTCCTTGTCCTTCACCCCAGCAGGAGAAGCCGACGCAGCAACGTCACGCTCGAGGCTGCTTGCAACAGACGCGAAAGGAACCGGTGTGGACGGCGCGGATCCGGCCTCGCCGGTAGGGTTCGGTGTCGGGGCTGCAGTGATGGAAATGTCTGAGCCCAACGGCTCCTTGGCTGCCTCCTTTGCAGCTGGCGTTTCCGCGTCATCAACCTTTTGGTACGTCATCAGCTGCTCAAGCAAGAATGTGATCACACCATCAGGGTTTTCGACAACGGGCCGCTTGTGCTCCACGACAGACGTTTCCGTAGGCTTCGTTGGCGCATCGGGCATGTCCTTATCCAATATGCTGGCTGCCGGCTTCGTAGACCCATCAGCACTGGTCTCAGTCTGGCCCGGAGTATCTGTTTCCGTTGATGGTCGCACATCGTTGATATTCAATTCTTGTGTTGCTTGCACCGCCGGACCAAAAGAATCGTCATGGGATGCGGTCGTTCCCGATTTCGGTTGAGCACCCTGTGTCACCCCAGCGACTCTATCCTTCAATGCGATCATGAAATTGTGCCGTTGTAATGACTCTGCTGTTATGCGCGTCATATAGACCAGATCACCCAACACAGAGATGAAAATTGTGGGGTTTCGCAAGGCGATATGAGCAAAAACGTCGAGGAATGTCTGCAAGTCGTGGGTACGCTGGTGCCGATGAACCCAGGAGTTTTCGAAAAACAAATGGATCTCAAACGTCATGACCTGGCGGAGCACCTCTTCGTCTTCGATAATGTGACGCAGGGTAGTGGCAATGTAGACATTCAATCGTGTTTCAGAGAAGCCGCCAGCCCCAATTCCGGACAACTGCTTTGCCATGAGGAACAACCTCTGAAGGTTCTTCTTCTCGCCAACAATCTTAGCCACGTCGTGTCTTCTCGTCATGATCTGAAGAACCCGGCTGACCGAAACGGCCAGGCCGTCGTCTTTGCCGATGCGTGGAAGAATGTCGAGAGTCAAGTCGAGCAAGACGTTTCGCTGCTTTTCATCAAGGATGACCGTGCGCGGCTTATACGACAAGTCCTTGACCTCGGCGGAGTCGAAAGTCGGGAAGATCCACTCCACCCCAGTTTCCTGCTCGTCCTTGATTAAGAGGATCTCAAACAGCAGGAAGATGTGGGACAACCAAGCGGGTAGGTCCTCCGTTGAGCCTCCAAGTGGAACACGGAGGAAGCCAAGTAACTCATCGATGTTGTTTCTAAGGATATCGAGGGTACAGTCGAAGAAGGAGCTTGTATCATTAATCAGCAGGCACAACAGATAGGCGTACGCTGAGATGCTTGCAGCATGTTTCTTCTTGTTCTCGTCGTCAATGGCAAACGAGATAAGCGCTTCTGTCAGGGTCTCGCCGACCTCCTGCTGCGCGTTGGTACCTTGTTCTTCCAGATCTAGGGGCTGGAGCACGCTCGCCGAAATAAGCTCGGCAATATCTTGCACGGAATCGGGGTGCATTTGAATAACCGCAAGACAGCGGTCGACGAGATTCTTGCGCAAACCGGCACGCTTTTCCACCACGTCTTCTTTGGAAAGCACATCGGATACAACAGGCGAATCAGAAGCATCCTTCTTGCTGCTACTGCTGTGACTCCTGGAACCACCAGGCTGGGGCGGACTCAGTGGAGGTGGAGGCATGGGAATTCTTGGCAGGGCGAACTCAGCGTCGTCCAAGAGATTCTCAATCAAAAGGTCTTCTGAGCTACGGGGGTTGTCGAGTGCCATCACGTCCATTGAAAATGGCAATCTAGGCGCTGTAGTAGTTGTGCGCTCACCAGAGCTCCCAGCGACTGGGGCAACTGTCACATCAACGCCATCGTCCGGAGCAGATGTTTGCGCTGCCTCGGAGCTACCTTCCCCGTTGCCACCCGACGTAGTTGGAGGTGCGGCTGGCTCGGGCGGCCGAACATCAATGGCGGGTACGGGGTAGCGGGATCGAGTCAGGCCTTGGACAACCGCTCGTCCGTACTCCAGAGCATAGTCCGAGTTGCCGTTGGCACGGTAGATGCTTTCAACAGCAAGGTCTTCGCTGAAGTTGTCTCGCTCATGGGCACGAATGATGCGGCTCTCGTTGTCTCTCCACGGGAATGGGATATGAGAATCGCCAAAGACATCAGTTGGCGATATTTTTGGTCTTGATTCGCGCGTGTAGTAGCCGTGGTCAAGATCGACGGAGGCAATCGTCTTCATGATCTCAATGAGCCTGGAAAGAACAGTGGTCGAGATCTTTTCAAGGACAGGCGATTGCCAAAGCTCGGACACAACCGGCAAGACAGCCATCCAGGTTTCGATAACCAGTTGGTTGGCCGGCTGTTGGTTATACGGTCGTTCTGAAGACCGGGAGAAAACGCTGACTTGACCCGCCGAGTCCTGGATGTTCTTAGGATTGACAATGACCGCGTATAGATCCAATATGCTCTTCATGCCGATGGCAGCAAAATACAATTTCGTCAAGTTGTTGCGATCTTGCGAACCATTGTTGATGGTCTCGGTAAACGAGCGGAGCAGCGCATTGAGTGTTTCAAATCCACTGTGCTTCTTAAAAGCCAAAAGAACAGGGATGACAACATAGGACGTCGAAGTACCATCTGGGCGCTCGCTGTTCCGTGTCGGATCGACAAGTAGGTCTTGTACAGCTTCCAGAATGACTTTTCGATGCTTCTGGCTGGCAACGGTACTTCCATCCACGGCTTTAAGCTGATCCAGAATGGTCAGGGCTAAGATTTCAGCGATCTCCAGGTGCTGGCCCCGTACGAACGAGTCGCGCTCTCTACGAGGAAGTAAGGACTTCCCAATAGCCTGTAGATCGGGAACAATCACCGTCGGGAAGGACCGGAAAAGGGTTCGCATCGTCTGGTAGTTCTGGTAGTTGTCGGACGCCATCTCCTGTTTCGTTGGTTTGTCAGCTGACGGGTGCACCGATGATGAGCTGCTAGGTTCGACAGCACCGAAGCTGTTCGCAGCGTCGTCCACATTGTTGGGTTGCGTAAAGGCTGTGTTCGACAAGACATCCGCAAACGCAGGCTCTTCAGCCTCGCTCACCGCATCAGCACCACTCGTAGTCGCAGCAGCAGATGCAGAAGCACCCACAGAGTTGCGGAGTGCTTCTAAGGCCGGAATATGTGCTCGGGTCCAGTTCTCGGGTACAACGGCACTCAGAGCAGCTTCCTCACCCATAACGAACGAAAGAAGGGGACCAAGACGCCGAACAAATTCTTTGTAATAGTCGAAAAGAACAATTGGATACATGGACGTGGTGCCTTGGCGGTTGAGGGGGAAGCAACTTTGGATGAGGTACAGCAGATATCTAACCCTGAAGAGAGCCTTCAAAGTCGTTGTCCCGGCGGCAATCTGCTCTGGGGTGGCGGCGGGGAAATCGGGCCGGACAAAAAGTGAAAAGACAGACCGACTCTTATTCGGCTTCGAGGCCTTGTCGCTGCCCTCGATGAGTTTGCCCTTTTTGTCGTCGGCGACTTTTTGATCTTCAATCTTGTCTCCCTCCTCATTCTTGTCCTTTGTATAGGGTAGCACCAGAGGATTGATGGCGTCCAGCGCGTTCATCATGCGTGTAAACATGGCTGGTACGCCGAGAATCGGGGATTTTTCAAGAATTTGGGCAAAGATCTGAAGGAATGTCGGCGAGATCATTGCGGTGGGTTGAATGAAGGGCAATCCTGGGGACTCGACAAGATCCAACAAAATCTCGATGCCTCCCCGCTTGATGAACAGGGATTGCAAGGTCGAATTGCCTAGGTAAACATTCAAGAAGAGGGACGCGGCAGTGATGTAGTTCAAGGCGTCTTGAGGCGCAGTGCCTGAACCTTCTGTCGAGATTGACACACCGCTATTGTCTGCTGCAGTTCCTGGAGCAGAACTGCTCGCGTCGGCCATCTCCACGTCTTCGACACTATTGCTCGCCTCAGCAGTCGGCGCAGATTTCGTAGATTTTGGAAGAGGGAGAAGCCGGATGCCCCACGAATCGGTCTGTGCCTTTGTCTCAGACAAATAACCCACACGGCTGACCATGTCCAAGACGGCCGTTGTAATCAGCGGCCGTAGAGACGGGTGGTGACGCGCCAGTTCGTCGAAGTTGGTACCGATTGTCGAGGGCAAGCCAGTCTCAGTCTCCATGCAACGAACGTGGGCGGGGCTTTCGAAGATCTCGAAGTAGCTTTGCAACGCGCCCGATGTCATGACCATTTTCCGTCCGACATTATTTAACGATATGGAGTTGAGGATAGATGGGATAGAGCCAATGACTTCAGTCGAGGGTAGGATGCCGCCGGCAAGAGTCCAGTTTCTGGGGCTAGCAAGCTCCTCACGGGTCAAGGGAACTTTGCGGGCGTCTGTCTCATCAGGCGTGGACTCGTCTGACAACGTTGTATCCCTATCGTCATCGTCATCGTCATCATCGTCTTCGTCGTCGTCTTCGTGATCATCACCATCTCCATGATCTTCATTGCCCCGGTCATTGCTAGGGCCAGCAGCACTCCCGTTTCCATCTCCACTACCAGATCCGCTGTTGTCGGCACTCTCTCCGTTGCCCTTATCGGTGGATTCGCCAGGCGCCTTGGGGAATGAGGCGGGAGGCAGTGGCCGGCCTGTAATGGTCTCGAGAAAGCTCTGGATCAGGCCAGACTCGGATAGGGCAGCGAAGCTTGTCGGGTCATGGTTAATAAAATGACTCAACGTGGTCGCAGCGTTTGTCCAGACAACGGAGCCAAACATTGCGGTATTCTCGAGAATGGTACGCAAGCTCTGCAGAAGCTGGGAGTTGTCAACGAGATTGCGGAGAAGTCGATCGTTGCCGGGGCCGAATTGGTACGAGCTAGCCATGAGATGGTAGATAAACTTGAGTAGCCACTTGAGCGTCTGTTGCAGGTAGAACGGAATGTCGTAGTCAATGACGCTACAGCGCATTTCGCGGCCAGTTATCTCACCCCGTTGGACCGCAGCTTTGGCGGCAGCGACTGTATCGACGAGAAGCTGTGAGACAACATCTAGACCGTGGGCGGCAGCAAATGGCTGGAAGGACGTCGGGAAGTTGAGCACGACGGTGTCTAAAAACGTCACAACAACGAGGTAATTGCGTTCTGCAACGGGCGACCGCACTTTGAGGGCATCAACAAGGATATCCATAAGGCCGGCGCCGACAATGTCCTGCATTCGATTACCAGCTGTCAAATGAAGTGTGAGCGAGAAGAGCTGCTTGCGCCAGTCATCATGGAGAATTGTATCTTCGGGGCTCTCGTCCTTGTCTTCTTTCATGTCCGCAACGGCCTTGCGCAAAACGTAGAGAAGGACACCATGGTTGACGCTTGCATTGACTGCTGACATGACATCGTTGGTCTTAGAAGCAAAGCCAGCCAGACTCTCAAGAAGTTGCAACGCAATAGATTGCAGCCAGATCGGAACAGGGGACTTGCTGGCGCCGGGGCGAATCAGTTCGGCAAGCTGGTAGGTGAGCTGGAATCGTCTCGGCTCTTCTGCATCTTGCTTCAACACCTGCTCGAGGAATGCAGTCTCTGGATGGATGAAAGCGAGATTGGTGATGGCCAGGAGACGAACAGCCAAAGCCAGCTGGCGTGACTCTTCCGAACCGAGCAAAGCCTTGGCGATGCGGATGCGACTCAGCAACTCGTACCGGGCTGTCTCAGGCATATCAGCAGGACACCGAGCCATGAGTTCATAGATGGTGGAAGACTGCACAACGCGGGACGGGAGCTCAAAATAGCGCTGGCCTGAAACAGCGGTCTCATCTCCAGTAGCGGCATTGCCAGGCGTCCGGGTTGGCGCATGGGTCAAGGGCGACGACGCATCCTCTGCGGCTTGGCCAGATATTCTTGGGGTTCGATCCGAGCCCACAGTGGACGCACGGCGCAGCGGTGTCGGGGTAGAGGGAATAGAAGAGTAACCCGTGCGATCATGGACGCTTTGTGGCTGGCCCGGAGACAACTCTTGCGGGTCGGATCCAAGACCGTCTTGCTGTCGCGACTTGTGCTGTGGGTAGTACGTGATTTTGATATCGCCCCAGGAGCTCGAGGACGAGGCGTCGGAAGCTGAAGTGGTCGCATCAGTGGGTGCAGCACCGGTAGGGCCATCCGTAGCAATCGAAACAAAGTCATTGGAGTACATGGTCGTTATTGCCTTGGATGACTCGCCATGTGCCTTCTCCTTGCCCTTCCCTGTCGATGGCGGGGCAAGGGGAGCAGCGGCCGCTGCAGTCGAGCTGGAAGCACCCGGCACAGGTGTCGAGGGCGTGCGCTGAAGCGTGGGGGTGGAATTGCCAAAGGGCGCGGTCGATGCAAGGGACCCGGAAAGCGGCGTCTTGACAAAGGGCAAAGCCAGCTGTTGAACTCTGTCTAGGCTCATATCGTAGTGGTTCTGCAGTAGGGCCGAGTGGAACGCGCGCGACGTAGTACTCGTTCTTTTGTAACTGGCATGGTACCGCAAGGCCAACTCATGGCCGACGTGCAGGGAAGCTTTCAGGATCTGCAGCGATGACGAGTTGAGGAGGCTGCTGAGGTGCGAGCTGCTCGCGTAGATGCTACGGTTTCCGCAGTGCTGCAGCAGATTCCGGGTGAACTTGAGCACAGCCAAGATCAACTGGGCGTCGGCATCCTCCTCGAAGCCCAGCTTTCTCAGCTCAGTAGAGTCCCATTTGTGGTTGTCACGGAAATCGATGGGGTGTGTCGTTGTCTGGAGAAGGATCTCGTTTGCGAAGTCGCGCGCTTGGGGTGCATCCCGGAGCTCGTATGTTTCAACAAAGCATTCAAGGATGTTGTCAAATCGATTCAGAAGCGGGATCCAATGGTACATGTCGCCACGGGGCAAAGGCCATCGTGCCGGAAACTGCTCGAGGACTTTAGGTAGTAACGGCAACGGCGAGTTCGTCGCAGATTGAACATATTCGGCCAGCCAGAGAGACTAGAGGGGGAGGGCAAACGGTTAGCAAAGAGAGTGAGCCGTGATAAATGACTAGATAGTTTAGAAAACCAAAAACCGCAGGTGCGGTTCCAGATGCTCGTTGGCAGTAAGAGGTGATGCATACCATAGACTCCCGGTGCTTCGGCTGGAGCAACTTTGTAATCTTGCCCATCGTGGCGGCGCCCAGACGGGTGTGTCAAGGACAGCAAGAAGCTCGAGTAGGAGATGCGAGGCGAGGTCGAGGACAGAGGAACGTGAACGGGAGAAGTCGGAAACAAAGGAGAGGAGGAAAGGGAAGTGCGAGATATAAGATGGAACTCAGCTCAGGTCTCCCCCTCCACGGCTGCGAACGCGTGGATGGCGATCACTCCGCCCGCGCGGATCGAGCATCCAAGAAGCAAGTGAACTTCGGTGTAGAAAATCGTCCGAATGGTCCGGTTATGCAAACGGCAGAAGTAAAAGAGAGGTGCCGAGCGGTGGGCAGCCGGCAGCAGAGAGACAAACGTGCAGGAAGGTCTCTCGGAAATCGGCAGCCTCGCAGACCGGCTGAGCTAGGTCACCAGCAGGGTGAATGGCAGGTGGTCGTGTAATTCGAGGCGAGAAAGCAAAATGTCGCGCGGTTTGATGCAAATGTCGCTATATCTCCGAATGCAAAAACAGGACGACGTCGGTATAGGATGAAGATGGCTGATGCGTCGGAAAGATGTGCAGCAGGAATAATGTTGAGGTCCAAAAGTCAAGGAAGGTGGAGATCAGAGGTTCGAAATTTCAGGCTTGCTGTGCCGGACGGCGACTCTGCTTGGGCGGCAGGCGCTGATGCTGGTCCTGTAGGGAAGGTGCGAATCAAGTTGGTGTAGGCTGTAGGAGGCGCCAGCTGTGAGTGGGCAGCCTGGCGAGCATGGCTTGGTAATAGCGGAAGTGGAAAAGCTGCAAAACTGGGTCGCAGGGGCCAGGCGAAATGAATGAGGTCAGGCTTCTCTCTGCCTGTGGCAAAGGTGCAGTAGCGCCAGGCGGTGAAACGGTGATTGGCAGTAATAAATGGTGGGCGGCTCATGTTAGTCAGTGGGCAGGAGGTAATCACACATGTTGCAAGGCGGAAGGACCAGGCGGCAAAAAGAGACAGAAGAGGCAACAGGCAGCTTGACATAGCGTGTCTGGTGCTTGCACGGTCACCGGATGGTGGGGCCATTGGTTGTTTGTGGCTTGTCGGATCTCCAACTGGACATGAACTGTGTGTCACAACTCACAAGCTGGCGTTCTGCCTTCATACATAGTCTCTCCCTGAGCCAAAGACTTACTTTAGTCTATGCCTCCCATTGTAGCCCCTTGAGCTTGGTCGTCGTCGGCGCCTACCACCTACATCATGCCTGCTCCTCTGCACAAGACTAGCTATGGTTGATATGCTGCCTTTTGCTCAACCGCACGTTCCAGACTGTCCTTCCTGCTTGACAGTCGTGCCATCTGATAGCGTCGTTGATGCCTCATCACGGTCGCGGCCAAATAGTCTCCGTGTTATTACGGCGCAGCATCTGCCATGACATTTCTCCGGGTCATTTGCCGACAGTCTCGTCGTTTCTGGCAGCCGCTTTCGTGCAGCTTTTTCTTTCCAGCACGACCGCAGCATCGGCCAGCATCGGCACCAGCGGCCTCTGTGCGTATCCAAAGGTCACTTAGCTCGCATGCCGTCAAGCTGGGCTCGGCGCAGTGCATGCAGTCTGCACCTCGAACCTTGCCTTCGACCGGGTTCGATTTGATCGCGCACGAGCAGCTGGTTGAGGAAGAAGCCATGCCAGAGTATCGCGCAGAACACTTTTATCCAGTGCGCCTCGGCGAGGTGTTCCACGGCCGTTTTCAGACGGTGGCAAAACTGGGCTATGGCTCATCTTCTACGATCTGGCTTGCTCACGACCTGCAGTATGCTGCCCCCAAGCCCGTATTGATGAGCGACGTACTGGCTGAGCAGCGAAGGCACTGTCACTAACCACCACATCAAATAGGGATCATCAATATATCGCACTGAAAGTGTACATCCACAACTCCGTGCAGCACCGCGAACTTCCTTTTTACCGGTGTCTAGACAAAGCTTTACCAAGCCGGCACCATGGTGCGAAGAACGTCCGAAAGCTTTTAGATTCTTTTCAAATCACCGGACCGCACGGTACACACATGGTACTGGCGCTCCAAGTGTCCCAGATGAGTATCCGTGACATGGATACTGTGTTTATGAACGGTGAAGGGTTCGATGAGGGATTCGTTAAAGCTGCCATGAAAGAGCTGCTTGAGGCAGTGGACTTTCTACACAGCGAAGTGCAATGCGTACACACAGGTGAGTCTACATGCTCTCCTTCAACTTGCCGAAAATATTTACTAAATTAGGCGTAAGATATCCATCCCGGTAACCTTCTTCTCGGGGCATACGACAACTCCATATTTCAAGAGTTGGCTGAGGTCGAACTTAAGAATCCTGTCCCTCGTAAACAAGTACACGATCGCACAATCTATCTATCCCGCCTCATGAAGCCGAAAGTCGGCCCTTTGTTGCTGTCGGACTTTGGTGAGGCCCGGCTCGGCCCCGGGCCCCATGCCGGCGATATCATGCCCATCATGTACCGGGCTCCGGAGACGCTACTACATATTCAGTGGAGCTATCCGGTTGATATCTGGAGCGTTGGACTTACGGCATGGGATCTCTTAGAAGGACGGACACTCTTCAGCGCCCGCAAAGACGACGGCAGTTTTTCGGACGGCGCCCACCTGGCTGAGCTCATTGCCGCTCTCGGCCCGCCACCACAGCAGCTGCTGGATCGGCACCGAGCACGTGCATTAGAGTATTGGGACGAACACGGTACGGTGGATTGTGATTCATGATTCTTGCCAGCGGCATGAAGTTACAATCGCGACTAGTACTAACCTTGTTCTTCTTTTACAGGAAACTGGGGCGAGTTTGTACCAATCCCCACAGAGAAAACGCTTGAAGCAGCAGAGACCAAGCTCGGTGACAACAAGACTTTATTTTTGCACTTCATTCGGCGCGCCTTGACTTGGGATCCGCGCGCTCGTCCGACGGCACGAGAACTACTGTCCGATCCATGGTTAGCTAGTTAGGCCAAATATTCCTCCGTAGGTTGTCATGTGGATCTGCGTACATGAGTACTCAGGGTAATGTTGACAGTCCAACCACACAAAGTCGTCGTGTGGTCGTCTCGTTTCCCCCTTGCTTATCTCCGTAAGAAATGGTTCGGAGAATATATTTAACGCTGGATAATGCAACGAGCTATGATTGCGTACTGGCACACTGAGTAATTAAGAGACAACTGCAGCTTACCGTCCCTTACTTATGATATTTAATGATCAAGCAGTGGCCGAATGTAAGCCACTTCCTACCATGGGCGCCAACTGATAATAACCGCATTTGCAAACCGGTATCAACGTATATATGTGACGGAACCATATTTTACAGGCTTTACGAAGCCGTTGTGTATTTATTAGGCCTTAAATTCAGAGGCTTCCTAGAAAGACATAAAAACGAAGTCTAGACACGCATGCTAACGCCATCCCGCTTCCATGAGAATGCTCAAAATGTAAACAGATAACCACTCGCCGGAACATGCTAAATAGCACGTAAAAAACAAACGCAGTCATACTAGCTCGCTCATGACGCAATGCTCTCCTGCTGCTCACTGTCATTCTCCCCACCCCATATGTCCATGCTCTCCTGCTCGACAGCCCGCATTGCGTCGGCCACGTCCTCCAGCTTCGCGACGACATCCAACACACCCTGGTTTACACGTTGAAAGTAGCGGTCGTTCGCCTCACGCCGCTTGCGGGCTAGCAAGATATCTACTTGCGTTTCTTCTTCCAATGGGCGGTTTGCAACGCGCTCGACGTTGTCTCTCGAGTGTGTGGCGGCGCTACCATCCCCTTTGAGCCCGCCGCCGGCAGACACCTCGTCGTCCTTTCCTCCAGCACCACCGCCCGACATGCTCGTCGCCGTTGTTGTTGCAGCCTTGAGCAGGTTGTGCGCTGAGAGCTCGCCCTCTCCCAGCATACCCTCGCCGCCGATACCGCCGGTCTCGTCCGCTTCGTTTTGAGCCCAGGCTTGGGCCAGTGCAATCTGTGCTTGGCGTAGTGCCACCAATTTTTGGTCGTGGTCGGGGCCGAACACGCGCGTACCTTCGGACGCCGACAGCTCCACCTCCTCAAGCGTCGCCTGCATCTCAGCCCAGAGAGCGTCCGTCCTATCGGTGGCTCGTGTCGAGGAAGCATGGCGTAGAGGGAGAGGAAGAGAAAACGCTGTCGCGGGTGCACGAGCTTTGGTGGCGGAACCTCCAGACGCAGCGTACGCACCACTCGCCTGAGTTGCCACGGCCGAGCCTCCAGTGCCACCCACAAGCAAGGATCCCTGACTGGCACCCTGGCTGTGTACGGTCGAAGAGTTTGCCGACAATGCGGGGGGCGGGCCGCCCGAAGTGCTCAGGCCGCCACCTCCGTTGCTGACCTCTTGTCTAAGTCGCGATGTCGTGCGTTGTAGCGTAGGCAGAGACGGCATGCGGGATGTAGCGGCCGCGGTTCCGCCAGGTGATACACCGGCAGCACCCAAGCCGAGCCCACTACCAGTCCCGGCATTGGTCGGCTGGCCCTGCCCGGCTGTCCCTCCAACAGCACCGCTTCCGGTGTCTCCACCTGCAAGCGAGAGGCTGGATGAAGCTGGTGAGGAGCTGGCAAAAAGGGCCGGCGGCGGCCCCCGCTGCTTGGATTTTCCCTTTGTCCACTGAGACATGGCTACATCTTGCGATTTGACCTTTCTAACCAGCTGCGATGTGTTTTACCTAACTGGTTGATACCATGTAAAGGTAGCTTGTCAGGGCAGCTTGGGGGCCCCACTGACGTTCTGGCAAGATATGCATTTAAACAATATTCTTATATATAGATATGCATGTAAGAATAATCATGTGACTGCGGGGCTCGCGCAATAGGCCAGAGAATTTTCTTCCACCAAAAACTCCACTTTTTTCCATTGGAAAAGGTAGGGCGAGAAAACCCTACTGGATCGAAAGGGAAGGTAGTGTGGCCGTACTTGGTCTTCCATTTTTTTGCCAGCCCCGAGCCGAAAAAGTTTCCATCGTAGTTGTGAAGTTTTCCTGCTTGTCTCGATTTCCCACTCCCTCCTCCATCAACAAACTATCTTCACAGCGATCACCACACACGAATCGGTACGTTTGCTTCGCGCATATTCATCCTTCTTGACGAGCCACCGCGACGAGAGAGCGACGGTTTTCAACATTCGGTAATGACTGGGCGACAATATCTACGATTTTTTTAATTTTATTTGGCAAATCGACATCACAGCAGCTTTCCCGCAACACGAAACGACGACAGACGATTCGAAAACATTACGGCCGACGAACGGACCTGCTCTTGACGTACATACGACCATTGCTCTTAACGATAACTTGCCATCCGTCTCACGTATTCGATGACCGCCTGCTCTCTCTCTCGCCCTTGGCCTCGGAACCAGCCGTCTTTTTGCAATCTGTCGAGGTGTCATCTTGTCTAACGCTGTTCGTTTCTAGCAAACATGGGTAAAGGAAAGCCTCGTGGTCTTAACGCAGCGCGCAAGCTCCGGAACAACCGCCGTGAGCAGCGTTGGTCCGATCTTGCCTACAAGAAGCGTGCCCTGGGTACCGCTTTCAAGTCGTCTCCGTTCGGTGGCTCTTCCCACGCCAAGGGCATTGTTCTGGAGAAGGTCGGTGTTGAGGCCAAGCAGCCCAACTCGGCTATTCGCAAGTGTGTCCGTGTCCAGCTCATCAAGAACGGCAAGAAAGTCACTGCTTTCGGTGAGTAAAACGATACATTCGACAATTCCGCTCTTGTGGGCCCTGCCAACCCAATGCTAACTGGCACTCTCCTCTTCCCAGTCCCCAACGACGGTTGCTTGAACTTCGTGGACGAGAACGACGAGGTTCTCCTGGCTGGTTTCGGTCGCAAGGGCAAGGCCAAGGGTGATATTCCCGGTGTGCGTTTCAAGGTCGTCAAGGTGTCCGGTGTCGGTCTGCTGGCCCTGTGGAAGGAGAAGAAGGAGAAGCCAAGATCGTAAATAGCTCGGTCTTGTTTATTTTTCGCGGCAACCAGGGAGGATGTGCACCAACGGCGTCGACGGGCAGGCTTCGGAATTGTGTGGACGACACTGAACGTTAAAAAACTTGGGTTATCGGTTTTCACTTGTTACACAAAATCAAACGACGCAAAGACACCAACAGGCAAAGGAAAGCAACCGACATAAAACTGCATGAAGAACGGTGCAGACCGGAAATGGGACTGCACAGCCGACAGTGAACGACTGAATGGAGAGGCGGACGGCGCCCAGGTCCTGTTCGTGGTCGAACGGACGCAAATATATACTCGTGTATATTTTGCCTTTTTGGCATCACCGGGCGAGTTGGCACTCTTTGGTTCGCTGTATGGGTTTCTGGTAGTTTCATGTCTAGCAAAAACAATGTAAAAACATTCAAAAAAAAATCATGTTCCATGTTGGCAGTGTCTTGAGATTGAAAACTGCTATTACGTTGTGTAACCGCTCTTCTATATTCTGTGTTACGTACTCGTACATGGTAGGGGGACTGGTCCTCTGAATCTTTGTTATCTATGCCGCGATCTTCTTCTGGGGTTCTTGGTTGTTGTACCGAACTAGGTAGTCCACCCCCAGGCCAAGGCTGATCACACCGCCGGTCAATAGACAGCCGTTGACGAACCACCACCAGCAGTCCTTGACACTCTCAAGCTTGACCCGCTTGATCATGATGCCCAGTGTAGCCAATGCGCCGCCGCAGCTGCCCACAAAGAACACCGGGCCGGCACCAGATGCAACACCGGCAGCGGCCAGCAGGCCGATCTGCACAGCGCCCAGGCCGATCAGCACGGCCTTGGTCTGCGCAGCATGCTTGAGCGCAATGCTCTTGATGCCCGCCTTGGCATCATCCTTGATGTCCATATGCGCGTAGATCATGTCGTAGAGTACCGTCCATGCAATATTGGAAGTATACAGGAATGCAGATGCCGCCAAAGCCGCCGAGTTGGATAAGAGATCAATGCCCAGTGCCGGGAAGCCCATGATGGCGCCCCACGAGAATGTCAGGCCCAATACAAACTGAGGGTAGTATGTCACGCGCTTTGCCAGCGGGTAGGTCGCAACAAGCGCCAGACTCGGGATGCCGTAGTACAGGCAGGATGTCGGGAACTGCAGCAGGATAGCCAGCCCTGTGAGAAGCTGTGCGCCTGTAAAAACGAGGGCATTATAGGGCGTCACAGCGCCGCGGGCAATCGGTCGCAGGCGTGTGCGGGCGACATGAGGATCAAGGTTGCGGTCCCACAGGTCATTTATCGTGCAACCGGCACCACGCATGATGACGGCGCCCGTAAAGAAGAGCAAAGTTGTGCCAGCAACCGAGGCTGGAGATGCCATTGCCGGCTCAACCATAGGGGCGGCCATAAGTGTTGAGAAAAGGCAGGGGAAGAAGAGGTAGTATGAACCGGTAGGTTTGTCCAGACGAATGAGTTCTGCATACGGTACCCATGATGCGGGAAGAATCGAAAGAAGGCCGCTTGTCGGTGGCGAATACGGCGCCGGTGGCCTCACATCCGGAGTGGCGGCCGTTGCTGAAGCCGGATAGGACAGAACTGCCGTTGTGTGGATTCTGGAAAGTGCCGGTGGGCCACATATACGCACGGTCGATACTCTTGCGGGCACGCTGGAGTTCTTCCAGCTAGAGTTACCCGTCGAGAGACTGGCGTAAATTGTTTTCATCGCCCTGGACGACATTGGCCTGATAGCAACACGACTTGGTGACAGGTATGCCGGCCGCAAGGACCGGGCAACATGGAAGAACAACGACCCCATAGCAGGCGACTGTGAAATACGGTTAGTATTGTTAAAGAAGCAAAGCATCAGAAATTAAACCATACTCGGACCCTGTGTTGCACGCGGGTCTCCGGCGGGAGGACAACTGAAAATAATCGCGAATCGAAATGGCAAACCCGGACTGGTTGGTAAAGCATTGAGCTCTGTATCCAGGTGAAGCGTACCTTACACAGTGTTCTTTTCCAAAACTTCTTGAAATTCCTCAAGATCTGTCAAAGTCGTGAACTCCAAGCTCCGTCTCGCCTCGAACTCTGTCCGGAGCTGTGAAGGAATGCTACACGACAGTACATTTTTTGGGAATGTCGTGTTATGTAATCATGTAGCTCAATAAAACAGCACGCTCTCATTGGCTTACTGTTTCTTTTGAGAAGGCGCCGCCGCATACCTTGCCGGGGCACGCTTCAAGCCGCTAGAACGCCGAACGGCTGCAGCCCGTGCAAGAGAAAAAAGTGCAGGCGCAAACATTATCTCGTCGCCGCCTAAAACACGATCAATTCTGTTGCATGCGCGACCTTACTCGCGACGACTCCTTCACCGCTTTATTTGCATGCCGCGCGCTACGTGCAGCATGTTGACCCCGGCATGATTTGCGATCCTAGCAGGCCACTACACGCGTAAGCAACAATCTTTCTCAGCCTTCTCTAGCATCACCTCATCTGCGCCATTGCGCCACCTCGAGATTCGCTGCTTTGCAACACGATACTCTCGCGCCCCCGGGACGGTGGGTTCACACCTCTTATAGGCACACCTCCCACCGCAGGCACACTTGGCTGTGCCTCGTGCCCGACCCGCCACGATGCCTCCGGTCGCAATACACCCGCAGGCGAAGTTCGACCCCATCCCACCGGACCTCGACCTCCACGCCCTCGTTCAGGACACGCCCAACTTCGAATGGGCCACACAAATCTCTGCGTCTGAGATATTTGCGCTCGGCCAGCAGCGGTTCGAGAAGCTTGTAATGATCCACGTCATCAACGGCGGCAAGCCCCTCGTTATCAAGGACTGGAACGACCGTCTGCCCAAGGACCTCTTCAGTGCCAAATGGCTCGAGGAGGTATACAACCGCAAGGAGGAGCGGGTGTGGGACATTAACGGGAAGACCAACATCCCCATGACCATGGGCCACTACTTGCGCTCCATGAAGCAGCTCACGGACCAGTGGACGCCCCGAAACTTCCGCGACGAACGCCGTCAGCGCCTCTACCTCAAGGACATCGACTGCCCGCCCGAATGGCAAGAGAAGCTGGCCAAGGTTCTCCCACGGCTAATTTTCTATCTCAACGAGGACATTGAGGGCGGCCACAGCACCAACCACTACGGCATGACAGATGATGGCCAGGATATGTTTGTAGACGACCGCCCGACGGCCCGTGCTGGCGACCTGATGAGCAGCCTTCCGCCCGAAATGCGTGCCGAGAACCTCATGTGCTACATTGGCCACGAGGGCACATACACACCGGCCCATCGAGAGATGTGCGCCAGTCTGGGCCAGAACATCATGGTCGAGGCTTCGGGCTCTGAAAACGGCGAAACCCCCGGCAGCTCGATTTGGTTTATGACCGAGACCAAGGACCGCGAAGTCGTCGGCGAGTACTTCTTGTCCATGTTGGGTCACGATGTCGAGATCGAGAAGCACTTTGCGCAGATCAATGCCTGGAAGAAAGCTGCCTTTCCCGTCTATATCGTCGAACAGAAGGTGGGCGACCTCATTCTGGTCCCGCCACTGGCGCCGCACCAGGTTTGGAACCGTGGCACACGAACTATGAAGGTGGCTTGGAACCGCACTGTTGTCGAGACACTGGAGATGGCGCTGCACGAAGCTTTGCCCAAGGCGCGGCTTGTCTGTCGTGACGAGCAGTACAAGAACAAGGCCATTATCTACTATACGATGAAGAAGTATTACAAAGTGCTCGAATATGCGCAGACAGACCGCCAACTCGTCTCGTTTGGTATCGATCAGGACACCATGCGCAACCCTGTCCGAACCTCGCAAGTCGCCGACGACTTCAAGAAGTTGATGCGGCTATTCATAGAGATCCTCGTGGACGAGATGTTCAACACTAAAGAGAAGAACGTCGAATACATCCCCTTCGATTCCAACATCACGTGCTCGTACTGCCGGTCCAACATTTTCAACCGCTTTCTGACGTGCAAGCACTGCGTGCGGCCACTTGCCGACGGCGACGAAGATACCTACGATGTCTGTATGGAGTGCTACGCTATGGGCCGCTCGTGCATGTGCGTTTCGGGCCTCGGCTGGTGTGAGCAGTGGCCATGGGAGGAGCTTGTCAGCAACTACGACCGCTGGCAGGCCATGGTAGTAAGCAACGATGGCTTTATCGACGCCTTCTCATCGCCGCCTCCCCTCGAGGTGGCTCGACTCCGTTCTGGCAAGAAGCCAGTGGCACAGATTTGTCAAGAGCAGCTTCGCCGACGGCCGTTCAGAGATATCACGAAACCCCTGGAAAAGCCCGAGGAGCCCGAGGAGCCCGAGGCGCCCGAGGTCGACGACAACGGCAAAGTTATCAAGAAGAAGCCGAAGAGTCGGTCGAAAAAGGGCGATACCTACCGTTGCCACGTATGCTGCCACAAAGATCACAGATACCGCCTCGCGTTTTGCACCACACCCGGGTGCCTTGAGGCTTACTGCTATGGTGTACTGTACCGGGGCTTCGACATGATGCCCCAATCAGTCATGCAAATGGAGTACTGGAAGTGCCCCCGGTGCATGAAGATCTGCAACTGCGGCGCCTGCAGGCGAGCGGGCATCACCAACCCGTACATTCCAAAGGGCACTCTACTTGGCCACGATACACGTCCCATTGCCGACGACCGCAGTGTCGAGTCGCTGATCAATTTCCGATTACACAACTTGCTATGGCTGAAGAACAGCGGCGAGGAGAGTCGCAGTATTGCCAGCAAACGTATGCAAAGACTACGACAAGAAGCCGATGCAGCAAAAGCCCAAGGAGCTGAAGGCGAATTAGAGAATGGTTTCGGTAGTATACAGAATGGCAGCCAGGACCACAGCGTGGTGGATAATGGCCATGATTTTGGGGCCACGACGGTGGCCGGACCGGACAGTGCCCATCCTCTTCACGAAATCCGTCGCGGTGAGTCTGGCGTCAACCCGTCTCTGCTTCAGGACGGCTCGGCTACATCTTACCCGGAGCTGGTCGACGGCTATCCTAACCCATCGGACTTTATGCTCAACAACGAGCTGGCGGTGACGACCTTTGGCAGAGCGTACTACATGGACGACGACGACAGCCCGAACAAGATCTTGTTCGACCCGTACCATGAACCTGCGCCGAATCCAACGGTAGGCAGCTTAGGTTCGATGGATACACTGCCTGAGTTCTTGGAGGGCTATACACATAAGCCGATTCGTAAACCAAAGCAGGAGAAAGACCTAGATCCCGATTACACCGGCCCAAAAAAGAGAAGCCGGAAGGTTACGAAGCCAGCCACCGACGCTGATCCTAACATGAACCTGGACCCAGCGCTATTGAACGCACAGCACCCACCACCTGCGACCACCGCTGCTGACATTGGTGCTGCGGCTGCGGGAGATGTTGCCAGTTCCGAGATCACTACAGCTGCTGCTCCTCCGGCGGCTACCTCATCAATCGAAGCCGTTATCGCAACGGCCATGGCAGGTGCCATTGCACAAGCAGATGGTGCAGCTAATCGGGAAGCAAAAACGGTCGAAAACAACAATGCCGATACTGCCAACAATGAAGACGAAGAAGAGGAGGTTAACGGACCGACCCATGGATATCCCGCCAACATTATCGAACTTCGACACGCAAGGCCAAAGGTTTCGTATCTAGTTGACGAAGCCAGCGGTGACGAAGCTGACGAAGAGGTCACGACGACCAAGGAAAAGGTTGCTGTCGTCAACGACACGGATGTTATTCCGTCAGTCGAAAAGGGGCCCTCTGCCGAGGTTGCTCCGGTCTCACCATCGCCATTGCCGGCTAAAAACACCATAGAGTCGGCAAAAGATACCGCAACTGGAGCTGCCGCTGCTGGTTCTTCTTCCAAGGAGGCTGGACAGGCACAAACCGAGCGTCGGAAGCGCGGTCGGCCGCCACGGTCAAGTATGGGCGACTTGGCAAGTTCAGTTGCCACGCCCTCAGGCGAGCCTGCGGCAAAACGGTCTCGCATTGCGGCCTCCCTTGCGTTTGCTGGAAAGAAGTCCGTGGAGGGCTTTGGCAGCGCCTGGAAGCCGGTCAATGCGGCACGTCCCGGGCGGCCTCCCAACAAGGGGCGAACAGGTACGACTGGCACCGGCAAGGACGACGACGACGACGACGACAGCGACAGCGACAGCGACAACTCGTTCCGAGGCCCCAGCAGTGCTCCGCCAAAGAGGAGGCCGGGCCGGCCACCTAAAAGCGCGGGACGTCCCAGCCTCCCTGCCGAGCGTCCCCGCAGTCCCAATACCCCGGGTCTCCTTCCGCCGCCTTCCATCCAATTCATGTCCATGGCAGAACGCATGGCGCTCAAGGGCAAGAAGTTCAAGATGGGCGGCAAGAAAAAGGACGAGAATAAGGACAGTAGCGCCACATCTTCAACTGTCAAATCACCGTCAACGGCGATAGCCCCTGTACCTGCGTCCCAATTTTCGTCGGCTGTCATGATTGAGCCCGTGGACAAGCCAATGGTCATACCCTCGTCATCGACAAAGGAGACGCGGTCTACGCCCAAGCCTGCTCCAACAGTCACTCGTCGCCGTACAAGCCTCGCTGACGAGAGTAGCAGTGACGAGTTCCCTCGTCCCACGTCACCGTCCTTGCCCTCACGCAGCGCCCCTTTGGGCAGCCGTGGACGTGGACGCGGACGCGGACGCGGACGTGGACGGCCGGCTCGTGGTCGACCCGTTGGGGTATCTCGTGATGGCGGCCCGACCATTGTACGGCTTGTCAGTTCAGACAGCGAAGGCGGTGACAGTGGCGACGAAGACTACCAAGGTGGCGGCAAGAAGACACCCATCTCGCAGCAACGTGGTGTCTCCGAAAGCAACACTGACGACAGCGACGGGTCCGGCGCGGGCGCATCCAATGTTCGCAAACCCTACTTTGCGCGCCGTGGCGGCGGACTTCGTGGCCGTGGCCGGGGACGTGGTCGAGGCCGTGGGCAGCCCCCAGGCGTGACCAGGTAGGACCTGGAAGTCCAACTGGTCTGACGGAATCGAACGTCCACGTTTATTGTATGTTTGTGTTTTCCGTTCTCTTCATATACCATTTGCTTACATCCGTGTATTTTCTTTGTCGTCTTTAATTCTACAGAGTTCCTCGTAGTTTAGCCAACGCTCAGAGTTATTTTTTTTTGTTGTTATTGCAGTCGAATATACCCTAGAGAACCCCGATGCTGTCCTTCCATGTACATTTTCCCGTTATACCTAATCTGCAAATGCAAAACCCCGCCCCAAATGCGGTAGCATACTTCCTTTCTTTTTGGGTGTCCCTGTCGATATGTATAGGCAGAGCAGTTGTCTATGCCTTGTTCTTGCTGCTGGACGGCTGCTTGGCATTGTGTGCGGCCTTGGCCTGCTCGACGGCGTCTTTTACGTTGAAGTTGGACCGATCTGCCTTGACGTTCTCTTCACTGTCCGAGGCCAGTGAGGACATCCACTCGCCCTCGCCCTTTTTCTGACGCTCCAGGGATGCCTTTTTGAGCTTCTCGACTTCGAACTCGGGGTCATCTTGAGGCGTGTTAGTGATGGGGAAACGGAAGATAGCGAAGGAGGGGCGAGCGATACTCACTGCTCTCGGATTCACCGTGCCTCCGTGCGACGGTCGTCGACAGCGGGCGAATTGCTATTGGGACGACCGCAGAGGCTGGGCGGAGGTTGAGAACGCTGGTGCGAAGCAAGGATGCCATGTTGGATGATGCGGTTGAGGGTTGTGGCGACGCAAGGTTTCAATAGTTGAGCAGTGATGAAGAAGCAAGTGGTACTCCGTCAATGAAGAACTGATGATAAAAAGGTGTATCAGCTTAATTTCAATTGCCGAGAGCATGTTGCCCCTCGTTCTTCAACGGCCCCAGGGGACCGGTGATTACCACACCAAGTTGCTGAACTGTAACATGTGTATGACGTAATTGTTCTGGGCAAAGAACGACAACGAATGATCGAGACTCTCTCTTACCCAAAAACAGCAAATAAGACCACAGCTACAACACCGGTTCTTTTCGTTGGCTATAGGTCCCATCTATCAATCCCTTGGAATTCTAACTATGCTTTTTGTAACTATTGTGGCTTGCCCATGGAGCCCTGTACAGCGTTGGGATGCTTTTATTGCCGTTTTCCAAATGGTCAATCGATTGTACCTCAGCCACATTTCCTAGTCAGCCCTCCGGACTGGCATAAAAAGGTGTAACATTCGTATGATATAGATTTATCTGAGTTAAATTATGCAGAAATTCTTTACTTGTTGTGCATAGTTATCGTACTGTTCGTTTTGTGTACCTTAAGGAAAAGTCAAAATACTGTGCTAAAGTTTTGGAGGGTTTTCAAAAAATGAAATAAAAACTGTAGTAATCTTACAATACAATAACGAGCAACGTTTTTCTACAAAAAAAATAAAAATAAAAATAGAAACCTTGAAAGGACATAACAAAAGTGTTAGTAACTCCAATATTACTTTGACTTCCTGATGTTGTGGTGCCCATGAGAATGTTCCTGCGTGATGCCTTTTCTAGGTGGTAGACTACTTGTTGACGGCACGTGACAGCCGCCGTTGTATTGAACAGCCCCATCAAAGTCCAAGCTCCTACTAGCCCATTTCTACTCCGGGGGTGGCTTTGGCGTGTGTTACGGTCCGTGCACAGTCGGGATGCCACATTACGGGGTCATTGACCATCAGCAGGACGTCACGTGGTCGATGAGATCGCTGCTCAACCCCTTTTCATCCGAAGCAAATTTCATGCAGGCAGGCAGCCCGCCTGCATAGCCACCCGAGAAGAGATGCTGCAGTCTGCCGGAGTGGGACACCAAGGAAGAGGCCACCCAGATCTATCAAGCCTACGACGTTTTTGGGTGTGCCTTGCAGAGAGCCTCGACATTTCGGGCTCCTGGCTGGGAATGCAAGAAGGAGTTTTGTACAAGTAGTCCAAACCCAGGCAACATCACAGCCACCCAAACAAGCGATCGGACGCCCTCCGTGAACAAGAAACAAAGAGGTTCAAGCTCTAATGCAACCAGAGTGCATATGAAGAACGGCATGCCTTTTGCATATCCTGAACCAAGTGATGTAGCGGCATTGCAAACTCTGCCTCTTCTTCTCCCAAAAATAGCAAAGCAGTTTTTCGTTCCAAGGGTTTGTTGGAAGATCCAGACCTTTTGTTTCTGACCACTTTATTCTCTCCTGTCCCCCTGCGTCGTATCGCTTATTCTGACGTGTGCCTCTTTCCCATCTGCAGGGAATATGATGTGTCACGTTAAAACCAGGCAATTTATACACGGGACACATCAAAAGCACTTTATCAAAAACGCTCTGCCGGGGTCCAGTTGATTGTTTCCTGAGTGACCTGGCCGTGTGGTATAATACTCATCGTCTCTGTTATCAGTGGAAAGGAAAAATAGACACAGAAGTGTTTGATTGATCAACCCAGGTTTTGGTGTCTCTTGTCTCTTGCTCTTCGTTCTTTCTTATGCTGCCGTGTTTCTTGTCCTGCCGGTTCGTTTTAAAGTGTGAATGGCGCGCACGGAGCTTGCGTGATCTTCCCATGGGGGTCCCTTTTAGCGAAGAGAACAAGCCAGGATGTGAGCGACTCTTGTCACATCCTCTATCTCTGTTTCTCACGTCTCTGTCTTCAATTCCTCTTCGAACGCGAACGACATCATTTTCGTGTCCCTAGAGCAAATGGACCGCGCGGTCAATTAAATTGAATGCACGAATACGCGCCATTGGCGGCTAGCAGCTAGCAGGGTAACATGCTTCGTACGGATAGGGTCGTTATGGACCAGTGAAATCGTGTGAGAGGCCGAGAAAGAGACTTAAGTTTTGTGACGAGGCGGGAGCGGGCGTTATTGACAGGCCTGTTGTTGAATGATAGAGAGGACAAACCAAGACATGGGAGCCATGCCTTTCACCGCTCTTTACAAGGGTTTTCTAGGCTTATTTAGTTTGGTGGTGTGAGAAGGAGAATCGATGGGGGCGATCGTGGTGTAGGGCTATGGCGATGGATTGGCCAGAGGGCAAAGAACGACAAAATGACAGCTCTGGAACATTGTGCCACTGGAACAAGGCAAACTGTTGAGAGAGACGACACGATCATATCACATTCTTGCACACAATGTTGCTGGAAACTTGGGTAAGCTGACCATGCGCTTCCGGGCAAAGGTACAAACACGAAGTAAGGGATGCTAGTCACGCGTGAAAAGCGAAAGGAAAGCGACACGATGTATCTTCTTAGCCTTTGATGCCATCCCACTGGTCCAAGCCCGTTTCTTCTGCACAGGACGTTTCTGCACAAGATTGGCTTGATGTGCACGGTTTCTGTGTGGTCTCCGTGCAGCTTTTTTCTTTCCCTGTTTCTTTTCAAGAGTGAGACACCTGTGAGCTTTGCTTGTCTTGCCTGCCTTGAGAGGAAAGCCTATCCGTCGACAATGGAATGGTCCTGTTGCTAGGCGAGCCAGCTGTTGTTTGTTGAACGGCGTGAAGAGGAATTCCGGCGCACCGTTGGGAATAGGGCAAAGGGCACAGATAGACATGTTGGACGCATGTTTGGGGTCACTGCCAGACATGAACGAAAGACAAGGATATTTTGACCGTCTCAGTATTTGGAGAGATTTAAACCGCTGTGTCCTTGGAAGACTTTCATATTTGTTTTCTTCTTTAAGCTCTTCTTCCGCTTCCGCCTCGGTTTTGATTATCAACACCCTCGTTCAACAGGGGATGGGGCTGCAAATGACTTGAAAGGCATTGCCTCCGCCCATCGACGCTCCTTCCATTCGGCGTTATGTGACTACGTGAGCAATCTATGTCGGACAGAGCAATTACTTTGAGTAAAGGTGGCGATGCAATAGAGCCTCCGGCACACACAGCCAAATGAATTGGCATGTTTTGTCGAGCAATGCCGTGAAGCGATGGATATTGCTGAGATGCACAAAAGGCTAATAAAGTGCATTTAGAGCCGCTGGATGGTAAGCAACATTGTCCAATGAGGACGACCGTCCAGGCCTTCCTCGTAATCACTCTCACTCGGCTTCCCTCATCCTTCCCCCATCTCACGATTGCTCCCCGCCTCCTGAAACATTCGCTCTATCCGCGGCTCAGTGGGGTACTTGGGGGGCCTTGACGTTTGAATTTATGCTCCCTCTCCGCCCTGCTAAAAGTCGTGACGATTTCTTCACAGTGTCCAACAAGACCTGCTGTTTGCTAGTCGAGGCCGTCCAGATGGGAGAAATACGTCCCTTTCTCGGCTAGAAGAAATTTGAGCTGCGAAACTATCACCATGAGAATCGTTGTCTCCACATATGTACTGTCGTGCCCCGTACCTTGTCCCTGAAAACTTAAAATAGGACATCAGAACATACAGCATAGGCATGGTTGGTAACGGACGTGCGCCCATTGCCTCTACGACGTAATTATAGCCAGGAACAGGCACATATCTCACAAGTATAAGTTGTGTATACAGGCGGGTTCACCCCTGGGAACGTGACCGTCTTGAAGAACTTTGATGTTTGTAAGAAGTAGTCAAGAATTCAAGAAAGAAAAAAAGCAAGAATGCAAGGCAAGCAAGATGAAAAAGAGGTGGCTGATCGAAAGGGTTATTGTCCGAAGCTAGGACTGTCCTATCTGGCCTCATCTGACGTCCAGTCGGCAGACGGTGGCCAGACTGGACAGGCCGTCCCTGTCTCGTGAGACGCAAATTTGCAACTTCAGACGCCAACAAACCTATGGATCCTCCTCTCGTCCAGCCCTCCCTCCGCAACCCCAGTCCACCCTTGCTTGCAACCCAGCAAGGCGGCAAGTGATGATAGGTCAACAGTGCAGAGCTTTTGCGGCAAACGTCGTGTCAAGGCAGGTCTAGGTCGAGAACCAGCGCCAAAGGGCGGACAAAAGTACATTGTACGCGGTATTACCTGTGTTAGAAACTTGCATCGCAACTCCGCAATTGGCAAATCAAGGGCACGCACTGCACGCCAACTAGGGAGGCTCAGGAGGGTTTGGGCTGGTCAAAAAGAACCTGCCAAGACCGAGGCGGAAGCACAAAGGCACTTTCTTGGTCACCCCTCCCCCCTTTTCTGTTTCTGATTCGGTCGCCGTCTTGAGGCAGTTTCACCGTTCAGGACCTCCAAGCACACGCCTCACCAAAATGCTCCAGCGCGAGAGAACCCAGAAGCCAGTCCTTGCCCGTAAATTACAACTTTCCGCATGCCCTCACAGCTGCCGTACTCCGTGCTCCGCAGTGCAAAGAGATTACAGTCCAGCGGCTATGCACTGACATCCACCGCTGGGGTCCATTTCCGCCCAAAGGTCATGCAAGGCGACTCGCTTTGTTATTGCGCTGGAGTACAGCGATGGGGCCCTCTAAATTGCATTGTTCGAGCCCCTTTTCTGTGAAGCAGCAAAAGCGAAGCGAGACAGTCCAGTCCAGAGAGATTCGGTTGATTGTCGCGTGCCCCGTACGGAGTATCTTACATCTCTTGATTGCCATCCTTTTCGCCATTTACTGGCTTCTCGTCATCTGGCGTGCGCCGACATGACTGATCGTCGTGCTGCGAGTTCATTTGCATCCTGAGTACGGCCACGCCGTGAACAAAGTGCGTTGGGACGTCTGCGGAGGAGTCGCTCTGGAAGCTCCGATACGAAGCGAGCAGTCGGAAGGCATCGGAGCGCTGTGCTGCAGTGAGCTTGCCTGGAATTTTGCCGGTTGCGTGAGCAAATGGCATGCTGTTGCTAGCAAATGCATCCGGCCTGCACGCCAGAGAAATTTGATGGGCACGCGGGACACCGACAAAAAGAGGGCGGCGAAGACCTGAAGGAAAGGAATTGCGGGCGCTGTCGCTCCAGCCGCCAGTCCAATTTGACCGAACCCTGCCGAGCCTGTCTAGGCCTGTCACAGCCAGACGACCTGGCGCTTGAACATGGCTGGGCCAATGGCTGAGTGGCAAAACTCGCTGGTGGCGAAACGGAATTTGTGCAGAGTGAAATGCAGAAAAGCGGGGTCCACGTTGCGGCGACCATTGATAATGATGTGGAGTCTTGCACGCTACGCCTGATATGGGCAAATATGAGCAGAAAAGTGTGAGTGGAGACATTTTATATGGGTCCAATTGCTCTTTCCTTTTGCCTTATTTGCTCTCTGGCTGTTTGGGGCCCAGTCCGGTGGACACAGTGCGCGAGGCACGTGCATAAGTAGTCAGTTTCTATTTCCGCAGCGCCCTGCTGTCCTTTGCATTCTGTTTTGATTCTCCACTGTTCTTCAGCCTTTTTGGTTTGTTTTTGTTTTCTTTCTTCCTGATCCGTTTTCGGCCACCTGATGCAAGTTGCAGTCCTGGTATGCAGCCCGCACTGTGCCGTCCGCACCACCCTTGATCCGGCCTAGCCATGCCCGCTATTGGGCCAGCCCAGACGCTGCGCCCCTCCTTCGCCTCTCTCGTCCAGCGCTCAGTGAAAAGAATGCACATTTTACTGCACTGCTCATCATCATGCAGCCTGCATGGTTTCCTTCCTTTCCCTCTTCGATCAACTTCCCAGCCGCTCTCGCCTTGCCCAAACGCTATTTCTGAGCACCTATTCGCTTCGTGAAGTGTGTCGCATGCATGCACACACCAGCCTCTGTTTTTCACCTTCGCACACACCAGTCCCCTCCAGCTCTCACCTCTCACTGGACAGAACGACCCACTAAGTCCCCTGCACACTGTATACGTACTATCATCCAACAACTTTCTCCTGGCTAGCCAGGGCGTTAGTTGCCTTCCTCTGGCAGTTTCAGTGGTTGACAAGACCCTCGATTGACTGTTGGGCGGACTTTAGCCCGTAATGCGTCGAACCGTGCACTGTGCTCCTCGACATTCTAGAGTGCCTGCTGGCCGCTTCTGGTAGTCTTCTGCCTGCTTCCAGGCCCAGTCCAACTGAAGTCCTGCTTTCGTCGCCGCAGGATTTGCTTGGCCTCGCCTTCCCCACACCCTCTTGACCTGTGGCACTTTTTCGACCTCCCGCTCTTTCCCATTTCCCTCGCCCTTCTCGCTTTCTTTCTTCGCTCTTTCCTTCCCACACCGCACTAAAAACTCTCACAACCACAACCGACCCATATCCCCCAACCACCGAACCGATCAAAAGTGCCTTCTCTCCCAATCCCGTTCCTCTTCTACTTTCGCAACCTGCATCTTCATCTTTCAAACCTCTCTTTTCCGCACACCACACCCAAGCAAGCACTTCTCGTCCCCTTTCTTCTCTACCATCACATCTTCTTATTCTTCCTTGACGGTCTTCTTTATTTACGTTCTTCCATTTCTTCTTGATACCATCTACTTTTTCACTGCTCAGTCTTTTATCACTGCCTCATTTCCCTCCTCCATTTCGCCGGTATCGTATTGCGTCCACACATTTGGTCTTCTTGACGACCCAACGAACCTTGAGTTGACTTTGGAAAGCAACTTGATTGAACAATCCCTCGACATCGTTGGGCGCACTACTACTTTGACACGCAAACGGTCAAAAATAAGCACGCCACTTGGGAGTTTACCTACACAACCCAAGATCGAGTCATATTTCTACCTAAATAAATACATGCAAATCTCGCAACCACGGCATTCCTCCGCTCTCCAAACGACACCACGTCCTCAACCAAGCAACACCCACCCCAACACAATATCTATGTTGATTTGAGTTCATCACCCATCGGTCGATAATGTCTTACTACTACAATGCTCACCAGCAACATACCACGACGGCAACGGCGCCCGCTGTCAGCCACTCCCACCACGGTGGCCGGAGTCGGCGGGCGCCTCGCCTATCCGTGTCCCAGAACACACACAAGCAGCAACAGCATCATCAGTACCGCCAGATTCGCTCAATCAAGGAGATGACCGACAGCTTGAACCTGACCGCCTTCCGCGTCAAGTTTGAGGCTGGTCGCTCGTTCGACTTGGAAGACGATATGGAGTTCTGCCCGTCCTTGCTGACCGAGAGCGACTTGGTTTCTATCCACAGTGCCTCCTCTGAGCGGTCTTCGCTGGCAAGTAACTCTCCGGAGCACTCGCCATCGCAACCTGTCCAGGCGGCACCTGCATTCTCCCTCAACGCATCATCTCCTTCCTTCACTCTCCCCGCGCTGCAGCAGACACAGCAGCACACCATGAAACTTCACCAACCCGCCGCCACCCGGGCCCGCAACCCCATTCCCATTGTCAACCCTGGCTCCCGCCCCGGCTCCCACATGAGCATGGCTACGCCCGTTCAGCCGTCGGTGTCCCCCAGTATGCGTCTCCCGCAGCAGACGATTGGCACTGTCTGGTAAGATAGCCAATACTGTATTTTTGATGATCTTGTCTCCTTACCTTTCTGTCATGTGCAAAAAAAAAGAGCAACGATCTCCTGGTGCAGTTTTGGTTATGTCTCCTTTCAGTACTTGAACCTGTGTGCACGGGGTTTTTCGAAATAGAACAGAGACACCCAGCAGCTCCAATTTGCTTCGTTTCTATCGACAGCCAAACTATCTTGACGCGGACACCGACAAACTCAACCAAAAAAGAACAAATGAACGCGGCGGGCCATTGATTTTCATCGCGGAACTCTCTTACACTGCGTGGGCGGGCACGACAAAACAAACGAATAGAGTGGATACCGGTATCCTCCTCCCTCACCTGTACGACGTTTTCCTTGCGGGGACCGGAACTCCGATTCGACCAGTTTATACTTCTTCGTTTATCTATACCCCTCTGTACAAACAATACCACTTCTTGCTCGACGACGTCCACCGATTGTCACCGACATTTTCCCCTATTCGTCCTACTCCAACGTCCGGCGCGGCACGAATGATTACCGACCTCGCTCTTGGTTCTTTGTTCTATTCCCCCTTTCAAATTTTCCCCGATTAATTTCTTATTTTGTTTCTTTAATCGGTCGACAAAGTATCGAAAAGAAATACATACCCCGGTTGGGAACAACGGTGTTTCCTAGTTTCGAAAGATAATGGCTGTCTTGACTCGACGAATTGGCGTTTTTTTTGCTTTGTTCTTTTCAGCATTGGCGACTTCTCTTTTTCAAGCGCTAACCGGCAAATCTTAATCCTCTGCATATTCGGTTTTTATTTACGACCACGGAGTTTTACGGAACTGCATCAAATCTTCTTCGCTCTTTTTTATTGCGTCATACAGGAGCGAGCGACTTTTTTCTCTACTACTACGATAAAAAACGGTTCATTATGGGTCCACGAGTTGAAAGACAAAAAATATCTTTTTTTAGATCAAGTCTCTTTTTGTCAGCGGCTTTTTCTTTCTTTCGTCTCATGGTTGTCATCATTTCATCCCTCATTTTTAGTTCCCGCACGTTGTCCAAGGACTCCAGCGGTTGGTTGGGAGTTGCGTTGTTGCTTTTTTTCCACTCGGTGTTTGATACTTTGATTTGTGAAAATCAAAGGGGTTGTCATTGTCATTTTGTCATTTTCGAGCCACATAGGGGATCGGCTTGCAGGCAACGAAAGCGGCCGTTGCGTTGCGTTTGGGTTTACTGTGCTTTTATTTTTCGTCCTTCTTCTGGTTTTGTCTCATCTTTTCGTCATCTTTCTGTTACTTTTTTTCTTTTCATTGTCGTTTTTCACCTTTTCGGGACCGGGTTTTGTGAAAGCGGATCTCGCAATGTTCCATTTTCTTGTTGGCTTTTCGTGGCTTTCGAGAACGTGGACATATGGGAGAGGTTTCTTGCGGAGTTGGTATCTTGCGATTTGTCACCTGTCTACGTCTACTTGTTTTGTCTTGGAAGATTCCCGTGTTGCGATTCGAGATATGAGACTACTACCACTGGAAAGGGGAAACATGAGGAGCAAATGGAGCATTTTTGCGTCGTTCTGCATATTCTACTTCGTTGTACTATTTGGCAGCGACTCGGATATCGGCTAGCCTTCTTTTTAGCTATTTACGTGTTTACCTTCTTACCTTTCGAGTGCCTTATCGTCCGTGAATTTGTAACAGTTGGTTTACTGTCACTGATACGTCTCGTATTTCTGACGTGTTTTAACTCGTGATGCTGTCACGTATTCGACTCATGTCGATGACTGTTTTGCCGCCGTGGAACGCCATATTTGCGGTCCTCGTCGTGGATTACCAGTGCCAGCACGCTTCCAGAGGCGGTGTAGCACTACTTGTAGTTGCAATGGTGGACCACTCACTTTGTCACGAAGGGAGGCATGAAGTGAGAGACGTTTTCTTAGAGGGCTTGTTTGCATGCTTCATTCCATGGAGGCCAGGAGAAGGAACTGTATTCTAGTCCGACTCACAGCTGTGAATTATTTTGATGGAATACGCCCTGCTTGAATTTATATCAAGATCTATCTATATTAAGCGAGAGAAGGTCGCGCAAACATAATTAAGCATGAGACGGTGGACCTTGCGTTGACGAGGTTGTTGTTCGACTTTCAGTATGATCTCGCGGACCACATGGAGCTGAGCGGCGTTCCAGAGTGTGCGCATGTCCTACCTCGACTACTATCAGAAGGGTATTTCAATAAAACAGCCTGTATGGCCCTCTGTGGGCGACGATAAAGTCACAAGGCGAGGTAATATGTCGAGGAAGAAGACTTCCGCAATCGCGACGTCGAAACAAGCTTTCACTACGTGATGTTGGTCTCCTGCATTGACGCTATCCTGGGTTGGGGCAGATGATTCCGATAACACTCGTACACATACTGAAGCAGACCAGAGTCGACTGCATCTAAGGTTGGTAGTCCTTGGCTACGTTTATGGTCTCCCCTGGGTGGTTCCCCCGCATCTTAGAACGCTTCCTGGTCTTCGGCACTTGCGTTTTATGCCATCTCCTTTTGGTCAGCATATACCGCAAGCAGAGTTCTTGACGGCCAGTTACCCAGTTCGGCCTTATAAACGCGGCGTGAGAAGAGAAAATAAAAAGGGCACGAGGTAGCACTAGAGACGACATGAAGACTTGATTTGACTTTATTGACTTTGAGGCTGGTTGCTGGTTCGAGTGATCCTTAGGAGAATCTTGTTTTGCGTTTCCTATTTATAATTCGGTTTCCCATTTTAATTTGCCTGCCGACACCCTTTTCAACAAGTGCCATTAACTCGTTTTCGAAATGCTCACGTTTACGCCGGTCCACGCAACCTTTGGTGCCGAGGTGCACGGCGCCGACCTCGCAACACTATCGGATGCGGGCCTCGACGAGATCAAAGCCGGCATCGCCAAGGTATTTGGTTCCTTCTTGCGAAGCAAAGCTGAAACCCCCAAAAAAAGAAGGGGTTTCTCGCCTAACCAGTCTGTAGTACGGCTTCCTCGTGTTCCGCGATACAGGCTTTGACGATGACAGCCATGTTGCTTTCTCAAAGCGTCTCGGTGATCTTGACAACATTGCGCGGTTTCTATCTCCCGGCCGCAAGATGCGGTACCGCCACCTCGAACTGTTCGATGCTGGCAACCTTGATGCCGACGGCAACGTACTCGACCCGGATTCGCCCCGTGCCCATCAGGCCAAGGGCAACTGCATTTTCCACGTCGACTCGTCCTTCAACCCGCGTCGCGCGTCGTACTGCCTGCTGCGGGCCGTTCAACTGCCGCCGGCCGGTGCTGGTGGGAACACAACTGACTTTGCCGACTCGCGCACCGCGTACGACACGCTGCCTGCCGACCTCCAGCAGCAGCTCCTGGCCAACAACTATGTGGGCCGGCATTGTATCGCACACTCGCGCAAGCTCGCCGACCCGGAGTTCTACCACGACCTCGACCCGGGGTCGCAGCCGCACATGCGCCACCACATCCTGCAGCGGCACGAGCCGAGCGGGCGGCTGAATCTCTATGTAGGTGCGCACCTGCACAGCCTCGAGACCGAGGCAAAGGGTCTTGTGGATGCAGACGAGTCGACCCGCCTCATCCAACAGCTCAATGCGCATGTAAGCAGCGCGCCGTTTGTCACGTCGGTGACGTGGCAGAAGCCTGGCGACATTGTCATGTGGGACAACCGCGCAGTGCAGCACCGGGCGGGCGCGGGGTCGTATGGCACGCACAAGCGCGACCTGCGGCGCACGACGGTGCACGATGACAGCCCTACCGCGTGGGGACTGAATGCGACATCGACGGCGATGCCTGGTTTTGTGTATGACCCGACCGCAGGCAACACGACCGGGGCGATTTCGTCTGAATTGCCCGCGCCCGTTCCTGTCGCTGTGTCGTAGGTGTGTCTTTATGTGCGGCCTGGTACTTTCAGATTGTCAAACCTGCGGTGTATTTGCTTTCGTAGCGATGTAGATAGGGATGCTTGAGAGGAATGATTTATGCGTATCACTGCTGTCACCTGTCCAGTCCACGCGCTTTGACAAAGCGGTTAATCTGTTCGCGCGTCAACTTCTCGTTGTACTCTTCGCTGGCCATGTAGAACGAGATCATCTCTTGGGTGCAGTCGATGGTGGCTTCCATGTCGAGCCCGCTCTCAGCCAACCAGCGAATCAGCCAGTGCATCGTTGCCGTGCGCCCGCCGTCGGCCGGTGGTGTTTCTTCCGACGCTGTATTGCTGTTGCTGCTGCTAGCATTGGCGACACTGTTGCTGTTGTTATTGTTGTTATTGTTGTTATTGTTGTTCCCGCCAGCATAGCCGCTCTGCGCCGCTCCGGGGTTCATGCCTTGTGGCATGTGCTGCATGGGGCCGCCGCCACCGAGAAGAGCGGCTGCAGCAGCGACTTGTGCCTGGGCGTGAGCAAACGCCACGGACCGAGCCGACGACATGGCTGGAAAGCCACCGGCAGTCGTCGGCGTGCCCATGCCACTCATGCCAGGCGTGCCTGGTGTCCCGCCACCGGGGGTGCTCGTGCCCGGACCCAGAGAAGAGAGGGAGAGCAGTAGCGGCGGCGGTTGAATCGACGAAGACCCACCGACGCCCATGCCGCCAGGTGCAGCGCCGTTGTTACCACCGACCCCCGTATGGTTGCCGCCAGAGCCGCTACCATTCGCCGTGCCCATAGTCTGGCCCATGAGGCCGATGCCGCCGCCATTGTTCGATCCACCGGACGTTGCCGGCTGAAGAACCAGCACCCAGACAATGGCTGTCACGGCGATGACATGCGGAGGGTAGAGCAGCGGCAGGTCGGTCATGTAGTGGTCGTTGACAATGGACCACGCCTGGGTGAGCTCGTCGGGCGTCAGGCCCAGCTCAGCCTGCAGGGTCTGGAGCGTGCGGTACGGCGCGTGGATGATAAGGTGGGAGGAGAGCTCGGAGATCATGAAGAACTCGCACTCGCCGAGGCGGGCAATCTCGAGGCAGTGGGTATCGGGCCACAGGACTTTGGCCTCCTGGACGACCTGGCGGATGTGCTGCGGGCACTCTTCGGTTTTGCACGCGAGGTAGAGCGCGGTGGCCATGGCGAGGTAGGGGTTGGTGCGGCGGATTTCGACCTTGCAGTAGAATCGCTTGAGGTAGACCTGGGCGGTCGCAAGGGCCTGTTGGCGCGCCTGCAGGCGCTTAGCAAGGCGGTTGAGCTCTGGCACGTTAGCATGGCAGCACAGCGGAGCTGTCAGTATGAAGTGCGGATGCCACTCACGCTGCGAGAAGAACAGGCTGAGGTGACGCCATTCCGGCAACGGGTACATCTGCACGAGGCTGCGCTCTTCGTCTTGCTTGCGTTGGCGAAGTGCCGCCAGCTGCTCCTTGGAGAACTCCCAGAACCGCCTCTGCGTCGAGTCCCAGTAGCTGGCCGCCATGCTGGGGATATGTGACCGAAAGTAAGTCCAGCGGGGAGACGACGGCCGGGCTTGTTCGAGGCTGGGAGCAATTGGGATCTGCACGATCTGGTGCGTTGAAGAGTGCTGAGACGGCTGTGGCGAGGCTGGCCATACCGACCCGGGAGCTTCAGTGAGTTACGGTTTACGGCGTCCACTAAATCTAAGAAAGAACTTACATAAGCTGCGCTAACCACGTGCAGTAGCAGTTGGTGGCAGAGGTCACTACTACTGGCAGTGCCGACTGCGCAACCGAAGACCAGCTCTTGCGATGTATTTTGTAGCTTTTACTTCACTTTCAAAAGGTACTATACTTGAGTGTCGTTGTCTTTCACTAGACATACTTTTATATATTGGGCGCCTGTAACTTCGTAGTGTTGTCGCTCGGTGGAGACGGAATTTTGGCCTTAAAATTTACTGACTAAATTTAACTCAGCCCGCTGCCAGCCGGCGTTGCTTCCTTGCCAGCTTTTCCATTTGGCACTCATCGTCATTTTGCTACTGGACCGGTTAGCGCCATTTCTCCCGCCTCTAGCTGTTTTTCGTCCAAGTTTTCCCTCCTTCCTGTCTCCCCCTCCATGAACTTAAACAGATGACTTTGAACTTTGAACGACGACAAAACAACATATGCAGAAGCCCCTGTGACGCCGACCGCCCACCCCCAGCACGAGATAGCTACCTCTAGCTCCGACGACTTCTGGGTTTGTATCGATATCTACCTCGCGCACGCAATTATTTCAATTCACTTTCACAGCTTTGGGTGTCTCCAATTCCTCAATCGACGACTGACCGCATCGTCGTCTTCACTCTCTCCATTGCATCTGTCGACTCTTCCTGCTTCCTGCTTCCACAATGCTGAAGCTGTAAGACAACGGCACCCCCTGGAACGACTACTATCCCGACCGAACGAACCGGGACTCGACAATCTAGCCCCCAGCCTGTCATGGTTTGCTTGTCATGACGGCCGGCGACAACACGGCTCCCGGAGCTTCAGAAGGAGCTCCGATGCCGTCCAGTCCTTCCGAGTCTTCCTCACCGTATCCTTTCAATGCTACGCCAGCAGCCTCGGACCCGGACACTGCTGCGCTGCGCACCATGGAGGGCGAATCACAGGTCCAGCGGGACAAGCGCGTCAAGGAGCTCTGGCAGCGACTTGATCCCCAGGACGACCGCGAGCTGGACCTCAAGGGCCTTAAGAAGGGCTTGCGGCGGATCGACCATCGTGCGTGCCCCGGATTTCTGGGAGGAGGGGTTGGAGCGCAATGTACAGTGCAGTGTGCAGTGCCACGTATAGTGCGATTTGCTAACTGTCACAGCTATGAAAAATGCCGACGATATGTTGCGGGAGATCATCGACATTGTTGACGTCAACGGAGACGGAAAGATCCAATATGAAGGTGGGGGCAGCAAGAGACCGGCGCGTCCGAAAGAACAAGAAAAAACAGAGAGACGAATTATAGACAAGGGAGGTATGGAACGTTGCCTGTGCTAACTCATATCTTTTGCTTCTGAACTTAGAATTTCGTGTCTTTGTTGAGGCCGCCGAGCGCCAGCTTCTGTTGCTCTTCCGCTCCATCGATCGCAACCACGACGGCCGGCTCAACAGGGCGGAGCTGCGTGCGGCGTTCCAAAAGACGGGCCTGGCCGTGCCGATGCGCCGGCTCGACGGCTTTTTCGACGAGATCGACATGAACCACGACGGCTACATTACGTTTGACGAGTGGCGCGACTTTCTCCTCTTTATCCCCACCAAGGGCAGCGACTCCCCGCTGGAGACTGCTTGGTCGTACTATGCGTCCACTGTGATCCTCAACGCCGAAGGCGACTCTATGGTCAGCGACGAGACGCTTGAGGGCTTAGGTACGACTGGCTATCTCCTCCAAGCCCTGTTTGGTTCCATTATGAAGCTTGCGAAGCCGAGCGTGGCAGTCTCCTCCCGTGCTGGTGAGAAAGAGGAGGAGCTGCAACAGACACCCGACGTCCAGATCGCCTCCCCGGACCAAGAACTGGAGATGCACCAACAACCCCCACAACCAGTGCAGCAAATACGAAAACGAAGACGCATACGGCCGCCAGAAACCGCTGCCGATTCCGACTCAATAGCGCCCGCCCCGTCCTCCTCCTCCCCCACACCGCCATCTCCTCCACCACCGCCATTGCCGCCAGATTCCAAAGAGGGGACGGTACTGGCAGTGTCGTCAAAAGCGCTGCCGCACGAGTCGGAGACAGGAGCCAGCGCGCCCATGTCGTCCGCAGCTGCAAGTGTATCGCCGCCGTCTGGGACCCGTGCCGAGGCGTCAAAATCTTTGACGGACTCGAAAACGGCGGCTGCGGACGCAATGGTTGACGAGCGAGAGACAGTGGCGGCGGGGGGCCGCGGCCACGAGTACGAAGACTTTGAGGACCTGGGCGACGTCGACGAACTAGACGAAGTGCTCGACAGCGGCAAGGCAACCGGATCTGGCACCAAGCTTCAGAGGGCCCAAAGAGTGGCGGGCACCACGCGGACGAAGAAAAAGTCCAAGTACAAGCAACTGACGCAATACCTGCCCCATCCAGGCTACTTCTTGGCGGGCGCGCTCGCTGGCGGTATTTCACGCACGGCGACGGCGCCCCTTGACCGCCTCAAAGTGTACTTGCTCGTGAACACACGCGGCGGCAGCAGCGGCACCAAGGCCGCGGCATCGGCGGTCGCGAGCGGTGCGGCGACCGGCGAACCAGCAACGGCCAATCTCCGCAAGACTGGCCGGCCGATCCGCGACGCCATTGTGAACCTGTACCGGGCTGGCGGTGTGCGGACCTTTTTCGCTGGTGCGTCTCGTTGATAGAAGCCACCCACGTCTACGATTTCCCGCTGCCCTTTGCTAACAATGAAACTTAGGCAACGGTCTCAATGTCGTCAAAATTATGCCGGAGACGGCAATTAAAGTAAGCTTTTCTTCTCTCGCATGTTTTTCAGTTTCCCCCTTTTTTTCCCATTTTTTTTTCTTCTCGACACTCGCATATTAACGGACCAGTTCGGCTCCTATGAAGCCGCCAAGCGTACGCTGGCTGTCATTGAGGGCCACGGCGACCCCTTGCATATCAACTCGGCGTCCAAGTTTGTGGCGGGTGGTGTGGCGGGTATGATTGCCCAGTTCTGTGTGTACCCGCTCGACACGCTCAAGTTTCGACTGCAGTGCGAGACCGTGCAAGGCGGCCCTACCGGAAACGCACTGCTGATGCAGACCGCGCGCCGCATGTACGAGACGGGTGGCGTGCGCGCAGCGTACCGTGGCGTGACCATGGGCCTGGTTGGCATGTTCCCCTACAGCGCCATCGACATGGGCACCTTTGAGCTGCTCAAGAGCACGTTTACGCGGTACAAGGCGCGGTACTACGGGATCCACGAAGAGGACGCGGCGCCCGGCAACGTGGTCACAGGCATCATTGGTGCGACCTCGGGCGCGTTTGGTGCGACGGTAGTGTACCCGCTCAACGTGCTGCGGACGCGGCTGCAGACACAGGGCACGGTGATGCACCCGCCGACGTACACGGGCATCTGGGACGTGGCGGCGCGGACGCTGGCCAATGAGGGCGTGCGCGGCCTGTACAAGGGCCTCACGCCGAACCTGCTCAAGGTGGCACCGGCGCTGAGCATTACGTGGGTGGTGTACGAAAACTCGAAAAAGGCACTGGGTCTGCCGTAGGCTGTCAGCTGTCGGTTGTCGAGAATGGAGAAGGCGTGGTTGGGCATGGATATTGGTGGATGTTGGCGACGACACACACGGATGGTAATTGGAAATGAACGAGTGGGCATGGGATGGCGTTCTTTGATACTTTTATGCTGGCTTACCGTTCTTGGTTTTTCTGCTTGGTCTTCATTTCGTTCTTCATCCGTCGCGTCTGTGATTTTGGACCCCTTTTCCCTCTTCCTTTGTGTTGCGCCGTGAGACGTCTCATCTCCATGTATAGTTTACGATCCTCTCACATATATACGGCCGGGTGTAGATGGAATTAGAGTTCAGGCCATGTTTCTGGCTGTTATGAATGATATTTAAAAGAGGACAAAAAATAAACGAAAGAGTACGATATACTTTGAATGTCTCCTTGGCCTCTGTCGATAGCAATGGTCATAAAAAGCCATCCGCGGCCTATGCCATGTTGCGTCATATCGCTGCACCGGCAGGTAGCTGCCTTCCAGGTGAATCAAGCAGTTTGTCACTGACAAATTCCATGCGAGGACTGCAGTCTTCGGTCGCTTATTTATACGCCGGAGGGTGGTGACGTGCAAATGTTTGAATATTCTTCTTGTCCCTGGAACGCATCCTCGTGCTCTTCTTTACCAGTCCAGCAGATAAAGAGGGTAGAGGCCCCGCTGTCAGTGACACCGGAAGCAACTCAACTCATACCTTGTAATTTGTAGTACGCACGCTTTTGTAGGCAGCCTTAATATATGGATTTTTTTCGAGCATTGTCAATGAAGAGTAATTTACTCCGTACGCCTGTGGCAGTTCGTTGCAACCAGGGACCTTGCAAACTTGATAATTGCATCCAAATAGCGTCGATTGTCACGGCACAGACACTTTGGACAAGGCACTTTTATCCTGCATTTCGGCATCATTCGCCGTCTCGCAATGCTTGCAGGGTATGATGCACGATTATTGCAAACTCTTGGCTTGATTGTGTGGCACGATGGGTGTGTTATGTACAAAATGGACACAAAATGAACACACGTGGATGTCCACTGTGTCAATGGCATGCTGGTCGCTGGTCGTCAGTGTGGCCCCCCGTAAGCTCGGGTCAACCAGTGCCCTGGTCCGGCCTGGCAGTCTTACCTTCTGTTTTTGGCAATATGCGAAGCACAGTCCCTGCGCCGGGAGGCAGAGTATGAAAGCACGCGCCGAGTCTGTAATAGGAAGGAAAGGACAAAGACGTCAATGAGGAGCTGGGACATCAAATAAGAAAGGGGGCAAGAGCGACCAACCGCCCAGGCGGGGTAATTGATGTCAGAGTAAGACGTCGTCACGGCGCACTGAAAAATGCGATGGTGCCGGATCTCGCCATCGACGCAATCGCTGCGACGCGCAAACACTGGAAGGATAGGGTGTGGGTGGCCCAGGCAGACGCATTTCGGGCGTTGTCGTTGGTTGGCCGGTTTTCACAGTGAACCACATAGATAATACATATTGATAGCACAGTTGGCATGAAGCATTGAATCGGCATTTCTTCGACTTTCATTTCATCACTTTTAAACATCACCAACCCATCACCGACATATCATCGCTTTTCGACCGTCGACTGTTGTCCACCTCCCTCGACCGACACATCTGCATCGGCACTAGCGACGGCATCACGTCTTCCCAGCATGGGTGCCGAGAACGAGCCGCTCCTGGTCGTGTACCAAAAGGGCGAGTCGCAGCCGCACATGGGCGACTTTGATACATCGGGTATCCACGACTCTGCCCAGGAGATCTACCGGGCTGCCGCCGAGGCCCGGCGCCTCCGCCGCCGCCGCAAAATCCGCCGGGCCCACCACTTCTTCTGCACTCTCTTGATCGTGACCATTGCCTTTTACACCCACGGGTTCGGCCTTCCGGCGCTCTTCTCGAAAGTCTTCCGTCACCATTCGTACAACGGCAGCGGCGACTTCGTTGGGCTCGGCTCAACACCCCTGGATGGGCCCCTCGAGCTGCCCGACGACTCGTTCTGCTCTTCGCAAGGTACGCCGCACACGTACCCGGTGTCGTCGTACCCGCTCACCTTTGACGGCGAGCACAGCCTGACCATCCGCCAAAACACCACGCGGCACCTGGCACCGCCGTACGATCCGCCGCGGGACGACGATGACGACCACCGGTGGCGGCATGTGCGCGTGTCCGGCGAGGTAGTTGTGCGGCAGGTGGTCGATGGCAAGGAGCCGTCCGTCGAGGTCGAGGCGCTGTCCAACGACGACCGGATCCGCACGACGTATGTGTTTGGCGAGTCCGGACAGCATCTCAATGTGATTGTGGACGACCGCATCTGGGTGGAAAAGGGCGAGTGGCGCGGAGGCCGACTCGCCGCGTGCCTGGTGGTGCGTGTGACGGTGTGGGTGCCCGACGCCGCCGCCTCTGCCTCCGCAGCCAAAGACAAGGCCAAGGACAAAGACAAGGAGGTGCACCTCCAGACGCTGCACATTGGCGCCGTGCACCTGGGCGTGCAGCTCATTGACAACCTGGACCTGATTGTGGACGAGTCGGCGCGGCTGTCGTCGGTCGTTGGCAGCATCGTGGCGTCGCGTGCACTGCCTGGTGACCATGCAGAGACGAGCTCGGTGGGAGTGGCAGAGGCCAAGAACTGCCACGAGGTCATCACGGAGTCGATTGCGTTTGCGGCGGGCTACCGCTTCGAGGCGCCCAAGACGAGCGCAGCCTCGACGTCGGGCCCCATCCGCGGACCCTGGTCGCTGCTGGATAGCCTGCACCTCCAAACGGTGTCGGGCTCCATCAACGTGGCCGTGCGTCCCGAGGGCACCGCCGACGAGCACAAGGAACTGGCCCATCTCAGCGTCGAGTCTGTGTCTGGCAGCATCGGCCTCCAGGAGGTGACTAAGGAAGGCGTCGAGGAGAGTGTCGTTCCCCGTCCCCACCACCTCACTGTCTCGACGCGCTCCGGTACGGCACACGGCATCGCCTCGTTTGCGCGCTCGGCCCGTCTGCACACCATCTCGGGCAACATTGCCTTTGCCCTGGCACCGCAGCGCCTGGCCGAGAACGTCCAGGGCGATGATGGCGGTGACGAGTACACCGCGGCCCTGCTCGACACCGATACGATCAGTGGCAAGACCGTCGTCTACCTGCTCAACGAGACCTCCAGCAACACCGCCATCGACTTCCTCGAGTCCACGCACCACACCGTGTCTGGCGCCGTGGAGCTGCACTACCCGGCTTCGTGGGTCGGCGACATCCACCTCAAGACGGTTGCCGGCGGTGCGCTGGTCGTCGAGGGCAAGGGTGTGCACGTCGTGCCGGACAACAAGCCGAAGTGGCCGCCCAAGGTGGGCCGCAAGGTCGACGCGTTCAAGGAGGGCACGCGCGACGAGGATCGCGGAAATGCCGAAGACCACCGGTCGACGCTGAATGCGGACACCGTTAGCGGCCGTGTCCGGCTGTCGTTCCCGGAGTAGGCGATGTGTGGCCGTCAATAAGAAAGGGGTTGGGATGACTCGCGTCTGTTGTAGCAATGACACGGGTGGTTGGATACGCATAAATTGTGCACATACTACGATAAGATTTTGGATTTCATTTAGTAAAAGCGTTTCGTTTGTCTGAGAACATAATTTTACATCCAAATTCAGTTTAATTTGTTCGTACTTGGTATTGTCTCCGCAGCGGATTCACACTATGGACAATAAAAACCGGGTTGCCAAACGGAGTGTCTTATGAATTATATATACTATATCTTGAAGATGCGTAACCGTAGAAAAGAAAAGGGAAAGTAAAGTGTAATGGAAACAAAAGGATATGGAGAGTGGAGGAGAGAATGTAACACATAATGCTTTGGTTTGAATTTCACAGAAGCGGAACCACTCCGGCCAGCTCACCTCAGTAGCCGAGAGAACTAATCACCACTGGCAGACCACCCGCAATCCTACACAAGTCCAAAGAGACCTTGCTTGGTGCCCATCTTGCCGGCAAAGGCAATAAACCCACCAACCAGACAGGTGACGCCACTGAATATGGTGACGGGCGTGTACGTCGCGTAGTGGTGCAGCAGCTGGCCGTTGATGGGCGGGCCAATCAGTACGGCAATGGAGGCCGCGCCCAGGCCCATGCCCAGGTACGTGCCCATGTTGCGCGGATCGTCGGAGCAGATGGAGATGGCGGCGGACGCGCCAGACACAATGGTGCCCGAGGAAAAGCCAAAGGCAAGGGCCCAGACGACGAGGCCAGCCGTGCTGTGGGCGTGCTCCAGGGTCAAGATGACGATGCCCGTGCCGATGCCGCCGGCGGCCAGGGCGTTGACGCGGCCGAGCTTGTCGGCCAGAATGCCGGGAATGATGCGGCCGAACGTGGAGGCGGCGTTGACAATGGCCAGCAGGTACGACGCGAGGGTGGTGTCCATGCCCTGGGAGACGGCGTAGCTGGGCAAAAAGAAGAGCGGCGTAAACAGGCCCAAGAACAAGAAGAACATGGACACGACAACGCAGACATAGGTGGGCTGCTTGAAGGCGGAAAACACAAAGAACTGCGTGGTGCGCGGCGGCAGGCGCGGGCGCACCGTGACACACGAGATGCCGAGCGATACGAGCATGACGAAGCCGACGATGCGCACGGACCAGCCGAAGCTGAGGTGCTGCGACACGACGGGGTCGTTGAGCATGCGGCTCAAGGCAATGGGAAAGACGACGCCGCCCACGGACGAGCCGGCGACGGCCACGCCCAGCGCGGCGGCGCGCTTCTTGTCGAAGAACTGGATGACCGCGGCCATGGCCGGGAACTGCATCGCGCCGCTCGACATGCCCAGGAGGAAGCCCTGGGCGAGCAGGAACTGGTAGTACTCGGTGCACAGACTAATCATCATGGCGGCAAAGACGCATACGAGGGTGGCCGGGCGGATCAGCCAGGCGCCGTAGCGGTCGAACAGCGGGCCCGAAATGGACCCGGCGAGGAACTGGAAGAAGGCGGTGCAGCTGCCGATCCAGGCGATGGTGTCGGCGCTTTTGTCCGAGAGCTGGTGGGTGATGTAGTACTCCTGGAAGACGCCAAAGGAGTTGGCAAAGCCGAGGGCCGCAAAGGTGATGAAGCCGGCACCAATCGCGACGGTCCAGGCGCGCCATCCGCCGTCGGGCGCTGGGCCAAACTCCGACAAGGGCGACGGGGCATCCGTTTCGGCTGTGTTGGCCGAGCCGGAGGCTTCCTCGGCGTCCTTCTCTTGGCCGTTGTATTCCTTTGGAAATGATGAGTCGGCGTCGAGAGTGGCCTCGTCGGACGAGGGATGGCTGTCGCCGAGCGACGGAGACTTCTTTTCGTCGGCCATGGTGAGCTGTCGAGGTGGAAGCAAGCGTCTTTCAACCTGAGATATCGAGAAACAAATATGTGCCAACAAAATAAGGAACGCCAATAGAAGCAACACACAGACAAGGGGGCTCCCAAAAGGGCGTGACACTCCTTGTTATAGATAAACCGCGTTCGGTAGAAAAGAGAGACAAATGCTCTGATTGAAAAGAACGTCGGAGATGGGACGGGGGTGTCATTGTTACCCGTTTTCTTGGAACGTCTTCGTTTTTATGTAACATACTTCGAACTTCCTACCGGGATAAAACCGACTGCGACGCTATTGGAGGAACCCTGCCCCCCAAATCTTGCATGATGTGGTCGCACATTGCCGCCTTTTCGTCCTTGCGCACGGCAATGGCGACGTTGAGGAGGTGATGCAGCAAAGTCGGCCATGGGATCCCATTTTCGTCGCCCAAATCTGGTGTAAGTCAAAGCAGCCAACCAGAGACAACGAAACGCCGGCCTCGGGAAATTCGGGAAATTCGGGCAGTTGTTGACCCACCTTATCCCCGCGTTTCTCATCCCCGGCGTATCTACACCACTCTGAAAGTCGGCAAATTCCCTGTCTCTGGCCCGACTTTCTTCTTTATCTCCTCGTTTAGGGCCTCTTAAAAAGAAATTACCCGCTCTTGCAACGAGAAAACGCGGATGAGGCGCTCGAAGCCGATTTCTTTATTTCTTTCTTCTTTTATTTTTCCTGCTCGTGTCAATTCTCGGATGCAACTGTTTGCTGCCACTGCGGCCACGGAGAATTGTTTCAGGCGTTGATCAACCGCCGTACGCCCGTTGCACCTCCACGCTCCCAGCCCTGTAGATGGGACCCAATAACACGATGACCGAGCCCGAAGTCCGTCGCCGAAGAAGGCCAGCTGTGTACGTTTGTGAGTCTGTGTCTGTGGCCTGTGGCCTGTGAGACCGTACTGACAAATACAGCTCCTGCACACTGTGCCGCCGGCGCAAGATCCGTTGCAACCGCGAACAGCCTTGCAGCAACTGCCTGCGGTCGCGCAAGAATGTCGTGTGTGTCTATGAAGAGCTGCCGCCACTGCCTGGAGCAGCAGTTCCTACGGCCCCCTTGACAGCACCGTCGACGGCTTCGTCGACAACGGCAGGATCCATAATCGCCAATGCCACTGGCAGTACGGATTCGCTATCCAAGCCTGCTGCTCGGGCACGCCCACCAATACACACAGACGGGATTGTCTTTCGCAATGCCTTGCATCAACAACAGACGCCGCCTTCGGCCTCGGCCAGCGCCGCTGGCGGCCTACTGCCTCGACCTCCGCCCGGGACGACAGTCAACTCGGCTGTGTTTGGCCTTACAGGAATGACTGTGGCGGATATTTCTCCGGCTGGCGAAAGCGGCCGTGGCGACGGCTCAACATCAGCTGCTGCAACAGACTCGGCCGCCAATGCCTCTGGAAACACAATGGCTCCGACGACGGTGTCCACGACCGTTGGTCCGTCGCCATTCGAGCCCGACAACGTCATGGTCCTGCCAGAGTTGAACGCGTATAACCGTGCCGCTCACGAAGCAGACCAGTCTCGTATGGCACGCCAGTCGCACCGTTCTCACCCCGCACAATGCTCACCGGAGGATGTGCAGTCCGTGCAGGCCATGCAGAAGCGCATCCGCCACCTGGAGGCCCAGCTCCACGACCGGCGCCGGCAGCTGGAGCGACGGAGTCGACAAGCCACTCGAGACAGCCACCGCTCGCAAGGCGGCGTCCACAGTCGCGACCACCATGCGGACGAGTCGGTACCCAATCTCCCGCATATGGTTGTGTCCGAGGCGGCTGACAACGGGCCCTTGGCATACCCGACCATCGAAGAACCGCCACCAACGTCGTCTTGGTCGTACAACTCTCGTCGGCGTCGCCACCACCGCCGGTCGAATCGCTCGCATCAGTCGCGTGGCCGGCACCGCTCGTCACGCTGGTCGCGTTCGCGGTCGCGATCCCGAACCCGATCCTGGTCTCGATCTCGGTCGCACTCCCGCTCGCGTTCGCGGTCGCGGTCAACGTCGCGCCAGAGACATGGTGCACGATCGTATCGGTACGCGCTCCGTCGCTCGCAGTCGCCCTATTCGCGCTCACAAACGCCAAGGTCAACAAGGCTGCCGGCACGGTCTCGGTCGCCCCACCATGGTAGTGGCAGGTTGTATCGTCGTCCTTACTCGCGTTCTCGGTCGCGGTCGCTTGGCTCTTCCTTGCGCGGGTCAAGGTCGCCGTCGCCGCACTATCACAGGCGCGGGAGGAGGACGCACCACGACCCGCATTCCCACTCGTACTCCCGTGGCGAATCGTCTACGCTGACGCCGGGCCATAACCCTCTCAGCGACCGTGGCAAACACCATCTCTGTTATTCCAACAATGAATTTGAAAACAATAACAACGATCTCGCCGACGACAACCATAATCTCCTCACCACTACCGGTCCTGACCACCCACCCACGCCCTCTGCCGTCAACTGGCCCACCAAGCCCAGCTCCATTACCGGCGACTTTTTCGTCTCTACGCGCAGCCGCAGTTTTGGTCCACGCGAGCGCCGCATGCACATGACCAGCCGCAGCGTCATGCACAAGACACGCTTGTTTGGCCAGAGCCACTGGGTCAATAGCATTGTTGGCTTCCGCGACATCTTTGAGATGATTGACCCGCTCGTCACGGGCACCACGGCCCCCAAGATTTTTGTCGACATGCAGCGCCTCAAGCACATGGGGCGCATCATCAAGGCACTGCGAATCGGCCCCGCCTGGCCGCCGCCGGCCTCTGGTCTCCACGAGTCCTATGGGCTGCCACCGCGCGCTCTGGCCGACGAACTCGTGGAATGCTACCTGCGCAGCACTGAGAGTGTCTACCGCATTCTGCACGTGCCCATGTTTCGCCGTGAGTACGAGGCCCTGTGGCAAGCCTTGGCTGCCGGCAACCCCTTAAACAAAGCCGACATGGCGTTTTTGGTCCAGCTCAAGCTTGTCCTTGCCATCGGCTTTGCCACCCACCGAGATCACATGGCACTCCGCACCCGTGCCGTTCGCTGGTACTATGCCGCCCAGACCTGGTTTTCTGAGCCCGAGTTCAAGGCCCACCTGACCATGCAGGTCCTGCAAATACACATCCTGCTGCTTTTTGCGCGGGAGGCCACGGGAATTGGCGGCGCTCTCATCTGGATTTCTGTGGGCGATCTTGTGCGCTCTGCTGTCTACATGGGCCTGCACCGCGACCCGGACCGCCTGCCCAAGCGCATGAGCCGCCTGGCTGCCGAGATGCGCCGCCGCTTGTGGAATACGATCCTTGAACTCGTCGTTGCGTCGAGCTTGGATGCCGGTGGGCCAGTCATGCTTTCCATGACCGACTTTGACGCTCGGTCGCCGAGCAATATTGACGACGAGAACCTCGAGGAGAGTGTGCTGGCCGGATCTGCTGCGGCCAAGGCGGCAGCCGCCGCAGCGGCCACCACCACCACCACCAACAACAATAACGATACAAACTCAACGTCGCTGCCAGAAGGAGAGGAGCCTCCCCAGCGGCTGGGTGGTCTCGAGTCCGCTCATATCGTCGTTACAACGGCGGCTGATCCCCGTGCGTCCACAGGTAGTCGTGCGAATAAAAACTATATTGACGACGGGGGCAACATGCGTGGGTTGCCCGAGCCGACATCGCTTGCTGAATTGCTCGAGCAACAGAAGCACTCGAACGGGAAATGGATTTCTGGCGGTGTCGGGGTGAACAAGATGGATCGCCTTGGCGAGGACAGCAATAACACGCGTAAGGGCCGCCAGAAAAATGACCACGTTGAAGAGAGCCGGACGCCACGCAAACCACCGGCGCAAATCTGTATGGTACTACGGCAGGCTCGCGACGTAACGCCACAAGGCCTACCAAGCAGTGGTGGTGATGACAGACAAGCAGCCCAGGATGAAGGTACCTCCCGTGCCGCTGCTGACTCTGGCTCACCGGATGCATCGCGCCTTTCACATATGTTCACCAGCATGTCTGTCGCTGTGGCCCTCCGCAAGACACTACCTCTGCGCTTGGCCATTTGCAAGTTCCTCAACGATATGGGCCCTCCAGGAACGTATGCCGACACCTTGCGCTTTGATCGCCAGTTCCGCGTAGCCTACCGCGCCCTTTTTGGCACTCTGCAGGCATACAGTGCGGCTTCAAAAGAACTCGATCCCGCCAACCCATCTGGCACTGAGTCGACTTCTTCGCCGCGACAGACCACGTTCGACCATTATACGATCGCCGTAGTCCACCTCATCATGCGTCGGTATCTACTGTGCCTGCACATCCCTTTCTTCGGTGCCTCGATGCAGGAGCAGACGACCTATGCCTACTCGCGTCGTGTTGTGAGCGACACAGCCGTACGGATCTGGCATGCAAGCTGCCCGGGTATTGTCGACACAAGCGTAGCGACGGTTGATGCCGCCGAATGTGCCGCCGATGAGGCCTGCAAAGCGCAAGCGGCTTCGTCATCAGCGGCCCCTCGACCTGGACGCACATTTGTCGACCCGGCACTCGCCCGCCAGACCATGCTCGGTGCCGGTCCGTTGCGTCGGCTCGCTATGCAGGCTAGCTTGCTGGTGGCTGCCGAGGTCAAGTTCCAGCTCATCGAAGACGACACCGATGGTACCGGAGCTTCCGGTGTAACGGCCACAGGACGCGCCCCTATCCGACCAGATTTGCTATCCATCATCGAGGCTGCCTTGCACTGGTGTCTGCGGGGCATCGAGGGTGGCGAGACCAATTTCAAGGGCTATCTGTTGTGGCGCCTCATCGAGAAGCAGCTCAACGGCATGCAGCGCGGCTTGATGAGTGCGCCGAGTTCCACGGCTGAATCACGCATGGAGCTGGCGCATGAGCTCGTCCAGGTCGCCGCAGAGGCCCAGAGCTTGTGCATGCCGATTCTCGAGAGTATGATGACACGGGGCATTCAAGAGGCCGCCGCGTCGGCATCGGTGACTGGCGGCAGCGTAAGTGGGCCGGGCACCGAGGTGGACAGCCTCGTGCGCATGTGCCGCATCGAAGACTGCCCATGCCAGGGCATGTACCGGCAGCTTCTGCAGCAGCAGCAGGAGCAGCAGCAACAGCAGGCCCTGGAAGCAGCCCAGCTGGCCGAGCAGCAGCAGCTGCTGCAAAACATACCGACGCAAGCATCGTTTATGCCCGGCATTCAGCCGTCGCTGGACCCCATGTCGATGGACTTTACCGTCGACAACTATGAGTTTATCATGCCGGACGCGCAGTCGCTCAACATCGGTAGTGGCGAGCCGTTGAGTTGGCTATTTAATGGGGAGCCGACACAGGGCATTTTATGGTGAGCTGTGGTCGGGAGGAATATCGGAATAGGTGAATGAGGTGGGATTGATGGAGATATAGACAAGATACCCGGGTTTGTAGCGTACACGAAAAGTAGATTATTTGGTTGTCAATCTGGACTTTGCATTTTGGCCCTCGTCCGTTCGACGTCCTCTCCGCTCTTTCCTCGTGGATGCTGAATTCGTCAGTGAACAGTGATTCGAGCAGGAGCCACCGCCGGCGGATCTCAGCGCCTTCATTCCGCCCGCCAGAAGCGCCCAATAGTGAGCGCACCCACCAAAGGCACACCACGCAGGGGTCTGTACGGAGTTGTGGGTCCTTTCCTTGCCTGTCACTTTCTGCACTGTGGCTTGGAGCACTAAACCGTTTCCCACGTTTTTAGTGGATCCCATTTTGGGCCCTTTCCCAGCCTGGCCGTGTCGCTCCTTCCCCCGCACATACGGGCGAACCGCAACCTTGCGCAAAGCTTCCCACAGCAAGAACGCCAGTGTAAACCCAGCCGAGCCCACCTGCGCCTTCCCGCACTATTCGACGGCTACGACGCACACTGTCTCCTGCCTCTTCTGGGCCGCGCAGCGGTAGACTCTCCGTTCGACCTATTCCTTGGATGGCTCTACCTCCTTCTTTGCTCTTGTCTTTCTCCTTGTTTCTTTTCTTTTTGCTCATTCTCTCCATCCTCACTACTCATCCAACAACTCTCGGAGCGCATTGCTGGCATTTCGTTCCGACAACGGCCCGTTCTCCGAATCCGCGCGAATATCGACTCTCGTCCTCTTTATCTCATCCACGACCCAGTTTGTTGCCCTCCTCCACCTGGGCCGGCCGGTCGGCCACTGCGACAATCTCTTCTCCTGTCGCTCTGCTTTCTCTTCTCGGTCTCAAAGGATACTGCCGACATCACCCTCCTCCGTTTGAGTATACTCAGTCGCAATGGCGTCCAAGAAAGTCCGCCAGAGGATCAGCTATGGTACGTCCCTTCTTTGCATGTTGTCGCTCTGATAGGTTAATGGCCGGCGCTGCCATCGGAAGTCCAACCCTGCTAACCCTCGCAGTCCTCGAAGATGCCCGCTCTCTTGGCCACCGCCTCGGCGTTAATGGCCTCGCTGTCGATAGCGAGAACAACATTTTGTTAGTAGATAAACCGATCCCGACCACTTTTGCGGACAAATGCCCGGCCGCCGGGTGCAGTAGCGGGCCTTTGAACACCGGCAAGAACTCGGACTAATTCGCTTTCTTCTTTCTTACCCTGATAGATACTCTGGTGGTCGTGACGGCGTAGTATGTGCCTGGGAGCTGCATCTCGACAAGCCGACACAGGCTCCCGCCAAACCCGACGACTCGTCCTCCTCACCAAACGACGGCTCCAAGAAGCCGGAGCCCGCCGCTCGCCCGCACATCCAGACCGCCGTCTCGCGCGCCCAGACACAGGCCCATACTCACTGGATCAACGATATCACACTCGCCAGTAACAACTCCGCTCTCGTCACCGCCTCCAGCGACCTTCTCGTCAAGATTTGGCGTCCCCGTGAAGGCGACAATGACGACGAGCCCGCCATCCTGGGCAAGCATGCCGATTACGTCAAGTGTGTTGCGTCACCAGGCCAGCAGTCGACCTGGGTTGCTTCCGGCGGCCTGGACCGTCGCATTTGCCTGTGGGATCTGCAGGGCGGCGGAAAGATCCTCGAGATTGATGTCAGTGGCCAGGAGAACGCCGAGAAGGGCTCCGTCTATGCGCTCCGCGCGAATCACAATGTGCTGGCCAGTGGTGGACCCGAGTCCACCGTCCGCCTCTGGGATCCTCGTGCTGGGGGCAAGAACATCACCAAGTTCGTCGGTCACACCGATAACGTCCGTTCGATCCTTGTCAACGACTCCGGTGACACGATCATGACCGCCAGCTCTGACCAGACCGTAAAAGTGTGGAGCGTCACTGCCGGTCGTTGCATACAAACCCTGACCATGCACAACGACAGCGTGTGGTCGCTGTACTCGGACGCGCCTGACCTGAGTGTCTTCTACAGCAGTGACCGTTCCGGCCTTGTTGTCAAGACGGACGTCCGCGGCAACCTCAACGACTGGGACAATGGTCTTTCCGTTGCCGTGGCTCAGGAGCACAACAGTATCAGCAAAGTTGTGGCCAGTAACGGTTATATTTGGACGGCGACGTCTAGCTCATCCATCAACCGCTGGGCTGATGTCAACACAACCCCTGACGAGGATTCAGCCTATCAGGCACCCCGACCTTTCTCGCCTGCGAGCGAGACTGTACGCCCGCACAGCTCGTCCGTTTCGACCGTCACGGGTACCAAGCCAGCTCCGCGCGTTGTGCCTGCTGACATCCCGGCCAAGTCGATCCTGCGCATTTCGAACACGGCCATCTTCCCTGTCACGACTAGCGCCACCCCTGGCAGTCCTGGCGGAGCTTCTGCTGATGGGGTTTCGGGTAGTCCTCCTGGCCCAGGAGTGAGCCGCAAAGGCATCGAGATTATTCCTAACGGCGGAGACAATGCACCCGAAGCTGTGGAGCCTATGCACCGGCTACCCGTGGAGACGATCGAAGGCAACTTTGGCTTGGTTAAGCACCGTCTCCTCAACGACCGTCGGCGTGTGCTGACGCTTGACACGGCTGGTGAGGTTATTCTGTGGGACATTATTGCCTGCAAGCAGATCCGCCAGTTTGGCAAGCGCCACCTTGAGGACGTTGAGCCCGAAGTCAACACAACCGAGGCCGTCGCACCTTGGTGCTCGGTCGACGTCAGTTCAGGCCAGCTCACAGTTGTCCTTGAGCAGTACAACTGTTTCGATGCGGAGATGTATGCGGACGAGCTCGAGGCCAGCAACGATGGCTCCGATACAAAGGATGCAGCTGATTTCCGCGACGACCAGCGGATCAACTTGGGCAAGTGGGTGCTGCGGTACCTGTTTGCTAACCTAATTGACGAGGAAGTCCGCCGTGACGAGGCTCACCGGGCCAAGCTCAACGAGGCGGTCGAGAAGCGGGTCCAAGCTGTGGCAGCAGCAAGCAAACTCAGCATGCTTGACGTTGGCTCATCCCCCGTGGCCGCCAATGGCGACTCGACCCACGCAGGAAATGTTCCGCCGACGCCAGGTATTGGAGTGGCTACACCTCTCCCAACAGCGTTGAATTCGGCAGCAGGGGCGGTAACTGGCGGTACAGAGAAGGAGGACTACTTCTCAAATGCCATCACATCTGTCGAGCCAACGACGCCTGGTCCGGGTGCGATTCGGCCTGGGGGTACACCAGTGGCTGATATGCCGACAGCGACAGCGGCGGCTGAGGCGGCAGCAAAGAAAAAGGAAGAGGAAGCTGCTGCTGCCGCAGCAACCTCGTCCGGCAAGGGCGTGTTTGGCAAGAAGATTCGGATGGGCATGTCTTTTGGAACTAAGAAAATCAACCGCTCCGCGTCGACAAGCGTGCCAGAGAAGCCGGCAGCTGTGGCTGCGACAGCGGATGAGCACAAGGCTGCCAACGGCACTCCTGGAGAAGACAAGTCGGAGTCTGCATCGAGTCACGAAAAGGAAGTCGACGACTGCTTCGTGGGCGCCGTGCAGCGCATGCACAACGACTATGAGAAGCAACTGGCCGACAACCCAGACCGTTTCGTCGTGTCGCGCATGCAGCCGTGCCAGCCCGACGAGGCACCTGTGCTGCGGATCCCGGACAAGACCAAGGTCATCATCCAGGAGGAGCTCAAGGGCGGCAGTATCGAGCTGTACCGGGGCACAGTCGGCGGTCTGGGTCAACCGAGCCATGTCGACAAGATCGAGCGTTGTGCACCCATATGGCTGGGCGAGGCGATTCTCGCAAATGCGGCGCCTATCAAGGAGTCAACTAAGATTTCATTCCTTCTACTGCCGTACCACGACGAATTACCGCCTTTGTCTGCGCCTGACGGCAGCAGCCGGTTGAACGCGAACCGGATGCTGCGTGTTAAGAAGATTTTGGCGTACGTGGCCGAGAAACTCGAGCCACCGGCACCAGCGCCAGCACCGTCCCCGGCGACCATCCCACCGACGGTGGCCGAAGAGGCTGAGCAAGGCGAGGCGAAAGAGGGCTCCACGGCCGCTGCTGCCGCTGACGCTGCCACATCTAATCCGGCTGCGCCGCAGCCCGAGACCGAGGTCCTGAAGCCTGAAGAGTACCTTGAGCTCTACTGTAACGAACAGGTATGTATTGCATCGTTGGACCTAATTAAACCATTCTGGCGATCAATGACTAATATGATGCAGCGCCTTCCCCATGCGATGAGCCTGGCAACGGTTCGGGCACACATTTGGAAGAACAGTAACGACATTATGCTGTATTACAAGTCAAACGGCCGCAAGAAGCTACCGACAGCGGCTGAGGCCGCAGCGAAGGCGGCAGCATCAGCGCCGGCCACAGAAGCTGTTGGAGAGGCTCCAGCCAACGGTGACGGTGCTGCAACTGATGGCACATCGTCTGGCGCGGTACCGGTTGCAGCAACGGCAACGGCAGCGGCATAATACGACGACTCTGCGATGAGGCGCATATAAAAGGAGGCTCTGATGTTGCTGATTTTTGTTGTCTAATAATTGTCTCTCACCTAGTTGGAAGTTTTTGGATGTTTCCATCTTGTTTGTATACTTTTTCTGATTATGTACCTCTCGGTGTCGTTTTGAATTGAAGATGCTTTTTGTCGCGCCACTCTTATTTTCTGCTTGCATTATTAAGTCGCTCTTCATCTATTTTATCTACAGGCACAGGTACTACGTTTCCCTACGCAATGTGGCTATGATACATGTTGTCTATGTCGCATAACATTCAGACGAAACGCCTCTCGTCATCTATAAGTCTATCCTTGTCTTTTCGCCAGGCTCGCCCCCTGCACCACCGTCGCGTCGTGCGCCGACGAAGTTGACCACCCACTGGTAGCTCCCCAAGAAGATGGCGCCGCCGATGCTAATCCAGGTGACTCGCGGGCCGAGGCCGGCGAAAAAAGCGCCGACACCCTGCTCGGCCATGATGCTGCGCACGAGGGGCACCAGCGACTGGCGCTCCGTGCTGAGCATGATGCGCGTCTTGAGAACATCCAGCGGCGTCGTGGCGGCCGCTGCAATGCCGCCGGCCAAACTGCCAAACGCGGCGCTCTCAAAGGCCGACACCTCCTGGCCGTTTTTGTTGCGCCGCCGCCACGCCTTCATGGCCTCCCACAGCGGAAACTGCACGACGGTGAAGGGGACCTCGCGCAGCACGGTGGCGCCCCAGCCCCGGTACAGATTGCGGAAGACGCTGGGTCCGCGCAGGATGGCCGCCAGCGTCAGGGCGGACGAGGCGAACTGGCCGGCCTGGGCGCGCTGCTTGACGACTTCGGTGGGCACGCGGACGGCGCATGCGGCAATTTCGCCCAGCGAGGCAGCGAGCATGTGTGTATAGGGCGAGGCAGCGCCTCTTGTGCCTTTTGTGCTGCGGTCGACGGCATGTTTGACGCCCTCGTAGGTCACGAAGAAGAGGGCGGCGCCCGGCGCAGAGCCGACGACAGCACTGCCCACGCCGCGGTAGATGCCCGAGAAGCCGCCGCTGGCCCAGAACTGGCCCGGGCCGGCCTGCAGGCGGGTCTTGAGGGTGTCGAGGGGAAAGAGACTGAGGTCGACGGAGGTGCCCGCGACGGCGCCGGCCAGCAGCGCAGTGGAGTAGTCCATGGCGGCCGCTGAGGAGAAAAGGGTGAAGCGAGAACGGGGAGCGCTTCCGCTCCGTGTTCTGCGGAATCTGCAGTCTTTATGGGGCTGTGCGTTGTGTCGCGTGCGGCTTTGAGTCGTAATTAAGCTCGGCGCAAAGCGCCGTCATCGCTGAGCTCCGAAAATATCCTTGAAAGGTGCTCCCCACTTTTATTTGTCGAACCTCAACCTAGCTCTCCTCGACCCCAAAACGCGCCCGAAACGGCCACATTGACTGCCCAGCTCGACAGTCACCGTACCTTGTGCGGAGTCGTCACCCGCCGTTCTTGTCACCGTCGTTCGCCGACCGCTCGCTTACCTCGACCAGCTTTCTCAGGCGTACATTGACCACAACGACCGCGGTACAGCCCGCATACGGTCACGATACAACGACTCCCGATGAGCTTGCACCCTGTGCTCCATCGCACCGCCCAGCCAATTGCCGTCTCCGAGTTTATTGATGCCCTGCGCGCGGCCGCGCCCCCGCGGTTCCCGCATGGGCGCGCCGTGTACCACCGCCGCGTTGGCATGGCCATCAGCGGCGGCGTCGACTCCATGGCACTTGCGTTCCTCTGCGCCGAGGCCCGTCGCTTCCACCCGTTCATGCGCATCAGCGACGCGCCTACGGGTGGGTTCACGGGGATGGTGATTGACCACGGCCTGCGCGAAGGCAGTGGCGAAGAGGCCAAGGCGGTCGGCAAGGCGCTGGTGGAAATGGGACACAGATACCAGATATGGCCGCTGCGATGGCCAGAGGCAGAAACGGTGCCTGGGTCTGGGTCTGGGTCTGGGTCTGGGTCTGGGTCTGGGTCTGGGTCTGGGTCTGGGTCTGGATCAGGACCAGCACCTACCGGCCTGCCTTCGGCTCTGGAGACCACGGCGCGGCGGCTGCGCTACCGTGAGTTTGGCTTGCGGCTCGCCCATCTCAGAATCGTGACGCTGCTGCTGGCACACCACGAGGACGACCAGTACGAGACCGTTCTGATGCGGCTGCTCTCGGGCTACGGCCTGAACGGCGGCATCCGCGGGCTGCGGGGCATGCGCGCGGCCGCCGACTTGCCCGAGTGCCAGGACATCTACGGCGCGCACCAGAGCGGCTTCGTGGACGACCAGAACGAGCCGATGCCGTACGTCATCATGCGCCCGTCGCGCCTGCAGCGGCGCTACATGAAGATGGAGTTTCGCGAGGACATGCGCCTGGCGGCGTCGGTGCTGGGAGACGGCGCGGGCAGCAACATGGACCGCCAGTGGAGGCAGTGGACGCACCTGCACCAGCTGCTGGGCCACTCGGCGCCCCCGCTGGCCCCGTTGGACACCGAGGACCTGGGCATTGTGGCGTACCGACCGCTGCTGCCGTTTGCCAAGGAACGGCTCGTGGCCACATGCCTGGCGAACAACGTGCCCTGGTTTGAAGACCATACGAACGCGGACCCGACACTGACAATGCGGAATGCGCTGCGGTACGTGGCACAGCACCACGCGCTGCCCCAGGCCCTGCAGAAGCCGGCCATTCTGCAGCTGGCGGCACGCTGCGATGCCACCTCGCGGCAGCACGAGGCCGAGGCGCGACGGCTGATTGTGCGGCACGGCGTGGTGGTGCGATTCAACACGAATGTGGGCACCATTGTGGCTCGGTTGCCGCGGCTGCAGGCCAAGGCACGACGGAGACCGTGGCGGAGGGGGACCGACTCGTATGCGATTGCCTCCGCCGAGCGCCGTCGTCTGTATCTACGCACGATTGCCGCCCTGGTCGTCCAGAAACTGCTCGGGTATGTCACGCCGGAGACGAACGTGACACCCGTATCACAACTACAGGGCGTTGTCGACACGCTGTTCCCGGGCCTGGCGGACCCAGTTGCGAAGGAGACAGCTGCCCGGGCCGCCGCCGACCCCAAGGCCTTTATCATCTGCGGCACCCATTTCATGCCGTTTGTCGACAACTCAGCACCGGGCGCGTGGCCGTCGCTGTCGAAGCCGGCGCCGCCCGACCGATACACACGTTCTTGGTACCTCGCCCGCGCGCCCTACGCGTCGCCCGAGCGCGCGCCGCCTGGCGTGACCACGATCCCCGCCATCCGCTTCCAGTCGCTGGCGCTCTCGTACCGCTGGAACTGCCCTCCTTCCCAGTGGCGCTGGTCCAGCTGGAGCCGCTGGAATTTGTACGACGGACGCTTCTGGGTCCGCATCCGCACGCGGCTGCCGGCCAATGTCGTCCTGCAGCCGTTTGACAAGGAGCACAGCAAGCCCTTCCGCGAAGCGCTGGCCGCGGGCCCGTCCGGCCCTGGCCGCCTGTCGGCGTTTTTGGCCACCCTCAAGACCTATGCGCCGGGGAAAGTGCGCTACACGCTGCCGGCCATCTATGCGTCGAGTGACGTTTCTTTTGCCCTCGATGGCGGCGCGTACTGGCCGGAGGCGTCTGCGGCGGAGAATTACGCCGAATACGGGGAGGACGCGGAGGACGCGGCGGATGCCGTGGAGGGCGCAGGCGGAGATGGAGACGCCAAAGACGACCGCGTCGACTACACCAGCGACGAACCGCCCCCTTTTCGCAACACTGGCCACCGCCAGTTTGACCTCTTCACCTGGGAACGCGACCAGCGGCGCTTCGAGCAGGCTCACCGCAAGCAGTGGCCTGACCCTACCCGGCCGCCCGGGCGGCTGCTGGTTTTGCCAACGCTGGGCGCCCACATCCCAGGAATCGAGGACTGGCTGCAGTGGGAAGTGCGGTACCGCAAGGTCGACCGGGGCGTGCTGGACAGCGTCCAAGTTGCCGCCATGGAGCGGATGTATTCCTAAACGACGGAGACGGGGCTGTGCCGCATATGTCTTCCTTTTCAACGTGACCACGAATCAAATGTACAGTAGTATCATGACCGAACCGCAGCTTGAAAATGGATCAAATTTGTGGAGGTTGTTAAATAACAATTAAAACAATATTTTTTTTTAAAAAAAAAAATGAAGTGCACGACATATTTCTTCAGAGTTTTAAGGCTTTTTGCGTTGTCATCAAATCGACAGCCTCTCATAGCACGTGGTGGGTCAACGGCAACAGACGATTGGCTAATGCCCAGATTTGGCAAGTAAGGAACACGGGGAGGATTTAGTGTGCTGCATTGGGTCTCGTAGCGCTACAGCCTTGCGCTGTCGCGCATCGACACCCATTGTCAACATCAATTTCAACACCCATCGTTTCTCATGTCGCCTTGCGCGCTCTTCATCCACATATCTTGTCACCATGCGGCTTAGTGCATCATCAGTATACCTATATGACCTCGCTGATGTGAATCTCCACGTTATTTGACGGTGTCGACATGATTGCCGCTCTCCGCAGTTGACTGTTGATCTCTCTTATTGCCTCGCGTCATTGATTCCTCCACTTCAACCGTCACTCCTCTCATGGCCGACACTGCTGTGGGCCGTTGGGCGGTGCGCATCGTCGTCGGTATGGGCATCTATCTGGCCGTCCACTCGCTGGTGATTGCGCTTGTGACGACCACCGCGGCCGGTAGCATGCGCCCCTGGTCGCTCTCCCTCGACCTTTCGTTTCTGGACAGCGAGCGCAGTGCCGCCGATGGCGTCCACAACTTTGGCGCGTCGCAGGTGCCCGAGACACCGCCGCCGGGCAGCCCCTGGTATGCGCCGCGGGTGTCCGACCTGAACAACCTGACTGTGGCGCTGTCGTCCTCCACGACGGGCATCTACGGCTTCTACTTCAACGGCTCGACGACGCCCGACGGAGCCTATGGCACCTACAACTGGTGCAACATGCCACACGTGCGCGCTGCGGAGTATGTCGTTCCGTCGGCGGACCAGAAACGCACGCTCGTGTACGTCGAGCTCGTTCATCGCCACCACAAGCGCACTCCGTATGCGTCCAATGGCTTCCCGCACGAGCCCTACCAATGGGAGTGCGACGACGCGCGCATCCACCTCTACAGCGACCCCGTCCATAGCCGCGACAAGCGGCCCGGCGTCGTATACTACGTGCCCACCTTTGAGGCGCCCAGCAACCCGTTCCTCGCCGCCGCTCCGGCCTGGCACGGCTCCTGCCAGTTCCCACAGCTGACGTCGGGCGGCCTGGAGGATGCCTGGCTCCATGGGGCTGACCTGTACGGCGTCTACCACGACCTGCTGGGCTTCTTGCCGGCCATGAACGACGCCGCTGCCTGGAGCGAGCAGGTCGCCGTCCGCGTCACCAACAACCCCATCACCAGCCAGACCGTCGCCATGGTCCTCGGCGGCATGGCCGCTGCGGCTGGCGGCCTTCCCGTGCCGGACACGCCGTTGTCCGTGGAGGCCGTCGGCTTTGACAGCTTGGAGCCCCAGTACACCTGCCCGGCCGCTGCCGAGCTGTTCAGCGCCATCACGTCCGAGAGCGCCCAAGGTGGCTCCCCCGCCTGGGCCGACCACCTCGAGCGGCTGCAGCCCCTGTTTGCTAAGCTCGACGCTGCTTCGGGCATCGACCCGGCCGATCCGCGCGGGTTCCACACCAGCGTCGACCACTATTTCGACAACCTGTCGGCGCGCCAGTGTCACGGCAAACCGCCCGTCGAGGGCATCCCGCAGGACGTGGCCGACACCGTGTTCCGCGTGGGCCAGTGGGAGTACAGCCGCATGTACCGGGACGACGCGCGGTCGCTGGCGGCGAGTGCGGGTGCCTGGGGCGTGTGGGTGGCGCAGCTGGCGAGACATTTGCGGGCGGCGGCGACACCATCACCGGACTCGGAACACGGAAAAGACCGGGTGCGATACCGGCACAATGTGGCGCACGACGGCAGCGTGAGCCGGCTGCTGTCCATCCTGCAGGCGGACGAGATGGTGTGGCCAGGTATGGGTAGTGAGGTTGTCGTGGAGCTGTGGAAGAAGGAGACGGAGACCACGCACGAGGGTTCGTCGTCCTCTTATGACGTCCGCGTCCTGTTTGGTGGAAAGGTGCTGCGCTCGTCGCATCCAGAGCTGGGCCTGCTCGATATGGTCCCGTTGGACGCGCTGCTGACGTACATTGACGGGCTAGTGGGCAGCAACGCGTCGTTGCTGCCCGCCAAGTGCAATGGGACGAGTCCTTTGTAACATTTTGGCAATGCGTCATGGTTTGCATCTTCGCACCTAATATATCCCCTATTTTTTTTCTTTTTTTCACGTAAGTGGTACCTCCTTTTAAAGCGTTGAAGGTGTTGAGCCCAACGCGGTGAAGTATTCTATCGACCTTTGTACCTTGACGACGAATATTGTAGGATTTATATTACATCTTAAAAGGATTGGACAGTGTATCCCTACCTTTACATTTCTTTCTTTTCTTGATACATGAATTCAAACAAGAGTATTTAGCTATGTTTTGGCCTGGATCAGCCGCCGTTAAGTTGTCCATTTTCCGCTTGGTTTCCTCTGGTAGAGAGACCTGGACCGAGAGACCGAAGTCGAGTCAATCGCCGTGATCAATGAGTGCCTGATCCAACTAGCCGTATGCCACTAAACACACGGCTTCTGCCGGCTCATGAGGCCCTACGACGACGCCGCGGCGAATTTCGAGACGCAAGTAGCAGGAGAAGCAAGTAGTAAATAAAACGAAACCGTTTTGATAACCATTGACCGAATGCTATAACTATGAAATAGGCAGTCTAAATTGCATGGTAAATAGTGGGAGGAAAGGCGGCCGAGTGGACAAAAGAACAAAAATAGCAGAACAACTCCCATTTTATACAACGTGCTCTTTATCCCCTCACCCCCTATTGCCTCCGCTTAAAGTGGCCTTGGCCGCCGCCCTGTTGCCGCGGCTGGCTGCCGTACGCCCGCCGGCCACCGCTGTTGCCCGCGCCGTTGGCCTTGTTCTTGCCCATGCTGGCCGCCAGCGTCAGATCGACACGCGGCGGCGTCGCAAAGCCAAAGCTCTTGGCCACGGCCACCAGGTCCAGCTTCAGCACGTCAAACACAGAGCGCAGACTGTGGCTGGCGTACGCGTGCAGGTAGGCGCGGAAACCGTCCTTGGCCGACTGGTGCAGATAGTAATTTTGTGCCAGCAGCTTCTCGAGCTGCGCCTGCACGTTGCGCACCTTGTTGGTGGGGAACTCGTACTCGACGACGGGCACGCGCGCCTCGCGCAGGTACGCCAGGAAGCCGACCTCGCTCGGCAGCAAGAACAGCAGCGACTTGCCGCGGCCCTGCTTGCCACGCGCCGTGCGGCCCACGCGGTGCACGTAGGCGCGGCCGTCGTCCGGCGGGTCGAACTGCACGATCCAGTCGACGGCGGGGATGTCGAGGCCGCGCGCCGCCACGTCGGTGCACAGCAGAATGCCGTGCTCGGCGTTGATGAACTCGAAAAAGGTCGCCGTGCGCTTGGCCTGCTTCTGCTTGCCGTGCAGGTCCAGCACGCCGCCCAGGTCAATGTAGCGCAGCAGGTCGGCGTGGTACTTGACCGAGTTGCACGAGCTGAAAAAGACAATCACCTTCTTCTTGCCGGCCATCTTCTTGAGAAACGACCACAGCAGCAGGAACCGGTTCTGCGAGGGGCACACCACGTACCCTTGCTCGAGGCCGTCCACCGTGCTAAACTGCTGCTCCTCGTCGACGTTGAGGTACAGCGGGTTGGCGCGCAGCGACACCTTGGCGAGGTCGTCGATTTTCTGGGTCTGCGTCGCAGAGAACAGCATCGTCTGCCGCTGCTTGGGCAGGATCTGGATGATCTTGCGCAGCTCGTCCTCGAAACCGACCTCGAGAATGCGGTCGGCCTCGTCGATGATCAGCGAGCGCAGGTGCTTGTACAGGAACGGGGTGCTGGAGAGGTGGTCGAGCAGGCGGCCGGGCGTGGCCACCAGCAGGTTGACGCCCTTGCCCAGCTTCTCGGCTTCGGCGCGCTTGTTGGCGCCGCCCATCACGATGCCCGTCGTCTGTGTGTGGTGGGCCATGAGCTCCTGTGCAACGCCCCAGATTTGCAGGGCCAGCTCGCGCGTCGGCGTGACGATAATGACACCAACGCCGTTGCGCGGCTTGAACTTGAGCGAGTAGAGCATCTCGACGGCCGGGATCAGGAATGCCAGTGTCTTGCCGGAGCCCGTCTTGGCCGCGCCCAGCAGATCCTTGCCGGCCAGCAGCGGCGGCAGTGCGCGCCGCTGGATCTCGGTCATGGTCTCGAGGCCCATGTCGGCCAGGCCGCGCTTGGTCTTGTCGGAGATGGTGAGGTCGGCAAACGCCGTCGAGCCGTTTGGCGTCGTGGACGCCTCGCCGCCCACCGCTGGTAGTGTGAGGTGCCGCGTGTCGGCGTCGTCGCTGGCCGCCGGCAGTTGTGCTGGGTCGGATGTGCCGTCGTCTTCTTCTTCGTCGTCCTCGGCGTCGGAAGCCTTGGCGGCCTCTTCCACCACGTCCTCTTCAGCCTCTTCAGCCTCTTCCTGCTCCTCCTGCTCCTCCTGCTCCGCCTCCGCTTCCTCTTCCTCAGCCTTCTTTTGCTTCTTCGTCTTCTTGGCCTTCTTCCTCAATTCCCGCTCCGTCTCGACATTGTCGCTATCGTCGTCGTCATTTGCCGCGGCGGCTGCTGCTGCTGCTGCCAGCTTCGCCTTCTTCAACGCCTTGCGGTCGCTCGTCGCATCGTTGGCCGTCGCTGTCCGCTTCTCAGCCCGCTCGCTACTACCGCTCGTCTCTTTGAGCTTTCTTTTCTTGCCGACCTTGTCCGTCATGTTGGGTATGTGGTGGTGGTGGAGATGGATGTGTGGTGACCGAGAATAGAGTGCAGAGCGCTGCAAAGGCATAGAAAAATCCTCCGCAGAAAAAACAGCCTCTTCCCAGTCGACGGCAGAAAAAAAAAGTTAAGTGGGGATAGGTCGTTATCGATAAAGGCGGTCAGTTGAACTGAGAGGTGATGGTTTTGCCTCAGGCAGGAACCGTCTAACACGCGACTGTTTTAATTAGTGTGGAAAGCACGTGATTAGACTTGAACAGCACTCCAACTTAACATCAACAAGAAAGAAATTCTGCGTTCATCATGTTGTGACTTGCATGATAAAGCTGAAGTTCAAATAGGGCTTTACATATTTTGCAGTTAAACAATTTTTGATAATTAAGTACTGCAACAGTTCTTGTGTCGCCAGAACCTCTCCTTAGCGAGACTGATGACGGTTACAAGATGTGCCTGTCTAAAGGCTACCTCATGAGAAAGATGGTCAACATGCTCAATGACGGCTATCTGGCCCTGTGTCCACTCGACGTTCTCCTTTGGGTATTATCCACTTGATTTCGGTTTTATTTTCCTTTGTTCATATGTCGTCCTGTAGTTGAATTCATCATTCCATATGAGTATCCGTATCCCCGGACCTTAATGTCTAGTCATGTGCCCAAAATGTATATGAAAATTCAAAGGATAAAAAACACCTTTGCACAGTAAATCGTAAACGGCAGAGAAAAAATAAAAATAAAAATAAAGGCACCGTAAAATGTTTGTTCATAATCGTACAAAAAACAAAAAGCACTAAAACAGAAGCCCCTCTACTAGAGAGCCTCTGGAACAGGCTGCTCGTGTTTCGCCGTGGAGCCTTTACCGCGCCACGTGCTCACAGCGTCGATGCCGGCCGGGTAGCGGATCTCTTCGGTGCCGTAGGCTCGCGGCGTCAGCTTGATGAGGGTGTGCAGCGGCACGTTCATCCAGGGACTGCGCTCTTGGTCCTTCTTCATAAAGTAGGCATAAATGCAGCGGATAACAGCTTGATGCGTAATGATCAAGATGTCCTCGGAGCGTTCCAGCTCCATGATGATGGGCTCGAGGCGGATCACGACGTCGCGGTACGACTCGCCGCCGCGGTAGCGGTAGTTGTACTTGTCGGCGTCGCGAGCCTGGAAATCTTCGGGGAACTCGTCCTTGATCTGCTGGTAGGTGTAGCCGTCGCAGACGCCCGAGTCGAGCTCGTCCAACGCCTTCCACTGCAGCTGGTTGTAGTCTTTGGGGAGATGGCGGGCGGTGGCAATGGTGCGCTTGAGCGTCGACGTCCACACGGTGAGCGGACGGTCGTCGCCCACAGACTGGCGCACGAGCTCGGGCAGCTTGAGGGCGTACTGCTCGCCGCGGGGTGAGATCTCGGCGTCGCCGCCGATGCGGCCGCTCAGATTGTACATGCTTTCGCCGTGCCGTGACAGCCATACCGACCGCGGCCGAATATGGACATTTATGAGGTAGTACACAATGCGGCTCTGGAGGTAGTCGCGGATGCGGCTGATGATAACGCGGCTGCCCGTGTCCATGATTTTGAGATACGTCAGCTCGCCCTCGTCGCCGTCTTCGTCGATGGTCTTGTAGACCTTTTCGTATTTCCGGATGCGGTTGCGAAAGTCCTGGGCGGCCTCCTCTGGATCCTGGCCGACATAGTCCGGGCTGGTAGTCTTGACGTCGCGAATGTTGGCCATGATGAGATCCTCGTCGTCACATTTGCTCTCGACAAAAAGCACTTCGATGTTGTTGGCAGTGCACAATTCCAGGATCCAGCGGCGGCGCTCTTTTGTGGAGTTGGTAGCATCAAGAATGCCGACAACGCCGCCGCCGGTCTTTAGCCACTTGAGCATGTCAGCGACGGCGGCCTCGGCAGCGGCGCGGCGTAAACGCTCGCCCTCGGCATTGCCGGTGTCAAAGAAGTCGGCGGTCGGCTGAGCGGCGTCTTTCCGTCGGTAGTTGCCGACATTGAAGGTCTGTGCAGGGATGGAGAGCCACTGGAGATACCGTTGTGCTGCACAAGTCCGTAAGTATTTTATTGAGATTTACGGATCAAGAGGTTCGGCTAGTTACAAAACAACAATGGGGGTGTCTTGCATTGGGTAAGATGTGACGTACCTTTCTGAGCGATGAAGCTCTTGCCCCGGGCGGGGAGACCCACCATCACCACACAGACCTTGAGGTCCTCCACCTGGACACCATAAGAACCACCACGTGCCATGGCTGCTGCAGATGTTGTGCAGGCCGGAAAGGCGGTGGGGGAGGGAGGGAGGGAGGAATAAAGAAAGGCAAATAAAGGAAGCGAACGTCTGGAAAACCAAAGAAGCGGAAAGCAAAATAGTACAAGACTAGAGTCAGGAATCCAATTCAAGGTTGGTCGTAAAAAGAAGCCACGAAAAGATCGTGCGTCGCGCGACGGGAAAGCCAAGAGCTCCCAAGGATGTGAGGTACAGCGGCGAGTTGATTGCCGGAGATCGAGCTCGCCGGGCGAGTCGCAGTGCACAGAATGCTTCTCAGCCGATCGGTTTGCGGGTGATGTCGGGTGCAGTGGGCAAAGACTTGGACGGTTTGGACCAGTTGGCGTGCAGGGCTAGCAAAAATGGGGCCACAATCGTCAGGGTATGAAAGCAACGACAGGAGGCAGCTCGCTTGCAGATGTGCCGATGCTAAACTTGCTCGGGAGGCCACACAGTGGGCAATTGGCGAGAGGAGCAGCAGGCGGTAGCAAGCGACTCGAAAACGAATGTCGAAAGGCAAGAATAAAACCCGTGCAAGGAAAAAAGCAAAGGGAAGATACCCAAAAATGCGAGTGGATGGTTTGCGGGAAGCTCACGCGAGCTGGTTCCGTCTTGGGCGATGGGGTGAACAGGACGACAACTGGGGACGGAACGCTGCAACTGCTCCGTAGAATGTAGATTGCCGATGAGACGGGTGCGGATAGCGACTTGTTTTGTGGTTGGCGGTTTTTGGCGGTTTTTGGCGGTTTCGATAACAGCTTGGCTTTGGCGGGGGAGCTAGGGCGTAAATGGTGACGACAAAGAGATGGAAACAGGGCGAGTGAGGAAGTAAGAGAGGAGGGAATAGAAGACAGAAGAGGGAGAAAAGGAGATGTGTACGTTTTTGTTAGCGAGAGAAGATGCAAGAAAAGGAAGGTAGGTTAAATGAAAACCAGAAGGCGTCGAAGAGAAAGCTCCGGAGGAAACCGCGAATGACTTTGCGTAGACGTCAAACTGCTCTAGGGCGGTGTGTCTCAGCCGGTCCCTGAACGAAGTGGCAGAAGGGAAGGGGCGATGGCAGTGACGAGGGACACAAGGACGTGGAGGCAGCGAGCAGAGCAGACGATGGACGGCGGAGCACGAGAATGAAGATGGAAGGAGTTGATGATGGGAAATCAAGATGTAGAGAAAGAAGCAAAAGGCAGAAAGACCACCGCCAAAGAAGAGTAAATAGGACGGGCGCCCAGCAGCCGTCAACCGAACGACAGGGCCAACTAGCCGACTCTAGCTATACGCACGATCACGCATCAAGGCAAGCAAAACTAGTACTTAAACAGCTGATACTAGGTAACTTATCCTAGTTCTTATGTTCACAAGCCGAGAGGCTCCAAAAGACACGCAAAGGTCTAAACGCGCCATGCATGATGGCCAGTATTGGTCGCTATTGCGAGCCGAACGGCGCTACAGCCGGGCTAGCGGCAGAAGAAACAGCGACAGAATGCGGGGCGGCATGAACGAACAGCGGAAAAGGGACTTCTGGAGACGGCTACCCCAGCGGACCAACCCACTGGCGACCTCGCACAGGGTCCAGTAACGGCGTCTGGCAAAGCCTTTCAATACCCAAGTGACCAATACGCCGAGGATAATTCGTACTCAGTGACCGAATGACCAGAAAAGAAGGTCAACGGCCCCCACACGCTGGAAAATGGGGACCGAAGGGTGGAGTGGGTTTGCACGGGGGACTGGCCAGGGCTTTGTCTGTGACGGACGGGTTAATACGACGAAGGACAAATAAAAGGCAGAGCGGCTAGAGACGTGCGCCATATGAGATATTCTTGTTTCCTGTTTCACTTGTCGCTGCCCGCCATGTCATTATCGTGATCGCGATGCCTTTGGCGAATTGATGCATCTCGCTCTTTTCTCATGTTTTACTCGCTTCTCTATCCGAACACTGTGGATACTCACGGCTTTTACTCCCACGCTCTCTATTTGATGTTATAACCCACGTCCACCAGGTACATATTTCGCCCGTGAGCGTTAGGGCAGAATGCAGGAGAGATATGTAGCATGTCATATGCAGGGGGGAATCAGGTGACGAGAAAAATAAGACTACTATGCATCCATACCAAAAGACACCGGCGAGTTGGCCGTGTGAAAGTAAGATTATGTAAACAATAGCCCGATGTGATAATGCGATAGGTACTGACCATTGTGGGGAGAACACGAAATACACCGAGGACGTCCTTTCAGGCCGCCCACATGATTTTAAAAACGTGTCAGATCAAGGCAGCCTTTTCTGTCTCAAGGTCTGGCTAGTCCTTAATCACGATAATGGCAAACGCTAGCAACTTCCACAAGTGACATTTTGGATTCCAGAAAATTGAAGGACTGGACGATATGTCAGACAATCTTGTGCGGCTGAGCCCAATCCTTTCGACGAAGCGCTCTGGAATGGTCCTAAAGCCGCTGCGGGTTTGTGATACGGCGTGGGGGGCAGACAAGCGGTGACGAGATCCCCTGTCCAGTATGACCGGCAATTCAGCCTGCGAGACTGGAAGCAAAGTCAAAACGGAGCAAGCCTGAGCAAGACATATAGACGTACAACATATAAAGAGGAGGTAATGCGGAAAGGTTACGCCCATAATATAAGACAGGTGTGCGTCAAAGCTATCACGGAAATATGACCTCGTCTGCCACTCTGTTCCTGATCTACTCCGTACAATGATCGCCCCTTCGACATTTCTATCGGCGAACGAGGTAAGGTGAATCAATCGAAGCCTCAGTTTCTCAAACAACTGCTAGTGGAAATTAGATGATAGCTACGTGAACGACAAATAGGTGAAAGCTTCCAAGAACCGGCCCGTCAGATATGGCACCATTTTGTCGCAACGTCCGATCGGCGTGTCCGGTGTCTTAGATTTTCGCCGGGCTTAACAAGGCTGAAGCTATTGGGGAATGACAAGGGTGCCCGATCTGGGTTCGTCGGCTCCTTGAGACCCGACAACCGTTCTTTCTGGCGTCCAGCTTTATACATCATAGGGTCATTCATTTTCATCCTCGTTTTCGTGGGATCATTCTTTGTCTGGTTCGACAGGAGAAGTTAATAAGATGCATCCCGTTGGTGAAATGAATTGGCCGACGGCCGACCGCCAACACTCGGTATGGAACGGGATACGTCGTACATTGTTGAAGGCAAAGTTGTTTCAAAGGTCCCAACAAGTTACGGCGGCAAGATCAAATCCTGCGATTAGGGCGCGTTAAGATAACAGAGCAATTCTCACGAAGCTAAGTCTTGCCATAATGCAACCGCATTCTGTATGTAAGCAGGAAGAATGGCAGGTTTTGGCGCCCAAGAGCATCGAAGAACGAAAAAGTCAACAAAATCCTCCAGTTCAAACAGACAACCACCAAAGCGTACAAACAGCATGTGAAAACGGATCTAATCGCGGTCAACGGATTTCGGAGAATTCGTTCTAGCCACGACGCAAGGCTAAGGGAGGATTAGTCCAGTATTAAAGAAAAAGAAGAAAACGGGGGGGGGGGGGGGAGGGAGAAAGTAGGCCGGCTATTTGCCAGAAATGGGAAACCAATCAATAATACTAATCAAGAATAAACGACAGGGCACTCCCGAGGCCCCCAACAAATTGCCGAAGAACGGTCGTTGACCACCGGTGCCTACGACGTATTGGTTCGTTGAATGTTGCACCTTTCTGCCCTGCACTGTTGCAGTAACACGAGGCACAAAAACTGTCAGCCAGAAAGAATGTGAGATGTATTACATACAACTAAACGAGGCCTACAATGGACAGGTACTCCGCAATTCTCTGAAAGTCTCCGTAGAGATTATCAGAATATGCCAGATGCTACGCTTCTCAGCGCGGCCGACGTAAGCTGACGACCATCGACAACAGCTACCGTGACCTTCGCTACATGTTCACTGGCTTGATCTTCGTCACTTCCCCAGCGCTTGTCAATATATTATCAAAGAAATCGATGTCTGGACCCGAACCCTGTACAATGGTACCAAGGAGCGGCTGCGACCCGCCATTTCGCCCGTTGGCAAGGAAAGGCACAAGCCGAAAGGCACAGGGCGCAAGGCGCCCAGAAAAGAGGGTCGCCGGCTGGGCTGACAGCCAAGGCCTGGCCAAAATGCCATCATCGTGTTGCGCACTAACTTTAGCCTCCTTATGCCCCTGGCAGGAAGCAACTACATGTACAGAACCGGTCAGATTGCAGCTCCCGGTCGTGCCGTCAGCTTCAAACGGACCTGTCGACAAGGACTCCGCCGGCCATCAGATATATAATTGGGAGCCTTCCTTAGCATGTCCTCATGCTCACCTTTCCCAAGCGGATTCTTTTTCTTCCCTTTTCTTCCTTTTTTCTTTCTCTCCCCCTCCCCGCCAGGCCACCAATTGCTGTCAACAATCATCACCGTACCTCTATCACGATACACCACTCTTACGTACGCTCTCACGCACGCTCTCACGCACGCTCTCACGCACGCATCAACATGTCCGCCACCCCCGACTCCGGCGCCGAGACGACGGCACTAGTCGACCCGCTCGACTTCATGGAGAAAGTGACGCGTAGTGTCTACATCTACCGCCCGCCAACAGCCACGTCCGGCCCTCCCCCAACGTCTACGTCCGGCCCTCGCAAGGCTCCCAAGCTCGTCATCGTCACCGCCTGGATGGGTGCCCGCCCGCCGCACGTCGCCAAGTACCTTGCACCCTACCGCGACGGTGTCTTTGGCGAAGACCCCAGCGAGCGCCCAGCCATTCTCCTCGTCTTCTGCCACCAGGACACCACGTCGTCCTACTCCAAGGCAGAGGCCGTCGCGCAGACCGCCGTGCCCTTCATCAACGACATCCTGGGCGACTCGCTCAACACCACCCCCAAGGAGAACTCTCCCGCCGGCTCCGCCAATGCCCATCCCCAAGTGCTCGTCCACACGCTGTCCAATGGCGGCTGCCTGATTCTCGGCCAGATCTACAACGCCATCGACCCGGACCACGTCCGCTGCCTGCCGCCTCACGTCACCATTTTTGATTCGAGCCCGGGCCATTTCCGCTTCGCCGGCGCGGCCACTGCCTTCACGACCGGCCTCAGCCGCGCGCCCCTGGCCAAGCGGCTCGTCATGTACCCGGCCATTTACCTGCTCGTCCTCAGCATGCTCGTCCGCATTCGCATCGAACGTCTGTTTGCCTGGTTCGGCGGTGTCACCCGCTCCGCCCTGCAGACCCTCTTTGGCATACAGCCCTCCTCCAAGCCGCCCGGTCCCGAGCGCGCACTGAACCCCTGGACGCCCCACAACGTCAACACCGTTTTTGGCGGCAACCGCCGCGAGGTGCGCCGGTCGTATCTGTATTCCGACGCGGACAAGATCATTCTGTCCAAGGACGTCGAGGAGCATGCCAACGAAGCCACGGGCCTCGGCTTCACGGTTGACCAGATGGCCAAATTCCCCAACAGCGGTCATGTGTCACACGCGCGCAGTGACCCGGAGCGGTACTGGCGGATCATCAAAGACACGTGGCTGGCCCGGCAATAGTAGCGGCCTACTGGGGTGGGCTGGAAACAGAGACAGAGCGAGCTTTCGCAGGCTGTAATCGTTAATGGTTGGTGTTACTTTCTTAGATTGGTGTTTTAGCTTAGTTTGGCATTTTGTTATTGGATATCTTTGAAATTGGTTGGGATACCTTGTTTACACCCCTTTACGTTCCGCCCACTACACCTAGACTTTACTATTCATGATACAGTTATCACGACATCCTGTTTCTCAGCTGTCGTCACCTTATATGGATGGCAGCCGCTTTTTGACTGCTTAGCAAGAGATGTCCAGCAACTGTATAAGTAGATGAGCTGATAGCAACAGATAAAGAGGATGAGTCTTTTTAAACAGAAAGACTACCTGCAATGTATTGGACAACCAATTATCCAGCACATCTCTGGCTTTTAATAGCGTGACTCTGCAACGGCGAAATGAATGTAAAATATTTATCATGCGTATAATAATTTTAAATGATATTATTTTCTACAAAAACAAATCACCAAAATATAAAAAAAAAGTCAAAGAACTAATAATACAAAATACAGTAAAGCCTCAATACAACTTACATTCAAGATAATTTGCAGAGTATGATCTTGTCGAGATGTGAGTTTCTAAGAATGGTCACGTGACGACGTCTCACTCGTCTCCCAACCCCTGTGTCTCGAGCGAGTAATAGCGCGGCTGCATTAAGAAAAGAGGGGACAAGGCACTCTGTAATCTACACCACTACGACGTAGGCCTAGATCCCCATGGCTCTTGTCTCGCATTCGCAATCATCCGTCATCAGAAATCGCTAATCGACATCACGTTTGGCGCCTGCGTTTGCCATTCCGCATCCCCTATTGCGTTGCGATTCTCGATTTTGCATTTTTCGACGTCGATTTTGATTTCCATCACCCGTCGTTGTGATCGGTTCACGCGACACAACGTTCCACTCTCCACATCGATTCTCGTTGTCTCGTCTCGTCGAACGGCCCTTCACAATGTCGAACCCGAACGCGCTGTATCTCCTTGCCGACCACATCAAGCTATCACTTCTGGAGCGCCAGCGATCCAAAGCGCTGAACCTTTTGCAAGCCGATGCAGACGATGCTGCCGCCACGGGCGACTCGTCAGCCGGCGCATCCGAGCGCGACGCCCAGGACGGCCACATTGCGCGGTCACTCGACCAGCTCGAGGAGGGCATCGCCAGCCTGAAGACCGAACAGGCCCGATTGGAGAGTCAAGGAGAGGAAGGGTAAGCGCTCCCTATGTCTAGACATTGGATGTACAACTGTCCGTGCTCACGCGACTGCACCCCTTCACAGGAAAGCACTCAATATCGGCGATGCACTGCCCGGCCTCCAGAAGAAACTCACTGAGCTGACGGCCCAGTTCAACGGCACCGCACCCGTCTCGGCGGCCGGCACGTCGTCCTCGATCAAACCGAAACGCGGCGGCGGCGCCTCCTCCGGAAACACCAACAAGGCCGTCCGCTTCAAGGACAAGCCGCTTCCACCACCTGGCACCGACGGCGACGATGTCGACCTCGAAGCCCAGCGCAACAGCCTGTTCAACCGGCCCTACACAGACGACCCGGATGTCGATGGCAGCCTAGGCGGCGGCTCCCCGTCACTGGAGGGCCGGTACGACGACCAGGACAATGTGCAGCTGCACCAGATGCACTCGAGCATCATTGCCGACCAGGACGCGCAGCTGGACGCGCTGGGCGTGAGCATTGGGCGGCAGCGGGAGCTGAGCATGATGATTGGCGACGAGCTGGACAGCCACGTGGCGATGCTGGAGGAGGGCGAGCGGTTGACGGACCAGCACCAGACGCGGATTGACCGGGCACGGCGGCAGGTCGGCAAGATTGCGCGGTCAGCTGGCGATTGCAAGCAGATGGTGGCGATTGTGGTGCTGATCATCATCCTGATCCTGCTGATTGCCATTCTAAAGTGAGACGTCGCAAAACAGAAACGCTCTCTGTCTGCTTCCCCCTCACCCTGTTCTTGCCCTGGTCCTGGTCTCTGCCCTTTTCCCTTGCTATTTCCTGCTTGTCTCTGTTTAATTATCGACTTTGAGCGGTCGGCATAGTTTCGGCGTTCGAGGATTGTGTTACTGTGCTTTTTTTGTTGTCATTTTCCGTTTCGTCTCCATTTTCTTTTGTATACCGCCTGGGCTGCATGCTTCAAGTTCATTGTAGATACATGTGCTTTTCAGCTGTTGATTGTTTTGTTTAAATTTCATGTCGTTTCTTTTTCACCCACTTATTTGTGACTTCTTTGGATCAGTAATAGTAGATGTTCTTGCGCTATTGTTTTCCGTACACCTATTGTATGCATGCTCGCTGCCCCTTTTTGTACCTCATACTCTATTCGAAAACTATAATGTGCATTGGAAGTATTTGTGGGTTCTAGGACAAAGGTGAGATTTGACGTATGCCGTATATGCCTCCCTTAAGCCTCTACAGAAGCTGTGGTGTTATTTTCACCCCCCAAAGAACACCATCCTGTCATCACTAACATGGCCATAAACCAGGGGAAAACACAAAGAAAAAGAAGACACTGCGTACGAAAAAGAGGACACGGAAGGGAAAATAAACTGGATGACAAACGAGAATGAAACCGAAGAATCGAAGTAAGAAGAATATCCCGCAATGATGAACGAAATGAGAATGAATAAAGCTGCAAGTCGCAAACATCGATGATCTTGTATCTCACGATATCCCACACCGACGCACTGCCATCCCGACACAGAGGGCCGAGTCCTGGCTTGAGCACAAATCCGAAACGAAATCCCGCAAGTGAAACGGAAAGATGCCCGCAAAAATAAGAACAGCCGAAAATATTGTCGGGCGAGGCCAAAAGATTGGAGGAATAAGAAAGACGCCAGACCCGGATGAGATGATAAAAGAAGTGCTGCGCAGGAACGGCTCAGCGAATGATGTCTCCTTCTTTCTGAATGCCTTCCAAATCCTCTAAGATATCGCTGCCGCCGAGCATGCCAACGCCGCCAATGATGGGTTTGCCATCGTCGGGCCACAGCTCGTAAAACTTGATGCTCTCATCGCTGGACGCAACGGCAATGCAGCCTTCTTTCATTTTCTTATTCTTAATGACTGACTGCTGTGAACCCCAGCGGCGGCCTTGTGAACACGAGATGCCGTACAGGGCGCGATGCTTACCCTCCCATGTAATAGCAGCCACCTGTTTGCACTCTGGCCAGGAGTAGACGGCGATGCGGATATCGTGGCCGGGATGGGCGAAGCCGAACGTGACTGCGATTTCTCGCCGCGTGGTGCTCCAGATGAGACTGGTCACCTGCGACGAAACAAAAATGGTGGCGAGGGGGGTGCCGGACGTCGTATGGAAGAAGTGGACGCAACGGTCGTTGGATCCTCCGCCGGTGGCCACAAGTCCCTCCTGCCAAGGACAAAAGGCGATCGCCTTGACAGCCGCACCATGCTCCCAGCGCCAAACTTCTGTACGCCCAGGGCCGCGGCGCTCATATTCCTTGTTATTGGCCCGCTCTCGAACTTCGCTACCATTTGAAAGCTGGACAGTGAGACGACTGTCGGCAATGCCCGAGTAGCGCGATTTGAAGGGGTGGTTATTGGACACCCCTTCATGTCTGCCTTTGTGATAGGATGGGGGCAGGACATTGTTGACATAGAAGAAGCAGCAGTTGTTGTCGTTGCCTCCTGTCGCGAAGGATTCTCCGTCGGGGGCCCAGGCAAGGCCGCACACTTGCTGGTCATGGACATTGATGCGAGAGACAAGTGTGATATCGCCTTGCCAATTGTCCTCGTCGACTTGAGACGTATCCGGCCACTCAATGACGTAGTAAAGGACGATGCCAGCATCTGTGCCGACTAGCAGATCCTCTGTGCTGACGAGAGCATTTTCCTTGTTGGGATTCTGAGACGGCCGCATGGTGCAGGTTGGCCGCCAGCTCAAGCAGGAGATTGCGGATGTCTCTTGCACTAGCATGCGTGTGTTGTTTGCCTCCGATATGGCCATGAGCCCGAACGTGCCGTTGGAGCGGCCAAACGCAAGGATGCTTTTGCCTCCCTCCACCGACGAGAAAGCCAAGGAGGTAAGCCACACGCGCTTGCTGTCACTGCCATTCAAATGAGCAGCACCGCCGACTTCAGACCATGTGTAGAGTAAATCGGCAAGTCCAACAGCAACAGTGTCAGTGGTTGGCGAGTATGCGAGCAGGGAGCAGTAGAAGTCGTCTCGGAACTTGGGCGCAGATAAGATGCTAGAAGTATATCAATTAACGGCCATTCTACGTAGGGCAGGGACAGGTAATGTTCTAGCAGATGGTCGACTTACCGTATTGGACTCCTGTCCCAGGCTGTTTTCTCAGGGACCTTGGCAGGTTCTATTTAGGTAAGTTAGAATGGTGTCGACTAACTGTAGGGACAACAGAACGTTAAAAAAGGGCTTTACTAACTCTTCTCGAGGCTATCATTGACCCAGATAGTACCGTTCCATGACGTTTTCTGAGACTTGGGAAGCAGCTTCCGCTTTGTGGTGGGAACGATGAGGTTGTCGTGGGACTGCAGTTTGAAGACGCCCTTATCGACATTGCACTGCATAAGTCGTGACGCACGGTCAAAATCCAAAGCGGCAGCGAGGCGACTGGGGTGTTTGTCACAGTAAGAGGCGCTATAGCGGGGTGCCTCCTCTGTGAATGATGACGTGATGAACGGTACAGAGCTGGTGCCGCTTTGTGTCAGGGTGCCATTGCCGTTGTCGATGGCACCGGTAGTAGGTGGTATGGTACTAATAGACCAGACTGAGCCACGGGTGAGACGCCGCCGGAACTCCATGCCGGGGTCGTCACCCATATTCCCGGTATCTAGAGTGGTCCCAGCTCTTGTTTGGGTTGGCTGGCCGGCCACATGGAGGAAGTTTTGGCGTTCATCTGCAAATGTCGGGATAGGATTTGGATGGGTCTGCGTGGCGTAGAAGGCATCCGCCGAGATCATACCACGGCGAAGGATCTTTTCGACAGGGTTGAGGTCAGTTGAGGCCTTGGTCATCCGAAACTTCTCGCCGATGGGAAAAGCAGCACATTCTGAGTCGCGAGGGTGCACAAAACGGTCGGGAGCGCGGACGGAGCTTGCAGCCGGGCCGGATGCCAGGTACGATGACCGAGATTCAGAACTGGGGCGAGGTGTCGTTCTGGGAATTGTCTTTGAATAGAACGTAGAAGGAAGACTACCGCGTGCTATATGCGGCTGACGGACACTGCTTGCCTTGGTACTGTTGGCTCTGACGCTGCACGGCCTTGCGCTGCTTGCGCTGGCCTTGAGGCTGATGCTGGCTTGGCTGAGAAGCGTTTGGTGCGGTGCGAGAAACGCCGAGCGGGGACACTCGTCAGATTCGTCTCTGATTAGTTTCTCCAGCAGATCTCCGGTGGTTCTATCAAGAGTGTAGGAACCGCCAAAGTCGAAAGTTTCACTGGGTGTAGACAGCTTGTTAGGAGTTCTCGACTGTGACACGTAGCCCGAATCGAGAGGCGATGGCCCAGGAGTCGACGGCTGCGACGCTACAAGCATATCTGGCGTCTTGGAACGAATGGGCAGGGACGTCAAGGAGGTCGTGAAAGCGCTGGGAATGTCCATTGTTGCGATTGTACAGTGTTCCGTCCATGAGTTCTTGGTCGGCGTGCCTTGGCAGGAACAGTTTGATGGGGAACGACGACAGGAAAAAGGAAAACGAAGCTGATACCGGAACGATGGCGAGCCAGATGCCGCGAGAAGCGTTACCGGCGCGATTCCTCTCAGGAGGAACGGGAACGAAAATAAAAGCCAAGGAAGGAATTTGGTGTAGATCGATAGCGAAAGATAAAAGGTAAAGAATAATTGACGATCGGCAGACGGGCCAGCGTGCCAACAAAAAGGGAAGAAAGGAAGTAATAAAAAGGAATAAACCAAACCACGGGAAGCTCTCAATGCATTCTTGCGTGCATCGAAGACGAAGAATGATCGTGGCGGATGGCGCCTTGATGGAAGTCAAGACGTAAGATACTGAACAATAAGAGTGATTTGTCTCAACGATGCCTTGCTGGCCACCAAGTTGTTGAGGTGGTCGACGTTCGGCCCTGTAATGATATATTGTGCCGCGGGCAGTGGATTCCCACGAAGGGATTCAAAAACAATGGCGGATGAGGGAGACGAGGTTCTAGGTGACGAAGGATAGCAGATACCGAATAGGGATGCAGAAGAGGGAAAGGGGAGGGCTGGGGAAGACGAGCCGGAAGGTAGCTAATTGTTGAGTGGTCAACAATGGAAAGATGTCAAAGGTACGTGGAGAAGGTGCGCCTCGTAAGAGCGTAGCGTGTCTTCCACGTAGTTCTTTCCAACAACCTCGTCAAGAAACATCAATGGGAAGGAGCTTGGCAAGTTAAGACGGAAGGCGCCGCCGAGCTGGCAAGATTGCCGGAGGTAAGAGCATTATCATTTGGGCTGTCGAATCATGTGTAGGCCTTCATTATAAAGGACTGCAATATTATTTGAAAAGAACCAATGTAAAGTGAATTTTTATATATTTTCTTCTTAAACGATTGTCTATCTTTTCTCGTCTGGAACTGTAGTTACCAACTGAGCCCAGGCGCCGTGGGACGCTACCAAGCTGTCAATGGCAGCATAAAGGATTAATAGTCCAAGCTAGAGGCTACGAGGAGATAACTGTCTTGGTAGAGTTAAGATGAATTGAAAGGAAAAAAATCAAGCAAACTACCAAAAAGTGAGAAGAAGTTGAGAGCAGAGTGAAGTTGATCTTTGACGTTGACTTACACAGAACGTGCTGCACGTGCTGCACGTGCTGCTTACGGAGCAGCTCAATTCCCCACTTTTCGTCTGAGCACCAGTGACGCAACGGTAGGTTTTTGAAATCGCTCCGTGTTCCGGTCGCTGCTGCCTCATTCGGTGGGGTCGATCAAAGGACACCGCTCGCAGGTTTTGGCTTTGAGGCAGGAGCAAGGGTAATCCAAACACCAGTACGGAGTACATTTGACGTTTTCACGACATCCCGTAACGAGGCCCACCATGTCGAGTGTATGTTTACCGACGTTATGTTCGGGCACTATCTATGCGCTTCCTCCTGATTCTCGTTACTGACTCGAGTTGCAGCACGGCGTTCCCCGCGGGCCCCGGACACGAACGGACGAGCAGAAGCGACTCGACTCGGAAAAAATCCAAAAATACCGCGAACTGGAAGAACAGATACAATCAAGTGTATGCATAGCACAAGCATGGAAATGAGTGAGCGATGATGTATTTGACATGCGACCGCTGACACGCCACCAGCCCACCTACGACGCGACCGTCTTCCAAAACACCACGAAGCTTCTCCGACTGAACCCCGAATACTACACCGTATGGAACGTCCGCAGGCGCTGCCTAACTTCCTCCTTGTTGTCCAAACGGCCGCCTGGGTTACCGTCCTCGGGTGCGTCTTCGAGTACGTCTCCGACCGGAACCTCGACGTTGCCGTCCGCCGCGCCGTCAGGTTCTTCCTCGGCCGCGATCCCATCGAGCAGCCCGTCAACGCAGACGGACTTGTCAACGCCCTCACCTGATAAAGGGGTCAAGGGCGAAGACGAAACACACAGCAAGAGAGACCAAGATCTAGAGGCACAAAGAAAGAACGACACTGACGTCCTGGTATCTGAGCTGCACTTTACTATCCCGCTGCTGCTCGAGTTTCCCAAGTGCTACTGGATCTGGAGCTACCGCTTGTGGGTCCTCGAGCAGGCCGTGGCAAGGCTCGATGTGGCTCGCGCGCGGCGCATTTGGGAGGAGGAGTTGGCACTGGACTCAAAGATGCTGACCAAGGACCGTCGCAACTTCCACGCGTGGGGCTACCGGCGGCAAGTCATTGAGCGGCTAGAGAGCAAGGAACTGAGCCTCGACGGTGGCGCGACGACAACGAGCCTGGTCGAGCCCGAGTTTGCATACACCACCAAGATGATCCACCAAGACCTGTCAAACTTCTCGGCGTGGCACAACCGCAGCAAACTCATCCCTCGATTGCTTGCAGAGCGCAATGCCGACGATGCGGCGCGTAAGGCGTTTTTAGAAGAGGGTAAGCTGGGGCTAGTTTGCTTTGCTGCCCCTATTCGTCCCGCTTTGCTGACACATCCTGTAGAACTCGGCATCATTCGTGAAGCACTGAACGTAGGCCCAGAAGACCAGTCTCTCTGGTTCTACCACCAGTTTCTCATGCTCGATCTCACGGAATACGTTGGGCGGCCGACGATCGTGCCGGACCTGTCTCTCGAAGAGCGCATGGCATACATTGCGCGCGAACTCGACGACATCCGCGACCTGCTCTCCGACTACGACGACGTAAAGTGGATCTACGAAGCGCTGTTTGAATACACGTTGGCTGTCGCGAAGATGGAGGAGCGGCCACTGGCCGAGAACGAGCGGAGAGATGTCGAAGCGTGGCTGGCGCAACTACGGAAGCTGGATCCGAAGCGTAGCGGGCGGTGGGATGACCTCGACATGGAACACATTCGCGGGCGGCAGCCACGTTTTGCACAAGAGTCAAATTAGCCGTTGTGCTTCCATGGCCTCTTCACGGTATGCATGAATTGTGACGAAAGCTGTTTTGAACTACATTAGGAGCAAAATGCAAAGCTGAACGATAAGCACAAGATTCGCTTTCAAGAGCGTGGCAAAAGACACAGGCAGGTTTGAATAACAGAACACAAGCTTTCAACAAATACCATGCCTCCCAAAGTACAGTTGATTGAAACGGCGTTCTCACATGCTCCATCTTGCCTCACGCCGCCTTGCACTCGGACAGTACATATTTAGTAATGCAAAGAAAATTCAAAGGCGGTCCCTCAAATAGAATAAAACAGAATACAGATCCCTAATGGTGGTATCATAATAACAACATGCCCATTTTTTTTGGTCCTTTCCGGTGATAGAATACCATAATGACAAAACAGAGCATCAAATTACCTCCTCCAAAACCTTCCACATGTTGACAACAAGCTGCATCGCCTCACAATTACTGTGATGAATCGATTCGTAAAATGTCGTACGGCAATAAGGTGCATGCCAGTGTCTACTGGCCAGGTGCTGGAGGGGGCGCGCCGCCGCCGCCCTGCTGCTGCTGAGCCAGTGCCTGGTACCAGAGCGCAACGTATGCTGCATAGCCGCCGTATGCTGCGTACGGGTCTGCATTCGGGTCGTCGCTGGTGGGCTGGCCGCCAGGGCCACCTGGACCGCCACGGCCAGGACCCCCATCACCACCGCCGCGTCCACCACCACCATAGCCGCCCTGGTTGTCGTAGTCCCGCTGTTGACGGTAGCCGCCGCCATCACCACCTTCGCGGCCACGGCCTCGACCGCCGCCAGGACCGCCGTATCCACCGCCACTGTTCTTTTGGCGCACAGCCTCGACCTTCTCCTCAATGGCAATCTTGGCGCGCTCAATGGCTTCCTGAGTACCGATGAGCCCTATCTCGCGCTCGTTCTCGTTGGCACCGGGCGTCTGCGACACATTGATCTTGCAGCCGGTGCTGCTCTGCATCTCGCGGATGGTCTCGCCGCCCTTGCCAATGATCATGCCGACAGCCTCTGCGGGGACAAACATAGAGTCGTTGATACGGTCACCACCGCCACCTCCTCCATAGCCACCGCCGGGACCACCGCCTGGACCACCGTAGCCGCCGCCACCACCGCCACCACCCTGCCGGAATGGAGGACCACCAGGGCCACCACCGCTAGGAGGACCACCAGGCCCACCGTTGCGGGTGTCACTGTCCACAATCTCCATGATGAGCTCCTTGGCGTGCGTCGTCTCTGCACGGCCGCCGACAAGGTTGACAGGACGCAGACCGCTGACGCTCTTAGACTCGCCGACGATGTTGATGTGGCAACCGCTCCGCTCCTGCAGATCACGAATGGTCTCGCCGCCGCGGCCAATGATCAGGCCCACGGTCCGGTCCGGAATCATGATCTGGACGAGTTCCTCGCCTTCGCCAGGCACCACCTGCTGGCCCATACGCTCGCTCTGGCCGCCACGGGGACCACCAGGACCACCAAACCGGCCGCCAGGACCAGGACCAGGACCAGCGCTGTCGTCCACCATCTTGAAGATGGCAGCCTTGGCCTCGGCGCGGTTGGGAGGCTGGCCGGAAATCTTGCACTGGCGCATCGGGTCTTCCTGATTGGCAGGGGCTAAGAACTGCACGCGGCACTGGGTCTCGCCCTCGATGCGGCGCAGGTTCTCGCCCTGGCGGCCAATGATGAGGCCGACCAGACCGGCCTGGACCTCGATGACCTCGGAATTGCTGCCCGCACCACCGCCGTCGCCACGGCCAGGTGAGCGGTCGCGCCGGCCACCGTGGGCACCGCGTGGCGAGAATGAGTCGTTGTGGCGGTCGCTGCCACGGTCGCCGTGGTGTCCGGCAGGCGAGTAGGGGTGGCTACGGCCGCCGCCGCCACCGTAGTCGCGGCGCTCGTCGCGGTAGGGATTGTGGTTCTCGCGGTAGTCGTTGCCGCCTCTCCGGGCAGGAGGTGGAGAGCGGGAGCGCGAGCTACGGTAGCGATGGCCCTCAGGAGGTCCACCCGGCGGCGGTGGTGCCGTAGCAGGAGGCGGTGCATATGTGATGGGTCTGTCGTACGAGGCAACACCGTTCTGGGCGGCGTGGGCCTTGGCACGCGCAATGGCTTCTTGGATGCTGACGTTGCCGCCACCTACGACGGCCGGCGCACTCAAGTCCAGGCTACCGCTTGTTGTCGGCTTCGGAAAGCCAGATGATGCAGAAGGCGCATAAGGACCCGTACCAGGCGCTGTGCCAGGTGGTGGAGGATACGCCTGTTGGCCTTGCGGCGGCGTATTTGAGTCGGCAGGTTTCTGGGCCGCTAGAAAAGGACACATGCACGGTCAGACAAACGAACAAATTTATGAGCTTGGCAACGACGTGAAGCGAGACAACAAGAGACAAACGGGCACAGTAGTGGATCCCGACCAAGAAACATGACAACGGGCAGCAAACAGTCCCGCAACATGCAACAAAAGCACCATGCGAGGACCCGTCATACGGAAATTATCCAAAGGCATCAGTGTGGTCAAATGCATGGTCCTTTCAAGTCATTTCACGCCATATGCCAGCGTCCCAGGAACAGGACGTGGCTGCAACAAAGAGAGCAAAGCAACATGGAGCAAAAGTGGAGGGCAAGATACAGGATATAACAATAGCAGTTTGTCGATGAAGCAGCACAAAATGAATTGTTTGTCATTGTGCCCGCCGTGTCTTGAAATGCTTGCAGAAGATCATTCACTTACCTAGAGTCGCTAGAATGGACTCGAGATTGGTCATGTCAGCCATGACGTGGTCTTTGATTTGTTCGTTGTGTTCTTCGGGATTTGCCCGTCGTTTTTGCAGGGAGGTCAATAGTCCTATTTGGCTCGCGTGGATGTAGCACCAAGTCACTCGCGGTCCCAGTAGCAGCAATCGCAGCAATCACGCTTTAAAGATACAGCACAAAAGATGCGGGTCGATGGTGTAGATGCTGTTTGTTGCCCAGCAGTCCTTCGGCTTGCAATATTATCAAATCAAGAGCCGATAACAATAACAATAGCAATGATTCGAGGCTGGGGTTGTTTGCAGGTTTCTCACGCGCAGATGCCGTCGAGATGGCGTTGTGGGTCGGGTATCATGTACGTCGAGCACGAGACAGGCGGAGAGTCCTTGTTTTGGTCGCTTGTTGCCGTTGATATCCCGCAGTTACAAGAGCTTTATCTCGACAAGTGCACGTTCAAGCAGCAGGCAAATCAGCAGCAGAGAAGAAACAGAGTCAGATATTGTCTTTCAGCGAGGGCCACACGTCAATAGCAGACTACTTGAAGTGGGGAGGGGTAAAAGCACACGAGGTACAATAGAGTTGGCGAGTAAAGAATAGAGAATAGGAAACAATAAAAGGGATGTCGTCGCGATGGGGACAGAAAGGAGAGACCTCAAAACAACTACCAAGCTGAAGTGTCAGGGTTCAAAAACAAGCAGAGAGCATAGTACAAAGACTGGAGGAGGAAGAGAAATGAGGGGGAAAGATCTCGTGGCAGAAAATGGAAAATGAAAACCTGTCGAAGTGGATGGCGCGTCGCAAAAAGGCTGGGGTCAAAAGGGGAGATGGGCGGCGAAAGAAATTAAAATCTCATTTGCCGCCAGTCGCAGGAACGTCACAGACGGAGAAGGCTAAGCGGTTTAGGTTTTTCCGTGTCCGAATAAAACATCACGTGAATATTTGCATAATGTCACGTGTGATGCTAGACCTCCACTACCACAAACTGAAGCTTCGTGATGTTCCAAGGCAGAAAGAGAAGCAAGAACAATCGAGGATTGCTGGGTCGGCCTAGCTAAAACAAAATTGAGCTGAAGCTGAGAGGTCTATGGCTTATCCCATGAATACCGGAACTAAACCATTCGTCCACACACGGCTCAATGGAGCCTACCGAAGATGTCATGCGAAGCGCTCATGAACTGCCATCAAAGTTGCCCGACGTGGATCTTACGCCATACACAGACCAGCTTCTCCAGTGGTTTCAGTCTGAGCACCAGGGCCAAATTCACAAATTGGTAGATGTACGCAACACTGCTGACTCTGGGCTGTCGTTTCAGGTGCGGAGAAGCAGCCCAGCAGGAGTTCAGGCTGACGAGCCCGTTGTCGTATGCCCGATATCGACATCACTCTCCTATTTGAATGCTCTCGGGGGTGGCTGTCCTTTGGGAAAGGCCTCGACACAAGATGGTGGTGCTATACGTCCTGTCTTTTCGCCAGAATTTATGCAGCAAGTACCGCCGCACGTCATCGGCCGGTTTTTTCTGATGCAGCAAGTTCTCAAGGGCCAAGACTCGGCTTGGGCCCCCTACATTGCAACACTGCCACAACCACAAAACTACAACGCCTGGGCACTGCCTGCCGTATGGCGCAAGGTTGGAGAAGAGAAGGGCAGCGATATTGCTCTAGCCTTACTTAAGGGCACCAATGCCGAAGTAGCGGCCGAAGAGATGAGGCAGCGCATCGATACTGAGTTCAGAGCGGCGTGGGCTGTCTTGCAGGACCCCAAATACACATTTGCGCTGTACCAGTGGGCGTACTGCATCTTCACGAGCCGCAGCTTCCGGCCGTCGCTGGTTCTGACCGACGAGATCAAGGCCGTCTTGACACGAGACGCCAACGGTGCAGCTCAAGATGGAAGCAGCATCGACCCACGGCATCTGGCAGCTGTGAACCACGCCAGGTTGCCAGAAGGCTGCGGCACCGACGACTTCTCCATTCTCTTCCCGGCCCTAGATATTGGGAACCACGACCCGCGCGCCAGCATTAGATGGCTGCCCGTGGTCGACGCGTCACGACAGTCGCTCAACAGCTCGACTGTGCTGACGCCGGCTCCCAGTGGCACAAATGAACATGCCATTGTATTCTACACAGGGACCGGTTATGGCCAGGGGCAGGAGGTGTTCAACAACTACGGCTCGAAGACGAACAGTGAGCTGCTTGTGGGCTATGGGTTTACCTTACCCCCGGAGGATAATATGCACAACGACTACGTCCATCTCCGAAAGCGAGGTGCGTTGGCTCGTGGTGTCTCGGACGGGGTGGCGGGACACGTGGACACCCATCCAGACTTTCTGTTGTCCCTCCGCCCCATTGCTGAACCGTCGTCCGTGGTTGGGCGTGCCCGATTACCACGAGATCAACAAGTCGACTCGATGCCAGAAAGTCGGCGCTCACCGGGATTTTCCCTTATCGAGGATGGGTTGCTATGGGACATGTTGTCTCATATGATTAAGCCCGAGGACCGTGAAACACTGCAGCGCGCTGCAGTGGCCGCGTCCCATGGCCAACAGTACCTGACGCTGCCAATGGACGACGTCAATGCCATTCTCCCACTCGCCGAACTGCGGGAAGCTATCATGGACCTGGTATTCCAGACGAAGTTTTCAGAGGACGGCAGTTCAATATTCGCCCAACACAGCCGCAACATCCATTTTGTTCTACTTCAGAAATTCGACAGCGACTTAGAAACACTGCAAGACACAGACCCTCCATCATACATCGCAGCACTCCTTGAAGACGGCGAGTACGTGGCCAAGACGCGCCAGGAACGCCTGGCCATGGAGTACCGGGAACAGTACCGCGCAGTTTTGAGCAGCGCCGTGGATGCCCTAGGCGAAGAAATGAGTAATATGATGTCACAAGAGCGCGAAGCTTAGGAAACAAAAAGAAGTTTAATGAACATACTATTGCGTAGAACAGACGAGAGGTTGCCTTGGTTAGGTAAGGCAAATATCAGCCAAGTCTGCTCAGTATGGGAGTAACATTGCAGATATTCTATGGCTATAAACAGCGTTGTTCTAAATTTATTTTACTAAAAGACCAAAAAAAGGTTGTAGAATGCTGGTGCCTCCTGCTGGATTGGAGCTATAACAGTATACGTAGTAATAGGCACGAAGAAGAATTTCGGGATAAAGTGCTGCGTCGTAGGGTGCTATATGTATGAGTGCACAGATCGCCGAAAATGGAAATGTTTTAGTTTCAATACCCCGTAAGATCGTTGCTGAGGATTCTAGATGGGGAGCAACAACCGCAGTAAATCGCGGCTAAATTTGTAGTCAATAAATACCACTTTCCAACTGCCATATACTTTTCAATCCTCACGATCCTTAATTTGAGTGATCGGGGGAAGAAATCATGCGTGATGCGTTCTTGTCCTCTCCAAGATACTCAAATGCAATGCTGGAAGAAATGTCCTGATGATTTATCAAATATCTTCCACGGACGCCCAAAACATTTTCATTTGAATCTTTAGGACTTGCTACCTACTTACGGAGAAGAAATCGAGAAGAAATCGAGAAGAAATCTCGTTGCTCTATGTGTCTTTCTCCATGGAATTTTGTACACTATGAATATGGTACCGATTTCATCACACTTGGTGATGTTGGTGTTGGCTTGTTCATGGCTCGCGTCGGCCAGTGTCCTGCCACACACTCGAGATGCGGCCGCGCACAGCATTACCAACGCACATATCTTTGCTCATACAAGTCTCGCCATTCCGGATGCATTATCTGAGAATGTCCTCACCCTCGGCAGCCACCCGAATCCAGACGTCTTCCACAGCCCGGCACGGGCACGTCTTCAAGTAAGAGAGGCCCAACGCGAATCGTCAGAAATCAGGAAGCGGTGGTGGCAGATGTGGGACCGCGACAGACCAACGACAAACACGGTGCAGTCCGGAGGTGTGGTCACCAATGCCGTCACGGGCACCATTTTCAGTGGTGTCTATCCGGTCGTCAACGTTACTTGGGGTAACAAGGCCGGCGAAGCGGCTGGCGGCCAGACCATTGTGAGTTATATAGACACAGGTAGCTCCGACACGTTTGCGGTGTCGAACCGATTTGTCTGCCAGGGTCTGCCGAGCATCAAGGCCAACACTCTTTCAGACGACGCCCTGCCCACCGGAGGGAGCATCAACAACTTGACGCAAGCGTCGTGCAATTTCGGTCCCCTGTACGACGTTGACAAAGGCAACTTTGCCAACATCACATCGCAAGAGCTGCGGGTGGCCTATTCACCCGAGAACGAAGCGCTGAACGGATCCATGGTGTTTGCGCCCATCACAGTAGGCGGGCTGACCGTCCCTCGCCAGCAAGTCGCCATTGTGGAAGAAGCCGTGTGGTTGGGCGACGGAGTGACGTCTGGCTTGCTCGGGCTGTCGTTTCCGGCAGTGACATCGGCCGTGATGCGTAGCGGTCGCGGCACCGATGCGCCCCGGTTTGTCCAATATGACCCATTCTTCACAAACTTGGCCAAGCAAGGCAAGAGCAAGCAAAATCGACAACAAAACCAACGTCAAAACAATGACACAATCGCGCCTGTGTTTACGCTGGCCATTGACCGGGTGCCACCCGGTACGCCGCACTGGAAGTCGGCTGGGGCACTTGCCCTCGGCGGACTCGTGCCGTCATCGTACTACACGGGTAACTTTACCAGTGTGCCCATCGAGACGGAATACGGCATGCTGAATAATCCAAACAGCGGTCCCTCCTTCTATGCCACGACAGTACAGCTCGTGTATGGCCCGCCGCGAACCAACATCTCTTCAGCTGCCTCAGTAGACATTGCGATCAAGTCAGACAACTTGACCACCTCACCCGTCTTTCAGACAATCGTGGACAGCGGCACGTCGCCCAACTTTGTCCCGCAAGTGGCCGCCATCCCAATCAACAGCCTTTTCGTTCCGCCGGCCAGGTTCAACGAAACGCTCAACTATTTTGTTGTCGACTGTGATGCCAAAGCGCCGTTTGTGGCATACCGGATCGGGGGAACGACGGCGAAGGGCGTGACGACGGGCGGCGTGCTCATGCCCTTGGACCCGCGCGACATGATCGTGCGGTCGCTCAACGGGCGGCCGGGCTACGAGAATGTTTGCTTCTCGTCCATCGCCAACGGGGGTGAGGTGGCTGGTAATCTGCAAGTCATCGGCGCGACCTGGCAACGAAACTATGTTGTGGCGTATGACCAAGGCCGGAACATGATTCATTTTGCAAGCAGGCGTCCATACTGAGATCAGTAAAGGATGGCGTTACGGCGTCTTCGGAGGTTTCTGTAGCGGCTTTTAGTTTTTGTAATTTGGTATATTGATTTGGAATTGATGCCGTTAACTCGAATACGGCACTCGGAAGCAATATGTGTAAGATTTGGCGACTGTGGTAACAAATCTGTACGTTGGGGAGATCCGGATTGATGCCGGCCGCTTCTAAAGGATGGAAAGGGACAGGGGTTATGCCGCACGATGAGATCACCCGCTGAGTCTGTCGCTGTCCAGGGAATCATTTAAGCCGCTGCAGAGCAGCTACCGAGAATATAATTCAAAATGACGGACAAGAAGTCAGGCCCATGGGTTGTAACAGGAACAAGATGGCTGTACACTGTTCGTGTTGCGGTACCTGGCCAAGGGTTGTTAGTTGCCAAAAAAGAGCTTATTTTTGGCAATCTGCGTGGGCCGCGATGACGACACCACCTCGGCACAAGGTCTGGGCGTCGTGAACTTGAAGCTTGTAAGGCATTGCTTGGAAGTGCGCCTCCATCAGCTGACGGGAGCTGCGCTGTTCGTATTTTGTTTTTGTCCCGGATGCGCGCAACCGAGGAGCCCCAGCCGACCCCTCGTTCCTTTCGGATCGAGATATTTTGTTGACTGGCTTTTGATATCAACCTCGTTACAACTCCTGTGCGCTGTCACTGTGCTTTTTCGAGAGTATCAGAGTATGTAACGTGTCGCCGCCAAGACCAATAACGAAAGCCACCACGCCATGTCAGCCCCCGTATTTTCAGGCCCGTATTGAGCGAACCGGGCAGAAATGCTGTGCAGACTGCCTGGCAATCCTACGCACTCCACTTTTCCACAGCCCTATGGAGGCGTTTTCGGCGTTATTGATGGAGACGCAAAAACAGCACCACATCAGCCTCGTAAAGGGACTTCCTTGTGCCCAAACTCCTCGCCCTTTCGTTGTTGGATGTCGAGTATCACTGCTGTTGGTGTTCTGGTGACATTAGCCTCGTTGGGAAGCAATAAGACTGGCGTCTTTTCGTACGATACGATCGTATGCCTCTTTCGATGGCACAATTGTTGCGAGCCGCTGTTTGATTCTGTTCCCTGATTCGACGGGCTACGAAGCTTCAACATGGAAGAGTCCTCCGTCCTGCCCACCGCACGAAAGTGGAAGGAAGTAACGGGCAAAGGTGGACAACACGATTACCAAAGACAGTGCGCGCGGGAAGACGGCTTGCCGAATTAGGCAACTGGAAGGACCTGCCTCTCTGACGTGTGCCCGAGAGCGCGACGTGTACGTACACGAGAGCAGGAAGGTACATCCAAACGAGAACATACGGAACGAATGACAGACGAAGGACTCCTATTCCCTAGATTGTGCGACATGCAAAGGAAGAAGGAGGCCCGCCACTTCATCCCGCATGTTTGCCCTACTTTTGGAGCGATACTGGCCTTGTTGCTTTGCGAAAAGGCGGAGATGCAGGCAGCAAACAATGGAACTTGCACATCACAGCCTCTCAGCCTCCATATGAATAGCTGTCAATATTCTCAGCTGCCAATAGTCTGCCACTGAGTTATTGGCATCTGGACAGGGCCCATTGCTCACGCCCACGCTGTCAGCATATTGCGCTATCGTTTGCCCGCCGAAATGCCACGCAGCAAACCCGTTTGTGGAAATACTGTCTTGCAAAAAGAAGTCGTGTCCACTTGTTGGTGGGTTTTCACCTCTCCATTTTGCCCTTACCATTTTGCCTTTATCTCATCGCGTTCCCATTTGTGCTAATTTTCGTTGCCAGTGCAAAGCGCTCACTAAATAACAGGGTTAGCGCCGTATCAGATCGAATCGCAGGGCCGTAATATCCCTATGGCCAGGCCCTTTCAGACCACAAGGCCCAACGGCCAGGTCTTGCTAGCGCTTTCCTTATTCGTTAAAATTGTCCTTCAGTTGGTCTCCGGAATTCGCCACAGCGGAAAAGCGACTGCGAAAGGGAAAGGTGCGCCGAGAGCCAAGAGCCCCGAATGCGAGTGAAAGAAAGGATAGGGTGAGACACTTTAGAACACGAGCTTTCCGCCCTTTTCCGCCTTTGTTTTCCCGTGTCCGGGTCCTTCTCTATGGCAAAACATTTACAGGGCCTGCGTCTTTGTCTTCAGCAGGAAAGTGCCCCGAACCGTAAGAGAATAGGAAGGACCCAGAAAAAGATACTTGGCACAACCTTTTCGTCGCCCCCAATCTCTCGGGTCGTTGGCGTCATGACTATGTTCCACTTGGACCCGGGAATCTTGCTTTGCGGCGGGCAAGTCAGGCGAGGTTGGCACATCTGTCCCATTTGGGAAGTTTGTCGCCTTTATATTCCCAGCACAGCCCGGGTTGACCGAGCCACCGGCCCTACGTTGCCCTTCTTGCCCCAGTGAGACAGGACATAACTTTCGCCCATATCTTATATATAATGTTGCGCTGCCTATGTCATCTTCGCTTGTGAATTCTTGTGATCGTTTTAACCTTTTGCTCCTTTGCTCTTTTGCTCTTTTGCCTCTCTCGATCTCTTGACTGATAATTTCTTGATCGGCTTCTTTTCTTTCTGATTTTGGAAGGCGGACTGTATGGTGCACAACACACGAGATCACCCATCGGAGAAAAATCACATAAACCAGGAATGCAAGACAGATCACAGATCCTTTATCGTCTAACACGCAATAAGCAGCCCCCTCTCCTACCCTCCTCAAGTCCTTAGCATCTCCTCGTCTCGGTCAGGTTCGCCAACCTCCACACAGTCAAACAAGCTCAAAACACTCACCGCCGCTCGCCGACGTACCAGCATCTCAGACACACACCACAACACATACACAATACGCGCACAAGACCTGGTCACGTTTACAGAGACCGCCTATCACGTCCACGCGGCAGGCCCGTGTTTCTTGTTCCTAGTCACGACCGACCTTTTCAAATCGGCGTTTGATTTTCTACATCACTATTAAGAGGCAATCTTTCTCTGTTCTTCTACCTGCATCTTCCCGCTCGTCCATTCGTTCCTTCTGCATTTCATATCAAGAGCGATACATTCGAAGCAACTCTGAAAAAAGGAAGCAAACCCACCGCACGTAGCTCGACCGGGGCAGAAACGAACAAATCCCACTCCGCACTGCCTACACAGCTGCCTATTGCAGCGGACCACCACCCTAACACGGCGGCACCTCGCTCCAAAGCCTCGTACCCCGCGGCGCTCGACCTCTTTTCGACCGCTAACCTGGGGCCACGCCCGCTTTTAATACCCATAATAAACCCATAATAACCCAGCTCCCCCTCCCACACCAACACCACCACCCCCACCCATCCACCAATCATCACGCGGCAAACCGACACAAGAAAATCGCACAACCAACACAAACAGTCAGCCTAGGGGCCAGGCCAAGCTTCAGCCAGCCACGCCCGGCTCCACGAACTTGTCTTGTTGTTCATTCTTTTCTTTTCCCTCATTTTCTCTTCTTTCTCTTTTCTTCCTCATCTCACATCGTCCACGGGTTTGTATATCGTCATTTCGCGTTTTGTTTTTGTCCTCGTCCTTGCTTTCCTGCTTGAAGACAGAGGATCGATAACAGGACATCAAGCCGCATCAAGCCTTACTCCGCACTCGTCACCTACTCCGCACTATCACAAGCAACACCAACACACAAACTACTCCCACCATGGTCCAGTCATCTACACCAGCACGTACAATGCATCATCACGATACTACCTCGTCCAGCACCAACCACAGCAACTGCGGCGCTCACAGCTCTCATCACACATCCAAACAAGAATCTCGTCGTCGTGAAACGACTGGCACCAGTGTCGAGATGGACCGCTTCGGCAACATTAGCACAACCAGCAATAGCAGCAACGGCAGCTGCAGCAGCAGCAACAGCTTCAACTCCTTCGACTCTTTCAACTCCTACAATGGCTTTGACAGCAGCGACAGCTACGATAACCAGCAGGCCTGGGTATCCGTTACCATTATCGAGGACGACGACCTGATGTTCGGTGGCAAGCCGCTCTGCACCTGGTACGAGGAGGACCGCCGCTGCAGTATGGGCGAGGAGAGCGCGCTGTCGCCGTGCAGCTCCATCGACGAGGAAGAGGAGATGCACCGGGGCCGGCCGCGGGACCGTCCTCAGTACAACCCATCGGGGAAGCACCACAAGAGCCACGAAAGCAAGAAGCAGCAACATTGAGCGCGCGACGAGCGCTGTTTGTTTAAACAATTAAGCTGCAAACGCGACTCAAAACAAAACCAAAAAGGCTGCACGTCGTGAAGCCCTTTTGGTCTGTTTGCTTTTGTTTGATGTGCAGCTGCGGCTGCAGCTGCCTGAACACGTTTTCAGCCAATCGATTTCGACGTCCACCGCCTCGCGCAGGCCAAGCTGGCCAAGCAGATCAAGCACCAAGCCCCGATTGCAAAAGGCAACCCAGCTTTGTTGGAAGACAAATGGGTGCCACCTTTTGGAGGCCAGGCTGGCCGTGCATGGCCCGGGTGCAGCCAGGGGCTGCTAACGAATATGCCAACGCCACACAAATGAGACGCCCGGGCAGGACACCTTGACAGTTATGGGGACCACCCCATTGGTCCAGCGCAAAACACATGCATGGGCGCATGTGCCGATTTGGACACAGGTCGATCTTCGGTTATTTCTTGGTGACCATTGGTGACCATTGGTGACCAATGCGAGATTCTCTTCCGTCTTCCCTCTTTTTTGATTTTAACTGTTATTGGGCATCGCATGGCATGGTATGTACTGGAGTGCATACCACCATTTTCGCATCAGCCTTCCAGCCTCGCTTTCTTTTTTCTCGCGATGATACCACCACATATGGATTTCTTACATCATAGAGGTCCTGGACCGGCCTGTTCAACCGGACACAATTGGGTTTGCTTGCGTCAGGACGACATCATCTGCCTCGACATACACGCTCTGAAAGGAGCAGATCGGACAGCTCCATCATATAGATTACGCGGGGTTCTTTTAAACATTCAAAGAGCAGGATGCGTTTGCTGTTGTCGCATTCCTGTTTCTAACATCTGGAACTTCCACTCTCACAACATCTGGGCTATTTTCTGGGCATACGCTCTAACTCTTAACTCTTTATGAATACAATACCACAATTTCGGTCTCTCGCAGTGACAGAGGAACCGCGCCCATTGCAAACGATAATTTTGCATAGCTCTATAACATACTTTTACGTGTCTCCCGATCCAGTGATCAACTGGTAGTCCTATCTGGCCAACATGTTCAACAGCGAATCGATTTCATCCCTGCCGATATAGTTTTCGCTTGCACGAGTCATAACGGGCAGCCTCGAATTCACCCTCAGGGCGTCGGCTGTTTAGTTCGATCGGTTGGTGTGAGATGCCCGTTGCGACAGGTTGGCCATTCCGCGATGACAACCACCACCAGGCAGCCAGGTTCTCAGCACAAAATGAATGAAAGAAAGAAAAAAAGAGAGGCGACAGAGGCCTAGACCGTGAGGCGATGTGGACGGACAGAGGGCCATAGAGCACCGCCCATCATCGGAACTAGCAGCGCCCAATGGTTGGCCCGTTGGTCGAACTGGACACACGGACAGTGCAGCCAATCGCAAAACATCTAGCGACAAAGCTATTTGTTTTCCGGGTCGGGCAAACTTGAACCACCGATTTTTGATCATGAGTTCCCACCCTGGATTCTGGATCCCGGATTTTGCCGTTGTCGTTGGATCAGTGAGTTGTTAACTCTAACCTGTCACAAGATCTGCGGTAGGACAACGGTCAGTCCAGAGAAGGGAAAATGCATCATTGCCAGTTTTATCAAAAGGAATTGCCGAGGTCGAGCGTCAGGTACTACTGGCATGAAGTGGCAATAGTGATCTTGGCGGCTGACCGACCATGATAGGTAGATGCTCAACGGGGAGGAAATAGGTTTAATAATAAAATAAAATTGTGGCATGTATGCTTGTTTTTATTGTTTAAAGATGAAAACTTTCAGTTTTCATCTTTTTAGAGTTTCAAACAAAGAAGACAATTAACTAAATATGACATGATTTGCGAAGAATACCATCTGAACTCCAACCTCGAGTCACCAGAGAAATCAAACACTAAAACAAAACAATAGATCGTAGAACGCAGCAAGAAGGATAATATCAGAAAACAATGCTATCACGCCAAGCAAGCTTGAAGCTGCCGCTATGGGGAACAGGGACTAACTAAGCGAGCTAAGTAAGGACCTGCCAGCACAAGCTCAGCTGTATTGCTAGGGGACCTAGCCCGCACTGTGACGTCATCATTTTGGAGTCAACTCTGGCTGATCTGGACATCAACATGCCTCAACAAGTACATCTTAAGACAGAGCGTAGTGAATATCATCACAAGCAAATTGTGAGAACTAAATATATATTATTCGACCTTCTTTACATGTTTCACTGCGGTTAGGAGCTTTAATTAGATCACCGCGTGTTTTACTTATGTCCTCGCGTTGTTGTTAATGACTTGCGCAATGCAACTGAAGAGGATAAATCATGGGAGCAACGCATTCATATGTCTTTAAAACTATTGAGATACGCATGGGTAGGTTTGTTGTCAGCTACGGGCTGTCGTGCAATGAACACAAAAGGACCGGGATTTAACGTGCATTTCTCTGAAATAACAGAATAGCAACTCCTCCAAATCCGTACTCGGAGAGACTAATAGGAATTTAAAATAAAGTCCTATCGTTTTTGCAGGGCATTTTGCTTTTTGTATTACTGCTTTTATGTGGAGATTCGTATGTACGTTTTTGTTGCGTACACTCGTCAGACACAACTGGTGATGGCCCGCGGGAATTTCGTCCTCTTACCCGAGAGACATCAGTCACCGTGGGAAGCATTTTTGTAACTTTTTGCGTTATCTGTTATCTTATATCATCTCCCCACCCAGCTTATTTACCCAGGGTCCCCGTTCGTTTGAACGGAGCGTATTTCTTTGCCGTGTTCTGACACATGCCAGAGCGTTAGTGGCTCGGTAAGCTGGCGACTCGCCCAAACCAGTCGTCAAACTAACATTACACTGTAACGAAAAGGTGATAAGACGTAAATAGAAATTTGCGGGTGTTGTTTGAATCAAGAACAGCTAGATTCGGGTCCTTCAGTCTCTCGTGGGGAAAGAATATTTGGGTGGCGCCTTTGCTCCGTCTTACAAGGTGCGTTTATTTCATGAATGTCGTTACAAGGATCACAACCAAACGCCGTGGGAATATAAACTATTTTTTTGACCACTTTATCCTACCTGCCTACTTCGTACTCTGACCAGGAGTGGCAGCCAAGCAGGGAGCCCAAATGCCGAGCCGCCGGCATATGAGCAGTAACGATGATCGTCTGCAACCCCCATCCCACTCAACCCCCCTTCGCATTTTGGTCATCCCCCGATCCTGTGATCGTCAATGGTATATTTCTGAGTGTGACGGTATGGTTGTGTTAAAAACGTTTGCTTCGTGATATCGCAATCGCTCTGAGATATTCTCCCATTTGGTGGTCTCATCAAAGGTTGAATGGCTGGCCATTTTTGAGTAGGCCAAACAGCAATCTTCAGGCACGGCACCGTCGACGGCTGCGGGCGTGATCACACAACAGATAAGAACCAGTTATGATCTCAACATGACCACAAAAAGCAACACATCTGCAACGCTTGCCATGTCATCAACCTGTTTCGTCTTCCGCACTTTCCCGTCGTTTCTGGTCAGGCATTAAGTGGTGTGATGGGAGACTCGGACGCCAAATGATGCGATGCCCTGAAACTAGCCCGGTAGTTTACTCAAAGGAGGGCATCGTGCCATTTCTAAATGCAACTCGATTCTGATTCTTGCTGAGACTTCCTGCAACGTCCCGTCGATTTTCGCAACGTACTCCGGAGATGTGGCGATGCGGAGTTGAATGCACACGCAAATTGCAGATGCAGATGCACGTTCCCTCACTTACACGCCCGCTGCACACCCCGGCCGGCATAACCGGGCATGGTGCGCGGAAATACTGCATCAAGGTGGTCTTTTGTGGCTGATCGCGTCTTCTTCATGGTCTCGAGACCACTTGATCTCCACCGCTACGTTGTTCTCCCCCCTCATCCTGCAGCGCACAGCTGCAGTTGCAGTATGCACAATGTTTCACTGCCGAAACGACTGCTCTATCTCCGTTTCTCCGCTATGAATGTTTGGAGCACTGTACGCCGTACCTCTTGTTGTATATCGTGGTGGTGTCTCAAGACTGGCTGTATGCCGCTCTTCGCCAGCACGGGACGTGTTTCTACACTTTACTCCTCTGTACAAGTCACGATTTAGTGCCTTGAATATGTCATCATCCACCATCCACTTTATTTCGTTTCGTGTTTCTTTTTAATGCTTTCGAAAATTTCCCTACCTGCCTGCCAGCCTGCGAACATGTACGAAATACGTCTCGGGGACGCATCATCGGACTGTTTCTGCCGTTTCATTCGCGCGCATTTTGTGATTATCTTCAAGCAGCTAACCCTCCCTGGACCTTGACCCTCCTGTTTTCGGCGCCTTGTGGCCGATCGCGACCGGTTCGGGCGCCGATCCTGCAATGCGCCAAAAAAGATGTGCGAGCTGGAGCGTCATCCATTGTCTCCGTTGTCCGACCTCATCGCCGAGATGATTGTGAAATAAGGCGAGCCAAGGAAGCCAAAATCGAAACGAAGGCCACAAAGTATATTTGAATGAAGCACGTGAATTCCAGAGTAAAAGATTGCTCTCGTCAGTTTGCGAAATGTGAGCTTAGCGAATAAGAGACAGATACAGAACGACAAAGCTGGGCAAGTTTCTCATTGCTTCTCAATGTCTCATCCTTTTCTGACCACCAGCACGTCTCTTAGGCTTGCTTTGTGTCTCGTTTGCAACGGTCGCCGATGTTAGCAACTTAGCTCCTGAAGCGGAAAGCTCCAACGGTGCATCATCGACCGAGCTATCTTTCGGTTTCTGGGTTGATTTTTGACGCACCTGACGAGCGATATCCCTTGGGTGGTCTGGACTGCCGTTGGCAAACTCTAAATAGGACCTAAAAAATAAAAGAGCTCTGTAAAGGTAACGCAAAAAAGAAAGCATCAGCAAGCCCGATACCATCCCCCTCCCAAGGCGCCACATTTTGCAATCGGCGCCGTTTTGCGGAACCGGCGTGACCCAAAATCGTAACAATCACAGCTGATCCCTGCTCATCTTTGGTCTTTGCTTTCCCTTTTGCATTGGGTCGGCTTTGGTGCCGGAACTTCCAAGGCACGTACGAAATACAAAGTACATCCTCCCGTCGCCCCCTCCCCACTTGACGGTCTCTGCATTCTTTGACGACTTAATAAACTCGTCACTCCCTCGTTTCCGAGCTTTCTGATGTGCACTTTGTACTTTTTCTTTCCTGTCGTAGAGTAACGATATTCTCACTTTATAATTGTGTCAGTCGATCCACCACACATCCGTGTAGTAGCGCATTTGAAAAGTCATCGCTCAGTCATACACTTTCAGCCACTTACACACATTACTCGAAGATCATACGTCGACACTACAAGCCATTTGTGCTAAAATACGAGGACGAGACACCAAAACAAAGTTTCCTTCAGAACGTCCGGCAGAAGGCATCGGACAACAAGAATACGGACGCTGGGCATGCGAGTTGTCGACCCCTTGAACGACCGTTTGCTATCATCTCAAGATAGTGGTCGTCGGTGGAAACAGTAAACGCCTTCACTTCAACCGCTCAAAACACGAACCGCAACTGGTCACGCACAATGCATATCCAAGACGCCTTCCGTCGGTATTCGTTCTCGTCGCGGGCTTCTTCGTCGTCGCTGTCTGACCGTGACGACGACGACGCCATCACGCCCGTGGAGGACGAGTACTGTGAAGCAAAGCTACAAGGCGCCGAGGCAGACAAACAGGCACAGGCATCAGCGCAGACCCAAGAACAATGTCGGGATCCGCCGACGCCGAACAACACACCGGCCGAACTCGACAACGCCGTCTTGTGGCACCGCATGCTCGCCCTGCAGCGCCGCTACCACTGCTACAACTCGGCACGCATGAGTGCCGCTCTGGAAGATGAAGCCGTCGAGGCAGCTGTTCGTGCGTACTCTCGGTGATGTGCAGTATTGATTTGTCTGTCTGCTTCGACCCCGTTTGTATCCTGTGTGCTAACCCTTTAGCCCCCCGCCCTTGCCTCGACTTGCTCAACGACAGCATAGCCTCCTCGTGGGTATGTGACGAGGCGCCGGACGAAGTGGCGGCCCTGCTGGTGCTGGTGCCGGACCGGCGGCGCAGCTGGGTCGGCGGCTGCTATGGCGAGTTGGCGGCTGCGTCGTCGGCAACGGCCGCGGCATCAACGAAACCGGACAGCACCGAAACCGGTCGCACGTCGGTAGACTCTGTTTCGACAACGACGCCCTCGAACAACGGCGCCGCGCGGCACCACGAACAGATGCGGCGGCAGCGCGTGTGGCGCAAGAGACGCGAGGGCGTTTGAGTTGGATGGACGAAGCGAGGAGAGTCTGATTTATTATTCGGGTCGTGAAACCTATGAAGAATGACAGTTTGCCATTGATACCCTGGAGCAAGAACGTTCACATATTGATCCTCAAATGACTTCTATTTACACGTCTATTTTAATTATCGTACAGCATATACAGGACACACAAAATTACAACGTCACGTCCACCCTATCGTTACTCCCTCCATGGTGGCGTCCGCGGCAGATACGCCTTGCTCTTGATCGCCTGCCGCAGTCCGTAGAACGCGGCAAAGGGCCACCGTGTCTTCCACATGGACGGGGCACCCGACGCCGCGTTGCGGCCCGTGTTCACCTTGATCTTGTCGTACACCGACGGCAGCGTGGTGGCGTGGTACTTGGTGCGCAGGGCGTCGTATGCGGGCTTGTCGTAAATCTTCCAAAAGAGATCTTCGTCGTAATACGCATGGGCGTAGAACCACTTCATGCCGCCAAAGTGGTGCGCGAGGCGGTGTTCTAGGTCGCGGTTGAGGGCGACGCAGCGGTCGGCGTCGGCGCCAGCAGGGCCGCGTCCCCAGAGGCCAATGTTGAGCAGGGGCTCTGATGACGCCGATGCAGACGGCGCAGCCGTCGAAGTCGAAGTCGGGGTCGAAGTGAGGGAGGAGGACGACGACGACGACGCAGAGGAGGCGGACGTGGTCGTATTTGACTCGGTCGTCGACGGACCCGTCTCCGGCACCCGCTTCTCGTGCGGATGAAAGGTCGGCTGCTCCGGCGCTTGCAGAGGACACAGCCACAGCGGCCAGATGCCAAACGTCTCTGCGGTGTAGTCCACAAACGCCTCGGCCGTCCTGTACGGCAGGGCCAGATCCTGCACAATGTAGGTGGCCGACTGGCCGGACGCGTGCAGCGCCTTGTACAGCATGCGGGTGTGCAAAAAGTCGTCGAGGAACCAGCGCGTCCACTTGTTGAAGGGGAAGGGAAAGTACGAAAAGGCGGAGCGGCCGACCCAAAAGCCGCCGCGGTCGTAGCGGAACAGGTACTCGGCGAGGGGAATGTACTCGACAACGGGTGGTGACGATGGCGACGATGGCGATGACGACGACGAAGAGGTGCGGTCCTGCACATGCAGATAGAACCACGGGTCGCGCGGGTGGCTGAATGTTTGGATATGTTGCCCCGGCGGTGGCTCGTCGTCCGTCATTTCGCCCGTGACAACCACGCCGTGGTCTTTGGAGAAGAGAATGCCGTCGACGTAGTCGGACGCATTGGTCTCCTTCTTGTTCTTGCTCTGCGCCGTCGCCATATCCGTCTTCTCCCGAATCAGCTGGATCGTCTCGGCCACGCTGTTGCACCGGTGGTACGTCGTCCGGACATAGTTGCGCGCCGGTACCAGCCGCAACTCCATCAGCGTCGTGATGCCCAGCGTCCCCAGCGCGCCCGCTGCCCCTTTGAACAGATCCCGCCGCTTGTCGTCCGCCGACGGCGTCGCCTCGACCACCTCGCCGTTGGCCAGCACCATCTCCACTCGGTTGATTGTCCTATCAAAGAACCCATGCCGGAACGAGCTGCTCTCGCCCGCCGTCCCCGCGTACCCGCCACCTGCGGTAATCCCTGGGAACTCCATCACCACCGGCGGCACCAGCCCGTGCGGCAGCGTCGCCGCTACCAGTCGGTCCATGGGCACATTGGGCTCGACGAGGGCTGTCCGCGCCTGCTTGTCGACCTGCAGGACGTGGCCGAGCGCGCTGATGTCGACGGAGCGCGTGTGGCCCGTCGCGGCAGTGCGTGGCCGCGTCGAGTTCGTCGAGCCGTGGAAGATGCGGTACGGCTCGCGGCGCGCAAAGAACTGGCGCACCGTCGCGGCGATGGTCGCCACGGTCTTTTTGTGGGCGTCCATCGTGCGCTCCGCTTGCTTCCCTGGTGCTGTGGGACAAGAGCTTTCGATCGTTCTTGCGATGTCGCATGTCGTTGGTTCCTTTCACGCTACGTTTTTGGAGGTCGGCAGAAAATCTGGAGATGCGCGGGAGGACCCACTCTGCGGCTACACCCACAACCTTTGAGTACAGCGAAGACTCTGCACGAAGACATGCGAAGGTTGGAAAGACGCTTCAGATGCGCAAGGGCTATATAATTAGATGCTCAGTCTTTGTTGAGATGTGCCCAGGTCTCGGCATTAGCATAGGGGAACAATGCTGGTATCGAGCGTGGTCCCTTGTGAACGTAGTCGTGGGATACCGCTATTCCCACTTTTCATGGCACCGTTTCTCTTCAGAACGTGTCGATTGTCTCCTAATTCATAAGATTGACCCTCATTGTTGAGTCGGTGTAGAGCTGACCTGTTTATCAACATGATAATCGTGCATTGCCAGTGCACAAGCCACCGACAAATTCAATCTGCAAACTCGCTTGTCTTTTCTTCCGTTCTTGGGCAAATATTAAAATAAACACAAACTCGTCCTTGAGATGCATCTCGTGCTGGAGATTACGATAGTCGTGTACTGGAATGAAGACCAATGAAAAGAGATGCTGTCATGTTGTGCTTTATTACGTGATATAGCTGTAAGGAGCTGGCAAACAGGAGTCATGAAGAAGATTGAAAATAACCGTATGCCCTAGATAAATGTACAACGACCGTCCTTTCCGTCGTGCCTCGTGTTTGGTCCGGATCCTATGTGTGATAGCTGCCCCCATGTCAACCGTACCTGACGTCTGACGTTTAGTTGTGGAATGTGTCCTGTGTGGACTTCTTGACGCTTTCACTTTGTGAATTGTGACACACGGGGCCTCGTTGCGTTTCCGTGCGTTCAACATTAGGTATGAACGGCGTCTAGAAATATGGAGAACGCCACATAAGGAAACACGGAGTACCCGTTCAGGAAAATATGCGGATTGAAATGAAGCGGACCTTCACTCCGCTTTGGCAGCAAACGGCCATTGACCGTAAACAATTATACATGCATATCCGTACTTTGCAAGTTCTCGTTTGATACAATACGTCTTCTTCCTTTGGAAAACACGAGCTTTCATCGCGGAGCCATCGTACTCTGTACGGAAAGATAGAAACATATCCGAGAAAACGAGCGCGTTTTTCGTTTTATGATTTCCAATCGACCTGGTCCTTGTCGTGAATCATAAAATAAAAATGCATCCTACGCCCTGCCTGCGAGATTTGTTTTATGTTCTCACTGTCCCTTTGTAGTCACTCCGTATCCCGTATCCTGGCCTACAAATTCTTCTATACAGTAAACTCCCTGCTGGCGGACATGAAGCCCAGTGCGGGCTCCAATCGGAATGTTTACATGCCCTTGTTTCCGTGTTGTCCATTGTGACCACAAGTGGTGGGGAAGGGGGCCGTCTGACCTGCTCCAGGAGAAGAAATCTTGTCGGCACTCAGCCCGAGGAGATGCGGAACGGCGGCTACGACTGTGATGTGAAAAGCCATGCCTTCTAGATGCCACAGAGCTCGATTGCATTTACTTTCTCTTCGTGGGGGTCAAACATGTCGTAGCTACACGTAGAGATGAGGATAAACCGTCGAAAGAGAGAAACCTTCTGAGGACGACATGGTGACCCCGGACTCCCAGCTATGAAGAGAGAAGCAAAGCATATTGCACTGTACCCCTATTTGTAGCGGCTTTCCAACGGATGTCGATGGGAGATGCTCCGTTTTACCGTTGTTTTCGTTGTTTCGACACTATGGTTCCAAATTCTTTCCTTGACCAACCCTTAACATAAAATAGGGTGAACGCAGTGCCCAAGTACACATACACATAAGCATCACAACGCCAACGTGTGAAACACGTCGTAATCACAACGCAAAAAGTTTGGTACACAATGGGGCCACTGGTCAGCGAGCCGCTCACCGAAATTTACGTCCCAAAACGAATAGCGCCTCAGCTGCTGACCACCAAAACATGACTGACGTTTTCGTGCTTTCGCTTTCGCTTTCGTTCTCGTTTTTTTTTTCTTTTTTTTTTTCTTTTTTTCTTTTTTTTTCTTTTTTCCTTTCTTTTTCTTTTCTATTCCCGCACTTGGACTGCTCGTCATATTCCTCACCTCACTTGCCAGAGCCGCTATCACAATTACAACTGTTTACAGCGCTTCCACTATGTCGTACGAAAAGGACGGGCAAATGGATTTAAAGGCCTGAGCCGTCTGGGGCATTGACATTCATGTGCAGCGTGCAGAGGTTACCTACAAGGATCTGTGGAATCAGTCTCAAGGTTTTGGGTGATACGCCGCCTTCTCTGTGCTCCGTACGAATACATTTAGAGGGCACCATGCTCCAAAGTTTGGTACGCGCAAGTTGGTGGTGACTGTGGTGACAAACGAATGCGACACAAAGCGCGAACCCCCACAGGCCAAAGCACTGGCATCACCGTTACCATTGCCGGTGTCCCAGTCTGACAAACATACAACATGATGAAAGCACTTGTGGTCCTACGGAGTACAGGAGTACAGGAATCTCACAACGCTCACGGAACCTGGCAACTGTCGAAACTGGGGTGGCAATTATGGGAGCCCTCAATACTGGCTTTGCCATATTACTCCTACGTTGTCATTTCTCCGTAAGTCGTACTTCCACGACAGATGACCGCTCCATGTAAGATACATAGCCCCCACAGATGGTTCCAGATCTCTTGTTAAATAAGACGACATCTGGCAGGCAACACAAATTGGTGACGCCCTGCAGCGACATGACTGTAACTGGACAATGCTCCTGAAGTCAAAATGCATGCAGCCACAATGTCCACGCTCCCCTTTTGTGTTTAATATACATCATGACCACGATATGTGGGGGTGGATCGGCAGCACTCGCCAATCTGCTTGCTGTGAGATGAAGATACGTCGTGCTTCGTAGTCCAGCAAGAAACAATGCTATTGTTTCTGGCGGTCAAGGAGACGACCAAGGAGGTCGAGAAAGGGAGACGTCAATGGATCAGCACTGCGTTGGATTGATTTTCTTGTCAGCTGGCATACCGTCTATGACCACTTTCCCGTTTGCCCTCTGCCATATTCATTCCCCTTCTCATTACGTCCGGGCATGGTTCGCCTCATCTTTTGCCGGCCTTTCCCGTCGGACACTGTCCGTGATCAACAATCTCTCGCGCCAATTTGTATAGCTAGAGCAGTGCACGTTCTCCCGTATGCACAGCTGCACGTTTACAGCGTGCAAACATGAGGACGTGACTTTTGTCGTACTTTTTTGCCGTGTGTTGAAATGAGTTCAAAAAGGCACCAAAAGGGCAATGCGCGCGGCCCCCTTCCCCCCCTTTCTTCTCTTCCTTCTTTGCGGTGGCCTGACCCCCACGCCGACGAGGAGCATGTGGTCCACGCAGGGATTCGCTGTCTTGACGGAGTCTTCTGTGTTGTTTTTGTTTTTGACTCTTGTTCGGTACCAAAGGACGGAATTGGGGGGGCTATCTTTTGCAGACCGAAGCGACATGTACGGAGCATTAACGACGACAATGAATTCTCCGAGGAGCATGTGCAGGCTGTACGTCGTATGTCGTATGTTGTACGCCACGGGACGTTGTACGCAGAGGCTGATCTCGATTAACGGCCAAAATTACCATACTAAGTCGTGCTCTGTCTTGATTATTGCGACGTCGTGTCCGTTAAAACCGTTCGAGAAGAAGGAGAAAGCCAACAAGAAACCCCACGGAAGCGGGCAGCTTGCCAGGCAAATTACCCTTTGCCTGCCGCAAAGTCCCAAACCCGGAAATCTTATAATGCCAACGAAATACAACACCGCCCCTCGTGTCGCAAATTCCAATTCAGGTAATACTTGCGTCGTCAAAGTCTCCGTGTGTACATGTTACTTCCCGTCGCCTCTTTGTAAGCGTTGTATGCTGTACAACATACATTGAATTTCACTGTAGGATCCACGTTCTTACTTTGTGGCGAAGATCAGAGCTCAGAAACGAAGCAAAGTCAGCAACTGACCGAATGGTCTTGCAGGGTAGTCGGGCACAGAGAACCATGTCCAGGGCCACGTCCAAGGCCATTTCCAGGGCCACGAGAAGACAGCCGCAGAGCTTGTTAGGAAGAATCAAACAAAGAAACAAAAAAGTTGACAGGCACTTGGTCAGTCTGCGCCTGGCGGGGGCGAGAATGAAGGGAACAGAATACTGTCGGATGCGGCGTGGAGAAGGGAGGGGGAAACGTGAAGTGTGAGCGGGCCTAAACGTTGCAGCTGGGACCGTGATGGTTGGCTGGAGCAGGGGTTGAATGTTCCTCGAACCTGGACACTGGAAACGGAAGGAAGGCTGAACACGAAGGAAGAGAACAAAGAAGTGACAGAACAGAAAACAAGGACGGGGGAAAAATAAGAAGAAAAGTGACAGGTCATCTTACGCACTGCTGGGTCCGTTTGGTTCTGTTTTTTGGCCCGTTTTCTGGACACAGGATGGGAGTTGTGAGCGACTGATGCGGTGGAGGAAGGTCTTCAACGAAACACTGGCAGTTGGAACGGCATGTAGCCGTTGCGTCAACGACTGAATGGTCCGCTCAGGGCGTCGAACGGACTCGTGCTGACACGAAATCAAATATAAAAGTGCCGTGAAAACGAGAAACGACTAACAATGCCCCTATTGTCTTGAGCGGAATTACACCGAAAATACAATTTAGATACTCCTTAAAATCAAAAGCGTCGGCCGGCCATGAGACGGTAGAGTCCAGTATCAAAGAGGAAACAAAAGTGAGGCGCGAGGGCTGGTTGGACAAGATGGGGACGATCACAGGTGCGTGCGTACTGAAGACAGAGAGAGGCAGAAGGAACGATCGTCGCGGAAGAAGACAGCCTAGACTTGAAAAGACGAGCCGTTGCCAAACTGCGGCGCGGCGCGCACTCAGAGCGCACCGCGCCGGCAGCGCCAGTCCATGTACGTCGTAGGGCATGGTGACGGACCCGCTGTGCTGAAATTGGAGACGGAGGATCGACGACTTGTACTGAGGCGGAGGCCGCGGAGAGAGAAGAGGAGAGAGAACAGCCCGAAGAGGAAACATTATCCGCCGGAGTCTTTTCTTTCTTTCTGTTTCTTGACACAGAACAAGAAAACCCACCGAGGAGAGTTGTTGGCTGGAAGCATCGAAAGAGGAAGAAACAGAGTTGTTAGCTTGAGTCGGTGTTTTTGGTTTCGGCGGTCAGGGGCCTTCGTTTGCCCAGCGATGGCGAAATCGGTTGCGGGATGTAACGACGTTGAGGGTCGGCGACCTGTTGCTTTCTTTAATTTTCTTCCCTCTTATTTTTGTGCTCTCTTCCGCCCGCCTTTCCGCATGCGTTTTTTCCCTCTTGTTGACGATGACGCGGAGTTCGTACGTCCTTGCTCGCCTTATTTCAGCAAGGTCTTCTTTACATTTCCTTCGTAAAGCTTCCCTGACACTCTTCTTGACTCTTCTTGGAGTACTGTGGTACCTCATTATGGGGCAACACACATTGCCGAAGTTGCCTCTTCCCCAGTCAGACTTGCCGGTTTGTTTTGCATGTGGAGGTGGGAGTGAGAGTAAGTCGTACGGGGAGTACGGAGTACGACATGTTTGGTAAACTCTTCTGCCGTGAAGACCTCTGCACCCTTCGCTCTCACCTCGCCGACTCCCCTCTCCCCGATGGACCAAAAAAGCACGAACTGTGTGAATGCTGTCACAAAATGACACAATAAACAATGCAAAAAGTGACAATGGTACGGTACGTGGTCCCAGAGACCATGGGCTTGGGTCGCCTGGCGCGCTGCGTCTACGCCATTTCGAGTAAAGCTTGTTCAGGGAAAATTGCGTTTTTGTGACCGGAAATACGGATGCATGTGAGCGAGAAACCGGGCTCCTCATATTTCGTAATAAAGCGAGGAATCGAGCAGGAAGGAAGAAAGTCAAGAAAGGTGCTCAATGTTGCAGGGAGCGATGCGACTGAAAAGGTACAAAGTACAAAACTGCGCCGCAATGATAGCAACTCTGGAAGGCAATGGTGCCCTAGTACGAATTACGACTGTGCTTTTTGTGGCAAAGAGAGGATGGTACATGCTGAGAGAACAATTACAAAACAGCCAGCGTTGCATTCACTCCAAGTACGATAAGGTACAACATACACCGAGCGTGAGATAACGGTGTGCGTCGGAGACGGCCGCCACAAGAATTGAAGGAATCGAAGGAACCAAATGAAGTGAATAAACCAGCTGATAAGAGAGAGGGGTGAAGAATGTCAGCGGTATCAGGCTCGACTGAATAGCTGTCTACCGGGGATACGTTGGCGGTGATGATTGACGCATTATATTTCGACAGGGTAGAAAAAAGAAAATAGAAAAGAAAAGAAAATCAGAAATAGGAAGCTCAGCAACGGAAATGAGACAACAAAGAAAGAGGATGACACCGCGAAGGGTGGTTAGTCTACGGAGCGATGAGGGCCTTGCTCATGATAAGGAGCGGTGTCCCGTAGGCAGAAGACAATCGACCGATGAACTCCAGATGAAGGTTAAGGAAGGTGAGGGAGAGGGGGTGGCAGAGACATGACCGATGGGGTATGGCCAGAAAACCAAATATTTCAACCGACAAACGAAACGATTCAGCACCAAATGAAACCGGCACGCCGGAGCCCTCTCTGTCTTTCATTTGTAGAGGAGGAAAGGACGCTTTCAGTAGGAAACGTTGCTTCACATGGAATCCCAATGCCCCATTGTAAGACTCATTTTTACTGTTCACTGACGATAGCGGCAGCGAATGACAAAACACGGACCCCGGACCTTGACTATGCCCCGAAAAAGCAGAGCGGCACATTATATTAGGAGAATTTTTTATAATGGATTGGACGAGGATCTCTTGGACTTTAGGAAAAGTTTCGTGCTACGACGAGTGAGGTAATAAGGCCCGAAAAGAAGAGGAAAAGGGGAGATGGAAGATATTCCCGTACAAACAACGGACCAGCCGAAAAGACGGCGCCTTTTACAGCCCTGTTTGAGTGTGTCCACTCGTCTCCAGTGTGCCCCATAATGGCTGTCCCGTTTGCCTGGCTCTTGGGACGCAGGTGCATGTTATTTGCCAGATACCCACATTCCTTTCCAGGTATGGGCTGGGTCATCACCCAATGAATGTCCATTGTTCTGTCATGTACCGTCGTCCTTCCACACCATTTATTGCACTCCATACTGGTTGAAATGGGAAGAATTCAAGAAGCCATCAAAGGTAGAAGAGGTAGCGGCAGCGAGAAACAAAAACAATACCCCCCTCCCCAAAAGAAAGAAAGAAAGAGACAAACAGACAAACAAAAGGAATGGGGCATAATGGAAGCGTGGACTGGCCAGACGGCCGGGACCTTCAAGTGGACGACAATGGACGAATGTTTCAGTGAGGCCTTGTTTTGAGGGCCGCTTTCTAGCGTATCCTTCTCTCACCAGGGTCCGTCCATTAGGGTCTGACGTGCGCCGTTTCTTACTTGCTCGGGCCATCGACGGATTTTCTTGACCCCGTGAATAAATGTACTTTGTGGAGATGGTTCCAGGATTTCGGCCATTCTCGCCTGCCAGCCGAGGACGTTTCTCGCTGTTGAACTTGTTTCGCACCTTTTGGGATGCAGCATGTCGATTTTGACACGCTTTCCACCCACGGCCCGAGCTCACATATCTTTCGAGAGGTCAGGCTTCGACGGCCGAGAAAATGTTCGGGATGCGCCGTTGCGTTTTGGTGTGTGTGGGACGTCGTCCAAATGCGTGCAGCTCTCAGAGTTGGGCCGCCATGCAAGAACCAAGAAAGAAAGGAAAACAGAGTGCTAAAAGAGGGGGAGAATGTCGTGCTATGGCATGCCTAGTCTACGTCGTATATCCGTTTTATCCTACAGAGCTTGCGACGAAGGATTTGCTGGCCATTATGCTGTGCTACACCGCCTGAGATTGTCAAGTGTGGACGGACACGAATGAAAGAAAGAAAGAAAAAAAGAAAAATAAAGAAACAGCAAATGTCCCCGAGAGAGAACGGGCCGCTATGGGAGGACAAAAACCACGCAGGACTTGTGAACTTGTGAACTTGTGGACATGGCTTCTCGACTCGTTAAATGCCGTTGGAGGAAGGAACGGACGGTAAACGGTAGGGCCCGAAAGACACGGGCCGCTATCTCTCTTTGTTCTCTCCCTCACTCACATTTTCTCACATTCTCTCACCGTTTGTTGCTAGTGCCTGGTGCCCGTGACGAACTATCATTTAGTCATTTAGTTAGCCTCGTCTCCTCCTTCTTAGCGTCCCTCTTCCACACACCTCTCGTGCGCTTGTTCCCTTCCTTTCCCGCATTCCAGCACGTGGGCAGCGATAGAACGGTACAGTAGCCACAATGAGGTGGTTCGACAAGCTCTTGTCTCTCTCCGAGCCTTCCTTCTCGTCGACAACTACTGTGCCTTCACCGTTCTTTTGATTTGTTTCCTCCCGATCACAACATCCTCGCTCCTTGGCTTCTGGTTGACCCTTGTTAGTGTCTTTCTGGAAGTATCTTACTTACAATGCCAGCCGCCTTCTGCCATGTTCTTTACTTCCCACTCCCTCCCCTGTATTTCAACTTTATACCTTGTCGTCTCCAATTCATGTTTGTCCCCGTCATCGTTCATGCCACCTCTGTTGCGTTCTTGTCTGGCTTGCGTCGCTGCCTTTCATTCCCGCTCATCTCGAACATTTTCTTTCTAGTGCCCGTTTAGTCCTCCCTCACCATGCTAATGGCATGTTTTCGTCGAGGTTTACTTCAACAGTTCATCCTGTCCCCCGTTCTTTTCTTTTTCTTCTTCTTTTCTTATTTTAATTTTCTTTCAAAAGGACCTAAAACCTGTCCGTGGTGATCTCAGATTCTCGTCTTTTTCGAGTGCGTCTCGACTTCTGGCTCGGTTTCCATGCGTAGATGCGACGTAGGCGCCATTCAGTCTCCCAGAAACACAAAGGAATGCCACTACACCCCTGTCCAAGACACACCCCTCCTCCACCCGTCAATCTCTCCTTGGGTCATACACTGTGGAGCATTTGCGTCTTCCTTCTTTATCATTTTGGTCTCCAATGCTCTACTCTTTTTCTCCCTTTTCTCCGGTACCAAAGTTCCAATTCCCTTTTTCTTTCCCGTCCATTCTTTGCCGTGTGTGCCCGCCTTCTCCTCGTATGTTACTGGTCAACGCCTGTCGAAGCCAACCGAATGCCTCCGTCTCTTGTCTCCTACCCAGATACGTTCTTCGTTTGGCTAGCCCACCTTCGCCCAATGACCTCGGGCCGGCCAAGTATGCCGCAAGCGATGTTTCGTTAAATCACACGCATTTGCACAAGGTCGTAGCGAGTGCAGCCTGCAAGGAGTGTTGACGAATGGCTCGATCCGTGCGGCATTTGGCTGGATTTGAAATGGTGTAGCGTACAGAAGAACAAGGAAAACAAAAAGAATCAGTGACCTGTCAGCACACACCCCTCTTCGGGTTCCGCTCCTCCACGAGCCCGAGAAGAAAAGTACAAGGTAACTTTGTACCGATAGTGGAGGACGACGTCGACGGGAAGCAGGAGGCAGACTAGTCAACTAGCACAGTAACAAAGAGCATTCCCACCCCCCTTGTCCCTGTCGTGGGGTCAGCTTCTGGCCGTTTCTTTTGCTTCCTTTTTCGTTCCTTCTTGTTTTTATGTCCTCGCTTTATTATTTTATCGTTCTTCGCTCACGAATATCTGGATCGCTACGTTTTAAGTTCCCAATCCACCCCTGTCGCCTTCTACTGGCGTCAATCTTTACTGTTTCTATTTCTTTTTCTTCTTCCATCCCGTATCCGCCACACCTCACTCGGTATAAGAGCCCTTGCCCGCCCACGTCTCCCAACCTGCTTCCTGCATTTCGACACTTTCGTCGTCTTGCATTTCGTCAACACCCACAACGGAGATACTGCTCACGCAGCGCACAACGAAGAGAATAACGGCATAGAACAACCGTGATACCTAACCCTCATCGACACCTCGACTACACACACGTCTTCTCCCCACCACACGCCATTTCACGCTACGGGATTCATCTACCGTCCTGCCAGCAACCATCACGTCTCACTCTGTCACCGACGACGATAGTACATTTTACGCCTTACGCCGTACTCCTTCACCACCTTGTCAACATGTGTGAATTCACCCAGCGGGAGTACAGCTGCGGCCACTTCAAGTTCATCGCCGCCCGCTGGTGCAACCTCTACAAGCGCACCCACCGCCGCTGCCAGCCCGATATTGCCCATTTTGAATACAGAGCCGACGAGATTTGTGGTGAGTAACGGACTGGCTGGCTGGCACTAGCTGGCTATTTTTTTTCTTCTTTTCTTCCTTTCTTCTTGGTTTTGTTTTTCTTTTATTTTCATCTTTATGTCCTGTCTGTCCTAACAAGATAGGACAATGTCGTCCACAAGAAGTGCCGGCATGGCAGCACCTCATCCGTAGCAACGCCCCCATCAGCATCACCGGCATCACCGGCATCAACAGCCTCGACGACTGCTGCCGCGACCTGGACCTGGTGCCCTGGCTCGGCGCCGACCGCCCAGGCTCCTGCACCCGCCGGCCGCCAACCACGTGCCGGCCAGGGAGCATGACACCGCTCTCGCTCTCCTCACGCTCCGGATCCGGCATGGGCGTGCCTGTCTCGGCGTCGTCGCCGTCGCTGCCGTCGTCGTCGGCAAGTTCGTCTACCGCATCGTCTTCAAAGGCGTCGTCCAAGACAACGTCCGGCACTGCAACAACCTTTGGCTCCAATACCGTCTTATCCGGCAAAATTCGCCGGCATTCGAATCGAGCATCATCGGTGACTCTGCGGCAGTAGTTCCGCAGCGTGTGTGTGTCATTGCAACAGCGGCATTTTGTGTCTTATTTGTTTTCGGCCACTCTTTTCCGAACAAGTCTCCGGGCTTAGCAAAAGAGATAGGAAAGAAATGCGCCAGAGGAGTCGGAACGCGGCTCACAATACGACGTCGGTGGAAGACCGACGGCCAAAAACGTTGGGACACACTCTTTTGTTTACCGTCGTCCCCTTCGCCCCCGAATCTCCCCTTACACATTTCCAAGTGTGGGTACCATTGCTTCCTCACATTGGGACGGCATGCAGAAGGTAAATAAAACTCGCTCGAACATTTTACGCCAACCGAACACGCAGGCGGAGAATGGAGACGAGGCAACCTACAATTCGAGGCGGCACATGCACGCCCACATCTACGAAAAAAAAAAAAAAATAAACACACACACACACATTTCATACACTAGAACGGCACAGATCATGAGGGCCAAATTATAAGGCAATCTTCCGGTTACGTTATTTTATTTCGTTTTGTTTTGCGCTTGTCGTTTTCCTGCTCTTTTTTTAACACTCGGTCTCTAAACAACAAAAACGAGAAGCATACAAGGAGGGAACATCATATGGGACATATGGGTCTTTTGCATGCTGTCTGCTGTCTGCTGTCTGCTGTCTGCTGTCTGCTGTCCGCTGTTTCGGCGCTTTCCAGCATGCAAAGAAAGGAAAATTCAGGGAATATGGAGCTATATTTGATTATTGGGCTATTTGTTTTACCTTTGCTCTTACTTTGGGCAGGATACTGGAATTTTGGGAGGACTTATTTCTGGCCGAGTTAGCTCGGGGTTTATCGTTTTGTTTGGATTTTGTTATTTCGTTCGCACCTACGGATATGGGTATGGGTATGATCCAATTTCGGAGGATCTGCTTTTTGCGCGATAATCGGGGCGACTGTACGTTTGTTTCTCTCGTTTTGCTTCGAGCACATCGCCTCAATATTTTCAAGGCGTTTTTCCCACGTGCATTGTCTGGGGCACAAGGCACCACTGTCATTATCGCATTACACTACACGGATATATAGGTTACTTTTCTCAGGAAATCTCGCAGGAATATCACACACAGCAGGGTTGCACATTGCTCTCTTGTCTGTTGCTCACTGCTTTCGTTCCCGCCTGTCTCTTCTGTTGTTGATCGCCATCGAAAATGCCGGGTTTCGAATGACACTTGTCTGTTGGCCTCGTTTACCTTGTCTGTGTTGATCGCTCGTCTTGTCACTTTTTTGGTGCACTTCGCGGCATGTGCTCAACGTCCCGCAGGGCCACAAATGTGACGCTGTTTGCTTTTGTTGGGCATTTTATATCATTTTTGGTTGTTGCTCCATCAGTTTTGCCTTCTTTTGCGCATCGACACGGCGTTCCTTCTTAAACCACTGATTTGCTTGTGCCTGCCATTCAGGCAAACGGAACAGGAATAGGGGCAAGGCCATCGTACGCGGCAGCGGCGAGCAACAAACCACAACATCTAATGAGCGGCAAGGGTAGTCATTCGAAACATATTGGCATCATTCCGTGGTTGCCCCCGAAGCGGACTTCGATCCGCGGTGGCTCCTTCCAAACTGCGGTAATTTCTCCTCCTCTGATCTTATCTCGCGTGAATCTGTTGAATCTATTGAATCTATTGAGTCTGTTGAACCTGTTGGAACCACATCCAACACAGTATCCTCCTTTCACGTATTTTTGACCCCCTCCACACGCTTACAAACATCGCCAGTTCCGCGTAAGCTCCCTGACCTACCTGCCCCTCCTCTCACAAACGAGGAGAAGGAACAGAGTAGACAAGAGATGGGGCATCGCCAAGACTTCTTCCTGGCCAACGATTCCATATCCCACTACATGTCAAGTCCCCCGTTTGGCGTCGTTCCTTTGCACTTTGTCCCCCCACATCTGTTTCTTCGATGGCCCATGCCTGACCCCCATTTAGTTGGTTGCGCACTTTGCATGCTGTGGCCATTACACAACTCGCCATCCCCCACGGTCACAAGAACGGCCACGGGGATGATGGCGTTTATGTCTCACACTTGGCCAAAGTACAGGACAAACACAGCAAACACAGCAAACACAGCACACGGAGCACCTTGAGGCAGCAGGGCACACGTTGTATTCGCTCGCAGTACGACATGCTATGTACATTTGACTTCTCGTTGTCCGTTTTTTGCGCCGACTCCCCTGCCAGGCACTCTCAGACGTCGAGAAGCACAATCTCAACCAAACAAAACATGCAGATCGGAGAGAGTGGGGTGAAAGAGCATGGCGAAAGTGGAAAAACTCTTCCGCAAGATGGGGGACTGCAGGAGGCCAAGAAAAACAAAGCAGGCAGACGATGAGAGCGCACGTTGGTGACGCGGGTTCAATCAACCCCGGTCTTCTTTCCAGGTCGTTGTCTCCATGTCCACATGAGGAACCTCGCGGCTGCAGTGACTCTCCGACCTCCGACCTCCGGCCACCGTCCACCGTCCCCCCACGCCCACGCCGGCGCGTGTGTGGGCAGTTTGCATTTGGACGGAAAACTCAAGCACTCATAAACGGCTTAGGTTAGTATTCTCGCTTTCCACATTCTCCTGGCGAAGCCAGTGCAACAAACGACGACGCCGACGCCAACAACAACCAACAGACTAACAAGAAACGTGCAGTGAGATGTTCAGGGGCCCATGGCACATTGCACATCGCGCAAGAAACAGGCTCAACAGTCCTCGTATTTACTCCGTATACACGGCAAATGTGGCATCAACCTGCATGAAAATACGCGCCCGACGGTACCGTCGCTCGGCAGATGAGTGACGCTTTCTGCACTTCTCCACAAAACAGCATCCACAGGCTCTGCATTTGTGCTTTTTCAGATACGAAAAGAATGGCACTCGCTTAGAGTCACTGGCTCAGAGTACGCAGCATCTTCGTGAGAGATTGCCATTGCAGGGACAAGGCGCCCAGTCAGGACTTGCAGAGCATGATCAAAACATTGTGCATTATCCGTCAGGGGCCATTGGACCACTTGGCCACCCTGGCTTGAATCAGAGCGTTCGCTGTGATCTCGGTGAGCCCTAGGCCCACGTCGTCCGCGTGTATTGTTTTTCTGTCACAGCCAACAGCCCGCAGGTGGACCTTCGTCAGGTGATCGAACGCTCCTGTGCTTGAGCTGCAAAAGGTCCCTTACCGGGAGCCTGACCGTACCAGGTGACGTGCGGGTTGAGGGAAATCAAGCAAGAGGGAGTCAAAATGACAGAAGAGCAACAGGTCAGTACACCCCCAGACCCACACACCAGACCGGAAGTGAAAACAAAGTGGGAGGCCAACGCATTGCAACCCTGGCAGGGGAGGCCAGGCCCCCGCTGAGACCCGCCGTCCTTGCCTCAAAGTAATCCGGGCGAGTCTTTTCCTGCTTTTTATTTTGTCGGCTGCGTGAGTGACAGTTCCATGCGAGCCTGGCCTGGCCTGGCCTGATTCAAGTTTGAAATAGATGCCAAAATAGCTTCGGTGAGCAGGCGGCCGATATCCGATTGCTGATGGTTTCTCTCATGCGCTACCAGCAAAACTTGCAGTAAAAGCACGGCGAGAAAGAACTCAATGAAAGAAAAAGATCGACTTTGAAAAGCACTGGATACCATACCGGGACACATGCGACGCGTTCTGTCCGTGGTTCAGGTCATCTCAACAAGGCAGCATCACCATTGCTCCAGGCAGACTCCATTTCGCGCCGCAAAAGCATCACCGGATATCGTCATCCGAATCAAGTGCCGTTCTGCACAGGAAGAAAAGGAATCGATTTCCACTGTCACCAACCGTCCTCACAGGACAAGCTGCAACATATTGGCTGGCTGGCTGGCTGGGTACCCTGTAGGTTCCATCCGTACCGGGGAATCACGCAATCACGTAACGGTTCTCCCGACAAGTTTTGTTTTATTTTCGTCTTTTTATTTTCGAGGTAACGAAACGGTAGGTCCATTAATCTTTTGCCGCAATTTACTTCACCGAACGTAGGACCCTTTTCTGGTGATATCAACGGCTGCAAGAGAGTGGGTGCTCTTCACTGCCCTTTCTACTCTATTAGCCAAAGCATGTAAGAAAAAGAAGAAAAAAGTCCCAGAAAGGATAGCTCCGAAGTAGCTCTCAACGGTTTTTTTTTGGGCGAGGGGGGGGGGGGGGACCGACTAATGCATGTTGACCAACGAGGTATGGTCGGCAAGATATGGAGCATAAGCAGAGAAGGACGGAGGAAGGTTCCAATGCGAATGGAGCAACAAGAAATGGGGCCGTTTTCGCCACAGAGAGGGTCAAAACGTTTTGCGTTCGCTTCGTATTACGCCGTATCTGTCGCATTTACATTGTAGTGACGAGAAATATGGAGAGTCACGGTGAGAAGTTGATGATGATGATGATGATGATGATGACGATGATGCAGCGCCATGGCTCGAGCAAACCGATGAGCAGACCTGCAAACAGACGTGCAAACTACAACAGCCCGTGCATATGGGACTGACTTGGACGATCTACATTGCCAAATCCAGGGAGCAGTTCATCGAGCTGAAACGAGGCCAATCATCTGGAAGGACAAGGAAGGCAGAACGGTTTAGCGGCATGTACAAAAAACAACACACGCGCAGCGGGACATGCGATCTTTTGTTCTGCCATTCGTCTTCTTCCAACTAGAAGCAGATATGGTGCACCGGTTCGCTTTGATGCGACCCCTTCTCACCCCATTGCATCAAGGCGAGAAAGCCTAGGATGGCGCATGGCGCATGGTGAGCATCAGTGCCCAGTCCGCGCGAACATGCAAGTGGCTCGAACGGGAAAAGAGGATGATACAATTGTGGAGGGGGGGCGTCCACCAATTTTGACATGCATCGTCTGTTGAGCGCGACTGGCTCGCCAGGTCGAAACAGAAAGAGGACACAGACACGCTACGACGCATGGAGTATGCCTCCGTACACTAGCAGCAAAAAAAGAGGCAACCAGTTGACCAGGTGCACAAGGAGAGGGTGACAGAGCACAGGCAATATTGACCCATCGCGACTTTCTCTCCACGAAAGGATTCCTTTTCAGGGAAGCGAAGAGCGTTCTGCCCCGAGCTTGACGTCGTTGCCCCCCCCCCCCCCCCCTCGAGTCCCCGACCCCGTGCCCTCCTTCGGGATTAAATATATCACTTCTCACTTTTAGGGATCTTGTCAATTTCCCGATCCGGCTCCACTTGGCCCATCCTGTCTCGACATTGGTCGTACACTATTTTTTGCTCTTTTTCCTCATTGTCTGCTGTGAAAGTACGGCGTAGGCAAAGGGTGCACAAAAATACGCTGATCGGCCAACGTCTACCAGCTTGACTATTCTGACCTCTCATCTGTCGACGAGAACCTAACCTTAATCCCTATTCTTATGTGCTGATCAACTGGGTAGTGTAAGATGAGATTGCGTGCCCATCATTTGGTAGGACGTGAAGTGCCCAAGTTGATAGCCGATATTTGCATCTGTGGGCATTTGTCGTTTCCCAGAACGGTACCGTTTTCAACAGACGACTACAGCGCGTGGCCAGGCTGGGCGTAAACAACAGCGGTGATCTCGTGCTGCAATTACAGTGTGCTGCAGCGCACAAGTCGGCGTGCACACAGTAGGACGACTAGCTGAGCTGACACTCGAGTTAGACAGCCAGAAACGAAACATATGTTTCGACGGTGGATTTTCAAGGTGATGGTTATGTTTAGAGCAAATAGAAACGATGCAAAACAAGAAATATCATGTAAAGCGGTCTCTATATTTATGTGAATCCGACAAGTACACCTTGATGCCGTTTTTTAACTACTTTGTTTACCAAAAAAAAGGGGGGGATGGCAATTATGTCGTGCTATATACGTCACAATGAAGTTCAAGGCACAACAGTGTACACAGAAAAGATTTTCACACACCAGTCTATGCTTCGCAATATCCATTTAACATTGAACATTGGACTACTACCACGGCTCTTCTTCAAGAAGCCACGCTGGTCACGGATTGAACGGCCGCTGGAACGGCTGTGGCGACCGCGTGTGGCCAAGGCCGATGGCCGCCAGGCCCAAAAGTGCGCAGCGACATCATCACGGCCATGCCCGAAGACCCGGGGCATCATTTGACGATCTGACGTGCTGTGGCATGGTTTTCGTCTTGAACCGTCTATCTTTATCCACCTGCGTTTGCTCTCTTTGTTGACAGCGCGGCGTTTGACTGTTTTACGCGTTCGTTGTCTGTTTGATACAGTTTCTAACATCTTCCAACGTCTTCTTCCCTTTTCGTTGTGCAAACACTCGTTGTAGTTGTTCGTCTATAAATATGTGCCATGTTCTTGTCTGCCGTTCTTGTTCCTCTCGGCCTTTCATGGCTTCGTGTTTCCTGAAAGTGCGTCGCAGGACCCTGGCCGCCCACTTTCCCGCCTTTTTTCACACCAACATCCTCACCATGGCCCCCTTCAACATCCAGTCGCAAGACTACCGCGACTTGCTCGACATCATCGACAACCTGCGCTCGCAAGGCCTCGACCGCTATGTGGCCCTGCCCGAAATCATTGTCTGCGGGGACCAGTCGTCCGGCAAGAGTTCCGTGCTCGAAGCCATTTCCGGTCTGTCCTTCCCGACAAAGGACAACTTGTGCACCCGCTTTGCCACGGAGCTCATCTTGCGTCGTCATCCCGTGGCCAGCGTGGCCGTGTCCATCAAGCCGCACCACGACCGCAGCGCTGGCGAAAAAGAGCGCCTGCAAGCGTTCAGTGCCGACGTCGATCCCAACGACCCCGACGTCGGGCCTGTCATTGAAGCCGCCAAGGCGGCCATGGGACTTGTCGACGGCGGTGGTGATGGCGGCGCCAGCGGTGCAGACAACCGCAGGTTTAGCAACGACGTCCTGCGCATCGAACTCTCCGGCCCGCAGCAGCAGCATCTGACCCTCGTCGACCTGCCCGGTCTCTTCCAGGCGGGCAACGCCGAGCAGTCCGCCGACGAAGCGCCCCTGGTCCGCCGGCTCGTCTTGGACTACATGACACGGCCCCGCAGCATCATCCTGGCCGTCGTGTCGGCCGCCTACGACTTTGCCAACCAGGCCGTCACGCAGCTGGCCCGCGACGCCATGTCGATCCCCGCGGCGCCCGCACCATGGGCCTCATCACCAAGCCCGACAAGCTGGACGAGGGCTCCGACAGCGAGCGCGCGTTTGTCAAGATGGCACGCAACCGCGACGTGCACCTGCAGCTGGGCTGGCACGTCCTCCGCAACCGGGACCACACCATGCGAGCGGCGTCGAGTGCCGAGCGCGACGCCAAAGAGGCCGCGTTCTTCACGGCCCCCGGAAGCGCCTGGCGCACCGTCGAGCCCGCGCACCTGGGCATCGGCCCGCTGCGGCCCAAGCTCAGCACCGTGCTCATGGACCACATCCTGTCGCAGCTGCCGGCCATCCTGGCGGATGTCGATGCTCTCCTGGCCGAGTGCCGCCTGGGTCTGGCACGGCTGGGCTCGCCGCGGGCGACGGCAGGCGAGCAGCGCCAGTACCTGTCGCGCATCAGCAGCCAGTTTTCGACACTGGTCACGGCGGCTGTCAACGGCAGTTACACCGACGCGGCCTTTTTTGGGAACGTGGAGCCGCGCTCGGAGGAGAGGGAACACACGGCTGGCGTCGAAGAGGAGGAAGACGACGACGTCGCAGAAAATCCAAACACGCAGGACAACAAACAAGACCACACAGGCTACCGCCGCCGTCTCCGGGCCGTCGTGCAAAACCGCCTCACGCGCTTCGCCAAGGACATGCACAATCGCGGACAGACGCGCAAGATTGTTTGCGACTCTACCAGCGATGAGAGGATCGAGCACAGCAACGGCAAAAGGATCCGCCGCGACGACTACGTCGACGAGGTCAAGACGGCGATTGCCATGTCCCGCGGCCGCGAGCTGCCGGGCACGTTTAACCCGCTCGTTGTTGGCGACCTCTTCCGGGACCAGTGCAAGAACTGGGGCCGCCTGGCCGACGAGTGCACCGAGAGTGTCCTGCAGTCGTGCTTTGCCGCAGTCGCCGCCACCCTGCGCCACATCACCGTCCAAGACACGGCCGAGAAGATCCTGCAGAGCCGCATCAACCCGGCCATGACCACGCTGAAAAAGGACATGGCGGACGCGACAGACAGGCTGCTGGCGGCCAACATCACGGGCCATCCGGTGACGTACAACCACTACCTGACGGAGACCGTCCAAAAGGTGCAAAACGATCGTCTGCGGGCCTCGCTTAGCAATGTCCTCTGCAGTTACAGCCGTGACGACGGGATGACAATACCTCATTCGACCATCGAGACACTCCTGGACAAGCTGCTGCGCGCCACCGAGCCCGACATGCAGCGCGTCGCCGCCTCCAACGCCATCGACTACATGGAGGCCTACTACAAGGTCGCCCTCAAGAGCTTTATCGACAATGTCAGCGTTCTCGTCGTCGAGCAGTGTCTGCTGAGCAAGCTGCCAGGCCTCTTCCCCCCCGACACGATTTATGCCATTGCGGACGACGACATTCGCCACCTCGCCGGCGAGAACCCAGATGCCACGGCCGAGCGGGCGCGTCTCGTGGAGAAGAAGACGTGTCTCGAAGCGTGCGAGAACGAGCTGCGACGCCTGGACAAGCACCGCGTCCCGGCCGCAGACGAGGCAGAAGACGGTACGTCGACGACTGACTAGGTATGCGCTTTGTGGGATTGGGGGGTGTATGGGACTGCTTCACGAATTGCCGTGGAACTGACCGCCCATCTTTATACAGATCCAATGCCACCTTGGTTTTCCTTGCGAACCGACTTGGACCTAGACGAGGCGCCACCACGGGGCGCTGAAATCGTTGAAATCGTTGGTATGCCGGAGCCGGTGCCCGAGAGAGAACCGGAGATGCATGCCTGTGGAGAGTTTTCCCCAGCTGAGCCCTTAGCTGAGCCCTTAGCTGAGCCCTTAGCTGAGCCCTTAGCTGAGCCCCTAGCTGAGCCAGCCATCTTCGAGCCAGTTCATTCTGCAGACCGTGTCGAATTCGAGAGCTTCAGCTTTTCTAAGAGACGCCGTAAGCCGAGGCGCTAAGCCGAACGTCTTGCCAAGGTAAGCCCAGTTACCATTGCAGGGCAATGTTCCGTGTGAGATCCATCCACTGGCCGAGTAAGAATCAAGAAACATGGAACTGGGGTGCAGCGGAATAGTAAGACAATAGCAAGTGCGGTGAAGAGGTTATGCTTTCATTTCTTAGGGTACCCTTGTCGAACATGGTCGAAATACTTCGTACACTGTAGACGGTAATATTAAAAATATGACTCATAACTATCATGAATAAACTAAACATGTTGTAAACGACTGACTTGCTTCGCAGCACATCGCCAACAATGCCAACAATGCCACCTATTTTCCACCCCTGATGCAGGCGACACACTTGCCACGGATCACCATCCTGTGCGCCTTTGCAGTCGTCCTGTGGCAGAACATCGAATTGCAGTACTCTCTCTCCATGGTGTCAACATGGTAGTGGCCACAGTCGAATTTGAAAATGAGGTAGAACTGGACACACATGATGCCGTATGTGGTTTGAAAAGTCGTATGCTGTTGTTTTGTCTTTGACGTATCCCTGTTTTCCTTTTTTTTGTCCTTTGTTTTGTTTGGTACCGTTTTGAGACGTGCCTTTTTAAACTGTCGCCGTCTGACAGGATGTCAGGCGAGTGACGGGAATGTCAATAGGAGTCAATGCCTTCCAAAGCGACTTGGGTTCATTCACGGGGTCACTGTACTGTTAGAGTGAATAACCGTTCCATCTCATTATGGAATCACATCTTTGTCACGACCCTGTCAGTTACAGTTGAGATTTAGCCAAAGTGTAGAGACATTACGAATTTACGCAGTTCCAGTCACAGAACAGTGCAAAGAGGCACCATACGTAGGCACAAAAGGCTACATTTATCTGTCAGAAGCACTCCATGTTTTGTTGTCTCTTAAAATCTAACCGAATCATCGCCCCAATGCCGATTGTCCAATTGCCCAATTGCCCAATTGCCGCAGTGTCTTACAAAGATGAACCGATCTATCCAGTGTCTTTCTCTGCTCGTAATACCGAATATCCAACAACCGTTGTCCTCTAGAAGCTTATTCCCTGATCGCGTCCGGTTCCCTTTTTCTCCGTAATGCCGACCGTGTCACGAATGCCGCTCTCCATCTCGATCGTGGCCCGCGGCAGGCCGATGCCGATGCCAAAGAAGACAAAAATAGCCCACTTCCAGCGGAAAGGGTTGAAGGCGATGCAGAAGACGAACCACCAGATCAGCTCCAGATAGGTAAAGAAATCAAAGGCCTTGGTCGGCGACCACTGCTTGAGGACGCGCGTCATGTCGATCCAGCGCTCCATCCAGAACGGCGAGGGACGGGTCAGGGGGTCGACCAGGAACATGAGCAGGATCCGGGTGTAGATGCCAATGTGCCAGTTGCCGACAGTGCCGATGGCGGCGAGGTACGTGCTAGAAAAAAGGGGTGTCAGCATATGGTACCTCTTTTGGTATCCTTCAGGGCGTGGGACCTACCAGTTGATGGCCGAGATCGAGGGATGCGTCGGCGGGAACGTCTGGAGATACCAGTTTGGCGGGTCGTACGGCTCGTCGAAGCAGTCCTCTGGCAAAATGGAAAGGGACGGGCGCTTGAAGCCCGTCGCCAGCACAACAATGTCGGCGTCAATCTCCTCGCGGTGGCCGGGGCCGTTCTTGGGCACGCCCTGGCCACGGCGGTTGACCACGACGCCCGTCTCCGAAAACTTTTCAATGTCGCAGCGCACCCACTGGGCGGTGCCGGCGCGCAGGTTGTCCATGACGTCCGAGTTGACCATGGGCGTATCCATAAAGAGGCCCTTGTTCTCGGGCGGCGCAATCTTGGCCAGGTCCTTGCCGTAGAAGAAGCGGCGGAGCAGGCTCTCGGGGATCCGCGAGAACACCGTCTCCTGGCCCAGGATGTTGAACGACAGCAGCACGTCGACGACAATGTTGCGCGGGATGATCCACTTCTCGCTGCGCGCGAGCACGTACGTCTTCTCGGCCTTTGTCTTGCCGGCAAACTCGAGCGCCTCGACCGCGCTGGCGCCGCCGCCGATAATGGCAATGCGCTTGCCCTCGGCCGACTTGCCCGTCAGCTCGCTCGAGTGGTAGATGTCGCCCTTGAACGACTCCATGCCCTCAATGTGTGGCTTCTTGGGCTCGCCGCACGTGCCAATGGCGACGATGACGCCTTCAAACAGGCCGTTGTCCGGGCTGTTTATCACCCAGCGGCCGTTCTCGTCCTGGTACACCTTGTCCACCGTCACATGGTACCGCGTCTTGGACCGCAGGTTGTACCGCTCCCACAGCTTCTTCACCTGGTCCACAATCTCGGCGCGGCTGGGATACCCGCGCCGCCAGCGCACGGACGGATGGAAGCGGTACATGGCGGAGTGGATCTGGAGACCCGACGTGTCGTTGACTTGGCTCCAAATGCCGCCGAGGTGGTCGGGCCCGCCGGCCTCAAAGAGGACGACATCAAAGCCGTGCCCGACGCAGTGCGCCGCAGCCGTCACGCCGGTGATGCCGGCGCCGATGATGGCCACCTTGGGCCGGCGCAGCTTCTTGTTCGGATCCGGAGCGGCCGGGGACAGGAATCGGTCGATGGCGCCCTGCCACAGCTGGAAGCCCAGCGTGATGGGGTTGAGTGAGTAGCCTTCGTCGGATGGCATGGTTGCGGCTAATACGGACGGTGTTTTTGTTGTCGGACGTGCTGGCGTGCGTAAAGCGACGACAATGAAGCGGCAAATCGATATGTTGTTTTGATGTAAAGAGTTCCTCCCAATCGTCTTTTCAATAGAAAGGGAAAACAGCAGGAGCTTGAAAGCTTTGCGTTGCAGCTGGACCCGCTTATGTCATGACGTCACTGGCATGCACTGTTAGTGGGTACGCATGTGAAGATTACTTTGTTTGACAAGTCAGGCACAAGCACATGCCAAAACCAATGAAATTCAAGCAAACACGCACAGGGATCCGGCGATTGTGCTGCATCTCGTCCAATACCGAGGGCTCTCTTCATTCTTTCATTCAGGAGCAACTTGGAATGCTCAAGGCAGAATAACAGTGAATCCAAATCGAGCCTCCCATTATTTGGAGATAGGCATTTAGGGCACAAGATCATTTTCCATAATACAATCAATAAAGCCTCATAGAGTGACTTCAATGTGATATCAAACTCCATTTACTTATGGCCAACGGCCTCGGCGGAGAATCAACAGCGCATGATAACTGCAAGTCAAACTGGTGTAGATCACCGTATTACTCAAAAGAACACAGAAGGATGCGTAATAATTCATTCATTCATTTATTATGCCATCAATTCAAGGTATCCAAATGAAAATGCCAAACGCAATACAGGACAAAATGAAAAATACTTGTTTGCCCGCTGTGTCCAAGAGTTTTACCTAGTTGTTTCTATCCTACATGACCTTCTACTTTAATTACTGTCCTTCACCGGCTCCGTTGGCCTCGACGTCCGTTCCACCAACAACTGCCGGAATTGTGTTCCGAGAGCGTCCACTACAGGCAGTACGTTGGGCGGCCGTGGACCGACATCGATGCGGCCGGGTGTTGCGGCCGATGCTGGGATGGGCGTGGGCGTCCGCTCCGGTGACGTATTGCGGCTGCTGAGGGCACTCGAGATGCCACTTAGGAAGCCGCCGTCGAGCTTGCGAAGATTGCTCTTGGAGGACGACGCATTGCTGCCGCCACCACTGAGTCCGTTGGGGCCGCCGCTGTTGCCGGCACCAGAGGGACTTGCACCCGTCTTGCCTGGTGCCGTGATGTGGGCGACGTCCTTGCCGTGCCGCAGAGGGCCATAGGCGGTGCCGGGGCCGATGACGGTATCGTCCAGCAGCTCCTGCCAGCGGGCAATAAAGCGACCCGAGCCTGGGGCTTGTTTTGAAGAGGGGGACGACGAGGAGGTACTCTCGTCCTCCGCCGTGTTGGATGGCGCATTGATCTTGTCGAGCAGGACTTGTCGCTGCTGTGCGGCAGCCTCATCAAGTGCGCCAAGGTAGGCAACCTGTTCATCCAGCACGGAAACGACGTTGGTCTGGACATCGGCTGGCAGGGTTGCAAAGAGGGCACGCAGGTCGGGGTCCATGGCACCAGCACTGCCCTCCAGCCGTGAAGCACCCAGGTCGTTTTTCTTTTCTGTAGATGCTGTTGGCGTTCCGTCCCGGTTCCCCGACTCGGACGCGCCTGGACCCCGGAATATCTTGATGGTTTCAATGGCCCATCTGCGGAACGTTTCCCGAATGTCGGGCGTGTCGTGTGCGACGCGATGCAACCACTTGTACAGCAGATGCCGATTCCGCCGCAGCAGCTCCACGTAGTCTTTAATGGTGGGGAGGATCCGGTCCTCGTTTTTCGACGTCTTGGACGCCGGCTTGGTGCCCTTGCTGATCTCGATGAATTCGTTGATGAAGCTCTCAATGTCGCTGACGTGCTCCTTGAGGTCAATCTTGTCGTGGATGCCGCGGATGATGGGGTCGAACGCAGCCACGCCGTCGCGCACGGCCTGCGTGAACAAGTCGGGGCTTTGCCGGCAGAAGACGTTGGTGAGCTCGCGACGGTCGTGTACCGAGAGCAGCGCGGCGTAGTACTGTGCGAGTTGTGCGTACTGGGACTCTGTGAGCGAGGACGTCAGGCTGGGATCGACCGAATCGAGGATGGCGGCCACCATGGAGGCGTGGTGCCCGTCGTTGGTCGAGGAGGCCTTTGTCAGGCTCTCGTTTCGCACCGCCTCGTGGTAGGCCCGCGGCCGTGCCATGTGCTCGCGGATGGCGGCCAGCTGTGCCTTGGAAGCCGTCCTTTCCTTGTCGATCTTGTCGGCCGCCTTTTTGAAATTGGACGCGTCGTACGACAGCACAAGCGACACGATCCGCTGCAGCAGATTCATACCGTCGTCGGCCGTCGACGTCAAGCCAATCCAGTTGGTAAGGCCACCCACGCTCAGCTTGGCGAGCAGCAGCTTCATCATGCCGTTGATCATGGTCGCCGCGTTGCTCACGCGCAGCGTCTGGCGCACGAGCGAGTACGGGACCAGTAGCTGCACGCTGTCGACGAGCTTCGTGAGGTAGCGTCCGTTGGGTGACAGCACAAACACGTAGTGGAGGAACTCGGCGATGTGCACAATGATGTAGTCCGCGGCGGCGGCGACGGCCGGCGAGTGGCCCTCCATGTCTGGGTGCGTGGCAGCGTACGCAAACAGCTCGTCCACAAGGTCGTCATAGACCGCGGCGCGCAGTACGTCGTCCCACGCACGCGCAAAGTCGGCGGCGTTCGCTGTGTCGTACGTTTGTTCCGCGAGCGTCTTGTCTTGCTCAGAAGTGGGGTGTGCTGGATACCCGCCCAAGGCTCCGCGGCCCAGGGACTCGACCAGCGCCGATGCGGCCGTCGCCAGCATCTTGCGCGTGCCCATGGCGCCCTGGTCGTAGCTTTCCGACAGCTCGGCCCCGGCCAGCTGTTCCATTATGCCCTGCACGCGCACATGCCAGAAAGCAGGCGGCAGTGTCTGTGCGGGCGGCAGCGTCATGACCGTCTTGTTAAAGAGCATGTGCAGGATGGGCGAGCGGGACTGCCGCGCATAGACCACATTGGTCGGCGTGCTGCCGGTCGCATCGTTTTCATCTTTGCCCTCCTGCTGGTCCCTGTTACCGTTGCCCGTTGACGCGGGCGGTTTTCGTTCCACAAATGGTGTGCCATAGGCAGAGATCGTGTCAGGATCGCGAAAGTCTTGGACCTCATAGTATGTCTCATAGCGTGTGAGGATGTCAAAGAGCGCATGCAACTGTGGTGCGCTCAGAGTCGCTGCCGCCGTGTTCGCCGGCGGGCGTCCGGGTGGTGGGCCGGCATCTGTATCAGTTGCTTCGGTCGGCATGCTTGCTATTCATGGGACGGCGAGTAGTGTCAATGCTGTATAAGATTCAATTTGTCAAAGCGGTCAAAGTGACCGGAGAATGGCTACAGTGGATGAGAGTTGTTGTGTTATGAATTTGCCAGAGGTTGCCAGTTCTCTTGAAATGGGAGGAGCCCCGTGTCGTCCCCGCGTTTACTGAACAATAAACCAAAAATTGTGACGGCGTGTGCCTGGTTCCTTGCACCGTTTTCGGCTGGTCTCGTTGCCTACTGTGTTTGTTGTCACTCGCTCAGTGGATTTGACGTCACAGGCGATCTCGGCTCCCCGTCTTTAGCGCTTTAGTGGCCGTTGGGTACTGGAAAAAGTAGCCGCTTGCTGAAAGTCCCCCGAACTGGTCGATGGATCGGCGGTGGCAGTCGACGAGATTGACAGACGACACACGGTGTGTTTGCAACTGGAGGTGTGCATTATACGCAATGACGAAGGTTTCAACTTTCTACGGCGTATTTCGTGGTGAACCGGACGATGCTGTATGTCGTAAGATGCAGAGTACGTCGCATTATGTGCCAAGTCAGCCTTGGAGAAGTTGGCAGATACGACGCTTCCGTCCGAGTTACAGTTATAAGTCAGCACTCTCCTGGGCTGTTAGCGACTGACACAACTGAGCCTTGCGGCTCTGCGGCTTTGCAGCTGGTGACTTTAGTGTTCTTGAGGGGAGAGGGGCGCACAGCCACGGCCCATTATGGCGCTACTGCACGCTAAATTTACAGCGACTGTGGCGGACATTGGCGGGCAGTATACGAACAGAGGGACGAATAGGCCTTCACCGCCTTCTGCGTACAGACATAGCGGCAGAAAAAGCCGTTTGATAAGGAAACCGCGCGACGCGGCTTCCAAAGGCCATCGCACACGACGTGTATGCATCGACGACATCACGACATTTCCACTTCGGCCGGTGCCCAGCGAAACAGCGCCGCGGCGCATTATATCCAAATCCCGGCGAAGCACACCGTTCTCTGATACTCTCATGTGACGCTAAATCCATCACGACAGTGCCGCTGATGCCCATCCACCTCTTCGATCCGACAACGGCTGCCGAGGCCAGCATTGGCAATCAATCTTTAGCACCATACGAGCCGGGTCGACAACCGATACGTACCGACTAGACAACGACCAAAACTTGTGATAGTACCTTCGCGTACATGGACCGCCGCTAGGCACCTGCTGGCTCAGACATTGCTCGTTAAGCGCTCGATAGCTGGCTCCGTAACGCGAGAACGGAATCACACAACCCTGACCATGGGCCGACGCGGCCCGAGACATGGTGGCGGAGGAGGTGGAGGTGGCTTTCGCCAAGGTGGAGGTAACAACTACAGCAACAATCAGAACAACGGCGGCGGCAGCGGGAAGAGCACGCATAATGCACACAACGCACACAACGCACACAATGGCCACCCGCCACCACCGTCACAACCCCAAGTCATCACTGAAGAGCACCCGCCCGTCAAGGGCCCCAACCCGGGCTACATTGCCGTCGGCAGCCAGTATATGCTCGAGCAGCAGCTGCGCACCTTGCAGCGCGAGACCGGATGCGACCCTGCGCGCGAGGATAGTTACCGGCTCCAGGGCGTTCAACTGATTGACAATGTGCGCCAGGCGTTGCAGCTGCCTGTCAAGACATTTGCGACCGCCTGCACCTACTACCACAAATTCCGTCTCAATTTCCGGGACGCCGAGTACAATTTCCAGGACGCCGCGCTGTCGGCGCTCTTTGTCGCCTGCAAGGTCGAGGATACGATCAAAAAGTCCAAGGAGGTGCTGTGCGCCGCCTACAACCTCAAGAACCCGGACAAGCCCACCACGCCCGACGACAAGATCTTTGAGCGGCCGTCCGCCATCATTGTCGGGTTGGATCGGCTGATCCTTCAGACGGTCGGCTTTGATTTCCGCGTGCGCTACCCGCAGAAGCTGCTCATCAAGCTGCTCCGCCAATTGATTCCTGCCGAGGACGCCCGGGCGTTTCTGGGCGTCGCCTATCCCATGTCCATTGACCTGTACAAGACGTTTGCGCCCATCAAGCAGACGTCGTTTACGATGGCACTGGCCTCCATTGAGCTGACGGCGCGCATCCTCGACGACAAGCATCTGGACCGCGTGCGGCAGCTGACAATCGCAAAATCAAGCATGGCTGGCGGTGGCGGCGACGGCTACTATCACACGAGCCGCAGCTGTGTCGTTGAGACGCTGCTCGACTTACTCGACCTCTATACGCAGTTCACCAAGAGCACCAAAGTCGGCTCGCAATTCGACCTCAACCGGTTCATTGACATTAAGATCAAGATCAACCAGGAGGTCGACGACGACCCGGACCTGCACCGGACCGACGCCTGGTATGAACAGTGTGGCGGGGACAACCATGGTGGGAGCAATACCATTCAGACACCTGGCTCGATCAGGTCGCCGGCCACAACGGGGTCGGGGCCTCATGCTGGCGGTGCTGGTGGTACAGCCGGCGGTGGCTCCTCTGGTGTTTTTGGAGCGTCTGTGAAACCACGCAAGCATGTAGGCACGATGCGGTTCTTATTTGAGGTTGGCAGGATGCGGCAAGAGGAAGCCGCGGTAAATGAGTATTTCAAAGAGGAATACACCGAGGTGGAGACTGAAGTGGACGAGCTTATACCGGAGTCAAGTCGCGGCGGCGGCGGCGGTGGTGGCAACCATCATCACAACGGCAACAACAACAACAACAACAACCGGAGCCATGCCCCGTCTAGGCGCGAACGGAACAACCACAACCACCACAACAACCAGAACCACCAAAAGCAGGGCGGCGGTGGTGGCAGCGGTGACGCAAACTGGGGGCCATACCAGCGGAGCAGGAACAATGACCACCGACACCACAAGGCGCGGAAAGGTGGTGGCTACTGTTAGCGGCCTGGCCCACCAGAGCCCGAAAACACTTTATACGTTGTTCAATACCAATGCAATACCACCATGATGTTCTGTCATTTGTCTTACATTTCATGTTCTCCTTCCATCGTCCTTGTTTAATGCATCTACACCTCTGTGAATATTACAGACGATTCTGAGCTCCTGCAACGGTCGATTGTTGTCGTCTTTGTTGATACACTCACGCCCAACCTTATTGGCAAATGTGAAGAGTGCAGATGTACCGGTACGTGATCGAACCACTGTCGACGCCTTGCTCTGTGATGGAGGGGCGTGTGATTGACCTTTAAATCCTCCTGCCCTTTTGAACTGAAGAACGAGAGGGACGTGGCTGAAAAAGGAAAAGCAACGAGGGTGTCTCCACAAACAAAGGTACGCAGCAGGCTCTTTTTCGTCATACTCTAATCCCTTACGCACCTAGTTATCAAAAACCTTTGGGATTGGAACACAGGTTAAGCTCGCTCCAGCTCAGGTGGTTCGCCCCACGCGCTCGTCCCCCCTCTCCCCCCCCTGGCATGCCACGATACCCTACACCATGCACCACACAAGCACACACCTCTGCGTCGAGCTCTCTCTTTCTCTCTTTCTTCAGTCCTGCTCTGACTCAGTCCATGTTTGCATGTGCCAAGGAGAGCAAGCTCGTATTCTGAGAGTTTCGGCATCGTCCGGTTTTGTACTTCACAGGCTGCAGAGGCATCCACTTGTCCGGCTGCTAAGAGCACGTGGAGAAAGCCGCCGCAGGCAAAGGGCAGATGTTGGACTGTCCTCCTGGCGACATTGATCTAGGTCTAGGCAAGGCTCATACGGTGCTGATCTGTGATGGCTGTTATTTGAGTTGTACACCGGGTTCAGCTCACCGACCAACGGAGATATAGTACGAATGTTTGGAGTAGTAGGACAGTGTCCATTTCCCCCAATGGCTGCCGCCTTGTACTTGGTTTTGATATATCTACCAGCAGCAGATAACCATGTTCCACGCAAGTTGCCGTTCGCCACATGCAAGTCACTGTCTTTTCTTTTTTTTTTTTTTTCTTCTTTTTTTTTTTTCTTTCTTTTCTTTTTTTTTTTCTCTCTTTTTTTTCATATTCTGCATATAATGACAGGTAACAGTTTTTCGTGATCGTACGAGTGCTGGGCAAAGTGGGTTTTGGGATATGCCAAGACCGCAGCGCGTTAGACTACATCGTAGGTAGACTCGAGCTTACAACTTCCCTTTTGGTACGGTTAGTTGCCGCCGGTGTGGTTACCCATTTTTATTATATTTATTTCTTTGTCTGTTCTACTTACGCGCCTGAAGCTGGGGAGCAGCGTCAAACGGTTATAAACCAAGGGCGATAAAGCCCCGGCCCTTGTTCTAGACCCTCACGGTCTGGCTGTGAACTAGAGAAGTCCGGTTGTGGAGATGATCAATGATCGCCCTGGTGGTCCAGCTGAACGGGGGCGTGTACACCTTCGCAAGTCCTGTTTGCTTGGTGCCGTTTCTAGATGGGGTCCTACGGAGGTTTTCGAGGACAGCGAGAGAGCCAAGACACGCCGTCGAAATAAAACTACTATTCTATAGAGACATAAACGGTTAGCAAAGCCGGGAAGACAAAGAAGGTAAACCGAGAAAGTAAACCACCAAATACGCGCGCAGAAAAACGGTATTACGTGGTAACTTAAAAAGGCTCTATGAAGAGGGGTAGCCGCAAAAGATAGTCATAAGAGTGGGAAACAGGGCTACCTTGTTGGACGCAGGCTGATCCAAGACATTGGCGTTTAGGTTGTAAGACGAATTCGTTGGCGATCTTATTTTTTTTGCACATGAAAGCGGCAGTAATTATCAGCATCAACTGTACTGGGCAGAGCACTATCTGCCGCCCAGCCCATTATAGATTTTTGATGGATTTTCCGGTCTCCTCGCCCGTTTCGATTTCCATTTTGTCGGCAACACCGCTCTGACATCGCCGACTTCCACTCAAGTATCCCTGCGCCTCTCCGCCCAAGGCGTTGTTATGCTTTTCGGATGTCGCCGATGCGGACAATGGCGCCCAATTTTTTTGAAAACTTATCTGGTTCGGAGTTTTTTCCCTTTCTTGTCCACGTTTTCTTCCATTTCATTCGCTGCACTTGCTGCGACAATTTCCCCATCACTTTGTTATTAGCTACATTTGCAACTATGACTCCCCAGCCTTACCAGGATATACGTCCAAAATGTCTATCACCAAAATCAATGTCACCCAACATAATAATGTATAACAACATAGAGGACCAGTCCAGTCGATGCTGAACGACCTTGTCCGTGGTGGTAATTGTACTACCGACCGTAAGAGGTTCACAGTTCGTTCTACTCTAGATGCCTGCATCCCGTTATCAAACGGAGGTCACGAGCTCTTTTGAGCCCCAACAGCCTCAACTCCACGGTTTGCCCCTATTGTCAAATTTACCGAATCTACCGAAGTTACCGAACATGTCAAATTTACCCACATTGATCATATTGCCCAGATCCTTCACATTGGCACATTCTTGTATATGACAGGTCTTTCCGTGTTGCCAGTTCGACTCAAATCGGTCGGTTATTTAGGATTGGCTGCGAACGCTCGTTTGCCTTAACCAGGTTGGCGTCAGCCTTGTAACCCGCACATCGCCGTACTTCCACTCCGATGCTAATCTCCACCACACGGTGTAGACACACTGCAAGGAGTGGGTATACAAGAGCGATGGCGATGTGTTGACGAGCCTAGACCATGTCCTAAAGTCCATTCCTGAAAGCAGTCAATCTGTGTGTAACCGACAATCTGAATCTGCATGTGATATCGGTTTTTTACTGGTATCTGGAGATTATGTCATCCACTCAATGGACCGTATACCAGAATTACTATACCGTTGCAGAAAAGTTGATACGCCTGCCTTCCCGAACCATCACTGGATTGAGATGGCTGTGCGGCCGCGGAGCGAAGAACCTTCGTCGTATACCGGGACATACCAAACCGAAGACGGCACTTGACGTCAATTCAATTTGTGCCTGAGATTTCTCCGGCGTGACGTTTTGTACGGCACTTTGCACGGCACTATACGACATGTCCAAACATCTTCGATAACAAGGTACTTCCATAGTCCAGAACAAGAGGCTCTCGGTTTACACGAGGTGGACCTCATTTTGAACGTGGGTTGCGACTTCGATTTCCCGCCCACAGTGATTGTCGGCGGCCGGGACGACCGTATGGTGTCCGTGGAGTACAGTCGACGACTATAAAGATCCTCCAGGGACAAGGCGCGAAGAGCATGCTGGTTGACGTGCCGGGCGAGGACCGCGTGTGTTATATTGTGAATGCAAGTTGAGTCGACGACGTGAAAATTGCGGCGGCAAGACTTTGTCTTGGGAGTTTCTTCCGTTGACAATTTTTTTATAAAAAAAGGAGAAAAATGATGAATATAAAAGAATAAGGACAAGATAAGCTCATACATTTAGCGGCTGTAGATGCACTTGCGGTTGGCGTCGGGACAATGGCGCGATATGCTGTGGGGAGGCCTGGCCCTTGTCGGCTGTGACCCGCTACGGGGCTCAATACCCCGCGTACGGAATACTGCTCGAACTCCACCGAAGTCGGCGGTTCTCCGAGGCCGCTCGTGCTGCCGGGCTCTCCACAGAGGAAGCTGTTGTTTATTTGCTGGGTTAGACATCCAGTGTCAAACCATTTATAATTTGCGTGTAGTTTCCTGAACCACAAGCACAAACACCTCGTCACCATGTCAGCACCCGTCAAAGTCGCTCTCGTGACGGCCTCGTCGGCTGGTCTCGGCGCGGCCTGTGTCAAGGCGTTGGCACCGCACCTTCGCGTCGTCGTGAACTACTACTCGCGCCCGGAAAAGGCCGCGGAGGTTATCCGGGAAGCGACCACCATTCGTCCTTTTTATGACCTGCCAGCGGACACACCCCGGTTTCTGGCCTTGCGGGCTGATGCCAGCGACCGCGCGGGCATCCAGCAGCTAGTTAGCGAGGCCGTCGACCGCATGGGCCGCCTGGATGTGGTCGTGAGCAACGCCGGGTGGACGCGCGTGACGGACTTTATGGACCTCGAGGACCAGCTGCGCGAAGAGGATTGGGACCGCTGCTACAACGCCAATGTCAAGTCGCACCTTTGGCTCTTGCACGCGGCGAAGCCGTTCCTCGAACAAGCAGACGGCGGCGGCAGCCTCGTCGTCGTGGCCAGCCTCGCTGGCGTCCGCCCGAGCGGCAGCAGCGTGGCCTATGCGGTCAGCAAGGCCGCGGCGATCCACCTGACCAAGTGCCTGGCGCTCGTGTGCGGGCCCAAGGTGCGCTGCAACGCCGTGAGTCCGGGCCTGCTGATGACGGAATGGGGCCGGCGGTTTTCAGACGCCCAGATCCAGCAGGCGACGGACAAGACGGCGCTGCGCCGGCTGGCGACGATTGAGGACGTGGCCGACCAGGTCAAGACGCTGGCACTGAGTCAGTCGATGACGGGGCAGAACGTCGTCGTGGACGGCGGGGTGGCCATCTAGGAGGAGAGGGCCGATAGGTTCCCGGATCGATCCCGAGATCGATGACATATTTTTCGTCGTCGAGTGGTCCTTTGTTGTTGCCCACGCAGGACTGGACCAGCGCGCGTCCGGATGACGCGAGACGTAGCAACGTCTGCGGTTTTCAGCACAGTCCGTCCTAGATGGGGCTCATGGTCGCGGCGTGGGACAAGAAAGGCGGCGTTGCTTAGCGACAGGCGCTTTCACATTGACAAGGGTCGAATGGGTCATAGGAAGAAAAGTAGCACATGTCTTACAACCAGTAGTGAGAAGAATCAGTGGCCTATGATGGAAAATAGAATTCAGAGCGCTACAGAAAAATACCGTACGTACAATCAAATCCTAACGCATTGTCCCCATGTTCCCATACCTGTTCTGTTTCCAATCCCCGTTTCGTCCTATTTAATACTCCGTTTCCGCTCAATTCAGAATGTCCCCAATTCAAAACGCTATGGAACCCAGTAGAGAAAGCCTCTTTTCTAATCTTGCACCCATCACAACACTCCCCACCTCCTACAGCAAGTTCATATTCGCCGCGTCACCCAGCTCCCACGTCATCGACATCGACCCGGGATTGTGCAAACCGCCGGCCGTCATCATCGATGCCGGGTTGCTCCCACTGTGTGTGTTGGTCTGCGCGGACGCGTGCGTGTGGAACGTCGAGGGGACGGGCACGGGCGGGTAGGCCGATGCATGCGATTGCACTGTGTAAGGGGAGTGACGTTGCTGGTCGTTGCCGTGCTGGCTGTCACCATGTTGGTTGTGGGCATGGCCCTGACCGTAACTGTTCTGGACTGCGCCTGTGACCATAGTTCGCGGCGTCGAAATAGCCGGTGTCTGCGGCATGAGAGCCGACGAGACTGAGACGCCCGACATGGACATGGCAGGCATGGGGACTGCAACAGCGTGCGATGACGGCGAGTTGGCGAGCGACGAAGCCGCCGACACGGACGTGGCCGACAGTGGGGAGCGAGAGTGGGACGCGGGCACACCGGAAGGCTTTCTCTGCTGCTGGTGAACATTGACATTGGGGAGATGTCTGTAGGCTGCCGTCGTGGTCGACGCCGTTGTATAGGCACTCTCGGGCGTTGTGCCGCTGTCCGAGGAAGCCGAATACGTCGGAGTCAGCGTGGACAACCCAGACAACCCAGACAACCCAGACAAACCAGAGAAGCCAGACATGCCAGACACGCCGGACACGCCGGGCACGCCAGACATGCCAGACACACCCGGCAAGCCAGACAAGCCGGCAGCTGGGGCTACAGTCGACTCACGCTCCTCTGGATGGTACTGCTTCTGCACCAGCTCCGACAAGAACGTCATGTATGTACTGTAAAACTGCAGCTTTGTGTGCATGTTCCGTGCGCCCTGCAGCCTTTCCGTCAGCTCATCGCGCTCGGCGTCCGTTGCGGGTGCTGCCTTGGAAGCAGGATCGAGCCTGAGCAGGTGGGCCAGCCGCTGGCACTGCGGCGCGGCCGCCGGGTCGACGCCCACGGGGTCGCGCTCGGCCAGCAGGTCGCGCATCACGGCGAGGGGCACAGGCAGCGCCGCCGCGTGCGCGGGTGACCGCAGCTGGCCGTCGCGGGCGACCAGCAGACGCATCATGCGGGACACGGGGTGCGTCTCGCCGAGCACAATGTGCGTCAGCGAGCGCACGTGGCTGCCGAGGGCCACGCCGACCTGCCGCAGCGCCGCCGTGCTGTCACGTGCCATGCCGTGCGCCCGGGGCGGGTCCAGCGAGCACTGAACGCCAAAGGCCGTGCTGTACAGCAGATAAAACAGCAGCGACGGGTCCTCCTCCTGCAGGTGCTGCCGCAGGCTGTCCATCGTGCGGTTGACGCTCTCAAAGCCCTTGTCCAGCACGCCGTCGGCGATCAGACGCCGGCCGGCGCGCATCTCGCGGCCCCAGGCTGCCAGTCGGTCGGCGGCCGTCTCTTGGTCGTGTGCCGCCTCCATCTTGGTCGACACAAACAGGCCGCCCGTCTTCTGCACCCATTTGCCCTGCTGGAGCGCCTGCACGACATACTCGCGTGTCAGCCGGGCCAGCTCGTCCTGGACGGTCGACACGGGAGACGGGTACGGCGGCGAGACAACGCTCGGCAGGCTGCTCTGCGGCACCGAGACCGACGTCAAAAGCGGCGGCGGCGGCGGGTGGGCCAAGCTGCCGCGGCGGCTGTCATAGCTGGTTGAAAGCGAACGCTGCTGCTGCTGCTGCTGGTCAAAGGCGTTTGCTGACTGCGTCGATGCCATTGGCATGTACGGCACGGTCGACGTCGGCAGGCTAATGGATGGTATGGTCGACATCGTCGACATCGTCGACGCTGTGGGGCCTTGGCCTTGCGTCGTCGAAAAGGACGCAGACGACAGCGACGTTAGCGTCGGAAACGCCGAGGCCGCCGTTGTCACGCCCATGACCGGCATGGGTGTGTGTGACGGCACGATCGGCACCGTCGACGACGCCAACGGGCCAAAGTGATGATTCTGGTGGTGCGGGTGGCCGTACGAGTGATGCGACAGTGGGTGGCCCTGGCCGCCATGGCTACCAGTGCCGCCATGGCCGTACACATCTTGGTGCTGCTGTCCATGGCCGTGTTGCGCCGGGGCATACGGGGCATAGGGAGCGTACTGTGCATGGGTGTGCATCGGCGGCGATGGCGACGGCGGCGGTGTCGGCGACGGGGTCCGGCATGTGATCCCGGCCGCCTCCATGTGGCCCGGCAGCAGGTCCCCCAACAGGTCGTCGCCGTTTCCGTTCTTGCTGGCCTCCTGCGACCGCTTCAGCAGCGTCGGGTCCCGCTTCAGGTATTGGTCCACCCGTGCAAAGTCAATCTCCCGTCCGCGGATCGTGAACCGTGATTTCTTGCCCTGCGCCGCCCGCTGCTGCTGCAGCTGCAGCAGCGCCGCCACGTCCGCCGCCTTCAAGTTCTTGTCAATCGCCCACTTGCTGATGCGCGTCTTGTACATGCGCTGGCTCGCATAAAACTGGTACTGCTCGGCCATGATCTTCTGCACCTGCTTGAGGTGGAGGCCCTGGTCGCGGTACAGCTCCGTGATGCGCTCGCGATGCACCTCCCAGTCGTTGATCTGGGCCCACTCCTGCTGCGGCCGCCGGGTGTTCTTGCTGTTGGTGGTGCTGGCGGTGCCGCTGGCGGCCGTGCCATTGGCATGGCCGTGGCCATGATGTGGCCGGCCGTTGCGGCTCTCTGGCGTCATCTGTCCAGATGACATGGAGAGATTGGTGAGAGGTGCAAGGTGCCAATATTATAAATCGTGGTTCACAAAGTTCGATATCCGTCTGCCCGTGTGTGTGTGTGTCATCTACAGTCCTTTCGTCGTAGAGTCCATTCAAGATGGTGAGATGCAGATGAGAAAAATATATAATAAAATAAAAATATAAAACAAGGAAGGACGACGAGGGATAAAAAGGACGGAGGGAGCAGGGGGGGGCAGTGGGAATTTTGGGGGACTTTTGTCGCTTTTAACAAAGTAATAAGGAGAAAACGAAGAGAAAAGTCCAGTATGGCCAAGCCTAACGGCCAGATCCCAAATCGTGAGTCAAAAATGTGAGGCAAATATGAAAATGGTTGGGGAAGAGGTCAAAGGGATAAGTGGGATGTCACGGAGAAAGGAAAGCAAAAGGTCGAATAAGCAAAAAGTACGATGTAATGCCACAGATGAAGCAGATGATGTGAGGTTGAAAAACGAACAAGGGGAAGTGGAAAAGTAGAGTGGCCGGGGATAGTTAGCGAGGGCGGAATTGGTGATGATATAGAAAAAGTATCTCAATGCAGACGTGGTTGGAGGACTGGAGGGAGGTGGAGGGTTGCTGGAAAGAGTAAGTCAAGAGTCAAATACGAGCTAGCACAGGAATGCGGTTTCGACGCTCGACGATAGCAACACTCTTACACGCTGCTATGTGGATGTACGTCGGCGGTGTCCAGGCCATAAGAGTCGAGACGTTGCGAGGGCTGACGGATCGACGAAGTGTGCTTTGCGTCAAGGCCAGGACCCAGGACCTAGTCGATCCGACAGTGTGGTCTAAGGTGGTCTGGGCAGCCGGAAGACAAACCCAAATCAAGCTCAGAGATATTTGGTCGCGGCAGATGGTGACATGATGGGACAAAGGCGCGGCCAAAGTCGGGGATGAAGATGATCACAAAGGCAGTGGTGAAAACCGGACGGAGATTGACCAACACCGAGGCGAGACTATAGTGCAGCGGGGGCATTAGCAACGGTCGAGGAGAGCCGCAAAAGCAACACACGGGTGACCGTGTGTTCACGACGGCAGTGGGGAATCCAGCTAAGGAAGCACGAAGTCCCACAGTCTCGAGGTCTCGAGGTGTGCCGGGTGACGTTGATCGTCCAGTGCTAGTCGTCGATGTGCTTGTGTGCTTATGTCGTTGTAATTGCGGCTACGTTGAATTTGGGGGGCGTGTAGGGAATGTCCATAAACAAGAGTCTCAGGACAAAGTCTCGAGACACAGCCAGGGGAGTGTCGTCTTGTCTTGGCGCGCTCAGGAACCTAATTAGAAGGTACGTAGATGGACAGGTTAGAGCAAGGGCGGGGGCGAAGTCTGGGCGAGGTCTGGGCGAGGACGAGAACGACGCTGGTGACGTTGGTTGAGAGTGTTTGAAGTTGTAAGAAAGAAAACAAAAAAGAACTATAAGAAGGTGAAAACTAGAAAGAAGGCAGATATGAAAAAAAAAAAAAAAAAATGAAAAAAAAAAAAACTGGAGGAGGAAAAACTAAAAGAATGGCAACTGGTAAATAATGACCGAAAATGCAGGTTTCGACCAGCTTGGGAGACTATACTCTGTCGCACGTGTCAATACAAGGACGGAGAGGAGCACATATTTGTGGTGGTGGGGACAAGGATGTACGTTGAATGGTTGTGGCGGTGGGTGTTGGGTCAAAGGGAGACCGAAAGAGCCAACAAGAGTCTCCTCCTCTGATCCCGTATAAACATACGACACACTCCCTTTCTCCGAAGAAGGAATTGGAAATGGGGGCGTGTGCTCCGTAAAGTCATACTCTCTAGTCTCCGTTATCTTCATACCAGAGGACGTGGGGCCTCTTGGCGGGTGGAGTTGTCTAGACTAAGAGGCCGGTCCTGCAGAACGAAGGAGGCAAAGGACAAGGAACTAAAACAAAAACGAAAGGTATAGGAAAGATACCGACACGGCCTCAGCAGCTCTTTTGGCTAACCGCACTATATTTCTTGGACCCCACGCCGTCCAGGGATTCACAGCAAGGGTGAGAGTCTGGAATTGGACTAAGCGGAGCCTTGAACGAGACGAAAGGGGTATAGCTGGCTTGTGAGGGTGTATGCCGTATTGTACTCAGTAGTGTAGGCTCTAGAGGTTGCCATATATTTGTGATACATCGCATGATACCGCCTGCAATACAGGCAACAAATGCACCTGACTCGGACCACATATAAAGTATTTGTTGTTTTATCGTTCTATTGTGTCTGGATTGTTTATTTTCGGTTGTTTTCCTTCTACACAACCGCTGTCTTGTCCTCATTCTACTCTAAACGAACAGACAAAACAAAAGGACCATACGCAACATTCGTTGCACCAAGGCTTTCCTATTTGCACACCAGTAAATGCTTCCTCTGTGTAAAGTTTACCAGCTGGAAAAGCATGTGCAAAGTATAAATACCTACGACAGGGCACACAAGGCTGCGCCGAATGCTCGGGTACAAACTAGGATGGCGAAGAAGTCCGTCGGCGTCCAAGCTCAGAAGACATATCGAGTTGCTGGTATGCTGATGCGGCACAGACCAGGGGCAGTTACCGGGAAGAAAAACGGACGGAAAGGGACCTGTGGTCCTTGGTTCTTTGGCGTCTTGTTGGGAGCATTGGTGAATAAGCCTTAACAGTGGTTCCCAGGGGTCAGAGCCCAATCGAAGAAGAAAAGAAAAAAACGCATACCATACACAAAGAAACCCTGAATGGCGTTTTTCTTTCAAGGCAGCTGCCGGTCGTACGGTGCGTGTTTGATTTTGTCTACGTGGGGTGCAAGAATCAAAGAGATGGGCGGCGACGGCCAAGAACGAAAAGGCGTTACTTTGCAGTTTAGCGCCAACGGTTTTTTGTTTGTTTGGTTTGTTTGCTGCTTTGCACATAGCCCATAGTTCATTATTGGTCCATTTCTTGTTCGTCTCCTCTTTGGCTGCAAGGCGTGTTCCATTTAAAAAGTCAATTTGCGCCGCAGCATGTGCATCAAGGTTTCCAATGTTTGTCAATGTTTGGCGCCAATTGAATGGCTACCATATACTTAGGACGATGGTTGCTTTCTTTTTACTGTTTTTCGTCGCCTTCTTCTCACTCTCCCAATCTGCAAAACATAACGACTGGCACCCCCACCACGCCGAGAGTTTCCTCGCCGAAAAAGGGGGGTGGAACCCAGGGCATCATCCGGCTTGCATAATTCAGCTGATATCAAGCGGACGCTCTAGACAGGGGGTTGGCCAAGGAAAGCAGGGCTGTGTGCCAATACAAGTGTGCTCTGGAGTGACAGCTTTGAGCAAACGCAGATACTTTGTAAGTCGTAGTACGTCCTCCGACCACGCTGTTGCTCCAAAGACTGCCTCCGGCAACTGAGCATTTACACTGAGATTTTGGTGATCGCCGTTTCTTTTCTTTTCTTTTTTTTTTTTTCGTGTACTCGTACTTTTCAACCGTCGCCCCCCAAACAATTGCATTCGTACATTTTCCATTTTTATCGCCTTAGCCGATATTCGGCTATCCACCATCAGTAAATTGTAATGTAAACAGCTGTCTTTGGGTCTTGATATTATGTGGTTGTTGTTGTTAAATTTGTTGCGTTTCTTGTTTTACGTCAACACAGTCCAGACAAACAACAACAGCAACAACATCAACGACGGCCGCAAGACGCAAGAAACCTTTGAGGAGCAGATCATCGTCTTGAGACGATCGACACTAGGGTGTTTAGTGCCAAGTGTACGTCGTGCATACGTATATACAGTTGCCCTTGAACGATATCGGGTTTTGTTACGTTTTGATGTTGGATAAGGTAATAATGCCTTTGTTTTGCTCATTCTTCGTTCAGCTGATTGAAAGCACTATGATCAATAACAGTCTGCTGTACTAACGTCAAGCTCGTGTCGTACTCAACCTTGGCATTTTCATCTCCAAAAGCGACATCCGGAGGCCAAGAAGTGCAGACAGCGACAGCCGCGCAGTTTCTCGGCATCGTTCAGTCCATACGACCCCTAGGAAGTATGGTGGTATTTAATTCGTAGATCGAACTTAGCTTTAAGGTTTGTGAGTTACGGCGTCCGCGATGGGAATCCACCGGAAACTCACCCTGAGGCCAGTGCTAGCGGGCCTTAGCGTTGCGTTGTTCCATGGCGATGAATCCAAGCTACGGAAGATTCAACAAAAAAACAAAAAAGGGTGGACTTTGCGAGCTTGTGCGCTGGGTGAGAAATTAGGCGGCCGCGGCAACAAAATTGCAGAGGCAGGGGGGGGGGGCTCATCGCTGTGCTAATTTAGGTCTCCCGATTCCTTGATCTTGGGACGGCCTGGTGCAAGGAAGTCGTTGAAAGGATGCGGAGATGTTGAGAAGAGTAGAGGCGAGAAGCAGGGGACGAGGAGGAGAAGGGGAGGAGAAAGGGAGACAAGGTGACAGGTAAACGAAAGAAAAAGAAATCAGAACAAGACGCCGGTATGGAACTGGGTCGCTCTGTATCGGAAATCAAGGTGTCTGGATGGTGGATCTAGATATCCGCATACGACGTCGTTGTACAGCGACTCCTCTACAACGACGAGTGGTGTTGATCAGGACTACTTGGAGCCCACGACAGCAGCCCAGCCGATGCTAGCGCAAGATCGAGTTGCGCCTATGCACCATTCGACTTGTTCAGCCAAGGGAGATGTCGCCGCATTTTACTTCACTTTTCACTTTTTTTTTCACTCTATTTTCGTCACAGCTCAGATCAGATCCGATCGAAAACGAGTAGTATTCGATACAGAACAGTACGGATCGATTGCGATGGTGGGCAACTTATGTGTCACAGCCACGAACAATATAACAGATGCTGGGGCTTCGGATGCCGTTTGTCAAGCTGTCAATGTCCAACGACCCATGTCGCTGTCAACTACAAACAAAAGTAAAGTAGTGTGTCAATGTCAATGCAGGCTTCAAAGGTCAAAAGTCAAGAGGCCCACCATTGAACGGTCAAGCAGCCACTCAACTACTAGATTGTTTGCACTGAGAGTAACTATGAAACAAACACGTTGACTGTACAGGGCGGAAGTCCTTGCTCGGTCCATCCGTTCTGTGAGCAATTCGTGCAAAGCGCGGGAAAGGTCTCCCTAGAAGAAAAGAGAAGAGTCTGGACCATTGCCAACCCCAAACCGGGTTTCAATTCCACAGCCTGCCCCGACAGCAATTGTTGCTAATTGATGTTTACGCTCCACGTCCTCTCCGCTTTATCTTTCTATCTTGCTGTGTATTGTCTTCGCTTCAGAAGGGGGTTAACCACCAGCCACCCTGCCACGACGCCCTCCGTATCCTTATTTCCTTGGTTTCGGCACGCCCGAGGGGACGGTCTGCACACTAGCATCCCTAGCCCCGGTAGGGCAGTCGCCGTTTTCTTGCTTTTCTGGACACAGCTCAGATTTTACACTATTCACACTACAGCTATTCACACTGTTGACAAGATAATTGCCGTCGCATGAATTTGCCGCCGGCGACGGAGCTCTCACATTTTGCTTATTTTATTGTTTTATCGTGGGCTTTCAAAAAACGATGTACTAATCTGAACTCGCAGATGAGCCTTCACTTTACGGAACATATAACCCTAGGGTCACACAAAACAATACATGAAAAGTAATAGTTCACCGGCAATGCCAAAAGTAACACCGTACGCAGATCAAGTTGCACCGCATGTTGTTCCGGCTTTGTGCTCGTTCCTTCCTTTCATTTTGTACCGCACGGACATGTCGTTGTTTTTGTGTGGGGAACCTATGTGGAGCCTTCCAAGAGCCACAAACGGCAGGAGCGAGTGGAGATGGGCGATCGTCAATTCAGTATGCGTTTAAGCGACAAATGGACGGACGACATATACTTTGTAGACTGTGAAGCTATGCATGTGAAAGCTTGGGGCTGGGCAGGCTGGGCAAAGCTTGGCCACACAGTATCGGCAGTGGTCGACTGGCCATATCTGGCAGGTGTCTAGCCATGCACTTCGTACTTTTCGTTTTACGCTATTGCCTTTCTTTGTTTACTCGGTTTACTTCCAGTTTTTGATTTTTCGTACGGAGCACGACGTACTAACACGTGCATTGTATAGCTTCGACTGGATGTCTCGCGAGCAATACGATGCCTCTCACCACGGGACGGGGCAAGAAGCTCGAAGGCCGAGCCTTGCACGAGTTGGGAAACGGCCTATTTACAAAGGACCGTTGCCCGTTGCGCATCAAGTGCCCTGCTATGTGCTTTTCTTATGGCCCACAACAGGACTTTAGTAAAGGCTATTCCAATTCAAGCAGACCTTGCGAGGACAAAGAGCGCGAGCCGAGATCAGCACTCAGTGGCTGGCTGGTGAACAACAGGAACAAAGAATGTTGAAGCCCGCTGCACAAATCTTTCTTTTCTCAAAGATACATAACGCGGCTCGCGCGGCTTTTTGTCAGACGCCTGGCTCCAGCCTTGTCAGCGGCTTTGCTGATCCTCGGTTCCACAGCGTGCCGCGTCTTCACGATCGACAAAAATAATAAAATTAAAAGTTAAAAAAGACGTTGGTCCCAGATCCGTAGAGCCAACGGTGCTTTGTGCTCCGTCTCCGCAGAAATGCGCTGCAAACGGACAATAGACAAAAATGGACTAGCACACCAGGGCGCGAACTATTCCATCGACTTCCCCAGTGACACGGAGAAAATCACCACTTGTGTGTTGTGAAAGCACGCTCGGGGAGGAGATTACCGAAGGCGAGAAGATCAACATATAATTACACATAAAAGAGTAGAGTAGGCAGAGCAGATGGGAACTTCCGTCGACGGTCCAAAATTGGTATTACCAATACAAAAACCTAATATAATCTGCCAGTACCGGTTTAGCAATACGAAAGACCAAGCGATACCGGCAGGAAGGCCAAGAATCAAGCGCAGTCCTTCCTCCACATGCCCACTCACTTCCAATTCTCTCCGGAATGAAGCCCAGCCCATTCACGCACACTGTCTCTGCTTATTCTACAGCAGACTATGCAACCTGCTTCACCCGTTTCTCAGCGCTTTCAATTTGCATCGTTGACCATTCTGTTATTTTGGCAAACTTACGCTCCCTGTGTTGGCAAAGATTGAGCCTGCCCCCTTGGCGATGATAAAGGAATGCTACACTGACACACAAAAACACACACACAAAACAAAACAAAACAAAACACAGGAGCCCTGCGTCTCACGCTTCCTTCAGGTCATATATGGTCAACGCATCATGGTGGGCCTCTCCGAGCTACATTCAGGTCGCTGTTGTCTTGGGGTCCCGTTGTTTTGCAAGTTGCCGAGTTGCCACCTTGCCTATTTTGCAGGTTTGCATCTCCACACGTCTTGGCAAAACATCATATTCGCAGCATTCTTATACGCACTATTTGTGCAAAGCTGTAAGGAAACAGACGGTGGGCCCGTGCAAGACGAAGATGGAGGTGGTTGCCATCTCGTTGGCGTCGAAGCGTCCGAGTGGACGGGGAAGCATCCGCGGCGTGCCACCTTCGTGGATATGCGGGTCACACAAACCAAAGTGACAGCTCAAAATCTGCCGGACGCTCTTGATGCTCGAACAATGGTCCGGGAAAGCAAATACGAATTTTAGCGAACGCAACGAGGCCGCGAGAGAAACATCCGTGATGATTTGGCAAAGCACCTAATTTTATTTTGTCTCGAGTTGGGCAACTGCTGTCATATCGGCAGCAAGAGAACGAAAGAATGAGAGGGCGAGAGGACACGAACACAGGTATTGCAACCAACAAATAACAACTATAGGTGGAGAGCAGACAGGCGCCAATGGTCAACTGAGGACGAGTCTTACGTTGCACATTTTAAGCATCACGCCCGGGCAGACTTTTCTTTTCGGCCCGCGTCATCCAGCCCCGAGAAATCCCCGGGCTAGAGTACAGCATCGACCCATCTCAGTCAGGGTACAGGGATGGCAAGGAAGTCTTGGAACGAGAGAGGGCCTGGTCCGTATAATAATTATTATTATAAAAAACTGCGTCGATTCTTGTCAATATTTAGAGTTTAGAATTGGTGTCTTCGTGATTATAAGTGACTGTTGTCAGCGAGTCCCAGGAAGTCTAGAAACTTAGAGTTGAAAATTAAGGAGCAATACTTTAGGAAAGTAAAACTCTGGTCGTCGGAGAATCATATACGAGTTTGCACAGCAGCAAGGTGAGACTGCCAAGACAACACAGTGCAAGTCCAAGGTGTCTCGATGGGGCACATTTTAGGACAGTGCGCGAACCGTGTATAGGCGCGCCCGCCTTATAGCGACCCATTCTCACACCACCTCGGCAACGAGCGAGATGAAAGCTACAACGATGACTGTACGCTTGACGTCGCCTGCACCAATGCCATCGCATGATTTTTAATACTTTTTATATTTAGGTAAAACAAATTCTTTGCATCCCACTCGAAGTCCTCCTGTTCAGCCGCCCTGACTTCTAGTCGTCTTCTACCTTCTGTTTACTGAACTTAGCTGCGAATATACGCGTGGCACTCGTCGTCAAGACTGGCCGAACTACAGCGACAGCTTTCCGAGAGATGGACGTCCTACGGCGTTTACAGTTTGTTCGCCCTCAAATTGTTGCGTCACTGGTTGGCCACAGACAGTCTTACTAGGTTGGGCACACATTCGGCGTCAAGTACCAGTTGAGAGGAGTTGTCAATGCTTCATGACCGCCGGCGGCTTTCCATTTTGGCAATTTGAAGAGGTTTTTATATTTCCAACGCTGTATGACGCCCGCTTGCAACGTAGATACGAAGTGGAGATATGCTTGACTGTCGATAAACAAGAATAACTGACGACACATATGCCAAATCTGGAAATAAATACGAGTTGAGGGGTAATAGGTAGTCCCAACAACAATGACAGGCATTGATATCGAACAACGCAGTCACGTATGTACGATCACACCACTGCACTCTTGGGAAATCTTTGGAGAGAGGCAAATTTCATTGAATCTAACAGCCAAGCTACTCAAGTGAATAACACTGCGCAACTTCGTTTCAAATTGCCTCGAGGCAAACCCTTTGTGAGCTTACAGCTTTGACGACCGCTCGTCTAGTCATGCTGTAATACCCAAGTCCTTATAAAAGGCGTCGCCGTTAGGCTTGCGGCCCAAGAACTGCTCCAGCGTCTTCATCTCGTCTTGCGACCCACCCCGCTCCAGCACGGTGTGCCGGTACCGCCGACCCTCGGTGCCGTTCATCGGGTTGGCCTTGAACACTGTATAGAACATGTCCGTCGAGTACACCTGGGAGTACAGGTAGCCGTAGTAGCCCGCGTCGTAGCCGCCGATCAGGTGGCCAAAGCATGCCTGGCCGTTGCCCCAGGTGCTCGGCTCGCCCTGGGCCTCGGGCCCTTTGATGCCTGAAATCTGGGCGCGCAAGTCGTTATACACGCTGCTAATCTCGAGGGCCTCGAGGGCCGCATGCGACTCGGGTGCGTGCATCATCATGTCGAAGATGCCAAAGTGCAGCTGGCGCAGGTTGAAAAGGGCGTCGTTGACATGCTTGGTCGCCACAAGCTTCTCAACGAGAGCGTCCGGGATAGGCTTACCCGACTCGTAGTGGCTGCTAAGAGCCTTAATCTGCGGCGGGCTCCAGCACCAGTTCTCGAGCATCTGGCTCGGCGCCTCGACAAAGTCACGCACGGTTGACGTGCCATGGAAGCGCGAGAACTCCGTGCGGCCGGCCAGATCGTGGATGCCGTGGCCCAGCTCGTGGAACAGTGTGACAACTTCGTCGTGCTTGAGCAGCGACGGCTTCGTGGGCGTCGGCTTGCTGAAGTTGCACACAAGCGCCGTGGCTGGGTACCGGCGGGTGCCGTTGGTCTGCTTGAAGCCGGGTTGCATGTTGAAGTTGGCGGCGTGGCCATACTTGCCCTGGCGCGGGTGCAGATCCAGATACAGATAACCGACAAAGCCCTCGCCCTCCGACTTGTCGTCCCAGACGCTGAAGATAATGACGTCCTCGTGCCACACAATGTCCTCCGCGCGGCCGGTAGGACTGATCCGGGCGCGCTCTTCGGGACCGAGCTCGACAAAAACGAAGCCGAACAGCTCCTCGAAGATCTTGAGCATACCGGCAACGGTCGCACGCAGCGGGAAGTACTCGGCGATCTCGTTTTCGTCAATGCTGAACTCTTTCTCGATCATGAGGCGGTCGTAGTAGCGATGGTCCCAGAGGTAGTAGTTGCCATCAAATGGCAGACCCAGCTCAGTCGTGTCAGCTTTCTTGAGAGCAAGCAGGTGGTCAATCTCCTTGACACCGCCAGCAGCCAGGCGGTTGCGCAGATCGCCCAGGAAGTCATCAACCGTCTTGACGTCCTTGGCCATCTTGTCCTCGAGGCGCAGGGCCGCATGGTTCGGGTAGCCGAGCATGCGGGCGGCCTCGTCGCGCAGCAGCACGGCTTCGCGGAACAGTGCAGCGTTGCCGTTGCACTTGTTTTCGTTGTCGATAAAAATACGCCGGCGGGTGTCCGGGTTCTTTGCAAACTTGAGAGCAGGGAACAAGTCGGGGTACTTGAACGACAGGCGGACCTTGCCGGCGTTGTCGCTTCCCTCCTCACCTTTGTCGAGGCCGTCAATCAAGTCGGCCGGCACGCCGTCGAGCTCCTCACGTGTAAACCAAATACCGCCGTTCTCCTCGTTGAGGTTCTTCTGGAAATTGATTTGGATCTGGCTCAGGCGCTTCTTGATTTCCTTGAAGCGGTCGCGCTCGGGGCCCGCAGGGAGACCCAGGCCATTCTTGATGTAGCCCTTGTGCTCACGGACAAGAAGGCGAGCGCTCTCCGGGTTGAGCGGCGTGACCGCACCTCCCACCTTGCCACCGGTCGCCTCAAGGGCATCTATACCGCCGTAGGTCTGCACAGTGGCGTCGACGACCTTGAAGACGTCCTCGCGCATGTTGCACTCGATGCCAAACTCGTCCATCAGGCGCGTAGCCTCTGTGCTGGCGTCACGCAGCTCACTGTCTGCGGACACATACTGGTAGAACCCGAGAATGTGGGCAGAGAGAGAGACGTCGTTCTCGTCTTCAACCTGGGGACCAAAAACCGCGTCGAAGGTGGTCTTGCTGCCGTCGGCCACAGGCGGCACGTCAGCAACGACCTTGTCGAGCATGGCACGGGTGCGATCGCAGATGGCCTTGGCGTCGGCCAGAATGCTGTCCTTGGTTCCCGTGAAGGTAGGCGGGGCCTGGGGCGGGTTCTTGTACTTGTCAGCCATGCTTTCAATCGAAGGATTCGTAAAGATGGGCTGGTAGGTCGCTAAAGTCGGGCTTGACGACGAAAAGTAGAGTTGTGACGCGGGCGATGGGTAGTTGTGTAGTTGGTCCTTGAGCTGTGTCAAAAACGGGATCTGAGGCCGAGTCGAACCGCGAAAGACGGCGAAAGAGAGCCGGGGAAGCACGCGGGTGGCCAGCGTAGCGATGTAGATGACACAGAGGACGAGAACGATGGCGGCCGCGGAACAGAAGCGACTCGAGCTTCGCTTGCTTGATGGCGGCGGGCGACGAGATTGTGGCCTCGGTGAGGAGCGTGGACTGCGATGGGAGCGGATGGGGGTGTAGGAATCCAGCGTGAAGGTGCTTTCGTTAGGACCTGTGCAGGGTGGGCTAACGATCAGGCAGCTCCCAGATGCGTGATGCAGAGTTGGGTGGATGCGGAAAAGTCGGAGAGGAAGTGGAAAAGGCAGGGAGAAGCAGGCAGGACGTGGGGAGGGGAAAGGAGAGAAGAGAGCAGAGGTGCATAAGACGGCTGCGACTGCAGCTGCAGGTGAGGGGCGTAGCTGCCGCTTTAGCGCAATGTGGGGAGAGTGGAATGCTCCGTTGGCAGGTGCCGTCCGTGAAATGCCTGTGCATCGAAAAAAAATGAATGGCAAGTGCGCCTCGCAAGCGACTGCTGTGACGCGACCGTCGCTTTAAAACAAACGTTGCGGCTTAAACGAACACGACAATTCAATCACAACAAGGTGACGAATGCGAGACACAGAGCGGATGCAGGATATCCGACGACACACGGCAGCGGCTAAAAGACGCTGACATGTGTCCTTGCCTAGAAAAGTGGTGATGACAGCGAAAAGGAGACAAACTGAGAGGAAGCAAAAGGAAAGTAGCATAAAATCCAAATGTATTCAACGCATCGACCTAAGCAAATCAACGCCGGTGCAGCCCATGCTCCCAAGTTATATTTATGTACGCAAAAGCAATCCCTCCAGGGCGTCGTCCTCTAGACGGCGGCCACCTAATCCAAGTCCGGCGATGATGGAACAACATATCCGTATGGGCTAGGTCCACATTCTGCGGCACTTTGTCGTCAAAACCTCCACGCTTCCTGTTTCATGCCGACGCCGCCCAACAGACATCACTAGACGCGATTCCAACCTATCTAGTTTGCAAGAATTGTCCGGACAAGGTCTGCAAAGAAGTTAGCACAGAGCAAAAGTAGGAATTTGTGGGGTTTCAATTCAGCTCCCAACGCGTCCATGGGTCTGCGAAAGTTGGGTAAATCCCCGACATACCCGTGTAGTTGACCTGTCCTGAACTCGTGTCGACAGCCTTCAGCAGCTCGTCAACCTCCTCGTCAGTCATCTTCTCGCCGAGGTTCGTCAGGATGTACTTGAGCTGGCCGACGCCAATGTAGCCGGTCATGTCCTTGTCGAAAACTTGGAAACCGCGACAGTACTCCTCGGGTTCGCCGGGGTCGCGGAAGCCGCCGGGACGGTTCAGGATGCGCTGGAAAGTTTCGAAATCGACTGCAATTGTTAGTTTCGTATGCCTCTTGTGCATCCCTCGCGCTCCTTGGGAGAGCACTCCGTCTCCTGTCGTCTCAGGGGCAAACAGCCAAACCAGAAGCAGGACGCTACTCACAGTCGCCGCCGACGTTCTTCTCGAGGTCGCGCACCTCGCTCAGCGTCGGGTTCTGGCCGCAAGCGCGCAGCAGGTCGCCGAGGCTGTCGAGAGCGACACGACCATTGCCGCGCTTATCGAACAGGGAGAACGCCTCCTTGTAGTTGGTGGAAGCCTGGGCATCGAACTGGTTAGAAGCCATGGCGAAAGCGTTGCGTATTGTGGATTGTGTGTGCGTGTGTGCAGAAAAGGAAGTGCGAATATGAACAAGAGCAACGGCGATGCAGGAGTCAAAGAGGTAGCGATGGCTCGTGGCGATGGAAAGTTCGCAGAAAAGGAGGGCGCAATTTGTTGACAGCCGTCTCCACGCCGACAGCACGCAAAACACTACAAAGCACCAAACGCTTGCCCTAGCACACTGGAACTGGAGTCACCGCCCACGCTAAAAACGCTCCTAGAGGAGCGAAAAGCCCTGGGATTTTAGTACCCAAATAGCATCTGACCGAAGCCCATCTAGCGGTGCACAAGGGTTTTCGGCGTGTCTTTTTGGTGCGATTTTGGCGTCGATTTTGGCGTGGGCAGTCCCGGTTCCTGGTGTGAGATTCGGCGTGTGGCATTGATCGGTGGTCCCTTTGCCGGTCCTTTTGTCGCGCTGCTTTTCTAGACTGCACGCTTGTTTACACGGGCAACACCTGTAGGTCCGTTTGTGCAACTCACCATTGTTTTGATTTGCTAGTGCTCGAAAGCTGAACAGAAAATGGTATTACCGAGCGTCTGGCGGTCGGTCAATTTGGGTGATTGTAAAATGCGTTGGTGCAAAGCAAATTCGAAAATGGAAATCTGGTGATGTTTTGAGAAGAATGTGGCAGAGGAGACAGGAGAGGAGGGCGATAGACGGCTTAAGAGGAAGAAGAAGGAAAGCAGAAGACGGCAGAAACAGAAATGGGCAGGCACACGCTGGTGGCTTGAAACGGGCAGGATCGCTCTCACTTTAAACTGGCCATCGCCCACACACGGTTCCAGACTTTGCTCTGTCTGCTTGGGGCGATACAGTGCCCTGTGCGTTGATCCAAGCGGTGACCAGGACCCCTCACGAGCCGTGAACATTGCTACAGCAACGACTCCACTTTATTTATCAGAACCAACCGAGCCAACCAATCCACATGTCCGGCCACAGGCAATATGAAAATGGCAGTTCTGAAAGAGGCGATTGAGAAGCTGTTTGGCCTAGAGTGACAAGCAGCAAAGTGTAGTCTGGTCCGGTGTACATCGGCTTCGTGAGGTCATACGGAAACGTAGATGGCATCCTCAGCCGTGTTGGTGGCACTTTCCACAAGTAACAACCGACAATACGCGTCCTTCCAGTCACTTCGTGGTCTGCTCTTGCCTATTTAATTGTACGCGCATCGCAATTATTAAGTAACCCGTTTAGTTGCATCTCTGACCCGTTTGCGTTCTTGTTCAAGACCAACGTAGGCAAATATATCAGAAAGCGTGAGAAGAAGGCGACGTTTCTCATTTCAAAAGGAGGAAATAAGAAACACTTTCTCCCATTAGTAGGAATTGTGAAACGACATCGCATTAAAATTGTGCATGTCAAGGGAGGTAGTTGTGCATGCTAGCATGCGATCCAAATCGGGGTTATGCACCTATGTAAACAAACGCGACAGAACGGGCCAATCACAGGCCAGTTCTGTCATGCCTGCAACTGTTGGTACTCACGCTGAAGCTTGCTGCGCTAAGTCGACACATCCTGAACACCAGCAGCTTCAACCTCTCGCGTTGACAGTTTTCTATTCTCTGCTTGTCACCAGTCATCTCGACGACCTTTCGCCACTTCAACTCGGCCCAATGAACATGCAAAATCTGTAGCCGACACAATCACAGCCTCCGTTCTCAGCGCGTTTTCCAAATCTTCCCACTTCCTTTCCGCATCTCATCTTTTTCCATATCTCGCCCCCGGCTGTCGTCAGCCACTCTCCATCGCGATGGACGCGACCGATTACGACGAGCAATATTTCATTTTTGACAACCGGCTGTCCTCTTTCCAAGGCCCGCAACCCGTCGCCAAGCGGAGGCCGTCAACCGCTGCTGGATCTAGAGCGCCCAAGGCCCTGACGTGGCCTCACAAATCGCCGGCTCCCATTGACGTGAGTTGAGTCTCCTTGCGTCTCGTCACTACTTCCCGGTCGTTTGCTTCTTGCTAATCTTCATTTAGCTCGCGCGAGCTGGTTTCTTCTTCAACCCACAGCCGAGCAACCCCGATAACGTTCGCTGCTTTCTCTGCCACAAAGACCTCGACGGCTGGGAGGAGGACGATGACCCGCTACAAGAACATCTCAAGCACTCGGGCTCGTGTGGCTGGGCCATCTGTGCTGCCATAGAGCTCGAGCTGGGCGACGTTGTCAACGAAGACCCGCGTCTGCCATACCTCCTGGATGCCCGCAAGTCCACCTTTGGTGGTCGGTGGCCATACGAGAGCAAAAAGGGTTGGAAATGCAAGACCAAACAACTCGCCGAGGCGGGATGGAAGTACACGCCTACACTGGAGTCGGATGACAACACTACGTGCACGTACTGCCAGCTCGCACTCGACGGCTGGGAGGCTAGCGACAAGCCAATGTTCGTACCTGTTCACCTCTTATCTCCTCTGCTTTACGTTCACTAACAGATTGTACAGGGACGAGCATCAAAGACGGTCGCCCAACTGTCCGTTTTTCACACTCATCAGCACAAACCCGGCACCGAAAAAAACAACACGCGGCAAGTCGGCAAGAACGTCTAAGGCGACGCGTCTTTCCATCCAGTCCGTGGCCACAGTGACTTCCGACGCGCAGTCCGTGGCCGACCCCGACGACAGCATCCTCACAACCACCACCGTCGTGACCCAGGGCGGCCGGAAAACCGCACGGGCACGTAAGACAGCAACTGGCACGACGACAGCTAAAGGCCGCAAGACGCGTACAAAAAAGGACGAACCGGTCCCGGTACCTGGGCCTGAGCCGGAGGTTGAAAGTACTATAATTCCTGAGGAAGAAGCCGCTGCTGCCGAGCCCCTGCCACCGGTGCCCCCAAAGGCGTCACGGGGTAAGAAGCGGACAAGCGACGAAATTGATTCGGCTGCCGCGGATGCAGTTGAGGCGCCGGCGCCCAAGAAGAAGCGTACTACGCGTGTCCGTGCGAGCAGCAACGCGGTGCAAGCCGAAAGGAACGACTACGCCATGTTTGATCCTATGCCACGGGAGGCCGACGAGTCCGCTATTGATGCCGAGCTACGCGCATTGGAGAAGGATATGGAGGTGGACGTCGATATGGACCAGCAGCTACAACAGCAACTGGAGAAAGAACAGGAGCAGGAGATCCAGGTTCCTAAGAAGGGCCGGAAGACGGGCACACGCAAGGCGTCTAAGCAAATACGGAAGACGAAAGCAGCCTCGGTTGCTCCCGAGCCAGAGATTGAAATCGCCGCGCCAGAACCAGAAGTACCGCAGAAAGATAAAAAGACGGAGCCGGAGCTTCAGCCAGAGGTTCAGCAGCCGGAACCACCGACAGCTGGATACAGTAGTATTCCCGAGGCCAAGCCGAAGACCAAGGGCAAAACGAAGTCGAAGAAATTGTCCCTTCCTCCCCGGCATTCAGCGCAACCACGACTGTCTCTGCACGATATTGAACAGATGGAAGGGCCAGACGAGCTGCACGAGGAAAGCTTTCTGAGCGTTGGCAGCAGCGGCACAGTTGTCCATGAGGCTGTCGAAGAGCCAGAGCCAGCACCGCCTGCAGCTGCGCCGCCAGCAAAAAAAGGCCGTGGCCGGCCACCAAAGAAATCAGCCGAGTCTACGTCGTCTTCAGTACGGTCCAGCGCTGCTGAGCAAGCCATCGAGGCCCAGCTGCAAGCAACGGCCCCAACCAAAATTACGCCGATTCCACCCCCGTCCATCCCTGCCATGGCCATGTCTGCTGAGCAGTCTGCGCCGAAAAAGCGCAAGAGCAGCAATGTTTCGAACAAGGAGACAGTCGTTCCGACAGCAGCTAAAAAGTCGCAAACGGACAAGGATAAGGCCCTGCCTCCTTTGCCGCAGTCCAAACCGGCGCAACAACAGCGAGATTCCCACGCGGGCATCACTCCTGTGCCAGTACCCGTGCTCGTCTCGATGCCTGCGCGTGTAGAGAGCCCCGCACCCGCCACACCTCGCAAGCAGCAGTCGCCCGTTGCGCTCGCCAAGCAGGCGACGCTGTCGCCGTCGCAGTCGCCGCAGTCATCAGATGCCGAGAACCAGCCTCCGTCGTCACGGCCAGCGACCACGAGCGCCAAGGGCAAGCGTGTTGCACTGGCTCCCATACAGATGCCGCTTCCGGCGGTCAACGCTGTCACGCCTGGCGGCGTGTCGACGCCCGTGCGTACGGGATCGCCATCGAAGAGGGCCAACATCCTAGGTGGTGGACTGCGCAGCGCCATCTCCTGGTCTGCGGTCGACGTGGATGCAATCTTTGGGCTCAACAAGGAGAACGGCGACGACATCCTGAAAAGCCTGTTGCGGAAGGGCACAGATCTGAGCACGCCAGAGAAGGGTATGACGGTGGAAGAGTTTATCTTCCACAACGCGGGACAGGCGGAGCGTCTGCTCAAGGAGGAGTGTGAGGCGATGGTGAGCATCTTTGAGCAGCAAGGGTCACGGGCGATGCACGTGCTGGAGTCACTTGAGGTGGAGGAGTAGGAAACACGGATAGGGCATGCTGTACAGCGTTTGCATTTTGGGTTGAGGTTTACAAAGCTTGGGAGGGAAAATGTTTCCTCGGTCTCTGCTTTCTGGATATTGCGCTTCGGTTTTCTCATTCTCATATAATGGCATCTCATTGTGGCTTTTTGCTATCTTATAACTTCATATCTTCATGGTGCCTTCCCCCTTCACTTTCTCCCGTCTCTGTAGGCGTACCAAATCCTATGTGGTGGTCGCGATCTGTTATGCGCGGTTTCTAGAGAAAACCAGCGCGGCGGAGAGCAGATACGCGGCTGCCGACGGACATGCGCCGGTTGACATAGACGGGGCGCATGTGCATGTGGACATCCCAATAGTCGGGCCGCTCGGTGCGTACGATGGTGCAGGGGAGACGGGGCGGTAGGGCGCATGTCTCCTTTTCTTTGCTGCTGTTGTTTCTGTCGTTGTCGCCGCCATCGTCATGCTCCCCCAAATAACACCCTTTGAGTTCCCGCTCCTTGCTGCCGACGGGGGGCAGTGTCGGCAGGTACAGCACGAACCGCTCCGGGGTCAGCCGCCGCTGGCTGCGCGCGGCGTCCAGCAGCTGCGCAAACAGGCGCGTCTCGGCGGCCGTCTTGGGCCAGCCGCGCAGATCGTGGGCCTCGACCCAGACGTGCAGCCGGCGCAGGTTCGGGAGGCGGTCGGCGGCGAACCCAGCGCACAGGCGCTGCCAGGCATTGTTGCGGGCGTTGATGGTGACGGCGCCGGTGCCTGCGTCGTGGTTGTGGATGTGGTTCAGGACGTGATTGTGGATGTGGTCCTGGTTAGAGTGGTCTGGATCTTGTGCCGCGGGCGCTTCGGCGGCGGTAATGATGGCCTGGTCTGCATCGTCCGGCCGCAGGTAAAACTCGAGCAGCGAATTGGACAGGTGCATGACCAGCCGCACCGACGACACGCAGGGCCAGCGCGCGAGGAAGTCTTGGGCGGTGGACATCTCGGTGAACTGGAAAGTGAGGGCGCTGTACAGCAGGTCGATGCCCTCCACATAGGCGCGGCGGCACGTCAAGAGGACCGGCAGGTACGGGCGGCGCAACGGCGGGCGGCGGCGGCGGTGGCTGTGGCTGTGGGGGGTGGTCGCCAAAGAGGAGAACGAGGCGGAGGCGGCTGCCGTCTCTGGGTTGCTTTCGCTCGCCGACGACTTGGCCGCCCCCGAGTAGTATTCCTCGCAGGCCCAGTGCCCCAGCCACGGACTGTTCCAGCGGGCGCGCCACGTGGACGAAGGCGTGGCCGAGTCCGAGTTGGAGTGGTCGTAGATGCTGTTGTTGGCGGCGACGGCATCGAGATCGGCGCGGTGGGCGGCGGCCAGGCGCTGTGGGCGGACGTCGTCGGCCTCCGGCGGGCGTCGCGGCGAACGTGCCGGTGCTGTGGAGGAGCCTTGGAGGCTGTCACGCCGTCCATTGACGCTGTGGTCGACATGGTGGTGGTGGTGGTAGCTGTCGTCGTCGTCGTCGTCGTCCACGTGTAAAAAGCAGGGCGCCGACGTGAAACCATTGACCTGGCGTGTCCACGGGGATGGTTGTTGTTGCTGTGGAGGTTGAGGAGGTTGTGGAGGTTGTTCCTGCTGTTGCTGCTGGGTGTCGCCCGTGCGCTCTCCATCGCCCCTGCTGTGGCTGGTGCTCCTGCTGCTGCTGTTGCTACTGCTGTTTCGGCCCCCAATTCTCGGTATAGGCGACTTCAGCCAGGCCATAGACGGCAGCATGACAGCCGTAATATGCGGCGACAGCCCGCCGCGCGCCGACGCCGAAACGTGCGAGCGTATGTCGTCCTTGTCGTCCTTGTCGTCCTCTCCACCGGCCCCACTCGCCTGGTCGCCATAGCCTTCGCTGCCATAGGTGCGCCAGACCTCAACATAGATCATGCGCCGGATCTCGCTCGGCAGGCGTGTAAAGAAGGACGAGTCTGTCTGCTTGTTGGCCGGCGATGCCGGCGGAGGGAGGTGTGAGCGGCTGGACGGGCGTGTTGGGTCGGTGGCCGCCGTATCAATGGCGGCTGTAGCTGTATTCGCAGTCTCCCCGAGAAAGTGTGCCAGGAGCGGCGGCTGGGCGCGCGGCCCAAAATCAGGTTCCATATTGCCTGTTGTCACGTTTTTGAAGTCGGCTGTATCTTTGCGACGGCTCGAATGAGAAAGGGGAGAGGAGGGAAGATACTTGGAGTACGGCGCGTCTTTAACTCGATGTTGCGATTCATATGGAGGGGTGTTGTCGAGGAGTTGGGGCTATCTACACGGTATAGTAGCTCTTATCGCACGCACTCGCGCCGTCCAAGTAAGCTTACTGGACTGTGCCAATAACAGCCGGAGCACCATATTAGCCTACCCAGTGACGGGCTTCATCCGTCAACCTATGCAGCCTCTCTAGTTTCAGGATTTAGGCTTCCATGAAACGATGCAGACAGCTACTTTTAAGGTTGCAATTACGGACTACCGGGGAAATGCCGTGAAGGGTGGAAGAATCTCGTTCGCTTGTTTCTTTGCTGCTAGAAGCCCTTCCTTTTCCATCGACTTCTTATTTTGCTTCTCGATTGTGTCCTGTTTCGCTGTTATTTCGTGAGATGCCCATTCATAATACTACACAACTGCACACACCCTCCATAGTCCTTTCTTCACCGCGCTGTCAAAACCCCTGGACCCCGTGCCACACCGCCTCCCATCCAGGATAAAATGGACTTTCGTCCAATGTTCGCGGTTCCCAATCGGCTGGCACCACGCCCGACGCGACCTGCTCGTCTGCCCACGATTTTAGGAGAGACACCACCTCCTTGTGAGTGTGCTCCATGCACTTGCCCGGCGTCACCAACCGCGGGTCGCCCTGGTCGAGGATCTGGTGCAGCAGCGCCGGCACGTACGGCTCACTCCTCAGGTCCGTCAGGGGCGTAAACGCCGGCTTGAAATTGAACACAATCGCGCCCGTCAGAGGCAGCCGGCGCAGCGTCTGCCAGTCGCAGCGGAGATGCAGTGGCAGTCGTCCACTGCGTCCACCATCGCCATCGCCGTCGCCTTCCGCATCAAGGCCCGGCCGGTCGGCCTCGTGCTCGACAAACAGCGGCCGCCCCTCTTCGATGCTCCACGATCCGCGCTGGATCGGCTGGTCCGTCGGCAGCTTGGCAAAGTAGCGGTCCATGCTGCGCGCCATTTTCGTCGCATAGTCCGTCACCCGGCCGTGGATGTCCTGCAGCGGCCGCCCGCGGTGCTGTCCGATGCACCAGCCGACGGACGAGCAGACACTGGCCGCGCGCAGGCGGTAGCGCCCGTCGCCTGCGCTGCGCGTGACAATGGCAAAGTCTTCGGGAATGTTGTCGAGCAGGACTTGGAGCGCACGGTGGCCATAGACATCGTTGTCCAGCAGGACTTTTGTGCCGAGCACCTTGTTGACAAACACGCGCACGGTTTCCTCCTCCCCCTCCCGCCCGTCCATTGCAAAAAGATGCGGATGCCGCCGACAGACAAACTGCAGCGCCATCTCCAGCAGCTCGCGGCACGCCAGAGCAGCCACAACGCTGTCGTTGTCGTCGTCGTCGTCGTCGGGCGTGCTGCAGAACAGAATCTTTTCTCCGTGCGCCTCATAAAGGGCGCGCCGTTCCGCCAGACTCGCTTTGTAGCTGTGCTCCAGCTCCAGCCAGTAGTCGGGGTCCAGTTTCATAAGTGCTGGGCAAGGCCAGGCGGCAGTGTCAGTAATTCACATGGATTATCAGTCTAAGCTCAACCTACCCATGTGTTGATGGTATCGCCATCGAAATGTTCGAAACGGCCGGAAGCGGGCCGTCTCTAGCGTAAATCCGGCCGGGCATGGCTGTGGGTGGGGCACGCCGCTGAGCACCGCGTAGTCCGGAAAGGAGCCCACGAGACGCCGAAGTTTGCAAAGACGAATGCCGGTAGGGGAGACAAATCCACCTTCGCCCTCTTTGACACTGTCCTTCTCGACTGTGCCAAAGGGTGGTGGCAGCACTTGGCGGCGCGACGGAGGAAGGAGATACGCAAGGCCGTCTGGGTCGGCTGTCGACTTCTGTGAGGATGGTGATGTTTTGGTTGGTTTTGTTGGTCGCACGATACGTTTGTGAAATGTCATTACCACATATGCCAAAACGAGAAAAACCACGCCTGCGGCCGCCGCATTGGTTGAATAAAGTGATACCAGGCCCTTCATGTAAGCGGCCGCATCGACAGCGGGCTGCGTGAGATCCATGTCAACAGAGACAACTGCCCATCTAACGAAAGTATTTAACAGCGATAGAATCAGCCTCTCTCGACACCAAAGTGACAAGCGATGATATCTTGGTATCGTGCCCTCGCGCCCTTCCCGTGTTGCTCCTCTTTTGTTGGCTTTCCGTGGTCGGCGAACCCCGCAGATAAGCCATCGCAGTCCATCCACACCATTTTTTTTTTGAGAAGCGCACCCGATGTGTCAGTGAGACGAACCGTGAACATCGTTTGTGCTAACAGTGAGGGGAGAAGAAACACGGACATTTATGACGGAATTTTTTCCTTGTTGGGAAATAAATCATAGCGCATGGTCTGTTATTTATTTGTTATTCGTTTCTTTTTCTGTATTTGTAAAGAAAATAAAAGAAAAGCAAAGTTTAAAATATTCGAAGAAAATTAAAAAGATCGTTGTGTTTTGTTCACCAACGCTTTTTTTAATAAAAAAAAATATTAAGAGAAGCAAATTAAAGCGAAGGAGTAGCACACAACGCCATGTGTCAAAAGAAAACCACAGCGACATAAACTAGAGAGATCACTCAGCATCGCCGCAAATGCTTTCTGGCCCATCTCGGCCATGTAGCATCCATTTCGCTTGGAAGGCCGTTGCCGCTCTATGATACAAGGAATCAGGGACAGCCGAATCGATGGATCTCCAGTGGGTGGCCACCCAGAATGACGGGTCGGGGAATAATCAAAATTGGCCCAATTTATGTCCACAGCCAAATAAAGATTGTCTTCGACAAACATGGTCAGCCTGAAGTCCACCCTGATTCCTCTCGGCACTGGATAAGAGCGTTCCTGGCAGGCTGTCCCGTCTTCTCACAAGTACGATGTACGATGCCTCAGCAACAAGGCTGTCGTCTGATATTGCGGTATTGTCTGATATTAATTTATTTTTGTCTGCCTGCACGCCATGTGTTTTACCTTTTACCACCTTCATCCCAACTCTATTTTTGCAGCTACCACTTTACCCACAGCCAAAACATGTCTTTGCGTCTTTATTCTCACCCTTTTCCCATCCATTGTTTCGATACCGGATTTCTATCCCGGCCACCCCTAGCAGTCGAGTCTCTCCGTTGCCAAGATTTTTAAACACACCAAACGCAAAAGCCAACACGGACTTCAGCCGACCGGGACGCCCCAACGGAGAAACTGCAGAGACCAGAGAGCAGAGAGCAGAAAGCTCTGGCTTTATAAAATCACGCATATCGGTGTATTCCGGGAGAGACGACGAAACAATAGGTCGATCTGGGGCCAGTTGCCGGGGCCTTGGGCGCAGTGTTGTCAAGCGTTTTCTTTTTTTTTTTTTTTTTTTTTTTTTTTTTTTGTGAATGACTATATGTCTGGCCTCACCAGCGAGACTCTGAATTGGTGTTTGATTATGCATGCTTCTTGATGCAGTTTTCTATTCGATTGTCGGACTACACTCACTTACCTTGCTGCTACATCCTACTGTCCACCGCGTCTAGACCTCGACAGAACGATTGGCGTGTCTCGTCAATTTGATGGGCACCCTCTTTCGGGGCAATTATTTATTCGGTTTCAATCTACACACCACGCCACTCGACATGACCTTGATAAAATGAGCTAAAACAGGCGAAACAAGCCTTGTTGCCGATGCATGGCACAATAAAGTGCACGGTATGGCACAATAAAGTGCACGGTATTCTTGTTACCCGGAGTGTGGTGCATGTCCCTCGCTTCTTACCTCCCAGCTTATCATCCACCTTGACAGAACACCGTGAAATAAGAATAGCATGGGCAGATGCCGGAAGAAAGGGAACAAGTGTCGAGGCAAAAAGGTGTGGCGTACACCCCGTCCCAGTCTTTGGACCCGTCATTCCTCAACTTCTTGATCCACCGTGGCAAGTCCAAACGAAAGGATTTGTTTCTTCAACCTCTTGTCAATCTCGGATACCGTCATATCCTGCCGCGTGTTGGACCTTTCTCCTCCACCTTGCGTCCGGCCCTTGTCCTTGCTTTTCCCTCTTATCTGCTGTCCCGTCCGTCATACCGTCACCGAATAACATATAGACATATGACAGCACAGCGGAGCAGAGTCCAAAGTGCCTACGTCAACGGCACCTCAAGCTAATCGTTTCGTAGATGGCCCATGCCCAGTTAAATATCCCTCGTCTGCTCTTGCGTTGGAGCCCTTGTTCTGCCTTTTATCATATTTCACTAACTCGCTGCCATTGACACAACCCATACATTTTAGCTGTAGACATCGAATCACCTTCTTCACCAGAAACTGTCACTCTCGCACCCGGTTTATTGTCACAAACACACACAATCACATTCATGGCGCCACAATCACTACTCCAGCTGTTGCTGCTGGCATCTGCTGCTGCCGCAGACGTCCCGGTCTGGAGTCAATGTTGGTCGAATCCATCAACGAAGCGAAACATGTTTACAATCAGAGACTAACACTGTCCAGGCGGCGGATCAAACTATGCTGGTCCGACTGCTTGTGCATCCGGCAACTACTGTAGCTTTGGAAAGTAAGTATCACAATAGTTTTGTTTAACTTTTCAATGAGCCCGTCCTCTGACCCTGGCAGCCCGTGGTACTCCCAATGCCTACCCGGAAGCGTGGACGAGCCGCTTGACAGCAACATTCCTGATTCCCCTCTCGAGACAAATACTGTCCAGACAATTATCACGATTGGCGGCAACCAGGGCAACGGCGGTGCACCGCCCGTCACCCTCACCACGTCCTACACGTTCCTTCTGCCCAGTACCACCATTTACGCCCATCACCACACGTCGACCCAGACACCAGCACCTCCTTCGCCCGGCAGCGGTGGCGGTGGCGGCGGTGGCGGTGACGGCAACAGTGGCCCTCCCTTGCTGACGGTCATTGGCGGCACCACGTACACGATCCTGCCCGATGCGCCCGCCACGGGCAACAACAAGCGGACGGCCGTGGCCCCGGTAGCGGCACGGGCGACGACGCTGTACAACGACGGACGTCCTCTGGTTCCCGACGAGGCGCTGTCGCTGCAAAAGGAGCACATCAAAGCGACGCCTACGGCGCAGTGGACGACGATTGTGACTGTGAAGAAAGCATGAGGGCAGTAATTTCCCTTCGGTTTTCCCGACCTTTGACCTTTGCTTGTTTTAACGGCCGACGAAAGTGTCTCCAGTTTGGAGAAGTAAAGAAAAAAAAGAAGGCGTTTCTGTTGGTGTTTTGTAATGTCTAAGACGGGTGGTGGGTTGCCTTTCCAAGTTGAATCGATGGTGCAATGTGGGCGGGAAGGGACCAGTTCGATAGAAAGCTACAACTAATACATGTCTGGTCGAATTCTTTCACTTTATTTCCAAACGTAATTTCTCTCTTGCTCCCCATTTCTCCCATGGAAACCAATTTCGTTGCTGTCATCGTGGCAAGTACGATAGCCCTCACGCTATACAAAGTCTAGACCATAAAAACCCTTTGCATGTCCGACATTGTTTCCCGCGGACGATGCCGTAAACAATGTGGAAAGTGAAGATAAGTGTCCCTGGTGATGGGAGACGGGACGGACAATTGGGGGGGAAGCGTCCCGTGTCTGTGTGTTGTACTTTATATCAACAGACGAAAATGCACAGCACACGGCTCGCCCGTAATTGAGATGGTCTCTTGGTCAAAGGCTGATGATGCCCTGCTGGTATACAGATCTGTTTTCCATCGTCTTTTGTAGGTGCTATTCATAGAATTCATCGACGTTAAAGAAATATTCCTCGTCGAATGAATAGCAGAAACACAGCTATGTCATAAACAAGCATGTGAATGTGTAAATGAAAATGTCCATTAAAGATAAGAATCCGAAGCCAATTTTTATGCTCCCGGGTCGAATGAGACCAAGAAACCACGCACTTTATACATTCCTATTTCTGAGACTTTCCACTCTACTTTTCACGCCGCTTAAGCAGGCAGTGCCGTGCCCACTTGCGCTGGAAACGCTCTGGCAGGAAATCCAGGCTCGGAATCCACAACGCGCGCGCCAGGAACCCGGTGTTGCCTGCGTCCAAGAACGGCTCGCACGTCACAACCTCCCAGTTGGCGGTATCTGCCACGTAGTCGGGTTCATGCGGCGGCAGTGTGCGGCCCTGCCGCGCGTTCTCCGGGTACTGCGTGTCCACCAGGAACGCGCACGTGCTAATGTCGGTGTACGTGCTCATGTCCTCCTCGTTGCGGTCGTTCATGCCCGTGGTCGGCAACCACGTGCCGCTCCAGAGGCCGAAGCCTGTGCGGGCCTCGGAGAACTCGCCCGGCAACAGGCCGCGGAACTCGGACCGCACAAACTTGACGTGCATGTTGCGCGGCAAAAAGAAGGAGCTCGGGAAACGGTACCAGTCCTTGCCCAGACAGACAAAGTCCCCCGCACCGCCCACAATGCTGCCGTCGGCCTGCCCTGCCGGCACGTCGTGGTGCACCACGTTGCCGCCCAGCGGCTTGTAGACGGCCAGCGGCGCCCCGTAGCCGGAAATGACGCCATAGACCCGCAGGCCGCTGATGGCGAGGCAGCTTGCAAAGACGCCGAGGACGGCCAACAGCTTGACCTTGCCAGGGACGAGGCCGGCCAGAGTGCCCGGCGTAGCGTGGCCGATGCTCTCGAGGACAATGTGCAGCGCAAACGCGGCATTGAGTGCGAGGAACGGGTACGCCGGGTACATGAAGCGCTCCTCCTTGTGCGGCTGCAGGGTGAAGATGGCCAGCCACAGGTAAAAGGGCGTCAGGAACACAACGGTGCGCATGCCCGACACGAGGCCCTTCTTGGAGGTGCCGGCCATCTTCTGCAGGAGGAAGAGCGGCAGGGCCGCCAGGGCCAGCACGAACCAAATGTTGAAGTTGAGCGCCAGGTTCTTGAAATAAAACGGCCACGGCTCGGTGCCGTAGAGGTTGGGGCCGCCGCCGTCCTCGGCCGCCGAAAAGACGTTGTACTTGACAATGTTCCAGGCAACGACCTCGAACTTCTTGTAGAAGAACGTATTGACCGCGGCGTCGAGTCCCACGAGCAGCAGTGCCGCGACACCGCCGCGTGCCACGCGGACAAAGCCGCCCAGCAGCCCAGCGCCGCCGCCGCTCAGCGCCAGCACGCCCTCCTCCAGCAGGAAGGGCGCGCACAGTGCCGCGGCAAAGGGCCAGCCCAGCACGCCGGCAACAGCGAACCAGAAGATGCCCTGCAGCGTCTTGAGCCCACCGCGCCAGTTCATAAACGCAGTCGCCCCCAGCATCACGGCGTACATGGCGAAGCTCGAGGGCAAAAAGGCCGTGCTCGCGTGGAAGTTGCCGGGGCTCGTACACAGCGCCAGGAGGAAAAAGAAGCCGATCCGCGGGTGGACGGTGCCACTGACCACCTGGAACATGAGTGTCTGGCAGAGGGCGCAGACAAACGCGAGAACGTAGCGCACAAAGTAGAATTCGCCGACCTTGGAAGCCTGCGGCAGAATGCGCCGGAGCCCGGCGACCACGGCGTGGAGGCCAATGTAGAGCCAGCTGCGGATGGCATGGTCGGGCGAGTACTCCCAGGTCTGGCGGCCGTAGCCGTGAACAAGATAGTGGGCAGGCTCCCAGTAGTTGAAGGTCTCGTCGCAGTCCTGGATGGGCGCAAAAACGGCCGACAATATGTTGGCGGCGAAGAAGAGGTAGAAGGCCGAGATGGGTTCTATGCTGTTGCGGCTTGCCCTGGTGCTGTTAGCGTGTGCACTGCCCACGCAAGAAGGGCAACCAGTCAATGGCACAAGGGCACTCACTTCTTCTTTGCATGCTTGGCCGATGCATGCACAAACTCTTGATTTGCGGGCGGTTCTGTTGTGGGCGCCATTGTGCCATTTGCTCCGCTACAGAGTCGTTTGAGCAGCGACTATGGGAGGAGGGGAAACGGTGGCAGGCGTCGTGTCGTCTTTTCAAGTCGGTCGAGAGTGTCAGAAGCTCGATGGCAGTGGCGAGAGGGACGGCAAATACTGGTGGTGTTGTTGTGCACTGCCCAACAAAATGCGAGAATCACAAGGCAAAATACACTGGAGCAGCTTAAAGCTTACTTTGTTGAGATCGCAGTCGATGCCAGGTAGCAGCTACTCCGTAATGCTGAGCTCCTTCCCGCCGAAGCTTCTAAATAAGACAGCATACAATACGCCAAAAGAGACACTAGCCCCGTCTGGGAAGGGGCATTTACAGCGTATCTATGGCGCCCCTTCGCCCCCGCCTCATTGTGTCAAAGTCGTGTTGGAGGTATTGGCGCTGGAACATAGGCAGTAGCTCCCCGGAACAGCGGCGCAGATTTCTCCGGCGGAAAGCGATAAGGAAATTTTGGCGGCAGAAAATTCTTATCAGTTGGCGGTAAGAACATTTTTCAGCGTAATCGCCTTCACTGCTCTCATCTGCGACTAGAACAGCATCACGAAACATACTACTCATTCGCTTTTCTCCGTCCCTTGCTGTTCTCAGCTATTATTGCTTTTAACTATGGCTGAACCAAGCCAGCTGCCTGACACTGCCGTCGCAGGGCCCGAAACGACTGCGACGCCGACTGAGGTCACTGCGCCTATCGCTGCCGAGTCGACAGCAACGACAGAGCCCGAGACGGTCCCGAACTCCACATCTACAGAGCCAATCGCGCCGACAACTGCCTCCGAGAAACGTCAGTCTGCCTCAAACATTGCCACGGCACCCTCTGATGAGTCAACTCTTGGCCGTGCGCACACGACAGCCAATGGAGATGACGTCATGAAGGTCGACGGCGACGCTCCGACCCAGTCAGATGCCCCCAAAGAAGAGACTGCACCGACCGCTGCACCGATAGAGACGGAGAACACAGAGATGATCGACTCTCACGAGGCTGAGGCCCTTAAGAACGAGTCCGCTGCACCAGCCGCCCAGCCCTACCTTACGGACGCACTAGAGGCCATGCTCAACGGATCCATGGAGATCGAACCACAGACGGACGGACGGCCCCAAGAAGCCAGCGCACAAGACCTGCCTCTGGTGATTCAGCCCACAGAAACGGCCGCTGACGGCCCAACGGCAGACACGGCTGAGGGGGAGGGTGTCGACTGGGCGGTGGACTCCTCTCCGTACGAGACATCGTCGTCCGACTCGGACAGCTCTGATGACTCCGATGACGACGACGAGGAGGCCGGGTCGGACGCAGACATGCTCGGCGTGCAAGACACCGTGCGCATGATGATGGAATCGGCTATGCAAGACTCGGACGACGACGAAGACGGCGGCAACCGGGGCGGCGGCAACATCCGCAGCAAGAACGAGGAGCCCGAGACAGCGCCGCCCAAGCCCGAGGTCGAGATCGGCCCCAACGACGAGGTAGTGCTGCTGGGTCCCATTCTCCACATTGTCGAGAACTCGGCTGTCATTCGCGGCAACACGGACGGTGCGTACCGTGTCCTCGATGCCGGCTCGGTCCTGTGCAAAGCTGACCGCACTGTGGTGGGCGCCGTGGCCGACGTCATCGGCAACGTGCGCAGCCCCATGTACGTGCTCCGGTTTGCCCAGATGGCAGAAATTGCCAAAAACGGTCTGGAAGCCGGCCAGGATCTGTACTACCCGACCAAGCACGCGTCGTTTGTGTTTACCGAGGAGCTTCGCAACATCAAGGGCTCCGACGCCAGCAACCTGCACGATGAAGAAGTGGGCGCGGAAGAGGCCGAGTTCTCGGACGACGAGAAGGAGGCGGCGCACAAGCGAGAGCTCAAGGCGCGGAGGCGCGGTGGTAGTGCTGCGGGCGGCAACAACGACCGGAATGGCTCTCAAGGCAAGCGGGGACAGAACAACAACAGCAACAACAACCGCGGCGCCCATCCGCTGAGAAACGAGGTCAACGGTGGTGGCAGTGGGAGCGGCAGCGGCCTCAAGTACGACGAGGACGAAGACGATGGGCCGTACAAGCCTCTCACGCGGCCCGCGAACTTTGGCCAGAACAGCTTGCCGCCGATTCCGCCTCCGTCTGCCAGCACAAACAACAATGCCAGCGCGGCGGCTCATGCTGGTGGAGGCTCGTCCAGGGGCAATCAGCGGTTCAACCGAGGCGGTTCTGGGCCCGGTGCAGGTTATGGGCGGGGAGGAAACCGGGGTGGCGGGGGCTTTGGCTTCCGTGGCCGCGGCGGCTACGATAACAACCGGGGTGGCCGTGGCGGCTGGAACGGCGGAAACCGCATCAACAACAACAGCACCAATAACACCATTCAGGGCAGCAACTACTCTCCCAATTCGCGACAGACCTCGTTCAACTACAACCCCTCCGCTGCGACTCCTCCACCACCACCACCGCAGTTGCAACAGAACCAGCAGCATCAGTCATCCACGGCACCATGGCCGTTTGCTGGCGTGCCCTTCCCTCCGCCACCACCGCCTCCACAGTCGGGAAGCGTGCCACAACTGCCGCCATCCGCTGCCAACATGGCCGCGGCAGCGGCGCTACTCAACAATGTGCAAGTTCAGCAGCTGCTTCAGCAACACCAACAGCAGCAGCAGCGGCAACAGCAATCTCAAGCGGCCGCGCCAGCTTGGCCCGGGATGCCTGCACCACTTCCACAACAGCAGTCCGGGTACCAGTTCCAATATCAACAGTCGACGTACCAGCCGCCACAGACGCAACAGCAGCAGCAGCAGCAGCAGCAACCAGCAGCGCCAGCCTTTGACGCGGCCACCAGTTTCCAGTACTTATTCCAAGGCGGTGCTCAGGGACAGACACCTCCGCCCCCTCCGGGCTGGGGCCAACAGCCTCCTCCATCATGAGAGGATGAAAGACAACTCCTCTCAGCTTGTGGGACGTATATTACGGACACGAATTTGGAGACGCCGTCTTGACGACGTCTTCCCACTTGGACTTTTACTGCATTTAGATTCCATGGCGAGCGAAATAAAAAGGCTTACAATATTTTTAATTCAAAACAATTTTTCTGTTGTTTCATGACCTTGCAAAGCCAAGCCACCTCACGACTCTTTGTAATCTCCCGCCATGAAATGAAAAAAATGCGAACAGAACAGCCCCAGTCACCGAACCCATGAACTCCCGCAAAACCCTTGTCCCAAAAGTGGCCTGCAAGGCAGACTCTAAAGATGCCCCATGCTTTTGGTACTGTTGGCTCAGGTGAGGCCCTCTGAACCGCCACGAAATTGGCGACTCATACGACTTATACGATCCAGAAACGAAAAGTCGGTAGGCCCATTTAGGTGGCCTTGAGACGACAGTTTCGATTTTCGAGCTTGCAAATGCCACAGAAAGCAACCGGCTGTCCCGAACCCAAACTACAACCACCACACTGGCAAGGTTCTTCTTCAACGGCCTCGCCAACAGTCGCTGATCCGAGAACTCAACCTGCGCCGGCCGCTGCGATGCTACCACGTCCGGCGCTTTAGTACGATGTACTCCGTACGATGTATGTCTGTCCGCATATCCTATGCGCTGTATGTCGACGCACACATGTTCAACCACGCTGTCACCGCCACCGTTTAAGTCGACGGCAAGGTAAATGGAGAGCAAACATTTATTGGACTGGCACTATGCCGTTCGCAGTGTAAGCCGTTTGCGTCGTTTGCGCCAACTGAGCTGTAATAAGTCGACAGAGCCACCGAAAAAGGTCTTAAACCCCTCTGCTCGTCCCATATTTTTGGTCCTGTCGACCCTGTTTTTCGACTTTGCTTGGTGCTTAAGCCGGGGACCTTTTCTCGGGGTTTTTCCTATGGTCCACGCACAGGAGCAAAAGCAAAAAAAGAGGAGTCGCCAATTCGGTCCAGCGTTTCAAGGTGGAAAACAGGTTTTTTTTATGTAGGGGGGGTCTCTGCAAACAAAACTTTTCGGTTCTCCAACCACGGGACGGAAACAGATGGCAGCAGGACAAACTGGAGAATCTATCGCTGCAAGGAGGTCAAACAGGCGGTCGCAGAGCAAGACAATGATATTCTTGGCGGGAGAGCGTGGTGACCAACGACGCACTACGCATTAAGGTTACAAAGATGTGGTCTTGAGAGAAACTCAAACCAGTAAACGAAGATACGTCGATCATGTGTCGTTCGTCTGCCTCCGCCCATAATCCTGGCGCGCCGAGGAAACAAACTTGAAGATATTTTCGTATCGGAAAATACGTAGATACGAAGTGGAACTTTTGCGACCTCTCCGCTTCCGCTCTCCATTATCTTTGGTGAGATTGTATGTCTCCGTACGGCATAGACCGTTTTCAATATTGATCACCGTTTATAATTATATTTTGAATTGCATCTATCAAATAGCAATAAAAGAGGCGGAAAGAGCGCCCGGCGCTCTCGCCGTTTTCATAAAAGATGAAATTGAGCATCTGTAGCGTGCGAGCGTGCCTTCCCGATGACGATGCAGCACCTTTCCGGAGATGGAAGGCGGTGATCTTTACCGTGAAAGTGCATCTCCGTCGTCGACAAGGGAAAGAGCGACACAGCCGTTAAGCGGGTCAGTTCTTTGCCCTACTGTTGATCCTTTCCCTTTTCCGAACCGTCCTGTGTCTTTCCCCCTTTTCTCTCCCGTCTCCCTTCTCCCTCACAGAGTCCAACGCCTGCGAACGTGATCACAACAAAACGATCGACATAACCCATCCTCGCCATTTCTTCCACAGGCCCCTGCACAAATGTACGGAGGAGTCGAGTGCAGCGCAGGCGCCCGGGAATCTTCTACACCGTGTGTAATGCCGAGTCGTGCGAGTCCAGGAAATCATCCACGTCCGCAGTACGGAGTAAAGCGCCTTTTTAAGTCTGATCGTCACAAGCCAGCGGTAATAAACGGTAAAGGCAGAAGACGAAAGACGAAAAAGAGCGCAAAGAAAAGGGCCATACTCCGCAGGTAGCCCTGGAAGGTGATCCCGCTATGGCGTTTTATCCTAACTTGTCCATCCAGCTTATCGGATCGATCTGGGCCGGCGTCGTCAGAACGTCGAGCTTCTTCTGACGACATTCGAATCACGACAATACGTCGTACGACATGCGACACATGTCATCCAAAACATTGCTCCATCGCCATACGACGTGGGCCACGACTGACCTCTTAATGACACCTCTTCAGATAGCCTCCGAGAAGGCTGTGGGATCTTCTTGTCCACAGTGTTGTTCACCTTTCCCACAAGCAAAGCTCAGAGAACGGGTCGCGAAGCACCCCAACAAATTTGCCCCTTTCCCTTTTCCGCCTGTCGCGTTTCTGCAAGACAAACAACGCTTTGCAGTTTGTGGAAAGGCCCGCGTTGTTGGAGTCAACCACCCCTGCCTTATTTCATTTCGCAAAATGGGGGCTTGCGCAAACCGTGCCTCCCATTCGACAGAACCGACTTTTTGGGCCACTCCATGTCAGGGGAACGAGCCAATGGCGTTGGAATGGTTCCTGGAGACGGACGAGTGACTTGGTGTTGCTTGTGTGTACTCCACTCTGTCACCGTCTCTATCATCGACCCATGCGTCGCCCTCGTGCTCTCCACGAGGAAAAAGCAAACAATGAGTTCTCGGTAAAATGCGCAACGACCGAACGAAGAAGTCAAAGTCAAGCGACGGCTGTTTGGATTTTTGAGTGGTCTATGGCAATGAGAAGACGCCCGAAATATAGGATACGAGAAACAAACAACAATGTCCCTCCCTACCGTCCGTGACATAATCCGCAGCCTGGGCAGAGAAGCCCCTTTGCACGCAGCAGCTCACTCAGTGCCAAGCACCTGGCTGTGCTGCGCTGACTGGAAGTTGCATTCTCGGACCAGGGATGGGTACGAAAGAGACCTTTACCCCTGGTCAGCAGCATCCACCACCTCCGCCGTCACTCTGCACTTCCAGGTTGCCAGTAATCCTCCTGCCCCGACTGATCGGCAGTCCCCTTCTCACTGAGAATCTCTTATCCAATGTGACCTCCATCCGTTTCCAGTTTTCGAAACCTTTTCTTTCTTTCCTCATCCACGCTCATTTGTTGTGCAGGTCGTTTCCTGTTGTATCGCCATTTCTTTGACACGGTGACCATAGCAATCGCGAGACGAGTCTTGTCTTTGTCACTCATTTACACGATCTTCGTTTTTTTTTTTTTTTTTCTTCATTTTTCAGTCGTCTTTCGACTATCGCCCACACGGAGCACCCACTCTCTTTTTATTGCCGCATTTCTGCGATATTGTCTACCGCTTCGGTATATTCTTTCACTTTCACACGACTTTTAACGGACGAGAACAGATTCTCGGGATTGATCACCAACAGAAAAGCCACCGCCAGGTACGGGACTTTGTTAGCTTGAAGCCGACGAACATTCCAGTCGACCGATGATCACCGGTTCTGGCGACACCTCATAGGCTCGACCGACATCCCCAGCCTCAACTCGCGCATTCCATTCCAGTGGGAGTCGGAGGAGTTACAGGGTCCTCCAATTTTTAAATATACGATACACCACCTACCGAGCGCCTCTTTCGCATCGTATCTCGTTTTTCTTTCGACTAGATCGACATCCCGACCTTCTTTCTTTCTCTCGTCAACTCAATTTTCTTGTCTTCCAAGTTTTTTTTTGGTTTTTTTTTTTTTTTTTTTTTTTTTTTGTTTTTCTTGGTGTTTCTTGGTTATTCTTGGTTGCTTGGTGTTCTTGCGCGCCTGTGTTCTATCAGCATCGCATTCGACTTGTCCTCAAGAGATCCAGCGCAATGATGGCTCAAGTGCGTCCCCGCGTGGTTCGCCCACACGGTGTTGGCCGTAGGGATCTGTGGGATTCCATCACCAGCGCTGTTGGCAACGCCTTTGACCCCCATGACAAAGACTCGCAGTCAACATCAACATCAACCAAGGAGCATGAGCACAAGACAAAGACCAAGACAGTCCTGACAACAGACGCCCCGAGCACGTATACTGGCCCGCTGACGACCAAAACGCAACCCACAAAACCGGCCGCAAAGACAACAGAGACCACGCCAACAAAAACCGCCACAACATCCGCCAAGGCCGCGACAACAAAAACTACCAGCAAAGCAGCTGCCAAGACCAGTGACACGACTTCGGAGCATGCCAAAGATCTGCCAAAATCCATAGCCGCGACGACCGCACCGACTTCGGAAACAAGACTGGCTGTTGACACGGCGAAGCCAACAACCACCACCAGCGCATCACCAACACTCGCTGCTGCCTCCGCAACAAACAGCGCAACCGCGTCTTCTGGCAGCAGCACCGGAGCCAAGGCAGGCATTGCCATTGGAGTCCTGGCAGGTGTCTTCTTTGTATTCGCAATCATCTTCTTCCTGTTCCGCAGGCACCGAAAACAGGTGGAAGACCGGCGGGTAGCCGACGACGAGAAGAACGGGCCGTTCGCCGATAGCGCAGCGATTGGTGGTGCCCCGAGGTCCCGGTTAAGTCTCAAGCCGGTTGCTCAGTTCCTGGGCGGTGCCGGTGCCGGTGCTAGCGCTGCTGCTGGTGCGGCTGCAAACTCACAATATGACAATGGATTCCCCAGCCGTCGCCAGAGCCGTGGTGCCAACATCGCCATGCGGGACCAGCCACCAATGAGTGCCCGCAGCCAGCCGGGCAGTGCGTGGGAGCGCCCCATAACGGGCAACGACCGCAACAACCCCTTTGGCGACGGTGCCCAGCGCCTCACCTCGGCGTTTTCGACTGCCCAACACGGCTTCCCCGGCGCAAATCCGCAGGGCCCAGATGCCAACGGTGTCTCGCCCGTCTCTCCTGGCGGTGCAGGTACTGCTTTCGCTGGCGGCGCTGCTGCCGGTGCCGCAGCTGGCATGCTGACGCGCAAGGCGTCCACGCGCAAGGATGGACCCAATGCCCTTGACCTGACGCTGCCTGCACCCAACAGCAACAACAGCAATCTAGGCCCCGTCCCCCCGAGCCCAGCAGCCACCGAATACAGTATGCACTCAATGGCAACCAGTACGGCCGCGGTTGTCTCCGCTGGTGGCGCTGCGATAGCAGCTGCTGGTGGTCCCCCTGTGTCTACGGTGCACCGTGTCCAGCTCGACTTCAAGCCCACACTTGACGACGAACTGGATCTGCGTGCCGGTCAACTCGTTCGCCTACTGCACGAGTACGACGACGGATGGGTAAGTCAATTCTATCAGCACTTCTACGAAGTGATAGTTTGTAGCCTGCACTCAGAAGATTTATGTACTAACTTTTGCTGCAGGCTCTCTGCATTCGCCTTGACCGTTCTAAGCAGGGTGTCGTCCCACGCACCTGTCTGTCTACGCGTCCTGTGAAGCCCCGTCCTCTCCAGGGCGGTGGCCGGGCAGGCCCGCCTGTCAACCCCAGCGGTCGCCCCATCACACCCCAGGGAGGTCCATTTGGTCCTGGACGCATGCCCGGCCCCATGGGCGGTCCAATGGGAGTCCCCGGCTCCATGGTTCCTGGTCAGGGTGGCCGGCCACAGTCGCCTGCCACGCCCCAAGGCGGCCCGCCGTCGCAGAAGATGATGAACGGCCAGATGCGCCCGCAGTCGCCCTATGGTGGCCCTCCCGGCGGCCCCCGTTCTGCGTCCCCTGCCACCATTGGTGCTCGGTCCGTGAGCCCCTTGTCCGGCAGCATCGGCCGCCCTCAGTCGCCTGCCGAGCTCTCTGGTGCCTCGAGCGGTACCAGTGGTAGCCAGCCACAGAGCCCTGCCAACACGGGGCCCCACAATATTACGCCGCCAGGGCCGAGCCCGGTCAACAAGCCAGTGCGCCCGACCAACTCGATTGGTCGCAAGCCTGTCCCTGGCCAAGCCTTGTAAACGGCTGCGCGTCCCCTTGTGTTTTCTTTTCTTATGTAACCAGGGGCTCAGGCAGCTCTTACTTTCCATGTTTGGCGCCTTACAACATACGGGAGCGTTCTTATTTTCGGTGGCGTTTTCACTGGCGGGGTTTGGTGGCAATGGGATGAATTTGGTATAAAAGACAAAGCTACTGCCTCAGTGGAGAGCGCGTTTAGTTTTTTGTATGTCTCCTGTTGCCCTTCGGTTCATTTCTCCCATTGTGGTCTTTGGTTGAACTCTTTTACTTTTTTTGGTTCACGTGGGTGATGTTTTACTTCTTATTCTTGACGCGTTGGTGCGGTCTTGAAGGGCGAAGGATGTGTTCGTAACACCCTTTTTTAACTTTTAACTTCTATTTATACCATTCGTATTATGCTTGGTATCCATTTTTACTTCTTTTGTATCTCATTACTTTCTCCTCAAACATATTCACTTCTTTTTTACACTTGAAAGCCCAATTTTGTTTCCGTGTTCTTGTTTTATAGCCCTGTATCTTTTATGGGCCTTATACCACCGATTTATATTTATTGCATTGGTCATTCTTGCTCGTGCTTTGCAACTTATTTAGCGGTGTTTGTAGGTTTTGTACAACTTAGTAGTCTTATGATTAGGATTTTTCATTAAACGCATCAATGCTTTGTCGTCTTTTCCATTGCAACATGTTTTGACTTTCGACTGCTTCGTCCAGCGCTGATCTTTTCTTCAATTCTTGTATTTTTTTTTTTTTTTTTTTTTTAACGTCTTATTACAAAATATATGCAGTGCGTGCATTTATGGGTTTTCTTCCTTAATTTTTTCCCCATCTGTTTTTGATATTTCTTTTAGGAGTTTGAATATTTACAGTCTTTATTGCCCATTCTTCCTTGATAATTATAATTAATGCTCTTCTAAATATTTATAATTCAATTTGAATTTTATTGTATGTCATCGACCAGTTTTATTTGAATTAAATTTTCACCGCATCCGCGCTTAGAATATCTTCTTAATTCGACCCTTAAAAGCACATCAAGTAAAAGGAGAGTAAGTTCGTAGAAAGAGTTCATGTTCCCATTAAAAGTATTATGATATAATTGTCATGAAAAAAGAGTAAATATAATGAAAACTCAGAAGAGACGCCACTTTTTTCAGCTTTTTGTTGCGCGTACCATGCACTCGCTTATCATGTATTTCGGAAAATCTGGCCCAAAAATAATAATTGAAAATAACGTGAAGAAAATGGTAAGGAATGGGAGATCAACATTATTAATTTAAACTGGTGGCTCCGTCACGGTCCAGCGCCGCTTGGAGGTTGTCATCTCGTGTGGCAGCTCGTCACTGTTGAGTGAAACAACACGGGGATGAATCCACAGACTGGGACTCGAAGGACTGGCCGCCCTGGCGGTGGTCGAGGTGTTAGGAGGCGTGAATGTATGGGCCGAGACCAGCTCGGCTCCGTAGTCGGTTGACGGTGCGGACGTCGGGCCCCTGGTGTCGAGACGTGGTAGAGCGGAAGACATGCCCTTGTAACCAATTTTAAGGCTATCGCCAGTGCGTTCGCTGTGGTCGTCATGGTCACCGTCGGCCGAGTGGGCGATAGATAGGGATGAAGGATATATGGGGTCAGAAGTGCCGCGGATTGACGGTGCCTTCTTTTTCTTCTCCTCCGGCTGTGGCGGGGATTTTGGGCTCTCTGGGCCGAAGCTGAGCAGAATTTCCATGTCGTCATCGTCCTTGGAGTCTCCCTCATCGGTGAGCGAAAAGTCAAAGTTGTCCTCATCAGGGTCCTTGGCGGAGCTGACGGGTGACCAAAGACCAACTGAGTCGGGTCGTGAATGGCTCATACGACTAGTAGTCGTTATGGTAGGCGGCGAGAATGTCAGAACACCACTGCCAATCGTGATCCCACTCGAACCTCGGCCATTGGTACTGCCCGATCGGACTGCACTCCCGCCCGGATTTTTGATAAGAGGTGGCTGAGACGAAGCGCCAGACGGCCGCCGTGTTACTAAGTCGGCGCCTCCATGAAAATAGCCTGCCGATGAGCTCCTGTGGCCAACGACCCCGCTTTCAAAGAGGTTGAAATTTCCCGGCGTGCCAGAAAGTGAGTTTGAATGACGACCGCGCGTACCGCCAATCACGGAAGCCATGCTACCGCGTGGTGTTGTCGGTGTAGTGGGTACGGACCGAAGGTGGTCCGAGTTGGCTAGCAGTTTCATCTCAAAGTACTTATTGAGTGGGACAACGCCATCCGGATGCCCGCGGTGGATGGCTCCTGACCATTTGGAGTTGTGCGTGTGCGAGTGTTCGTCTTCGGAAAGGGAGGTCAAAGAATCCATGCCATGTCGCCGGACCGCAACAGACAGCGAGGCCAAACCGACGTCCATGAGGACTGGTTGCTGTGTGATTGCGCCAATGAGCGCATTGCAGCCTGCGCCATGTGACACTAGAACCACAACAGTTTCTTCGATGCAGTCGTCGTCCACAATATCGCTGTCACTGTCATTGTCGTCAATGGCACAGTCCGCGTCTTCACTGCAGCTCCCGCTGGACTCGAGTTTGGAAGAGCCAGCTCTAAATTGAACCGCGTTCGTGACCATCTTGGCCGGCGCATCGGTTATCGAGTACCAGTCAACCAGTTTTTGTAGGCCCTTCCGGAAGCGACGGTGCATGGCTGCCCACTCTTCACCGAACTCGCCACCATCTCCCCAGTCATAAGGCGCCCGCATCGAATCCCACTGGTAGTCGAAGTCCACGCAAGCGTCCCGCGCATGTGCAACATAGCCCGATGGTGTAGGCGCACGCGATGACATGGCAAACTGAGGTACGGGCGCCACATATCCGACAACATTGGGGCGATGCATACCGGAATGACGAGACGCGTCCCAGCGCGGGCTCTGGATGTCGCCGTTGCTGCTCATAGGACGACCGTCTGCACTGGTATTGTTAAAGAGTCCAATTGGTGGCTCGACTGGCGGGATGTGCTGCGAACCGGATCTCGGAAGCTCTCCCCCCTCTGATGGACGTGACGTCCATGAGTTGGATCGGGTTGCACCCCAGAGATAGCTGGCCGAGTGGGAGTGTGCATGTGTTGCTTGGTGATTCGTCGTATGAGAAAAGCTCGAGTAGTCCTCCCTCCGCAAGAGTTCAGCCTTCGCACTGGCAACCATCAAGACTGAACTGGGTGGGGGCGTGATAAGCTCGAAGTAGCCTGGCGACAACCATTCACCTAGGAAGGCGTCGAGTCGCATGACGGATTTATTGAGTCTTGGTGTGATAGTCTTCGGTGTCGGGTCAAAACTCGGGTTGCTGGTGGGTGCTGAAGTCTGGCCATTCTGCATGGGCGTCCATATGCGCAAAGGGGGCAAAGGTTCAAAGCTTCGGGGATGTTCGAGGGGAAGCGAATCCGAAGCGATTCCAGAGCTGATGGCGATAGACGTTTGTATGCATCGGAGAAATGGCGAGCTGTGGATGACAATCTTGTACCGCCGCTTCTTGGGCACCGGCTTTCCGTCTGCAGATGGCGCGGACTCGGGAGGCGTACTCTCGCGCAGGATGTCGGCAATGCGCTGGCCAATGGCACGAGACTGCGACCAGCCGCCGTATGTCAATGGGGGGTCGTACGGCGTAGGCGATGAAAGGTGCCACAACTTGTCAGCAGCATCGAGGCGGTTTCCATGTCTGCGAGGGACGTGTTAGCGAGCGGCCGCATAAGCAGGAGGTGCCAGGCACGGCACTGTGGCCGTCAAAGCATACGAACCTGACTATAAATATATAAGCTGGGGGACGCCCCATGGCGAGATTGCTGGCGGAGGAGCTGCCAGCAGAAAGGTGGTAAATCGGGGGTTGTTTGGGTGTAGCGGATCTTGTGGGATAAACGGAGAAGTTCTGTATCGTACTTTAGGGGTTGTATTAGCCCCGAGCTATCGAAAGGCAGATGGTCAGTATTTTGAAGGAGAAATAGGGGTCGTATAAGACAGCGACTGCGGGACTGTAACGTGACGAGACGATCCGCAGGCAGAGGCAAGTAAACTACACCGGCCTGCTGATGGAATGCCAGCACTGAGAATGGCGTGGTAGTTGGGCGAGCTGTGAATAGACGAGGGGCAAAATGGTATTGTGATAGCAACAACGGTCCCGAAAAAACCGAGAGGCCAGCATGACTTGCTCTTGCGATCACAACAATTCACCCATACCTTCTTAGTAAGACATCAGGTTCTGGCGCCACTGTCGCACCAGACAATGCGCTGTTACTTTGTCGACAACGCAATATGCGAGGCAGAAGAAACAGCCGGTCGGGGTGGTGAAGCAAGCAGTCGAAGTTAAGGAATAGAGCGAATAGTGAGAAGTGTGAGAAGTCGAAATTTTGAGGAGAAATATCACGAAAAGTTCCAGAAGGAACGAACTGGCGCTTGCCTTCTTTACCGTCAGTAGACAAAGAAAGAGCGATCGGCGCACCCGAAGTGGGTGAAACAGGTGGAAGGCGGTGGCTTCGCTGCCCGGCGGCCGTCAAGTTGGAGATGGCGAGGATATGGAGCGTCGTAGACGTGGGGTGAGATGTGCCTGAAAGCTGGGGAGCTTTTTCGCAGAATTGAAAAAGTGCGGCACACACAGTGGCGAGAGGGTGATGACGATTGCAGGCAATTTCATTGTTCGTCACATGCGGCAATCATAGGCTTGCGAGAGCGCAGGCGCAAATGCACGGCGGCAGGAACAAAGCGATGGTAGGCAGGAAGACAGGCTACAGGGTCTAACCAAATGCACCTTGCCTGGGTAGCGGCGGCTGAACGGTCTGACAGGCTGCTGGTTGTACTGGCGTGACCTTTTTTTTTGTCCCACTTCTCCTCTTTGAAGCCTGGACTGGAGAGCTGTAGTTTTCTTTCATCACCTTCTATTCCTGCCCCCAGAGGTTTAAAATCCCGACCTCTTGCCGACTTGTCATGAATGTGACAGCATCATAGGCAGGCGCAATCCACGTCGTATTTACCTAGAAACCCCGCAGTTGTCTTGCCATTCACGGGTAAGCTTCGTTGTTTGTCGCGACGTTTACTCCGTAACTCGGGAGGAATTTGCGGTGTTGCAAGATGGCGGATTTTAGCTGCATTCTGCTGGATGACAGGCTCAGCCGGCCGCGCTTTTGGAGGCTTTTGGCAAGGCTTGAGAACCTGAAAATGAGATGTGTCGTTCCTTCCCCATTCACTCCCTGCAGAGCCAAGGCCGCAACGGTGCAGCTACAACGTACAAGCCGCTAGAACAATCGCAACTGCCAGATTATGCGCAGCAAGTTGTTATTGTAGAAATTCCACTTTTAATGCCCACCACTGGGAAGTCGCGCTCGAGCCACGCGAGTGGGGATCTGGACTTGTCGCGTCTAGTATTTGGATTATGTAAGGGTACATTGCCAATGTACCTTTAACCCCTGGACGCATCAATGCCAGCTGGTGTCTTGGTGTGTCATGCTTTGAAATCCAGAAGGTACGGTCACCAACACTGTCAGCAAAGGGGGTTCTTCACATCCAAGACGCGATACTTCCTATCCCCTTCACGATTAAATCTGCATCATCGACCATTCTATAACGTGTCCGATTGACAATCTTGTCCATACATTTTCATTCTGTTGCTAGCGACTGCTCCAACTGCAATGAGGCTCTCACTGTGGCTGTCGGCCGTGCCGGCACTGCTGGCCGCCTTTGCAGCATCGCCTGTCGCTGCCGAGCACACCAGCAACTGGGCGGTGCTCGTGTGCACGTCCCGCTTCTGGTTCAACTACCGACACCTCGCCAATGTGCTCTCCGTCTACCGAACTGTCAAGCGGCTGGGCATTCCCGACTCGCAGATCATCCTCATGCTGCCCGACGACATGGCTTGCAACCCGCGCAACGCTTTCCCAGGCACCGTCTACTCCAATGCCGACCGCGCCGTCGACCTGTATGGCGACAACATCGAGGTCGACTACCGCGGCTACGAGGTCACGGTCCAGAACTTCATCCGCCTGCTGACCGACCGAGTTGGCGACGAGATGCCCCGCAGCAAGCGGCTGCTGACCGACGACCGCAGCAACGTGCTTGTGTACATGACAGGCCATGGCGGCAACGAGTTTCTCAAGTTCCAGGACGCCGAAGAGATTGGCGCGCTCGACCTGGCCGACGCCTTTGAGCAGATGTGGGAGAAAAAGCGCTACCACGAGATCCTCTTCATGATCGACACGTGCCAGGCGAACACCATGTACAGCCGTCTGTACTCGCCCAACATTATCGCCACCGGCTCCTCGGAGCTCGACCAGTCCTCCTACTCCCACCACGCCGACAACGACGTCGGCGTCGCCGTAATCGATCGGTATACGTACTACAACCTCGAGTTCCTCGAGAACGAGGTGCGCGATCTCGGCAGCAAGAAGACCGTCGGCGACCTGTTCGACTCGTACGACTACGAGAAGATCCACTCGCACGCCGGTGTACGCTATGACCTGTTCCGCGGCGGCGCTCCCGAAGCGCGCAGCCGGCTGGTCACTGACTTCTTCGGAAATGTCCAGAACGTCGAGGTGGATGGCGGTGTTGCAGGCAGCGGAAGCAACGGCAGAAACTCGACACTCGATGAGGACCTCCTGGCCCTGAGCAAGACGATCGCCGAGCTCCAGAAGCGGGCCAAGGAAGAAGAGGAGGAGAGCGAGGCCAAGGCAGCAGCAGCCAAGGCCGCACAAGGAAACGCATCGTCTGACAAGCAGCAGACCGTTGGCCGTGGTCCTGTTGTCAACCACAAGATCCAGTCGGCGAAACCACTCACCGATGACAACTGGTGGACCAAGAAGGTTGTCGGCGCGACGACATTGGCAGGGTGTGCGCTGCTCTGGGGCCTAAGCTCGTTCCTGGAGGCGTGATGTCTTTCTTGGTTTCTTTTGTAACTGTATTACCTTCAACTTTGTTTTATTTAAACTTGTATAGAGCCCCGTTTTCTTGAAGCGTTTCCTTTTTTCATTTACATTATATTTAACGATGATTCGTTAAACTGGCTCAGATGCAACTCGATATTACCGATTATATGAATGTATGGTAAAGAGTAACTCTCAAATGCTTGTTGATGACGTGGAACTGAACGCCCATGTAATTTGATTTAATCCATTTCGTGAGAAAGTGCGCTATATAAGTCGCTTCCTACTTTTCTCGTGACTTTCGTGTGTCTAGAATTGTGGGAAGGTGCAAACGAGGTTGATCAACTACATCGGAGCTTGTTTGTTTGGTGCAGACATTGACAGTCTCGCCAAAACAAAACAAGCCCCACTTTAATCCGTTTCCATCTTCAAAACTTACATCGCGTTGTTCAACAAAATACAAGCTACCGCACTGGGGATCATTAACGGACTGATTTTTGAGAACTGGGTTCGAAATAATCGTCATAGTCATAGTCGAGATGAGTGAAGCTATTGAAGACCTCGCCGGTCCCTCGACAAGGGTAAGAACACAAGACCTTTCCAGTTGAGGACCTTCGCTTTGCTTGTTCTTCGGCTAACGCACCTGTTCCTCCACCACCAGCACCGCCCTCGCCCTTTGGATCTGGTGCCAATCGACCTAGATGCAGTTCCGTTCGCTTCGAACGCGCTAGAATGGTCAGCGGATGGTGTGCTCGCAGCTGCTACCACTGATTCGGTGCACATTTTAACGCCACAGTTCATGACTGCGAGCGGCGGCCCTATGCCGATATATGATGGTTTAGCCAACGAAGGCAACAGTGACCAGGATGACGACACGCAAGACCAGGGTGATAACCGGTTTGCAACGGAGACGGGGGCGCGGAAGCAGTTTGGCGGTTCCGGCCGGCGCATCTTGGTCGGATATCCGCGTCTCGACCACACCATCAACCAGCCGCTGTATCAAGAATGGGCGGCACATCATCCCGGCGATGACCAAGGCCAATGGCAGGCAGATGCCCCGAAGATTAGTGCCGGCTCTGGTTCCATCAGTGGCAGTGGCAGCACGATGAATTCTGTGGTCAGCATTGCGTGGTCTCCGAGTGGTGTTGGCTACAACGAACGCTGCGTGCTGGGCGTACTGACTGCGTCGGGAATGCTGATCATATACGGCGACCCCCTCGATGGCGGAGAAAGGGACGACGCCTCGACGAGCAGCAGCGGGCAGAGAGTGTCGGGAAACCGCAACAGCTACGACACGTCCCGGTGGGAGGTGCTGTGGGCGGTGGGCGAACGCACGGCAGTTCCAGGCCAGAAAAAACCTGGAGAGTGCATCACGTCCTTTGCTTGGACCAATGCCTGCGACGCAATTGTGGAAAAGACACCGACGCTCGCGGCTGCATATCACCGAGCAGAGACGAAAGCACTCCTGGTGTACCAGACGGACAGGAGAGACATTGTTGTGCTGGATGTCAGCCATTCCCGCTACATTGATGGCAGGGTGACATGGAAAGTCGCCGAGATGGAGCGCATAAAAGCAGCCGCGGGGGCGCACTTGACAGGGCAGTGGACGAGACCAGGCGCGCCTTCGGTGACAGACTTCAGCTTTGTTCCACATTCTACACCATTCGGTCTCCGCTGCAGTCCGTGGATGGTTGAAAAGGTACCGCTGGGGCCTGATCTCCAGCCCGAGAGTCTCCTGACCTGCATCATCGGGTACACTGCATTGCACTATGTCGGGTTCCGGCGACTGTCGCTTGTGTTGCGCCCAGACGTGTCCAGTGGGAGACGGACTATTTTCATTGACACCAAGGATATCTCGGGTTTCTGCGCCTTTATGGGCGCAAATGCCGTCCTCCGGTTCGAAGATTGCCTCTGGCGCGTGGACGATGACTTGCAAACGGGCGTTCCTAAGAAGAGGTCCCAGTGCAGAGGCGTCGTCGCAACGCCCATGACTCTCAAGGCGTTCGAGTTCGAGTTTACAGCATATGATCCGAACCTCGTAGCGCAGGCAACTGGTGCACCAGACGCGCATATTGTTTTCACAGAAGGCATATGTGCAGCAACTGAACCCAGCCAAGCAGAGTGGCACACAAACCCCATCAGCGGTTAGTTTTGCCGACACAATTTACTCCTCGATTATCTCCTTGTTTTACTAATACTGCCATCTACATTGACTACTAGGCCTCATTGTGCACCCCCCAGATCCGACAAACCACGGGAGCATGCCTATATACAGCTATGTGCGCAAAGATGCAACTTTTACAACGTACGAATGGTATGGCACAAAGCTTTCCGAACACCACGAACCTCCCGAATGGTTCGAGATCATACAGAAGAAAAGCAAAGGTCTCCAGCACGAAAGTGTCGCCGACTCGGAGCAAGATACGATGCCCCAAAATTCGGAGATGGGTGCTCAAAGTTCACGGAATCGGTACCAGGTGGGCATTTGGGGGTTGGCGCAGGCACCCGGCGGCCTGCCAGGGGCGAAAGGCACTACTGCTGTCCTGATCACGGAACATTTGATCGGCAGCAGCCGTACTGGCAGAAGCCGAGGCGATAGTCATATCCTCTTTGGGGCGCAGAAGAAACAGTCACACCAGGGCTCGTCAGTCACAGAACCCATCGATACGTTTGTCGACAGATGCGACCGTCCTGCTACGACCACCGAGGCTACCATGTGGACCTACATGTACGGAGGCGGACCAGAGGTAGTGCCGAGAGCATCATTTGCTACACGGGAGGGCGTTGAATTGAACCAGACATGCAGCATTTGCGACGCGGCGATTAACGAACGGAATGAAACGTCGACATGCGCAAATGGCCACTCTTTTGACAGGTGCACGAGCACGGGGCTGGCCATCCAGAAGCCTAATGTGTCGAGGGTGTGCGGTGTATGCGGACGCAAGACCTTGGTCCCAAGTGCGCTGGAAGAGATTTTGGAACTCTCGGGATCTGACCAGACAAACAAGGAAGCATTGGAAACATCGTTACAGGATACGGTATGTGGCTTCTGCGGAGGCAAATTTTTCGGAAGATGAAATAACGGGCTGGAGTAGGCGGGTTTGGTATTTTCTTTTTTCTTTTCTGTTTGTTCAGGTTCATATTTTCTGTTATCATGGGAGAGTTGGGATGTATCCTATTACTTGCTTCTCTTTCCTCTACTGGCTGAACTGTAATTCATAATGACATAGGTAACGTTCTCTTATAAATGTAGTGTATATCTCGTACAATGGATGCTTTCTTCCCAATATAAACTCTAGAGAAGATAGTAAGAACAGAGACAACCGAACCAAAATGAACCATATAAAGTACACCCAAATGAGACCTCTAAATAAACTAGCAAACAAATGGGAAAATGAACATATGGGAATAACGTACGCGCTTTTGCCGTCAGTCTTTGACTTTTACAACCACCGTCGTCTTGCACTTAGTTGAACAACTTGTTCATGGCCTGGTGGGCCAGCTCGACACCGAGGAAGGTGGCGGCGTTGGCGGGCACGGCACGCGCCAGCGCAGGGGCGAGACCGGGGAAGAAGGCCTTGAAGCCGCCCTTGCCGTACAACTCGCGCACGACGGAGCCAATGGTGAGGCCAGGCACCGAGCTCGTCTGCAGACGGCTCTTGACGGTGTCGACGGGGAAGACGGGGATCCACATGGCCACACCGGCACCGGCACCGGCCACGGTAATGGCCGTCAGACTCAGCTGGCCGTTGGCCTTGCCGGTAACAGGGTCCTTGGGCGTCAGGGACTGCTTGATGTACTCGTAGGCGGCAAAGTAGGCAGCAGAGCCGGGGCCGTCGCGGGCGAGGGTGGCGACGCTGCCGCGGAAGACGGAGCGAACACCGCCCTCCTTGTAAAGGTGGCGGACGACGTCAATGGCGCCGTTGTACTGGGGCTTCTCGCCGGGCTTGAGGACCTTCTGGCCCTGGACCTGCAGGATGACCTTGACGCGCTCAAAGGGGGCGGTGATGGCGGTCATGGGCACGGCGGACAGGAAACCAGCGGTGGAAATCTGGCCAATGGTGAGGGAGCCGTCGGGATTGGCGGGGGTGAAGCTGCGGACGATCTGCTTGCCGACATCGTAACCCCAGAAGGAGACGGCGACTGAGAGAGTTAGCCAACATCTCTGGTCTCTGGACAGAGCACAAACGAAGTGAGCGCAGCGAGGAGAAACCCCAAAGAGGACAAAAACTTACACATGGGAGTGACACCAACGAGCGGTGCCGTGACACCAGCGTACATGCCGCGACGCAGACCATCCTTGGCAACGGTCTTGCGCACGACGTCAATGGCAGACGAGTACACGCCCTTCTCGGCGGTCTGCAGGCGCACCTTGACCAGGTCAAAGGGGTGGCCGACCAGGACGGCGCAGATGCCACCGAAACCACCAGCCGCAAAGGAGCGCGCCTGGGCGGCGAGGCTCGATGTGGCCGCCTCGGGTGACGGCAGGCTGACGGCGTCGTCGGCCTTCTTGGCCAGGTCAATGGCCTCCGCCTTGAGCTCCTTGTACTCGGCCTTGGCGGCCTCCGCGGCCTCTGCGATCTTGGATGCTGCGGCGCCGTGGGTCAGCTCCGACACCTCGGCCTCGACCTTCTTGGCCAGACCAATGGCATCTGCCTTGAGCCCCTTGTACTCGGCCTGTGCGGACTCGGTGACCTCGGCGATCTTGTTTGCTGCTGCGCCGTGCGACAGATCGGACATCTCCGCCTCCACCTTCTTGATCTCGGCCTTGGCCGTCTCAGCAAGCTGGGAGATTGTCGATGTCTGGGGAGCGGGTGCGGGCGTGGGTGGTGCGGGCGCTGCCGGTGGCTCAGCGGGCGCGACCGGGACAGGCGCTGGTGCGTCGTTGTCGGATTTGGACATGGTGGCTGGGTGGCGTAGAGAAGGAGGAGAAGAAAGCGGAAAGGAGGAGAAGGAAGAAGCGCTTTAAACGACGTTTGTCGATTTGTGCCTCAATTGACCTGTGTCGTCTAGTTGGGAAGGAAAGAAGTCAGAAAAATGTAAAGTTCGGGTTAGGAAGCGGCGACGGAGCACAGGTCTGGCACTTTCACGTGTCGGAAGAGCAAGGCAAAAATTAGACTAGTGAAAGGTGCGATTGGCAGCCCTTCTTGTGGGTGCTAAGACACGCCTAAAGATGGGTAGACCAGGGGCAAATTGAAAATATACGGAGGAATCCGTACAAGGCAAGCGACCAAGGAAGCAAGAACGACTGGAGCATGCGCTGCCGAAACGACAAACAACGATAAAAAGACGTCAGGGCTTAGCCTCAGCGGAAAGGGAAGGAGCAATTGCCAAGCTCACGGAAAGATACTGAGGGAGTGGAGCAAGAACTGAGCACAAACAAGCAATGCAACAAGCAATGCAACAAGCAATACGTTTGGCACAGCAGTGAATGCGTATTGAGTAAACGCACCGATTTGTCAATGCCACCAAAGATATGGCTTTACGAGTTCTCGTCGTCTTGATCGCCGTGGTATTGCGTTGTTTCTATTCGCTCCGCTGGTCCGTTGCCGTTCATGTGCCGCGTGCGATGGGGAAGGAAGTAACGTGGGAGGGCGCAGTTGACGGAAAGAGCTGTCGTCTGATGTCGAAAACGTATCGGGGAGGAAGGAGCAAATCGTACGAGAAAGATAACAATAAATAGATCTGCAAAACAGAGCGAGCTTCTTATGCGAGTTTCGCAAACGGGGTACTGGTTTGCATGCGTATTTTGGCTTCGACATTCGTTCACTTTTCCGTTTCCCCAAGATGGCATTTTTACTCTGTGTAGTAATAATACGCTGTAAATGCGACCCAATAAGCGGCCGCTTTTTATTGTGCCTCGGTCGTTCGGCATATTTCGCTCCCCAGAAAAAAGTGCAAGTAGCGTGCCCAAACCAGCCACTGCCCCTCTACGCCCGCCAAAACCATCCACAGACTCCTTCCCCAAACCCCACGTAACCCGCTTCGTCCGCCACCGGCTCGGCCTCCAAATTTTTGCGGGGCATTTTCCCACTGCGACAAAAACCTATGCGACAAGTGAACAGCCATCGGGGCTCTTCCACCGAGTCTGGTTTCTGGATCCCGCACGATCGGGCGGCGCTATTTCCATTCTGTGTCGTCGGGTTGCTGACGAAAAATAAGTAAATCAATTTGAAAAATTAGTAGGCACACGGCCGCCGAAAACTACAGGATGAGACTCATGGCTTTGCCTCGGCAGAGTGGATCCGGGCCACCAGAGCCACGACTTACAGAAGCTCTACTGCAAATTGCCGCACATTCAATTAACAACTCCGGTGAAGCAAGACAAAGACACACTGCACAGTTTCGCACCAATGGCCTACCAAACCAAGGCCATAGCGCATAAAGGTTGCGGGTATATGGGGAAATAGCCTTTGGCTAAAATGCAGGTACAGAAGCACGATAAAAGCTGGGCAACGCAAGCCGTTTAAACACGCTACATTTGAGTACAGATCGGATCGAGTACAAGTACGACCGACGTCCTCGATGTGACGAAAAAAGTCAAATCCCAGCAAAATCAGCAAGCAAGACGCCTTATACATGCAAATCCCATGACACAAAAATTGAATGCCCGACGAATCGTTTCCGCTCTCAGAAGTTGACGCTGGGCTTGGCCGCGTGGCCCAAGGCAATCGATGCCCGGTTCGAGCCGCACCAGCAATTGCCGTCTCCGTCACGCTCAACCTGCACCACGACGTCGATGCCCTTCTCCAGCATATAGCTGCGCACGCGGTCACGCACGTCCTCCATGTCGGCGCCACGCACCGCCACAACATGCATAACACCGAGCAGCTTGTCCTCTGTTCCCGAGCGGTCGTCAATCCAGAACTTGGGCGCCGAGTAGCTGGCGACGCCACGCAAACCCGGCACGCCCGCCAGTGTTTCTCGGAGTGTGTACTCAACAGCATCCGGAATGGTCAGCAGCAGGCGGCGGGCCGACGACGTGACGAGCGGCACGGCTGAGCCGAGAATAAGAACGGCAATGAGGAACGAGGCCAAGGGATCCCAGCCAGACCAAGACCAGAAATGTGTCAAGACTGTGGACACAATCACGGCAGCACTGCCGAGTGTATCTGCCAGGACATGAAGGTAAATTCCGTACATGTTCTCGTTGTCGTGGCTGTGACCATGACCATGACCATGACTGTGATTGTGGTCGTGGCCGTGGCCGTGGCCGTGGGAAGCGCCATGTGAGTGACCGTGACTGTGGCCATGGCTATGGCCGTGGTTGTGACCGGCATGGTCGTGGGAGCTGTCGGTTTTTTTAGACAGGCTCGAAAAGTCGTCTGCGTGCTCGCCGTGGCTGTGGCCATGGCCGTGTCCGTGGTGGTGGTGGTGTCCAAAGGAGAACATGCCGACAAGGTTCACCAGAAGACCCAGCGTGCTGACGACGAAAAGCTCCCACAGACGCGTCGTCTCCCGCCCGCCCATAAGCCTTTCGACGGCCTCGACCATGATTTCGACGCTGATCAGTCTGGAAGGGAAGGTCTGTTAGCATCTGATTTGGCTGCAATATAGGCTCGACCGTTCCGAGCGCCGACTTACATCAAGAAGATGCCATTGGCGAACCCACTCAGGGTCTCAATCTTGCCAAAGCCATAAGGAAACCGCTCGCTCGGTGGCCACTTGCTAGCCACTGCCGCAAACAGGCCCACGGCCAGTGCCACGCAGTCAAAGAACATGTGGATGCTGTCGCTCAAGAGGCCAAGGGAGTCGGTCACGTAGCCGTAGAATGCTTGAACCGTCATGAACGCAAAATTCAACCTGTACGAACAAACACGCGTTAGTGAGAAGCTGGGCGACAATGCCGCTGGATGTGGTATGGGGCGGAACGAACGTCATAAAGTAAAAGATTCGCCGCGAATCCTTCTCTTTCATAACAGCATGCACCACCGGGTAGCGCGCCGTGTACTGCATGGTAAACTCGGTGAACCGCGAGAGCGAGCCTGGCGCCGCGACCTGGTCAAAGGTAACGGACGACGTCTCGGGCGCCGCATAAGAGGGCTTTTCAAACGTGGGCCGAGATGATGTGTATGGCCCGGCACCGGCCGGTAGAGATTCGGACGCATGGCTGTGAGAATGGGTATGGTCGTGGTCATGGTCGTGGTCATGGCCGTGGGCATGATATTGGGACTCGGAGTGGCCGTGGGAGTTTGACACGGTCTGCATCTGGTTCTGGTCGAAACTGAAGCTGTGTCCATCGCCGCCGCGCAAGGAGACACCCGAGCTGTGGCTGATCCTCCGATGCGACCGCGAGTAGCTGCCGCCCAGGTGGCTCACCGCTGCCGAGGGAGGTGAGCGTCCAAGGGTCAACGGCGAAGGCGAGTGCGTCTGCGACGAATGGGAGTGGGAGTGGGCGTGCGAGTGGCCATGGCTACGGGAATGCCCGTGGGAGTGGGAATTGGCATGCTGCATGAAGCCGGTCAGGTGGCTCTTGGGCGGGGATATTGATGCCCTTGGTAGCGCGTATGAGGACTCCATGGCGCGGAGGGAGGTAGGGAGAGGGAGAAGTGGGGAGAGTGCAAGGAGAACAAGTCTTATTGCACTCGTCCAGAGGGATGTCGTCGTTTCGAGACCAATTCGATGTCTCCAATGGAGGCCCAAAACCACCAATGAAATGAAGAAAGTAGACACAGCGTCGCGGAGTACGCTGGTTTATTTCGTTGACTTTCCGACGGGGCCACAGAGGTATGGGGAAAGGCGGAGAGATCGGAGGCGGTGGGAGACTGGGAGATTAGGGAGTGACGAGGCGGAACGGAAGGAGATTCGCAGTCGATCGGCAACAAAAGACGACAAGTTCGGATGGGAGGCGATATTGGCGGTAAAGGCAAAGGTCGGCGATACGTCCAACGACTCAGATGAAAAGGAGCAATAATAGATAATGCTAAAGAGGGAATGGCTGAGTACGGACGAAGTAAAAAGTGACACAAACAAAGAAAGAACAACTCTAGCTCGGCCTTTCCCCGTCTCCTCGCGCGCTCCTGACCTCTAGTTGCGCCCCTGTTCAAAGTGGATCCGGTCTTGCCTTCTTTGGCTTCTTGGGGCGGACTTGGCGCCTGTGATGCCGCAGCGACCTGAGATACAGCTATCATATCAATGGGCTGTAGTGACGTGCGTTCAACGCCTTTGATTGGTCTGGTGCTTTGCAGCAGCGGTCAGGGGAAGATCCTGGTGTAGAGAGTACCAACGGGCCCAGGCCGTCGCGGGCTTCACACCCTCTTGCTCCGAAATATAGGGCAGTTTCCTTCCTGGGTGTCATCCAGCCGCGCCTTAATTGCATTCCAATCGGGTCCATATTAGGGCCATACAGCCTGCCGTAGCGCCTTAATAACAACCACAAAACGTCATCTCCGTTTTGAGCCACCTGTTCGCATAGCTCCAACGACGGTGTCTCAGGAACACGGCCGATCTCCCACGCCAACATAAGCAAGCTCAACGACACAGGGCCGTCCCGGGAGTGACAGACTCATCAATCCATATCGCGTGCTTCATTTTTACAGGCAAGGTTTTCCAGTCTCACAACAAAGTCTGCTCTCGGAGTGTGAGCTTCTCCTAGAAAGCTGGTTCTATTTAAAATCAGAGGATCGAGCCAACGCGCTCCAACGCATCACAGTCGGCATGGCCCTCGGTTTCTCATTAATAGGCGCTGCCCTCCTGGTTCTCACTGCTGTGATGTTCCTGGCCTGGCCACGTCGGTACCGCGGACAGGCGCCCACTGTTCAGGTCCTTGTGTTGGGCGATGTTGGCCGCAGCCCGCGGATGCAATACCACGCGCTCAGCATTGCGCAGCGTGGACATGTACAGCTCATCGGATACTATGGTGCGTTGGGAGTGGATGCTGGAAGGCTGTTGTTTGATACTTGCTAACGTACGTAGAATCGGACCTCTTGGAGGAGCTCGACCAGCACCCGCGTCTGACCAAAGTGCAACTGGCTCCGGCACCAGTGTTTATTCGACGCTTGCCGTTTGTCATTGGTGGTCCGCTCAAGGTTGTCTGGCAGATCGTCAACTTGGTGATAACCCTCACGTATTTTACACGTCCAACCCGCTGGTTGCTCATCCAAAACCCTCCGTCCATCCCGACCCTAGCAGTCGCTGCTCTCGTCTGCTCCCTGCGAGGCACGAAGCTGCTCATCGACTGGCACAACTACGGCTGGAGCATCCTTGCCGGCACACGTGGAGCCAAACATCCTTTTGTTGGTGTGTCCAAGGCCTACGAGGTCACCTTTGGGCGCCTTGGTGACGCCCACCTGGCTGTGACGGCCGCCATGGCTGCACAGCTTCGCAAAGCGCCGTACAACCTCCCAGCCTCGGCACCCCTTGCTGTTCTACACGACCGTCCTGCCGAGCTGTTTCAGCCTGTCGAATCTTCCACGCCTTTCCCACCGGCCGCCCGAGGACAAGAGGTCGCACGCATTCTTGCGGGCGCAAGTGACGTTGTTGTGCGGCGGCTGCTTACAAACAAGGACGCCAAAGTGCTGGTCAGCAGCACGTCGTGGACACCCGACGAGGACTTTGAGCTGCTTCTTGACGCCCTGGTGCAGTACGTCCGGGACGTGCCCGGTGACTCGGCGAATGGTCGGCGGCCGCCCGTGCTGGCCGTCATCACAGGCAAAGGTCCCCAGAAGGCCATGTACGAGCGCAAGCTGGCGCAGCTTGCCGCCGACGGCCATCTCCCGCCAGACCAAATCGCTGTGCGCACGGCGTTCCTGCCGATGAAAGACTACGCCCGTCTTCTCGCGCTTGCTGATCTGGGTGTGTGCCTCCACATGTCCAGCTCGGGCGTGGATCTGCCAATGAAGGTTGTGGACATGTTTGGCGCCGGTCTTCCCGTTGCCGCATACTCGGACTACGAGAGCTTTGGCGAGCTGGTGCGCGACGGCGACAATGGGCGTGGGTTCACTACGTCGGGTGAGCTGGCGGACCTCCTTGGACGTCTGTTGGACCGCCGGGACCGGGCTGAACAACAGATGACCGAATTAGAGAACCTTCGGCAGGGCGCTCGGAAAGAGAGTGTTCTGCGGTGGCCTGAAGAGTGGAACCGTGTCGTGGTACCAATCTTGGAAGTGTCCGAAGCGGCTGCGTCTAAAAAGACCAAATAGGCAAACGAGAGGAGCAAGGTGTACTGAAAATAGAAAATAACGTTGAATTAGAGATACCATACGGCTATGAATTAGCAAAGCAATGAATACACAACGAATGACTGAAATAGGAATACAATAAATGCAGGTAGAAAGTATGCAATTTGACGCCTGAATCCAATACAAGGGAAAGCAATGCCACTCCAATGCTCCGATGCGCCCTCCTCTTTATGCAAGGTATAATGTGCTCCGCTCCAGGGTCAACAACGAGCACGTGTGAACCGTTGTGTGCCACCCCCTCCATCTATTCCTCCCCGAGACTTTGGCGGACACACTGCCGCACCCGCTTCCGAAAGTCCTTGTTCTTGCCGGCCACTTCGTCGCGCCACATCTGTGCTGCGTCCAGGTCTGCAGGGCTCTCGTCGTTGGGGCTGGCCAGCAAGCTTATCACGCTCAGCAAAATCGTCTCGGGCGTCTGCACGGGCGACCAACGCTCACTCGCCGCCTCGTAGCCGTACTTGTCTTCCTCGGGCGGGTGCAGAATCGAGATGCAGAGTTCGCCATTGGGGTACACGTTGGGGTGGAAGGGTATCGGATCCTGGAACTTGAGGACGGGCGGCAGCAACGGGTACTCGGGCGGGAAAGAGAGGATGGCGCGAAAGTTTCCGCCACCGTAGTATTTGACGTCGTCGCTGATCATGAGCATGACCATCCACTCAAAAATATTGTTGGCGTCGGTGAGGCCGCAGGAGATGCCCGGAATGTCCTTATCGGTCTGCATCTGCTTGAGCTGGCGCCGCAGCAGGTTCGCCGCACCGGAGGAAGCCATGGCGTGGGTGGGCGGTGAACACGAATGGTCGAAAAGGAGTGAATATTTCGCTGAATCAAGAGGAATCCGGGTTGCTTTCGTGGCTCGTAGCCAGCAACGTCAAAGACACGAAAAGGTTCAAGCAATGGCGGTTATGCGAAGCCGGCGGAAGTGGGGGTTGAGTGACAGTCGGGTGCTGAAGCTCTTAGGAGACGGTGCTAGTCGAAGAATATTGCGAGTTGGGTATTTGACTAATCGTCCGTGTATCGTATATGGTCGTACGAGGGATACCCTCAGGCAGCCACTGAGAGATTGCGTCAAGTTGTCTCGGTTTGAGGCTATCGAGAGATGGACAAGGGAGAGGGTCCGAGAAGGTGCGCGCCCCGCATAATATACCACAGCGAATGCAGTGGATTCGGAGGACAATCTCGACGGATCGCACCTTCCCTTATCGAGTGCTGGTGGGGCAAACCCCGACCTAGGCTAGGCCTCTGCAACAGTAACCACGATACAGTGTTCGCCACGTTAGCCGCCCATGCATATCTTACGTGGTTGTTTTGTCTATGAATTTCTTTTATTTGCTTGTGGACAGAATGGCCAGGGTATCGTGCTATATTCAGTAAAATAACAAAAGAATCAAAAGCCAACGCCAGTGAAAATGCCTAATAAAACGCCGCAACATAACGATGCCCCATGATATCCCCCATATTCCAAGTATCTTCCACAGCAAAACAGCCCCTTTCAGTTCTTCTTGGTTGATCCAAACCCAGTGATGCCCATCATCTTCATCATGTCTTCTTCGTCGTGCTCGCCCTCGATGCGGACGTCGTCGCCGTAGTCCATCCGGCTCGCTGCCAGAGCGGCCGCCTCGGCCTCTTTTGCCGCCTTCTTCTTTTCGGCAAGGTCGCGCTTCTTGATCCGCCGCCGCTCGCGTTCCGCGTCGTCTTCTTGCTGTCGTATGGCCAGGCGCTCTTTGAGGTTGACCGTCGCGTCCTTCTTCTCGGCCTCGAGGCGTGCCCACACGGCCTCGATGCGCTCCAGCACGTCGGCGGCCGACGCCCGCTTGACCTGCCCCGTTTGGCCGACGTTCCGCAAGTGGTACATGGAGTTCTCGTGCTCCGTCAGGGAGACGCTGTCTTTGGCCGTCCAGTCGCAGTATTTGCAGTAGAGCGGGCCGGCACGCCGGCCGGGGGCCACCATCTGCGTCGTGCCGACAAGCGCATTGAGGTCGGACATGGTCGTGCGCGCGGCCGTCAGCGTCTCGTTGCCCTCGAGGGGTTTGTAGTAGCGCTTGCCCGCGAGCCTGGCCTCGTACCGCGCCTTGCCCTCCTCGCGCTCCTTGGCTTCGCGCTCTTTGGCCTTGGCTGCATATTCGGCGACGTCGCGTGTCTTGCGGAACTCGGTGTCGCCGGCCGGCGTGCCGTAGGCGGAGCCCTGTTTTGACATTGTCGCAGCGCGTGTGTGTCGTCAAGTGGAGATGGAATTTTGGCTCAACTAAGAGAGAGGTTATGTCCTGAAATGCAGTGCGCGTCGTTGGTTGCTTCTGGAGTTCGATGCAAGTCGACGGTGACGATAATTGGGATGGAGAATGGGAGAATTGGCGGCAGAACAAAAGCACGCTACTTATGGCGGTTCCAGGCGCCTTTGCCAGCCAACTTTTTTTTTGGCTTATCGCGATAAGCAGAGGGGCACATGCGACTGAATCGCATCGAGGAGCATACATTTTCTTCCCACGAGCGTCACGAAAGACATTCACACACCCCAACATCAGCATGCTGTACCTCGTGGGTCTCGGTCTCTCTGACGAGACGGACATTACCGTCAAGGGTCTCGAGATTGTCAAGAAGGCCTCCCGGGTTTACCTCGAGGCCTACACAAGCATTCTTCTCGTCAACAAGGAGGTTCTGGTATGTTTAACGGTCCATGATGCAGACTGTCATTGACAGTAGAACTAAACTGGCTTCTTTGCGTAGGAGTCCTATTATGGCCGGCCCATCATTATTGCTGACCGCGAAATGGTCGAGAGCTCGAGCGACGACATTCTTGCCAATGCGCAGACTGAGGATGTAGCCTTCTGCGTCGTTGGTGATCCGTTCGGGTATGCCCCATATACTTTTTTATTCTATCATTTTTTACCGTTTTGATTTCCCTCGCTTCGTACCTCTGACGCCGGTTATCAAACAGTGCTACCACTCACACCGACCTCGTCCTTCGTGCCCGCGAACTAGGCGTCGCCGTCGCCTCCGTCCCCAACGCTTCCATCATGTCCGGCATTGGCGCCTGCGGCCTCCAGCTCTACAACTTTGGCCAGACCGTGTCCATGGTCTTCTTCACCGACGAGTGGCGTCCGGCCAGCTTCTACGACCGCATCAAGGAGAACCGCGACATTGGCCTGCACACGCTGGTGCTGCTCGACATCAAGGTCAAGGAACCCAACCTGGCGAGCCTGGCCCGCGGTCGCATTGTCTACGAGCCGCCGCGCTACATGACGGTCGGTACCTGTGCCAAGCAGATGCTCGAGATCGAGGCCGAGCGCAAGGAAGGGGTTTACGGCGAGGACAGCTTGGCCATTGGCGCGGCGCGCGTCGGCGGTCGCGAGCAGGTGTTTGTAGCTGGCACGCTCAAGGAGCTGTGCGAGGCGGACGATGCGCTGGGCCCGCCGCTGCACAGTCTGGTGCTGCTGGGCCGGAGGACGCACGAGCTGGAAAACGACTTTGTGCGGGAGTTTGCCGTGGACAAGGAGAAGTGGCAGCGCATTTGGGCGGCGGAATACCAGAACAAGCATTAGGCGACTGGAGAAGATTATGGGCTTATCTACAGGGCATTTGGGTGCATTAGGGAGCATTCTGGGTGCATTACAGGGGCCTCTAGTTTAGTCATTTTCGCCATTGGAACAACAAAAGTTTGCTGCAAAACATGCGGCTTATCGCGATATGAAAATTTAGGGCGATAAGAAAAAAAAGTTTACCGCCAAATGCTGCGATCTCCGATCCATCATCCTCATCCAGCCTTGCCTCCGGCAATCCATTCAGCACGGGTTTTCAATATTACATTTCGCACGACACCTACCTGCGCAACCAACAACATGGGCTCGCGTAACAAGATCGTGCGGCAATCCACATGGCTGCAGAACAAGGCGGCCAAAGGAAAGAAGTCTATTGCCGACCGGCGCGAACGGCGGCGCGAAGAGGAGAAGTACCCCGAACTCAAGGCCGAGCGGCTGGCCAAGAATAGGCCCAAGACCCTTGAAGACAAGCGCGAGTACCCGGTGTCCGAAGACTACTATGCACGCCGCAAGCGGAGGCGGGTAGTGGAGGAAAAACCTGCTGTGGAGGAGGAAGAGGACGACAACGATGACGAGGCCGATGAGGCAGCCGAAGCACAGGACGAGGACGACCAGATGGAGGTGGATGGCGGCGACAAGGTTGGCGAGGACGAAGTCGACAGCGATATTGCCAGTTTACTCGCAAGCGACGACGAAGAAGAAACAAACGACGTCGGGCTGAGCAAGGCCGACAAAAAGACAAGACGGGCCGAGGCCGCCGCTCTCGCCGAGACCAAGCGCCGAGAGCAGGACGAGAAGGAGGCGGCCGAGGAGGCGGCCGCGCGCGCCGCCCACGAAGACGCCATGGCCGCCAAGTACTCGGCGCTTCTGCCAGACGAAGACAGCAGCGCCACGGCCGACGAATCCGGCGCGACAGCCACACCGACACAGCCCAAGATTCTCATCACGACCTCCCGCCACGCCACCATCCACAAATACGCGCAGACGCTCACCGACGTGTTCCCCAACAGCACCTACATCCCCCGGTCCGGCCACCGCTACGTCAGCCACGAGTACAGCGTCCGCGAGATCGCCGGCTACGCACACAACCGCGGCTACACGGCGCTGCTCATTGTCAACGAGGACCAGAAGAAGCCGTCGGGTCTCGACATTACCCTGCTGCCCAACGGGCCCATGCTGCACTTTTCCATCCAGACCTGGGTCGACGCCAAGCGGCTGCCCAACCACGCGCGGTCCACGGGCCACGTCCCCGAGTTGATCATGAACAACTTTGACACGCCTCTCGGCAAGCTGGTGGGCGGTGTGCTGGGCCGGCTGTTCCCCAAGGACCCGGAGCTCATTGGCCGGACGGTGCTGACGCTGCACAACCAGCGCGACTACGTGTTTGTGCGGCGGCACCGGTACATGATGCGCGAGAAGCGGGCGACGGAGCGCAGCGTGACGGAAAAGGACGGCAAAGCCATGACGGGCGTGGAGGACGTGCGTGTGGCCCTGCAGGAGATTGGTCCGCGGATGACGCTCAAGCTGCGGCGGGTGGACAAGGGCATCCAGCGCATGTCGGGCCAGGCGTTTGAGTGGAAGGGGCGCATAGAGAAGAAGCGGACGGTGTGGCAGCTGTAGTCTGGTGGGCGGTGGTTTTCCGTGTCTGTATGATTCGCATGTGTCGATCCAGCGAGGCGAAAAAGTTATTGTATTCAGCGTTTCTGGAGTTCCATTAAGAATTACTCGGCGTTATGGCATTCCCAAAGAATTCAACTGCACCAGATCGCTTCTACGCCCAGTATGACAGCACGGCATCATGACACGATCTGCATTCGCAAGGTGCGGTGTCTATTGTGTATATTTGTAGATCGAGGACGGCCAGCAGCTTCTGTCCCTCTGTGTCCGTCCACCAACCCCCACGTCCACCAACCCTACGTCAACTTGTTCGTCTGGGCAAACTGCATGCCCGCGGCAAAATGGAACAGCTTGGCCGCCACCACGTACCGGTCCCGCGCCGCGTACTCGACCAGCCGGTCGTAAAACTCGGACAGCGGCACAATCACCCGCTCAATGTGCTCGCCGTCCTCGAGACGCTGCTCGGGCGCCACGCTGTCGTCCTCGGCCAGGTCCACGTCCACCATGACCAGCTGCATGTTGGCGTTGCTCATGCCCGGGTCGGCAGCCTGCGGCGGGCTCACGCTCGTCACGCGACACTCATAGCCCGTCTCCTCCTTGAACTCGCGCACGGCGGCCTGCTCGGCCGTCTCATCGGCGTCAATCAGCCCTGCGGGCCACTCGACCGTGTAGGCGTCCAGGGGCGGGCGGTACTGAATCACAATGAGCGTCGCAGGCGGGCGCCGGGGATGGCGCAGAACATTGCCCATGGCGACGGCGTCGACACCCGCCTTGCCGCGGGTCTTGCGCGTGGCGACCTCCCAGGTGCGGCTCTTGCCGGTCTGGTCGACATACTGGATACGCTTGAGAGCGAGCCAGCGAGCTTCGGACGTCTGGAGGTCGTCAATGCTGGTGATGACGGGTTCTTGGGTCTTGGGAGACATGGTGAAGGCGCGGGCGAAACGCGGGTGAATAGCTGTGTGGAGTGCAAGTATCGAGGGCGTGCGGGCAATTCGAGCAGCGATGCGGAGGCCAGTGCCGGAATTCATGAATTGGGCCGGGAGAGAGAGCGTCGGGAAGTGCAGTTTTCAATGTGGGCATTCGAGTGTGAAATACAGATGTCAACGGCGGGCACACAATAGGTGAATGTTCCAGGTGCGATGGTGTTAGCTAGCTGCGGGTGTCAAGCTGCCGGCAATGACGCAGTGGGATGCGGGGTGGTAGGTGGTGGACGTACGCCATATAATAGAAACTAGAACGTATTTCCTCCACGTACGACCATAGATAATAGACAATACGGGATCCCGTCCGCTCTCCCCTAGTCAAACCATTAATTCGCGTGCCGCTGCCGACGAGGCCGGTTTCTGATTCGTCCAAGTGTATCGTCACGTTCGATGGTTACCGTTGTTGTAAGTACCCAATAACCCGAGCTTCGGGTACCTGGTTGTGTTACGCGGTGTAGCCTTCCTTTTTTGTATATCTCCTTTTTATTTGTATAATGGTATGATGGTTAAACTAGTTATTTTTAAAAGAATGGTCCGAGAGGGTGTCGTAAAGGAAGAAGGAAAAAGTCTTACGTTTTTATATACTATTTTATACCCGTTTTTAACGGTGATATTATAGTCTTAGTTTCGACGTTTTTATATAAACTATTAATTTACGTCGTTATTAAAGGGTCCTTTTATCGTTTTTTCGGACGTTAACTTTTAAATAATTAAAAAGTCCCGTTAATTATATACGTTAAAGATATATATTCTTTATATTCGTTTATAAAGTAACCGTTAATTAAAAAATTAAAATGAAAATTAAAATAAAAAACGGAATACGGTAAATAAATAAAAAATATAAAATAAAATAAAAAATAATAAAAAGACGAAATAAAAAAAAGTATAAAATAAAATTATAGTCCCGTTTTATTTTTTATATTACAAATAAGTCGGTAACCTTCGTTTAACGTCCCGTTATACTTTTTTTAACCTTTTTATCGTTCCGTTAAAATACTTTTAAAATAATACACGTTACTTTTAATATTATTTAAATAACCCTCGAAGTCGACTACGTTTACGTAATTATTTACGTACCGTTATTACGACGGTCGTTTTTAAATTCGTTTATAATAAGTCGTTACGTACTACGGCCGTTACGACCGTAAATACTATCGTATAAAAGTTATACCGTACGGTATAACCTTTTTAATTTATTAGTCTTCTTTATTTCCGTATATAATAGTGTTATATTAACGGTTTTTATTTACTATTAAAAATAACCGGTTTATTTAAAACCACCTTATTTTTATCGAATTTCGTTTTTATTACGAGATAACGTTAAACGAAAAAGTAAAGAAACGAGGGAGGGTTAAATACGAATTAAAATATATATATTTATTCCGTATATATACGAAATTATAATAAGTAACTTAAGGTTAAATATTATATAGTAGTAAATTTTATTAAAGGTGGTTTTTTTTTATATTAATATACGATATATTTACTTTTTAATTTTCTTTATCGTACCAAAGTCGATTTCGACGACCCGTATTAAACGTATAACTTAATAAATAAATGTTTTATATTTAAGGTTAAAATTATTAAGTTAACTTTACGTCTTTTATTTATATTTATATACTTACTATTTACTAAATCTTACTCGTTATATTATAACTAATTAACTATTTATAAGGTTAAAAAAACTAATCTATTTATTTTTTATATTATAAACTCGTCGATAACTACTTAAATCTACTCTCGTTCTTTTATTATATTATTAAAATAAGTGACTATTAAATTTAAAAGTAACGACGGACCGAATTTACTTTTATTTTAAATATCGACGACTACGATAATTAAACTTTTAACGAAATAATTATCGATAACTACGACTTTTACTATTAAAACACCGTAAATTTTAATACGTTTATAAATATTAAAACGTTTATTAATCGTATACTAGTTAGTAAAAAAGACGACTTACTCGTACCGATATAATATAATATCGAGTAGTTATATTACTGTAAAAAAACGATATAAAAAGTGTTTATTTATAAAATAAAAGGTCTTCGTTTTACCGAAGTTTTATTTATACTCGATAACCCTTATATTTTATTAAAGAATATTCCGTATTTATTAAAAAAAGTACCGAATATACGTATCTTATCCGGTCACTTAAAGTAGTATATACCGGACCCCGAAATACTTACGTATATTTAAAGTACGTTACGAAAAAAGAAATAAGTTAATTAAACTTTTAATACTCTACTTATACCGAAACCCGATAGTAAACGGTTTAACTTATAAAACTTATACGACGTACGAAAAAACCTCCGGTTACGAGTTTCGAGACCTTTTAAATTCCGTATAATAATATAAACGTTTTTTTTTATAACACTTATACGACTAACTAGTAGTCTATTAATTTTAATATTATATTAGTTATATATTTTATCGGTAAGGTTGTTTTAAATATAAGGACGGACTATAATGTATTATACGAATCGTATATTAAAACCGGTTATTATATTTATATTTATATTTAAACGACGTAGTTAAAAGAGTCTTTTCGTTATTAGTTTTATTAAATACGACGTACTAAGTAATCTAGTATATTAACTTTATAACCTTTTCGTACTCGAATTTACTTAAAGTCTTACGGATAGAAAAGGTGTACCGTTATAAACCGTATATTATCCCGGAAATACACGGTTTCTTATTTAAACCGATAATAACCGTTAAGTAACCGATAAACTTTCGACACCGATTATAATAAAGGTTACGAAGTTAATAATTATATTCTACCGTTTATTTAATCTCGGACTAAAACCGTACGAGTATAATATTAAAACTTTAACGGTTACCTTTATAACTACTCTTACGTTACCCTTCGTGTTAGTTAACGACCTTCGTTTATAATTTACGGTTTTAAAACTCCGGAGATCGTATAGTCTTTCGGTCTTACTAACTTAAAAATACCGTGTAAAAAACGATAATAATAAGAATAAAAGAGATAATTTATAAGTATTACGTTTTCGGTAATATATAACGGATCTCCCGTACTTTATAACTTTTAACTTAAACGATTATAATATAAAGTCGTTTTTATAAAACGTATTTTAATAATTAAATATTACTTATAATCTTATTAACGTATAGTTTAATACGATCCTTATAATACTCCGTTTAATCGTTAATTTAAAAAACTCGTTAAAGTTTATTTAAGTCTTTACTTTACACCGGCCCCGTTTAACTATATAATAGTTTAGTCTCTTTTTATTAAAAGATATAACCGTACTTAACTAAATTTTACGGTATATAAATAAACTTTATAAACGATAAGGTTTTAATACACTTAATACTCTCGATTTAACGACGACGGTATAAATATAAATATTACACTTATACTTTAACGATTTAACACCTCGTTTATATCCGGACCCGAAGAAAAATACACCGGTAACCTTATACGATCTATTACGTTATCGGTACAACTTTCGTCTTTAAAAGGCCGTATTTTTAACTTAACGGTTATTTAATTATATACGGTAAAAATTAATTAAACTAAATTTATAACCGTAGTTAAAACAAGGTTTCTTTTAAAAGTACGTTACTTAAGTTTAATAAATAAAATTTAAACCTATTACTAACCACGGATTTATAACTAATATACGTCGGGATATTCGTAATATACTAGACCGTTTTAACTTTACGGTCGTCGATAACGTAAAAGATAAGACTTTTTTACTTATATTTAAATTATTCGTATTTAAAGTAATAATATATTAAATACTTTACCGTTTTAAAGAGTAAATAAAAGGTAATATAAATACTATTATTTTTAATATATAACGATATAAGTGGTTAAAAGGATATTAAGATAGATTAATAACGTTCGACTTAAAACTTACTTTTTTTTCGATACCCCTTTTCCTTTCCTTTTCCCTTCCCTTTTTTATTATAACTACTTAATATTAAAAGTAAGTGGGACGTTTAAAACTCTTACTTATTAATATTAGTTAAAAGGAAGTATAAACTAAATATATTATTAACTTCTTTTAATTAATCTATTATCGTTTAACCTTTTTCCTTATTTAATATCTTAAAATAAACTTTATCGTCTTTAATCTTTATTATCTCGATATATATTATACCCGGTAACTCGTTTTTAGTTCGGTCCGGTTAAACCGATAGACTAGTATTAACCGTATCGTTTATAAAGACTTTAACGAATACCGTAATTAACGTAAATATTAACGACTTTAATTAATTATTTAAAAAGGGGTCTTTTAAACTTAAAGATCTATAATATATAAGTACCGGATTTTTACCCTTATATATTATATTTATTAACGAAAAAGAGTTAGTATTAAAAAGTGTAATTAAATCGTTACTATTATATAAGTGACGATATTAAAGGTCGAAGGTGAGTGTTATTAAGTCTTAAAAAGGAATAAATTAGTTATTAACTAATAAAAAATTACTATAAAATATATATTTAAAATATAATCGTTACTATTATCGAACCCGTCGTTATTAAGTATTAATAATTAAACCCGATAAACTAAATAGTTATATATATACTCGAAAGGTTATAAAAGTATAACGTTAATAACTAAATTTAAATAGTATTCTACTCCGTAATAGTATAACTCGAAACAAATCCGTAAACCACGATCGTTTACTTTATACTTTATATTACTATAAATAGTAAAGGTTTTACGATATCGTTTACACTTATTATACGTTACCCGATACTTATTTATCGAGTAACCGTATTATTAATAAAAACCATCTCGTTTAAAAGACGTTATTATATAACATAATTATATTAATAAGTATAAGACCGAAATCAACTAAAACGCGACGTATAAGTTATTAAAGAAGAATATATAATAAAGATAAAATATATTACCGTTAAAATTAGTATTTATCTTTAAAATAAAGGGCGTTTCTTTTATTATTTAATAACGAATATTATTACGGGTAAGTTTAAAAAGTAAATAATTAACGTATTTACACGGTATTATTAAAGTAGTCTTAAGTTCGATAGTACACTATTTAATTTAATTATTAACGTATAATGTTTATAAATCGAAAACGTAAAATTAACGACCCTTTCTTAAGTCGTTTAAATAAGTAACCGTAATTAACAGGCCTTTATTATACTATTACAAATTAAAGTTAATACGTAGTTTACTTAAATACTATTTATAACTTTACCCCCGTATATTAATAATAACGAAAATTTAAAGTTTCTTTTCTTATCTTTACTTATACGTATATAAAGTAAAACTTATTTAACTTTTAACTAAAAAATAAAACGTATAAAGTAATACGACTTATATAAAAGTAAAAACGTAGAAATAAAATAAATAAAAGGAGAAAATAAAAAATATAATAAAAAAAAGTAGGATAAATATTATATATCGTATAATAAAAGCCTTTATAATTTTATTAAAGTAGTTAACGAACACCGACCTTAAATCGGTGTTATATTTTTTAAACCGTGTATAACTTCGGAGTTAGTACGTAAATAAATAAAATTACACTACCGTTTATAACTTTACCTTAACTTAAGATATATTAATAAGTTAATAATAAATAAAGATAAAGAGGGACTTAAAGGATAATAAAAAAAAAGAGAATAAGGACGACCTTTTTTTCTTTTTAAACGATTTATTTATAAAGTAATAACTTAAAAGAGACTTTCTTATTTATATATACGTTATCGAATTAGTGGTATTTATTATTCTACATTAGACTTAAATACGTGACTTTTTATTACTATCTCCGGTTAAAGGTAAGTGTTAAAAGTTAAACGAAGGTTTATTTAAAAGAAACGTATTATATTAAACTAAGTTACGAAAGTATAAAGTTAGTTTATTATATTAAAAGATAAACGTACTATATCTTTATATATATTAAAAACTATATCTTTACACTTCTTTTACGACTTAAATTTATATATTTCGAAACGGAAACGAACTCGTTACTTTTCGTAACTTTTAGTAATTAGTTACTCTTTAAAATATAAAAATAAATAATTTAATATAAAGTGTTCGGGTACGAACGAAGAAGGTCGGTTAGTAACTTACTATATAACCGGTTATTCCCTTTTAAAAAAAACGCCGGAATTCTAACCTTAATAACTAACGATATCTCGTGATTATAAACTACTTTAAAAAGTTTAACGAAACTATATAAAGTTATTTTCGATTTTTATAGAATAAACGAGGATCCTTATATAAGTAAAACGAAATATTTCACTTACACTATTTAACGGGAAACTAATAAATATAACCCTTTTAAAAGAACTAGTTAACTTTTCCGTCGTTTTATTATATTACGGTTAACTTAAATAACTATAAGGTCGAATAACGTAAGTTAAACGGAATACTATATTATTATAACGTATAGTTTTAATAAAGGTTTTAAAAGACGGATAATATTATTTTTAAATTAAAGTCGAAGGACGTGGTTATAAATATTATTATTTAAGTTTAATACTTTTATAAACTAAGGATAGTTTAAATTAACTAAAAACTAAACAAATTTAATACTTTCCGGTATTAAAAGTAACTTAATAAAAATAAAAATAATCCCGACTTTCGAATAAGTTATATATATACTCTTAACGTATTTACGTAAAAAGACGTTAAATAAAGGTAATTAAAACGACGACTACGAGTATTAAATAAACTATATATTCGTCGTATTTTTTACGAACGAACTTATTAAAACCTAGATAATTAACCCTACTTATAAATCACCGAACGTACTTTAAACTACCTTTTTTTCTATCGGTATATAAAAGACAGTAACGTTATCTCCTTCGATTTAAAATAAGTCGGTAAATAACACCGACTACTTATAAACTTCGTAACTCGTAATAAACCGTAGGTTTTCTAGTACGTTAATAAAGGTATAACCTACCGTTAACACCTTTATAAACCACCCGGTAAAAGATAAACGTTCGATAACGTTTTAACTAGTAATAAGTAAAGGGTAGTCTTTTATTAATTAAACTTTAAGTTATAAAATAGTTTACGGATATATAACGATTCTTATTTTTTATTTAAAAACTAAAATATTTCTCGTCGTTAAGGTTTACCCGATACTTCGTTAATATATTATATATTCGACTTATATTTTTAGGTTAAGTATTATTATTTAAAAGATTAGTGTCGAGTATAAAATCGATTCGAGTAATATTAAGTTTAAAAAAAGTAACGGGTTAAAAAAGGGTAGTTTAATTAAACGAAAAATCTTTTAATAGTTATTTCGAAAAAAAAAATAAAAGAAAGAAAAATACAACTAACGATAGTTATAAGACCACTTTTTTAACTATTAAACGTTTAAAAATAACTAACGAAGTGGAAAGTATACTTATTAGTAATTTTTTAACTAGTTTATTAAAGTTTTAAAGGGAGTAAATTTTAAGGTCTTTAAAAAGGGTATTAAAATTTTATAATTTATAAATAAAACGTATTCGAATAAAAAACTAGTTGTTACTATTTAATTTAAATAATAATAATAACGTATTATTTAAGTCACTTAGTATTAAAACTATACGGTAAATATAAGATATATAACTAAAAAAGGTGTTAATTTTAACTTACACGTGTTATAAAACTTTAAAGTTATAATACTTGTTAACTTTAACCGGACGTGTTTTAAATAGACTAGTTATAACCGAATATTTCTACTAAAAGCTTTAAATATCCGACTTAGTTCGGTTAAAAAGTACTCGACGTAGTTAAAAAGGAAGATATTCTTATTAATATTATTTTAAAATACAAGTAAACCTTTAACATTTTTATAAATATATAAATCTTTACCGTTCTCTCGGTAAAACCTTTTAATCGTTAAAAGGTACCTTATATATAAAACGTAGTTTAAAGGGTTTAAAATAAGTATATAGTTAAAATCGGAATAAAGGATAATAATTATAAACTAATATCCGTTGTAAATCGGTATTATATTATACGTCGTATCGAAGAAAATCTAGTTATCGAGGTCGTCGAGACTTATAATAAAGGGTTTTTAAAGACGAGTAGAACCACTTTTACGGGAAAGGAAACTAAGGTATTTTATAATATTTTAGTCCGTAAAACTACTTATTATAAAACGTTGTATATTTTTAAGAGTTTTATAGTTTACGACTTATTTAATACCGTATTATATAAACTTTTAGATTCTTACTTTAAACTTTCGATAAAGGTGATTATTTTTCGTCGTTTTATATAAGTAACCGTTTTTAATATAATATATTATATCGAAAGTTAGTAAAAAATTTAATAAGGGAGAACCGTCGTTAAAGGGTTTTATTAACGTTAAGTCGTTTAACGAACCGATCTTATAACGTTAATCGAATCCTTTTTTTATTAACGTAGATTATAACCGATAAGTGTGAATAATATAGTCGTAATACTATTTATATTTCCCGAACGGAAAACTACCTTCCTTATAAAAAGTATACGAAAGAAATTTAAATTAGTTTATAAAACGAAGGTGGTAATTATCGACTATATTTATATAAAAGGAAAAGCGAATATTTTAACGAAAAAAAATCTTAAAGTAAGTCGTTTTTAAATAAAGCCTTTAACTATTTTATAAAACTTAAAAGTTAAGTAGTTTTTACTATTATATATTAAAGATAAAAGAGGGGAAATTCCGAAAGTACCCGATAATTTAAACTACTCAACTAAATTAACTAATATTAATTTAACGTCTTTTTTCCGGAAAAACTAGATACCTTAAAGACGAGGTAAATACTTTTAGTTTTATCGGGACGTCCTTTTAATATTACACGTCCTTTTTTAACCCTTCTTTTATCCTTTCCCCGAAGGTTTAATACGATGGTTAATATTATTAAATTAACGACTATTTTATTAACGGAACGACATTCGAAATATTAAATTATTAGTATATTAATCACTATTAACGTAAAAACGATACTAAAAATATTACTTATAAAACTTTTTAATTAAGTTTAAATACGATAAACGTTAAACACTACTAAACGTACTTAATTACGTCGAATACGAAATCGGTTTTAAAAACATACTAAAACGTAACCTTATAAGTTAAAGAAATATACACGTTAAATCTACTTTACGATAATTAAAAGGTTAAGATTATAATAAGTGTAGAAACTACTAATAACGTATAAATAAAATATAACCTTATACGTTATAAAAAACAACGTAAATAAGACTAACTATAAAGTAAAAAGTTATAAAAGTTAAAATAGTAACTAAACGACCAACTAATAAAATCGTTAATATAACGATATTAAACCACTTAATCGTTTTAAATAATAAATTACTCTTATAAAATAAAAAGATATAGTTTATTTCTTAACACGTATTTAAACTTATATAATCGATAATTAACTCTTATAAAGTACGGTTTACCGACTACTAACGTATTCTTTTATATACCGTTTACGGAATTACCGTCGATACATAAACATATTTATAACTATAATAAAAGGTTAATATCGTTATTAAAGCCTAAGTATTTTTTACGTATTATAAATAAACTCGTATATATATAAACCGTCTTTAAAAGTAATTAATTATAACAACTACTTTTAAAATCCCTTTTTACTTATCCTTCATATTTATTAACACTATACTACTATTAAATTAAAATAATATTTTTATATTAACCTAAACTTACTAATATTTAAAAAAGAATAGTTTAATTAACGGGTCGAGGTACTATTAAACGGTAGTAACTACTTTAAAAAAGTCAAAGATAAAGATATAACTATATCGGATTATTTTATTAGTATTTAAAAAACTTTAACGAAATTCTTTTACGGTAGTATATATTACTATATATAAATATTTAATACGATATATTCCTAAACGTGTTACGTTATAAACAATATACTAAACATCGGAAGGTATAAATAACTACGAAATAAAGAATCGACTAATATCGTTATATACTATAATTAAGGGTTAACGGAGAGTAGATAAAAACCACGTATTAGTCTTTATTACACCGAAAAAACATCTTTTAAAAAGTATAGTATATAAAACCGTTAAAGGTACGTATATTAAAGTTAATATACTTATATATTATTAATTTAAACCGTTTATTATCGTCGTAAAAAAAACTTAGTAAAAAAGATAAAAGATATTAAAAGAGTCCTTCGAAAGAAGAGTAAAAAGGAAATTAAAATAAGACCGTATCTTTTTTTAAAGTAAGTCGGTACCCACTTTTAAGTCTTTTATACTCTTATTTATTTATTTTAACTATCTCCTTCTTTTAATCTAATACCTTTTAAACTAACCCTATCTTATTTTCCCTTATCCCTTTTTAAGTAAGTAATTTAAAACAAGGATATTCCGTTAACTATAAATAATAAAGAAGACTAATTAAATATTTTAATAAGTAACTCGTCGTAAGTTTTCTTTCGTCTTTATCGAACTACGATATCGTTATTAAAAACGTTAAAAATATACTTTAAAAGATCCCCGGGTTTTAAAATAATCTCGACTAAACTCGACATATAATATTAAACGACGGTTAAAATATATCTTATAATAGTGATATATAAATATACTTTAATAAACTCGTCGGTGATATCTCGGAATATACTTTTTAACTTAAAAAGTACTTACACTATCGTCGTTATTTTAAGGTACTATTTAATACGGGATAAAGTTTACTCGATTTTAACGATAAAACTACTTTTAAGTTATATTAAATACCTTTAAATAATAACCTTATACTAACGGTAAATAGTATTAAATATTATTTAAAGTTTACTCTCGTTTCGGTATACTAAACGGCCGACTATATATTACGTAAAAGAAGTACTACCGAGGTGGTTAACGAAACTAAGTATTATTTAATTACGACGAAGGAGGAGGGAAGAGTACTTTTTATATAATTATATACGACGATAAAACACGCTTTATAAATTTAACTACCTTTAACTTTTTAAAACAATTATAAAATACACCGAGGGTTACCGACTTACTAATATTTAAAAAAAGACGAAAATAAACTAGGGTTTAAAAAAAGAATAAAATATATTAATAAAAGTTTTTGTTTTTTATATTTAACTCGAAATAATTTATATAATAGTACTTTCGACTCCGTATTTTACTCCACCCTCGATCTCTTCCTTTACGTTTACCCTTTAATTCGTTATATTTTACGACGTTTTCGTTTCGTTATCTTTAATACTCGTCGGTTTTTATATTAATATATAAATCCTATATTAAATATAACGTATAAGGGTTTATATATTAAAGTAGGTTATATACTTATAAGTCTTTATAATAATATATAAATTTAATAAATATTACCGAAGGTTAGATTCGTATACTAACTTATACTATACGGCCTTATATAATTTATAAAGATAAATATATATATAAAAGTTTAATACATATTTAGTAATATAAGACATCTTTATAATTATTAAATTAAAGAAAAACGAGAGTAAGTAGGTAAAGAAAACGTTTTTCACTTACTTAAATCCTTAAACGATACTTTTACACGACGTAAAACTATAAAGGCGCGGTACTTTAAACGACTACTTAAAAAACGGTTTTATTTATTTAAAAGTCCTCCCTTTTTATTTTTTTCTAATCGACGGACGATAATATTAATAACTTTAACAAGTCGATATAGTTTATTATATTAAAAACAATTATTAATTAATTACACTATATATAACGTTAATATTATAAAAAATACTACTTCGTTTTCTCGGGAGGTGATAGTATTTACACTCGTTATTTTAATATATTAACTTTAATATATACTTAAAAATACGTACCCTTTACTTTTTATTTAAAAAACCGTTCTTAATAACGTGTTTTTAAATATTATAGTCACCGGTACTCTTCTTTTATTTATAACCCTTTTAACGGAAAATACTACGATATTAGTTATAAATAAGTTATTAATATCGTTTAATATTTCTTTTACTTTAATAAAAGACCTTATAACTACTACGGAATTAAATTATATATTAACCTTTTATAGTACAAATACGTTACCGATATAATTAATAAAAAGTAACTATTACGTATAACGTTAGTTTATAAACTCGGTTAAACTTTTAAAATTAAACTTTATATCGGTAACGCCTTCCGTTTAATATTTCTATACTATTATATCTTAGTATTCTTCGTCCCCGTTACTATATTAACTTTACGACTAACGTATATATACTATAAGTGTATTACGATAATAAAGAATAAAAGAAAAATCTTTATAGTTTTTTAATTTTACTCGGTAGTGATTATTACAACTATATTTATTACTTATATTAACTTATCTTTTATTTTTAATTATTATTAATACGATTAACCGTATCTTACCGTTACGATATTTTACTTATTAAAGAATATTATTCGTATAAACGACGAAACTACGGACGAATAAATAAAAGATTCCTTTAGTGACCGTTTTAAAATTAAAAAGTTTTAAATTAAAAAGATTATATTTAAACGACGGTATAATTATTTTTTATATTAATTAAAATTACTTTTTTAAAATATATATAATAGTTACACTTTATAAAATTACCCTTTACCGTACATTTTATTTATATTTAAATTTCTATCGTAAATACCTTAAGAATCCTTTCTATTATATTATTTTACTATTAAATTTCGATCTTAACCGTTTCTTATAACACTCTTTTCGTATAAGAAAAAAAAAAAGAGAAGTACCTTTTTCTACTTTAACGATTCTACTAAACCGCGGTTATTATACGTAGTATATCTTTAAAACTACAATCTATCGATTTAAGAATAAGTATTCTACTATTAGTCCGTATAACGTTACTTTTTTCCTTTAATAAAACGTATTTTAATAAATGTTTTATTAACGATAAAGTTAACGGAAAAAATTAAAAGGAAACGTCGTACGTTAATTATAAATAAGGTAAATAAGAATAAAACGAGTGGAAAAAAAGTCGACGAGTATTAAACAACTTTACGATACTCCCGTTCTTTATTACACCCCCCCCTTTTATAATTAATAGTTAAAACTAGTTACTTTACACCGTTTTTTTACTAGACTAGTCTAGTAAAACATCTTATTTAAGTTAAACGTTCTAGTCCGGTTAGTCCCGATTAAGTTAAACGTTTTGGTTAAGTTAGTCCCGGTTAAGTTAGTCCCGGTTAAGTTAAACGTCCCGGTTAGGTTAAACGTTAGTTAACGTTAAGGGCCTTATTAATATTCTTTATAATAATATAAAATAGGAAATAAACGGAATAAAGAGAATACGACGTTAATTAATTATATAATAAAGGTGTAAATCTAAACTATTAAGTTCCACGACTAGTTTTATTTATTTAACGGGAAAAGAACCGGGAAAAATAACCTTACTTAACGTAAATTAAGTAAACGAAAAATAAACGACTTAACTAAAGTAAAGGACCACACTCTTCGATATTACTTTATAAGAAAAGTCGTCGAGTCTAGTAGTAAGAGTAAACCACGTCCTAGGTTTATAATACTATAATAATTATAAAGTAAACTAACTATATAATTTAAAGGTTTAGTTTACGACGATTCGTTAAAAACTACTAGTTACTTACCGTTCTTTTATTTTATTATTTTCTCGTTTTTCTTTTACTTAATTTAGTTTTTTTCCTACTCACCGTTTTTATTATCTTTTCTTATCCCGATACTATCCTTTTTATTATATATTTACAAACTTTTACTTATATCGACTCCTTTTATACTATTACGACGAACTAACTTTTTTTTACTAATATATATCTAATATCGTTTAACGACGTAAAAGTGGAATGATAAAAATTCTCGATCTTTTTAACGATAAGAATACTAATACGGGATATAACTAACCCCGTCCACTATAAAATCCCGGTGTTTTAACTTACGAATTAATCGTAAAGGCTTTAACGTTATTACTTATAAAAGAATCGGTTTTATTAACACTTAACGTTACGTTTAATAACGGTTAAAAAAAATACCTTTAAGTAAATTAAACGATAATAAAATATTAAAAAGAGATACTTAAGTAACGAAAACGACTTATAAACTAACGATTAATAACTTTAAAGAATTTAAGAAATATATAAAAGCGTCCTTAAAGACTATTATTTAATCTTTTATACGTAAACTCGATAAACTTACGTTACACTAAGGTAACCTTATAAAGTAATAAAAGGACCGTAACGAAGATTTTAAGAATCGGATTAAAGTGTTAGAAAAATAAACTAAAGACTTATTATAACTTTAAGTTACGTTTAAAGGAAAACCTAAAAGGTTGTTTTAAATAAAATAGTTTAAAAAATATAATAAATCGGATATAAATAATACACAGTTCCAACTTATATAAATATTTCTTAATAAAAAGTTTATCGACCTTAACGTTATATTTAAATAAACGATATATATTAATTTAAAGGTTATCGTCTTTATTTTAACTCTTCGACGATTAAAAGGTTTAACCCTTCGAGTTATAACACCTTATAAATACTATAAAATAAAAACTTTTAAACCTTTATTTCACTCTTATTAAAAGTAAAAAACTTTTTATTCTTTATATTATATCTTATTTTAATAAATAATAGTATAGTAAAGTGAGTACGACGATACTTATATATAATTTACTTAAACCTATAAGATAAGGTTATAACGTTAAAGAGTCCGAGGACGTTTTTAATAATTAAGTGTAAAAAGGTATACCGTAAATCGTTTTTAACCTTAACCAAAACGGGGAGGTAAACGTATAATTACTTATATTATATACGTCTTATATACGTCTTTTTTAAATATAAGTAAGTTACTACTAATAATAACGAGTTAATTTATTTAAGACACTTTACTTAACGAAAGTATAATTACTTATAATACCCTTCTTTAACTCTTAAAACCCTTTCTTCCTATTTTATTTATTTATATACCTTCTACTCCCCCGTCTTCCCACGTTATTTAACGTCCTAGTATTATAATTACGAAAACGAGAAACCTCCGAAAAACGGCGTTAATTTTATCCGACCCGGTTAAAAAATAATTAATTTTACCCCGTCCCCCGTACGTTTAATACGATAAAAAAGCTTTAGTTAAAAAGGGCGTTTTACGTTATATACGACACTACGACCTAAACCTTTAACTATTCTTTATAACCTCGACCGGACGATAATTTAAATATAAAACCTAGTTTTACACGAAAACGGACTTTTAAAACGACGACTTAATATTTTAAACGACCTCGACGAGGTAGTGGTTAAAAAAAACGTTATTTTATAAAAACTTAACGTAATAAACACTTTAAATGTCTACTTCGAGGAGACGTTATTTATCACCGTTAACCGAACATCGATATACGAGGTAATAAATTCCTACGACCGAATAAACTACTACGTAAAAAAGTCACAGGTTATATTTCTTAATATTTAAATATAAACTAATAAAAAGGTCCTCGTAAAAGTAACATCGTAGGTAAAAACTCCCGAATAATAATATCCGAAAAAAGTTGTATTATTTTATACTATATATAAGACTAACGTATTATTTAATAGTTTTACGGGACACGTTTAAACAACTTTAAGTTTAACGATTATAACGAAGTTACTATAATCGTACTTACTTTAAATAACACGGAGTACGACGACGTCGTATATTTAAATAAAGATCTCGATAGTTAAGAAAAGGGAGTTTAATTAATATTATTAAAATAATTTTAAAATAAAGTCTAGTTACACTTAACCGACATTTCCTTACGTTATATTAATAAAAAAAACGATATAAATAATAGTTACATTTTTACTATTAATTTAAATAGGTTTTTTAATTAAAATATACCGTATTTCTTTAAAAAAAGTAAAATACGAGAATACTTTTAAAGTATATAAACATTCTTATTAACTATAATATATCCGACATTACGGAAAATAATAAACCGTACTTTACTAGTATAAAACTCGTCTTCGAGCGTCTTAATAAGAATTAAAAATCGACTATCGTCGGTAGTTACTTTTAAACGTTATATATTATTTTTTAATAAATAAAACTAGTATATACCGTAGTCGTTATAAAACATCTTATATATAAACCTTTTACGACTCGTATTATAAAATATAACGACTATACGTTTAAATAGGAATAGTAGTAAATATAGTTTAAAACAAGTTATAATATAAACCTTTTTTAATCCCGAAAGTGTTATATCGAAGTTAAACGTTTCGTCGTGTAATGTTAGTTTATTAATTAAACGAAAGGTTAGTATAATTAAAGTACTACTATAAAATAAAGTTAACGACGGTAGTAAGATCGGCGGTAAGGTAACGTTATAATATAAAGGAGTGTCTTTTATAACTAACGTAAAACTTAGTTATATATTAGACTATAAAAAGACGGTATTAATATCTTTATAATAATTAAACGTCGACTAAACAGGTTTTATATTAACCTTAAACTTATCCTTAAACCTTAAACGTAATATATTAATATAAATTTCGGTTAAAAAAGTAAAGTAAACGCCCCTCTTTTATACTTTAATAAACGGACGTAACTACGTTATCTTTAAAGATAACTTAATAATATACGTTTCCCCCTAACGTTCGTACTATAGTAAAAAGAACGGTTAAACACGGTTGGTCGTAATCGTATAGGTCGGCCTTCGTTAAATATAATTTAAAAAGGATAAAGGTATTTATATTTTATTTAATAAACTCGACTTAATTATAAGTTTAACTCGAAACGTATCGTTTTTTAACGAAACGTCGGACGTTATTAACCTTATCCGTAAAAAACATCTTTAAGAATAAAAGAAACCGTACGTTTTATTTACGTAAGATACTTTTACACGTTCGTAGTAAAGTTATAACGGGTTTTAATTAATATAATACGCGAAAGTGAAGAAATTTATAATTTAAGCCTTAAATAATAAACGTGGCTTTTATAATCGTCCGGAGATTAAAGTGGGAGAAAAAAAGGAAATATAAGGAAAGGGACGGGACGTTTAGGTTTACCGGACGTGAAAGAGTAACGAAAGGGTGTGTTATACGGTATATCGTTAAAAAACGACCCAACTTAACTAAGTACTTAACCTTCTCCTTTATAAAAAATAACAACCCTTTATTTTATTTTTATTTCATTTCGGCTCTTTACGTTCTAACACCCTACCTTTACGTAAGAGTTTTCGTTTATTAAAAAGAAGTGTTAACGGTTAAGTTTTATAAGGGTAGTTACTTGTTTATCCCCGTTTAATTAAAATAAGAATCTTTTTAAAACGTTTAATTAAAACGAGAAAAATATACGGATCTTTAACTTAAATATCGTTTTTTCGTTACGAAAACTAACCTTTACGTATTTACACTCCTTTAGTTTTAAAATAAAAGTCTTTACTAAGGACTATTAAAACGCCTATTAACCCGTTCGTAAATACGTTAGAAACGGATGTCTCTCCTTACTTATATAACTTTATAACTTAGTTATACCCGTAAATATAAACTTAGTAAGATATAAACGAATACTCCCGAATCGTACTACGGCTCTTTTTATAAAAGTCCTACTATTACTATTATATAATATTAATAACACTCCCTTTTTTATTTATTTATCTTTACCTTTTATAACTTACTATTATAAATATATAATAATATTTCTTTTTTAAAATAAACCGTAACCTATTTTAACCGTATTAAAAACCGAAATATAAGTATAAAGGCTTTAAAAGGACTTTATAAAACCGGGGTAGTAACCTATCCTCCACTACTATTATTTAACTATATTTTACTTTCTTAAGAGTCTTAGTAATATTAATAAATACCTCCACTACGTTCGTATTTCTTTTTATAAATATCTTAAAAAAGTTGTAATTTAGTTCTTTAACGAGCTCTCTTCCTTCCTTTAACGACACTTAGTAATTAAAATCGTATTTATTTTTAACAAGTATTAAAGGGACTAGGTTATAAGAGTTTAACGATTTTAATAGTGGTATAAAACTCTCTTTATATTAAATTTAGTCGGTAAATATTTTAATACGTAAAAACGACTTTTACGAGTTAGTGTTATAAACGAGAATAAATATATCGTATTATAAGATTTCCGAATATAAATCGTCCTCACCGTCCGAGTCTAAGATTTTAAAAATATACGACTCGTCGTTAACGAGTACTTTCGTTAAAAAGGATTTTAAGATTGTCGGGTTATATTATACGAACGGGATTAGTTTTTATTAATATAATATACGTTACTCGGTTAAGAATATACCTACTTAATAAAACAATTATAATATAACCGATATATTAAAAACGTCTTTTTAACGTTAAAGTCGTTTATTAACGTTAGTTTATACTAACCTATCGTATTTATTATTTATTAAACGTTAATCGTGAGGAAATAAAAAGGGTAAAATATTTTTAAGGTGATAATTAAAAACGACTATATTATTAAAATAAAAAACGAGAGATTTAGTACGGAAAAGATTAAATACTTAAATAAAACCTTTTATAAAATATTCACTAAACATTTTTAATATTACGTCCTTCGTTATTTAAGTTAAAGTTAATTAACGCGTTAAAAACTAAAAGTAAAGTTAATTTATAAAGGTAACGAGGGTAAAGGTAAGTATACTTAACTAAAAGAACTCTTAATTATAAACACTATCGTTTAAATATACAAGTAGAATTATACTTAAACTTTTAATCTTGTTAAATTTATCGATAAATAAACTACGTACTCGTTTTAACCCTTAAACACCACTATCGCCCCCCGTAAGACTACTTTATAAATATTTAACTACGGAAATAATTATTATTACGAACTTAAAAAAACGATATAATATAGTAGTTTCGGACAAAAATGTACCGACGGAGTGTGGTATTTTATTCCTCGGATAGAAAAAGGGAAAGTAGTACCGAGATACTCGTTAATAGGTACGACTTATAAACAACTTTAAAAAAGAATTATTCTTTATTTATAATACACTTTAAAATAAAAAAGAGAGGGGTAAAACGTTTTATTAAACGTTACTTTAAATTAAACGTTTTATTAGGCTTTTTAATCGAGTTAAACGTTTATATAAAAACGGGAGTTAAAAAAAAAAGGATGTTATCGTTACTTACTTACTTTATTCTTTTTTTCTTTCGTTTACTTTATTCGGTATTAACCTTTACACTTAAGGCTTTCTTAACTAACCTTAAAAAAGTGGGGGTTATAAGGGTTTAACGTCGTTACTAGTCGAGGGAGTACGAGCCACTTAATATCTAAACCGAAGGGTTAACATTTATCGATAAGTCGAACATAATATACCGTTAAAAACATCGCTTTTCGTCTACTTAACCTTAAGTCTTAAACCTCTCCTTTAATATAAGTGAAGCCGTGTAACCTAGTACGTATAAAGATATACATTTGTAATACGTATAAAAACATCTTACGTTTATATTACTAAAACTATATATAAAAAACGACTTAAAAAGGGTAAGGACGTTTAACTTAAACGGGACGAGATAAGGACGTTTAATTTAAATAAAACGGGATAAAGACGTTTAACTTAAACGAAACGAACACTCGTTAAAAAACCAACTATATTAATACTACTAATATTCCAACCACTAACCGTATTAATAAGGGTTATTATAAAAAGGAAGAACGTCGTAGAATTAATTAATATTTATAAACTCTCTTTCCACCCTAAGTTATTACATTCGTTTATACGACCTTATATTTACACTTACATTTTCCGTCGATCGGCCCTTTACCGTAATCCTCCTAACGTATCTACGTCTCCTTTCGGTTCGTACACGTTAGACGTGTTAAAAGACAACATCGCGTCTTAAGTTTTATTTTAAGATTTTTTATAATTTAAAAAAATATAATATAATTTTTCTTTTTTATTACCCACTATTATTCTTAACTACCTTTTATAAATTATTAGTAATAATAATATAATAAATAAACTAATATATACTAAAAAAGGGTTAATATTAAAAATACGTATATCTTATATTTTATAAAGACGTTAAATATATCACGAAAATACGGAAAAGTCGTTACTCTTATTTTTTATTCTTTAGTATAATATAATTTAAAAAACTACTACGCGTCTTCGTAAAAGTATTAAAATACGATTTAAGGTTACGAGAAACGACGACCGACTCTTAAATAATTAAACGAGAATTACCCCCCGTCCTTTTATATAAAGGATAACTATATAACTTTAAAAATAATAACGTAAAAGTAAAAGTAATATAAAAAAAAGTACCTAACTTTTTTTAGGTTAAAACATCCTTCCTTAAAAGATCTTTAAAATTTTAATACGACTTAAATAACGTCTTTAAATTAATAACCGACTAATAGTACTACAAATATATATAACTAATATATAAAAAAAAGATATTTATATTAAAAATTTTAAGGATTTCCTTTTACTACGAACTTAACACCTTTTAAAAGGTGTTTTTTTTACGTAACGTTTAACCGTATAAGGTTAACTCTTACTTTTAATAAAGGTCCGACGATACTTATACTTAATAACTTTCACCGGTTCTTTAAAGTATAAACGTATTAACCCTTTAAAGTTTAGTAAATTACGTATAACACGTCGGTAAAAGGGTTATATACCCTTTAATACGGAGATAAAACGATATAAACTAACGAAAATATTATACGAGGTTTTTTTCGAGTGTTAATAAAATATAAAGTAGTTTTCGTTTTTAATTCTTTTAAACAAGCCGTTTTCGTTTAATTATTCCTTAAACCATTTTTAACTATAGTTTATACACTTAAAAATATAAACATTATTCTTTTAACTTAAACAACCTATTAATACGAAAAGGTATTAAAAAGGGCGGTAGTTTTTAACTTAGATTATTTATTATTATTTTTTAAGTTATTATTTAATATAAGTATAACTATATAAAGTTTAATATAAATAAAACTAATAAAAAACACGTTTTAATTTTATCTCGTCCGAGTTTATTAAAACTATTCGTATTTATATACTTTCTTATTAAACCAACCCTTTATACGTACTTTTTTTTATTATTAACGGTTAATCCGATCGGGGGTAATAGTGTTACATTTTTAATATAAATATATTAAAATAAATATATATACCCCTTCTCTTTTTAAACTCTTTTTAAACCCCCCCTCCGTAAAACATCTTTTTTTAATACTCTCGATATTAAATACTTAACCGTAGTAACGTTAACGAAAATATTATCGTATAAAACTTTAATAACGATAATTCTTAGTCTCGAAGTTATAGTACGACTAGTCTCCCTCTTTACCGTCCGTTCGTACTCGAAAATAATAACTTAGTAGATATTATCTTAATAAACGGTTATATACTTTATATATAATAAAAGAAATACTAATTCTTATCTTTAATAAACGGAGACTCTTTCCGGACGTGTCGGACTATATTACTATAAATAACTATTTAAAGGAAATAGTAAACGAACGACGATGTTAAATACTTAATATTTAATAAAAGTGTATTAAGTTTCTTCTTTAAAATAAATTTAAATAAACGAGAAATTATAAATATACTTAATATACGATAAGAATTTCGAGTATCGTTATTATTTATTACGATATATACCGACTTATACGAACGAAAAACGAAATAAATACTTTTAACTATTATACTTTAAAACCTTTAAATTTCCCTTTAACTTAATACGATATATATAAACTTATAAAAACGAAAGACTATACCGATACTTTTAACTATTATACGGTAAAACCTTTAAAGTTCCTTTTCTTTTAACGTAATATATACGGACTTACGGAGACGAGAGATTATACCGATACTCTTAATTATTATACGATAAAACCTTTAAAGATCTCTTTAATTTAAAACGATATATATAAACTTATAAAGATAAAAGACTATACCGATACTTTTAGTTATTATACGATAAAACCTTTAAAGAGCCCTTTAAGTTAACGCGATATATACGGACTTACGAGGACGAAAGACTATACTAATACTCTTAACTATTATACGTTAAAGCCTTTAAAGATCCTTTTAAGTTAACACAATATATACGGACTTACGGGGACGAAAGACTATACCGATACTTTTAACTATTATACGTTAAAACCTTTAAAGATCCTTTTAACTTAATACGATATATATAAACTTACGAGGACGAAAGACTATACCGATACTCTTAACTATTATACGTTAAAACCTTTTAAAATCCCTTTAAGTTAATACGACATTAACGGAAAACTTACGAAAGATTATTTAAAGTCACTTAAAATAATACTTTTTAAAGTACTCGGGTTAAAACCCTTCGAGTTATAGATTTCTCTTTTATTCTTAACCCTTATCCTTTTTAACTAAACCTTTAGTCTTTCTTACGATATTCGTTCTTATTAAGTTATTAAAAGATTTAAATAACCTTATAGTCACTAGTGTAAACTATAACCAAGAATATTATTTAAATTCCTAATAATTAAATAAAATACGTCTATTTAGTTTACCGACTTATATCGAAGAGTATTTCGTAGAAAATGTCCGTATACCGATCGTATAAGTTATTCTCCTTCGGGGTATTAAAGTGTGTTATTTATTTTCTACATAAAGTGTTTATAAACGTACCCGGAACGAATTTAAAATTGTCGGATCGTATTAAATAAGTCTTACTAACTTCGAATATAAATAATTACTTATTTTATAAACATACCTACTTAATAAATTAACCGTTATATAGTTAATATACTAAAGACGACTTACTAACTTTAAAGTCGTTTATAATAGTTAATTTATATAATATTACGTCTCACGTTAACCGTAAACGTGTTAACCGTAAGTAAGTATTAAGTGTAGTTATTTTATAACGAATAACGAAGATAATATATACTTAAATTAAATAAAGGGTATTTCCTTTTTACTTAAATATTAATAAGGTAATCGAGTATAATTATCGAACACGATTATACGAGTATTATTAAACCGTTTAGTTTCGGTATTACACTATTAAAACTTATACGAATCGGGTTCGGGTTATTCATTTTCACTATTAACGACCCTTTTAATTAATAAGTAAGATCTATTAACCCTTACGTTATAATAAACTTAAATTTTTACCGTATATAAAGGAGGCTTAATTTAAAGATTATATTTACCGTAAACTTAATCTAGGTTTAGGTTTTACCTTATTAAGAAAACACTTATTTTAAGTTAAGAGTGTTATCGAGTAAACACCCGTTAAAAATAAAATAAGTAAACACCCTCCTTTTACTTCCTTATTATATTATATACTAAAAAATTACCTTCTTTTCGATAAACCCTTTTTTAAATATAAAGTACGAAAACCTTTTTAACTACTTTAAAAACAACCGAAATATTAACTCGGCTTTCGGTTATATTAAATAGTCCCTTTTAATTTTATCTTTAAAGTATTCTACTAAGTTCTTTCCTTAAAAAAACAAAGATCCTTATTAACGTCGTCTCTCGAATCTACCCCTTCCGTTCTCACTATTTTTTAAGAAGAAAACGGTCGTGAGTATTACGGTCACTACTATTTACCGACCGACGAAGTAAGACGACGATATCGCCCGATTATTTTTATAATTAACTAATTATCTTAAACTAATATAAATTAAATATAATCGTTAAAGTCTGTTTAATTTAAATAAATACATATTATAACTAACTAACTAATAGTATCTTAAAGTACTAGTACCGATTATACCTTAAAACGTTTAATATATTATCTCTTACACCCTTATATACTATTCACCGAACGTTCGATGTTAAATATAAACGAGGTATAAATATTAATTAAATTATTTAATAATCTATTATACGTTAATCTTACTTTTAAGATTATAAACTAATAATTTCGGTAAGGTCCTTTTTCTTTTCCGTTTATACTAGTTATATCACGTACTAAGATAAGTAACTACTTATTACCTTAAGTTAAAGGTAAGTTTCTTTTTTATTTATTTTAAAGGTAGTGTCTAGTTATTAATATTTATATTAGGTTTTTAGTATCGACTTCACGTATTATTAAGATAGATAGTACGTCCTTATATCTTTATCTTAAATTATTTACTTTATTAATCGAAGATAAACGTAAAACCGAATATTACACCTTAGATTAACGATTTAAAAAGTTAATAGAATTTCTTGAAAAAATTTAACTTCGTTTATATTATAATAATAAGTGGAGCCTTTTAAGATTAACTAACCTTTTATAAATAAATACACGAGTATATTATCGTTAAACACTAACTAGTTAACTTCTTATCTTAACTAAAATAATTATAAATTTTTTAATCCGAGTGGTTAAGTTAAAGTTAAAGATATAGATTTTCCTTTACACTACGTAAAAAACTCCCTTTTAAAAAACAGTCCACTTTAATAATAAAGTAACTTAATAGTAAAAACTAGTAGGTTATATAACTTTAATTTCGATACTAACTATAAGGTTACTAAATTTATAAAAGAAGTTAGTTTCGTCGATATTATACGTGTACCTTATAAATAACCGGTCGATACTTAAATAAAAGACAACGAATATTTATAAAATATCGGTAAAATAATACGTAAGAATTTATTAACCGGTATTAAACTTATATCCTTAACCTTATTTATATACGTTTTATATTAACGTCGATAAAATATTAATAACTTCGTAAAAAAGGTGTAAAAGGATATTATAAACCTAAATTATTACACATACTTCGACGTTTATATTACTTATAATCGTAAGAAATAACCGGGCCCGATAAAGGGTAAAGACGGGAATAATATATAAAACAATTCTATCTTATCTCTATTTAAACGTAAACGATATATTAAGTATAACTTAAAATCCGAAAAGTATAAAAAAAAGGAAGATACGTAAAGAAAATTAAAAAAAAGGAGAAGATAAAGAAAATATAAACGATTTTATTATTCTAGATTTACAAGTCTCTTCTTTTACTACACCCTATTCCACCTTAACCAAGTATCACTTAAATATATAAACGGAATTTTATAGTTCTTAAATTTTAAATTTAACTAAAAGTTACGGACTTAAACCTTTTACACTTACATCACCTTATATATTAGTTATATAAAAAACAATCACTACGAACTTAAAAGAGTGATACGATATAATAAGGTTCGGGTACGAGGAGTATACTTACGGGGTATAGTTAGTTTTAAGGTTTTTACTTTTTTTTCTTTTTTTTTCCCTTTTTCTTTTCTATTTCCTTTTTATTTTATTTCTTAACCTTTTTTAGTCTTTACCCTTACTTAAACGTTTATTTATAAGGGTGTCGAGGATAAAATACGGAAAGAAATGAAATAAAAACGTTAGTTAACCCGTATACTACGTCACCGGACATTAAGGCCTTAGTTGAGTAGGTAAGAGGCTTAATATAAGTAAAAGGTACTAAAGTTACTTTTACGTGTCCATTTTACCCTATTTTCCTTTACTTAACGAATAATAATAACTTAATTTAATCCATTTTTAGTTTTATTTAAAACACTATAACCTCGATACTAATCTTACTATTTGTAAGTATTCACTTTACTTTTTAACTATTCCTGTTAGTAATCAACTAAACGGTGTTTTTAAGTAGTTACGGTATTAAAACGAAGAAAATAATAAAATATATAAGATAATTCGTTAAAGGTTGTGTTAGTCGAAAATAATAAAAACGGACTCTTTCTCCTTTAATATTAAAGTACTATTTTTACCTAACCGAGGGGGGGGGTGGAAAGTGGAGTAGTGTATATATAAACGTAAATACGACGTTATTTTACCCTTTTAAGTAAATAAAGTATTTACGTCTTATTAGTCCCTGACCGTAACACCCTTAACCTCCTTAAGTTATTAAAATACGAACTTACGAGTAGTTTACATAAACCTTTATATATATATAAATAAACTATAACCGTTCTCTAAAACCCTTTTTTATAACATTCAACATATTTTATCTTTTATTATTATCTCCTCCCTTTTAACGGACTCGTAATTATATTCTAATCACCGGACTATTTATTATTAGTAATTTATTTTCCTGTTTTACTTTCGTCGACTAGACTGTTAATATACCGTTATAACTAAATATATTTCGTTTATTAATAACTTTAAGTCACCTCCCGACGTCGAATAATAATAATATATAAAACTTATTTAATACCTTTAAAAACAGATTATAAAGTACTAGAATAGTATATAAAGTATTACTTTAAACTTATTAAATAGATTTTAACCTAATTTAAAATAAATATTTAGTATAATAACACCGTTTTAAACTCTTTTTAAACCGATATTTTTACGTCCCGATTTTTTAACGGTACTATTAATAAAAGATCGTCGTCGTTTACGGAAACTTTTAATATAAGTGGTTTATATATATTACTATCGGTTATACTACTAACCTTATAATTTATAAACGTATAGTTTTAACACTTATAAGGTTAGAATTAAATTAACCTCGGTTAATATTATATACTTAACGTTATCACTAATAGTATATTCGATACTTTAACGATATCTTTTATAATATTAACTATACCTTAACTAATACTATATACGTCCTCCGTTAACACTACCGACGTTACCGGGGACATAGTCTCGATATTTAAGTTAACGATATCCGTCAACTTATAATAACCCGAGTATTTTTACGACGTTAAAAGATTTCGTTATAACGAGTATAATAAAAGATTTACGACTTATCGTGACCTTACCGTTTATAAAAAACATTATAACCCTTTACATCCTTATTTTTACGACGAATGTAATATAACGTATAAAAAGGAAAGCGTTCTTATAAATTATAAGGTTATAAAATATAAGCTTAAAGAATAACCTTATAACGAATATAATAAAGGATTTTTACGTAAATATACCCTTATTAATTATAAGACTAAAAAGTACGGCCGATTACGACCCTATTCTTACGACGAATATAATATAACGTTCGATATAAAACATAACCTTAAACGTTATAAAACTTTAATATATAAACTTATAAAATGGCCTTACGACGAAAACGACTATAATAAAAGATACGTAAAAGAATCTAACCTTATTAACCACAAGATTAAAGAGTACGGCCGATTACGTCCTTATTCCTACGACGAATATAATATAACGGTTAAAACGGAAAACGTACTTAAACGTTATAAGACTTTAATATATAACTTTAAGGAATAACCTTACAACGAAGACGATTATAACAAGTTATTCTTAAAGATTAAAAACATTACCCGCCACAAGGCTTTAAAACACAAGTAATAACCTTTCGTACGACGAATGTAATAAGATATACTAATCGACTACCTCGCCGACCGTAAAGTGGTTTATAAACTTAAAAGTTAAAATATATAAGTATATTAATAAGGTAGAGTACGAGTTAAGACGATACGAAAGGACTTACGGTTAATTCTAGTATAATAAGAACTCACCGTTCTTACCTTTCGTCGAATAACGCGGTCGTCTCGAAAAAGAGGTGTGTTTAAGATTACTACTAAGAGAGGACGGAATTTATTTTCCTTAACCCTTTACTCTCTTTATAAAACTAATAAGCCTTTTATCTTTTCTTAAGGTTATTTTATTTTCACACGGTACTTAAAGGAAGGATGTGTATATATAAATTTATATTTAAACTTAATTAAAAGATTTGTTTCCGAATTAGGATATTATAAAGTAATAAAATCGAAGGCTTTTTAATTTAATTAATACGTATTAGTAATTTTACTTATCCCGTACTTAGTCCGAAATAAATTAACTAATCCGACGAGGATTTAAACTTATGTGGGTTAATACGGGGAAAAAACCGAAAACCTTAATTTTATAACTCTTAAAAAATAACGCGTATTTAAAATAAAAACTATTAAAGTCGAAGAGTTTAAATATTAGTTTCACTTTAGTTATATAATCGTTTAAACGTACGTAAAGATATAATTACTACGGTACTCTCCTTTCCTTTTTAATACTATAAGAGTAATAAACGTTTAATAAAGTATTTAATAAACGTTTAACTTAAACGGGACGTTTTAACACGGTTAGTTATACTAAAGGCGTTTAACCACACGACCGTAAAACGGACGGTAATATTATAAAGAAACTATTAAGACCCGACGCGTCGGTGGTATACCCGATACGACTTAATATATTAATACGAAAATCTAACCTTATAAGTATATAAAAAGTAAGACACTTAAGTTCGTTCGACGATACGGGCGTAAGTAAAGTCTTTATAAAAGAAATCGTTAACGTTAGTAACTCGGTTTAAATATATTTAATATCGTTATAAGGATTCTTAACGACCACTCGAAAAAAAGGTTAGTATCGTTATAAAGACTTTTAACGGTTATTTAAAAAAAGGGTTAACATCGTTATAAAGACTTTTATAACCATTTAAAAAAGGGGTTAATATCGTTATAAGGTCTTTTATAGTTACTTAAAAGAAAGGTTAATATCGTTATAAGGACTTTTATAACCACTTAAAAAAAGGGTTAATATCGTTATAAGGACTTTTATAGTCACTTAAAAAAGGGTCGTCGTCGTCGTAAGTACTTTTAACCTTTTATTTCTTTTTTTAATTTCGTTTTCCACTTTCCGTACTTTATAATTTTTTCTTTTTTAATTTTTTTATTTTATACTTAACTTATACTAATATAAGACGATAAATTAAAGTTACGGACGAAAACGAACGACAACGTTTATTTAATATTACCTTTATTTCTTAGTGTTAAAACGTCGATTTTATTAAATATTATAATTAATAAAACCGTTCTTTATCTAATTATATTAAGTTAAAAAAAACAGTAACAAAATACTCGGATTTAAAAGAAGTTTATAAAAGGTTTTATAATATTCTTTACGTACGAATAATAATAATAAGTAAACGTATACCTACGATTTACGATAACCTAAACCTTATAAAACGGTTTAATTTATAAACGTTACTCTAAGACGATATTATTAAACGACGATTTCCGAACGAATAATTATTACCGTATAATAAGGATAAATTTAACTTACTTATTTAAAAGAAGTACTATTATTTCGATAATATAACGATTAACTCGGGACCCCGAAGGGGGTTTTACGAAAATTCTTCCGACCGGTTACGTCGTAAGTTTTTACCTTCGTATTCTTAACTATTTTTAATAAAGAGTATTAATTAAAGATTTAGTAGAAACTTATATTCCTTTTTTATTAAACTACCTTGATAATATACCGATTAACTTATAACCCGTAAAGGCTTTTTACGGAAATATATTTAACTAGTATTTAACACCGACTAAAAAGTCGTTTAATACTTCTTTACGTAAATCGTTTATATTTTATTAACTTATCTTCGAAATTCGAGTAGTATTAATAAACGAAGTTATAAAAAACCGTCTTCCGTCGTTATTAAATTATTTTAATAATATTACGATTATTTTAAAAGAAGAGACTATCCGGTATAAAAATAATACTTAACGTTTAACACTAAGTTTAAAAAAGCCGTTTAAAGATACTTTAAACTATAAGTTACTTATATTTATTTTATATAAAAGTATTTATATAAGGTTAATAACTATAAAACTAAACGTTAGTATTTTTAAAAATATATATTATAAATATCGAAAAAACTAAAAAACGGTAATCGAATACGTTCGACGAATAATAAAAACGTATTTAAACGGATAATACGACGTACGTCGACGAAAAAAGTTATAAGACTACTAAAGTATTATCGATAATATAACGTTTAAAATAATTATAAGTATAGTCGAGTTTCTCGATTCGAAATAAAAAGACTTTATAATCTACTTACACAAAGAAACGTCTTTAATTTTAACTAAAAGACCGTTTCGTATTCCCTTTATTATTCCTACGAAACTTTATAAAAAAGATACTATCCGTAAATCTATACAAGACTATCTTTTAAAACTATACGAGTATAACTCCGTAAATATTTATTACTTAAATAACGAAGACACTCGACCTATACTTGTTTTAAAAAAGGGCGTTAACGTAGTAAACGACTTTAAACGAGGTAATAAAGGACCTTTAAATTTCTTAAGCCTATTAACTTTATAGTGTAACCCTTTACCGTTTCTTTATAAAAGTCGATTTTAATTATTCGAGGATATTCTCGAAATATTTTAAAAAAACAAGATTAAAGTTAACCTTTATACACTTATTAAATTTTTAATTATAACTTTTTAAAATATATTATTTAATAACTATATAAATTATAACGGTGTAATAATATCGGTCGATAATAATAATAAAAAAAAACTTTAATCGATTTAAAAATAAACTTATAAAGAGTTCGAAAAGTACATAATATTTACTTTTTACCCGTTATCTTTACTTATTACACTTTATATCCCGATAAGTTAAAATATTACCTTTTTATACGGGACTCTTTATACGTCGTAGTCTTTTTTAAAGGTTAAAATAAAAGGTTCGTAATATTAAGATTCCCTTAATATATTAACTACTACGAGACTAATTAAATTAAAACTTACTAATCGTACGGTAATAAATAAAGACTTAATAAAAAATATCGTATAATACTTAAAGTACGTTAAATTATTATAAAAAAAACGAAGTAAATACTATCTTTAACTTAAAAATAGTTTAAAAGAATATCTTTAAATAGTCGATAACGTAAAAATACTTCTTTAAAAAAAGAATAAAAAAAAAGAAAACGAAAAAGGGTTTAATTTTCACCTTTAAGTATTTTCCTTTTTAATTCTTTTATTTCGTCCCGATATAGTTATTTATTATTAAAAACGTAAATCGTAATTTAAAAGTTAATTCGTATATTAAAAAAATTATTATCTCGAAGTAAACTAAAAACTTACCTTTTACTTTTAAATAATTTAACGATAAATAAAACCGATATTAGTTTTAACGAATATCGTTTAGTACTTTTATTTAAAAACCGTAAATCGAGATTTAAAGGCGAAACTTAAGGTACGGTTATCGGTCCTCGTTATTCTTTAATAACACGTAATAGAATTTATTAAACGAGTTAATACGGTGTAAATTATACGGGACTCACCGAACGGCTTTTAATTTAATTTTATATTCTCTTACGTACTTTTTAAGATTTTATATACCGTAATTAAAGGTAGTCGTTAATAATTTATCAAAGTGGATATATAAGATTAATTAATTAAATACTTAATTTTAACGTTATCTTAAAGTCTAATATTTCTTAAATATATAACCTTTTAATATAAAAAGTATAACTACCTCTTTTACCGTCGTTAAATACTTTAAAATTTATAAGGTTACTTTTCCTTTTTTAATAACTTTTAAAAAAAGTGTTTACGGAAATATATACGTTAATAAACTTAACTAAATAATAACCTTTACTTTACGTTCCGGATAGTTCTCCTTTTTTAATAATGTTTTGGATACTAAAACTTTCGAAGGTTAATTAAGTTTAAATAAAAATTTCGAAAATTTTATTAACGACGAGGGTAAAGATAAGGTGAAGACGACTAATAATAACGGTGAAAATAATACAAATAGTTTAAAATAACGTCTTAAAACCTTCTTTAATACTTTTTTCTACGACGACGACGTTTTTTAAAATCTTTAATTAACCTTAAGTAGATATTATAACGTATAACTTAAGTACACTCTTTAACTAAGTATACCACTTATTTAACTAAATATTAAGTATTAGTTCCTTTATTATAGTAAAGTAAAAGTTTATCGACTTTTTAACAACCATTTTTCCCACCCGTAATAAATCCCGATCTAAACCTCGGTATAAACACCTCGAGATTAAACGAAGTAGTACGTCTTATAAGGATAATAATCGATATAATTATTAACGGTTATATATAAATTTACGTATACGGTTTAGGCTTTTTAAACACCGAAGAGTGACGGAATATATTAAAATCAAGTTTAAAAAGGTCCTTATTACATAATATAATACTCGTATTAAACGTTTTAAATATTAAAATATTAATACGAGAAACGTTAACCTTATAACGATAATAAGGTACATTAACCCTATTCGTGTTTAAACTCTTAATAAGAGTCTACCATCCCTTTATCGTTATTTATACTTTATTAGTTAACGTTTTAAGTCTTAATAAAGGTAACGAGGTTTAATAAGGTAGTATCGTAGGTAAATATTACGAATATATTAAACGTGACGAAGATAAGACGTAAGAAAGATAAAAAGAAAGAAAAGGGAAAAAATTAAAAACTAGTTTACGAACGGGAATGTTTAAATATATATACTATTTAAAGGCACACCTTTTATTTAAAAACTAATCAACTTTTTCGAAAACGAGTAAATATAAATACGTTTATAATAATAAAGGTATCGGAGGTATAAAAAGGCTAGTAAAAGAAGGTCGGTCTTTAAATTACGAAACTATTAGTAATATAACAACTTTATAAGAAAATATATACCTCGAGTTAAAAAACCGGGTAATTTAAAGGTTTTTTAACTTATCGTTCCTTATATACTTTAAATATAAATAGTCGACTTTATATTCTTTAACTCGGTTTTATTAAACGTAGTTAGTCTATACTTATTATTATATATCTTTACTTAGTACTTTATACCGGACCTTTACGGGCCGGTTTATACGACGAAGATAACTAAAACGTCGAAATATTTATTATAATTAAATATTATTAAAAAGATCTCGGTTAACTTTCTCACCGATAACGTCCCTCGTCCGTTATATAAAGTTCGTCCTAAACGTTTAAGTTTTATATATAATTATAGTTTATATAAATAACGATTTAATTAAAATATATATTAAGTAAAATTAAATAAAGAGTATAAAATATAAATTCTTATTATTAATAGAAATAAAAAGGGTCGACCTTTAAAATAAAAAGTAACGTAAAAGGAAGATAGTAAAAAGTAGGAATAATAAAGGTTAACCTTAAAAAGGTATAACACTTTATAATACGATATTATAATTAAACGGTTTTAACTTAACCGGTCTGTACCGTACCCGGGTACACGCCTACTTAAGTATAAACTTATTTAAGTTCGTTTACCCGACCCTCGTTACGTAATTATATAAAATTTAGTTAGTGTCGGACTTATTATATACGTCTATTATTACCGACCGAAAGGCCTTTATTAGTAATTTTTAGTTTAAAAGGATAATCACGTCGGTTTAAAATCCTTTACTTTAAAGTAACCTTAAAATAATAATTAAATCGACTAAGTCGACCGATAAAAGATTTTATTTAATTACTCGTAGTAAAATATAATTAAAACCAATAGTCTTATACTCCGTAAAAACCGAAACTAATAGTTTAAAACTATAATCGACCTAAACGCCCTTTAAATTACACGGCTCGTCGTATAAACCGGGTAAAACGACGGTAACTTTAAACTAGTAAGTAAGATATCTATTATAAATTTCACTAGTAACTAAAACTAATATTTCGGGATCTTTAAATATAATCGTAGTTATTTTCTTAATAAGTTTAAAAAATTTATAAATTAGATTTATAAAATATATAATTACGGTTTATTACGTCGGGCCCGTATTACTTAACGGAGTCGGAACGGTATCTTATACCAAACCCGTATTATTTAATAAAGTCGAAGTAGTCTTTTACGTCGAGTCCGTATTATTTAACGGAGTCGGAGTAGTCTTTTACACCGGACCCGTATTATTTAACGGAGTTAAAGTAGTCTTTTACGTTACGTCCGTATTACTTAACGGAGTCGGAGTAGTCTTTTATACTAAACTTACGTTATTTAACGGAGTCGGAGTAGTCTTTTACGTCGTACCCGTATTACTTAATAAAGTCGGAGTGGTCTTTTACACCGGGCCCGTATTATTTAACGGAGTCGGAGTAGTCTTTTACGTCGGGCCCGTATTATTTAACGAAGTCGGAGTAGTCTTTTACGTCGGACCCGTATTACTTAACGGAGTTAAAGTGGTCTTTTACGTTAAACCCGTATTATTTAACGGAGTCGGAGTGGTCTTTTATATTAAACCCGTATTATTTAACGGAGTCGGAGTGGTCTTTTACACCGGACTCGTATTATTTAACGGAGTCGGAGTAGTCTTTTACGTTACGTCCGTATTACTTAACGGAGTCGGAGTGGTCTTTTACGTTAAACTTATATTATTTAAAAGAGTACCGACGTATTAAACCGAGTCGTCGTTTTAATTATTAAAAGTTAATAGTCTCGAAGACGTTATAAGTGTTATAATACTATTATTAATTTATATTATAAGTACGTTTTTACTTTTACGGTTTACGTTACTCGGGTCGTTATTTACGTTACCCTTATTATTTTATTCGTTAGTTAAACCGTTATAACTATCCGATTTTAACTTTTTAAATTATAATAAAACCTTTTTCTTCGATTTTTTAAACTATTATATAAAGACTTTGGTAAAAGTGGTCTCGTTAATCGTTACTCCGTACCTTTTAAAAACTATAATAAAGTTTATACGATTTTTAAGATTCGTATAAAAGATATTACGAGTATTATAAAGGTATCGAAGTTCTTTTTCCACTCGTTAATTATTAAGTTAATTATCGTCGGATATTATTAATAACGTCCTTTTTTTATTTCGTATAATTCTCGTTTTCTTTTTTATCGTTTTAAGTATTTTAAAAGTAAAAGGACTAAAAGGTTTTTAATTAAGATAGTGGAATTATAGTTATATTATAAATATTAGTTATTTATTACGTTAAGTATTATTTATATAAAAAAAAATAATAATTAAAGTTTTTAAAAAACGGAATACTATACTAAAAAGGTTTAATAAAAAATAAAAAATAAAATACTTTACTTTAAACTTAAAATTAAATAATTAAAAATTATTTTTAATTTAAATATTAATAATAAACACTCGACTCGACGTTTAAAAGTATATATATAAACCGAGTAAAAAACGGTAGGTTACTTTTCTTACCCTTTATTAAAGAAAATATACACACTCGTACGTATAACTATAATTAATCTATATACGATATCTCGTCGTAACTCTTTTAAACTTTATCTTATTAAATTAAAAGGCCGTTAATATCGTTTACTAACGTTATACTTATTTACTTACGAGGAATCTCTTTCTTATATCGTAAACGACTACTCGTATAATATAACGTACAATTAAATCCGGAACTATATACGTTACGTCCGACTTAATACTAAGTTTTTCTCGTTTATTATTAAAGATAGGCTTTTATATCGGTACGGCGTCGTCTTTTAAAACTAAAAAATCCACCGACGGTTTATCTTAAGACGACGGTATTAAATTCCGAAGTATTAAAATAAAAGGATTATATTTTTTTTACCGAAACGACGTTCTTTACTAAATCTTATACGTTTAACTACGTAATTAGTATACCTTTTATTAAACGAACTCGTATACTTAATAATTAAGTTAAAACTCGTTAAAAACGAACGTAACCTTAATATAAATAATAACTTAAAACACTTAAAATAAAAGAGGGATAATTCGAGAGTACGGACTTATTAGTATTTTTATAGTTATATATAACTCGTTAACGAGTTGTAGTATAAAAATTAAATAGTTACTTATATATAAAACTACTTAATATAACTAATATAATTACGTAACGAAAAGAGAACGGTATTATAGTAAACCGAAATACGGTTAAAATAATAAACCGAGGATATATAAAAAAATAAATATAATAGTTAGTATACGGGTTAACGTACTTCGTATTCTTTAAATAACGTAAAAAAAACTAACTAATTTACGGTATATTAAAACTAAACCTAACTTTCCTTTTAGTTAAAAAAACTTAACGGTTTTATAACTTTTCGTAAGATTAATATATACGGAAGGATTAAGTTTTACCGTAAAAGTTCGATAACTCGGCTCGGTTTAATAATTATTTACGAAAGTGTACTAAAAAACGTCGTGTTTATAATTTAACAAGAAACCATCGTAACGGTAAACGAACGTGGCTTACTTCCTACGACGAACTTAAAATAGTCTAGGCCGTATATATAAACACCGTACTTTAAAACGTTAACGCCTTTATCGGATTTAAATATAACTCTCTCGTCTTTCATTTCGATATAAACGATAACTCGAACGCCGAATTTTTAAAGAACGGCGGCCTTTTTTATAAAACCTTCGTTCCGTATATTAACGTTCCGGTGGTTTTTAAAAATTTTACGTAAAATAAATATAGTATATAAATAAAGAAAAAAAGTAAATAAATAATATTAAAGTAAGTTAAGAATAAAGTTTATAAAAGATAAAAAGGATAAAAACGATAAAAAAAACGTAAAATAAAATCCTACTTTAATTTAAGTTTATAATTATTATTTTATACTATATAAATATACGTAGGTTTATTTATAACCTATAGTCGTATAACCGAGAGTTTAATTTTTAACGTTTATCGTTATAAGTTTATTAGTTTTATATACTATTATAACTAACGTTTTATTTAACGTTATTATTAATATTAACTATTCGTTTCCGAATCTTTTATTAATCTCTACGATAAAAACGGACCGTAGTAACGGGCCCCCTCTTTTAACAACCGACGTTTATTTAACGTTAAACAATAATTATATTTCTATTTTTTATTATTTATCTTCCGTAATAATAAATATCGTTTACCGTAAAGGTTACTTAACTTCCCACTTAACACGTTTAACCGACTAAAGGCTATTTTAAATACGGTCCGTAATAATAAATACCTCTCTTATTTACCTTATAATAGTTTATAATATATACGTCACGGTTAACCTCGGTATACTCGTATACAACCTTTATCGTAGGATTACGAGAGTAACTAAAAGTTTCTCCGTACGCTTTCATTATACTCCGTTTACTCGACACGGTTTATAACGAGACATTACCCGTATCGAAACACTTACCCTTTTTTTATATACTATAGTTAACGGTTAAACCCTCGGTTTTTCCGTTTACGATATTACGAAGTTAGAAAAAAGGGCCGTTACTATCGTTTCGGTTAATTTTTTAATTACGTTTCTCGACGAACGAACGAATCCTTTTACCGACTTTTTTTAAGTATCCTTACGGACGTACTACCTCGTCCACTACTAGGTCGACCGGATCGACTATATAAAAGTTATTATTTACGGAGCGTTAGTGTTATACCGATAATAAACCTTTAACGAGTAAATTATCTTTAAATATATCGTACGAAACACCCTTACCCTTTATAACCTTTAATAAAAACTAATAAACGTTAAACGGGTATTATTTTAATTACGATTTTATTATCCTTTTTATAATTTATTAAGGTGTAATAAGGCCGTTAATTTAAACGTATATATATAGTCTTATACGTTACGACGATAAAAGGCTTAATATACTACACGTACCTTTTAACGACCGTACCTTTTAAAATCGTCGTTTTTAACTCGTAAAGTATTTAATCCTTATCGTATCTTACTATTATTTTACGAAAATAGATTCGTACTAGTGTAACTAACGTACCCGACGACGACGGTACGGTTATTTAATTTACGGTTATAATAAAACATCTAATCCGTATATTTCCGGACTACTATTTTTATATTTATTTTCCGAGACGTTTATAGTATAACTTTTTTTACGGATAAAGACTAATACTCCTCTCGTTCGACGCGGCGTTATTTATAAAGACAAGTGATCTATCCTTTTTAACGTTACGGTATAACGGAACGAACGTCTTATAAAACGTTAGTCGAATCCTTTTAAACGGACCGTATAAACACGACGTCGTATTATACGAGTTTAAAACGGTCTTTTTTATAATAAAAAGTATAAGAATAACTAGTATTTTATTTTACACGTTTTATATTACTTACCGTAAACGCCACGATAATAGTGTTAAGGATTAAACCTTTCGTTTATAAGATTCGGACGAATTTATATTTCGGGATACTACTTACCGACTAATTCTTATTTAATTCCTTAAATATAATAACTAAAATATTTAAGTTACCGATTAACTTAAACAACTTTAATAAATAAACTAAAATAATATAAGTAAACACGGATTCTTAATATACGGTATACGGGTCCTTAGTTAACGATATATAATTAACACTTATTTAATACGTATATCCGTTTAAACGTGTATAACCTCCCTTATTTATTAAAACGGACGTGTAAAAGAGTTAAAATAATCTTAATATTAATACCTTTTCCCGAAAGTTTCGTTAAAAGTACCGATACTTAAAAAGAAACGTTGTTTTAAGTACGTATACGATAAGATCTTATTTAATTAGTCGTCCGGACCTTATTAACGGTATAATATATAACGATACGGGATTTATAAACATTATTCGTGTAAGTGTTCTTAAGAACATAACGACGGAAAAGGATATTACGTTTATAAAGACGGAATTTAGACCGAAAGGGTTTAAGTATATTAATTATAAAATAAATGTCGTCGTATAAAGTAAGGAGAAATATAAGTTAGTCTTAAGATTATCGTATACTTTTTTTAAACTATGTTTACTACTTTTATTATTAAAATAAGTTTATATCGAGTATTTATTTAATATATCGTACGTCGATTTTTAAGTAAATAATATTAATAATATTTAAACTTACTTAATTTTATATTCTTAAGGTAATAAATAGTGTAACGTAAAGTATAAAATTTAAAACCTTAACTCTTTTATTTAACTATATTTCTTACTCGACCACTTTTACCTTTTAAAACCTAAACTTAAGGTTGTTCGAGGAATATAACTTTAACACCGGATACGTTATTTTCTCGTTTTATTAGTAAAACCTTAATTTAAAATACAAATAAAAACGACGTATAATATTTAATAAGGGTAAAAGGAACGTCTCGTCGTTTAAGATACGAAAATAATAAAACTTACCACGGTAATAAACAGTTAAATAAATGTCGGTACCGTAGTTATCGTATATATTAGTTAACTTATAGTAAACTATAAACCGTCGTCTTCGAAATTTCGTTAATAAAGTCTTAATAGTTTACGAGACTTACTATTTTTTTAATTAACTTATTATTATATAAGTAAGGAAAATATAAAGTTAGTAAAATAAAATAAAACGGTTAATAAACGAAGAAAGAATAAGTAAAGTTTAACCCGTCGTATATTATAGTTAAACGAGCTTTATAATTAAAAAACTATTTATTTACTTTCCGTTAACTAAGATCTATTTAACGACCTCGAGAACCGTTTTCGGTTTACGAATAAAGACCGGACCTATACAACCTATACAAGACTAGGTATATACTTTTTATACGAAAGAACCTTTTAAAGAGGGAATTATTATTTCTCCGGTTTAAAAAGTGTAATAAAATATAAAACAACTTCCGGTTAAAATTTTAATCGGTATTACCGAACTTTTACTTACTTAAGATATTTATAATTTCCGTCTTTATAATAACCGTTATTCCTTCACCGGTTTCCCCGTTCTTTTTAAATAAATACACGTTATAAACACGGTTAACTATTTTAAAAAGGTTAAGTCCTTTTAAACTTTTAACGTCGACTCGTTTTACGTTATAAAACGTCTTATAATTTATTACGACACTTAATTAAAAGTCGAGTCGTTCCGGATTTAATCGACCTATCCCTTACACAACGGACGTATAACGGAATCTAACTTAAGTATAACTTACTCCTTTTACGATTATCGAACTTTCGTTTAAAAGGAGGTATTACGAACTAGTAACTCGGATATAAACCGTTTTTTTACACTTTTTAAACTATTTCTTAATATAAATAACGTTACGATTTTATACGTTTATTATTAAAATAAAAGTAAACTTACGAACGTTTAATTTACACGTTTAACGAGTACCTTTTATATCGTACCGAGATTTAAAGGTTACGTAAATAACACCGTTTTTAATATCCTCTTTATTCTTTAATAACGTCCTTTAATCTACGAAGTGACTATCCGAGGCTTATTTAACCTAAGTACTATAAAACGCGTACTTTTACTAAACGTTACACGGTTACGTATCTAATCCTTAACATATCCGGCTCGTTATAAAAATATTTATCGATTTCTCTCTTCGTTTTTAAATATTTAAAAGTTTAATCTACACGGTAATTCGACGGGCCCTTTATTCGACTAAAGACTTCCATTATAAGGCGTATAATACTTAAAACTCGTTAAAGTCGAACTTATAAACTTTTATATATTCGAAGATATACTCGTTAACTTTATATAATAATATAACCACCTCCGGTTCCTTCTTTTTAAAAAAGTTATATTATATATAAACTTATAAAAGTCCTTTTTCGTTCGTATTTATAACCGTTTAACGTATTTAAATATTCGATTTAATAATACGTTATACTTTAATAACCCCTCCGTTACCTTTAAAAATACGTAACCGTATAGTTTTAAAACGATACTAATTAAAGAGGCGTCTTAACTTATTACGAACCAAAAGGTATAAAAAAAAGACTTTTATACGTAATATAAAAGTAAAATTCTATTAACCGGTTTTAAACATATACCTTTAAACCAAATCTACCGTGATTATTTTTATATACCGTTCTTACGTATATACGACTATACTTAACGTATAATTCTACGACTTAACAAATTTATATACTACTTATATCGATTACAGGTTGTTTTTAAATTTAAAATAAGTGGAAAATAGTAAAAATATATAATATTTATAATTTTACTAAAATAAAACGGATCCTTTTACTAATAAGTTCTTTATATAAGACCGTTTAATACCTTAATCTTTAAAAAGACTATCCGTAAAATCTTAACGGGTTTCCGGGAAAAGCCCGTAAAGTGACCAAATATAACTAGTAAAAGTATATAGTGGTAAAGGATTAAACAAGTTTTCCGTTCGTCGTTTAACCGGTAAAATATTACGTAGTAAGGTTAGTAAAGTTCGAAAATAGTGACCAGTAAAGTCCTTAAACTCTTTACTAGTAAAAAACCTAAACTCCTTAAAACAATAACGTAAAGTTCTTTACTAATAAAAACCGTAAAAATAATGACTAGTAAAAATCTTAACTAGTGAAAATCCTAAAAATAGTGACTAGTAAAGTCCTTAAGGTTTTATACTAGTAAAAATCTTAAAAACAGTAACTAGTAAAGTCCTTAAGGTTTTATACTAGTAAAAATCTTAAAAATAGTGACTAGTAAAGTCCTTAAGGTTTTATACTAGTAAAAATCCTAAAAATAGTGACTAATAAAGTCCTTAAGGTTTTATACTAGTAAAAATCCTAAAAACAGTGACTAGTAAAGTCCTTAAGGTTTTATACTAGTAAAAATCCTAAAAATAGTGACTAGTAAAGTCCTTAGGGTTTTATACTAGTAAAAATCTTAAAAATAGTGACTAGTAAAGTTTTTACGGTTATCTACTAATAAACTTGTACGTTTCCTAAAATATTAACTAGTAAAGTTTTAAGGTTCTTTACTAGTAAAATCCTAAAGGTAAAAGTCCCACGGTTTTATAAATAGTGACTAGTAAAGCCTTAGGGTTCTTTACTAATAAAGTTTTTAAAAATAGTGTTATAGTAAAATCCTAACAATAACCAGTAAAGTTAGGTTTAAGGGTTAAAATAAGGGATTTACTAGTCTAACATTTATAGTAAAGTGGTTAAAATCCTAACCGTTCCTTATATAAGAAGGTAGGAATTTTACTAGTAATATTTTATCTCCCCTTACCGTTATACAGTATCCTATATCCCGATTTCTATATATAATTTTCCGGATTCGGGTTTTTTTTAACAATAAAGAAGATGTATAGTTTACTTACACAAGGAAAAAAAACACCGACGTAAATATTACACAAATAAAACTAAGTAAAGTATACTTTTTAATTAAATCGGTTGTTAAATATATTATAAACTATATCCGAATTATATACTTTTTACTATTTACGGCCTCTTTTTTACGTTATTAAAGTAATATATAGTTATAACCGAATATATAAGAACGTTTACTTATAACGAGATTAATAATATTAATAAAAAGTGTTTTTATACGATATTTATATCTATTAAGTAATTTTATTTAATACGTTATATAAACTTTCTATCTCCCTTACTATATATTTATTTAACCCCGAATCCTTATTAAGTTAACCTTTTATATCGATAGGTCGATAGTCTCGTCGTCCGAAAATATAGTCTAAACCCTAATCTTATACCAGTTTCCGTACTTTATAAAGGTAGTTATTAACGGGCTTTACAAATCCTACGACGACCTCGATCCGTAAGTCGAGCTCCGAGTTTATATTTTTTATATCGACGTTAACGTATCGTAAAAAACGGCCACCGTTACGATAAGTTTATAAAATTATAAGTAACACTAACTAATTTATTATATATTAACTATAACTTTTACGGTAATATAAACGTATATTTTACTACCGTAACCTTATTAAAAGAACGAATAACGACGGTCCCGTTTATAACCGATATTATAATTCGATTCGTACTATATACCGTTTAAAAGAGAAGGTTAGAATACACCAAAACTCGATAAAAAAAAACTAACGGTTATTTTTATAACGACGGTCCGTATATACTTTACGGTATAAGTGTTATCGTAATATTTAACTACGATATTTAACGAGTTATTTTTAATAACCTTAATTAAAGTACGGTTTATAAACGATATAGTTATATCGTTAGTTATAATATAACCTTAAATATCGATTACTATATATAATTTATTAAACTACTCTATTTAACGAAACTATTAGTTTAAATTCTTTTTATAAAACACTACCGTATTACCGACCCGTAGTCGTAACGTAACGACCCGTAGTAAATAATATATATAATTAAACAGGTCCTACTATTCGGTCACTATTATTTAAATAAAATAAATACTTATTACGAGTTAAGTTTACGTTAAAACGTGGATATAAAGAAAGGCTTACCGATATCCGAACCGACGAATATATCGAAATAGTCCTATAAAAAGGATATTATTAAACCGACGACGACTTAAAGTTTTTTAAAAAACTATACGACGACTATTTTTTATTTAAGTAATCTACTTAACCGTAAAACCTTTAAACCGACCGTTAAAGGTTTACGATAAATTTATATATCGTAATATATACGATATAACGGATATTTAACGATTTAAAACTACTATAGGTTAAACGAAGACGACTCACCGTTAAATACGACGTACGATTTATAAATCTAATGTTTATAAGGTAACGGTACTTATAGTGACTTTTATACGAGGTATACGAGGTATATATATTTATTATAACAACTTATTTAAACCACTTAATACTTACTTAATAATCGAAGGTGTACTTTCGTTAACGAATAAAAACTTCTTTCCGTAAAAATACGAATAAAAACTTTATAAATAGTCGGCGTTTAAAAGTTAACTTTAATACGTAATAAAGAGTCCGTATAAAACGTATTAAACGTAAATAAAGACGTAAAAACTACCTTTAGTTAAAATACGTTATATAAAGTTAAGGTTAACTATTACTTATAGTATATATTTAATAAGTAGACGTTAAGATTAAACGTCGATACGATCACTTTAACGTAGTCCATCTTTATTACGTAACTAACCTTAACGAACTCGGTTATATAAGTTACTAAGTTAGTAAACGGCGACAAATACTACCTCGTAAAACGTCGGACGTCGATAAGGTTATATAAGTCCCGTACGTAGTGTATAACACCGTTACGGAGAAACTATACTAAATAACCGTCTTAAAAAGTTATATATATAAATTATTAAAGACGGTATACTTATATTATATACTTTATTACCGTAATAAGACGGGAGACGACGAGACCGATACCCTCGAAGGTTTTAAAGAGTTTTTCGATATCCTTTTAAGTTCGGACCCGATACGGTTCGACTATACGAAGTAAAACCTATAGTTTAATTATAAGTACGTTTTATAAGACCGGAATCGTTAACGATACCTCGTTTATAATAAATAAGATATATAATTTATTAATTATCGGTTAATTTATAATTTACCGTACTTATTTTTTTATAACGTTAGTTACGTTTAACGGACCGTTTAAGTCGTTTATAAATAAGATAATAGTAAATATAAACGACGTTAAAAGACATTAGTATATATCGTAAACGAAACGGGTAATTCGATAGTACGAGTCATTTAATATAAGGTCCGTTTATAACTTATATTAAATTACTAAGTCTCGTATAAACGGAATAACGTAGATAATATCGAACGTCTTTATATCGTATAAAACGTAGTTAATAACCGTTAACGACGACGAAAAAATATAAAGTTAAATACTATCGACGTTATTTAACTATTAGAAATATACCGTATTTAAAAACTTTATCTTTTTTTTACCGCCGATTATTAAAAAGAGTTAGTGTTATTAAGTATAAAGGAAAATATTATAAAACGTTTAATTTTTTAATAAAACGAGACTATATAAACCACTTCGGACCTAAAACTAGTCCGAAAATATTATACTAAGTTATCGTATAGTTTCTTATTTAAGTGTATTAGTTAAATAATTACGTAAACACCGGGTTATACTTATATACCTTTATAAATATAACCTATTTAAAAACTAACCCCCCCGTTAACCTAAAAACCGATTTCTACTTACCGTAATTTATATATAAGTATACGAGTATATAAAAGTAGTATTAAACACCGAATTAATAACTAGTATTTATAAAAAAAACAAGTTAAATAGTTAAGTAAACTAGTCTTATAAAACTATAAAACTTGTCGAAGTTATTCGGTCCCCTTTAACGGCCTTTTATATATATAAATAACCGTACCTCGACCACGACTATACTAAAGACGATGTTACTTATTTATCGAACACGTTTAAAACCTCCGGTTATTTTCTTATACGGGTAAAGAACCTTATCGAAATAGTTATTATACCGGATAATCTTATATTTATTTTAATATAACTACGTTTAATACGAGTATAACTTACTACTACCCTTTACTTTCCGAAAACCGACGTAACCGGTATAAACTATCCACTTTTATTTAACTATTCTTTAATAGTTTTTTACGAAAAACGTCGTATAATAATAAATATACGATTTAAATAAATTAACTAATAAGTTACTAAACTCTTTTACGTTAATAATATATAAATAAGATTCCTTATAACTATTACGTTTAACGTAATAAAAAACGTAAAGATTATTTAATATAAGGTCGAATCGTACTCTTATAAAGTTATCTACTTTAACGATACGATTTACTACGACGTTATTAAAACCCGGCGTTATAAAAATAAAAAGAGGGAAGATATATTACGGGATCGGTTAACGACGTTAAAGGACGTTAATATATAAAGTTTATTAAAACATAAACGACTTAACGTCACCTTTTAAAAACTAATCCCGTTCCTTAGTCTTTTAAAAGGTTTATAATTAGGAAATATTTATAAAGACTTAACCTTATATTATAATAAGTAGATCGAACACTACTTCGGTTATATTTAAACGACGTAAGTTAATATAACGGACGGAAATATAAACCTTACGTTAATAACGGACGTAAATACGGTAAAGTATTTATAATTTTATACTCTTTTATTTTACTTTTACGACCGGTAAGATATATCCCGTATAATCGTAAACGGTACCCTTTAAAAACGAGTGACCGATATCGACGACCGGAAACGCCTTAAACGTAATATTTTATCTTTAACCGTAATTATCCCGAGTATCGAGACACTATATAAAAATATAAAGTATTTACGACTCGAAATAAAGGTCGTATACGACTATTTTAAAGAGTATATATCCCGAGAGTTACTACGAGGGGTTACGTTAATATTTATAAAAAAATCCGTATTTACGTTTTATAAAAGTTTAAAACGAGATTAAACGGTATTAATAACGACCTTTAAACTCCCGGATTTATAAAGTATTCGAAACTTAACGTTTTATACGGTGTATACCGTATTTATATTAACCGTCCTTCGAGACTTTCTTTACTTATAAGTCGAGACGTTACGGTAAAAAAAACGAGGACCGAGGTTACCGACGAATATATTTTAATACTATTAATAACGTTTTACGTAAATCGTCGTAACTTACGGGTTTAATAACTCCCGTATTTAAAACATCCTTTAACGTATACGCCTTTTTTAAATACCGTGTAACGAATAAAACACCGCCCGTTTCCGTAATAGTTTAAAGTTGTCCGTCGATTAACGAGACGGTCGGTCGTTTATAAAAACTTATTTAGTTTTATAAACTAACGGATTTTTATATATTCTCGTACGTTAACCCGTCGATAATCTTTATTTAACCTTTATCCTTTATAATTTTATAAAAGCCTTTTTCGATCTCGTATAACTCGTTATTACCGGTATCGTAAATAAGTCGAGTTTTAATAATACTAACCCTTCGACTATAATTATAAATAATATTATAAAAGAGTTAACTACCGACGTCCTTAATATCGTAGACTCGGTTATTAATAACGTCGTGGTCGGGTTTTTATTCGAGGACGTGTTTATAAAGGGGTTAATTACCGATATTCCCGATATTACGGGTATAGTTATTAATAACGTTACGGTCGAACCTTTAGTCGAGAATATATTTATATAAAGGTTAACTACCGATATTCCTAATATTACGAGTATAGTTATTAATAACGTCACGACCGAACCTTTAATCGAGGACGTGTTTATAAAAGACGTTGTAAATAACGAAGAACGTAAAAAAAAGTCTTTTAATACCCGACGTTATACCGTTACTAATTAAGTTAAACGACTTACGTTTAATAATAAGTCGTTTAGGTTAACCTCGGGTAAAACTCGACGTTTTAATAAAGTTACGAACTTAATACTAACGTTAATAATACTAGTACGTTAAACGGTTTAAAGAGTAATAAAAAATACACCTTACGGTAATAAGACTATAAGTTAATCACACGTTTTTATAAAAGTTTCGGTGTTTAAGTCGAGTACTTTAACCCTTAGTATAAAAAACGACACTTAAAACGTCGAAGGTAATAAAAACTAAACTATACTTAAACGTTAAGATATACGACCACCCTTAACGGTCGTAACCTAAAATACGTGACGGTCTTAAACGACTATAAACCGAAATGTACGACCGTTTCACTTAACTTCGATACGAAATATATAGTTAATAAGAAAGTAGTTAAAAATATTATCGTAGGATTAACCGACGTAAAATAAAATAAGGTGGTTTATTAAAAACGATAGTAAAAAGACCCCGACGTCGTAAAGGTCGGTGTACTTCGTTAAAAGGTTTATTACGAACGAATTTATATAAAAACTTTCGGGTTAATTTAAAAGTTAAAATAAAGATAAATTTTTTACGATACGTAAGGATTATACTATTAAAAACTAAAAAAATAACGGTGGGAGAGAGTAAAGGGTTAAAACGTTTAACGAGTCGGAAGATCCCGTCCGTTTACGGTCTTATTTTTTACAACTTAGATTTAATATAATATTTAAGTATAACGATAAAACGAAAAATAAAAGTAAAAGACCGGTAAAAGAATTATTATCGATTAATAAAGAAATAAATAATAAGTAAGTGGTTAATAAGGAAATAAATAATAAAGATACGAATAACGTATATTCGAAGTTATAAAATACGTAAATATTTTAACTAATTAGTATCGTCGATTATTACTATATACGTATCTACCGTATACCGTTATCTCCCTCCTCGAATATAAATAAAGTAACGTATTATATACTTATAACGATTTATAACCTTTTCGTAACCTTTAATTCGTAATCGTTTATTTTAAGGTATTAAAACGTCCGTTTTTTATACACCTTTAAGATTAGTTTAAAATATAAACCTTAATAATTATAACTTAAAATATATACACCACCTTTAACGACCGTAAACTAAAATATATAGTTATTTCGTTTAACCCCGATACGAAGTATACGGTTAATAAAAAAGTAAAGATAATAACCGAAGTATTTATATAAAAAGGAAGGACTAAGGTGGTTCGTCGAGGATAGTAAAAAGACTAAGTAAAAGACAGTATACCCTAGTTTTATATAAGATTTTACGGATTAGTTTAAAAAATTACCTATTAAGTAAAAGATAAAGACCGGAAGTAAGTTAAGAGTGATTAAAAAGAAAAAAGTAAAGAAATTAAATTTTAATAGACTACACGCTCGAATTATATATATAATACCTTTTACTTAACTTATTTTCGGAAAAACGAACTAACGGTTTTCTTTACTACTACTTATTTTATACACTTCGGTGAAGAATATTAAATACCTTTATTATATATTATTAAAGATCTTCTTCGTTTTTTAAAGAACGAAAAAAATAATATAACCCTTTCTTTTTACGTGTGTTATATAACGAGTGAGTATATAAAACGAATATAATAAATTAGGTTAAATAAAAAAAGTATAAGTTAAAATAGTTCGGATTATTTATAACCTCTTTATTACTTTTACCTTAAACTTTTCCGTTTTAATATTATAATACGTTCACTTTTTATAAACCTTCGGACTTAATTCGTATTAAATACGAGTAGTATTAATAAGAATGTCGAGTATACTATAGTTCTTCGTAAATAACACACTTATCGATTTATTATTTACGGTTACTATCTTACTTCGACTAAAGTAGTAAAAAACGGCGTCGAAGTTACTAACGTCGGTCTTTTAAGGCTCTTACTTAACACTATTATATTTTAATTCCGTAAATGTAAAAGTAAAGAACTCGACGTCGTTATTTTAACTCTTATCGGTATAAGTTACGGAATAAAGATTAATATTAAAGTACGGAGGGATTAAATACTCGTCGAGAATAAAACGGGGAAGAGTATTTTAAAAAGTAATACCTTTTTAATATTAATAAACTTCCGACCCTTTATAACTTTAGTTTACTCGATTAAGTAAGACTATAACGTAAAAAAGAAAACCCTTTGTAAACTCTTCGTTAAGTAAATATATCCCCGTTTTATTATAAATATTTTTTACGTAAGTAACGGCGTCCTACACCTATATTAAGTGTACTAGTTTATCTTTTACGGTTTCGTAAAAAAGACTACTACGGTCGAGTATTTTTTAACAATCTTCGTATAAGTCCGTCGGTTATTTTATTTATAAATCTTAAAAGAGGCTTTGTTTAAAAAGGCCGAAAAGTTAGTACGTACGGCTTTCTTTAATAAAAAAACTAACTTTATTTTTAAACAACTTAATATTAGTAATAACTATTATTCTTATATATAGTTTTAACTCTCCGTATAAAGTTAAAAATATAAAAAGGGACGTACCGGCGCGCGTTTATACGATAAATAGTAGAAAGGTTTAAAAGTAAATAAGACGAGTGTAAAAGGAACGATATATTAATTTATAACTTTTAAAAAAACACTAACCCTTAAAATATATTAATTAACTCTTATAATATATATATATATACGTTAACTTTTAAATATAATAAACTAACTCTATCTTAATATACGATATAAAAACGAGAAAGTATTATAATTAACCGAAGGGTTACCCGTACGGTTACTATTATTAAAATATTCGTTTCCTTTAACGGAAAAGGTTTAATAAGAACTAAATTTAACTATAGTAGTATTTACACCCGTTTAATATACTTACGTAACCGTAAACTTTAAAGACGGGTAATATAACTTTAACTATCTCTCTTTTAGACTTAAAATAATAATTTTTTATTATATTTAACTTATAGTTAGTTAAAATACGAACGATATATATATTTTCCGGATAAGTCGGGTGTAATAAGATACGGGGAATTTAAAATCTATCCGATACTATAATTATAATATATTACGTTTACTTATTTACGATAATAACGTTTATATAAAAAGATTAATATTAATATATAACGTTATATATATTAAACTAAAACCTCGTTTATTAACTCGAATTATAACCGATTTAAAGTGTAATTAAACGAACGATAAAAAATATAATACTTAGTTTTTAATATCGAACTCGTTATATACACGGATTTCCTTCGAGCCTACTACCACCGATAACGACGGTTAAGACTATATAATTTCGATTTTATAAACCGAGTATATTACTTTAATAGTATTAATTAGTTCGGTAAAAAATCTATCCGTTTATAAGATTCTTCGTTATAACTCCGTATTTTATTCTTAAAGATGTATAACTTAGTATCGAAAACCTTCGATTATAAAATATAAAGGTTAAAGGTTTATACGATATAAAGAGTTACTTTAAACCGATTTATTTTTACCGGTATATCTCGTTAATACTTTAATTAATAACACACTTCCGTTTAACGGTAAAGGTGGAAAGGCTTTATTTAACATATTAACGAATAAAAAGGGTTCGTATAATAGTAAAAAAATAAAAAATTAATAATAATAAGTCGTCCACCTTATAAAGTAAATTCTTAAACTTTTATCCTTTAGTTACTTTCCTTTTTCGGTTAATAAAAAACGAGAAACGAAAGTGGAGTATTAACGATTATTATAAGACACGTTCGGAGTATTTATATATATTTTAAACTAAGTTAGACTTTAACCGATATTAAAAACGATATAAATAAAAAATTTATTTAAACCCTTTATTATTTTTTCTATCGTTTTTAAAATTTAGACTTATATAACTCGTATATTAAAACACTCGGTTTATATTACGTTAAAGGATATATTTAAACGAACGAGTGTTTATTATAAATCGTAAATATAAACCTTTATCCGTTTTAACTTTTATCGAGTGACCGACTTAATAATTAATAAATATACACTATTTAAAGTATTAAAGGGGGAATATTAACTTACTTTAACTCTTTATAAAGTTGTAAGTAAATGTTTATTATCGAGTTAACGACCGTAAACGTTTCGGAAAAGGCCTTAATATTTACGGCCTCGAATATATCTTATAGTTTTCCAACTTTTATATAACTCTTACTAATAATAATTTATAAAACGTTTATATATTCCGTGAAAAAAGACTTCCATTTATACTCTATTACCGTAAGACTTAAATATAAGAGTATAAAGTCTTACTAGTCGTCGATTAAAAAAAGTAAATCGAATATCTCGACACTTAATATAGTCTTACTAGTTAAGACGATACTAGTAAAGACGGTGTTAAAATTTACTTACGGAATAAAGTTTATAACTATTAATAAAATAAAAGACGGAAATAAAAAATCTTAGTTATTAAATTAAATAAACGTTAGTAGTAGTATACGAGGAGACGAGTATCCTTTACTTTTATATATAAAATCTCTTTTAAAGTTATATATAAAAAATATTTTTCTACCGTTTTCCGTTTTTAGTTTTATTATAAAAAGAAACCGTTTTTTATAACTCGTTTTAAATACTTATAAAGACTACTACTTTACTTATATAAATGTTTAGTCGAGTAATTTAACCGAGTTTAAGTAACTTTCTACTTTAATACTAGTCTTCGTTTTATACTTTTACGTATCTTCTTTAAGTTTACTTATTCCCTTTTCGGTTAACTTAAAAAGATTAACCGATTTTTATTACCGTTAGTTTTTATATAATAAAGATCTTTTTACTTTTAAACACGTTATTTATTTATATATTCTATTTAAAAGACTATATAGATTATCTTATATCCCCGGAGTTAAATATTACGACCGGACTAACGCCGTTCACGTTTACGTATATTTACTACTTATACTCGTTACGTTTATTTTTATTCTCTTATAAGTTAATTTATAACGACTAATAAAATTAAAGTCGATATATTCGCCAAACGTTACTCCGTCTTAATTATTTTTAATAATACCGGTTTCCTTTCGATTAGTTACGACTTCGAAATAATTACTTATACCGGTTAATAAAAAACAACCTTCGTATTACTCACCGGTGTATTATTAAACGGCGTATATATTATATAGTAAAACACCTCGAACTAATCTTTAATTAACCTTTTTAACAACTATTAAGTAATATATAAACTAAACACTATCTTATTATTATACGACTATTAAAAATAGTTAAAGATTCTTATCCCTCACACTACACTATAATAAACTCTTCGTTTACGTTATATCGTTACTACATACTATTACAAGTTTTAAAACTATTACGTAAAGGAAAACTAATACTACTCGGACTTAAGTTTCCACTTTTATATCCTTTTCCACTTCTTACCTTACTTTTAAAGGTACTTTTAAAGATAGTTCGATATCGTTACTTATCGTTTAAGTGTCTACGGACACGTAAAAAAATACTCTTATCTTTAAAACGACAACTTTCTTTAGTATAAAAATAATTAAAGCGTTTACTACCGGAATAACGACTTTAAAATAAATTATAACCGGTGTTATTAAAACGTATATTACCGAAAGAACGACTTCGGAAATAACTATAACTAGTATTATTAAAGTATTAACTATAAGGTTTATTACGGTAGTTTTTACTTATGTTTATTACGACGAGTAGTTATTATACGTTTAAAAGGTTACGGAACGATTTTTTAAAGAATTACGTTTTTACGATATATAAGTAGTTTACAAACTTTTTTTTATAGTTTATTAAAGTATACCGTTAATCGTTATATTTAATATCTTTCTTTATTATATAAATTAATGTAAATTTTATTTAATATACGTTTTATTTCACTTAAACGACTAAAAAAAAGTATTTAAAGAAAAACGGTGTAAAATCGTTTTTAATATAGTAAAACGAATCCGACTTAGTTATATTTTAAAAAAAAACTTAAAATAAAAAATACTCCGTTAAATAATAGTAATTATATACTATAACCACCGGGAAAGCTTAGTACGAAAAGAATACAAGTATAAGTACCGTAACTTTACTTATAAAAGACGGGTTTTTACAACTATTAAAATATTTTTATAAATAAACAATTACATATTATTTAATATACTACCCCCTCTTATTCCTTATACGGTAACGGTTACGTCGTTTCTTTACGCCGACCAAAACTCGGTAGTTTATTATTACCGAGAAACCTTAACCTTCGAAAGGTTATTTAGTCGTTATAACGATATTATAACTCTTTTCGTTTTAAACCTTATAAAAGACTTAGTTATTAATTATAATAACGAGGTAGTTATTATTTAAAATCTTAAGTCCGGGGAAGAGAAAAATCGACTCTTATTATTAAAACGTATAACGGTCGTAACTTAAATAAAGAATAGTATTATCGTTTTAAATAAGTTTATTTTTTTTTATTATTAAAAAAACTTTCTACTAATAAATTAATAAGGAGTTACTTTAAGAAAATTTTCCTTTTTAACTTAAATACGGGTTATTTTAACTTTAAACTTACTTTAAACAACGAAATTACGGTAATTACCCTTAACTTTATATTAAGTAGTTAAATCTTTACTATCGGGTAAACTTAATAGACCGTTTTAACGAACTATATAAATACTAATATAAATAAATATCGGAACGGATTATTCCTATTTTACAAAGTTAATAATAATATCGAGGTCGTTTTTAATATTTTATATATCCCTTCTTTAATTACGGGTCTTTCGTAATATACTTTATATTCGTTATTAGTAATATATAATACTAACGGTAACCTTAATACGTAAAAGATTAATAATATTTCCTAAATTATAAAAAAACGTATTATTAAACGTTAACGAAACTAATTTAACTATTATTAAATAAGTTAGTCGAAATAAGGTCGTTTTATATATTATAAAAATAAGTGTGTATAATCGTATAAGTTTATATTATATTTTTAAACTAACGTTATATTAAACAAATATATTATTAAAATATTCGTAGTTCGGTTACAAAGAGTAAACTAGTCTTTATACCCGATAATGTTACGGATATTAGTATTTACGGACCCGACGTTAAACTCTTTACCTTAACCGAAAGTAAGGCCGTTTAGTTACTTAATTTAACTAATAAGTGTATTCTCACTACTCGACAATACTTATAAATTCTTTTTACTATACGATCTTTTATTATTTATAACACGGTTCTAGGTTTTACCTTATTACGTTATTTAAGTATTACGTTTATTATAAGTAAAGTGTTAAATAAAGCCTTAACTAAAATCATTATAATATTCTTTATTAGTCCTACCGGTTACGACTCGGACGACGATAAAGGTTTTTATATAATAGATTTAGTAAATACGATCGGATCGTCCGTTTATAAAAAATAACTATTAAACCCGTTTTTAAACGATATAAATAAGTAATTAGTTACGATCTTAAACTTAAAAAGTTTACGTTTAAAATAATAAATATACGGTCTTCCCGAAAATAACCTTTTTCCGACTCCGACGGTTAACTATAACCTTAGTATAGTAATAGTAAATAACCTTTTTTTAAAAACGAGAAGTCGTATACTACGTTTACGACTTTTATATAACCGTATACGAGTGGTTAAAACCCGGGTCGACTATAAAAAAAAGGTCTTAACTATAGTTTTCGACTAGTCGAGTATAGTTAAAGAGTTTTTAAAGAACGAGATAAACTATACAACTTTAATTAAAGTTCGACACACTTTATTAGTAACGTAGTTTAGTAACCTCGATATATTTAAAGGGATTATATTAAATAATATAAATATAAAATAATAACTTATACACCGTCGTTTATAATTAAATAATATTTACTCGATAGTCTCGTTACTACTTTTTACCCGTTTATATCGTTAAGTTATAAATATATATAAAGTAGTAGGTCGTTATATAAAGGTTATAATAATTTCTTTACTATTCCTTCCTTTTTAAGACTACGAATTAAGTCTACTTTCGAAATAAACGTTAGTTAAGTAATAAATTATACCCGAATTTTCCCGTCGTTAATAAATCTTTTAATATATTTTAAAGTTTATTATTATAATAAATTTTAATATTATATAATCTTCGTCTTTTCGAAAATAAAACACTTTTACTACGGTCCGAAAAAAGTATAAGACCGTCGGTTACGTATTATAACTTAAAACGTAATTTAACTAAAATACCTTTTTTACGGTTAATAACGTCCTTTAAAGTATTTATTATAAACTTACTTTAATCGTTTAATATACGATCGACGTTTCCGGTTAACCGTAGTACGGACGTACGCCACTTAAACATACCTTTCTCGACCGTTTTAAGGACGGTTATCGAATATAATAAACGAATAGACTAACCCTTTAAACAAGGTCGTAAATTTAATAAGATAGTGTTTAAGTAAAAAAGGAAAGTAAACCGTAAGTTTAACGATCGTACGTTAGTAACGGTTTATAAAGATAATAGTAATATTATAAGTAATATAATTTAATAAGGTAATAAAATTATTTCTTAAGTTACTTATTATTAACTTAATAATTATAATACGTTAATAAAAAATTAAAAATAAAAAAGTATATTATATTCTCTTTTTTTTTTTTTATTCGTTTACGTCGTATTTTAAAATATTATAAAAGACTAAGTAAGTCGTATTAAGTTTATTATCTAGTTACCTTTAACTTTCTTTTCGTTTTTTTTTTTTAGTTTACTTTTTATCTCGAAATTTAACGTAAACTTAACCGAACTTTAAGTACCTCGTAACACTACGGTATAACCTTCCTCTTTTATACATCCCCCTTTATTTATATAATAAGTGACTTAACTATTTTTAGTAATAGTTCGAGAGACTTTCGAGGATAAAAAAAAGGAAGTATACCTTTAATTTATATTTATATTAATTATACCGTTCTTTTTATTATTTTACCCTCCCTTTTACTCTTTAACTTTTACGTAAAAGAAACGAAAACTATATTTTAACCTACGACGTTATTTAATATAATTAATCGAATAAACCGTCCTTAAACGACGATATATACGGTTATTAAAAACTTTAAAACTAAAGGTAACGTATCACCGTCAAGGTTAACCACGTACTCTCCGTATACCGTTTTATTATAATTTTAACTACGAAGTACATCTTATATTATACTATTTAATCCTTATTAAATAAAGTCGAACGAGGAGATACCTTAAAAGAGTCGTTTATCTTTTATATTATCTTTTTTAAAGTTTTAAGTAAAAGTCGAGAAGGATTTTTAAGTTACTTTAAGTTAAATCGGTTTTTATATACGTTAAAAAGTTCGGACTATTAATATCCTACCTCGACTAAACCGACTCCGTAAATATAATATTTTTTTATTAAGGTTTAAAAAATAACGTAAAAGATATACTTTATATAAAGGATTAACCCGACACTTTAATAAAGTATATTTTAACCCTCGTTAAAAAAGGAAACGTAATTAACGTTTATAATATAAAATTTAAACTTATAAATATAACGTAAAAAAATCGTTTTATTATATATATATACTATTACCGGAATTATTATTATAAACGACGAATTTTACCGTAAAATAATATTCTTTTATATCGTTTAAAAAAGTATAAAAAGGGTCGATATACTATATTAAGACGATAAATAACGGTATAATAAATTTATATTACTTTAAAGTAATAGGTTCGTTATTTAAAAGAACGTTAATATCGGATAGTATATAATAAAAGGGTTTATTCTTTTACTTTATTTAAAGTAACCTTCTTTTTTTTTCTTTTAACTCTTATTTATTTTTTAATCAACTTTTACTTTTATAAACTTATATATATATACGGTACGGATAAAATCCGGCCGTAATATAACGTAATACTTATAAAAAATATAAACTTTAAATACGACCTTATTTTTAAACACCTCGTTATAGAGTTTATACTCGATAAAAGGGTAAGGTAGTTTTTCTCTCGAAAAACGATAAAGATAGTCGTTTATATAGTTTTATATACTTCGGTTCCTTATAAAGTTACGATAATAAAAAATATATAACGGTAGTTGTTTTCTTTTATTAGTTTTACGTTTTTTAAGATTAAAAACTATAAGTTTAAGTACTTAACTAAACCCGGTAAATAAAAATATATTTAACTACGAAAAGGTATCTCCGAGTCCGTTTATAGTGTCTCGGATTAAATTCGTATACCGTACTCTTATAAAGGTTAAATTTATCTTAATAATAAATATTAAGGTTAGTTTAAACGTAAAAAAGACGGACTCCGTAAATCTATTTATAATATTTATATATAATACTTTTTTAAGTGTCGATAATAAGTTAACGAAGACGGGTTACTTTTTTTTAATCTTTAACTTTTAAACGTAGTCGACTTAAACGTTAATTACGTTAATTTTACGTTAAACGAGACTTTCTTTTAATAATTAGTCGTTTAAGTCGTTAAAAATACCGATAATACGTTATCGTTCCGGAAGTCCGAACTTTACACGTTTAAAAGGTTTTTTAAAGTAATATTCTTCGAGTAGTTACCGTTTTAGTTCCTTCTCGTTATTCTTTTTAAAATATACTTTTTTAAAAAGACTTTTAATCTTTCGACGGTATCGTTATTTAACCGTTTTAAGATTCTTTCGAAGTCTTTTATAAACCTCGTTATTGTCGTAAAAAGTTATTATTTAACGTTCGAACTCTTTAACTTTAACATTTAAGACTACGAGTTATATTATCTTATTTATAACTTTAATAAACGCGTTTTCGTTAATATATATACTTATTTAGTTAAAAATAATTAAATATAAAGATTTATTCGTTTTTTTTAAAAACGCGTTTTAAGTAATAACGTTTACTTTAATATTAATATAATAATTATCGTAAGTATTATCGTTATTATATTTTAATACTTACCGTTAAATAACGGTGTTATAATTATTTATAAAAGTTAAAAATATTTTATTCCGATTTAAAAAAATAAAAATAACTTACCGTTAACGACGGATATTAATTTACACCGTATATCGTAACTATATAAGTCGTTAAAAAACCCCGTTACCCACTTAAGATTCTTCGTCGTTTTATCGTACTAATACCGTATTAACGGACTATTTAATTTAATAAAACCTTTTATACACTTTATAATTCGTTAAAAGATAAGTAAGTGAAAAAATTTATCCTTTTAATCGACTTTTAATCCTTTTAAAGTAAACCGAGTCTAAAAAAATTATTCGGTCTATTAAAATTTCTCGTTTTTAATAATACTTTTAACGATAACTTTAATAAGGATATAAAATATAAAATAAATAACGAGGAGATCTTTTTTAATAAAAATAAATTTAGTTAGTTTTAAGTACCGTTTATAATCTTTATAAAAACGATATATAATTATTAAGGTTAAACGGTCTTTACTCTCTTTTTTATATAAGTCTTATAAAATTTATAACTTAATATCTTTTTAATAAAAAACTTTTATTACCGTCGTCGTTTTATTATCCGGTTTATTATAAAAAGAGTAAAGTTTATACTACGATAAAAAGATATTAATATACGTATCGTCTCCGTAATAATCGTTTTTATTATAATAATCGTATATAAAAGTAAATAAATCCGTTATATTTACGAATACGAATTTATAAATTCGAACGTTTATAAATATTTATAATTACCGAAAAGTAGTATTATTAAACCGGTTAAGTTTAATATAAAAGACGGTTTTATTATTTTAAACTTAACGAAAGTAAGTTAAGTAAAAAAAAGTATTAAGTTTAATAAAATACTTTTTTAACGGTTAAACCCGAAAATACGTATACTTAATAATAGTTACTTTAATATACTTTAAAAAACACTCGTTAATATTTTATCCCGTATACTTTTAATAAACTATATAATAATAACGTATATATAAGTTAATTATCGATTACGTTTTAATCTTATTACCGTCTTTTTTTATAATATACTTAATAAAACTATTAATAAAACCCTTATTTTTAAAATTAATACCTTTTAATATAAACTTTTAATCGAAAAAACGTATAAACTCGTAAAAACTTTACTAACGTTATTAAACTTTAATAATCGATAACTTATAATTATCGGAGTAGTCTAGTCTCGTTTTTTTATCGTCGTTACCGTAAACTTAAGTTTATTATAATTCTTTAATAAAAAAAACGGTTTTATAAAGTAGTTTTTTTATAACGTTAAACACCGTTTAAACGTACTTAAAAACTTTTAAATTTATATTATTATTAATATAAAAATCTAAAAAAAAAAGTCTTTAATTAAAAAAATTATATACGTTATTTATTTTTAAAAAACTACCGTTTTATAATTTACATTTTTATAGTTTACTTTAACTAACAAGATTTAAGATTCGGTTTTTAGTTTTCGATTTCCTTCTCGGTTTTCGTAAAAGAGTACTTATAAACGTTAAAAAAGTACTTACGCTTTCCGTCATATATACTTAAAAGGGCTGTTTTCAAGGCTGGAACTTGGCGTCGGGGCAGGCCTGAACTAGGCTATTCGGTAACGGCATACTAATTTAAAGTGTAATCGGCGGATTAGTAGTTGGGTCGGTGACGACCAGCGAATACCCGTTGTTGTACGTTTTTTTTTTTTTTTTTGTTATTAACATTTGAATTTAGCACAGAATGGTGACGTCTTTGTATCTTGTTATAACTACATATTATTTTATCGTCCTTGAATGTATTCTTTTAAATATGTTAGTTCCCTAGTACTTTGATTCTGTTACATTTTTTTATCCGTATTTAATTTCATACTATTCAGTTATTTATTTGTTTCGTAAAAAAGAAAATAGTTCTTGAAAATTTCAAAATCGTTTGCTTTTCAAAAATTCTTTAATAAAGCCGTACATGACCGACAGCTTTTCCTGTATGACGACGTTGTGAAAATTGACGTTCTAGCTGGCGATGCTAAACTACCGCTCAATAACAGTAAACGCCAACTGCATCCTGCACATAAAGTATAATTACCTGACCAGGCCCTTAGAATTCGCAATGACAACCTCGCCACAGAATGAGACCTTCCAAAGAACTCTAAACGGCCTGCGACGTCGCGAACTTGTGGTCCCCTTTTTCTAAGGTTCCTAATAAGCCCTTCTTATTTCTCGTACACTTGCCCGTCCCGTTATAAAACAACCCACAAATCTAATCTAGATCACCGTGCCGCACGAGCTAACGCACCAACGGCGCGCCTCGGCCCAGCCACCATCGAAAACTGCCCGCCGGCGCCGGCCCAGGTCAAATACCTCTCCTGTAAGGCCTCGCTCTCGAGACGCGTGGGGACGGCCACTTCCTCGTCGGCGCCAGCGCCGAGGCCCAGCTGCATCTGAGCATTGAAGCCGGTGCCAAACACGGCGGCGTGTCCAGCGCGCCCGGCGGCCGACGTGACGATCAGCGTGTGCCCGGTACCACACGCCGTCGCCAGGGCATTGGCCTGGGGGCCACCGTCGATGCTGAGATGGATATCGGTCGGTACCAGACAGGCGCGTATGCGGCCCCGCGCGTCCGCTAGGAGCCGGTCTTGCGCGACCGCCGCCAGGTCCAGCCCCAGCTGCCCGCTGTCGACGCGTCCCCACACCAGGCAACGGCCGTCGGCGCTCAGAGCCACCGAGTGCTGGCCGCCGCCGGCAAGGGCAACGACTCCTGTGTGGGCGAGCGCCGTGACCTCGGTCGGTACGGCGACGGACAGCTCTGCGTTGTCGTCGTTGGGATTCCGTACAATGTCTGGCTCGGCGCCCGTCTGGCCAAACGAGTTGAGGCCCCAGGCCCAGACGCGGCCGTCGGTGCCGACGGCAAAGGAGTGGTACTCGCCGGAGGCGACCAAGGCGAGGCTACCGGCGTGCTGGAGCGCGACCATCCGTGGCACGCCCGAGCCGATTAACGCATGGCCCCGCGGGTCGCGTATGCCGTGGCGCGTCAACAGCCGACAGCCGAGCTGGTTCTGGTCGCCGCAGCCCCAGGTCCAGAGGCGGGTCTGCGGCCGTGTCCGCTGTGTTGGTTGTGCCGACTGAGTGCTGGCGCGCCCCTCCAGCGCCAGCGCATGGTTCGCGCCGACGGCCAGCTGCGTAATGCCTTGCAATCCCGGGACGCGTACCGGCGTGCGCTGAAACCCCAACTGACTGGCTGCGCCACCTGCGCGGTCCGCGGAAAAGAACGTCTCGCCGTTGGGTGCACGGAAGGCGCCCCAGCCGTAGACGGCGCCGGCGTCCGTCAGGGCAAAGGAACAGTTGTCGCCGGCGGCCACCTGGACAAAGCGGGTGCCCTCGGGAAAGGCCGTCGACGGGATGGCGGTTGGGGTCGACTCGCGCGGGTTAAGTGTCTCGTCGTCGCTGGTATCGCTACTGTCATCGCCACCACTACCGTCTCCGGCTGCGCTGATCGTTCTGAAGCCGCCGTCCCAGGACGTGTCGCGGCCGAGCGCGCCGAGGTCGTTCACGCCCCAGGTCACAATCAGGTTGTCGCGGGTCAGCGCCACCGAGTGCATGCCGCCGCAGGCCACCTGCACCGTATCAAAGGCCGGCGTCGCGCCCGTCGTCGTCGTGGAAGCGCTCAGAAACGGGTTCAGCGTGGGGCTGTCGGCGCCGGTGACATGAGGGCCCAGTCCCAGCTCGCCGGCCTCGCCGTCACCGAACACGAGCACGTCGAGTACCACTGTCGGTGGCGAGTTCAACGTGCCCGGTGTGCTTGGCACACGCCCTCGTCGCGCGTGCGTGTCCCGTTTCCGTGCTCTGTTTGTAGCCGCCGGCCGTTTTATGTCTGCTGCTGCATTCGTTCGCCGGGCGCGCTTCGCGGGCGTGCTGTCCACCGCGAGGCCATGCTTTTTTGTTGCAGCAACCATCGAGGCAGTGGTGCATTTTGTGTTTTGTAGGCTGGCGGAAACGGCATGTTGTCGATGAGTTGGCTTTGGTCAACAAATAGGTTGTATTCCCCCGTAAACAAATCCAATGTCAACGCCCCACTTTTACCGCATCTGCGCGCCACATCTCCATTCGCCAAATTGTTTCACGCACGTCCCCTTACTTGGCTTATGCAGCTCTCGTCACACCGCCCGGTGCCACGGTTTTGTGATAACCCGCACATCTCCAATGTTTTCTATTTTTCACTTAGTACACCAAATTACAGAGATCCAGTTTCCTGTTGAAACCTCTGACACTGCCATGTTTACTTAATATACCGTTCTGCGCACCATTACATCCCTGGCATATGCCTTGAAACGCACCTATCAGCGCCGATCATCAACGTTGTATCCATTGCAATAGCCACTTTCACTTGTCATCATGGCCACTGCCACGACACACTCACGCGGCGTTCGCCGCCCAGAAGGTTGCAGCCTTCTCCAGTTTGGTAGCACTGGCGCGGTCTACGAGTTTGTTGACGACCCCACGATTGTTGCCAAACTACCATTTGAAGAAAAGGAGTATGTTGCGCGCCTGCAAGGAGAGATGCGCATCCTGAAACGCCTCGGCGCCGACCAGGAGCACGGCCGCCACCCGCACATTGTACGCTGCATTCGCATGGAAGACAACGACCGCGGCGGCCGGATTATCCTCGAACGCGCCGAACACAGCGCGCTGCGGCTCTATTTCTCAGAGACCGAAGAGGGCCAACAGGTCTCGGAGGCCGAGCGTGTGCAGTGGTGCCGCCAAGTGACGGGCGCTGTCGCGTACATCCACAGCAAGGGCGTCATCCAGGGCGACCTGGGCAACCGCAATGTTTTGCTGAGGAGAGACCGCTCCGTGTGCCTGTGCGACTTTGCCGGATCGGGCATCGACGGTGAACGGCCCGAAGTGTGGGCGCAGTCGGGGTTCCGACACCCCAAAGACGAAATGCAGGGCACCGTCGCAGGGGAGCTGCATGCTCTCGGGTCAACTCTGTACGAGATTGTCACGTCTCGCATTCCGCACTGGAAGGAGGAAAAGGCGTATGAGGCCGAATATGGATTTGACGGCAAGGCGGATGAGCTGATGCGCGAGGGCAAGCATCCTGACACAACTGGGCTTCCCCTCGGCGCCGTGATTGCCGGGTGCTGGGCAGGCGAATTCACGACGGCGCAGGCCGTCTTAGATGCCATTGATGAGACGGCTTGTGAACCAGCACGTACGAAAGTGGTCTTCTAAAATTTGGTCTGGGCGTACCTCGCTTAGTTTTGTTTCTACGCCACAGCTATGAAGACTTCATCGCATCTCGCAGCAAAGGAGCCATCTGTTTGCGACTGAACTCGGTGCGGTGTGTCCAGCACGCCCGCCACTGACCATCTTCCTCGGCGCCGTCGAGTAGGCCGTCGCCCCACGGCTTCAAGTCAAGTTTCTCCGAGTTCGCCTGCACAAAACCCTTTGCGGCCTTTACCGCTGGGTCATTCAAGGCCCACAACAATAGTTGGCGTGCAAAACCACCCTCGTCGTGCTGCACAGTCATGATGACGGCAATGTCCAGGTTTCTCTCTTTGGCATGCGTCTTTAGGCCGGCGACCAGGGCGTCGCGGTCGCCAATGTTCTTCAGAACATATCCAATTCCCTGAGAGATTGTGGAGAAGCCGACAGTCAGGCTGCCGCCGCTGTCAGTCGTTTCACGCCACTGCTTGTAGTCCTTGCGCAGAACATCGCTGTAGCTAAACGTCGATATGTCGTTCTTGAGCCGCGAGAGCTCCTCGTAGTAGGCTGTGCGGTCGAAGTGGGAATTGGTCTCGTAGGAGGCGTTGAACGGTCCCTTGCCGCCGCCGTTGCTCACGCCCAGAACACCCTCGGCCACGGCCGCGGACCGCCGATCCGTTTCGACCGTCTTGGTGGCCGACTTGAGATTAGACGTGTCCACCAGGATCGGTGCCAGGGCGAGGCGTGCCAACACCCGGTCTGTCGCCTGGTCGGGCTCCTGTTCGGCAAGCTGCCGCCAGGCATCATGGGCGTAGTCCACAACGAGACTCGCACAGCTGCCACAGGTCTCAATGATCCGCGGGAAGGCGCCTTTGTCATCAGCAGCCGGGACCACACCCTCATCGACATGGTGGTCAATGCAGCCCGCAACACTGCTCTGGAAACGCGCAGCCAAGTCGCCGGTCAGGGCATTGTGGTCGACGAGCAGCCACTCGGTGTCGTCTGCCGTGAGGTCGTCGGGAAGCTCGGACAGCGTGATAAGACTGTCCAGTGGTACACCACCGTGCGCCCCTGGAATCGGACGAGAGCCAGACGCGGCTTTGGGGACAGGGCTGGAGCCGGCTAGAGCAGCTTGCAATTCGGGGCGGAGGACGAGATCGGCGCGGGGCAGGTTGCACAGCGGCACGTGAAGGGAGGCATTGTGCGGCGGTGTGTGGGAGCGGAAGTAGGCAAGCAAAACGGCCGAGCAGAGCGAGTCGAGGTCTAGAAAAGTCTTTGTTAGGAGCTGCGAGGGAGTTTGATAAAAGGAGCGGAGAGGACAAGGCTGCGCTCACCTGCACTCTCGTTGCCAATGACAATGGTCAGCGGCTTCGGTCGCTGGCTGGCGGGGGCGGTCAATGCCGAGCGAGCCGCTTTTAAGAACGCCCCGAGAGACCGGGGGACCATTGTGATTGTTCGTGGACTTGTGGACGTTTGTTGTGTAATTACGTGTCGTGGCCGAGAGAGAATGTTTATGAAGCTGTATTTTTCACGGGCCGTTTCCACTAGCGAACGTCGGCTGCAGACGTCATTGGAGAGGCTCCCCGCCTGGGACAGCGGTCGTCGGCTGCAATTGACAAACTAGGCAAGGCGGCACGCCGCTAAAGGCCTAATAGTAGTTCGTAATTACAGCAGGCGGTCTAGGGGCACACTGTCGCCACGGCCGATAGACGGCGTCTAGCTGATTCCACCCCGCCTGTTGGCATGAGTCGAGGCCCTTCCACGGCGCCTACTATGATACGGGAACATATCTCAAGGGTTTATTAACTTTCCACGACGTCCTCCGTACATTTCATCTGTCACGACCTAATCAACACCCTCCAGCAACCGTACTGCGACCTACGATCTACCCATCCAGCACTCTCCTCTCCCCTCGACGCACCGAACATGGGCTCCAACGCTGCGAGCGCGCCATTGCGCATGGCCATCCTCATGGCTGATACGCCGCTCCCCAAGACCGCCGCCACGTACGGCACCTATGGCGGCGTCTTCATCGACCTGTTCCGCCGCGCTGTGGCTCCCTCGGGCGCGTCCCTCGAATCGGTCCTCGCCATCACCACGCACGACGTTGTCGCCGACGGCTTCGAGTCGGCCTACCCCGACCTCGCGCACGTCGACGTCGTCCTCATCACCGGCTCCAAGCACACGGCCTTTGACAACACGCCCTGGATCCAGGCGCTGGTCGCCTTCACCCAGCGCACCCTGGCCACGACAACGCCCGAAGCCATGGCCGCCGGCGTCCACCCGGTGCGCATGCTCGGCATCTGCTTCGGCCACCAGATCATCGGCCGGGCCCTCGGCGCGCCCGTCACCAAGGGCGCCAAGGGCTGGGAGGTCAGCGTGACGGACGTGGCGCTGTCGCCCGAGGGCGCGGCGTTCTTTGGCAGCGAGCTGCGCGCGGCCGATCATGGCCGCCTGGCCATCCAGCAGATGCACCGCGACATTGTGGTCGAGTATCCCGCAGGGGCGGTGCCGCTGGCGTCGACGGACGTGTGCGCGGTGCAGGGCATGCTGCTGCCCGGGCGGGCGGTGACGGTACAGGGCCACCCCGAGTTCACGGGCCCGATTGTGCGGGAGATTCTGGAGGCGCGGCACGCCATGGGCGTGCTGTCGGACGACGTGTACCAGAAGGGCATCGACGTCGTGGACGACAAGCACGACGGCGAGGCAATCGCGCGGGCGTTCCTCAAGTTCGCGCAGGGTGCATAGTCTCGGGTGCTGGCGATTGAATGTGCGAGCGATAATGTGTCGTGAATTTCTTGCGTACGACGCTGTACATAGTTTTACATCTGCTTATAGATTTTGTTTTAGAAATACATTGGGTATTGTTGCTTCCTTTCATCAAACTCCTTGCCAACCGACAATCGTCCAAGCCCATCCCTTCCTGGCCCATGTCAACTGAATTCACCTCGAACAACACTCTAATCGTCATCCTCCATGTCCAGCGTGCTGGCAAACTGGGCTGGTGCAGGCGCTGCTGCTGGCGCGTGGCCGTAGCTGCCGCCCATGTTCGAGCTTGCATGTGCACCAGCACCAACACCAGCAGCCGCAGCCGCCTCCTCCATCTGCCGCTGCCGTTCTTCGCGCTCTTCGCGCTCCTCGGCTTCGCGTTGTGCCCGCAAGCGCTCCTGTTCCTCTTGCTCTTCGAGACTGACAAACCGGATGCGTAGTGGTGGTGGTGCGGAAGGTTGTGCTTGTGTTTGTGCTTGTGTCTGCGTTTTTGATGGTGGTTCTTGTAGATGTGGCAATGCGATGTGTTTATCGCGGCACGCACTTTCTGTCGCGGCATGCAGTGCTCGAAGCCCACCGTGCATCATGAGATCGGGTGCCGGCCACGGTGAGAAGACTGTGCCGGCCGTGGGTGCAATGTAGTTCTTGAGGTCGTCGGGCAGAACGTTGGGCACGTTTGTTGCTGGCGGCGGAGCACCGCCGCTGCTTGCAAAGGGTGCTGGCGTCGGTGCTGCTGTCCCCGTTCCGGTACCGGGACCCGTTCCCCCAGCGCCGCCTGGCGTCCCCGACTGCGACGCTGGTGCACCGCCGCCACCCACGGGTGTCCCGACCGCGCCGTTCACACCAGCCGAAGCAGGACCTGCCGGAATTGCTCCTGGCGTGAGCGCCGCGGCTGGTGTCGGCGCTGCCGTTTCGGGTGCCGATCCTCCGTCGCCGGCGCCGGGGGCTGGTATTGGCCCGCCAAACTGTGCAAAGAACTCGGAACCGTCCGTCTGCCCCGGCCCCGGTACCGTGTTGCGGCTGATCCGCCGCGCATACGACATGAGCTCGTCGTACGTAAACGGGTAGTGCTTCGTCTCGTCGCGGATCGTGCGGTTGACGCTGTCTTCGGGGAACTCGGTCGCTGGCGTCTGCAGGATGTCGCGGCGGCTGGCGGCCAGCGCCAGCAGTGTCGACTTGATCTGGCCATCGAGGGCAGCGACGTCGTCGCGCAGTGCCAGAATGCGCAGATAGTTGTTCTGGTGTGTTTGCAGCTGCTCGAGACCGCTGTTGAGCTCACGGTCGGCGGCCAGCAGGTCCTCGGCGAGCGCAGGCGACGGGTTGTACTTGGCAATGGAGTCGATGAGGGTGACCAGTGCCTTTTCGACTCGGTCGAAGCGGACATCGATGAACTTGTCCATGGCGGCGGCAAAGGTGCGCGTCAACGAATGCAAAAGCCGGCGACCGGATGCGTTCTCGAGCCTGGCGATGCACGCTTGGTTTGCGTGTGAGAGAGCTCCATGGCGCGTTGAGGTCCTGCACGCATTGATTCGGAGACCCACTTTGAAGTCTGTTGTACTTCCCAAATTGGACTAGTCGTTTCGACTCTGAAGCTTTGAAACTGAGCTCTTTGATTGGCTGTTGAATGCGAGAAATCAAGCCTCAGGCCGTAATTTTGCACTGTTTCCCACTGCCCGGCTTTGTCCGCCAACAGCGTGAAGGCAAAAACCCAAAATCTCGCAGCCGGTACGATCACGACGTCAATTCCCCCCACAACCTCCACGACACCGATACCAATTGACCTTCCACGCCGCGGTTTGGCCACACATCCCGTCACAATGCCGTTCGCTGTATGTTTCCTCTCGACTTTTCGCCTGGACGCACATGGCCTCTCAGCCAGCGCCTCCGCCTTGAGCCCGCCGCAGCACGAAAGATCGCGAGATGCCGAGACGGTCACATTGAACGCCAGACACAAAAGCTAATATTCTTGTTGCAGACCCCCGTCATGCGTGCCGATTTCCGGAGCCAGTTCGGCCCGAAGTAAGCAGCATCTCCTGTTGTCTATTCCTGCCGATGCGACGACTTAGCACCGATCGAAACCGTGTCTCGTCCTACGATGTACTTCCGGCCGTCGACCGAATTGATGGCCCAATGATCAACTCGAAGTGGACGTGCGGACCGCTGGCGGGAGTAGGACGAGACAGGGCTATATTCGGATTGGCAGCGCGGGCGAGCTGTTCCTGAACAACAAAACTAACGGCATCCCCAGGTACCACTACTCGTCCAACTACAAGGGTATCACTGTCAAGACGGTGTTCCGCTAGTGAGTTTATTCCCCATCTGTGTCAACGCTACGGCGACAATGGAGGCCGGGGAGGATGGGGGGAGACAGAGGAGACGAACCCGACGTTGGAGGATCAGTGCAGCCGTGCAGGGGTGTTTGCGGTTGGGGGCGATGCGGTTGCTTCCAATTTGATTTCTTTTGTCCTGAACACCAACTAACAAGCACCAGTGTGTCCGTTGCTGGCCCCATTGCCGGTGCTCTCGGCGTCGCCGCGCTCTTCTACGCCTCGGGCATCCCGCGGGTACAGAAAGACATCCTCCAGGTACGCCGCCTTCCATCGACAGACACGGGCTGACGAAATGACGACAATGAACTGTCGCTAACATTCATGCAGAAGATCCCTCTGATCGGCCCCTACTTTGTCAAGACGACGCACCCTGCCGACTCTGTACGTGTTTTCCACTCTCTGCTTTGAGACATGTCCCTCTGGACGGCTCTTATTATTTACTAACCACATACAGCCCTTCTAAATAGCATGCATTAATTGGGTGGAGGAAGACCAGGCCCTGGCTGCGTTGCCTCACGAATTGGCAACTGCGGCCAGAGTGCATGTGATGTAGAATTGGTGTTCTGTACAAAGAAAGTAGAAACTTTATAATAGACATTTTTTTATGTTCAAATCTTGTAGTGTATGAATAATCTGACATTCGTTTCAACCCCTTCTTAACGAATAAACAAGCTTTTCAGAAAACGGATGTCGCCGTCGAGCTGTGTACGTATTTGTTCGTTGTGGAAAGGGGTTCTGTCATCTTTGTATGGGGCTCGGCGCAAAGCGGAAACACGTGGCGCCCAGTACTGCTTCTTATTCGCGTCGCGGCCCGCGCAAATCCACCTAAGCTTCAGCCAGCTCCTAAAAAATCACACACAGGCCACAGCTTTCTCAAGTGTCGTGTGTCCTTTTAAAGAGCATCCCCGTCACTCGGTTCTTGGCATTCTCTTCCCTTGCTATTTTTTCTAACATATCCGCATCCTCTCGTTGATACACTGATGCCAAGATGACCGACAACGCGCCCGGCCTTGTGGCCGCGAACGCAACGACCATTGACGACCCCAAGCTCAAAGCCTTCCTGGCCTCGGCCGTCTTTGTCGTGCCGTGGCTTGCGTGGCAGGCCTTTGTGCTAGGCACGAGCTTCCGCCAGCGCCGCGGCAAGCCTGTCGCTGACACCAATGCGCTGGCCGAGGGCGCGGCCAAGCTGCAAGCCGCTGCCAAGGCGGCCAAAGAATGGGGCACCGAAGCGGCCACGGACGCCGCCAATGCGTCACCGGAAACGCCGGCCGAAACGCCGGCCCAGACGGCGGCGCCACCCACTGACGCCGCAGCGTCGCCTGTTAGCCGGGGACGCCCCCTGCTGTTCATGGCCGGCGCGTCGCTGCTGTTCATGTTCACCAAGGCCTGGCTGGCCCGCGTGCTGGCCCTTGTGCCCGAGCCGTACCTCGACGAGTTCTTCCACGTGCCGCAGGCGCAAAAGTACTGCGCCCGGCAGTGGTACGACTGGGACGACAAGATCACGACGCCGCCGGGGCTGTACCTGGTGTCCGTGGCCCTCGAGGCCATGTGGAGCGGCGTCCAGGACGGCTGCCACATCTGGGCCCTGCGCGGCGCCAACAGCGTCGCCATTATGCTGGTGGCCGTCGCCGCGAGCTCGTGCCGTTCGGCGCTCGAGCAGCAGCACCACAGCCGCCACCGCCGCCGCCATGGAGGCAAGACGACGCCGGCGGCGACCACCAGTTTGCTGTCCCTGTTTGCCTACCACACCGGCCTCAACGTCGCCCTCTTCCCCGCCCTCTTCTTCTTCTCGGCGCTGTACTACACCGATGTCTACTCGACCTTGTTCGTGCTGCTCGCCTACCGCCTGCACCTGTTCCGCGTCAGCGTGCCCGCCAACGAGGACGTGCCCGCCTGGAGCGACCTGCTGGCCGTCGTGGCCGGCTTCGCCGCGCTCGTCATGCGCCAGACCAATGTCGTCTGGGTCGTGGTGTACCTCGGCGGCCTCGAGATTGTGCAGGCCGCCAAAACGGTGCGCGACCTGCCGGCCCACCGCGCCGCTCTGCGGGCCGCCCAGCCCCCGACGTTCGACTCGTTTGCCGGCATGGTGCGTCTGTATGCCTGGCGCTACTCGCTGGGCGACGTGCACGACCCGTCCCTGGCCAACGCGTGGCCCGACGACTGGGTGCTGTCGCTGGTGAGCGTGGCGGTCGCCGCCGTCAGCAACTCGCTGGTGGTGCTGCGGCGCGCGTGGCCGTACGCCGCCGTCGTCCTGGGCTTTGGCCAGTTTGTCGTGTGGAACGGCGGCGTCGTGCTGGGCGACAAGGCCAACCACGTCGCCACGCTTCATGCGGCGCAGCTGCTCTACCTGTGGCCGCTGCTGGCCTTTTTCTCGGCGCCGCTGTTTGTCACGCATGCCGCCTACTATCTGTCTGTGGCATGGAAGGCGGTCGCGGGAGGCAAGCATGTTGGTGACGAGGACGACAAGGGCTCCCAGGAGGCCGAGGTGGCGCCACCCCTGTCCCACGCCGCGTTCCCCAACGGCGATGCAAACACCAGCACGCACAAGCTGCTGCGTCTGCTGCACGTCGTCTTTGTCAACAAGGCCTACTACCCCGTGTATCTCGTGGTCGTCTTTGACGCCATGATGGCCGTCGTCTACTTCAACACCCTGATCCACCCCTTTACGCTCGCCGACAACCGCCACTACATGTTCTACGTCTTCCGCTACACGATCCGCCGCAGCATCGTCGTGCGGTACGCGCTGGTGCCGGTGTATGCGCTGACCGGCTGGGCGTGCTGGCGGATCCTGTGGCTGGGCCTGGGTGCTGCTCGCAGCAGCCTTGACGAAGCCGCGGCAGGCGAGTACATTAGCTCGCCCTTTGCCTCGGGCCAGTCGATCATTCCGGACGATGACGTGGAGGGCGTGGACGGCAAGGAGGGCGAGGAGAACAACGACGCCACGTCGTCCGCCGTCGACAACAAGAAGCTGACTGCGCGCCAGCGCAAGGAGAAGGCCAAGGAGGCCAAGGAGGCCAAGAAGTCGAAAAAGGGAAAGAAGGCCGGGACGGAGGGAGACCACGAAGCGCCCGCCGCCGATGTTGCCATGCAGGAGACGGGCCCGCCGGCCGTCTTCTTGAGTTTCTTGGACGAGGACGAGGACGGCGCGGCCACCGCGTCGCGCACAGGCCCCACGACATCGACGGCCCTTCTCTGGCTGCTGGCCACGTCGCTGTCGCTGGTGACGGCGCCGCTCGTGGAGCCGCGCTACTTTATTCTGCCGTGGGTGTTTTGGCGGCTGCTTGTGCCGGCGGCCGCCCCCGCCCCCAAAGCAGCGAGCAACGACAAGAAGACTGTCCTTGCCTCCCTCCTGGGCAAAGTGGACGCCCGACTGTTCTTCGAGACGGCGTGGTTTGTGGCGATCAACGTGGCCACCATGTGGGTGTTCTTGTTCCGGCCGTATGTGTGGCGGGGACCGGACGGCAGTCTTCTCGACGAAGGCCGTCTGCAGCGGTTTATGTGGTAGCCGGTGAGAGTGGAGCGCCACTAAATAATTTTTGTAAAATAGTAAGTCATATTCAAAACCATGCCAAGCGAGTGTTTGGCACACAACAATGTACTAAAAATGCATGAACATGATCCGTAGCTCTGTGATCTGTGAGCAGTAATCCTCTTGAAATGGGTTGATATTGCCGCCAAAAACGCCAAAATAAAGCACAATTTGTCAAGCAGCCAAACCGAATGTGCATAGCCAAATCCAAAGTCCAAAGTCCAAATGATGATGCAAAAAAACAACGCCTATGATGGAAAATGAGATCTCGTCGGGCCCTTATCTCAGACTCGCGTATCTGTCCGTATTTTTGTCGTTTATCGTTTCTTTCATAATTTCAAAATTCAAAATAAAAATCAACGCTGTCGCCGTCCAGCTCATAAGCTTAACCGGTCCAGGCTCAGCCGGTCGTTGCTCCGTACCCGCCGCACCACGCCCAGCTTGAAGAACCGCTCCTCGCCCGCCGCCGTCCGCCCGCCAATGTACCACTTGTCCGCGCCCAGCACCTCGCGAAAGCCTTCGCTGCTGCTGTCGCTGCCGCGCCGGCGGCCCGTGGCGGCGACGACGGTCGTAGACGTGGATGTAGCCGTGGCTGTCGGTGTGCCGGTCCTGGTGCCGGAGCCCGAGTAGCCATTGGCATAGTACGGCTCTTCCGTGAAACTGCCGTGGTTGGAGCCGCTGTTTTGTTGTGGTTGTTGATGGCTACCAGACCCACTGTTTGGAATCGGGACGGCCGAGGTGCCCGTGCTGTTGTGTGCATGGTGGTGGTGATGATGGTGGTGATGGTGGTGCGCATGGTGGTGGTGCGGCGAGCGAGACGAGTGTAGGCGTTGCGAGGCCGTCAGGGCGGCAGCCGCCACCGCCGCTGCCGAGGAGGCGATCGAGCGCGAGTTGGTGCTGGAGCCATTCGATGCCGCCAGCGTGTTGGAGGCGGAGGGCGTTGTGGTGCTGCCGGCGGCTGTCGCCAGGGACGTCGAGGTAGAAGCCGAGGCAGTGCCGCCAGCCGCAGCTATGGAGGAGGAGGACGACGAGGCGCCAGGTGATGTCGCGGAGGATGCCGCCGAGACCGCCGCAACGATATCGGACGAGTTGCCGCCAGCCGCCGTGTGTTTGCTGGCGGCCTGCTGGACGGCGGCCGCAGAGGAAGAGAGCGACGACGCCGAGGTGGGCTGCTGGCGGAAGGCAGCGAAAAAGGATGAGAGGAAGAATGGACGTTGGGAAGACGGCATGGCGGGTGCGGGTGTTTGCTGGGACATTGGAATATATAGAAATGGAGGTTGTCGTTGTCCCTCCACGCCCGCGGGGAGAGTCTGCGTCGTGGGATAGTGGTGGGTCGCACTTGACAACGCGCTGCGCGTCCTGGAACGGTATTGATGCGATGTCGACCGTCCTTGGGGTTGTTTCGGTCGTCGCAGTCGCCGTCGTCTCGTCGTTGTGTTACGTCGATTGATGTCCGTTGAAAGGAGGCAAGGAGCGGCTTCGTGAGTGCTGACAGGTGTAGATGCAGGCCGCGGCGAATGGACAATAATCGCCTTGTGGCGTGATAAGACAAAATGATCATGCACGTTCAAGACCGAAGGCGCGAGAGATAATGAAAAGCGCGCAGCACTTTCGCATGCAGGTGTGTGTTATGTGTGATTGAGGGCTTTCCCAATCTCGGTATTTGTTAATTATGATTCGCTCGATTCGTTCGTTTTTCGTTGCTCTTGCCCGCTCGTTGACGACGAGAGAAGTAGGCAGGTGCGATCGATGGGCTAGTCAAAAGCGTTGCCTTTGTTCTCTGTCTTCGGCCATTCTCGGAACGTGGGACACACACAATTATGCCGCTGCCGTGTGCGTCCTTGGCATTGATGTTTCGCCGTTTGGTGGAAGGCACGCGCTACGCGGGGCAGCTTCCCCTCTTGTTTGCTACGCAATAGGGTGTCAAACAGGGCTCCACCTCCACAATTCGGCACGTTGGTAGTGGGCACAGCGTATTAATGCCAGAACGGTTAGTGGTTGTCGTGATCGTGAGTCAGCAGCTGCCAAGGATGCTGTCGCCTGCCAAAATCGACGCCTTACATTCTCTGTCGGCGCCTTCTTCGAGCAATGGCAAGTTCATGCGTTTCTTGCATTCTCTGTCAAATGCCCTGCAAGACGCTGGAATGTTAAAAGGGCCAAGTTAAACGCTTGGTGGGTGCGCATGACTTGAGCTTTCGGCTGACCCATTCGCCCGCAGTGTTGCAGTGCTGTTGTGATGCTGTGAACGTGATCTGTTTACGTTTCTCTGTGCGGTCGGGGCAGTGGCTGAGATAAAGATGTATCGCATAAGGCTGAGACAATATATGTCATTTATGCCCGATTTAATTTTGTAGGTTATGAGTTGCTTAATCTTTTTCTAAAATAGTTTCTTTAATAAGGTATTAAAGAGTTATTAATTGCTTTGAACTATGATCTCATTTGAACACATTTATTGACGTATGTATTTGCACGATATTCCGCAACGAATGAACTGCGCCATAGGAAAGTCTGATCATTAAAGCGTTGACCATCTAATCTCATCCCCTCCCTTGCTCTCCTACACCGTCGGCCACACAGCAGGACCTGGCGGCGTGTAGCTTGTCGGCACCGGATAGTTGGCAAACAGCAGTCCCGCCTCGCCTGACCGGTACACGCCTGGAAAGGCCACCAGTGGTGACGGCGTGCCCGATCCGCCGCCCGTCACTTTGACCTGCGCGCATGCCAGATAAAATTGGGCCCCTCCGGCCGACTGTGCCTGGTGCAGGGCGATGCTCTCAACGCGCACCAGGTAGTTGCCACTGGGCAGCGTTGTTGGCACCGTGAAGTTGACGGACCGTGCGTGGTACGTCGGCCAGACCAGTGCTTTGCCAGTCGTGCCCGCCACGGCGCCGATGCTGGCCACCTTGAACCAGACGTTGCCGGCCGCCTCCCATGTATTGAGGTCACGGCCCTCAGGCACACGCGCCATGTAAAACTGCACCGGACCCGGGTGCGAGACGGTCTGATCGGCAATGAAGCCGAGGTTGCCGCCGGCGGCCACCGTGGCAAAGCCGGTACCCGTCTTCATCTGAAAACAGCGGATGTCGGTGCTGCCGACATCAGTGACGCCGTGGTCGTCTTGGTAGTTTTTGGTCTGGCGGATGGTGGTCCACTCCTTGGCCTCGGCAACGCCGTCGACGATGAGCTTGGAGAAGCGGTCTAAACAATGAAGGTGTTAGTCGGATTGCCGTTGCATTTTGATGGGAGCCCGTATGACGGAGACTGTACAGTGGGCTTGGGCGGTTGCCGCCAAGAATAATAGGGGAGAGAGTTGCTTCATATTGTTAGCTGAAAACGACGCAAGGCTGTGATAAAAATGCTGTGATAGCCAGCGCACAAAGTACAGACAAGGACCAGTGGCTTCAGCCTCTTTTTATATCTGGACATTGTTGCCTCTGCTGTATCGCACACTTACTTGGCTGCTCCCACCAAGGAACGTTCCGTTCACGTGGCAATATGTAACGGCACAAAAATAGATCCATAGCTTAAATTACCCGATTGGGCATATATATGTTGTTGATGAGGAAGCTGCATATTAGCCTAACCTCCATTGGTGCTCACCACTGCAAACCATATGTATGTCGGTAGTTGGATCGAAAATGTCCCATACTGAAGTGATATATTGTTACAAGGACTATCATAGACATGGGAGTGATTCAGTTTCAGTGGTAGCATTCATGTCTGTCTGTTCTTTGTAGCCCCTTCCGTTCCATTATGATAACTTGATGTCCAAACCTGGTTATCCAGTCTATTCTAAATGCCATGTTTGTTTTTCTTTTTTCATGTGTTGGAGATGTCTCACTATTATAGTGGCGCTCCTGTGAACGCTTACCACTTCACAAGTTCCTGGATCTTGACCGGGGCGCCGCTCTCCATGGAGATATTGGCACCCACACCAACGAGCACGGCGTTTCCGCCATCGCGGATGAACGCGGCGCGCTTGAACTCGTCCTCCTTGTCGCCAACCAGGACATCGCGTAGCAGCACTGGGTCGCCACCACCGTGGCCACCCTCGGCCTTGACAACGTCGACCGCGTACGGCTCTGCGAAGAGCGGATAGACGATAATCTTGGTCTCTTCGACACCGCCCTGCACGTAGTCGCGCTGCTGCTCAATGACCTTGCTGGCAATCGGGTCGCCGGCGGCCGAGTAGCCCGTCTCAAAGACGTTAATCTCCAACCGGCCCTTGGTGCCGTTGAAGACACACCGGTAGCCCTCCCACGGAGCGAATGCATACGTGTTGTACGTCATGGTGGCGCGGTTCTTGTAGGTGACAATCATGGACAGCGTGTCTTCGATGGTGATGCCCTCGGTGAAGCAGTTGCGGTCGCGAATGTAGCCGTCCTCGTGCTCGGCGTCCAGGTACAGCTTCTTGAGGCGGGGGCTGGCACCAATGTCAAAGGCAAAGGGATCTTCCTTGGCGGCCTCGTTGTTGAGGTAGCGCTCACCCAGGTTGGCGACGCCACGGGCCTCGGCGTTCTCCTTGCCGTAGAAGCGCAGGCCGCCTACGCAGTACACCGTCTCGGGCTCCGTGCCGAGCCAAAAGTGCACCAGGTCAAAGTGGTGGATGGACTTGTGCATCTGGATGCCGCCGCTGTTGGCCTTGTCGCGGTGCCAGCGGCGCATAAAGTCGGAGCCATGCGCGCAGTCCAGGATCCAGTCCATGTGCACGGTCGAGACCTCGCCAATGACGCCCGAGGCAATGAGCTCGCGCACCTTGGTGTGGTGCGGCGCGTAGCGGTAGTTGAACAGCACGCGGACGTGCTTGCCTGTACGCTTCTCGGCATCAATCATGAGTTGCAGCTTCTCCGCGTCAATGGTCATGGGCTTCTCCGTGATGGCGTCGCAGCCCAGCTCCATGGCGCGGATGCAGTAGATGTGGTGGACGCGGTCAATGGTGGTGACAATGACGACATCGGCCTCCTGCTCCTTGACCATCTTGTCAAAGTCCTCGGCCTTGTAGGTCGCGACGCGCTCGCCGCTGATCTCCTCGATGTGGTCGTTGATGGCGTTCATGCGCGTGGTGTTGGTGTCGCAGATGGCACACAGTTTGGCCGAATCCTTGAAGTCGCGCAGGATGCTCTCGTAGTAGAAGGCAGAGCGGACGCCTGTGCCAACAAGCACATAGCGCTTGACCTTGGGAACAGAACCCATTGCGATGGAGGGGAAGTGGCTGAGAGGGGAAGAACAAGTGGTGTTGGAGCTTGTGACGGTTGTCGAGTCGCGACGATGCAAACTGGAGCAGTCTAAAACCTGGACTTGTCTGGGTCTGTGAGACTGTTTGTTGATGACAGAGGTGTGTTGATGCAAAGATTGTCGTCTTGCTTCTTCTCATGACCGTCTAATATACCACATCGAGAGACTCCGTCTTCACACGAATCTCCGTCATCGGGCATAGATGCACCGCCCATCGGCCCCTCAACGGGCCCAAGCCGGCCCCTCGATGTCCAAGCTGCCCCATAGTGGCCCACCATGTCAGCTGCCGACAGCTCGTCCGGCAGCGCCACCGAATAACCGCGTGCCCTCCTTCACGCATCGCGATGTTTGATTTCCACCTCTCATCGCGTCGATAGAGTGACGTTGTCCTGTAGGAGAGGTTAGAGGCCGCCACGAATCGGGTCAAGCGCGGTTCGTTCCCCGCAGATGAGCAGTAGTCTTACACGACCGAACGGCGGTATGTCCGAATGAGGATCGGACCAAAAGTAGTCTCGTGCAGGCGTGCAGACACAGCTAAGACTAGTGAGAGAGCAAGTTGCGAACAGGGATCCCCAAAATTCAGGGGTGACATACGGAGATGTGGCAGGGCAGAGAAAGAGCCCTCCATCGTCCATCCCCAAAACGGTTTGCGGGGGTAGTCGTGGAAGTGGAGCGCCGGGGTACGTCGGATTGGGAAGGCACTGCACATAACAGTACATAACCGCTTGCCGCCCCAAATGAAGATGTCTTGGGCGGCTCTCACTTACACGAACGACGAGGTGACGGAGCGATACCAGGACGACCAGCATATTGCTATCAGACGACAAGATAAGAAAAAAAATATGGAAATTGTGTGGCAGGCGTCGGAAACAGCCACGCGCAAGAGAAGCTCGCAAGATGAGTCTCCCTCTGTTCCTTCCCATTCTGGACCCAGTGCCTCTTTCTGTTCCTGGCAGTGAGACCCACTGCTAACATTTTCTGCGGCCGCTCTTACCCTGCCCGGCCTGTCGGGTGCGCAAAAAGAGATGCTTCCACACCGCGGCCGACAGCAAGCCAGAACGCGCTGTTGCCGCCGAAAACAAACAAAACAGCAAGGCAGAGCAACGCGTCATCGAAAAGACGAACCGAAGCATCAGCGTGTTGGACAAAGCACCGCCAGCCGCCGCTGAGCCGCCTCTATCTGGTAACGGTCCTGGCAATGGCACAGCCACCGGCGGCACGGACACGCGAGAATCCAGTCCCAAGCCGCGCGCCATTGACTACATTCCGGAAATTGCACTGGCCGACTTGTCGGATGGCCAAGAGACGGACGGGTCGGGCGACGAGGAGGGCGACGAAGAGAACACGGAGACACCCCCGTCATCCGCCAAGCAGACACCGCCAAGAGCGGTTGCCCAGCCGCCTTCCAAACGACGGCGACAATCGGACGCGAAACGTGCACAGAGACAGCTTGCGTGGTTCTATCACAAATATCGGCCAAGAAATGCACCTGTTGTTCTGACAGAGCCGCATCGTCGCTACCTCGAAGATGTGGGTGCGCTGCTTGAGCTGCCCAAGGCCACGGCCGATGCCCTGCTCTCCATCTACGTGTCTCTGCTCGACGACCTGCTGCCCATCGTGGACGGTGCCAGTGTCTTTCGAGGGCACAGCAATGGCCACACGTCCATCTACTTGGTGCGGGCCATGTGCCTCGTGGCCTGCAAGACAAGCCAGGCTGCTCCATTCTTGCGGCTGAGTGACAACGGTCCTACATTGGCACCGCTCGATTTCGCAGCTCGACTGCTTACGGGCCTCGACGCAGCCATCAAGGCCGACCTCGAACCTGACAGGATCACCAAGGTGCAGATCCTGGCACTAATGCACCTTCACAACGACGGTACGACCGGCACACGACGAGCGGCAAGCTGTCTCGCGCAGGCTGTGTGCGAGGCATGGTCGTTGTCAATTCATTGGCGGCTACCGACAATTCCCGACCAGGGCACAACTTCGACCGACTATCTCTGGTGGTCGCTGCGAAACCTCGACCGGCTGAGCAAACCGATCATGGCGGCGGCGCCGTTTCTCATCAACGACTCGGACGTCGGACTGCCGCGCATTACTGCGACAGGCAACGGCAACAACTATCGAGCACAGGTCATGGCCCTTGCGACAGCACTAGGCGACCTCCTCGCGACGGCGACTACAATCTTCAAGGCCTCGTCGAAAGCGACCGTCGACGACTGCCAGGAGTTCCCGACGTTTGCAACGGTGACGTCGGGTGCAGGTGTCCGGTTGGACTATTTTCATCAGTCGCATCGGGGTGAGTCGTAATAGCGCGGACATACATTCACACCAGAAGCCACATGTGCTGACGTCTTTAGACTATCTCGAAATCTGGTACTGCGTCGCCGCAATGCTGTCTTGTCGATATAGTGGACCCGCCACCGCCCCATACCAACGCCGCCTCGACGCCGCCGTTCGAGCCCTCTCTCTCATCACAGATGGCCAGCACACCCGTCTCCCTCCCTTGCCGCTCATTCCATATGCTCTCTCCATGGCCACCACGGTGGTCTACCGCGCCCTGCGCGACAAGCAGCGCGACGCCGTCACGTCACGTCGTGACTTGGCCCGCTGCTGCGAGGCCTTGGACGGGCTGGCACGACTGTGGACGAGCGTGGCGGCCGTAGCAAAGCTGGCACGGCGGCTGCTGCGACTGTTGGGGCTGAGAGCGGGGGAAAGACAACCGGGGCCAAACCACTACACACAGACGAATGTGGACGGCCCAAATGGCCTGCACGCGACGACGGCCGTGCCAGCACCCGACTGGCAGTACGCCAACATCCCTTTGGTCACTGCCGGCGTGGCGTCCACCCTCGACTTTGAGACGCAGTTGGCCGCCGCGGACAGCTGGTCTGCTAGTTCGAGTGGCGGCGGTTTGGAAGGGCTAGACTCCTTTGAAGGTTTCGCCAACTTTGAGAGCCCGGGCACCTATCCGCAGTTTGACGCGGCGTTCCACAACCTTTTTGACTTTGCCATGCCCCCGGCGTTCCGCGAGCAAGATGCATGGGCCTTTTTTCCCACCGCCCCCACTACCGCCGCCGCTGCTCCTGCTGGAGCGAGCGTCGATGGGAGTTCGACGGGCGGTGACTTCCCGATGGTGGCGCCTCATCCTTGAGATGACCTTGGCGAGTCATGATTTTGGTAGTGGTATGTCAACCTTCGGACTCCGGCAGGCACATTGGGCCGCCCCTAATGAGCCGACTTGCCGAAAGCAAAACGAAATGGGCCTACCATAGTACACAGGATGTGCTCACCCACCGCTACCCCGTGTTTCCTGAGAACGGCCGACGCTAAGACATTGGGGCCATGCGCGGGGAAGTGGAGACTGACAAAAAGGCCCAGGGGTCGTCATCATGGGAAAAGGACCGGAATGCGGAGGACGACCAAAAAATGGGAAACCGCTGTCAGGATTAAAGAAGTGTACTGTACGTAATAATACCACAGAACACTGTGAAATTCTGGCTGCATTTTCCTCGAAAGCAAAGGATAGTCACTCCACAATCAAGGCGGCTGAGAGTTTGTGAGCCGTCGTATATTTCGGAGCTTGAATTTGCCTGTCCAAACTGTCTTTGGCTTTTCCCACACATTTTGAACATGCGGAGTAGCTGCGCCAATTGTCGTATCCAAAGAAGCACTTGACGTACATGCCGGGCAATGTTTTCGCATCCTTGCCCTTGACAGAGGCAGGAAAGCGTTTGTCTGTTGGCTAACGTTTGTCCATATCCGTTACTTTTAGGTCACAGTTTGTCATCCATCGGTTATGCACTCGCTCGACGCATGGATTGCCTCATTTGTAAGAAACTGCGGGCCCGTCCCCGTTTCGGCGCGGGATCGACATCCATCCCCAAGGCCATCGGGGGTCGTTCTTGTTGATTGTCGAGCTCCTGGTGCAATGCGGAGAATCCATGAAGAAAGGTGTATTTGTTGGTTTCCGTGATGATTAGAAAAGGCCAAGACGACGACAAGTATATATATGCATCAATTGGAAGGGACTTTTGCCTGTGATGTTTTGAGAAAATCGACCGTCTACCAAAGACGATCTGACAAGCCTTGCCTGCTCCATTCAATTGATCATTGCCCTCTGTGTTGTCTCTTCTCCAACAACGTCACGATGCGCCTCGACAAGCTTGCTGCCCGGGCCGGTGCCACGACGGTCACCCTGCCGCACACTCAGCCTCATGGGCTGTTCACAGTCAACCCGTCTTTTCCGGGTGTGAGCTTCGAGCTCAACACCTTTTCGCTGTACTGCCAGAGTGAGTGCATCAGGAGACGGGTTCAAGCAATACTTCACAGACATCCACTAACATAGTCGTTACATAGCCAGCCAAACCGACCCATCGGCCAACCAGTTTTCGATCAATCTAATTTCCGAAGTTGCCAAGCGCACCGGCGGCCGGCCCATTGTCCGCGTCGGCGGCATCACGGGTGACCGCGTGAAGTGGAACAGCTCGCAGACCGTGCCGGTGGTCCCCGCGCCGAGCACCACGCAGACGGGCGACCTCACCATTGGCCCCTCATTCTGGGCGCTGACGCAGCTGCTGGCACCAGCCAAGGTCCGCTGGATGCCCTCCATCTCGTACACGGAGCACGACTACACGCAGGCCAACGAGGCCGCCAAGTCGATCCTGTCGGGCATTGGCGCCGACAACTTGGCGGCCATTGAGATTGGCAACGAGCCCAATTTTTACAGCGGCGGCGACCCGCCGGCGGCCACGGCCCAAGAGTTTGCGGACCGCTTTCAGGCGATTGCTGCCAACATCACCAAGGCGGCCGGCCTACCCCCAAGCGTCGGGTTTGCCGGCCCGGATGTGGGCAGCGAGACCAACGGCTACATCCCCTGGGACGCGGCCGACATTTTTGCCAACACGAGCTTCGACGACACCAACAACCTCGCCTACGCCACCGACCACTGGTACCGGTGCCTGAGCGGCTCGTGCACGCTGCCGGACCTCCTGTCGCACGCCAGCACGGTGGCCGACACGGCCAAGCACATCAAGCCGATGAACGCGTTCTTCCAGTCGTACAAGGGCGGCCGGGTGCCGTTCTATCTGGACGAGATCAATGTGCAGACGGGCGGCACGTCCAATGCGTCCTTTTCGGCGTCGTTTGCGACGGCCTTGTACGGCACCGATTTCATGATGCACCTCATGTCCCTGGGCGTGGCCGCCGTCAACTGGGAGCAGGTCTACGGCTCGGTCCAGAACGTCTGGCAGCCCAGCGACTACGGGTCCACGCCCGCCCAGACCAAGAACACGTACTACGCCATCCTCGTGGCCGCCGAGTTCATCGGCACGGGCGGCCGCACCAAGGTGGCCGAGCTGGCGCCGGGCAACAACGACGGCACGACCTTCTCGTCGTACGTCGCCTACGAGCACAACATTGCCAATCGCGTCGCCCTCTGCAACCTCAACTACTGGGACCTGTCGGTCGGCACGCCGCGCCCAGAGCCCGTGGTCACTCTCGACGGCCTGTCGCCCTCGGTCAAGACGGTCACGGTCAAGTACCTCAACAACCCCGGCGGTGCCGGCCAAAACTCGACGGACACGACGTTTGGTGGCAGCCAGTGGACGTTTGCGAGCCAGGGCACCGAGGTCAAGAATGTGGCCGCGACGACGATCAAAGTGCCTGTCAAGCGCGGTAGTGCCCTGATTCCTGTGCCCTACAGCTCGGTGGCCATTGTGTACCTGTAAGGGTCAGAATGTTTGGCCGCGATGTTTGACCTTAATGTGGAGACTGGAAGTCATGGCGCAGCCTCGTACATACTTGTCACCAGTGTACAACTGTCCACTGCTCAACCGACGTCAACGTAAAGGGGGAAGATTGAAAGCAGGAAAACGAAGGAGGAGACAGCTTTGGGGAAAATCACTTTATTTCGAATATGTATTTACTGGCCTAAGTAAAAGTCATTGATTGTTTAATTACCGTGAAAATCACTGTCGGATTAACCATAACATCATTTAGAAAGTCTTGAACTGGAATTCCGGCACCAGACCATGTGACCGAGACATGTTGCGGATTTTTTCCAGGTGTTGACCAGTACGGGCCCAAGACGCATCTGCTAAGAATGTCCGCTGAGTGTGTGAGAGCATCAATACACAGCATTGCCCGTCCAGCCGTGCAGTCCAAGGGCCACCATGTGGCCCAGCGCTGAGGTCCCGTCGGCGCGGACGTAATTGTCGCCCATATCTCGGAGTATTCTGTCCAGGTAGTCACCAGCACCCGACAGGTGTAAGATGTGGGCAATGGCGCGGTGCACAGCAAGGAGACGCGGCGACGGCGGATCAATGGTGCGTGACTCGGTGACAAAGAGCGCCCGAGTGACGGGCAGCCCAAATGCAACGTTGGTGCCCGGCGACAAGAAAGACTGGATGCGGTAGGTGTTGCTTGCGGCCGGGACAGGCTCAAAGTAGACATCAAAGGCGCCGAAATATCGGTGGAGCATCATGTTGAGCGTCAGCGCATTCTGTGGCCGGTCAATGTCAACGCCGTTGATTATATGTGCCACGCCCTTGTCAAACATGTTTAAAATCGCCAAGGCAGCCTGGCGGGACGCATCCTGAATATATATATATTAGAATCGATCATTACAACAAAGGCGGCGACGGCGGGCAGGCAGGCAGAAGGACCTACCATCTCAGCATTCCTGTCCAGCTTCATCAAGGAATGTGGCAGAATATGTGCCACTTCGAGAGGCGCGAGCTGGCCAGGCGTTTGCTCCGAGAACAAAATGCCGTCGTCGTCGCTTGCATCATTGCCATCCAATTTGAATCGTGCCTCGTATTCGTCGCTGCTAAAGTGGCGTGTGATAACGCACCGGTGCCGATCCCGGACAAGGCACTCCCAGCGCAGCGAAGCCAGGCGCTCCGATGTACCGATAAAGCCGTGTGCTGTTGTCACGCCTTCCTGGGCGCTCAAAACGGCCGAGTGGTAGGCGGGTGAGGGCTGAGGCGTTTTCCGTGTCGAAGCTTTCACTGTACTATGTCAGGCAATGTAGACGTGAGAGCAGAAAAGAAAGGGGATAAGGGGGGGGGGAGGTGAATGAGGCAAAAGAGGAACAAAAAAAATGAAAGGTCCCGGGGACGACCACCCACGCGGCAGAAAGAAGTTGTCGACGAGATAGTCTGCGAAGCCGTTAAAGCGAGGTGTGAGCACCTCAAAATCAAGCTCAGGATGTGCGCCGGTGAGATCGAGCTCGATCGACGCAAAAAAAGCACGCAAAAAGATGTCGCGCGACTCATCCGAAAGCGCGTATTCGTACGTGTGCCGGACCAGCAGTGGCTGGCTGTACGATGTGGCTCTCTCGACACGCGCGATGCTGCGGAAGGGGTCTGTGGCTTCAAGGTGCTCGACGACGCGGAAGAATGTTCGCCGCGCCGTGGCACGCTCCACTGGTCCAAGAGGGGCTTGTGCGGTGGAAGCAAGATCCAATACGTCTTTGAGCGACGCCTGAAGTCGGTGGTGCCGCTGCGGTGACGATGCTGGCGACTTGATGTCAGCGATTCGCTCCTCAGGGTTAGTCATAGCAGAGCGCTGCAACCGGTATGGCACAGATGTGGGCTTTTAGCCCAGGCGGATAGATGCGCCGTCAAATGGCAGAAACTAAGATGAATGTCATTGTGATGAAGCGTGCTGGAATGCTTTCCCACCGCCGACGGAACCCGATATCTGATTCGCTTATCGTGGGATAATGTGCGTGGCATTCTACAGGAATGGAAGGGGGCCACATATGTAGGGATCAACACGTGACCTCTTCGGTGTGGGTAATTCGTACGAAATACTAAAGGACTGGTTTCGAGTAAACGTATGGCCAATAATTCGTAGTGATGGTGGGTCCGCTCTCCATGGTAGGATGGATGTCTATGGAGCTGCTGGAATTTGTGGCCTCATATTCGGACGGCCACGCATTCCGTGCATCGAACCCCGTCCCCCCCTCCATGCCCGGGCGCGTCAATTGTTTGTCTGCGGGGATTGTCCGAGACCAGGGAAGTATGAAGTGCGAAGCAACTTCCCTAACGACAGGTCCCGTAACCGCCCGAGAGAAAATGTATTGTTTGTAGGCTCCAGTCCCATTATACAAAGAAAAGCATACATCGGCCACTGGAAACGCGCCATTAGTACATCAAAGCGAGCCAGGGCGGTCTCTATTATGCCGGAGAGGCCACAGCAAGGCCATTTAGTATACCCACGATCCTGGTGCACACATAATACACCACAACGAAATCTGTCTATGCCTCAATGCTCTTTGCCCTGTGTGCTGGCCAGCGATTTGTACACAAGTTTGCATCGTCCTGTAAAAGTCACGAGCGAAAGGCCGTTGCACCACCAGACTGTGATTGACTAGTCCTACGGGGTTTGAAGCCCATAGAAGCGCTCGATAGGCGCATCGTACCAAGAGTGAGTGGGGAGCAGTAGCATTGCCATTTCCTATACCCCATGGCTGCTTCTGTTGCAAGACCTGCAAGCTCAGGAACAAAGCTCACCATCCGGCCTCGAACCTGTTTTGAACTTCTCTATCATTGCCACCTGTCCGATTTACATGGATGAGGTTCTCCATTCACCCCATTGAGCAATTCCTACCAGTGAGCTGTCCATCCCACTTAGGCAGATGCCGCCACGCGCTAAAAGGACAATGGTAAGGTCTTATTCGCTCAATAGGCGCCAGTGGATTGGCTAGGCCTTCCAGTCACTTACACTTGCAGCCGGCATCGCACATAGCAATATTGACCTATTGACATATTAAATGGCCCTTGTAGTGTAAATAAGAAAGGCCTTAAAGATTATACTGTTATACAGTGAATACGATGGAGACAGCTGTGCAGGGTTAACGTCCTTTTGAACGGTATACAGCAGGCGTTCGTCTCAAGACTTACATATATAGTGTTCTATCTCGTCTGATTTCGAGATGTCGAGAACTTCTTTCCCTTTCCAGCATCAGCAGTAGCAACAACAGCAACAACGACAGCACCAACGTAAGACACACCCAACCAAACAGTGAAGCAAAGCATATTTTATACTAACATAGAAGACACCACAATGACTGTCACGGTGACAGTCACCATCGTCGCGGCCGACAACGCCGCCAACACCACCATCACCACCACCATCACCACCACCATCGCCGTCACCACCACCACCAACGTGCCGTCGGCCCCCCTCGCGCTTCCCGCCGCCCCCATCGCGCTTCCCGCCGCCCCCCCGGCTCCCCGGCCGCCATCGCCTCTCCTGCCGGCCCTCCGGTCGCCGCTGCACCCGCCCTTGTCGCCGCTGGCCCCGCCGTGTCCCGCGCAGGAGCCCGGGCGCCGTCGCATCGCATCGCCGCAGCAAAGTGAGTTATTCTTCCACATAGTTGTTTCTGTTATTGCCTTTGACTTTTTTTGACAATTGAATCGCAGGCGGCGATGCAACGGCGCCGGGCCAAGTACAATCTGCGCCGCAAGCAGCGCGTGGTGGGGAGGGAAGGGGCAGGACAATGTGGACGAGGAAGAGAAAGAGGACGACGCAGGAAATTAGAGCATGGGGAACTTTTTGGATTTTGGCTTTTTGAAAAGAAAGACCACCACCACCACAATCACCACCACCGTCGCGCTTCCAAACCACCGCCACGCCTCCCTACTGCCGCCGCGCACCTCCCTGTCACCGCCGCGCATCCCTACTGCCGCCGCGCTGCCCGCCGCCGCCGCACGCCCCACCACCACCACGTGCCGCGCGCCGCCATCCTCCCCTGCGCAGCCGCGCCCGTCCCTGCCGCCGCTGGCCCGGCTGCTACCCAGGCGCCGATGTCTCGCCGCAGCAATGAGAGTTAGTTTCTACGTGATTGATTTAGTTATCGCATCTAACGTTTTATTGACAAATGAAATCGTAGACGGCGAGACATCGGCGCCGGGTCAAAAACAAACAGCGTCGACTGGCCCGACGCAAGTTCAACTGCCCTGTCCAGAAGGAGGAGGAGGAAAAACAGTTGGTAGAGGTGGTGGAGGAGGGGGAGGTGAAGCGGGAAGAGGAGTAGGGGGACGGTGGAGAGTTGGTGATGGAGGAGTAGGGGGAGGGTGGTGAGGTGGTGGAGGAAGGGGGGTAGGAAGGAATTTTGAAATTTTTTTGCATTTTAAAAATAATAATAAAATTGACATTTTTGACCAAGTTTGAGGTTCCGCTCATCCTCCTCATGACAAAGTGTAGTCAACTACAGAGCGAACAATGTTTGTCGCCATGAGTAATGGCATCCACAACAACCATAAGAATGGACCACTAGCCAAGCCGATGACGACGATGAAAATTGCAGATGGATAAGGCGTAAACTACATACATTTTCTTAGCCCGTCCGAATGGATATAAGTTTAGAACAAGCAATACACTTTTTCTCACTTTCTTTCGGTCTCCCAAGGAACAGCCATTCTGCTGATGGCCAATAAAATAACACGTCCTTCAACGCCAAATACAACCGTCTCAAGGCCGTAGCCAAAAGCCCAAAATACTAGTTGTCATATGAACTCCCTGTCGACGAAGCTGTGAAGAAAGACGGTTATGTCATAGTTGATAGGAGTCCATTTTGCTTTTCTTTCATTATGGACCAAGCCTTTGTTGAGCAGAGTGCCGTAGATGAACTCTAGGGCATCCTGCAAGACATCTTTTGGCACTGGATTACCACAGTCTGTGGCAGCACCACAAAGGTAGAGAAGTATTCCTCTGAGACTGCCGACATTGAGACGTTCATTTGTTAATACCGTTCGACAAATGGCGCAGGCTTCGATGTATCTGCGTAGAATCTCTTTGGTGAATGTCTTCTTTCCGGCTTCGAAGAAGGCACCGGCTTCTTCAGTCGTGGCGATGCAACCAATAATAACAACAATGGTTCTGGTGGGAGCGGAGCGGATCAACACTTGGATTCGATGTTTGTCCGCAGCGTTGCCACCTGTTAACAGGTGACAGGCGACGGCTGCCTGCGACACTCGGGTTTGACTTTGAGCGCGGCTTCAAGTCGGCCATATGCGGCGTTGAAGTTCACTCGTGCTTTTCGTACCATATTGACAAATGCGGTGCCGTCGTCTGAATTTTCAGCTTTGGCTGCAGTTTCAGACATAGTTTCACTGAATGTCTTCGCGAATTGGAATACCACTTCGGCAATTCCACGGCCGCTCTCCGTACTGCCAGGGGAAGCTTTGACAACGTCGTTGATCATCGACGTTATCTCCAAGGACATGTCATTTACCCGACAGATATCTGCGTGCTCCTCAATGCGCTTTGTATCCCTTGTACTGGTCAGGGCTGCCAGCAAAGCACTGACCGAGTCGGCAACGGCACTCACCCATGTATCGGTCGCTCCCTCTATAACAGCCCGCTCAGAGGTAGCGCTCAATGATGTGGGAGCATCTGCGTCGCACGCATCAATAGGCGGTGCCGCCGCAGTTGGGGCCAGTTGAGTTAGGGAAATGGATGCCCCGATTCCGGATGCTGCTTTGAGTATCCCGCTGCCAATATTGCCGGCCAGCGCCCGTGCGGTGGATCCTAAAACATCACGATTAGCCGTAATTTCCACACTGGGTCGGTTGGGACTGGTATCGTGGCTGATCCCGACAGCGGGATCAAGGTCAATCTTACTCTGCTTTATCTTGTGAGACCCGATTTCCGCAGTGCGGCGCCGATATGTAAACTTGTCGAGACGACGGCTCCGCATACTTCTCTTCCAAGAAGCGTATCTAGTTGCACGCCGCGATGCGTGCTTTCGCTTTGAGATGTTGGATTTGGTCATGGTTTTGATCGTGTTGGATGTGATTGTTGTTGAGTGATTGCAAAACATAATTTTGGAAGAGGGAGTTGCTCCGTGTATTTTTTGACTTGACAACATTCATGTTTTCTTATATTTTCGATGGAGTAGGAAGGAGCCATAGAGGGTATTGGTATTTCCATTTTTAGGTTCTAGCAGCAATGATGTTTTGCTGTCGACTTGGTGAAATTGGAGGTAGGTGGTCACGGGGTTAGAAGGGGGGAGGGCACCCTTGGGTAATCGACGCTCCTTACGTTATTAACCTACAATATCCCCTTCCTCTTCAGTTTTGAGCCAGATGTTATTCGTTCAGACTGTACATGAATTGTACAATTTTACGCGAATTGGTGGGTTCACCAGAGATGCTTACTATGCAGGCATTGCACTTGACCTGGTCCTTATGGCAGCAAGAACACGTGGATGGTATGATTTGCCACCGCAATGGAAAAGTAACGGAGCCACATTTTAATATATTTGAACATGGTCACTCTCAATCTGGCTTGCTTGTCTAACGTTTCTCTCTTTCTCTTTTCGATTTTAACGCCGCTTTTACAACATATACCGCAGTCTTTCCTCCACCACCGTTCAGCGTATCGAATCCAGCAACACGCTTCATATACGATGGAAAACCAGTCTATTGCAAGCTCCGACACGATGGAAAGGCAGTCGACAGTTGACTCTAATATTGAAAAACCGCTGCTTCCACGAGAAGTGACAACACATATGCCACAACCTCCTGCCAGTCCCACCACGTACGAAGAGGCCGTCAAAGAACTTGAGGAAGCAATAAGGTGGACAAGCCAACTGCTCAAAAAGAGTTGTATGGACCTGGAAGTCCGGACTGGGCGGGTCAGGAACGCTTTGGCAGATGCTGCGGCCGAAATCGGCTTGGCGATGGCTTCCGCAGGCTACACAATATCCGCCATGAAGTATGAGGATTGCCAACAAGATACGGTTCCCAAATTCGATCGTATTTTGCCTTCTCTTTACGAATATGCCGAAGCCGTCCGCACGGGTGCCGAATTCACAAATCAACTTTCCCAAGCGCATCGCAGCGGCCCCGCCAAGGCTGCGATTGCATGGATGATGCGCCAGACGGCTTTTGGTAGCCGTATCTTCCGAGTTCTGGCACTTCCGGAGCTGATGAAGTCTCCTATGTGGAGGCTGCACGATAACGCCATCGATACTATGGTGACGTGTGCGAGGAGCGCTGTGGACAAGGCCACCGCGGCTGCCGATACAGCAATTTACACTGCTTTGACCACGAATAGGACGACAGAATACATCAACATTGGTGAAGTGTTCGAGCATGGCAAACGAGGAGAAAGATATGTTGTTCCATACGACATGCGCGACACGCCGCGCCTGTACGAGGTCCTTCGGTTGTCCCAGTCAACAGGATTAGCAGCACAAGCCGTGGCGCGTGCCCTTCGATGGATACGCCCGTCTGGCTCCCGAGGCCTCTCACGCGCGGCCGACGAGGCGATCTCTGCTTCGTATCGCGCGGCTCAACTACACCTGTTAATTCTGGCGTCGTTTTCCAAAATAGTGAGGCCTCTCATTCTAATTGAACTCTTGTCGTCGGATGGGAGAATAGCCGAAGATGCTTCGCACTATGCACTATCCGCTTTGGGCCATCTTACCATATCAACAAGTGAAAAACAACTTGAAAAGGATATCAGGTCAGGGCTCCTAAAAGGAAACATCATAATCAGGGAGCCTGGCGATGATGGCCTGCTTGTGGCGTTGTCTTCTAAATAGATATGTCCGTGTAGAAATGGACAACTTTTGTATGAAATTTTCCTAATGTACCTTACCAAATAGAATCGATTGTTCTACATGACGTGTTCCTCGTGCAAAACCGCGAGGCAAACACCCAAACAAATCGTAGCAAAAGTTAAAAGACAAAAGGCGCTGTATTACTCATGTATCGATATTACAAGCTGATCGTAGAACTGGACGATATGCGTTTGCTGCTCAAGAGCCAAGTGCATCTTCACCAACTGGTGCATCCTATCCCAAAGTCGTGCAGCAACAACGGCCTTGCGTGTCTTGGCTCGGACCAACGATTGAACTGGCAGCAGAGGACTACGCTGACGATTATGGCGAACGACCACGCTTGTATTCTTTGTATGGGTTGTAGATCGTCTTGAGAGCGGGACTGGGCCATGTTCGTGCTGGTAAAAGTGACAGAAACTAGAGTGCCAGTAACGCGCGATTCTCGATGAAATAGGTCTTGGTCCCTAACTAGAAACAAAGGAATCCGCGTCAGCATATACAATGAAGTAAAATGGCACAAATGGGAGTCAAGCATACGCACAATTGGACTTTCTTAATCTCGATCCTGCTGTTCTGAGCCAGACTTTCAAGTGCAGGTCTGGACAGATGCAGAACCTGCTTGTTTATGGTGTACTGGCAAACGGCAACTTGGCCGGGCATCACACTGCTTTTCATTCGATCTACTGGCAAAGTGACGATGGAACGACTTGACGGCCGCTGCCGCACGTGACTCCATTTGCTTCTTTCGTGCAATTTCTTGTACTGCAGACGCTGTCTCGGGCCAGAGGCAGAATTGGATGGCCGAAGCAAGATTCTCGACTGTGAGGTACGCGTGCGGAATTGGTCTGGGACCTACTTCAGCTTCGGTTACCAAAAAAGGCACGATGGTAGTTAGTCGTCCGTTGACGAGGCCACCGGCCGTCGTGCCGGCACCTCCGTGACGAGCAACGGCAACCACACGCCGGACAAGCCACCCATGTGGGCAGTCATTAATATAGTATATGTCACCGTTGGGTGGTCCGGCGATGTTGCTCCAGCCCTTGGAAACAATGGCACGGACGCCTGTTTGCGCGATTGCTTCCTCAACCGTGTTGATTCAGTTCTGAAGGTTGTCAACCACGATGCTACCAAAGTCAATGTAACCAGGTCACCGGCCGGCTTCGAGAATCTTTACAACGCAGGTGGGGGTTCGACGGACGGAGCATCTCGAAAGAAGGTACCACATACATCTATCGCATGGGAGTTAGCGCATGTTTGGCGTGGCATCGCGTAAATGAAGAATATGAACACACACTAAATATGAGATGGAGATGGTCACTCCCACGGCTTCGGTATCAGTGCAGGGACCAGCAGTATGTAAAGGGCTCTTGCGTAGGCGAGTCGTTTTCGATTCAGGACCGCCAGCAGCCGTCGAGAATGGTGTTGAACATGGCGCGCTTTTTCTGCACTTATCCCTCGCGCGACGTTTTCACTTGCGGTAGAAGTCCGGGGTTCTTGACCATAGAGTCCATTAGATAAGCCGGATCGCCGTCGATGGACTCCTAGATAAACTTAGCAAACACATTATGGGCGGCAATGCGGACGCGGTGGCCATAACGCTTCAAGGTGGTGCCCAGTGCAACGAATGACTGCACAACACCACAGCTACCGACAATCTGGACGACAATGTTCGGTGGACACGGGGTATCGGATCGCTCCACGGCAGAAACGATTGCAGTGTTGAAGTCGGGAGGGGATTCTTGCAGCCCTTGCAGGCCATGCTAGTTGGCAAGGTCGTCTTGTCTGAGAGAGATGCCGCGGGAGAGGCGTCGCTCCACCTTGCTATCCAGATGGATATTGACGCGGGCATAATCTAATGGAAAGGTAAAGTTAGGTTTTGAAGCTGTAGCGTCTCACTGGCCGTTTCGTGTCGCAGTCTCGCAGTCAAACATACCTCACGCGGGTTCCAATCAGCCGTCAATGCGTCGCCGAGTTTGTCATAGAAGGAATATGGCGCTGGCGGCAGCTCCGTGGATGAACGGTCACGGCCATCCTCTGAACGGTCATCCATGCTGTCCATGTTTGCCGCCTTCTGTAAGCCGCATTGCGAGCTCGTTTTATGGGACGAGAGGTGGTCGGATCCAGACGAGTTAGAATTTGCCCGACTTTCCATTCAGAACGAAAAGCGACTCCTGAAGAAGTCGGAATCCATTGACGCTGCCTATTTCCGACGAGCAGGACGGTGTCGTCAGGTACGTGGAAAATTAGTCGTTTTGCATACTATTTTTGGATCTCGCAAAACCCCAGACATTGACACGATGCGAGTTTAAGTGATTTCACGAATTCGTTTGCGAGTTCCAAGAGATCCACAAAAGCGGGGCCGTGGCAGATCAGGTATTCACCATTTTGGCTCACGTCGTAATTTGTACTCCGCTTTGTTTTGCGGCAACAAACAACGCGGAGCTCTCTTCATGCACCCGATTGTTTTCACAGCGACTCAGAATATATGATCCATGCAGCACCAGACTCGATGCACACGCTTTCCCTGGGGAGATGTTGTGGGGCTGATACTGGCCTTCTCGTACTTGGGCGCTTAGGAATATCCCTTGCTCCGATTTTCTTGCATTTTTCCTTGCGAGGAAAATGCAGATGCGAATCCGAGTTGGAAATCTATATTTTGAGTCTGGCCAATAGACTGAACAGGAGCACATGTACGAATGCAAACGGAGCACTGGCTAGGCGGCGCCCTGGTGAACTTGCAAACGCAATCTTGTTGAGGCAGCCAAGCATAGCAGACGAAGCTAAAGAACATGTTTGCAAAGCTGCCTTCCATGTGGGGGGTACGAAAGCGATGATTATTGATGTGTTTTGCGGACATGGATAATTAGAAGGTAGGCCGACCACGAGTTGTTTGGCAAAATTATTCTCCATATTTATCTTAGCAGACACGTACTTTTCTGATTACTCAAGGCTTAAATCAAGTACGTGCTATTTAAGCATGTAAAGGTTTTTTATTTATTTATTTTTTTAAAAAAAAGAACACAAAAACTAAAATGTAAACGGATGAAAATAATTTTCACCTAATGCCTAGAGCATATGTTAATCCCTAAACAATAGTGACTACTAACCAGAGCTTTGATGTTGGGCGTCATGAAATGGACCAGGTAAGCCAGCTGTGGCTGACTCTTCAGCTGCTGTGACATGTATTGGAAGTAGCTCGCGTAGCGAATGATAATGCGCCATGCCCGACATGCTGGTTCCATACTATAACGGGAATATAGGAAGAAGCAGTAGTGATTGTGTCGCACTGATTATGCTTTTAATTTTCAAAATTTTATTTCATTAGCTTTTGGTCCGTTAGTAGTGGCTAATCGAATCTCGCTGCAAGGAAACTCTCTCCTCAGTCATGTCCTGTCACTTTTCGTTCAGGTGGCATTTTCTATAAGATCTTGGCGGATTTCAAAGGTGCTACCACTCTGTACCACTGCAGCACAGTCTATGAAGAGAAGGGTTGACAGCATAGTTCATGTAGCAGGCTAGAGGAAGAAGTTGTACCGACTCTGGAATCTACCATGCCCAGCCAGCAAAGAACAGAATCCTGTGAGAAAGACAACTCCACGAAAGTCTAACGAATGCTCCAAGAAAGGATAGATTGCGAGGACCTCGCCACCTGCATTGACGAGACCACATGCCTGTTGCCAGAGTCTGATCACAATGTACGTGGAGCGGGCCAAGATGTTGCCAGAACGATGCTTCGATGCATAAACATGACTGGTCTATAATTTCACGAGACAGGAGAGGTGTAAGAGCACATACATGCCATATGAACCGTGTTGCACGAATCAGGCAGAGTTGCCGGGACCGGCATAACGTTTATTAATGAACTTCTGCATTACCCCTTTGGCATCCTCGCCTCGCGGAGCGTCGGTGGACAACGGCCGGAAACAGCTAGGCTTGGAAGAATAAAAAATTAAATTAAATCAAAACCAGGTACAACACGAACAGAAAGGGCTCGCACGGACTCGGTAAGGTGGGCGAAGGTGGAAGTGTTGGAGGCGTATTGGGCGCCTTTTTGAGAATCGGACAGAAAGGTAATGTGGGTCCGGGATCTGGGGTCCCCAGCATCTGGGAATGAGTGGGTCTGTATTGGCTGGAAACATCGACAAAAAACGAGGAAAATGGACATGAGAAGCAACCGTTCCCCGCGGAGTCTTGTCAGACGGTGCATTAGTTCCTTCGGCCATCCTTTTCATCACAACCAACAGTGTCAATTCGCAGACATGGCCCGACCCCAGACGTTCGTACGGCAGGCTCGACAGGCTGGAAAATTACGACCCCGTCTTTTTGGCGTGCGGGGAAAGGAAGCGTGCAGACGCTCTTTCTGCCATTAAAGGTGGACCGCCTTGGACCCGCCCCCGATTGGGAAGGTATCCGTCAGCCTCGTCCTTGCCATTCTAACGTCTAGTGTGGAGGCCGAAGTGGAGAGGTGTGAGAGGAGCGTTGAAATGTGGCATTGTGATCCCCTGTCAGGAGAGGAGACGACGGTCCAGTCACCGGACACGAGATCACGGAGACGGCGACGGGGTGACAGAAGTTGTTTATATCTCGAGCCCCCAGCCTCATCCTCCCAGCGAGATGCTGATCACGACGATCAGACACTTTCTCCCTCTTTCAGGATCTCTCCTTTGGTCTCTCGCATTTGTTTTCTGTCTCGTCATTGTGTATCCGACCAGCATCCCCTCAACATGACCGACACTTACGAAAAGTCGCCGCCGGCGACGGCATCGGCTGCGGTACCCGCGCCGACCTCGGCCGCCGCGGCTGACCTCACGCCCTGGTGGGCCGGCCGCAGCGCCGAAGCCAGCCATGCCGCCGACGTCGAGCGCAGCATGAGCATCCGCGAGGCCCTGCGCCTCTACCCCAAGGCCATCTTCTGGTCGTGCGTCATCACGCTCGTCATCATCATGGACGGCTACGACACCGCGCTCATCGGCTCCTTCTTTGGGTACCCGACCTTCCAGCAGCGCTTCGGTGTCCTGACCGACCCCCTCAAGAACTCTTACCAGGTGGAAGCCAAGTGGCAGACGGCCCTTGGTCTGTCCAACCCGCTCGGCGGCATCGTCGGTATTTTCCTCAACGGTATCCTGACGGAGCGCTTCGGCCACAAGAAGGTGTTGCTCGGTGCCATTACCTGGCTCACGGGCACCATCTTCATCGTCTTTTTCGCGCCCAATATTCAGGTCCTCTTTGCCGGCGAGCTCCTTTGCGGTCTGTCTTGGGGTGTGTTTACGACCATGGGCCCGGCGTATGCGTCCGAGGTCGCCCCTGTGGCCCTCCGCGCCTACCTCGAGATTTTTGTCGTGACCTGCTGGGGCATTGGCCAGCTCGTCTCCAACGGCGTTCTGGACGGTCTCAACGGCAAGCACGGCCAATGGGGCTGGCGCATTCCCGTGGCCGTCCAGTGGGTGTGGCCCGTTATTATCGTGCCTCTGGTCATCTTCTGTCCCGAATCACCATGGTGGCTAGTGCGCAAGGGCCGCCTGGCCGAGGCCGAGCACTCCTTCCGCCGGCTGTCGTCGGTCGGCCCCGACGAGGCCAAGGCCGCCGTGGCTCTCATGGTCGAGACCACTGAGCTGGAGCGCAGCCTGGCCGAGGGCGAGAGCTACGCCGACTGCTTCAAGGGCGACCACCTGTGGCGCACTGAGATTACGTGTGTCGCCTGGGTCTGCCAGGTGCTCGTGGGCTTTGCCATTGTCAACTACGCCACCTACTTCTATGAGCAGGCCGGTCTGCCCGTCGCCGCAGCCTACAAGATGTCAGTCGGTCAGTCCTCGCTGCACTTTGTCTGCAACGTGCTCTCTGTCTTTGTCATGACGCGCTTCGGACGCCGCACCACCTTTTTGTACGGCGCCGCCCTGATGGCCACGTGCATGTTCATCATCGGCTTCATAGCCCTCCCCAAGCAGACGGCAGGCACCGGCTACGCCTCGTCCGCCCTGTTCCTACTGTGGTTTGCCGTCTACGAGCTGACGCTGGGTCCCGCCACGTACGTTATCGTCGGCGAGACCTCGTCCACCAAGCTGCGCTCCAAGACCATCGCTTTGGCTCGCAATGCATACAATGTCTTCAACATCATCAGCCTGACAGTGTCGCCGTACGTCCTCAATCCGACCGAGGGCAACTGGAAGGGCAAGACGGGCTTTTTGGCTGGTGGCTTCTGTCTGCTCTGCTTCGTCTGGGGCTACTTCCGCCTACCCGAGTGCAAGGGCCGCACCTACGAGGAGCTCGACATTCTCTTCAACAAGCGCGTGGGTGCCAAGGACTTTTCGACGTACATCATTGAGATGGACGTTGTGGTCGATGAAAAGACGGCGGCGACCACTGCCGTGGAGCATCGCGAGTAAGTGGTGTAGCTATAACGATAATAGGGAATATTGGAACCGAGCAAGAATGGAGAAGGTAATAGTGCAGTGTTGTAGTGCAGTGTCGTATTGCAAGAAGTACCTTCTTGCGCTTGACGCACACGGTAGTTAGGATACGAATGCCGATTTCCATTTCCTGATGAATCCCGTTGTGATATTTTTACCTGTTGTTGAGAAGGGATTGCACCGTTCCAGAAGCGTTTAATGAGACGAATGCCGAATTGGGTCGGAGATGGACCTGGCGCCGTCAGCTGAGAGCGGCACGTCCGAAAAGAGCAAAAGCCGACAAACGGCGGTAAATGAAGAGCACCCCCTGTTTGCATCGGTGTGCGACGTACAAGTACGTACGACGGTGGGATGTTGGAGAACTGGAACAGCTTCTCCGCACAGGGAAGCATTTCCACGGCCTGCATTCCGAGTGTACACGTCCACCCTCCCCCATCATACCAACATGGCCACTCTTTACCCGCAGGTCGTTCTGTTTGGCGACTCTATTGTCCGCGGCGCTGCCGACACCCGGGATGGGTTCTCCTTGCACTCGGCGCTGCAAACGCATTGCATCCGCTGCTTCGATGTGGTGAACCGTGGCTTGGGTGGCTACAACTCATCGCAGGCGTTGCGTGCCCTGCCGAGCATATTCCAACAGGCGTCACCCTCGACGCCCAAACTCTCCTACCTTGTCGTCCTCCTTGGTGCAAACGATGCCGCCCTGCCTCGAGACATCGACAACCAGCATGTGCCCCTCGAGCAATACAAGGCCAACCTGAGGCGAATTGTCACTCATCCCAACATCCAGGTCCATACACCCAAGATTATTCTGGTGACTCCGCCACCGCTCAATGGCTTCCACTTGGGCCAACTGGAGCGTCAAACCACACCAGGCGCCACAACGTCTCGACAAGCACGCATCACGGCACAGTATACTGAAGCTGCTCGTGGTGTGGCCCACGATGTACCTAGTGTAGAGCTCGTTGACTTGAATGCAGCCTTGATGCAAAGGGCGATCGAAAAGACGCCTGGGTGGGATGCATCGGCGGGAGGGCTGCTCGGCGACGAACAAGACCCGAAGAGCCAAGAAGGGTACTTGCGGGAGCTTCTGACAGACGGGCTGCACTTGACTGGCGAGAGCTACCGTATTTTCTGGGATCTGCTGCGGCCGCACATTGACCTGCCGCCGAATGCAGGAGACACAACTGAGGGCTTTGTCCTGCCTGACTGGAAGGTCGCACCGTGGATGGAAGAGGACCTTGGTTGAACAAGAAAGACCTGTATGTCGAAAACACTGGAAGAAGTTCAAGCGTATAGCCCCTACATGTTATGTGATAGTCGACTAATAGCAGCGTATGACAACCTCAGACTATAGCCTTGCGACCAGGGCCATATCTTTCCTATGATATGGTGTCCGACTGGAAGATGAAAGTAAGAGGCAATCCAACGTTGACGCGTTCGACACGTCGACGCGTTGACTGTCGTCGATATCCACATCTGATCCACTTTTATTTACGCTGTCCTGCATTCGGCACCTACGAGCAGGGGTGCCTGAGTTGCCGTTTGCTGTTTCCCCAGACAGACACCTCCTTTTACGAAATTTTGTTTTTTTTTTTTTTTTTTTTTTTTTTTTTGGATTGCCAGACTCGTTCAGTACTCCACCACCACCACCGTTTTGCTGAGCATTGTTCAGCTCCCTTGCCGCACGCATCCCTTGCGCTGTCATTTCCACGCCACAAACCCATCGGCACGTATGCAGAGAAAATGGACCCGGCCGTCAACCTGGAACGACCCTCTGGTGGGACCGACATCGCCAATGTCTTGCCGTCTCCAGGGAGAATGACGCTCGCCAGGGCCAAGACTGGGGTCCGGGCCGCCTTGGACCTGATCCAGTCGCCCGGTGACTTTGCCGTGTGGAAGGTCTTGAAGGACACGCCGGCCGACCTCGGTCTCCACATGTTGGTCAACGGCGTTGGCTCCATCGACTTTCCCCTCCGCGAAGCATCCGCAAAACAGATCATTGCTCAGGCCAAGCAAGCACCGTACGGCCGCGGAGAAGAAACCGTCGTCGACACCTCGGTCCGCAATACATGGGAGCTGGATGCGAGCCAGTTCAAACTGTTGCAGGAGAGCGGAACGTCTGCAAGACAGGACATGGGATGGCACCATGTGATCGATACTGCGCGGAAGCTGGTCATCGAAACCATGGGCCTGAACTGCCGCCTGACCAGTCTTCGTGCCGAGCCGTACAAGATGCTGTTGTACGAGAAGGGTGCCCATTTCAAAGCACACACGGAGTGAGTAAAATGCACCTGGCACCCTGCTTCTCTTTACTCCTCCCTCTCTCTTTTCTTGTTATCTAGCCACCGCGCTTTCAAAATACTAACATCACAGCTCTCCCAAGATCCCGGGCATGTTTGCCACACTCGTAATTGTTTTACCATCGGAACACGAGGGCGGCGACCTCATCCTCAAGCATCGACATACAAAGAAGACGTTCAAGTCCTCGCACGCCACGAACAAAACTGGCATTGGTTTCATGTCTTGGTACACCGACGTTCAGCACGAAGTTGAACCCGTCACATCCGGATACCGCTGGGTTTTGACCTACAACCTCGCCCTGGAGTCCGGCGCACCGTCGATCCCCCAGCATGTTCCAACAGCCAGCGCCTTGGTGGATCCGTACCCTTCCGTGGTCTACCCTGCGCTTGTCAACTGGCTAGCGGAAGCAACCGATGATCCAACGCAGGTGGCCGCGCTGGAAATTGAGGCCAACAAGGCCGAAGCGATGGCGGAGGCGGTCAGAGGCCAGTGGAATTGGGATTCTCACCGGCTGCTAGAGGCTGCCCGCGAAACGCGCAGAAGAGCTGAGGCCGCCAAATGTGCCGTCCCACACGCCGTGTACGGCCTAGACCACCATTATACCGAGACCAATCTGTTGCTGTCTGCAGCACGCGGTCGTGACGCGGGTGTCCTTAAAGGCCTCCAATCCGCCGTGGCCGAACTTCCAGTAGACATCTTCCTGGCCATCTTGGAGAAACAGGAAGAGGGCAGCTGCGACGATGACGAGGATGGCTACCACAGCAGAAACCAGTACTACGGATACTCTAACTACGAGGAAGACGAGAACCGTCAAAATGCCGAATGGCATGCCATCCAAGAGGTTTACAGCACCACGTACAGTATCAAGAAACTATTGGCACTAGACGGCTCGAAACTGGCAGAGTCCATGGATCTACAAAAGGACAATATTTTGCAGGACGATTGTTTTGTCGACGCGGATGGCAAAGAAACTGATTACCAAGAGGGCTATTCTGGAAACGAGGTACGTCATCCATTGCAGGCCATAAAGCGTTGTTTACATACTTTTGTCTAATTACTGTGTTGCTACCACCAGGGAGGTCCATCGGCCACACACGCTTACCAGGTCTCGGTACGTCCTGGCCTTGCTGTCCCCTTTCACTCTTCCTATTCTGCCGGTCACGTAAACTAACTCTGACAAGGCGGTTGTCATTGTGCCCCGGGTGTGCCTAAACAGATTTCTCTGTACGGCCCTGAGTATCAAAAAGCGGTTCTCCATGTTCGAGAGTGCACCAGCGAATTCCAACCTCGACCACCTCCTCAAATACCTCAAAAAGACTTGCACAAGTCCAGTCATCGGCCGAGACAAAGACTGCCTCGAAATCCTCCGCGCAATCTGCGACCACCTGTGGACACCAGAACAGCCGTTGGATTACGATACGCGCCCTGTGGACGAAGGCCATGCCGCAACTGTACTTTCAATTTTCGTGACAATGCGAGACTGGGAATACTTTGAGAAGGTGTTGAAAGAGTCGCATGGCGACTTCGACGCCAAGTCCTTTTTCGATTGGGTCAACCACATGATAAACAACGATCAAAATGTGACCTTTGCCCAAATCGAGACGCATATGCGCAGCGCCGTGCTTGCCCTTCCAGCTCTATCCGACGCCTTTAATGCCATCAGCACCATTTGTCCCAAATCAACAGGCTCCCAAGCCGCGAAGTCGGTAGCTTCGTCTTCAGGTGCTAGCGATAGGGCCAGTCGGGAAGAGTGGGCGCAAACAACAACCGAGATACTCCTGGACGGGCTCGGATCAAAGGCCCTTGGATACGTGGATGGTAAGACCATTGCCACGCATTGTCTGTCGTACTACAGTATTGACCGAGTTGAGGCACGGTATGTGTTAACTGGCGCCCCTTTCGCCTGCCGCACCTACTAACACTGTCATAGCTTGGTGCCCATCCTCAAAAAACAGTCAAAACACACAGCATTTGCACTCGGCTACTTGTCTGTCATTGCCGACAAGGCGTTGACAACACAATCGCCAGACCTAAACAAGCAGTGGACCGCAATCTACGAAATTTTGGCCGAGCCCGTTGTCGCCGAAATGGACATTTCGGCATTGTCAACTTCCGCCGGCTTCCAGCAGAAACTGGATTCAAATCTAGCCAGCCGATTGTCCTGGGACAATGAGTCAAAGTGGTCCGAGTTCGTCAAGGTCCTGGACAGTGAACATGTCTCCTGTTTTTACAGACACATCTTTTCAATAAACACGCCTGTCACACGCCGCTTGCGACTGGAATTGTCCCGCAAGATTGCGTCTTTTTTCACCCCAGACGCGAGCGGTGAATTTTCTGGTGCCAAGCCGAACAAGCTTGAAGAACTCAAATTTTTGTGGTTGCCTGTCCTAAGACAAATCTCCGGTACAATCAAAGACCACGCCATCGAGGACAATGACGATACTTCCAACGCGGCTGCAGGCGCTGCGTCTTTGCTGCCGCCCCACCAACGTATGTACGTCGCAGTGCTTGAAGCGTACGCCTCTTTTTGTGTTGGTCCGTACCCGAAATCGGCTCCCGGACTGGCACGGCAACAAATGCCGCCGTGCTGCGCAGACTGCACTTCAGTCAATACCTTCTTGGCTGACGGCAACATGAAAACATATCGTGTCAAGGTGAATAAAACTCGGCGTCAGCACATCCAGCAAAGCCTCGAAATAAATGGCGTCGACTGTACCCACGAGTCGGAGCGTCATACGACCCCACACACTCTCGTCCTTACTAAGACGACAAAGCATTTTACCAAAGAAAGGGCTGATTGGACACGTCGAAAAGCGACCGCCAACCACACCTTGCAGGACTTTTCTCAGACGGACCTGCGTCGGATTTTGGGAACCAGTTACGACGAGATTATGTCTATGGAGAAGCTGACCAAACGGGTCCTGGCGTCGGCCCGGAAGCCAGACGCAAAACGGGTCAGAACAGAGGACGCCGCGGCCGCCCCAGGGACAGGGAGTGGCGTTGCTCCACTTCCGCCGCAGCTGGCCTTCTTGAGCACACTTCCTTCATTCCCATTTGCACCTGGGACCTCGATTATGACGGTCCCGCCAACACCATCGCCCGGTAGACGGATTGATGCCGATCCCTCGATGACATCGCCATTGCCCGCTCGTGGAACCAAACGGAGGGCCGTGTCGGATGTTGTTGATCTCACCGAGGTCAGCGAATAAGAGCAGTCGGAGGTTACGGTATGTGCCGTTTGTGAAGAATATTATGGCAATATTATGACAATGGAAGCAATGGATAGGGGTAGTCTATATCGTGGTAGATGTAGGAATGAAATGTGCCGTTGAATCTTACCGCGTAGCATGTTGACATTAGTTACCATGCAATTGTGTCATCGACTCGCTCTATGTTACGTAAAGTAGATATCCAAAAACCTATTTGCAAAAAAACAACCCAAAATAGCGCCGTACACCAACACGAAACCGCTTGCTAAATTTCCGTATCAGGTCTCAATGTAAATAAATCGTCCCTTAATAAATGTGTCTTTACCCCAACGTCTCGTTCCACGGGCGGAAACTTTGCGAATCGTAGGACGGAATGCACTTGACCGTCTCGGGCGGCGTGGTTTGCCACGCAATCTTTTCTTCGTCGTCCTCGTCGCCGGCCTCGGCCGTCCACCGCGACGTGTAGCCTTTGAGGTCCTTGATCCGCTGGGCATTGGCGTCCGAGTACTCGAGGTTCACGCTCGGCACGACGGCAATCTTGCCGTAACCGTGGAACCACATGTCCTTGCAAAAGAGCTCCGGCTCGCCCTGGCTGCACTCGCCGTCGCGCGGGCCGCGGAAGCGGATGCGGGAGGCCGCGTCCAACAGCGGCTTCGCGCCAAAGACGGCGGCGCCGTTCCAGCAGGAAAAGACCTGGAAGGGGCGGTGGGCGGCCAGGCTGGCGCGGGCGGCGTCGTTGTTCCAGAACAGGTTCCAGGCGGAGTTCCAGTTACCGTCGGGCGGGATGTCAAAGAAGGAGTCGCCGTTCATGCCGCGGGCGACCCAGACATCGTAGAACGTCGGGTCGCGGCCGACGTAGACCCAGTCGAGACCGCAGGTCATGTCCGCGCCTAGACGGCGGCGCTGGTGGACGAGCTCCAGGATGTCCTCGGTGCAGGCGGCGACGTCGTTGAGAAAGACGACGGTGGTGTCCTGGTCGGCCCCGGGCACGTTGCCGTCCAGCAGCGGCTGCAAGGCGAGGTTGCGCAGCTCGGCGAGCTTGGCAATGCGGTCGCCCTCTTTGGGGTCGACGGCGCTCGAGCGCAGGAAATATGTGGTGTCGAGATCGTTGAAGCTTGCCCGGATGGCTTGCAAAACATCATAGGTTCCATCGTGGGAGTTGCCCTCGACGATGGAGAACGCACAGCTCGCTGGACCGAGAAACTTGATTGTCTCAACGACACTGCCCAGCAGCCGCGGCAGAAGTGGCACCGTATCTCGCAGGTCAATCGCAAAGTAATATTTGATCTGGCGACCATCGCCTGGGGAAGTTTTCAGACTGTCATATCGTGATGGGGAGGGGATGTCGGGGCACTTGAGTCGGGGGAGGTCCGCGTTTTTCACATCGAAGATGCTATTCACATATCGTGTGATGTTCTCGGCCGAGAGAATGCCTAGTCACGGATATACAAAATGTGGTCAGCGCGCGCCCATGGGAAGTTACGATCATGGATGAGTCCGTGATAGCAAAAAGAACTCACCACTGTATGTGTAAGAGGTCTCTGTGGTGTCTGTGGTGCCATCGACGGCACTGTTGTCGCTGTTCGTACTGTTGGGTAATCGTATGGGTGCCGGCAGTCGAGTGATGTGGTGGCTACCGTAGTAGAGAGCGACAACGACGAGCAGCAGAAGCAGGACTTGCCCAACAAAGAGGTACTTACGGCGCATCGCGAGGTGTGCCGTAGAGCGACGTGAACGGGAGCAAGTGAGCGAACGGTAAGATAGCAAATGAACGGACTTTAGTGAACTGCGACACCATATTAAGTCGTGTGGGGATGGGTCAAATCAACATGGGGAAAATAAGTTGAAGAACTTGAGGAGCATGAAATGTCAAAGTAAGCTTTCAAGACTTTGAAGCGGCACAGCAGCAAGTGGACAAAAGGGGGCCAAGACCCCATCCCTTGCAGCATGTTTTCGACATCTCCGTTCCTGTTTGATTGTTTCGGACGACTGCACTGTTTTTTTCTGAGGCCTGTCAACATCTGGGCGGTTAGAATGTCCATCACTCGCTGTCTCGCTGAAGTGGGGTCATGTGAGCCCCAAAAAGGGATACTGAACAGGGGACCCTTTGCCGTTGGCGATTTTAGTGAGCAAATATGGACGATCAGCTAGCGCTAGGACCACGATGGTCGCCGTTTCCGCCAGGGAGTGTACTTTAGCTCATTAGAGGATCGCCCATTCCGGCCCTGCAATTCGATTCGTGCAGCCATACCTGGTGCCAGGTAATTATTAATTAAGTACCTGTACGAATTAAGCAGCACTCGACAAAGAGCTTGACTCACCTTGTATCCCGCATTACTATGGTCTCTATTTTATTAAGCGCTGAACTGAACGCGACCCGACGCGTCAAGCTGCTCCTGATGCTGCATGTTTCTGTTGCGGATTTGGGACATCAGGGCGAATGACTTTGCATGGGTACTGGGAAACTGTTTGCCAGAAGGCCAAGAGATGGGCACTCTCAGTGCACGGACAACGTTCATCTATTTTTAAACCGCTTCCGCAAGAGTCATTTCAAAGCGGACAGGTGGAAATCCACATGCGTAGCGTATAGAATAAAAAATGACAATAAAAGCCAAGCAAAAGAAAGAAACAGACGAAAAAGAAAAGGAGATAAACGGGTTACCCTCTCCGTACAAGACAGAATTCGTCAACACACGCCTACTCATAGTTCTCAAGTAAGTATTTCGTACATGGCAAAAAAATAGAAACCAGCTCAGCAGCTCCCTAAGTGCTGGCCAACCCCTGCAACCCGCCTTTGACACGTCGTTTTGATTCGCATTTGGCCCCCAATGCCCCTGAAAATATCCGTTGCCATGAAAAGGCAATGCTATCCAAACATGATATGTTGGCTTGCATGCGTGTGGTATTTTTAGAGAAAATAGACATGTTTCTGGGTGGTAACGGGTCTCGTGCAATGTCTGCAGGTAGTAATTGGTCTCGTGCAAGCAGCCGTGGATGCACATATATCGACGACATGATCGACATATGAATTGCGGCCACTGGCCAGTTTTGTTCCAGACGCACCGGTTTTTATTCCCGTGTATTGATCCCTCACGTTTGCCTAGTCTCGTGCGGCTTTACTTATGCGCTGTCGACATCATGTCACACTAGAGCTGACTCTGTCGTGACCGTCACACCTGTCCTTCCTGCCTCCCGTTGTCATCGTCGACGTCTGCGTGACCTGCCAGGATGCATCTCGCACTGCTCGCTGTCCAGCTTCTCCTTCTCCATGCAATCTCTTGTATTGCTGCAGTTGGACGAACACTTCCGACCCCGACATCACCAGCCACAACGACAGCATCACTCCGCTTCCGAGCTGCCACCCAACAGCCCACCACTGTTGCCTTGGCTGCTGCCCAGACTGACGGTCAGCTGATCACCTGTGGTTACCTCGATGGCAATGCCAGCGCTCCCCGCTCGGCCCAGCCTGGGTTTGACTGCCGCATCGACACGCTGCATGGCATCTGGGGCTTCTGCCCAACGACGGTCATCGCCGCCACGGACTGCGGTCTTGCTGCGGCATGTAGTGACTCGGGGACCTGTACCAGCATTTGTGAATTCAATGCTGCCTCGGGCCTAACGACAATTACATGGTATGTTGTTCTTCGGCAGCTATGCATTATCCTTTTGTTGTGTGTGTGTGTGTGTGTGTGTGTGTGTTTACACAATCGTCTAACGTGGCACAGTCCCAGCTCCGGTACCAATGTGGCCTACTGCTCGACGGCCATGCTGACGTTTGGCGTGGACCAGAGCTACGCATATGTGGCCTGTGGACACAATCCAGTGACCGACCACTATGTTGCCACGCCGACCTTTACACCCACCCCGTCAACGACCAGCTCCTCAAAGTTGCCCTCGACAACTTCAACTAGGCCCTCTGTATCATCCACTTCGTCGCCCTCTACCAAATCGCCTGCAGCACAAAGCTCGTCGTCTAGCAGCAGCTCCCTGGCAACGCAGGTCTCCGCCACGAAAACATTTGCCGGCGCCACTGTCGGTACGAGCCAGGCGACTTCATCACCATCACCGCCCCCGGCTAGTAGTAGCAACACGAACGTCGGGGCCATAATTGGCGGTGTACTCGGTGGACTCGCCTTGCTCTGCACTTCGGCTATAGTCGTCGTGTTCATCATCAAGCGAAACCGGTCGAGCAGTCGCGGTGACAGACAGCGTGACGGCCCATCAACGTCGACATCGTCGCCACCACCACCTGACATGTCCCCGTCCACAGCGCCATTTCCACCAGCGTCGCCCTATGCACAGCACGCACAATATGCTCCGCACCTGCATGGCATGCATGCCGGAGCGCCCCCGCCTCGGCCACCTCCGGCAACAGGTCTGCCCCATGCAATGTACCCAAACGTCTACCATGAGGCCGACTCGTCGACCGAAAAGTACAACCCATCATCAGCCCAGAGCAGAGGTTATGAGGGCTCCGCAGCCTACGCTGTGGAACTTCCATCCCACGACAATTTTTGATTTAAGGGAGACATAAATTTTGGTGTAAGCTGCGTTGTTATATATCTTATTATTTCCACGTTTTCATTTGTATCTTTAACGGCCGCAAATAAAATAACTTTGTTCTTTCTACAGAGATGTCTTTTTCCTATCAGTGCCGATAATAACGTGCTTCTGTCCGTAAAATGTGATTGCTCATACTCACTGTCTTGAGCCACGAGTACTTCGAAAGTCGCTGTCGTTTCAACTGTTGACCAGCGCAATTCCGTAGCAACGTCTCGATATAACGCACGTTTGGCGTATCCATGCAGAGGTCATATTTCTCACACCTAAGGAGGTACTCTTTTACTTTTTTTTCAATTTGTTTGCTTCATGTTTGAGGGATCATTCCTGGCTCTACATGGCCAGCTTTCTCAATGCCCCCAAAAAAGAAACTATCACTGAATTTATATTTATTTCAGGTTTGCAAATCACGAAGCTGGGTTGGACGGCTGTGCTATCGGTTCGCATAACGGCTATCCACACAATATATATTTGTCAGATACAGGGGTCGTCTGTGCCATCACGTTGCCGACATACAGCTAAGTATAGAAGGCGGAAAACATCAATGAGAATTACCTTTTGGGACGAGCACTTGTACCGTCCCTGCTCCAACCTACGTAGCAGGTGTGCTCTCCTATGCTCTCCTGTGCACAGCTCTCCTGTGTTCTCCTATCTTCCCTTGCTTCACCTGTAGTCTATGACCTCTCTGTGTCACGTGCGCCACCTGTGCAGCCTGTGCCACCTGTGCTCTATGTCTTGTTCATTGCGAGTCTTGATTTTCTCACGCCTCTTTCTCTTCCTCGTCCGAGGTCTATGAGATGTCCTGGCTTTGATGGCAGTGTGCGCTTCCTCAGTCAACCCGCAGACGCGCTGAAACTCTCATTCGGGCTTGGCGCAGAATCTGCCCGGACGGTTGTTAGCATCAGTCTCGAAACCAATGCTCCAACGTCCGTTCCGCCACTCGACTTCAGTTCATGACAGTCGAGAGCGAGATGGGCCTCTTCTGCCGCCCTTTCGATTCTCTCCCTCAAGCCACTTACCTGAAGAATACGACTGATGATGAAATGAACCTTGAAGAACTCCTGGTTCGGCATTGGAATTTGATCATCTGCAGACGCTAGGCTGAAGACGGCCGATCCAGTTTTCGAGGTTGTTCGAACATTCACGTCGACGAGCCGTGTTGCAACATACTTGTTCTAGAGCCGCCAACAATGTTAGCCAGTTTTCGAAAAACGACCCAGACACTTGAGACAACTCACGTCGCCCTGTGGTTGGAATGCAACTATGTAGGAGCCGAAATTTCGATGCGTTGGCAGGTCCATTGTTACCACGTTCCCACATTGATTGATGCTTCTAGCATCGATCAAATCCTTCAGCTCTGGAAAATAGCGGTGAATCGAAAACCAAATGATGGTTTTATTTCGAGTTTGGACAGCATCGCCGTCGTCGAACGTGCCCAGCGCAAACGGAATGATATGTGCGCACTCGACGGGGCCAGCCTCGTAATCTGGTGGCGGCATGGCCATTCCTTTGTCCACGCTGTTAAAGTCCCATGTCCCTGTAAAAACGCATCTGTACCCGTCTCTGCGAAGACATTCGGCGCGGAGGACGGCCTGTTCCGCACGAGTTGACGCGTTGATTGTGCTCATCCCCGCGTCAATTGCGTCCTCGGCACCCTCGCTAGGTGGTGTCGAGAGCGGCTCGGGAGATTGCCCACCCGCCACGTTGACTGGCAAGCCTATTAGAAAAGAAAGGTGAAGAGAAAGAACGCTGGAAGAACACTGGCCTGAGAGAACATACAAGGTTTCAAAATCGCATCCAAGAGATGATTTGAGAGGCCGACAAGCTGGTCGTCGCCATTGCATTGCTCCATGTCCGCTGTCAAATTGCATTTGCCGGCAAAGTCTAGGTGTTCGAAAAAGGCAGACAAAATTCGCCACGCGCCATAGTGGTCCTGTTTGATCTTGTCCAACTTGACGCTCGCGCCGAGGAATGCGACACTCGTGTCGGACAAAGCTGGAGACAACGAGGGCGAGGCCGTTGGGTGCTCAGACAGTGGCGACAAAAGCCGCAGGGGGTTGTTCCATGCGGCCATTTGGGTACTAGGAGAAGAGACGTTGAGGAATCGCGAATGAAGAATAGGGAGCTGCTTGCATGAACTGTTCCAATGAAGGAAGAAACGAAAATACTCGACTGGGGCTTGGGAGAAGGAAAATGAAAGGTGTGTTGATTTCTCTAGGTGTAGTCATGTGACTAGACGTCCTTTTCTGTGACTGGTCCGTTTATGTAGAGAATATGGCTGAGGGGAGACCTATACTAAACCAACGAGTGATTGAAGTACTAGACAAGGAACAGTCTAAAACGGATCTCTTTATGCCGATTGGGAAGCCATATCGGCTTGTTCCTTTTCAGTTCCCGGGGATTACAAGGCAGAACCGATCGGCCTTTCCTGCACGTCTGCCTTATCGCCTGACGGCCGCAAGCAGCAACCTTGCCGAAAAGGAAAAAAAAAGCCCACAAGGGTATCCAGGCACTCTCCAGGCACTCTCAGCAAAGCCATGTAGGAGTGAGATATACCAACCGTGACACTTGTTTATAAGTCGAGAGCACAAAATGCATAAGGACATTTCCGCTCCTTAAAACAGGCACGTTTTGGGCTCCCTTGGCTTCACTGTTGTTGTGGCGCAAGTAACGCAGGTGGCGCCGACACCACGGGCAGCGCAATCTGTACAGCCAGCACGGCCGGCACGAGCACAAGGCAGCACAACGCAGCACAGATAAACACAGGAGATCGCAGGCAGTGCGTCCTGTGCCTGCCTCTGCTGCCCTGCGCCCGCATGTGCTGGGGTGCTTAGCGCCCGTGCCCGACACCCAGAGACGGCCGGGATTGGCAGGGGAGGAGATGATGTCTTTCGTCTTCTATTTCATATGGTATAATCGCACCTAAAGTGATATTATCCGCATGCGCATCTGAAGATAACGCCAATGACGCGATTCTGAGGCAATCAGGTAGATCCCGGGGTTTAAGCACTATTTCCACGGGAATAATAGCACTCCGGCCCGGAGGAGGCCCTCACTCACATTTCATGAAAAATCTCCAACTTTTGTCTTCAATTTTTGATTTCTATTTTTGACTTGACTTTCGCATTTCACGATTCATATTTTAGGATCATTTTGCGTGCTCACCATTCCCACAACGTCTGCTACAATGCCTGAAAAACAACAAATCGCGATACAGCCACTCGCGCACTACAAGCGAGTCTCGAGTCGCCGCCGTATCGCCGTTTGGCTGCTCGCGGTGCTCCTGGGCGCTGCTTACCTAGCGGTTTCTCATGTTGTAACGCAGTCTTGGACACATCGGGGCGGGGAATCCCCGCCCTTGTCTTCTCATTCCGAGGCCGTCTGTGTGCAGCCAGCGGCCCTCATCCCCGACGAGGACAAGAAGCTGAGCGAGGCATATGAGCACCTCACCAGTGAAGATTTCCGCAGCAAGACCATTGCGCGCCTCTCGGGGGCCGTGCAGATCCGGACGGAGTCGTTCGACGACCTCGGCGAAGTCGGCGAGGACCGCCGATGGGACGTCTTCTTTGGCTTCTACGACTACCTCGAGCGCACGTTTCCAGCCGTCCACCAGACGCTGCGCGTCGAAAAGATCAACACCCACGGTCTTCTCTACACGTGGCAGGGCAGTGCCGGCGACGACGATGCCGCGCACCGCAAGCCTGCCGTGCTCATGGCACACCAGGACACGGTGCCCGTCCCGGACGACACAATCGACGCCTGGACGTACCCGCCGTGGAGCGGCGCATACGACGGCAAGTTCATCTGGGGCCGCGGCTCGAGCGACTGCAAGAACCAGCTGATTGCCGTCCTGGAGGCGACCGAGCTGCTTGTGCAGCACGGCTTCCAGCCCAAGCGCACGCTCTTGCTGGCGTTTGGCTTCGACGAGGAGACCTTTGGCTACCACGGCGCCGGCAACATCTCGACCGTCCTCCACGACCGCTACGGCGACGACGGCCTCGCTCTTGTCATTGACGAGGGTGCTGGGTTTGAGCGGGCGTGGGGGACGCTGTTCGCGAAGCCCGGCGTCGCCGAAAAGGGATCGACCAATGTCGAGGTCACGGTCCGCTCGCCCGGCGGACACTCCTCGATTCCCCGCGACCACACGAGCATCGGCATTCTCAGCGAGCTCATCACCCAGGTCGAGGCCACGCAGTACCCGGCACGCCTCGACGAGCGGAACCCCTACTTTGCCCAGCTCCAGTGCGGCGCCGCACACGCGGCCGCGTTCCCCCCCAAACTCCGCACGCTGCTGAAGCATCACCGTCCGTCAAACAACCTGGACGAGCCGGACCAATTGGCCATTGAGGCGGCCAAACAGGGCCCCGAGATCAGGTATCTGCTGCAGACGTCTCAGGCCGTGGACATTGTGGCCGGCGGCGTCAAGGTCAACGCGATGCCCGAGCGCGCCAAGGCCGTCATCAACCACCGCGTCAACATTGGCGAGACGACGCAGGTCGTTTACGACCGGCTCACCCGCATCGCCGGCGGTGTGGCCGCCAAGTACAATTTGAGTCTGCACGCCTTTGACGGCCAGGATGACGCAGACTCCATCGTCCTCGTCGCCCCGCACGGCAGCGAGTCGTCGCCCATCTCGCCCGCCGACGGCACCGGCGTGAATCCGTTTTCGGTTCTGGCGGGCAGCGTCCGCGCCATCTACGGCGAAGAGACGATCGTTAGTAAGTGACACCGTCGGAGGGAGATGGAGCGTATCCATATGTGATGTGAAACCCGGCCTTTCATTCAGTTTCTTTCCTACTGACCATCGTACAGCGCCCGGTATCATGACCGGAAACACAGACACACGGTTCTTTTGGAACTTGACGAAGCATTTATTCAGGTTTGCGCCGGGTTACGACCCTGAGGATCTGGTTGGTGCCCTCCGGGGTGTCCACACCATTGACGAAAAGATAAACGTAAACAACCACATCAACGCCGTGAGGTTCTTTTTCTTGTTCGTCCGCAACATCGACAGCGCCGAAGTGTGAAATACGGGCCATGAATATAGTTATGACGGTGGACTATCTATTTAATGCATATTTAATGCAGTGGCGGCAGTTCCATAGCATAGATAAATGTATATAGTACATATTATTGGCCACCGGAAGTCGTATCCACAGATTTTTAGCGTACGCGTAGTATTTCGGTTGTTTACTAATGACTTGCTTTTAACAGACAGCCATTGAACCTGCGCTGCGTGAATTATTAAGGGCCTACATACAGTATACGTATGCTCTTGTGGCGTTACTCACAAAAAGGGCTCCAATAGATCACAGTGTGAGCGCATCATGTTGGAGGAGTAAAAGGCTGTAAGGATCCACCATTGCTATCACTATTCTGTCTCCTATTCAAGTGCTATCCTACCTGACGTATCGCTTGACGGAGGGCGACAAGCGACTGTACGGGCTGTAGGGACATAACAGCATCTATTCACGCCGATTGTGCGCTTCTGCGATCGTGCTATTGTGCTATTGCGCTATTGTGCTATTACGTTACTGTGCTGTTTTTGCTATTGTGCTATTGTTGACATTGCTCCGTTGCTCTTTCCCCACTTGTGGTCATCGTTGCCGTTGTTCTTTCCCCACAGACACGGATATCAACATTGGTATGTAGTCATGCGTTCGTGTCGATTTTCCATCACGAACTTCGAGTTTTGCTCGTTGTTATCTTTTTCTCGCGTCAAACGCTTCCGCTCTACACCACATCATCATCCTTCATCAAGCATCCACAATATCTCTGATTTTTTTACTGACACAGAGGAAGGCACGCTTGTCCGCGGCTGCATGCTGGTCCACCTGGAAAGGTGAATCCTGTGTCCGAAAAGACACCGGCAGGACAGGGGCGCGTACCTAGCCACGAGACGACGACCACAGCGACAACGATATCGACGATAGCGAAGACATACACAACGGCGACAAGCATCGACACGATGGCCCCACAAGTGGAAATTTCCGACGCCGTTGTAGAGTCGGCCATTGTGCCGGATGTCATGTTCAGCAACACCAAGGCCTTATTCGAGTAGCTCGATACTGCACGTGAGAATAGCGACACGGATAGCTTGGTCGTCGGCCACATGTCTGTGAACAAGTTTCGCGCCATTGAGGCCGAGCGCGAGCGCCGCGGCCGCCGCAACCGGTTTTTCTTCCTGCCCGATCTCGCATGCCTCATTGTGACGATCCCAACAAGGCGCCACGAACGGGCGCACCTTGAAATGTACGATTGTATACAAGACGTCATCAAGGACATGGGCCTTGCGGACCAATGGACACACGACGGCGGCGCAACCTTTGACCCGCCAGGCGACGCATCTGGGTCCGGCGAGGGCGATTCGTCGGGCGGCCCATCAAGCAGACACGATCCACACGGCGATGCTTTCTTGCCGACTCTTGTCATCGAGGCGGGTGTGAGCCAGACTTTGTCGTCGCTCAAGACCAAGGCAAGATGGTGGTTCACCGCTTCCAACTTCCATATGAAAGTCGTCGTGCTAGTGAAGCTGCTTGTCGCGACGTCAGCCATCGAAATCGAGCAGTGGGGCGCAGAGTTGTCAGGACCGCAACGCCACTGCGCCACAACAACGCGGGCCAGCCATGCAGCGAAGGAGGCTGTGCTCAAGCAGCAAGTTTTGATCAACTGGGTCGGACCATTGCCGCTTCCCCAGACGCCGTTGAACCGTCGCGCATTGTCAGATTTCCACGTTCAGGGTGCGCCCCTTGTTCTACGCTTCCAAGACTTGATGGATCGACCGCCGGTGCCTGCAGCCGGTGAACACGACATTCTAATACCAGAGGTTCGCTTGCAGCGTATGGCAAAGCGTGTCTGGTAGAAAGGGCAGTGTAGGTTGGGGGCAGCTCGAGTCTTTTCCTTGTTCCTCTGGTAATCAATGACAAAGTTAGCTTACTATATCTGAGGTATTTAATTGATTTTCTACGGCATATTTGATCCATGACATTTAACGAAGCCGTCATGAGGAAAACCGTGACAGGTTTCATTATAAGTCACCATTTTATTCGTCTACATAGTTTAGACTAATGTCCGACGAGTTATATAAACCACCATCAACACCATCTACGCTAAACATAATACATCGAGCTACTTCCAAACTACATGACTTAAGCTGGATTTTGTTAGCTAGCGCGTACTGATAGGCTTCGGCAATGATCACACGCCAGCAAGGCTAGATACTTCTCGGATTTGTCTATCAAGTCACGGGGGCGGCGTGGTTGATTTTCCTTTCCCTGCATCCACTCTCAGACGGGACATCCATCGTGATTTCTTCTTTTGCATTATAATCAAGTTTTTCTTGCTTCTGCCAGCCTCGCTTCTTTGCGTTTCGTCGTCCCCTTCTACCAAACGACCTTTTCCCGCCGCCGCCAACATGGTGAACACATTTTACGTCATCTTCGTCGTGGCCTACATGGGCCTTGTGCTGCCACACCTCATCCACCGCATCGACCGAATCATCGATTACTTTCGCGACGATGAAACCCGACGTGAGGTTGACACCAGAGCGAGTGCAACGCAGCTGATTTTCCGGATTCTCTTGGCCATAGTATTCGTGGTCATTCCATTCATTCCGGGGATGGTCTTTCCCTCGCTCAACAGCATTCAGCCAGCCGGACATTGAGGTAACGATAGCCACTGGAAAACCGACCGATAACTTCTCCATTGCTATCACCTTTGGTTTTGTTTTGTGCGACACAACAAGCACCGCTCGAGGAATCACTTTCACGCCAGGAGAAAGAGGCACAGTAGCACCGTGCGAGCCATGATGTCATACAGACTCGTGCATCGTCTGGCCCGATGGCCATGACACATCTGCGTCGGCGGACAACCAACCTAATGTCGCCCTGTGTACACCGTCACATGACAAAGTACATTGAATATTGGAGAATTATACAGGTTCTCTCTACGTCTATATTGCGCATTGTTTTTATTGGAAGGGTGGGACTTGGAAATAACCTGATTTTTGTTATTTCACGTTTTTATGTACGAGATATTACAGCTCTTAAAATTGATAATAATTTATAATACAACCATATCTAACCAGAACCAAAAGAATAAATGTCAAGAATTTGTAAATGACAAAATGCTCGCTAATGGTGACTTCGAGATTGTGGACCCGATATTAAATGCATCCCACGCTCATCGCATCTACTGCTCAGCCTCGCCGTAAAACACCAAGCAGCGCACCTCGATGCTCTGCCGGCCCTTGGCATCGGCCGGCGTCTGCGGATCTTCAAAGGCCGTGTGCGGCGTCCAGGCTGAGACGCCCGGGCGGCCCACGCCGGGCTGGACCTCGCTGCGCGAGTCGAAGCACTTGATGAACAGCGCCTCGTCGGGCACCATGTCCTTGACATAGTAGAACTGGTGCGTGTCGTTGGGGACGACGGTGTAGGTCTCGCCCTTGACCGAGTAGCCGTCGGTCGACTGGGCCTTGGTGGGGTCGGGCAGGACCTCTTTGCCGCGCACGTCGACTTCGACGTTGGGGTCGCCCGGCTGGTTGGGGTACAGCAGGTCGACCTTGACGACGTCCTCGAGCTTGGCGGTGCGGTAATCGATGAACCCGAGCGGGTGGTCGGAGGCGGCGTGGCCAATGGGGCGCCAGACGTTGATGATCTGGTAGCGGCCCTTTAGCAGCTTCTCGGTCTCGGCCGGGTCGCTGCTCGCATGCCGGCGCACGCGTACCGCGGCGGCGCCCGGGGTCTGGTCGACGTGTACCTGCTGCACGGGCTGGCGCGGCGCGTCCGGGTTGCGGCGGCGCACGGTGTGGTCGAAGATGACGACTTTGGTGACGGGTTCCTGCGGGGTGGAGAGTTTCTCGCGCACCAGGGCCTCGACCTCGGCGTAGTAGCCCGTGCGGATGGCGTCCTCGTCGACGAAGAGCTTCTCGGTGGCCGGGCTGTTGTAGAGGGCAAAGCCGGAGCGGTCCACGGCCAGGTCGCCGGCGGGCGCGTCACGGACATTGGCAACCGTCTTCTTCTTCGCGATGCGAGCATAGGAGCTGGCGTCGGTGTCGACCTTGGCCCAAGGCTTCACAAAGGGGACGTCGCTGTCGACGATGGTGGCCGGGTCGGCGTAGCGGAATATGCCGGAGGTGGTCATGATGGATCGTCGAGCGGGCGTCGAGGAGAGGAAGGGCTTGTAGATTGTGCGAGGCGACGATGCCAACGGGCGAGTATGCGACAGCTGGTTGAGGGCGAGTCTCGCAGCTGTCTGCATCTGCTGGTGAAGTGGGATATGTGTAAAAGTAGATGAAGCAACTGATGCAGATGATGAGCAGACTCAAGTGTCGGTCGTGGCTTGTGTCGTAGGGAAGCCGATCTTTGTATTCCTATAGGTACGGGTCTCTAAAGCCCCTTTCTTTATAACTGTCAATTGTTTGTTGACATATGTTGTTCAGAGTGCTGTTCCTTTTTCGTCGACAATGGGAAGCTACCTGCATTTATGCTCGGCAGATGCTAAGGCGACGATGGCGTTATCACCGTAGGGCTTCCGAAAGCGTGCTAGAGGCCTGCTGTATTATGTCAGTTATGACGTCCTGCGCCTTTCGGGGACCTTCTACGGCAGTTTGTAGTGGCTGTCAGTGGGCTTTGGCGGGGTTTGAAAACCGTATTTGGCAGCAAAGCGCTGGTGGGAATTATTAATCCAGGTGAATAAGCGGGGGTCATTGATAATACGGCAACGAATGGAATGACTCGTGCTAAAATGGGGCTGGCAATCTGTTTCAAATCTCATGACTTTCTTATTTGGACCTCGCACTTCACGGCTCGTCATTCTTCCACGGTCGCTGTGGTCAGCGGCATGCATGCACGTCGGTTTGCATTGCTAAGCGTCCCGCTCCGTTAAATGTAATCATACAGCTACGAGCACCCCCCAAATTACATGGACGTCCCGTCCTCGCACGATGCTCGGAATTCGGCAAAGTCCACGACGCGTCCCTCGAGCCGCGACCGCTCGGCCGCGAAGACGAGCAGATGCGACGTGAGAATGTCGTCTGGTGTGACGCCCAGCCGTGCCTGGTCGTTTTGGGCCACGGCCGCGACAAACGCCCGCGCCAGCCCCGTGTCGCCGCCGCCGTGGTAGCCGCCCTCCAAGACGGGCCTGTGGTGCGTCTTGGTGCGCGTCTGGAAGTCAAACACGTCAAACGAGACCATGTCGCCGACCAGCTCGCCCTTGGTGCCCTGGATGCGCGTGCCGCGGTCGCAGATGGCCTCGGTGAAGGCGGACATGGTCATGCTGGCCGTGACGCCGCCTTCGTACTCAATGTTGACGACCTGGTGGTCGACGACGTCGTTGTCGCTCTCGTAGACGCAGTTGCCGTACGACGTGGTGCGGAGGGCCTCGGTGACGTTCTCCACGTCCAGGGCATCGGCATCGACAAACAGGCTGGCCCACTGCACACCCGGCTCACTGAGGCGGTCGACGTAGATGCGCTTGGCGCTCCAGATGCAGTCGGGCTCGTAGGCGCAGCCCAAGCAGTTCTTGGCTGCGGCGGCCGCAGCGGGCTTGCGGGACTTTTTGAAGTGGCCGATGGAGCCGAACGAATGCACCCTGGTCGGCTTTAGGCCGGACAGGTAGAAGGAGAGAATGTCAATGTCACTGGCGGTTAGTTAATGGATGAGCCAGCGAGGGGACGAGGATGTGTCAGTACTCGGCGGTTGGTAGACGTACTGGCAGCACTTGGCCATGAGGGCAAACGAGGACTCGGACTCTTTGCGCCGTGCCCCGCGCACGTACGAGTGCGAAAAGTGCTCGTTGCCGACGGGCTCAATGTGCTGGATGTTGATGATGTCGCCGAGGGTGCCGGATTCGATGGCTTCCTTGATGGTGCGGTTGTACGGTGAATAGCGGAGGACTGCCGGAGTGCAATCAGCACAGGTGCAATGGACGGATGTCGAATATCAAAACGCTGCCTAAAACGCCGTCCATAACGACCTACCATGTCCTATGCCAAACACTTTCGGCTGTTCGACAGCCAACACCTTGCGCACCATGGCCACGCACTCGCCAATGGACGTAGCCATGGGCTTCTCGCACAGGATGTGGTAGCCTTTGACAGCGAAATCGGCAACGGCCTCGGCATGCAGCTGGTCCATGACGGCTATGACGACGCAGTCGGCCACGTTGCCATGGGCCTCCCCGTGGGCGAGCAAGTCTTTCCACTGAGCAAACTGCATGGCCTCGGGGATGCTGTGCTTGGTCGCCGTCGCCGTCCGTCGGTGCTTGCCGGGCTCGGCGACGGCGACCACCTTGGCGAGGTGCGGGTACTCCAACGCGTAGCCTGCGTAGGTCTGAGGGTGTTAGCTTTGAAGTGCTCGGGTGAAGGCAAGGAGGGACGCACCCTACCACGGTGGCCTGCACCGATAATGGCGATCGTCACCAGACTGACAGCCGTGTCAAATTGTTCGGTAGCCATGGTGATTAGCAATAATGGAGGATGACCTCGTGGACATTCCAAAGGAGAGGTTGGAAATGAACACGGAAGCAAGTAACAAAAGTGAAATATCTGCAACACAGACAGGCAGAATGGAGATATAATGTTTGAATATGCAGTACAGTTATTCGCAATACCAAGTTTAAAGATGTAGAATAATACGCCCGTCTTCACTAACAATGTACCGTTTCTCAAGAGGACGTCGTGTTTACGATATGGGCTATGAGACCACCGCGGACAATAGGATCTCGCATTGCTCATCGGTGGCCAATGTCACCAGGGGCTCGACGCGTATCTGTTTCTGTCTGGCTCGTTCTAGCTCTACTTCCCCAGACTCCTGGCATATACAACAGTCTCACCCATGTGCCACGAATGGGACGTTACAAGCAGGTGTATGCCATTCAATATCCCCTCAACTAGATGCCAGACTCCATTCCCAAAACCCAGTCACGATTTACCGTCTTTTTTCGTCGTTTCCTGCTCCTCGTCTTGTCTTCCTCGCCTCTTTGGGAAAGTGTCTCCCAATGCCCAATAGTTTATTGTTGGCGTTTTCGGAGTTTGCGGGACAAATTGTTGTCCGACACCTATCAGCTCGATAGCTTTGGCAGATTGGTTAGTTTTGTTGTGAAAAGCGGACATTGGAAAAGGAGTTTTCAAACGACTGGGGGGTGTCGTAGAGGGCGCGTGCTGTTATGGAATCATGCAATGCCAGTCTACCGAGTAAGGCTAGACTGCTACGCTTATGGCAAGCCATGCGTCTTGGCAAAGTTTATGTCCGCGAACAGCAGCTTGCTTCTCTACTTGCACTGGGGAGCTGGTGCGTCGTGCAATACGGAGTTCACTGTCTGTCATGTTTTCATTTTCTCGTTGCAACGGAAGGTACTGACAGTTGTCGTGAGCCATCAACGAAAATACGCATCAACCACAAAAGTAGCCCGGTAATATTCACCACTTGGTACTCATCTCTCGTCGAAAGTCGAAAGTGACCGCCCAGCGGTCTTCACTGTTAATCATTACCGGAACATGGCTTCCCTCCGGCCGGAAGTGGTTAAAAGAAAACACGCGTGCCTCTGGAGTCTGAAATAGGTCTACCGTTATCTTGGTCGGACTTTGAATTCCTAGTTAACTGCCGAAAGAGATGGACAAGCTTCTCTACCGTCGTAAGGACCTACGTCGCATCCTGTAATCTGCAGAGTACTCGGCCGCCAGTCCTCATTGGGGAATGGATTCTTTCCTAGGCGTTCTTTCCATGATTCCTGAAGAGGTATATTTGGACATACGACACAGACCGAGCCTACGACCCTGGGCCTGGCAGCAGGCTAGGTTGCCCACTGCTCCTTGAAACGGTCAAGTGACACTTGGCCTTCTCCCAATAGCCATCTTGGCTCCCATGTTTCAGTATCTTTGCTCATGCTGAGGATACAACGTTACTGGCTTTGTTTTTTGTTATTTCGGTTGTCTCATTTTACCCCATACTCCAGCCTAGTAAACATTGCTAGGTGCGGCCGTTCCCTACGAGTGGCACCGTTATTGTATCATGTTGAAACTTGCGGGGAAGTGGACGACGACTATGGGAAGGAGATACGTTGAAAGTCTTGGCCCTCATCATAGCAACGTCCGCCACTGGCCCAAGCATGGAATGCGTTCTACACGATCGCGTGTCGGGCTACCTCGCACCCACCGATATATGTACATGTCGATGCACCACATCATCAGATCAAAAGAACGACACCGTGACAACGAAACACAACACCGGCCGTATTCAAGGCTCTATTTTCTTTTGTTTTCATCAACATCATTCAAAATGGTCGCTCTCGCCGCCATCCAGATTGGAGGCTTCTGCGGTACGTCGTGATACCTCGGTGTATACCATCTTGTCCTTGCTAACAGCCCAGACAACTTGCCATGGACACAAATCATCCTCGTCGGCTTCGTGGCTTTCAGTTCCGTCGGCATTTTCAGTGCCATCGGCGGTCTCGGCGCTGGTGGCACGCAAGACGTGCAGCTGGTGGACGTCTCGAGTAGTGTGCTGTATGCCACGTTTGCCTTTTCCGGATTCATTGCCGGAAGCATCAACGTGGGTCCATCTGTCCTCTGGGCCTTATTGTTTTCTGCCTGGTACTTACAACTGACCCTCCAGAACATCTTCGGCCCTCGACTGACCATGTCCGTTGGCACCTGCGGCTACGCCATGTACCTTGGCTCCCTGTGGTCGTTTCAGCTGCACAACACCCGCTGGTTTGTTATTTTGGCCGGCGCCATCCTTGGTTTCTGCGGTGCCCTCTTCTGGGCCGCGCAAGGCTCCATCATGATGGCCTACCCCCTCGAAAAAGACAAGGGCCGGTCCTTTACCGTGTTCTGGGCCATCTTCCAGCTCGGCACGCTGATTGGCGCTGCCATTGCGCTCGGCATTCAGTTCCACAGCACGCTGCTTGGAGTCTCGATGGGGGTCTACGTGGTGTTTTTGATCATCATGCTCACGGCCATTGGCTCCAGCTGGCTCGTGCTGCCGCCCCAGGCCGTTGTCCGCAAGGACGGCTCGCTCGTCGAGCTAGAGCCGAATGTGTCGCGGCGCACGGAGTTTGCGGCGTTCCTGGGCATGTTCAAGGACTGGCAGCTGCTTTTGCTGTTTCCCATGTTCTTTTCGAGCAACTACTTTTACGCCTACCAGGGCGCCCTCACCGCGTACTTGTTCAACGGCCGCACACGGGCCCTCGTGTCCCTGCTCACCGGTCTGGGCTCTATGCTTGGGTCCGTCCTGGTTGGTTTCTTGCTGGACAATCTCCCCTTCCAGCGCCGCAAGCGGTCCCTCGTCACGTGCGGCATCGTCGCCCTGCTGATGATCGGCATCTGGGGCGGCGGCTTGGCGTTCCAGCTCCGCTTCCAGCGCGACGACGCCGCGGTGCTGGGCGAGCCGCTTCCCTGGGACTGGACAGCGAGCGCCGCCGCCGGCCCCATCCTGCTGCTGCTTGCCTACTACATCATCGACGCCACCTTCCAGGGCCTGGCCTACTACACCATGTCGTCGCTGACCAACGATCCCTTCAAGCTGGCCCGCATGGCTGGCTACTACAAGGGCATCCAGTCCGCGGGCTCGGCGGTGTCGTTTGGCATCGACGCCGTGCGCACGCCCTACCTCAACGAGCAGCTCGTATCGTGGCTCCTGACGCTGGTGTCCCTGGCTCTCTGTGCCTGCGTTCTGTTCCACACGCGCGACACTAATATCGATGTTGAGCACACCGTCTTTGTCGAGGATCTGGCACCCGAGCAGCTCGAAGGTATCCGCATACCCGGTGGCCACGCAGCCGGCGCCTACGAGGCAACGACCGAGGCCAATGTCGGCACCCATGTGGAGAATACGACGAAGGTGGTGTGAAACAAAACGTCGGCGGATGTTGAATGGAAACGTTGGCATTGTTGATAGTCATGTACGATTTCAAAGTCTTCCTTTATCTTTCCGTCAGGCGCTGGGTGAACCTCATATATGCTGTATAAGACCAGCTCTCTATCTCGTCGTCCCTGCATCCCAGTGAATTCAACTATCGCCACCGAAAACAAAATACATTCAAGCCACAGCCCCATCATCTGCGCTGGGCAGGTACTCCCGGTATCGCCGGATAAAAGAAGGAATCGTCACCTTGCTGCAGTAGGCATCCAGCTCCTCTGGCTCCAGCGCTTCGACCCACTCAAGGTCGACCAGCATAATTCGACCGTCCACGAGCATAATGTTGGAGAGCTTGTTGTCGCTGTAAATGAGTCCGTGATGTTGCAGTGCTCGTATGGGCGCTTCGATGCGCGCCGTAAACTCCTCGATGGTGAGGCGCGGCTGGGTCTGGTTCCGCAGCGTCTGGCCCGCCAGCAGTGAGAGGACCAGCGTGCGCCGGCCCTCACACTGCGCCTCACCGTAGAAGACAGGGACGGCGCTGCCTTGGACAGACTGTAGCCGCCGATACATGGCCTTTTCGTTGTCAAACTCTTCGGTCTTGGACACGATCTCACCGTCGTCGACGAACGGCCCTCGCAGCTTTTTCAAGACGACGCAGCTGGGCAGAGCGTATCGCGGCCACAGGATCCGGACACACCGCTGCAGCAGTGTGGGGAGGGACGGCAGCCACAAGCGGACAACGCGGTGCCAGGCGCCTTCGACAAGAGTGGCCTTGAACACCCATGGATACGCGCGGTCTAGAGGTTCCGCCAACCCTGTGATCGTGCTGAGTCCGAGCCGGAACTGGAGGAGAACGGTCAGCTTTGGTGTTGAACACCTTTAAATGGGTTCGTTTACCAATTGCGTACTTTCACCCGGCGTGGAAACCGGTATTCAAAATCTTCCATGTTGTATGTCTTTGGTAAGGAAATAAGAGCGCATGTCCCTGAGTTGGCTTGATCCTGCATATCTCGTCTCCAAAACTATCCTGTCGCCTGACGATCCAGGCGACGAACTACGGCTGGGCAGCAAGACCTAAGAGTGCACGGCCTCTCCCCACCCACTCGCTTCCCAACCTTCCCGCTGTCCGTGCCTCACGCCACCTCCGTTGTCACGAAGCCAAGAAAGAGCGAGTTACGGGTTCCTTTTGCCTGTTCCTCTTTTCTCCCCTTTTTGCAGGAAATAAGCCGCTGGTAACTAAACTGCATTGTACTTTAGCTCGATGTGGTCTATTTCGACAGTATCTCACGGGTGTATCATGGACGCATAAAGAGAAATAATAACAAAGAATGGCTATATCTATCACAAAGACTGACCTTGTAGTGATGACACGTTAGACCCCGCTTTCGATTCTCGGTTGCGCCGTAGTGAAGTAGGTGAACAAGAGGCCTACGTGGCATTGTTACAAAAATAGACTACAAAGGGTATGAAAATGTCAAAAGAAACGACAGGAAATGATGAGCACTGCGTGAGCTGCAGACAACGTTAATGTCGTTGTTCATTCGTTTATTTAAACCACAATTGTTACCCAGCTCCTCCGCTTCCAACTTGGTCCTCCATCCCGTAATTTTGTGAACGTCCGCCGATAATCAACCAATCAGCACCAAACAAACACCACCAGCCACTCCAACTCGTTCCTCATCTCATATCACGATGCCCGTCTTTCTGTATCGCATCCTCTTCATTTTCTTTTTAAGAGAAGATGGAACGGATACTAGAGCAAATCGGCCTTCGGGGTCGGCTCCTGAATACCGCTTTCATGTATGAACTCTGCACCAACGTCTGATCCATTGGCAGGGTCGTTAAGCCAAAACTTTAGAAAGTACAATTATTTTTTAAAAAAAAAATCACTTGCGCGGTTCTTACAATCTGGGACTCTATATTGTATATAGCATGTGTAATGCCTCATATGACCCCCATTCAACATTTTACTCAATTCTCTCGTTCGCGATATCTCGCACTGTATGTCCGTATCTTACACGCAAAGGCCACCTCCATCCACTAAAATATCCGAGCCATTAATGTATGTGCCCGCGCTGCTCGCGAGGAGCACAACGGCACCGGTCAGCTCCGACGGACTGCCCATGCGGCCACTCGGGTTGCGACTGGCCCAAATCGCCCTAAACGACGCGAGTCCGTCGCCTTCGTTCAAAATCGTGTCCATGTAGCCCGGGCTCACCGTGTTTGTGCGGATGCCGTACCGCGCCCACTCGGCCGCCAAGCTGCTCTTGAGCATCAGCAGCGCCGACTTGCTGACATTGTAGGCCACCTGCGGCTGCGGGTAATTGACCCGGTGCGCAGAGATGGACGCCACAAAGGTGATGGAGCCGCCGGTGCCCTGCCGGACCATGTGCCGCGCGGCGGCCTGGGCGCAGATGAAGCTCCCCGTGGTGTTGATGTCCAGGATCTTGCGGAACTGGGCGACCGGCACGTCGAGCGACTCCGCGCTGCCCACGACGCCGGCAAAGCAGACGAGGACGTCGACCGAGCCGAGGGCGCGGGCCGTTTCGTCGACGGCGCGGCCCACCGCTGCATCGTCGGTGACGTCGACCTTTTGCACGCCAATCGTGGCCTGGGGAAACCGGGCCCGCATGCGCGCGACATTGTCGTCGGACTCGGACACGTTGACGTCGAATATCATGAGACCCCGCAGGCCGTGCTCAAGGAGTGCGTTGCAGGCCTGCAGGCCCAGTGTGCCCGTGCCGCCGGTCACAATGGCGTTCCCATGGACCGTAAAACGCTTTGCTGCCCCGACGGCCGGGTCGGCCTCGATTTCGGACGATGGAGCCGGTGTGCGGGAAGAGGGGCTGCCGTCGCTAAAGACCATGGACGGGATGACGCGAGACGTCAGAGCATCGCGATCGGTGAGTACCGACGGTGCAGCCATTCTGATCGGATAGAATCTGAGGTAGTTTTGGCGTCGCCTGTTTGTTTATGAAAGTGCAAGACACAAAAATTGAGATGGGTTAACTTGGGATTCACATAGATATACCAGCACTCGTCTCCGATATACGGACACACGATTCGCTTTCCTGGTCCTTTGACCCATCGCATGCGTCGCATTGATCGTGATAGACCTGTGAACTGTGCAGGGCCGTTGTATACATTGCTTCAATTGTCACTAAACTTTGCACCACGCAGGGCCACGGGCTCGTGCATCCTTCCCGCCGGTTGCTACTCCTCAAGCTAACGCAATCCGGCAGGTGGTGCGGGCCCAAACACTCACACGCCATAGGAGCCGTGAGAAAAGACTGGACCCGTAATCTTACGGGCATCATAGAGGATACATCGTACTGGCAAAGTTATCCAACCCGGAACCCTTGTAGCTTCGCCTCGATTACCAGGGCCTGAAGCATTGTCGAGGGCGATTTCAGATCTTGATAAGCTTCGCATAAGCGACGGAACTTAATCCGACGCTCTTCTCCAGCCATTATCAATTCCTGGTTTCGTCTCCGCGCAGCATCGTGTGCTTCGTCCGCCGCAAAGTACAGTCTCTCTGCGTTGTTTAGGGCTCGAGCAAGGTTTGCTTCATGCCGCATACGGAGCGGCACCCATTGTCTGTCGTCAAGGGAACTCCGTAGCCATCGGCTCAATTTGTTTCGCGCCATGCCTTTCGACGCGTTGAGGACAAACGATAGGGCCAGGGGTCGGCCAGCCTCAAGGTCAGAGTTGGCTGTTGCCCACTCCGCCGTCCTTTTCGACCGGACGGTATACTATGCCGCAAACAATGCGCCAAAAATTGCCGATGGCGCGACGAACGCGATAACAACTCCGATGATCACGCTGCGGTGAAGACATTAGCTTCAGCGTCGTTATGTTTCCCCACTTGAAATGTTGACTTACCTGTCCAGGGGTGACGTCATTGTGGAACAGCAGGAGTGACAAAACTTGTGGGAATCGGAAAAGTGCGTTAAAGGAAATTGGATAGAGCAGTGTCGATGGCTCAGATGGTGGTTCCGCGGACAGACGCATGTATGGTAAAAGATGGATGAAAAGGAGGAAACAACAACATGAAGACGCGTTACCGTGTCGAACTAATATTTAGTGCACGTGATGTGTCGCGTCACGTGCGCTTGACGATAAATTTAAGGGTCAAGAGATAAACCAAGAGGAAGTCACAGCCGGGCTTATGTAGGCTCGGTGTAATCGTAAAGACAAGGTAGCTTGACGATACCTTTAGACCACTGGGTTACCCCTGAGACACCTGCGGGCGTGTGGGCGAATTGGTTGACGTATTGACTATCGACGACATCATAATACCTGAATGCAAAATCCCCGCGCTTTTGAAAGTAAGTGCCGTAGACGGTGTGTTACTAAAGATGCAAATGAAAAATATTCCGGTAAATTGGAAACGCTGGTTATATATACTGGGATCGGTGTGCATTCTTCCAGTGAACCAACTTGAATCATAAGTAACGGTACATCCCGTGCTTTAACCGGTGTAAATTTGCCAAATGGTATGACTACATAGCATCACCGCATGTGTAACCATTTAACAACTACTAAGCGGAATGTATCTCTTGCGGCGCTAGTCGCCGCGCTGCTGACTCTCGGGGTTGCATCCTTGGCAATTTTTGATTGTATCAAGAGCATGGGTCAGTTTTTTCCTTGACTTTCAATTTGTCTTATACTGGTTCGACGATCTGCAGCATGTGGGCATCGTGTTGCGTTTGACATCCTACCGGCTTGGTATTAAAGGGGCTGTTGATTTGACGGTGTAAGTACCATAACATGATTTGGGACGCGGTATGGGGACGGAGAAAGAAAAATAACCACACGGTACGTACTAGACTTTTTTGAAAAGAACAACAAAAGCGTTCATCGCAGAGGGAGGGAGTATTACTTACGGTAGGAACACCGAAAGCCTTGCTCCAATCAACCTTTTCACTGGTAATCAAATTTCCACGACTCGTATCCTTTCTGACAATTTTCCTGCTGAGTATAATGAATACCGAAATGGAAAGCATCTTCCGTTTACCCAACATAAAACAAAAGTAGCTAGACGACAAGTTCGACTAAAGTATTAAAAAACTGCGTATAAATGAAAACCTAAATACTGCCGAGTCAAGACCACTTTCCCGAGAGTCAATTCCCCTTACAGTTCGCCCTTTCCTCCCTTCCCATCCAGCAGATTGTCCCATCATTTCCTGCATTTCTACTCGTATCTACCACTGGGCAGATGTCAGTGCCGTTCTCTCTCATGGTGATGTGTAGTACGCCGTCTTACCTTGCGTGCCGGTTTTCGGGGATGATGACAGGTTCCGAGTCACCCGACGTCTTACGTGAGTTCACGCTTTTGCGGTTGTTGAAACTGAAGCGGACCGGACTTCCGCGGTCGCCCACGGAACCATCACGAGCACGCGCCTTGCGGCCACCGACGCACCACAGGCAGGCCAGCACAAACACAACTGCCAGGAACGTGATGCCGGACAGAACCGCGTAGCCAATGACGAGGCCGAGGGATGCGTCGGCCAGCTTGAGGCCGAGTCCACCGTCGATGAGAAGCAAGACCCAGAGGAAGCGCGTGCCCCACGTGTGCACGGCGGCCACGATGCCGCGCTCGCCAGACGATGACAAGGCCCGCCCGACGTGCAGGGCCATGCCCAGACCCAGCAGCACGAGGCCCATGAAGAAGGTGATGAAGCCGATGACCTGATGCGCCGTGGCAAAGTGCCGCGTGGCGACGTACTCGAAGCTGGCGCGGACGCCCGTGCCCAGGCCCGCCACGAGCAGGAGCAGGTACAGCAGGCTGCCGAGGGCGTGCACCAGCGGGAAGCGGGCCAGCAGACGGCCGCTGCCCAAGAGGATGTCGACGGGCGCGAGGACGAGGGCGGCGATGGCGAGCACGATGCCGTGCGCGAGGCCCAGTCCGTCGCGGTCGTTGAGCACGACGCCGTTGGGGCTGTTGGCGCCGTACGTGTTGACGGGCTGCGTGCCGGTGTTGGCCTGGTTGTCGATGCTCGTCAAGACGCCCGTGCCGCCGTAGCCCGTCGCCTGGATGGTGCTCATCAGGTAGCGGCCGTAGGCTTCGTGCTTCTGCAGCGTGACGCCCTGGTCGTTGCTGGCGAGGGCCGTGGCATAGGACGGACCGAGGGCGTACATCATGGGCTGGCTGGTGGTGAAGCTGTTGAGGCTGCCGCCGGGCCAGGACCGGCAGTTGAAGCAGGTGCCGCTGGCAATCATGTACGAGCCGTAGACGGTCGAATTGCCGTTGAGCCAGACACGGTAGTTGCCGTCAAACTGGGGCTCCGTGTTGCCCGTGCCCAGCCGGGGCGAGACCGTCATGTGTCTGCCGTCCGCCGCAGGGTACGCGATGAGCATGAACGAGTTGGCCATGCTGCTGCCGAAGCCGAGGGCGACATAGGTATAGTGCGTCGGCGCCACCATGTAAAAGTTCACGTCGTTGCTGTTGGGTGGCAGGTTGATGGCGATTGTCGTGGCCAGCTGCGGGATGTGAATGTTGGACACGGAGGCCGCAGCCAGCGGTGCTTTGTCTTGTTAGGAGCCATTATGCCCGCAATGGATGCATCTGTCGTTGATATGTCTTACCCAGGAGTGCAAGTGACAATAGCCTGACCATGGCTGTAAATATCGACGGACGACGATGGATTGGACAGTTTGAAAGCGAATCAGTCGGCTACTCACACGAGCGTCACGGCGTCGTCTGCCTCGCTTCGTCATCTTGTGTATCATCGGCGAGGATGCGGGGGCGCCGCTGAATATATGTCGTTGCGAGCATTGTGTGTGCGTCGTCCCCGACTACTACCGGGACACATCTGTTTGCCGATTCGGGCATATTCAATGTGTTCCATTCGTCGAGCTATGCCGGCATCGTGATATTAATTAATTGTGTTGTTACTGCAGTTTTCCTCTAACGAGTTGAGTGTGTTTAGTTCGCTGGCCCTGCCATTTTGCCAGTCTTCTTGGTTGCATTGATTTGGGTAAATGTTGTGTTGCTTCCGCTTTCATGCATTATTGAGAATCTTGGGATTCCGGTTATCAGTCTCGTGGTCCTTGGATGATTTTCTTCCCCTTCTACGAGGAAGCTTTGACATTATTCGAATAAGATATAGTGAATGAGGGGCCGTTTCCGATTTTGCGAAGCTAGTTTAGGAAGACGGTCCTTATCATATTTTTTTACCAACTCAGCCACCACGGGAGGAGTTGGCCCGATCTTACGTGAACTGCCTTGAGCAGTCGATGCACCACTGTGCACAATCCAAATCCTCCAACAAAGTTGACTATTGCAACAGCCCACGCACAACAATTGACATGAATCATACAGGTGTTCAGTCATCATCGACGTCTCGTTTCCTGTTTCACTCACACCCACCACGCCGATGTCCCAGATCCCCAAAGGATTTGAAGCCGATCAACCAGATTCTGCGTTACCTTCCGGCAGCGGTCCTAGAAACCGATTTATCGGGAGGTTCCTTGTTTCCAACTAGGCATAATATTCTTATTATAACGTCGACACTCTCTATTTTCACTGTACTTTCCCCGCGTTTTGATCCACTGTAAGCCGCAAGGTGTGGTGGTCCGGATCACAACAGTTTGATGCACAGGAATCACGGGACGGGCCTTTAGTCTTGCATCAGTATCGTGTTTAAAAAAAACGGCTTCCCACGCTGCAACCTTTTCTTTTTCTCATTTCACAATTCTTTAAAGAGCTCCCAATTCCAACAAATCTTTGGAGTATCCTTCGTTGAAGTTCACGTTTCCACTAAAATATTTGTCTTCTCAATTTCCCGTTTTCTTTTACTTCTGGTAAATTGTGGCTACCAATGTGATCAGCCGCATTTTCATGTGGCGTCTCTCTCTGCGCATTGCATTTTCCTGCTTAAATAACACATTTAAAGGGGCCTTGTAGCACCTACCGAATTGTGCTCTCGATACGACATAAAGATACTGTTATTACGACCCCCAAGAAATAACAGTCATGCATTGCACTTTGATGCATATTCATCCGGCCAATAGAACATGGTCGGTGCACCATCACTGCGAAATGCCGGATGACCCCTCTCTTTGCTCTTCGAATGTCATTCGATTTGGTTAGGCGTGATATAATTGGGGCCCTGCAGTCATCCAATACACCCACTGTGACCCATGCGAGCAAAAGCATTCGGCAGCAATTTCTCCGACGCTGCACTGTCGGTCTAGGAGTGGAATGCTTTAGCCTTTGTTTGCAGAACAACGGAACAAAGAACCAGCGTAAAACAGTGCCTCCGGGCCCGGTCCATCGAAAAAAAGAAGGTTTCTTGTGGATATCGTAGCCTGTGAAAGCTAGATCGAATGAAGAAGCATCAACCGTTCTGCTGTGTCTAATATTCATGCATACCTGGTGGTAGAAATTAAGTGTGGCGTCCAGGCTAAGGTCTCGGCAGGAAGAAACAGAGAAAAGCCAATGCAAAGACAGTACGAAATACATTCACCACCTGTCAGTGCCGAGAGCCGTGCAATGTCACCGTAGTGAGACAACCCGCTTGCACTTCCTGCTCATCGGGGGCGAATTTGAGTCATTCGCCGGCCCCTGTCTGTCTCGTGTGTCGCCATCTTGCATCTGTTTTCTCACCTAGCACGCAAGACTTTTGTGATCGTCATTTTATGTACGTTGTACCAGAAACGTATCCCTCGGTAAGCGTGTGAGTGGACTCAGGCAATGCAAGGCCATATGGTGAACACGTTCCAGCGCCTTGTGGGGGCTTGTAAGCAAAACGAGGAACATAGTGGATGTTCATGATGTTTGGGACGACGTAGAAATGATGGTCTGTGGGCGTGAGAACGGTCGCTAAGAGAGAGACGCACACAAAAAAAATATATATGAAAAAAAAAGACGCCGAACGCATCACTAGTAATGACATCATGTGGTTTGAGGTTGCGCCACTGAGAAAGAGGTGAGATTGCGCCCAAGAGAGAAGGTCGATACAGCGTGAGATGGGTTGGCTTGAAAAGGGAGTGGGGATGCGCAAAGTACGAAGGGTGCCAAGCTTTCAAAGACCGACGGAGAGGATGCCAACCACAAAATTAGAACCGAAAACAAGCTTATTGTCCGTGCTCCGTGCTCCGCAGCTTGCAGATAGTGAAATGCTTGGCTCTGCAGCATGGCTTCAATCATCCACAGTGGAAAAAGTGTCGGAAAACAGTTGGGGAGCGACAGGAGCAGATTCTGAAGCACAGGGGGCAGACGACAGCGATAATACATACGCTGTGAGAGCGACCAGACTCATGAGCGTGTGCAGCTCATGCGTAGACTTGTAGAGTTATGTGGCGAGAGCCATCCCGATCACTGCTGCTGCACCGACGGACACCTCGTTGATGCGCATACTCCGTATTTGTCAAAACCGTAGTAGTCGACGTAAAGACAATGCGAGGGGCGGTGCCATCACGTCCGACGTGTCAGCCGGGAAACTCGGGCAAGGAAACGGTTGAGACGATGCACGAGAATGGGCAAAAAGAGAAAAGAGAAAAGAGAAAAGAGAAAAGCGAACGAGGACAAGGCGCGATATGAAAATCCCGTAGTCGCGACAGGAGTAACAGCGGATTTTGAACGCTGCTCGTTGTGCCCATCCTACCTTCCTTTTTGGGACGAAGGTCGCGATTGCGTGCAAGAAAGTGGGCAGGAGCACAAGCCCCAAATGGCAAGAGCAGCCCACTTTGGCCGGTCCAGGCCGGAGCGCGTTTCCGTGTCCCAACCGGCGACGAACATGGCGATGTGTCGTAGAGAACGGAGCCAAAATACGCGGGAACATGATGGAAACAAAAATTGCAAGCACACAAAGGCGTATCCACATCAGACATTGAAAAACAGCTGAAGACGGAGATGAGATTTTGGTGTCGTACGAAATGGTGCGGCCCGGTCGAAAAGGACGGCGAAATAAGGAGAGTGAGGACATCCAGCCAAACAAAACGCAGCTTGCGTGATATCGCCATCGTAGCGCGATAAGGCGTATCGGCCAGACCCCAGTAAACAACATTGCCAGCAGCGGCGGGACGTGCCCAAACAGGCAGCTGGCAGCTGGCAGCAGCGTCGTGTGTGGAGGGATGCAGGGATGCGAGAAACGAAGACAAGAAGGCAAAGTAGACGAAGCGACGAGAGTGGAGACGTGTGCGCGGTAGACGAATCTTTCCGTGGCCAAGGCTCTTCCGGCCGCTGGGACTTGGTCTTTGGTCGAAGCTTTGGCTCCTACCACCACCTTAACCCCCAACCGCCTTGGCCGCACGGTGTCCTCTACATGATTGGAAGCGATTTGGCACGCGGCAATCAAAGGGCCGCTTTCTCCACTTTTGGCACTAGTTTTCTTTTTACCTTAATTCATCTACACACAGTATTTACCCTGTTCTGGCAAAATCGCAAGGGACGAGAGATGCTACGCTCCAATAGGACGAGGCCTTATAGAGATGATATTTTTGTGCTCTGCAGCACATTGGCAGGACGCGGGTTTACGCACAGGCGAACGACTCATGCTAATCTGTGCTTCACCCCGTGCTGCCGATCCCTGTGCCTTGTGAACGCAAATTTGGCTTTACGACGCCCGCTAGCCTTTACTGCAATAACAACAGTCGAGGGTGCCAAAAAAGACAAAAAAAAAAGCCTGAAAGGCCGCTACAACGCACGGCCGGCTCTGCTGCACAGTGTAACGTATCAAGTCAGAGAAGAAGGCAGCACACAAGGTTTCTTTCTTGGGGGGAGAGGTCGCCCTCCATATTACCATGGTAAGATATCGTATCTAGGGCACAGGAGTGCTTGCGCCACGGCATAACGCGGACATGGGGAGGACCAACGGGCTGCAGATGAAAAGGATCTGGACGGCGAGTGAACACGAGTAGCGCGAGTGATGGCAAGCGGTGGTTACCAGACGTGTCCTTGCATGTGAGCCGTCGCGACCAAAGAAGGGACTTTACTAAGAGACAGGCAAAGAAACTAGCGCACAGAGTACATCGCATTACGGAGTACAACACACGCAGTACAGGCAAAGTACATGGACTCGCCAGCCCACAGCTTAATTTGTACAGGGCGAGAAGGTCTACATTGTGGGGATGCCACAAACACGTTGGGACGCTTCGTTTTCATCTTCAGATGCTACTGGATCAAACGTGAAAACGTCTGGCCCAGGGACGCGGACCGATAGAATGTCGACACGATGGCTCGACAAGGCGTACTTGCATAGTGGAACGACACCAGGACCAAAGAACAACCCGAAATACTCCAGCAACACGAGAGCTATCTGAAAATGGAAGGCGCCAACAAGGAAAGTCAGAGGCAAAAACGGGACCTCTGAGGCCCGAGAACCCACCCACGTCAATCACGACATTGCAGCCCATGTCCTCCCAAGTCCTCCCATGTTTCCCATGCTTCCCATGCTTCCCACTTCCCATGCTTCCCATGCTTTCCCATATCTTTCCACGCAGATCACGCAGCCAATGCGTGCCACCCAGACCATGCCGCATCTACGGGTACCCAACATATAAAGTCTTCGGCTCGCGCCCGTGTCCATCCCAAGTGATCGTCGGTACACGGATACGGACTTGCCTTTTTATTCATTTTGTTTCACGTTTCATTCCCATTTCCAGTCACACGTGTACAACCAAGATACATGAGCACATTATTCAGTTCGCACAGCATCCTTAAGAGCACGCTCATGTATCAGTGAACGCACCAGTCGGCACTGTTTTTATTTTTCGTTTGCCATCCTTTGACGTTATTTACCTGACTGTCACCACCCCCTGCCCGTCCCAATGGCCCACGACGATGGACCGACGCCCGACACGGGCAGTGGCCCCGACGTGTCTCCCTCTCCCGCAGAGAAGAAGACCGTTGGCGGTACCATCACCGAGGTCCCCAGCCACGGATCGCACAACCACGACGCCGTCAACGAGAAGGGCGTCGTCAGCGGCGACTCGGGCTCCGATTCCGTCGAAGACCTCGCCAACGCCGACGGCACATACGACGACGACACCCGGATTATATCCGGCGCCGACGCCGCCACCCACCTGATTCCCCTCCGCGATGACTTTGACCCGTCTCTTACCTTCCGCAGCTTGCTGCTGGCCACCATCCTGTCGGCCTTCCAGGCCGTCGTCACCCAGATCTACAACTTCAAGGCCACGGCGGCCACGATTTCCGGCACCTTCGTCGTGCTCATCGCCTACTTCCTCGGCAACGCGTGGGCTGCCTTTTTGCCGCGGGGCGACCATCAGCTGACGAAATGGCGCGCGTCCCGCCCCGAGGGCGCCGATCCCAGCGAGAAGCCCCCGCTGCGCATCCGCATCATCAACTTCATCAACCCGGGCCCCTGGCGGCTCAAGGAGCATGCCGTGTGCTCCATTACCGCGACGTCGGCCGCCAACGGCTCGGCCATCACCCTCGTCTTCGCCGCCCAGGACCTGTTTTACGATCTGCCCATCTCGGCCGCCACCATCATCCTGGCCACCATTTCCGTCGGTCTCTTTGGTTACGGCCTGGCCGGCATTCTGCGGCCCATTGCCGTGTGGCATGTCGAGTCCGTCTACTGGGGCACGCTTCCCACGGTCAAGACGCTGCAGGGCTTGCACTGGCAAAAGGTGACCAGCAGCGGCCCGCTGCGCGCCTTCTGGATCGCGTTTGGGACCATGACCGTCTACGAGTTCTTGCCGGCGTACATCTGGCCGTGGCTCAACAGCGTCTCGATCCCGTGCCTGGCCGCCATGAAGGCGACCGGCAACAAGGCCGCCATCCTCACAAACATCTTTGGCGGCTCGCTCAACAACGAAGGCCTCGGTCTCTTTACCTTTTCCTTTGACTGGCAATACGTGAGGCTCGCTTCTTCTCTCTTTCATTCCCCTTCCTGTCGTCCTCCCCACACTCCTACTAACTCCGTCCAGATCCAATCGTACAGCACCTCGCTGCCTCTGGTCCTGCAGGCCCACATGGCCGCCGGCTTCTTTGTCTGCTACATCGTCATGATCGGCATCTACTACGGCAACGGCTGGAACGCCAAGTCGTTCCCCTTCATGTCCACGTCGCTGCGGTCCGAAGACGGCTCCGCCTACCCCGTGTCCAAGGTCTTTTCCAAGGGTGTGCTCAACCACGAGGCGTTTCAAAAGTACGGACCGCCGCGCCTGGCCGCCAGTTTCGCCTACGCCCTCTTCATTGCCAACGCCGCCATCGGCGCGCTGGCCACCCACTGCATTCTGTTTTGGGGCGGCGACACCATCAAGGCCTACAAGGACTCCAAGGACAAGACGCCGACCGACCCGCACCACGCCCACATGGAGAAGCACTACAAGGAGGTGCCGTTCTGGTGGTACGGGACGGTCCTCGTGGTCAGCTTTGTGCTCGGCATCATCGTCGTGACCAAGGAAAACATCACGCTGCCCGTCTGGGCGTACATCCTGTCGCTGATTGTGGGCGCCTTCTTCGCGCCGTTCAGCACGCTCCTGTATGCCCGCTATGGCAACGGCATCGCCACCAACAACCTGTCGAAAATGATTGCTGGTCTCGTCGTGCCCGAACGGCCCATTGGCAACATGTACTTTGCCGCCTGGTCGCACGTCATGATTGCCAACACGGTCAACCTCTGCAACGACCTCAAGCTCGGCGAGTACCTCAAGATCCCGCCCAAGACCATGTTCTTGACCCAAATCTACGGCACCGTGCTCGGCGGCTTCGTGTCCTATGGTGTCTTGGTGGGCATCATCACCGGCAACCGCGATCTGCTCATCAACGGCAACGGCAGCGCCGCCTGGAGCGGCGCCACCATCCAGTCGTACAACACCAACGCCGCCTCGTGGGCGCTGGCGCGCTACATCTACAAGGCCGGCACCATCTATCAGCTCGTCCCCATCGGCCTGGCCATTGGCGCCGCCGTCGTGGTCGTGCACTGGGCGCTGTGGCGCGCCAAGCCCACCATCGGCGGCTTCAACCTCGCCACCATCAACCTGCCCCAGTTCATCCAGTACGCCGGCTTCATCCCCTACAACCAGTCGCAGACTTGCGTCATCTGGAGCATGCTCGGCGCCGGCTTCTTCTGCCAGTACTACCTGCGCAACTACTACCCGCGCATCTTCAAGAACTACATGTACATGGTCACGGGTGCCTGGGACGGCGCCGTCCTCATGGTCCTCTTTATCCTGTCGTTTGCCGTCTTCGGCGCCGGCGGCAAGACCGTCGTCTTCCCGACTTGGTGGGGCAACAACGCCGACGGCTACTACGACTTGTGCCCGGTGGCGGACAGCTAAATTCAATGTCGCTTGTCTTTTTCCATTCCCTCTTGTGTTGATCATCACTCTTGCCGGAAACCATCGCGTGGAAAGCTTGTGTGCCGGGCACACGCATACCAAACAAGGGGCCGTTGGCGGTACAGGCTGCAGTTGAAAGCCAATCTTTTTAATAGTCCCACTCATTTATCAATTTAGTAATACACACCATCTCTCAGTACCAAATTGCATGCATCCGCCGTTACAGCAGTGCATCGTGGAGGTATGTCCTTCTGTGGTCATTGAACGTTGCTGTTTCGAACGGCTCGCATGTGTATCATACGAGTACAAAGTCTTGCTTTGCTTGACCTCCGCCACCCTGTCGCTGTAGATGTTTACCATTTTGTTTGTCCTCCTGCTGTGTTGTGCACGTGACGCTTCCAGAGCGTGCCTGGGGAGACACACATAGAGCATGCAAGTATATTCAGGGGTAAACGAAAAGTGTCATTGTCCATTTTGCTTCTTTTCTCTTTTCATCCCACACGTCCGTCTCCTATAGCGACTTTAAGACCTGTTCGCCTTTGACAAAACGGAACTCGGCCAACGTCTCCTGCCGCAAGTTGTCCATCGGTTTTGCCCTTGGGTGTGTACTCAAACGGTGCATTTCTGGTTGGTTAGCAATGGAAGCTCAAACGTTTTGCAAACACCAGTTGAACGACGTACGGTTTAAACTCCCAGTTTCTTGGGCAGCGCTCTCGGGCACTTATCTCGGCGACATCCTTCTCCGTGCAGCCATTACAGCCGTGTTCTCGACTTCCCCACCTACTCAAGCCTTTTTGGCTGCTACCCGGACCCGGAAATCGTCAAAAATGTGTTTCCCGGTTCCTTATGAGCCGGGGCCGGACGCTGTCACTTCGAGTCCCAGCTGACAGAAAAGGGCTGAAGGGCTTAGATTCCACCTGGATGCAGCTCTAAACACATCGCTGTGACAGCAACTCCACAACCCAAATCCTAACCGATACGTTTAGATGGATCCATTTCGATGCACTGGTTCCATTAGGACGTACATCTGGAACCTTCTCCCACACAACATCACCCGCGTACTTGGATGTGATTAAGGTCGGCGAAATCTCCATATACAGACTCCCTCGTGGCGCAATTGGCTAGCGCGTTAGACTGTTATCGATCTCATAATAGTCTATCTAAAGGTTGGTGGTTCGAGCCCACCCGAGGGAGGACATCGTTTCTTTTTGTCTTTTTCTCGTTCTCCGTCCGTCGACAGCATTTGGTCCGCTTGGTTAAAAAACAAGTGTTTGTTCGTTCCTTTGCATTCGTTTAATAGGCTTCTTATTTATTTATCTTTATTTTTTCATTATGCCTAACTATTTTTGTTTTCTTCATCTTCTTTATTTTACCTCATCATGGTACTTTAAGGCACCAGTATTACCTTCGTACTGATTCAATATACTCAGTAGTAAAATTCGTGTCCTCCCTCTCTTCTTTTATGGCAGTTTACGCACGGTTTCCTAGAACAATAAGCTGTGATATTGGTATGAATAACGACTTAATCACAATGTTTCTCAATTTACTGCTAATCATTTATTGCTGCAACTGACGAATTAAACGTACCAAACAAAGCAATAACAAATACCTGAAAGAAGACGTCGATAGAAAATTAAAAACTATGAAGAAAATGAAAGCATATGAGAGAGAATTCCATTGATCAAAAAACGTCCGGGCCACCTCCATAACACACTCGATTTCTCAAAATAAATCAGCCTGCGCGGGCCAACGTCTCACCTGCCGAAATGGTCCAGTCCTTGGGCGCCACATATCCACCTGGCAGCGCCGACTTGTCCGTCGCCGCATTTGCCGCCGCCGCTGCCCACTTTTCAAATGTGGCCGGGAGCTGGGCCTTGAGCCCAAGACTGTCACGCAGGTGCTCGTACAGATCGTGGTATTCCTTCTTGGGCTTGACCCAGCGGCCGAGGCGAGCATGTGCCGCCCCCAACAGGTCGAGGTGCTGCCGGGCGTGGAGGCCCAGCAGCGCAGTATCGCCCTCGGCGTCCTCGGTGTGGCCGGCGGCGCCAGCAACCGCCGAAGCTGCGCTGCCCAGCTTGCCGTTGGTGATTGCTGGGAAGGCACCTCCATTCTTCTTGCCGGCCGCCGCCTCAATCTGGTGCAGTACGCGCTCGTAGACCTTCATGGCGTCGGCGGCACGGCCCGCCTCCAAGTACAGGCTGGCAAGCAGCTGGCCGGCGGCCACGGCGTCGCGGTCGAGCCAGCCACGGCTGCGCACCAGGTTGAACCAGAGCACATCGGCCAGGTCAATGGCGCGGTCCAGCTTGTGCTGCTTCTGGCCGGCGTAGGCGTGCACCAGGGCGAAGCCAATGGACATGACCGTCGCGGGCTTCCAGCTGCGGCGGACCTCGCGCGACTGCCACAGATGCAGCAGCAGTGTCTCCAGGCGTGCAAAGTCGCCCTGGGCACCCAGGAGACGCACCAGACCAGTGACGTCGGCCACTTCGAGCGTGGCCAGGTCGATCTTCTCCTCGGCCAGCACGGTAAAGACGCCGGCGGTTACCTCGCGGGAGAGCGACAAGAGACTGCCACGCAGGGGCGTGTCGGCGGGGGGCGCCCGGGCGTCAATGCCGGCCAGCAGCTCTGCCAGCTTGTAGCCATATGCAATGCGTGCGCCGCTGCTCTTGTAGAAGCCTTGCTTGGACGCAAAGGCAAAGGCAAAGCGAGCGACCCCGAGCGCACTTTCAAACAGGCCCGCCTTAAGTAGCTCGTAGACCTTGTGGTTGCCAGCGCGGCAAGACAGTACGGCGTAGCTGGCATCGGCCTTATCGCGGTTCAGCTCGGCGAGAAGAGCAAGGTAGAAGAGCTTCGTGTGCTCGTCCGAGGTGACCTTGGCATAGTCGGCGTACCGAGCCTTGAAGAGGGGGAAAAGCCGTGTGTCGAGGACGACCAGAAGCTCCGATCGCGCCTCCTCGGCCCAGAAACCGCGAAGCCGAGCACCCGACAAGAGAATCTCCTCGATGCGGACATCCTTGCTGTCGACATTGGCGCGGTAGTCCTCGTAAAGAAGGACCTCGTACAGGAGCGATGACAGGAGTTCCGAGAATGTAATGGCGGGCCCCGTCTGTTTTTGGTTGTGGCCACGGATATGACGCTCAAATGCCGCCACGAAGAGGAACACGACACGGCTGTTGACCTTGTGGTTCAGCTTGAACTCCAGCTTGACCGAAATGCCGGCAGGAAGGACCTCACCAAAGACCAGGAGGTAGCGCAACTGGTGCAGCAGCGACTCGGCCTGCCCGACCAGGCCAGCTTTGATGAAAATGGAGGCCAGAGTGGTCGCCGCTTCGAACAACTGGGCAGAGACGGTGAGTGTGGTCAGGATCTCAATGACAGTCGTCTGCAAGATGTGAACGACCTTGCTGTGCGACTCCTTGGTGTTGGTCTTCTGGTGCAGGAAAACAATGTCCGAGAGAACTGTCAGCGTCTTGGCATGCCAGATGCCGAACTCAATCTTGTAGAGCGCAAAGGCCTCGAGGGAGAGCACAATGGCACGGTCGATGCTGATGCCCACGTCCTTTCCAGGGCCACCAGACTTGCTGCCCTTGTCGCCCTTGCGGATGATGGTGGTGTACAGTGTCGACAGACGCTTGGTCACAGCCTTGATGGATGTCTCGGTCTCGATCGTGGTCGTGGACTTGGTCGACCTTGTCTTCGTGATGATCTCCTCGTAGATGGCGACCGCCTCGTGCTGGTGCTTTTCAGAGCGCTCACAGATGTGGGCGAGGGAGAGCTGTGCAAGAAGGAAAATGTGTGCTGAAGCACCAAAGACCTTCGTCACCGTCTCGCGGTACTTAATGGATATCTCGTAGAGGATCTGAATGTCGACCTTGGCATGGTACTCAAGCGTGTACATATATTTCTCGTAGATCAGAACAACAACATCCTCCGTAAACGCATACGAGTGCTCGTGATGGCGATGCACAAACGTCTCCCAGAGCACGGCGCAAATGTTCTGCAGCTCCGCCCAGCGCTTCTCGATGTGGTAGAAGGAAACAAGGATGACGGCGGCCTTGAAGGCATCGTGGTGACAGTGCTTGAGGCCCTTGTTGAGGGTCGTCACGATCTCAATGTAGCAAGCGTACGCCTCTTTGCGGCCGAGAATTTCGTACTGCGCAGCCAGCGTGTAGAGGGCCTGGATGGTCAGACGGTGCGCAGCGCCGCACTTCTTGCGGTACTTGTCGACCAGCTCCACGTAGATCTCAATGACCTTGTCGTGGCGGTGGTACTCCTCGTAGAACCCAATGAGGCCAGCCAACGCCTCAAGGAACAGCTCGTCGTCAAAAGTGAGAGAGCCGAGAGCAGCATAGTAGATCCGCAGGTAGATCTGCTCCGCCAAGTCGAATTGATGCTGGTGTTTGTGGCAGACTGCGAGACGCTTTGCCAAGATGACGGACTCTTTGATGAAGTGCTCTGACAGTGTCACCTTGGCGCTAGCCGTGAGAATGGCTTTCCAACTGATCTCAAGCGACTGACGAATGATCACCTCCGATTCATCCCACTTCCCGGCGGCAATGAGAATGTCGATTAGAGACAGTGTCGCCGCGAAAAAGGTCTTGTCCACCCCAGTCTTGCGGCAGCGCTCGTAGTGTGTCACATAAATATCACGAACGATGGTCTCTGTTGTCTCCGTCGTGGTCGTCACCGTTGTCTTGCTGGTGGCGGTCGTCGTGGTGATCTCCTTGACCGCTTCGGTAATCAGAACAATGGTCTTGCCTGCCTCGGCGTCATTTCCCTTGCCATGGTTTTTAAACCAGCCCCAGACCTTGCCGAAGATGTGGCCGGCGATGGCCGTCATGCCAAAGACGCGGAACAGCACACCAATCTCGCGCAGGTAAAGGACCAGCTCCTGCGTCTCGAAGTTGTAGTGCTCGTACTCGGTCCATAGGACTATGAGGATGTTCGACGCCTCCTCGACACGCTTGGCGGAGCGCAAGTACGTAATGTACGCCATGGCCACCTTGATCTTCGCCGTGTGCACGTCGGTAGTCACGACCGTGCGGGACAAGACGGACACCTTGCGCCACAAGCTGATGTAGATGCGCTCAGCCCAGTGCCACCTCCTGTCCGCCTCGTAGGACAACGCCACGCGCAGCATGATGGAGATGTAGAGCAGGACATCGGTGACCTCGAGGTCCTCGGCCGTCTCCAGGAGAAGTTTGCCGTAGCCGTCGACTGGCTTCTTCTCCTCTCCGTCGCTGAGGGTGACATCCAAGCCGCCAAAGAACTTCTTAAACTTGGAAGCCTCCTGGGAACCCTTGCCATCGCGGGCGACAATGATCTCGTAAATCTCGCGGTAGATGATGACGACCATGTCCTCTTCCTTGATGGAAACGTAGAGGGCAGCCAGCTTTTCATACCACTCAAGTACCGCCTTGCTGTGGGAGCCAAAGCGCTCGATGGAGACTTCAATCTTGTAGCGAATGAGGGTCTCCCGGTACGAGACAATTTCCGTGCGTGTGGTGAACTTGATCGACTCCGTAATCAGGAGGAAAAGGTCGGTGCAAGCGACGACAAGGGCACTGAAGCGCGAGAGAACCTGTTGACCAAGAATGGCAGCGCGGTAAAAGTAGCGTGAGCTGTCCACGGCGTGCGAGTAATGGCGGTGGACATGACCGAGAACAATCAAACTCTGCAGCACACAAATATGTTTCTCGGTAAAAACAGCCTCCCGGATCCGCAGGGTCAGGGTGAGGCGAGCCACGAGGTCCGTTGTCGATGCCCAGGCGTGACGCTCGAGCAGCGCAAAGACGACGGAATCGGGGAAGACAGCCTTGAAATCCTTGGACAGAGCCAGGTCATGGCCACTGCCGTGGAGGTACTGAGACGAGGCACGGAAATGGTACATCCAATGGGACATGACGAAGGACAGGAGACGATGGTTTTGGAAGAGACGCTGCACAGTTGCCTCATCAATGACGTCAATCGTGGGGTCGTTGAACAGGCTGGAGTGCACCGCCAGCTTGGTGTAGAGAAGAAGACGCAACGTGAGCTGATGGTGGGCCTCCTTCACGGCAGGAAGCGACTTGCCAAGCTGCTTGTGCAGGTGGGCGCGAATGATGTTGCTCTTGAAGCGCACGCGGCCGTCGCGAACGAGGACGAGGTCTGGAACCGTCCGCGCGACGAGCTGACCAATGTTAACAGGCTTGTGGATAGTCTTGTTGTGAACGTCGACGGCCAGAATAGCTGATAGGTCGTCCGTCTCGAGTGGTGCATCCGACACAAGCAGGAAGGACAGCATATCACGGAGCTGGTGGTCGCCCTTGAGATCGAGCTTCGATTCCGTCGCAAGAAGCACATCATCGACGTCTGCACTGATGGATTCGGACGCTGTCACAAACCCAGCAGCTGTATTGCGCTCATGCTTGTGATCGTGCTTGTGATACCCGTGGTGGTCAGGTGTGATAACAAATCCGTGGTACTTGAGCAGGAGGTTGCCGGCAAGACGAGCCCAGAGGAAGACGCCCTTGGACTTGACCGACAAATCATCGATGATCTTCTCGCGCTGAGCGGGAGGTAGTTCCATGAAGAGCACAGATCGCGAGAACGTCTGGCGCAAGAAGCTTCGGATGTCGTGTGCTACATCCTGTTCGGAAATGGCCACATGACGAATGCCGCTGTTAAGCTTGTGCTCGTAACGAGAGAATGTGATGGTGCGAACGTTCTTGACAGAGAACACATGGTCCTGCAGCAGCTTGAAAAAGGCAGCAAAAGCCGTCGATGAGAAGCACGATCGGCTCGTCGCTCTTCTTAAACGTGTTGAGGCCGATATGCAGCGCCTTCCACAGTGCAAGCTCAAATTCTGAGTGCTTGTGGTTGCCTCCATGGGCCCGGGTATGTGTTTCCTCGTTGACAAGGGCCGCCACGAGGGTCTCGTAAAGCTGCACGTTGCCGACGCTCCGCTCAAGGAGCTGGAAGAGGACGCCCTTGAGAAACGACACGACCGCCGCCTCTTCAGTGTCATCTGAAGCTGGAAACTGTTAGTCTCGTTCGGTTGTGCCAGGGTGGAACAGGGGTTTGGCAACGACTCACGGAATGTGTACAGCAGGACACTGTACGTGGCGTTATTGAGTGGCCGCTGGAGACGCTCTTCAATCCAGTCTGCAAGGACTGTCTTACCAGAACCCGGAGCGCCAGTGACAGCGAGAATCTTTTCTTTCGACTGCAGATATTCGACCAGGTCGCTCTTGATCCACTCGCAGGTGTCTTCAGCGCGCTCCAGATCCTCGGCCAGTTCGGCGTACAGCGCATGCCGGAACGCCTCCGACTCCGGGTTGAGCCGGTGGCGGAGTTCGGAGAGAGATAAGGCATACTGTTTCTTGCCAAGGCTCTGCATCCAGATTCGATCATACAGAGCCGTCTTGCTGGCCCAGATAGAGTCAATGTCACCACCAAAGAGATCGTTGAGGTTGAGCGTAACCGACTGGTGCTGCTGACCGAGATTAAAGATGTGGTTTCTGTAGTGCACGGAGATGCTGCCTGCCAAACCGACCAGCTCGCTGTAGAGCTTGCTGATGGAGGCCTTGATCTCCTTGGTAGAATCGAAGATGCCAGGGATTTGAGTGATCTGGGAGACAAGCAGGCCCAGTTCGTAGAGAGTCATGAATGCAGGGAGGAGGGCAGCCGCTTGAGAGTGCCCGATCTGGGTTTGAGACGAGTCAGAAACAGAAAACTAGGAATGACTTCGTGGTGGTTTGTATTTTATCATACTTCAAGAAGCAGGTGGCAACTGGCAAGAGCAGAGCCGGCCGCCGCGCGGCTCTCGGGTGCAAATTTGCCGACCTTCTCGCCAAAACGCCAGATTTGAAGGCCAAAGAACTGAGCCGTGCGAAGAACACGATCCCAGTCACTGCCCTTGCGCGGCATGTGGATGAGGCGCTCGTCGGCAATGTACTGCAAGTACGTCTCCAGGTCGGCCTGGCGCAGCATATTAACCTCGTAGTCGCCGAGCTTGGAGAACAGGCCCTTGACGTAGTGGACAACCTCGGCCACACGCGACTCGGGGTGCGAGCTGCCATTAGTAGTCGTGCGTGTCAAGGAAGTGGGAGATGCCACCTCGGTCGTGGTCGTGGCAGCCGTGTCCTTGCGAGAAAGCGTCTTTTCTTCAAAGGCAGTCGAGTCCTCGTCGACGGGAAACTCACTCACAACCACACGGCTGTCATCCTTTACGACGCCAGCCTGGGAGCCCTTGACAGCCAACTGGGGCAGAGACTTCATGATGCCAATAGGTACCGCCGTCATCGTGTCTTTTTCAGGCTGGGCAGTTTCAATGAATGTGTGACGCACAGAGCGGGGTGTGACGTCTTCCGTTTCCGGGACTGGATCCTCTTGGGTGTTCTGTTTTCTGTCAGAAGCTTTCTCAAGCAGTGTCGGAGCGGCTTGGTTATGTGGCTGAGTAAATTCTAGGAAGATGGGAGGCTCTGAAACGTTGGAAAGAGAGACTGAAGAGACCTTTGAGTTGACGGATTTCGAAGGAGATGCTGTACCCGCGACCTGGACGTCTTGAAGAGATGAGGCCTCGACAGATGAAGATGAGGCCGTTGAACGCCGTTTATTCCTAATTTCTGCGATTTGGTTAGCCATCGAAGTGCCCATGAGCTGTGATATAAAATTGATGAGGTAGTGGGCATACTAGAAAGAGTCTTGCTGAGCGGCAACATAATCCGCAGCTCCAGGAGGATATGTATCCGGCCAAATGAAAGACGAGATTAAACGGAGGTTAAGCAGATTGGGAGAAACGAAAAAAAAAAAAAAAAAGTAAAAAAGACGAGACCAGAAGCGAGAAAGGGGGAGAGAGCTCGAAGGATGGGCGGTTGCTTATATGTGAGTAGGGAATGTTGACTGCTGGGTCGGAAGTTGGACAACCTATATGTAGAGTTCTTTCAGGGCAAGACAAATTCGAGCTGAAGAGATATATCTAATCTCGGCCATGTACTTTTAAATAAATATCCGTTTTCCGAATTGTGACATGAGGCAATTCCGTATGCAACATAAATGAGATGAAAATAAACAGCCACGGCAAGTACATGGGACTTTGCTATGCAGACCATGCACAGGCATCCCTCTTCATGTAGCTTAGGTTGTCTCTGACGCTGCCATATTGTGCAAGTGGTGCACACACTTTTCTGTGGAAATCCCCGTTCAAGTGAGGAGGCCTCGTCCGCGAGACCCTGTGTCAGAACAGTCCAATGAAGGTGTCATAACATACAAAAGCCGTGAAGCATGATCGACCCTTTCGAGTCGCAGACGGTCCTCCGCATCCCTTGTTAAGATATTCGAGCCAATGGCAAGGCTTGCCCCGTATAATGGCACAAAAAGTGCAGGATCTCATTCCCAACCCTCAGCGTTGGCAAGTGTCGAGAAAGCGCGAGCGGTGGAGCTCGGACGTGGACTTCGTCAAATCTCGTTTCTGCAATGTTCAGCCATGCTGCATATCCCTGCTGGTCGTCCAAGGAGGCGTGGTGTCATGGCCGGTACTTGACGCACACGCGCAGGTAAGCATGCAGATACGAAGCCACAAAATAGGACACCGTGTTCGTGATATCCCATCTGTGTCATCAAAATATTGATTCGGCCCAGGCCCGCGTCAGACGGCCACCGACAGAATGTCCCATTCCGGAACGGCACGTTTCATTGGTTCTAAACCACCGTAGGGTGCCGCGTAAGAGATATTTCCTACATACCCAGACTCGCTAGTTATTCAGGTTGTCGTTCATGCTGCACAGCGGGTAAGTGCAAGACCTCAAGATTCTGGTAAGAGGATAAGATAGTTGTCGTGCCTTAGCTTCGTATGGGGGTGGCCCCCAACCCGTGCTGCCAGTCAAGTTAGCACACATCGATAAAGTACTGGTCCAGAGACAGTGGGGAAGCGACTTGACGTGCTGAAGACCCTATGGAGATGGAGTGGGACGGGAACGGGAAGGATCCATCCCACTCGAATCCTTCCCACTCGCACGCAACAAGAGACCAAGTACAACATAGATCATAAGAAAGTGGCCGAGTTGGCCTCCTGCCAGCCTTGCTCACGTCTTGTTTCCCGTACATGTATGCCTCGTTCCGATGGTCAGTGCACTGTTTGGTTGCTGGACAAAACGGGCATGATCAGTGTGTCGATGACAAGCTGGGCCGTCTGGATCGTCCATTATGGAGCCGAGTGAGTTATGCTAAAACAGGAAAGGATTGGTTGATTTAGCTAGCTGAAATGGGGCGCATGCATGCGCTGCGTGGTCGGAGCAGTTGGAGAAGATCAAGACAATTACTTCGTAAGATGGACAAAAAGGGGCCCGAGAAAGGAGACCAATATCTGCCACCCAGGCGGAAAGAACCACCGCGCTATGATGTTCGCACTTTCTTTTTCTTCCGAAAGTGGCGTCCAATACGAAAATCGTATGTTTTGTTGACCAAAATAGGAACAGTGCAGTGACCGTTTCCCCCACAGAAAAACAAGCTCGTTCGGGTAATGCCGCCGCTTGTTACGTGCTCAGAAGGTTCAGCTGGAGAAATGATGTGCGGTCTGTCACCGGTGCCGCCGTCAAAGCGAAGAACGACCGCCAGCCGGGCTATCAAGAAAACTGTATTGGGTGCTTGACTTGGAAACCGAGAAACAACGGGGACCTTGCGGTCGTGCCCCTTGGACCTTCCCGGCTGAATGCCAGTTTTGTAAACGGAAGGGGCGAAGTAAACAAACTGAAAGTGCAGGGCAAATTGCCCAATCGGGTTAGACTCATAATAAAACATGTCTCCATGCCTGCAAGAGGTCGACGGAAGGTCGACATAGTGAGGCTCTTTGCTGCTTCTATGTTCTATTCGCATTTAGCCAACTCTTTCACGTTGTTCAAAATACGCTCTTACATACTAGTAAGCTGGTTAGTCGATCACGCGCCCGCACGTTGGCGACGATATCTTCGGCGGCCAGGTTGCTCTTCTCTTTCGCCTTCTTGATTTTACGTTATTTTGTCGTATGGTTCATTTATTTTACTTTAATTTTTAAGGTACTTCTATTTTATTCAAAAGCCGTGCGTTTTGTCAGGCATTGTCTTTCATCCGCAGCCTTCCGAGCTCATCCCTTTCGTTTCAATTTTTCTGCAGCTCCCCGCTCGACAGCCGCCCTTCGTCCCAATGCGGAAATGCTGTCAGCGAGTTCACAGCTGGAAAGTCGACTCCACCACTGCTCAATCCTTGACTGGTTGCCTCGGGTCCGCCCGCAGAGAGGCTGAGTTCGAGACAGGAATGTTGCTTGTCCCTCTTGCCTGTCATTTCCTCTTCTGTCCCACTTGCATATCACACTTCATTTTGTCTCAGTGGCTCTACGACCCATGATACAATTGGTCTCTTAGGTACAGCATATGAAGAACTTGAGGTCTTTCTGTTCATTTTTAACTTTTTTTTTTTCGAAGTACACTGTACATAGCATGGCCGCCGAACTGTTTATTCCAGAAGTTGAAGGACAAAATCTCATAATTTATTGTTTTTTGGTGGGGCGAGGGGGCGTTTCCGCCCTGGCTTTCACTTTTCCATCACAAACACATACTCAGCACATCCGTAGTACTTTTGTAAGAACGGGTCGGGTGATGTAAGAAGGAACTGTCCGTCCAGTGAACGAGCTGCGCGTTAAGACGCAAATACACATGGATATTAATAAATTTCTTCATGATCTTACCCTACCCAATTCGGTTTTTGACTTTTTGCTTCTTGACTTTTACGGGTTTTACGGCTTTTATGGCTTTCATATTTAAATGCTCTTATCGATTCTTGCTCATTTCTGAAAACAAAATAAATTAAAATTAAAACTAAAAGTACAGGGGATTAACAGATACAACATAAACAACATGGGATATTGTAATTAAAAAAGTTAAGAGTCAGAAAATTCAGATTATTTAAGAACTTGAAGTTTCCAACAATTAATAAAAAATAACGACATTCCAAAAGTTATCTGCATTGACTTGGTCAGATTTTGACCTGTTAGGATGTTGAGTGATACTGGATGGATGAAATATGCAACCTGTTAATTGCATATACTAGTGGAAATCGTCAAGTGGGGTGCGTGCAAACGCGTAAATAATCTGACAACGGCTAAACGCGTTGTTAAAGTGCTTTGTGCTTCTAGCTCTCTGGGTGCTTTAGTCTCGGTCGTAGCACAGGTTCTGATCCATTTGGTTCGCATTCCTTAAACCGTCCAGGCATCGTCGTATCCCGTGCTGGATTGCATTGCAGCGCAGCTGTCCTCCGCTTCAGCATTCACCGACAATTTCGACATTCTGCCATCCTTGTCTACCCCGTTTCGAGCTTGACGAACCATACTCCTTTCACCTCAGCTGTGCACAAACGCAAAAGCTGCCACCATGTCGGCCGGCGAAGAGGGCGACAGCGATGACATCAACGAGATGGGCGACGGTCGGGGTCATGCGTTTGTGATTGACGAGGCCGAAGAGAGCGACATGGAGGGCGTAGACGGCGACAACGAGTCGGATGCGTGGACCGACTATGACAGCAGCGAGGACGAAGAGGACGAAGATGAACGAGACGCCAAATTCCACAAGGACCTCGTGGACATGAGCAAAATGACCGACGACGAAATATGGGAGCAGAAGGTGCGCAAGATCATGGACTATGCCAAAAACAACGACGTGCGCGACGATCTGGACGACGACGAATCCGACGACATGCCCGATTTTGACTTTGGCGCCTACGACAGCAGCGACTCGTGGGACATCAAGGTGAGCGAGTCCCCCCGCACGGGCGCCATCGAGGCCGGGCTGGATGTGAAGATTCTGTCCAAACGGCTGCAGTTTTTTGCGGCGCGCGAGCACATCCCCGGCACGCCGACGTTTCACCAGTTCGGACAGCTGCCAGCGGAGCTGCGCCTGCGCATCTGGGAGACGTACTGCTCGGAGTTGCGGCGCAAGCATCGCGTGATCCAGGTGTTCGTGCACCAGCACGGGCGGCTGACGCCCGCGGTCACCATGGACCAACAGACGGAGCCGGTGCGGCGGATGATGAGCATCTGCCGCGAGACGCGGGAGATGGGCCTCAAGGCGCTGCCGGACGTGCTGCCCGTGGGCCACAGCAGACACGACAAGGCGGTGATTCGGTTCAACGCAGAGACGGACCTGATCCACTTCTTTGACGAGCACCCGTTTGGCCTCAACGCACGAGACGCCGCCACAGCCCGCGAGGACATCGACATCGATTTGACTGAGCGGCAGCGCGGCCTCCTGCGCGAACATGTTGAGCTGGTCACCCCCGAGCCGTACCACAGTGTGCGCAACCTGGCGATCGGCGATAATCTTGTCCGGTCGCGCGAGCCTGGGGCGTACCAGACGCATTATTTGGAGCAGAGCGTGATTGAGCTTTTGAGCCCGGACCATGCGTCGCACCGCGAACCACACGAGCTGCGCGACGAGACCTTCTTGCGCTCGATTGAGTACCTGTTCCCCAACCTGCAGAACATTTATGTGGTGGAGGACGGTGCGTTCCGACACAGCGACCGCTGGGCGGGCCACATCCGGAGCCACCAGCGTTACCATGTCGACTGTTTCGAAATGAACGAGTACGAAACGGGTAAGGTAAAGATTGAGTACCTGTACCTCTGGCACGCACCGCCCAAGAACGCTGGCCGGCTGTCTCGGGGTGCCATTGCAGACAGACGTGTGGGGAGCAACACGGACGAGGAGAACGGTGACAATAAGGACATGGAAGACAGAGACAAAGGCGACATGGAGAACGGCAACAGCGGCGACACGAAGTCATCCACACCAAAGACGTCTGAGATACCCGGCGACTTCAAGGACGAGGTGGTGATTGGGCACTTTGCGCGGCTGCGCGAAAAGGGCGTGCGGTTTTCGCGGCTGCTCTTCTTTGAGGACGAGGGCATGGACGACTACTGGCAGCTGCAGTTGGGGTGCCGACCTGATGGGCACTGGCCCAACGACGAGTTTGGCGTCCCTCAGCAGGATCAGCTGCCATCGCGGTACGCGGATGAAGAATTTGGCTGGCACGGTGGTATGTCGGACAACTCAGACGAGGAAGAGGAGGAGGAGGAGGACAGCATGATTGACGACGACGACATTCTTGAGGATGAGTCAGAGGAGGACTCGGATGAGTTTGCTGGGCTGCACGACGATGACTCGGGCGACGAAAACGACGGACCGCCTCTGCCGTTGGAGGCCATGTTCTCGAGCCCCGAGCCTGAGCCTGGGACCGAAGCAGATAGTAGAGGCGCGACAGGAACTCAAACCCGCCGTGGCAAAAAGCGGCACGTGGTTGCCGACTCGGATGACGACGACGACGACGACGAAGCCGACAACGGGGACGGTGCCAGGCCGGCACAGGAGAGCAAGACCAGCGCGGGTTCATCCAAACGCCAGCGACGGCCGCTTATTGTGTCGTCCGATGATGACGAGGAGGCCAAGGGCGCGACCAAGCACGACGGCTCGTCTTCCCACAGAGAGGCTGGTGAAAGCGGCCAAGACAGCGGCAGCGACGATGAAGATCCGGATGCGGACTCGGACGACAAGCCGGCCAAACCGGCCAAACCTCTGACTCTGATGCAGAAGCTGGCGCTCGGGCGTAAGTCTATTCCGGTCGTGACTGTGGACGACGAAGACGCGGAAGAATACGCTGGCGACTACGGCGAGCGCAACGGAGAAGACGAGGAGGAGGCGGACGAGTGGAACGGAGTTGCATAATTGGCGGTTGCCATTGCATCGCTTTCTTTCTTGTACGCAGTATTTTCCTTGCATTTTATTTGAAAGATACCAATGACAGCAAGAGACTTTTCAATTCTATTCTAACCTCCTCATATCCGAAACTGAGTGTAAACCGGACAAGCTGCTTGTTGAGGTATTTGTTTGCGGATTGGCCCCTGGACCAACGTCTGCTACGCGCGGAGACGATGCTGGGACAATGTTGTGGGGTTTGTAGTGGAGTTATGGCGCATTCTCCATCGGACAATGGTGCGAAACAGCGCGGGTTAAAGACCGCCGAGCGGTCGGAGGTGGGGAAGCGACGCACGACGTCGCCTTTGAAACCGAGCTCGTAGGTGCGGTTCGAGATCGGAAGAATGCCGATATCGTCTTTGAAGAGGTGAATGTGGTCTTGATCGTGTTGCCTGTGCTTCTGTAAATATATTGCGCATGCCGACTATTTTTTTAGACCACTGCATTTCACCCCCTACAGCGTATTGTAGCGCCCGTTCGACCGCCACCATGTCCTCCACACAAAAGCTGCCCCTCCTCACCATCGACGACGTCGTCGGCCACAACCGCGCAGACGACCTCTGGCTCGTCGTCGACAATGTCGTCTACGACCTGACCGAGTTCGCCGAGCACCACCCGGGCGGCACCGAGGTCCTGCTCCGCTTCGCCGGCCGTGACGCCACCCGCGTCTACAACCGCATCCACGCGCCGTCGCTCATTTCATCGGAACTCGCGCCCGAAAAACACGTCGGCCGGCTCGACGAGGCGTCGATTACGCCGCAGTGGCGGACGGCGGCCATTGAATCCGATGCCGATGCCGACGCCGACGCCGACACCGACGGTGGCAGCGGCGACGGCGGGCAGCGCGAGGCGGATCGGCCGCCCCTCGAGGACATTTTGAGCTTGGACGACTTTGCCCAGGCGGCCGAGCGCGCCCTGTCCCGCCGGGCCTGGGCGTACATCTCGACGGGCACCGAGGACAATCTGACGCGCGACGCCAACACGGCGCTGCTGCGGCGCATCTGGCTGCGGCCGGCCGTGCTGCGCGGCGTCGGGTGGGACACGATGGACCTGCGGACGTCGCTGTTTGGCGGCCGCGTGCCGCTGCGGATGCCCGCCTTTGTCGCGCCGACAGGCACGTCGCGGACCGGCGGCAAAGAGGGCGAGCTGGCCATTGCGCGCGGGGCGGCGGCAGCCGGGATCATCCCCGTGATCTCGACGGTCGCGTCGTATCCCTACGAGGAGATTCTGCAGCAGCTGCCGCGCGCCGAGGACGGCGGCCAGGCCATGTTCCAGCTGTACGTGGACCGCGACCGGGCCCGGGCCGAGACGCTGCTGCACAAGCTTCTGGGTGGGCCCCACGGGCGCAAGATCAAGGCCGTCATGGTCACCGTCGACCTGCCCGTGGCCTCCAAGCGGGAGGTCGACGAGCGCGCGCGGTCGCGTACGGCGCGCCAGCGCGGCGAAGCGGTGGCCACGGGCGCCAAGCAGAACCTCGCCAAGCAGACGGCCTCGTTTATCGACGCGTCCTTTTGCTGGGAGGACCTGCACTGGCTGCGTGCCACCGTCGACGCTGCCACCAGCCACAACGGCTTGGCAGAGCCCCTGCCCCTCTTGGCCAAGGGCATCCAGCGCGCCGAGGATGCCCGCAAGGCCCTCGCGTACGGCTGCCAGGGCATCGTCATCACCAACCACGGCGGCCGTGCCGCCGATACCGCCCCACCCACCATTCTCGCCCTCCTCGAGTTCCACAAGAACTGCCCCGAGATCTTTGGCCGCATGGAGATTTTGATCGACGGCGGCTTCCGGCGCGGATCGGACCTTATCAAGGCCATCTGCTTGGGCGCATCGGCCGTGGGATTCGGCCGTCCGTTCATTTACTCTGTCGGCTATGGCCAGGCCGGCGTCGAGCATGCGGCCGACATTATCTACGATGAAGTCATGACCACCATGCAGCTGTGCGGCCTGACCAACCTGATGAAGGACTCCAATCCCGAGTGTGTCAATACGGGTGACATTGACCATATGGTGCCTGGCCTCCGCCATCCCTACGCCAAGAAGCCTGTGTCGCCAGCGAAGCTATGATGTAGCCGTTGCTTGACAACCAAGCTCACGTACATACACATTCTATACTATGAAGCGGAAGCAAGCGTCCATCAGTTGTGCATGTTGCTTTTCCTACGTTGCCAATTATTTTTAATGCAGATTTATTTATCATGCATATTGCAGAAAGTACTGCTGTAGCTATGGCGAGTCCGGTTTGTCCTCCTCTTATTTCCCCTTGAATCATGCGTCTTGCAGATTTTAACCCTATTTTTAGTATTTTCTTTTCTCCTTTTGGCTCTTTTCTCTCTTGACATCTTGTCTGCCTCGATCCTCGTGCCGTACCAATACTACCAAACAGATCCATACCCCTGCGCTGTTACTTGGAAATAAAAGATATTATGTTGCTGTCGAAAAGTGTTCGAAACAGCATCTGCATGCCACATAGGTAGCCCAACCTAAGCGACGACAGGCACTGCAGCAGGAGCTCCCTTGTTGACAAGGGGCACGACGGGCAGCTAAGCGTCGGGCTTGTCGGTCCGCACCGGGAGCTCCTTCTCCTCCTTATGCTGCGTAAAGTGGCGAGGAAGGCGGTTCTCGCCGGCCGCATACGGGAACCCAGCCTCCTCGCGGGCCATGTCGTTGACCCACTTCTCATTGCCAGGAAGACCACCCTTGCCGTCCTTCTTGACGCCGACTTCATTCCACTTGGTCGCTAGATAGTACCAGCCGAGGGCGTTGCCTACGGTGCCGACCTCGTCCGAGACACCAGTCTCAGCGGCACGGCTCATCTTCTGATGCAGGTCATCGTTGGTGAACAGCTCCATCAGGTGACCAGCAACGGCCTTCCAGTCACCAGGCTCGACCAAGAAGCCGTTGACCTTGTCCTGGACCTGGATGGGAATGCCACCAGCAAGCGTGGCAATGACGGGGCGGCCGGCATGCAGGGCCTCGGACACCTTGACCTCGAAGCCCTCGCGGGTCGAGAGCTGCAAGATGACATGCGCATTGGCAGTGATGGTGTTGAGCAGCTGGTCATTGGGCTCCAGGCGCATGATGCTAATGTCCTTGAGCAGGTGAGGGTAGTGCGTCTCCACCTGGTTCATGGTCTGATCGTAGATCATCGAGGCGTCCGGATCGTCAATGGAGCCGTTGCCGCACACAACAAGTTGGGGGATGTCCGTGGCATCGGTCTTATCCAGCTGACGGCGGAATTCCGCATACGAGTCAATGACGGTGGGGATGCCCTTGGCAGGGTCAAAGCGGGCGACCTGGGCAATGTACTTGCGAGCAGGCCAGTTCAGCTCAGTCATGCGCTGCGAGTGGCACGCCGAGTTGTAAATGTGACCGTAGTAGCCAGTGTCGAATCTGTTCAGGTGCTTGTTGAGACCGTCAAGCCAGTCCGTGGTGGCCGGCAGGTACACAACCTTTTCCTTGGGAACAGTATGGGGGACGAAGTTGGGAATGGGGTGACTGATGAACATGTCACAGCCCTTGATGTTGTCCCACAAGAAGCCCCAGATGTCTTCTTGGGGCGAACCCTGCTTGGCAACGAGATCGCTGCGGATCTGGATGTGCGACCGGTACAGGATAGGACGATCAGGCGTCAAGCGCTTGATCATAGGAATCAGGCCAGGCATTTGAGGGTCGTCAATCTAAACAAAGGTGTCAGTCCAAATGTTTGCGTCTGGGTTTGTGTTAGTGGGAACAGGTCAACGTACGACGATCACATCCGCACCGCCTTCCTCGGCGGGACGCAGAGGGCCGCCTTCCGAGAACCAGTAGCGGTTCGCATTTTCAGTGATCCAGCTGATGATCGACGCTTTCTCCTCGGCAGAGATGCGCTGGTCTGGATGGCTCACACCCTGAAGGATGTTGTGGATGTTTTTGGTGATTCTGAAGATGCCAGGGCGAGGCTTAGGCACTAGTTCGTGTAAGTCACCTGGTCGAGATGGCACTGCAGATTGAAAAACACAAGACTCTGAGCTTAGTTTTTGTACGTACCATACCACGTCAAGTCAACACCCATAAGGCGCGAGAAGCGGACCAGGGCATGGCGCATGAGGGCGACGCCACCTCCCTGGGGCGTGCTGCTGAAAAAGGCAATCTTGGTCTTGTTGGCACGCAGCTGCTTGGCAAACAGCGCGACCGACGACCAGGTGCTCGGCCCACAGGTATCCTTATGGTTCTGCAGGATCGTGAGGTGAGCACGGAAGCCAGCGTCGGATTGGACAATGCCGCGCCAGCCGACCTGGAGCAGCGGGACCAGCGAGGGGCCGAAATGGAGAATGCACTTGCGGGCCATGGAATCGGCCTGTTCGTCGACCCGCTTGACGTCCCAGAAGCTGGCCTCCTTGTGCTCCTCGTCGGGACGCATGACAATGGGGATAATATCGAGCTCCAGCCAGAGGCGCGAGCAGAGGGAGGGACTCATGTACTTGAGCGTGGTGGGGAGGCCAGCGCCGATGATCTTGGAAAAGTTTTCGTGCTCGTACTTTTCAATTTCCTCAAGGACATGTTCGGCGATGCGGTCGTCGCTGCCGTTGCTCTTCTCGTCCAGTACGATGTGTTTGACGGAAAAGTCGACAAGATACACCGAGTCGTGGACGGCCAGGGCCACGACAGCCGTATGATCATCCGAAAAGACAGCGGAAATACCGACAAAGAGGGTCTGAAGAGTGAAGTCAGAAACCGCCTGGTTTTTGCAATTGCGCGCATCTTTTCAAGCAAAATTGACCTACAGTCAAGGACGGTCCAAAGGAACCCTCGGTCTCGACAAGGGTGCTCATTTGCCGTTTGCGATGCACCGAAGTGCCCGTGGAAAACTTGCGGCCATTCTTGAAAGACATGACGGCTAATGCGAGAGGACGGAGACTCGTAAGATGGTGTTCTGAATGATCGTGTGGTTTGTTTTCGTGCGTCTCAGGCGGGATCTCGGTGAGAGGACTCACGGATCGAGAAACTGCGGGAGATGCTGCTGTAGGAAAGGGAAACAAGTCAGTCAAACCAGTCCCGTTTGTTCACTTTCATCGCAGTCTCGATCCTCGTCACGCCGTGCCTCTTCTGATCTGCAAAAAGACGTCGGACACTAATACCAAAGCTCCTGCGGCTGTGTGTGGGGCGCAAAGGTGGCAAGGATGTACACAGAATGGGGTCTTGTTGTGGGTCAAAAACATACGAGGCTTGGGATGGTTCGACGTCGATTGCAATGCAAAGCAATGCCAGCATAGAAACAAATGACAGATGGGAAGAGCAATGTAAAATATATAGAAAGGAAAAAGGGAAGCAGAAAAAGGGGGGAAGGTCAGCTGGACACGTCCAAGGACATCAACAAGCGGAAGTTGCCCAATTTATGCTAGAGGGAAGGAGCGAAGGGGCAAGTGGTGCGTAACGAGGAAGTACAGCAAGGCAGACCAGACGAAAGCAGTCAGACGAGGAAAGAGCGAACGAGGGTCCGGGGCGCTCACGACACGGTGCTGCGCGGTGTGGCCATCTTTGCTTTTGCTCTCGTAGGTTTTGTCTAGCCTCTCGTACCGTCCCCCACGAGTGACCAAGATTACACCGCATATTGCGAGACAAATAAGAGACAAGTACAGAATAACGATCCGAGGAATACCAGTTGAGAAAGCAAAACTATGCAAAGGGACAAGCGCCAATGGGACAAAGAGGAGAGCTCCTGTGGGCCAACACACCTTGTTCGCCTGACCAGACGGGGGAAGCTCCCTCGAGAGCCCCCACATCTTGGGCGGCGCCATTTTGCACACCACTGCCAGCAGACATTGCTGTGCGTCGGTGTCCTTTTTTGTTTTCAAGACGTGGGATGCCCAAGAGCCTTTTAATTCCAATGTTATTCTTCCAATCGGAACGTATGGTTCAGTCGCGGTCGAGATGTATATACTTGTTGGTCTCGGGGAAATGGGGGTTCGTAACCCGTTCGGTGTTCTGTCGGTGACAATGAGTGGCAAGCAACGGCCAAATCCTAGTTGCTGGTTAATTGGTGAGTCTTTGGATCGATTCCAGTGCCTTTTGCGTCTTTTTTGTCTCCCAATATCCCCATGCAAGGTAAGCATGCGGTGGATGTGTGATTGCTGCAGCAGAGTGCATCTCCAGCTGCGGAGACTGTCTGTAGAAACTGCATACGGAAAGGCTGCCCAAGGTGAGCGGACGAGTCAACTTGTACGGTCTGCGAGACATATGCAAGCTGTGACTGCGTTTTGAGAGGCCATTGCATTACAGCTGCAGCCACCCCCTCGTCGTTTCCCACATGAGGCCTCGTGACACGATGATGGGAGGGGTAGAGGCCAGAGAAGACGCGTGGAGGGAACGAGCAAAAGGTGCAACGTGGGCAATTGGAAGGAGGCAACAGGAATAGAGTCGAGGAAAGAAGGATGGAACATCCAGACAAGCGAGGGGGCAGAGAGACGGTGCTTCGAACACGAGAGGCCGAGACGTGAATGAGCGTCTCCCTTCAAGGGGCAAGACTTACAACTTCAAGGGCTCGTCTTTGCTGCCCGATACAGTACAGTGGGAGTGTGAAGCGACCTGTGGTTTGTGCAACAAGATTCTTTTGAAATCGCACACGATTCAATGAATTCGGGAAATAAATGGGATCTGGCGTCCTTAACTATGTCCCCGGATTTGGCGTGCGGTCCAGCTGCTCGCCTCTCGCTACGTTCCCACTACGGCTCCAATCACGCTTGACTAGTCAGCGTCCTGGAAGCGTGATCGCGGACACAAAGGACGAGCCCGGTACCCAGATGCCTCCGCCAACTTTCCTTCGTCCTGCCACGAAACTAAACGTCACGGGAAGCTGCGAGGGGCAGCGAGCCTCTTTGGACAAAGGAGGCCATGACGCTTAAACGGCTCTGTTGCGATTACTCCGCCAGCGAGCTTTAGCTCCCGTCTGTAAGACAATCGCCCCACCCCTGGCGCCCCAGCAGGCGGTTTTGCAGGCACCTGTCGCGCCGACGACACAGTAGTGGACATTGAGCTGATTCTGTGGACTTCAAACGGGCAAAACTGGGGTCGACAAAGCGCCAACCGCGTGGGAGACAGGGGCTTTGGACCCTCTGCGGGGCATCGCTCGAAGCCCAGGGCAACAGGGCAATGGCTGTGTTTTGCAATCGCAGTGTCACACTTTTTAGGTCGTACTGCTGCGTATTACGGCCCCGTGTCGTACGATGCTCGAGAGGCATCGAGGACATCAAGTGCATAAACAATTATCACGGGACCAAAGCTTGCCTTGAGGCTCCTCGTTGTCAATCTATGGTATCCCATTCGCCAATGAGGCAGCTGCGGGATGTGTAATGTTAGGGAAGGCGCGACGGGTCAAATTTCCGCTTGGTAGGACAAGCAAGCTCGTGATTTGTCTTGGATCCAATGCAGTGTTCTTTACCAGAGCTGTGAAGACGCAAGAAAACCAATGCTCCGTGTAGAGGCCATTAAGAGGCAATATTTTGTTTGATCAACCAAAAAAAAAGAAAGAAAAGAAAAGAAAAGACAAAGACAAAGAAAGCACCGGCTTTCGATTGTAGGACAAGTGACCTTCGCGAGGTAGCGTGGCGGTCTGTTAGTAATTCGTATGTGGCCCCCTTACCCCAGTCTTTGTAGACGGAATCGGTGCCTCGACGGCGTCCAGGAACAGGATGAAGTGACAAGGCCGTGCAACAGATTGGCTAATGTTGCCTCCTTCAGGTTCATACGGGAATGTGAATCTCTATCTTCGACATATCGTCATGGCAGGTAATACATGAAGAGGAGTCACGAGGCTTACTGCTGAACCTGTCGAGAATACAAACTTTGCATAAAACATCCTAGTTCGTATATTTATTGTTTATGATATACGCAAATATGTCATTTTAATGAGTGAATTCATTTGTCCTTCATGTTAGATTTTTTTTTTTTTTTTTTTTTTTTTTTTTTTTTTTTTTTACCCCCTGTTGATCTCTCATTTGAAAAATATAACGCAAAAATTAAAACCTGGTTTCTATAATTTGCTTTGCAAAATGGTAGTGTCTCTTATCTTTGGACACCGTATTTTATTAGACGACAACAGTCACGAAACTCCCACTCGCGTGCCGTTCATATACGTCACCAGATGCAGGTCAAATCGCCTAGCTAAGCTGCTTTTGGCAGGAAGTGACCTAGCAGCCTAATTAGAACAGCACTGGAGCTCGTGCTTGACAGGACTCTGGAAAGCGTCGCCGGTTTCCCTGATAAAAAGAAGAAAACCTCTGGAAAATAGCATCACAAAAAGAACCAAGCTGAATACGGAGCAGACGGAGTAATGTATTGTTCTTTGCTTGTCGCCGGTGCAGACCGTCTCGGCCTCAACACGTTGTAACTACTGAAAGGGAAAGGACGGCGGTGACTCCCATGTCCTTCCTTTTCTGGATGATGCGGCGAGATAAACGCCAGGAACAAGCGTCCTGCGACCTGGGTTGGTTTGGGGCTCAAAACGGAAAGAAGCCCGGGCAAATTCTGCAGCCTTCTTGCGCGTTTTGTATCTTACAATCGAGATCCCGCAATAGGCAGCAATCGGACTTGAAAACAGTGGAGTTGCGAGACGCATCTACGGCGCAGTTGTGCCGCTTGTGCGCATTCTCCGGATACGTTTTTAATCAATTTCTCGGCGTACTTTCGATCATCTGCATTGTATCCCGACGTCGCCTACGTTCGAGGCTCGGAGAAGACAAAGACAACGGCGTTCTCAATGGCGCCTGTGGCTGCACTTTTGCGGTCGAGTTGCGTGGCACTTCTCTTCTCCTCGGCTACTGGTGCGGCCGCCGCATCAGGCGGTTACGAACACGAGGAATCCGTACCACCGCTCACGCCAAGCGATGCGGCCATCCAACGCCGCGCCTTTTCCATCTTCAATGCCGTCCACTCGGCCACGCGCCAATGGGGCTCGTCACTGAATCACAATGGCATGTCCATTTTCTTGGCGACGGTGCCGGAGGGTCAGCTTCTCTACCACGGCGGCGACGAGCCGGAACGGGCCAAGGGCGTGACGGGAGAGGGTTTCGACTGGCTGGCGTTTGAGCTGGAGCATGCGCAAATGTTTGCTCGCTGCCGCGAAGGCATCCCGCCCCCGTTCTTGGACCCACGAGACCGAGGCGGCCCTCTCCCACAGGCTCAAAAATGGAACGCCGCAGAGGCGCACTACAACCGGCGCAGCCGCCACCGGATACTGGCCCACGAAAATAACCAAAAGACGATCGGTGATAATGGTGGTTATGGCGACGATGGCGACGACGACGATGACACATCGAAAAAGCCCGAGGCGCCCGATGTGCCCGACTTTATGCGCTCCTACCGCGGCCACTTCCACACGTACCGCGCCAACCGCCCTCTCAACCTCTTGTATATTGATGGTATGTCCGCCGGAAATTCTGACTATGGTTGCATCGACACGCAGGACATGATGCTCTTGGGCTGGCCGGACGACCAGGCACAGTCTATGGCGGCGGCCGGCGACACGACAGGGAAGGACCACGATGAGGGTAGAAACGGGCGGAACGACGCCAACTGGGGCGGTGAGCTCGACCGTGCGAGGGACCTGTGTTCCATGGCCAAGAAATGGGCATGGAACGACAAGGGCGACCGCATCGACGGGTTTGTCCGGACAGAGGCCGGCTTCGAGATCATCTATTGTGACCTCAGCGACGCTGGTGGCCTCGACTTGGTATCCATCCAGCCAAGCCCCTTCCGAAATGAGACTGGTGGGTTGCTCGCCTTTGTCGACGCCGAGTTTTTGCGCGGCGTCTCCCTTCGATACCATGGCTTCCCAGCCGGCCGCATCCACGTCGACTGGTCCAGCATGGTGTCGGCCTTCTTTTACGACGTCAACCTGACGAACCCGGACGCATCACGGCCCGAGCTACCGCGGCTGTCGCAGGTGACGAGCAGCGAGCGGCGCGGCATGCGTGCGCGGGTTCGCGAGGTCGTTGCTGCGCGGGGGCATCTCTCGGTTTATGAACGGCAGACCATTGACTGGCAGGGGATTGTCGACGTGATCGTGACGCGTTTCTCGCAGCGACTGAACCAGCTGGCCCGGGGTACAACGGAGCCGATCTCGGAGACCGTGTCGCAAATGCTGCCGACGCTGCTGTACGCGTACATCAACTTCACGAACCCGGAGGAACCGCACGAGCTGCAGCTGGACCGATGCACGCAGCACTATCTCCTGGGCGCACTAGACAAGCAGGACACATGGACACGCGAGGACCGGTCCATCTACCTAGCCCTCGAGACGGTGACCCGGACCATTTGCACATCGTTCTTTGACATTCGATCCATTCTGTACATCCCGACAGCCACCGTGCAGGCAGAGGCCACTGGAGATGATATTACAACACCCGAGAATCTGAAGGAGACATATGTCCGCAGCATTGTCAACAATCTTATGGGGAAGCTGCAGTGGACAACGTGGCGGGAGTGCGACCCGTGCCAGCATCCGGACGAAGTGTGCCTCGTAGCTATGTTTCCTTGGGGCGACGAAGAGGATCATTTCCACCCACGGTGCAACCCGATGCAAAACATTGAAACGCGGGTTGGGTATTGGCCATTCTAGCGGTTGCGCTACAGCATGTATGTTTTCCATGATTTATTTTGAACATTTCATCATTTTGGCAGCACGAACTTTGCGAAATGCTTCTTTTAATTAGATTGGTCATGCACACAAAAAAAAACAATGCGTGGTCAGGATAGCATGTCCTGAATGCCTTGATTTATTTTCAACGTCTGTCTGTGCACTGACCAAAGCAGAGATGCACTCTCCGCCGTTGGAACGGTCGACACGCCCTTCTGTTTATGCCTTCTCAAAGCGCTGGCCGACCGTCTTCCAGTTGATGACATTCCAGATCGCCGAGAAGTACTCGGCCTTGCGGTTCTCGTACTGCAGGTAGTAGGCGTGCTCCCAGGCGTCGATGGCGAGCAGGGGCACCAGGCTGCCGGACACGGGATCCTGGTTGGCACGAGTAACGAGGGCAAGGGAGCCAGACGCCGAGTCCTTGGCGAGCCAGGCCCAGCCGGAGCCCTGAATGCCGGCCAGGGCGGCGTTGAACTGCTTGACGAGGGCCTCGGTGGAGCCAAAGTCCTTTTCGATTTGGGTCTGCATGGTTAGCAACATGGCAAACGGGAGTGGCGAGCACAGCGAGGAAACAAAGCCGCGAAGGCAACAACAGCATACCTTCAGGGCACCCGAGGGGTCACCGCCGCCGTCGCGCGAGGCCGGGGCCAGGTTCTCCCAGAAGAGGGAGTGGTTGATGTGTCCGCCGCCGTGGAAGTTGAGGAGGGGCGCGGCCTTGGCGGCCTTGCGGGCATCGCCGGCGGCGTTGGCCTCGGCAATGGTGTCGAGGGCAGCGTTGAGGCCGGAGACATAGGTCTGGTGGTGCTTGGAGTGGTGCAGCTCCATGATCTTGGAGGAGATGTACGGTTCGAGAGCGTTGTAGTCGTCTGCGGAGAGCACGGGGGCACAGGTCAGTATCTTGTCGCCAGAGAGACGCAACGAAGCGACATCGGGACCACGGAAAGCAGAGCTGCCAAGACATACACGGAAGATCCGGGAGAGTGGCCTTGGTGCGCACAAAGCTGGTGCTCAGAGCGGCAGCAGCGGCCGTGGGACGGGCCTGGCGCGCAGCGCGAAGGGTAGACGAACGGAGGAGGGAAGCCATTGTTGAATGTGGTGGTTGTAGATGGTGTCGAAAAAGGGCGAGGCTGTACAGTAGAAAAAGTGATTGGGGAATATCCAGGCGGAGGAGAGAAATAAGAGAGTGGATGCTGCCAATGATGTCAAGAATTGAATCGTCCGATCGGGGCGCCGTCCACTGTAAATGGCAGAAATGGCAGATTGCCAAAGCAAGCAATCCCCGCGGAAGCCAATTGGCACAGCTCGGAAATGGGCCCCCCAAGTTTCGTAATTGCTGGTCGGCGGTAGGAGGGGAAAGCAGCAAAACAGCGGGTCCTTGGCGTGACAGCTTTCTGCCAAGTGCCAGTGGCAGGAGAGCTGTACCAATCCAGCCGGCTCTCCACCCGAGCTTTGCCGTGGTTTCATCTTGCACCCATTGCCAGTGTTGCCAGTGGACAGCACCGGTGGTGGGGCTGCCTGTGTCGTCATTCCAGGTGCGATTAGCACTGTAGCGTCTGGCGTCTGTGGCTGACACACTGTGGCTAGTGTCCCGAACTAAGGTGGGACCTTACAGCATCGCATCGCGACGCGTCTTTAGCTACAACCACTTAAGCACAATAGCATTGCTAGCGAGGCAGAGAATAATCCGAACAGAAACCGGGGCAATATACGACTCCTGGGACTGGGATCATAGCGACATGTAGGAAACGAAGAGCAGACACCATTGACAGCCACCCTTCTCACAATGTCGTACTATGACGTGGACGACATCCTCACGGATGCAGAGGTACGTTGTGTTTGGTTCCGGTTCCAACATCTACTCACCCGTCTACCTGCTCACCAATTCCTCTCTCTCCAGAAAATTCCATGCGAGTTCCAGATTGACGTCCCCGGCCTCGGCTACCTCGACCAGACCCCCTCCCACACGCTCAAAGCCGGCACGCGCCTGCAGCTGCCCCTCTGGCTGGCCGAGATGCTGGCCCTCGCCAACAATGCCGCCGCCTCCACATCCGAAGACGCCAAGCCCTTCCTGACACTCAACCTCCCGCCCGCCCTTCGCCACGACGTCGTCCAGGCCCTCAAGGCCGACCCCCGCACCGTCCCACTGCGCGACCAGTCTGCCCATTTCTACGCCCTGGCCACGCGCATGCTCGACCTATTTGAAGACGCGGACCTCGCGGCCGTGCTGCGGGATGCCTTTGTGGGACGCACGGATGACATTGGCATGCACGCGCGGAAAGTGGGTGGCCAGTCGGCCGGCGGCGCGGTGGGCGGTGCTGGAAGCGGTGGTGGTGGCAGTGGGAGCCGAGGTGGCTCGCTGACCCATGCCGTTGGCGACTCGGCCGACCGCAAAGACGACCCGGGCAACACGAGCAGCAACCTGGGTGTTGGCTATGCGGGCCAAGAGTTTTTGCGGAGCCTGGACGAGTGGGAGCGACAGGTGTTCCGGCAGGCGCACGATGGAGCCAAGGCGAGCCGCGAGTTTGTTGACAACGTCAAGCGGAACTACTAGACGGGCGGGGATAGGAGCAAGGCACAGGGCGCACATCTACGACGCACGCGTGATTCGCTATGGCGGAGCATATCGAAATGTCTTTATGATACCATGCTATGAACATTCAGCATTGCATATGATTAGGGAGAATACATATAGGAAGCGATTGGTAGTACACGTCGTAATGAACGCCATAGGCTGTCTAGAGCAATGACAGTTGGAATTGAAGATGCAGACCAGTCTTTCACAAAACGAAAACCACCGCACAGTTTTGATACCACGGATCTCTGACACACAAAATACCTGACAACTTGCCCTTGGGCTTTGAGAAACACAAACTAATAATACAGCGCACTCAACGACTTCATTTCAAAACAAGATAACAAATTCTAGAGATAAACAGCGCACCGATAAAACTGAATGGTAGAAGATGTAAATCGTCAGGAAACCACCAAACGCCTTGATCGTAACCCATGTTAGGAATACTTGTAACAAATTGAAACAGGAACATAAAAGAAAGGGAAAAAAAAAGGAAACATGGGTACCGCCCTTTCCCAAGGTATCATTGTGGTCCAAAAGTAAAACAAAAGGGTAAACATAAAAACTCCGGAAACGCAGCGTAGTCGTGTCAAAACCCCGCAAACACAAAAAGCACACAATTCTAAAGAAAAACCAACCAAGCCCTCCCATCGATTAATAAGAGAATCAATCCGCATCGCTGGCGTCCTCGGCATCGACGCCGTGATGGTGAAAGTGGTGGCCGTCCTCGTCAAAGTCGTCGCTGTCGTCGTCCTGGTTGCCGCCGACAAACATGCCACCCACCATGGTGCCGTCGGCCATAGGATCGTCCCCCTCGTCGTCGTCGTCGTCACTGTTGTGCTCCCAGTCGTCCTCTTCGTCATCGGAATTATCGTCGGACGACGGGGGCTGGATCACAGGCAGGTTCTTCCACCAGCGTAGCGTGCCGCTGTGGTATGCGGGGAACCGGCCCGCCACGTACGGCTTTGTCGCCATGAGGGTATGGTGCTTGAGATTCCGGAGGAACTGCAAATCGCCGGGGCTGAGCTGAGACCGTGCCAGCAGCCGTGCCTGGCGGGCGGGGCTGGCGCCGAGCACCTCGTTGACGTATACGCACTTGTGGATCGTGCAGATCGCACAGTCGTGCTTGTGCATAGGCGCCGGCGCCCGGTTTCCGACGGTGCTTTTGAGGGCGTCGTAGGTGACGCCTGGCAAGGCGGGGAAGCCGCGCAGGTACACACGGTGGCCGCGTGTCCGCGACCAGACCCAGTTGGCATCGGCCGTGGACAGCCAGTTGATCTCCGGCTCAAAGGCACTAAAGGCAACCAGCGACATGGTGTGCAGCCGCGGGAAGCACAGCAGCATGCGAAGCTGCGGCTCCAGGTCCTCGTGGTTCGTAATCATCCAGAGGGGCACGTTTGGCGTCATGTCGAAACCGACGTGGCCAATCGCCGACGCAAACCCGGGCAGGTCGTCTTTGCGCCGGAGCTCGAGCATGTCGTCAATGACGGCGGCGTTCACAATGTCCAGGTATACCACGTCGTACTTGAAGCTGAACCGCAGGACCCTACCGCGCTCCAGCTGGACCTTGGAGTCCCACAGCTTCTTCATCTCCTGGCGGCACTCGCGGCTGATCGAGAGCAGGCTGCGGCGCTTCCTCGTGACCAGCGCAAGGTCCGGCAACGTGGCCAGCCGCGGGACGTGCCTCACGTAGTAGAGACGCCGGTTGGTAGATCGGTAGACACGCTCTGTGCCACGGTAGACGCGCACGCGGAGGGGGTGGAAGGGCTCCGTGGCGTCCTGGGCGACATCCCGCCATATTTGCAGACGTAGCTCCGCTGGCAACCGCGGGAACGGGTGAAACGTATCGAAACGAGCGACCGCCTTGCCCGTATCCAGACTGACATGGTCCTTGGCCGGTCGGAGAGATGGGCATGCCACGATGGTCTCGGACTTCACCCTGTGGGAGGACGAGGACCCTGAGCCACCTCCGGACGGTTCTGCGATGCCCTGGCTCGCCAGCAAACGCCGTCGCTTGGCACCCCGCGTATCTACAGTCATGCTTCGAGATGCCGTGCCGGGGCTGAGAGTCTCGGCGTGCGACCGTTGACGTTTGGCAAGGCCAGAAGATGCAGGTAGATCGGTGGGAGGGGATGGTCAACGTTTTCAGGTATTTGCGTTGGGCTTTGCGCAGAGCCTTGTGTATTTTTCGTTTGTTGATGGGACAGTGGCGAGCCCCCGATCTGAGTTTTCACGAAATTCGATGGTATAAGGTGACAAAAACGTCAGGCAGATACTGTGTATGGTAGGTGGCCTGCTGGTCCGGCTCTCGGAGCCTCCGGGAGTAGTCCAACCGGGTGCCTAAAGTGTCGGGGTTTGTGGCCGACGGGAAACGGAGTGCCGACGAGGAGATCCTGCCGGGCACAGAGACGACGAAGAGGGAGAGACACGATGGACGAGGCCGTGGCGATGCCTCGTAAAGGAAGGATGTCGTGGTTGTCGACGGAGAGATGGCCGGCCGTTGAAGGAGGTTGTGAGAGGAGGAAACGTGGGATGTTCGTCGGGCGAGAAAGTTTATCGCTTATCTCCCGGAAGGCGAGTAATAGAGGAGCCCGTGCCGGGGTCTGATTCGTGGTGTCTTGCGGGGGGCGGCTTAGAGGGGTAAGGGGTGCTAAATAGGGCGTTAGCGCTGAAACACGGCCCCATTTTAGTGGCCAGAGTGCAGACGACTTTCATTGCGCAGGGGTCTGGCCAGGCCCATGGTCGTGGTTGACTCTGCGGAAATATGCCTAATCCAGAAGGAAACTGGGGCAGGGCGCAACCGCAGGGTAAAACATGCTGATTCAAATGCCTGTGGTCCTGACGTCAGTACAATTACGCCTCACCCATCTCAGCAACAATTGCTCAATAATGCTCGTGACGCTGCCATATTTCTCCCCACCAACAGCTATGACGTCTGTCATATTCATGTTTCTGAGCTTACTATCCAACGTACAGTGGACGAGTCTGCTGGTCACGTCACGTCTACTTGTACAAGGCTGGCCGGGGCAAAATGGGCCCTCGACATAGTGGACGAGATTCCCGGCACAGAAAATTTGGCGTTGGTACTGGAACATGTGAAAATGATATTTGTGGTATGTGGTATAATGCGGTTGTAAATCATCGCACGCCCTCTCCTCACTGCGACGTGTGCATTCTCGGAGCACATCCTGATAATCGGAACAATCCTCCTCGCTTTCCACCTATCCGTGCCAACAACAGTAGTGGTATCATTGTATTATGCTCCCAATAATGGCCAGAAAAGTACTGTATCAAAATGTCATAAACAACGTTGAATCCGGCAAGTGCTAGTGCAAAATTATCACTTGCAATCAACGAACACAGCCGTCTTTCTTCTTTACAAGAAGACAGTGTGGAACATGCGGCGGGCAGCACCCATCTTGGCCAGCGACGCACGGTACTCGTTGATCGTGTCCCAGTCGAGCTCACGGCGACCAGAGTCGACGTCTATCTCTGACGTGCGCAGCCAGCCGCGGCGCTTCCAGATATAGCCACCGATCCAGAAGGCGATGACCAAGGGGAAGGCAAGGAAGGACTTGAAGAAGCCCTGGGCGTCGTTGACACCGCCGCCGACGGGGGCGATGGCAGTGAACAGCTGGGCAATCAGCACAATAACGTTAAGGGCCAGGCCGATGTACGAGCCGTAGACGCCGCCAATGGCCCTGAACGGAATCTCATCCAGAGTGTGGCCATGGTACTTCCAGGCTTTGCGGAAGCGGATGTGAGCCAGGCAGATGGAGCCCCAGGTGAAAAGAGCAGCCAGGCCCGACAGGGCCAACAGCCAATCGAACACGGTGGAGCCGGCAGCAGCGAGCGAGATATAGGCAAGGAAGCCGAACATGATGAGGGCAATGACCGAGAACAGCGGGCGGCCGGAGCGGTCAATGTAGGTGAAAATACGGGGCGCGTAGCCCTGCTGGGCAAGAGCAGTGAGGGTACGCGAGCCACCGTAGACAGACGCGACACCGATGGACAGCACAGAGACGAGGATGATGACGTTCATGAAATCGTCGAATCCCGTAAGACCGGCATACTTGCCGACGAGCACAAAGGGCGAGGCGTTGATATCGGCGTACGGGTTGGCACCGAGCAGACGGTCGTCGGTGGAGCTGACCAGGAGACCGACAAAGAAGAGACCGAGGATGTAAAAGAGGGTGATACGCCAGAAGACCTGCTTGATGGCGCTGGGCAGGGCCTTGACGGGGTTGTGAGCCTCAGCGGCAGCGAGACCGACCAGCTCCGTGCCAGAGAAAGAGAAAGCAGCCGTGACGAAGACGCTGCAGAAACCGCGGAAACCATTTTGGAATGCGCCAGGGTCGTACCACAGGCGAGCACCCCAGTAGTGGTTGTATTGGCCGCTGGACGGGCCACCACCCAAGACGAGAACAAAGGCAATGATCATGAAGATGACAGTCGCCGACAACTTGAGAACAGAGGCCCAGAACTCTTCCTCGGCGTAGCCTAGTGTGCCGAAAATGTTGATTATGATGATGAGGCCAAGGAACAAGGATATCCAGGCCGCATGGTTGATGTCTGGATTCCAATAGGCGATTGTTAAACTGCATACTGTCAATTCGAGAGGCAAGACGGCAGCCCATTGCATCTAAATTGGGTCGTGTTAGCAGACAAGTCTGGCTAGGACCTCACCAGGACCTCACCAGGACCACAACACCGTTGGCCGCGTTTTCGTTTTACTTACGACGTAGTTCCAGCCCATGGCGAAACCCCAGGTTGGGTCAATGAAGCGAGCCGAGTAGGTATAGAAACCACCAGAAACCGGATACATGACAGCGAGTTCACCAAGAGCGTAGACGACGTTGAACATCATGACGCCGATGATCAGAAAGTCGATGAGAAGGAAGCCGGGGCCCTGAGCGAGGGTTTTGTTAAAACGACGCGTTTTTTACACACAAACGGCTTGCCCGACTGCCAAACTTACACCATTGTGCAGAGCACTGCCGGAGCCAACGAAGAAACCAGCACCAATGGAACCGCCAATGGCAATCATGTTCAGATGACGGGGCTTCATCCGGCGATCCAGCTCGACGATGCCGGGGCCGTAGTGGCGCTTGTGGAAGGACTTGGTGCTGAGGCCTAAGCGAACGCGCAGAGACTCCTCGCCGGGGGTAGCAGCGACTCCTTCCGGGAGAACAGACTCGTTGTTGATGGTGCCAACGACATTGCTGTGGCGCTGGCTGAGGTCGTAATTGGGGGCTTCCTTAAGGCCACCGCCGTTGGCGGAGCCGAGCTCCTCTTTGTCAGACATTCTGAAAAAATGTGTTGCTCTCGGTTCTCAGGAAAAGGAAGGAAACACGTTGAGAAGGAGAGAATGGTTGAAAGAGGGAGAAGACAAGTGGAGAGGTGAAGAAGAGAAGACGCAAAGGGAACGGACGATCAGAGGGGAAGGGGACGGGAAGGGGTTCAAATAAGTGAGTTACTCGAGAGACAGACGCGAGAACCAAAAGCAAGCTGATGAACAAGGGGACCCGCCCAGGACGACAGAGGTGAGGTGAAGAAAGTAAGGATCGGCCACGCCGCCTCTGCAACACTGTTTGGCAAAGCAGCAGCAGCGATATAAGAAGGGAGGTGTGGAGTCTCTGGTGAACTGAGGGTGGGAGGGAAATCAGGGTGGTAAGAGAAGAAGAAAGACTGAAAGCATCCGACCTCTCAACGAGCAAGACCGGGCGTTCTTTGTGAGCAAAAAGGGAACAGGTGAGGAGAGAGAGATAAACAGACGACACGGAGAGGAAAGTCCTCTGTGTGGAGCACGTCGTTCGTTAGATAATATGACAGAACGCCAAGAGCGGACAACGAACTTGAAGGGGGGGTTCGTATGCAGGGAAACGACAAAACAGTGACAAGGGTCGCAAGTCGACAAGAGGAAGAAAGCGATAGCTCCAACAGAAGGGGGCAAGGACGAAATGGTTCAAGGCCAGAGGCGAAAAAAAAGAGCCGCGGGCAGGGTACGAAATACAAACACAAAAAGTCAACCGAGTCGGAGCAAGAGGCAAATCCGGGGCAAGCTTTGTGAGGCGCACCGGTGTCGTTTGTGAGTGGAGTGGATTTTTCGTCTAGAAGGATGGGAAGAAGATGAAGAACGATGGGCTCGACTGGCTCGAGCTGCCAGGGTGGGGGGGGGGGGGGGGGGATGATGGGCCGAAGCAAAAGGAGATGGCGAGGGACGTGGGACCCGTTGCCGCGCCGGTGGGTTCTTGGGCGCGTTTGCAGCTCGTCGACCTGCCTAGAAGTTTAAAGGGATTGTTTGAGGTCCGGATGGGACAGGGACGTGAAAGTGATTTTGCCTTCTTTAAACAATTTGATGGGGTAACAGATATTACTTTTGTGTGCTTGTTGTCGACGGGATGCCTTGTGAACGGGGAAAAATGCGGAGAGACTGGGACGGCTCCAACGAGCAGCGGGACGGCACTTGAACGCGAACAAAATAAAGTCGAAAGTGAATCGTTTTCTTGAGTATCTGACCACGGAGAAAGGCTCGAAAAGCGTCCAACAGCGGAGTCAAAACGGCCCTGTCCAAATGACCAAGCGTCTGTATGGTGAAGGAACCTGTCCTGGCTGCGTATGGCGTCTTCTTGTCTAGGGTGCGCGCACGTGAGCGAGGTAGGCGCTCTTTTTCTTTTTCTGTCTTGGTCTAGGTCTTGTTGACTGATGTGCTCGGGAGACGTGCGTGGGAGGGTGTGATTCGAGAAAGCAGCCTGTCAGCCAAACCGTGTCGTGAGAATGATCGACAACCGCGCCCCGGTTCGACCTCAGCAACCTGGGCTTCCTTGCTTAATGTCGGTCACCAGTAGCCCCATTGATGAGGCAAGATCGTCCTTGAAAGATTTAATGGAAGCATGCATGGAAAGAAAAGAACGCACGAGGAAGCCCAACAACATACATCGCATATGTCGAGTGCACCTACGTAGCAGTGGCTTCAACATGGGCTGTAATCTCGGCCAAGAGTCCATCCGATGCAGTGTTAGGGATGGGCGATTCAACGCAGGAAAAGAGGATGAATGCACTTACGAGATACAAGCGAGCCAAAATGAGACGCTTTAGAGCGTATGAAGGCCAAAATTGTCGAGGCAGGCAGGGTCACGGCTGGTGGTCGGCAGACGGGCGTGGTTTTCGGGGGAAATGGGGGTGCTGAACGACGGAACAGCGCGTGAGTAGGGCGCTGACTCTGGACGTAGCACATCAGAAATATCGTGACAATACAATTTTGGTCAAAACATCAAGCGGTGCCAATTAATTGTGGATGCTGTTGCACCTTGCGCCTTCCTTAAAACCCGGAGAGGCAGTTTGCGTGCAGTTACGATTATTTCCTATTCTGTGCATCTTCGTCGATTCCGACATGTTCATGAGGAAGGCGCGACCGACGAAATCGAACAATCCGCAAGCGGTTTGACCTCAAAAGCAAATACAGTTGTCAACCGTGGACGTGAGGAAGGCAGTTTTGGCGGCCAGCAAAATAGCAAACTTCCTCCAAAGGCAATCCGCTAGCAGTGTAAGAGGAATGCTTGTAGGTCCTTGGCGTGGCCGAGTTATCTTCTCGCGGTTCTCCTAAAACAAGGGCCAAGAGCCATATGGACCCATTCAGCACAGAGCAAGTCGAGAGGACGAGGCGCCGCGCTAAATTGTCTTTCCGACTATTCTGTACCTTATGGTCGGCAAGGAAGTGGCGATAGGATAGAGTGGGCCCCACTCAAAGGTAACGTGCCTCCGTGCCAACACATTTCCCACTGTGCGACGACGTACGTTAGCCTGTACCTGCACTGCCATTCTAGGGGACATTAAAGTTCATACAGCCGTGGACACAGTGTACATTGTACAAGCGTCTACAGCGCCGCCGATCTTATTCCCAATCGGGATATCATCGCCGCGGGCTCATTCTCTTCGCAACGACGCCACTGGGCTTTGATAGGGGCAAATACGTCGATCGCCTGGCCTGAAAATGTGTCTTAAGATACCTGGAAGGTCGCCGATTCCTTGGTTCATCGTGCAGTCCTACTGTGAGCCAAGTTTGGGCAACACCTGATGCCATCATGGCAACCAGACTGCCAGACAACCTCAGCGTGACCCTGCATGCCCACGATGCACGCAGCGCCACGCTGTAAAACAAGAGAAGCTCAGAAGGTTGGCGGGCCCGACCGAAGGTTTCTAGAAGGACCAAGGGCGACAAAGCAGCGGCGACGTGGCCGCGACTGCGACTGCGACAATGGGGCATTCGAACAAACTCTACTTCTACAACAGCCGGTGCCTTCGCGCCCGCGAAGGCCTACCGAGGTGATACGAGAGAAGAAGAAGGTGAAGATAACATCCAGCATGGCGGAAAGAGGCACTTTCCGGCTGACGCCTGGGTAATACGGATATGCAGTCCCCGTCAGCTGAGGCAACGGTTGGCAAGTAAGACGGCTGGTTATGCGCGAGGGATTTGAACGGAACAGTTGGCCAGTCCGCAGAAAGGATTACCCCGTAGATTTTGATGAGAGACGGGATTCAAAGGGAGTCGGGAGTCTTCTCTTCATTGCAGCAGAAAAACTCCAAGCGGAAGTTGGTTTACATCGGAGTATGAAATACACTCCCGTGATCTCACTAGACAGAATCGGGGAAGGTGTCATTGCAAGGGAGACCAACTCCGCTCCATGAAGGCTCCGTGCCTCGAAAGTGTTATTGTACTTTTTTTTTGCTTCTTTCTCGTTGCTTGTCTGTGCGTCTGGTTCTGGAACCGTCAATTCGCTTTCTGACTGGGCCCCAGAACAGAACAACCAGCCAAGCAGAAAAGGCCCGTTTAGAGACTCGGACTTTGTCGTCTGCTGCGCAGGTTATCCTTGGTATATTGCTTTTCCGCCCTCAGACTTCAATTTCCCTCCCCCAAGAATGTGGACTGTCGTCAGATCCTCGCACAAAAAAACCAAAAGACGAGTCTGAACTTGGTGCCTTTCGTTGTAAAGGGCCAGCGTTGGGGCAAAATGAAAATGAAAAACATCGCGTCTAGGACGTTAAAGTTGAGAGTCAACTGCTATCGCTCTTCCCGGCAAGACGAGCACTGTCCTTTCTTGTCAATGGCATGGCCGAAGTGAGCACCGTGGTGGGCGCAAAAGGCCGACCAGAAGATCGTCTGATAACACCTCGTTTACAGGACGAACCAAACGATCAACGATAGCAAAGGTACCAACCGAGAGCCTCTTGTTACGAAAAGCCGGGTACAATGGATTGTCTGAAGTGCTGCCATCAGGGTTGCGACGAAAATTGATTCAAAAGTACGGCGCCAAGGATCAATCACACCTGACAAGTGTGGCAAAACCAGCCTCTGTAGAGATAACTACGAGATAAAAGGGACGAAAAACGCAAGAATCACGAGTTCGATGGACAAATGCACATGACAGTGTTGTGCGTAAAGGTAAAGTGCAAAGTTGGTTTCGCCGCGTTATGGCAGAACAGTCGTTCGTCGCGTGTTTTTCTCTCTCTAGGGCTTTACGAACAGGTCAATTGGAAGGCGGCCATACCGTACCGTTTCCTCTTGATACCAGGCCCGTCAAAGATCACTTTCGGTTGCGGTTGATGGCATGCCCCATTTGGCATCCTTTGGAATTGTCTTTCCCAGGCTTGACAGCCTCCCTGTGCGCCTCCCTGTGCGCCTCCCTGTGCCAGCTGTCAAATATACGTAACAACAGAGCGAGGGCAGCTCAATCGTACCAAACGATCGGGCCCCGCACATCCATTACAACCGCAAAGTCCCCGTTGCGATTTATTCGTGTCCTGGTCATGTCCCCAGCTGGTGTGGTGTGGCAGCCTCGCAGCCAAAGTTGGGACCAACCACCCGCGCCCCAGCTGCACTCCAGAAATTGCAAAGCGGCCAGTTGCCAAGTAGGGTTGCAGTGCAGCTGGGACCGATGTCGATTGCTGCACTTTATGCATGTTTCGTCCTGCTTCAAGGCGATTTTAGGATCTCATCTGGATGGTCAACGCCCGGCGCACCATGCAACCACCATCCAGTATTAAGTATCTTATTACACACCCACGATCCGTACTTTGTACGGAGTACGGCATCTTGAATACTTCCCGAGGGACAATCAAGATGCGGAGGGGAGGGTGGCCTGGCCTATGCACGGGACAGCTGCAATGCAACCCGTTTTGCCAGCGATTCAGCCACCTACGTAACTATTCGTCAAGGTTGGTGCTGTGGTTGCATTTGGCGGTTGGTTTTGCCGACCGTTTTGTCGTCGCGCTGCGCCGCTTCCTTGCTGCCTTTGTCGTGGACCGTGCCGCGACGAGACAACCTTGGAGACTGCAAAGATCAAAAATCAAGGACACAACACAAAGCCCAACAATCAACGTCAAGAGGACCATGATAGGCAACATTAAACCGGGCAAAGATAGTCAAATACGGTGGGAATAAAGGGCGAGAAGGAGTCGCCGGCTGTAACCAAGAACCTGAAAATGAAGAGAGCTATGCAAGAATGAAGAAGGATCCTGAAAGCCAAGACTGGCCCCAGTCAGATAGGTCGTATAAAATACGTCACGAATGCTTCGTTGCCAGTCGCTTGGCCTCCAGGAAGACAATGGTGCACTGCAGAGTGCTTGGAGGCTTCGGGGTCACCGAGCAGTGGGCTGCTTTCTCCTCGCTGCGCATTACCTAATTACTACAGCACTCTCCCAGCCACTGCAAAACCCGCCGTTACGGCAGTGGCCTCATGTGATGGCAAGGTCCGCGGCGAGTTGCTGTGCTGTTCCTTGTCCCATGTTCATCTAATTAGTCTTACCCCGCACGGCCAGCGGGCATCCACCACCAAAGGACAGCACATCAAACTCGCTAAAATCAGACGCCGCAGCGCTGTGGTCAGCGCCACTGCCCGCTCTGCCGCACCGCTAGCCTAACCCGTAGGAGGGATGACTGGCACTTGTTCGGAGCCAGGCCTTCTCTGGCTAGCCATGTCCGGCGCTTCTTAATTACCTTCTGAGCTTCTTAATTACCTTCTGAGCTTCTTTTCCTTCCCTGGCTTCCACCCGGGCTTCCATGCATGTTTTAGCGTGACGCCACAACTGCGAGGAAGAACGCAAAGGAACGGACACAAGGGAAAGGACTGGGCACACAACACAAGAACACAAAAACCACGAAACGACAGAGACGTACAAGTGTAGAAAGAAAGATGGTGGGCAGAGGAGAAGTACGCTAACGCCCAACTGCCATACGGAGTGGATTAATGATGCACTTTCCTGCATCTTGCATCAACTTCTGTTGCAAGGCTCATCCAGCAAAAACGTACCGCCATTGCATCACGGCGACGGATGCGCATCCAAGCACCCGAGCACCCAAGCACCCAGGCTGGCAAAAGAGGCTGTGGAAAGCCCTCCCTGCCTCGGTGACTGTGTAATTTTTGCTTGTATCAGTTTATTCCCGTCTACTGGGCGTGGTACGCTCGCCCAACGGTTCGCCAGGCTACAATGCTCGCTTGACATGTTCATGTATCTATTTTTCGGTCAAGTTCCCACTCAAACGCCAAAGCAGCTTCTGTCTTGGGCCTAGGCGTATGGGGACGAGTGCGAATCGTGGCGCCGTTGCGGAGCTCGCGGCGCTGTTCCACGGTAAGTCAAGCATCCCCTTTGTCCAGTCCACCTCACACCAGCAATTCTGGTGGCTGCTGACAGGACCCAGAGTTGAGCCCAGGTTTCATTGGGGTGTATGGCGAGGTTGTTTTATGAATTGTGGTGTGCGTTAAGGTTGGAGGGCGCCCTGAAGGTACTCGTGTGTATCCTCGGGGTCGATTTGGGCGACATTGCAAAGGTTCGACATACTCTGGTCCAGTCCTTGGGTTGGTGTGTCTGTGTATCTTACCTCCAAATACGCCTGTACTTTTATTGTCTCGTTGTTATGGCCTTTGGCTGCCGTTCCACCATCTCGTTCCGTTCCCCAGATTGTGGTTGTTTCCATGACAAACTGACAGACTGACCAAACTGCCATCGTGCAACTTCCCCGCGCGCCATCTCAACATCCCGGTTACTGTTGCGTAAAAAGTGAGGGAAAGGGAAGGCGAGCAGTGCCCAGGTGTGCCAGAATTCGCCTCCTGTTCTGACTCCATCTTTGGTCTCCTCGTCTCCTCTTGACGATCCAAAAAGGCATCGTACCTTTGACAATACCCCGACGCCAGCCGGTCGTCTAACGCTCTGCTTCCCCAACATCTCCATTCCGCTCCCGTCTGGGGAAGATTCTTGTATGTAATGGATATCGACGATGGCGTCGATGGCGTCGATGTCGTGAATAATCGTCCCGCCTTTTGCCTTTGCAGGTGGTCAGCGAGGGCTTCTAGAAGGAATCCTCCGGGGCTTCCATTGCATCCAGCCATCTGTATCTTTTTCACGGACACCATTACGTTGTTTGTGGAGGAATAACACACTTTGCAAGATGATGCTGGTGTTATGTCAGGCATGTGGAGATGTGATCTAGATGGTTGGGTGGTATACGGGTTGACTCTTTGTCCATGCACACAAACAATAACTACATCAAAATGTAGAACGCAACATACCTCGCCTAGACACGGATATTTTTATTTGTTTTGATTCACCACAAATCCCTTTAACCGATGGTATCAAGGCCGCCAGCCATAGGTTTTCAATAAAGAACAATCCATGTAGAACAACGATCAAATACCCCCGAGCCCGGAACAAAGGGAGTTTGCTTTCGTATTGACTGTCGATCCAGTTGCCACAGACCTCTCATCTCGTGAGATGGGATGCCTGCATGCATTTTGTGCTCATAAATGCCTCTTGTGGGTCCTTGCTTTGTTCTTCTCGTAGCTGTCGGCCTGTTCCTTGCCTGGTCTCATTGCGACCAGACGGATGCTGCCTGTGAAGCCGGAGATTACACCGCGGAGGAATCTATTTTCGCTGTTGGTGCGCCCACTCCTATCCTCGAACGCGCCGTAAACTTGGCTCGCCAACTGACTTCGCCCGAGCCAAAAGATGAGGCGATAACAAGCACAAAAGGTCATCGTAGACTCGCTCGCCGACGTGAAAGAACGGGCCAAAAGGTCCGCCGTGAGCACTGCGGTTTCGGCTTGTCCGCGTCTCCCGAGGCATCATTCCAGCACTCCTGCGTCCAGTGAACTATTAGACTTTCTGTTTTTTTGCGCTCTCTTAGGTGGAGAAAATGCCCGGCTGGTTCGTTTTACTTTCCTTGCGATAGTTGCCGTTTGCAGTTCCTGTTAGTCAACGTTATTTGTGTACGGACTAACGACGGCGGGGCCGCGTTGAGCAAAGTCCAAGGTGGCAGATACTCGTAAATCGATATGGACGTGGCCCTTCAAAGAGAACTGCCCCGACTTAATAAACAACGCAGTCAGCACGTGCTTTTCGGTGCTGCTTGGCGTTTCGAGGTCAACACTGCCCGAGCAAAGCCTGGCCAAACACCGTCAGGGCAAGGCGCCAGTGCATAATGTGAGTAATAGCAGTCGACCGTGTGCTTGTGCCCTGCCTGTCCAAATTACAGTGTCCAGGTGTATTGGTGTATTCGTGCGGGCATGTCATGGTGAGTCGGGGTTTGGTCGAAATCAGGAAGGTCATTGACATCCCATGGCCTCTTGAATGCTTTGGGATTCCCGGGCAGTCTGGGCAGTCTGGGCAGTCTGGGCATCTCTTGGCATCTTTTTGTTCTGGAGTCGAGGCCGTTGTCGAATGGTCTTGGGGCATCCGACGCTCTATCAAATACACCGTTCTTATCATGAAGGATGCGAACGTAATGCTTTTGTTGTTCTGTCATCATGGCCCAATCACTCGATATCAAGAATGCGGCCTCTTTCCATAACAAACACGTTTGACACGTCGAGCATCGTCGTTGCGATGGAATCCTCCGTGGGTGTCTTCCAAGACCGCATCAACCTGCCAATTGCAGCCTGCGGCTTCCGACACCTCGGGCAAACCTTTGCACGGAACCAAACAACCCCTAGAGGAAAAGGGGTGGTGCGTGCCATCCATCCCAACCACACATTGTAATTACTCCGCAAGTGGCATCTGCCAGCCCGGTCCTCCGCCCCTTGTCATCTCTTTGCGGTATACTGGCAAGCGCCCCTGAGTATCAGTCGCCGAACATACCTCTGTGCGTCGAAGCAGGGTGCAGGGTGGTGGGGGACTAGGAGGGTGTGGCATACGACGTACTTCTGTACTCTGTGGTAAATGCGTCGTACCGACGGCAAGGTCGAAGAAGCTCGGGAGCGTCAGAGAGCTGGACCTGGAGCTCGTAACAGCACGGCTTGGGGAAGTAGCAAAAGTGGCTTGCTCGGCTCGGTTTCTAACCCAGATTACGCAGTATTGCTGGACCTTTATAAACCATAGGGGATTGCAAGCCGACCACCAGCTGTGTTCAAAGACAAGCTATTGGTACGGTTGGCGGGATCTGCGGTAAGAAACAAGGTGTACCCAGCGTGACGAAACGACGAAATATGAAAAACTTCCAATGAGATTCTCACGACAGGGAAAAGCCTACATAGGCAAATAGTCATACTCGATGCGCAGATAAAACCAACAAGACAAAAAGAAGAGAGAACGAAAAACACAAGAACAGAGGTAGCGTGTGTCCACAGTACAAGAAACGTGGACGCAGCATTGCACTTCCTGGATATCCACCAATTTTCTTTCTTTTTTTATTCCCAGCAACGATCCGACCCTTACATAACGAAAAGAAGGTTGACATCTGCGTCGTGTTAGTACCCAGAAGCAAAGACTAGACAATATGGCAATCCTACCACATGTGGTGGGGACGACCACAATCAAGCACGACCAGGAAGGAGAGGGTCGAGAGGGCACGGAGAGGGGGGCTCACCGAGAGGATGGCTGCACGACAGCTGCGGCTTCTGGGTGTACTTGCTCTGCAGCACGTCGCGGATGCTGTTGAGCAGCTGCAGGTAGCTCTGCTGCGGGTTCTGGGTGATGGCCGTGATAAAGGCCCACGACATGGCGCCGGTCGCCTGCGACGCAATGGTGGCGTCGGCGCTCGTCTGGTCGTCCTTGCTGCCGGACCACATGACCACGTCGGCCGGGCTCGTCTTGGTCTGGACCGTCTTCTTGTACGCGCCGTCGCCCTTGACGGCCGTCCGCGCAAAGTCAAAAATGCTCGTGGCCACGCCCGCGAGGTTGCCCTGGGCGTAGGCCATGACGGCGCCCAGCAGGCCCTTGCCGGCCTCCTCGGCCAGATTGGGCTCCTTTAGGACGCCCTTGGTGGAATAAATGTACGGTAGGTCCATGGCGGACCCGGAGTGGCACGAGTCGAAAATGGCCGTCAGGCGCACGCCGGGCTGCAGCGGCTTGACGACAATGTTGTGGATCTCGTCGTCGACAATCATGCCGGCCTGCTTGAAATCGACAGGGTAGATGGTCTCGTCGTAGCCGTCGTCCTCGTCGCCGTCGAGGTCCTCGGTCTGGCCGCCGTGGCCCGAATAGTGGAGGAACAGCGCGTCGTTGGGCTGCGCGCCCTGCACGAGCCACGCCATGGCCCGCAGGATGTTGGCGCGCGTCGGCCGCAGCACGGGGTCCTGCTGGTCGTCGGTCAGGATGACCATGTCCTCGCGCTTGTAGTTTTGGCGCTGCATCAAAAAGTTGGACACGTTGTGCACGTCGTTGATGCAGCCGCGCAGCGCGTTGTCGGTGCCAATGTAGTTGATGCCAATCAGCAGCGCCTTGCGCTTGCCCGTGCAGTTGGAGTACTGGAACGTGTAGTCGGACGGCGCCCCGTGGCCAAACGACTGCGCCTGCTGCGGCGGCGGCGCCGCGCCACGGTTGTCGTAGCCGCCCTGCTGGTAGCCACCCTGCTGGTAGCCACCCTGCTGGTATTGCTGAGGTGGCGGCTGCTGGTATCCCTGCGGCGGGTACTGCTGCTGAGGGTAGCCGTACTGGTCGTAGCCCTGCGGCGGCGGGCCTGGCGGGGGGCCGTATCCGCCGTAGCCGCCCTGTGGAGGACCGTAGCCGCCCTGGGGAGGGCCGTAGCCACCGCCGTGGTGGCCGGGGCCGTAATTCTGGCCGGGGAATCCGCCGTTCCACGACATGTCGAGAGAAGAGCCGGTGGTTGTGTTGAGGGGCGATGTGGGCGACGTGCGGGGGGACGCTTGCTTCAGAGAGCACTCGTAGTTGTCTTTGTCGGCGTCGTCGTCGGCGTCGGCGTCGGCGTCGTCGTCAATGAGAGTGGTGATGTTCGTAACAAGATGAGCCGAAGAGAAGAGAGAGATTGCGAATCAGGCCCAGCTGTCTCTGCTCGCCGGATTTGGGCGGGTTCGCATGGCGTATGCTCCCTCGCTCCTTCTTGCCTGGGCCCTTGGATGGCGGCCCTGAGACTAGCTGCTCTTGCCAACTTTTGGTGCGTATGGCTGCTCTGCTTTAGTGTTGTTAGTGGCGAAAGGCCACTGTTCGTCGCTGTTTAGGGGCGGGGTAGGCGACGCCATCTCTTCAGCTCGGCGAATCGAAGCCCCTCATTTTGGACGCAGCTGGACTGGCTCCTGGGAAGGAAGTGGACGAGCACCGCCAGCCACCTTCCCTACGCCGCGACTGGCAAAACGGCAATCACCATGGGAAAGAGCCGTGCACGTGGTCCAAGCCAAATTTCCCTCTTAATCGCTCTTTCCGAGGAGGCGAAGGCGTAAAGCGACATCGATTTTTGGTGTCGTTTCCCGGTGTCGTTTCTCAGCGTCTGTGGCAGTACGACACCAATTTGGTTGTGTCTCGCCGCCCTTCAGGACAGCACTCTAGGGATGAATGCGGGCTTAGCCGGCGCTGGTAGCCAGTGGCATGTCTTGGCGGGCATTTGGTCCTCTCCTCGCCACCAGTCAGGCACTGGCACTATAGACACTGTCACAGCAGAGGCAAGAGGGCCACGTGACCGCCACAGGGCTACCATACTGCGAGAACGTACGTCGTTTATTGTGCGTCCTGTCATCGCTTTTGCAGTGTGAACACGAGCCTGTAGCTCCAAGTAAAATATGCCATTCAAGACCATTGTAAGACAGACTGTCACTGGTCAGCTGTGGCTAGGTGTAGAGACACACGGCCCGCGTGCAGATTTCCAGCGGCATGACCGACATCAGCTGCATGCCCCCTGGGCTCTTTCCCACAATAATGACACATGAAGGAAGCCGGCACTGCCACTGCACGTTACTTTGATTGGCTCCTGCCCGACAACAAGCCACGAAATGCGACCCAGAAACGTCGTAGAAGGAAGGAAGGGCCTGGGCCAGTCCCGCCCAGCAAGGCAGCCGGAAGCGAACTATGTACGACATAGCCTTGTTTGCCTTGCGTTGAATGGATGTACATGTTTTCTTACTTTATTTTTCCGACTGGCAATTATTTGCATCCTACTTTCGTCTTGTTTTCTTCACTTCTGTGCGAGCGAGACACTTTTGCGACAGCCACGGAGCGCAAAACGTCTAGTTTACACATTTCGCCATGGCACGTCGCCTTGGTCCAAGTACGTCTCACGGCCAAGCCGCCCCCTCTCTGCCCTATGTCCCCTATGACGTCTTTCTTCTGCCAGCACTAATCACTAACGTCCCGTCCCCTAGCGACCACTCGCTACTACCACCACAGCGGGCCACAGCGCGACGACGACGAAACGGACGACGGCGCCTTTGACTATGAATATTACGAGACCTACGACGATTACTCCAGAAGTCGTGCCGCGCGCGAGCCGCGCAGTCGCGCTGGCCCAGGCGACCGAGGCATACGCGATGGTCACAGTCCACTGCACCATTCGGCCAACGACGAGGACCACGACGACAACGCTGACGCCGACCGGGACCATGCACGCCGGCAACGACGGCGACGCAGTGGCGGCGGCCTCGACGACCCGCGCGCGACGCGCAGCCGCGACATCCACCTGCACTCGCCACGGCTGGCCGCCGCTGCGGCGGGGAGCTACTTTAGCGCGCGAAACGGCCGAGGCCGGCAGGACCAACAAGGACGGGACGACGGGGCCTCGTCTCGGAAGCCTCGGTCAATACCGGGCGGCGACGTAGACGTGTCCAAGGCGGGCCCGACGTACGAAACGCCACGGGGACGGCCGCCGCTGCCGCCCGGTTGGCTGCCTCTGTTCAGCACCACGCACGGTTGCTGGTACTATGTCAACAAGGACTCGGGCAAGCCGCAGTGGGAAGCGCCGGGCTTTGAGGTGAAAACGCTGCAAAAGGAGCAGCGCGAGCGGGAACGGGAACGGGGACGGGACAAGCCAACGCAACGGGGCCGAGACGCGGGCCAGCGCGGCCTGGCACCACGGGACGTCTCGCCGAGCGACCGCAGCGGCCGCAGCCACTCGGGACACAGTCGGCGGAGCAGCAACCTCAGCATCACGGGCATGCTGCTGGGTGCGGCGGGCGGCATTGCCGCCGGCGCGCTCGTGGCCAAGGCTCTCAAGAAAGATGGCTCCGAGCGGAGCATCAAGCGGCACGGCGGCCATTCCGATACGTTGGCCACTGCTGACCGTCGACGCGACCGGGACCGGGACGGCCGACGAAACGACAAGGACGATTTTGAGGAGGACAACGTGCCGAGCTACCACCATAGCCATGGGGGCTCCCACAACCACAGCCACGGCGACGATCACGGCCATGGGGGTGGACACGGCCATGATCATGGTGACGACGACGACGACGACGACTAAGAGTATGTATCCGCCAAGTATCAGGGCAGGCGATACAGTGCCGGTCCAAATTTCGGTTCGTTATTATGGGAGGCTTTTTGGTCAATTGTTATTTATGTGTCACGTTTTTGTCATGTTTATACTATGTTATGAGGTTGATAATGACTGCTTAATGATGACGAATGGTTTGCTTTTTGCTGAAATATATTAATTTTCATTTTGGAATTTATGTTGCCGTATTTACTTTTATACTAAATTTTACTTTCCGCGCATATTTCAGGTGTTATTCTTGGTCATTTATTTTCATTGATTTTAAGCTCAAGTAATCTTTTACAAATTATTTTTAAAATGCACACTTTCAATTTCCATACATTTTAAACAGCCAACTCAAGAAGTTCACGTCTTCTCAAACAACAATCAAACTCACAACCTTTTGTGACATCCTCTCCCGAGGCATTTGGTGATTATTAAACAGCAACAACAACAACAACACATTACCGCTGAACACCGACTTTTGTATACGACACCTATTGTCTCGTACAAATAATTTAAAAGCATATAGAAACAAGGATATTACCACACTAAAAGTAACATGGTAGGCACTCGGCCATTTCTCCGACGAATTATTATGTTGACTTATTGGCCGCGAGAGGCCACAACATCGCTTGCAATATCGGTACAAACTATGTCCAACAATGCCGTCAGTATCATAACCTGGAGGCCATGGAAAGGGAGATCGTATACTTACGTCTGTTGATGCTTGCCGCACCCAAAATCTTCATCACCGGCACGTCGCGGCCGCTCATGCGCCAGAGCCATGTGCGCATCTCCACCGCCACCAGGGAGTCGACACCCAGTTCCATTAAACTACTGTCGCTGCGAATGCGGCCGGCACCGTCGCTGCTGCCATAGGCACTGGTTGACGGGCCAACGTGCAACAGCGTCGCCAGGCGTTCGCTGAAGGCAATCGCGAGATGCTGACCGATGACCTCGGCCGTCGCAGCCTCGTCACCAATGAGATCAGCCAGTTGCTTCGCGCTGCTGTTCTCGGTGCTACCGGCCTGCTTCTTGTTGGATCCGTATTCGTTGTTGTCGTCGACGGTAAAGTGCGAGAAACGGGGGTCTCGGTGCCAGTGTACCTCGTTGTCGGCGGTTTGGTGTGGGTTGAAGCGGCTCAGACCGGTCGTGAGGTCGATAAAGTCCTCTGGCCGGGCAGCACGGCCCGGTTTTGGCCGTCCCAAAGCAATGGCCTCGAGGAACATGTGGTGCAGATCGCGCTCGGAGATGGGCGGATACCTCTCGCGCTCGAGCCCTGCATAGAGCTCCTCTTTCTCACGGTGCAGGAAGCCCAGGCCGTAGATGACGCCAATGTTCAGGACGGAGCCGGCAACACCCCGACGCTGCCGGTTCGCAGCCAAACCATTCATGTACTGTGTTGGTTAGTAAAGGTTATTTTTGAGTAAAGCAGCGTAAAACAGCTTGGGGAAGGGGCACACGCACCATGTTCGCTGCGGCGTAATTGGATTGCCCGGCATGACCTGCTACAGCAGTACAGGACGATGTCATGATGAAGAAGTCGAGCTTGTTGCCATCTTCCTCGTCGTCATCACGGAACACTGTGTCAAGGTTGCGGGAGCCAACCGTCTTGGGCCGCATCGCCCGCGAAAATGCGTCAGCTGTCATTTGCGCAAAAACGCGGTCGTCCAGGACCATGGCCCCGTTGACGATACCGCCAATACGTGGCATCGATTGCTCGACGCGGATGCGGAATTGTTGAACTGCGGCTAAGTCGGTTACGTCTAGAGATTCAAAGCGGATATCGACTCCGGCGACCCGTTTTGCATGCTTGGCCCACTGAGGCGTAGATGTTGGGATGTTCCGGCTTGCGAGGACAATGTGTCGTGCACCCTGCTTGGACAAAAGCGTTGACAGGCTTTGGCCCATGTCGCGTGTGATTCCAACGAGGACATATGTTCTGTCACCGCGGAGCCTAGCTCCTGGTGGTCCTTGTGGCATATACTTGCTCGCCAAGTTTTCATGAGGGACAACAACTTTTTCTACCGCTCGTTCTGCTCGCCAATCCACAATCTGAACTGTACTTGCGTTGCGGATGTGTGACTTGAGCAGATCTGGAACGGAGACAAAGTCAGCAGAAGTTACATTGCCCGAATTAACCATGGAGATGGCCTGCTGTAAAAGATTCATTGCAATGTGGGCGTCTTCCTGGGGAGCATCGTCCTGTGTTTGGCTAGACAAGCTTGCCCAAGAATAAGAAGAGCAACTGGTAGGAACGGTGCGGGAGAGGAAACGAGACACGGGGTGATTCTCAGGTAGGAAGTTGACAATGGTTGCGCCGTCTTTAAACCGATACAGCGTGGAAGCCATCCGGGCGTCGGTCGCATGGGGATGAAGGAATAACCCGTCATCTAGTATTTGAGCGCTGTGGTCACCGCCGGCGACCTGAATGGCTACGATGTCGCGACCTTGATAGGCGGAGACATGCTGAGCGCATTCGAGTAGAATATTTTCGGGAGCGACCAGAGCAAGCGGCTTATCAGCTGAAACAGACAACAGCTGTAGGCAAACAAGAGTTCCAACAAGTGCACCTGCATATGGCCGGGTTGTCCCATTGTTACCCCTGTCAGGAATTGGGAACAGTTGGTTGCGCGGAACAGAGACAAACGACGCGTTGGACTTCGATATGGCTGCGACGATATCGCCAGTGTCACTGCTGAGCCCAATGCAGACATAGTGGCCTTTGAAGAGAGGCTGTGCGCTGCTGTAGTGTACCTGGATTCTCGAGAACTCACAGTCTTTGATTTGGAAAGGCGATGACGGCACAGGTGCTGGAACAACGTTTATGCTGTACTCGCCAGTCGTTGCATGACGAGCAAGCTCAACACAATTTAAAAGGGTGTTGACTTTCTCAGTCACCGGTCGGCGCGAGGCATTGAATGTGTCATTGCTGGGCTTGAGAGGCAGCATTCGTGGGACCAGTCGTTGACCCATGCTGTCAATGAATACCTCGGTCTCCAAATGCCAAAGGTCGTTGTTTCGGCCTTCGTCGGCAGCGACATTGGCCGACGCGAAGGAGTTTTGGTTGCGCTTTGCCACAACTCCAAGCATGAGTTGGAGGAACACGTCTGTCACCATAGACGCAGCAGATGGAGAGACTGTGTTAGGTGGACTGGGAACAAGTAGCTTGCCACCGTCGGACTCGAGATGGTCGAAGTCGAGCATCTGAATGACGAGGTTTGGCATCTCGCCGCGTATGCTGCGAATAAAGCCGTACGAAGAAGCGCTCTCGCAATTTCCCACTCGCGCCCCCTTTGTCACCCAAAGTATGACCATTTCAGGCCGAAAGAGAACCTTTCGCAAAGTATCGAGTCGACTCTCGTTGAGGGAGGAGAGGACGGACATTGTATCATCGACGTCGGCCAGGACAATCGCGCAGGTAAAGGCGTGCGAAGAAGCCGGATCGGCATTGGTGAGCGCACCGAGCTCATCTAGGCCTGTGACGGTTGTGACGGGATTGTGCATGTGGCTAGAGAGCAGCCGACCGACATTGGATGCGAGCAACGAAATGTCTGTAGCCTGGCCACCGACGACAAGAAGCCGTTCGCTTGGCTTGATTGGTCTCGACACCGCAGAAGAGAGTGCACTGGGATCCGGCACCCAATGTCTCTGCGGCAGTTGCTTGCTTTGTCGTACAGCGATGGAGAAACCGCCGGCGAAGTGCTGATCGGTGTTTTTGATCGCCGGGGTCATGAAGCCGCTCCGGTCGAGAATATCGGGCCAGTCTGGCGGAGTGATGAAAGTGTCTGTGATGTCGGTTGATTGCTGACCGCGAGACATTTGAATAGGCATGTGGACGAGCATAAGGAAGCCACCTGGTCGCATCAACGACTTGACATGATCAAGGACGACCTCACTAGATGTCGCCTGCTTGAAGATGGAAGTGGACAGAATTGCCAGATCAAAGGAATGGATGGAAGCCGCGGTGATGAGGCCATTCAGCTGGGGCTTGATGCCGTCGATTTGGACAAGGGACGAGGACTGGACCTTTTTCTTGACGGATATCGGAAATTGATCAAGATACAAGTTGAAGCTCTGGTCAGTGTTGCCGAGGACCATAGAAATGTAGTTGATGAAGGAAGATGATAGACCATCGAGAATGGGCATTGACATGTGCATTTCCGAGTCGGTCAAGCTGACAACGGATATGCGAGGGTATTTATGGGCAATCTGCTTAACGATGCTAGAGACCCGTCGTTGGAAGTGATAGACATGCCGTCCTTCTTCTAACAAGGACTGAAGAGTGCGCTCAGCGCTGACTGCCGAAGTCATTTGGGCATTATCTTTCACTAGAGCCTTAACCTTGCCCAGCGTAAGCGAGTATGGCGAAGAGAGGATGTGCTGGTTTAGTACCTCGTCCGTGTCGGCTGGCCATATCCTTGATGATTTTGGAGAAGGTTCGTAAAACGATTGGATGCGAAGGATTGATTCTTCCAACACCCTGTCCAAAGCTTCATTTGTGGCACTGGTGTCACCGAGAATGGCACAGTCGTTGACAAGAGAGTCGTCTGGGTCGGGAGCGTAAACCGTGTGCAGATACAGGTCACGATCCGCACTGGGATGGGCCGATGCCAGTGAGCCAACTGTCAGTCCTTCTATACAGACCTCCATGTTTCCATCTTCATTGAAAATGCAAATATCTCCAGTGATGCGTGCCGGAGATTCAGATGTTGCCTCTTGGATGTTCGTGAGCTGTGCGTCCACTGACAAATGCGTGCTGCCGACTCCGCTATGATCCATACTAAAGCTTATTTTCTTTATACGAATAGGCAGGAAGACGGTCCAAAGTGTTCTATTTGCGTGAGTGACTTGCTTAATGATTAAGACAGAGGAAGAGAAAATAGTACATACCTATCACCTGGCGATGAGTAGGACACGAAGCACGTCTGTAAACAGGAGTCAAGGGTTGCCGGGGAGAGCGGTAGGCTGGTGGTATCCTTTTCATGGATGCGCTTGAGTGTAGCGGACGCAAAATTATGGCGGCGACGCATAGATTCGATCGCCTCGAATGGTCCCGAGTATTGCAAACCCACGTCGGCCATCATCTTGTAGAATGCCTCGGTGCTGACGTCGAACGTTTCTGGCAGCTTAGCAGGGTCTTCACGGTGAGGCAGGGCATCCGCACTGGGGGAGCCTAGGACAACGCGGAGGTTACCACTGCATCGCTTCCCGAGAGGCATGCGTGATGATTCTGAGCCAGAGAAAATGGAGAATGATGCGAGTATAATGTTGTCATTCTGATCAGTGTATGTACTCGTAGCATTGGAAGTCTTTCCCGGTTGGTGGTGCACGTTGAGTGAGAACATGATCTCCGTTGCGGGGCCGTCGACTTCCAGTGGAATGCCACTGATGAATTCGATGTCTTCAACCTCGACCACTGTAGCCTCTCGGCCCGACAGGAGGGTCTTTGCTGCCTCACAAGCCATGATGCAATATGCCGCGGCAGGCAGTAGTGGCTGACCTTGGAAAGCATGATGTGCTAACCAGGGCAGCTTGTCCACACGTAACAAGTTGCGCCAGCGTAGTTCGTGACCGTCAATGTCATCACGCGTACGGCTGCCAAGAAGTTCGTGTGGAGGGTCGGATTTGTGGTGGAACTGACGTGCAATGCGCGACTCGCGGTAGTACTTCTGTGAGTGGTCCCAAGGGTATGCAGGAAGCTTATTGACAACATCGCCATGCTGGCGGGAGAGCGCGTCAGAGAGTACCTCTCTCTCTTGGTCGTCTAGCAGACCATGAAGGTCGATGAGCGGTGGATCATAGTGCGTCCAGACGAAGCCCAAAAACTCGAGGAATGACGTTGCATCACTCTTGCCTCTCTGGAGTAGACTAGTGTAGGGAAGGCCCCTGGAGCTAGCGGTTCCTTGCGGCCGCAACTGGGCGAGCGTGTCGGAAAAGGGCCCTTTCAAAGTAGAGTGCGGGCCAATTTCAATAGCGCAGTCGAACTCGCCTTGGACAGTTGACAGGACCTTCTCAGCAGCTTCCCGGAACAGAACAGGCTTGACCATGTTGTCCACCCAGTAGGAACCTCTCAGTTGTTGTTCTGTTGGTACACTATCGCCAGGGAAGACGCTGGAAATCCAGGTCGCTCTGCGGTCTGGATCAGACGCGGCGGCCAAGGGTGAGATTTGACAAACGTCTAGAGCCTTGGTGTAAGAATCCGAAAGCCTGGCCATGTGGTGAGAGTGGTATGCTTTGTCGACAAGAAGGCGGCGGACAAAGATACTTCTCGACCTGAGCTGCTGCTCAGCTTCCAAAACGGCGTCCATGTCACCAGATAACGTAGAGCTGCTCGGCGAGTTGCTGGCAGCCACACACAACCGGCCATCAAATGCTTCACAGAAGGCATCGGCGTCCTCACGGGACAAGCCAACCGCAAGCATGCCTCCCTGTGGCTGTTGTGGCCCAACTTGTGGGAGCATTGGAGTTGACACACTCTTGCCTCGGTAGTATGCGATCAAAATCGCGTCTCGTCTTGAAATGTACTTGGCAGCATATGCGGCTCCAATCTCACCGGACGAGTGGCCAATGACAGACGTAAAGTGTAGTCCAAGTCGGTCTAAAACATCGACGAGGCCAATCTGCAGTGCCGTGCAGAGAGGTTGTGCAACAGCTGCTTCGCGGACTCGAGAACCATCTGCATCCAGTTTTTGAAGCTCCTCTTCTAGAGTCCAGCTAGGCGGGTCAGGGCACGCCCTGAGAACAGAGTCCAGATTGCGAATGGACTCTCGGTACACACGGTTCGTCGAAAACAAATCTTTTGACATGCCAGGCCATTGCGCGCCCTGGCCAGTGAAGACTCCGAGAATCTGCGGTGCGTCTCCATTGGCATTGTTCTCGATGCGCCGTGCTCTGAAGCCGAGGTCGTTAGTTTGGCCATTGCTAGCATCTGACAACTGCTCCGAGAGGATGTTGATAGCATCTGTCAGGGAATTGCCACAGATAGCAAGACGGTAGAGAAAGTGTGTCCGGGATGTGTATGCACGCCATGCTAGCTCTTCAAAAGGCAATACCGAATTTCCATGCAGTTGGTTTTGGAGGAAATCAAGATAGTTCTTGGCCAATGAGCGGAGGGTGCTCGCAGAGCTCGCAGACAGAACGAGGGGTATTTGGGGTAGGCTTGACGTTCCTTGTAAGGCTGATGGACGAACATTCATAATGCTGAGATGCGGGCTGTGGATGCTGGGATCGTATTTTTCAACAATGGCATGTGCATTGGTCCCACCAAATCCGAACGAGTTCACACTGGCCCGGAGAGGATGCCCAGGTTTCGCCGCAGGCCATTTCATGAGCTCTGTAGGGATCTGTAGAAAACCTTGTGGTGCTGGGGTGCAGAAAGGAGCCACGGTCGAGGCTAGCCTTTCCATGTGTAGATTTGGAGGTACCTGGCCATTTTTCATAGCCAGCATGACCTTCAAGATGCCAGCAAGGCCGGCAGCACCCTCTGTATGACCGATGACAGTCTTGACTGACCCGACTAGAAGCGGTCGAGGAGACTTTGAGCTTGCACCAGCCATGTTCCCTTTGTCGGAGTGATTGTTGCGCTCCTCGAAAAATGCGGAGTAGATGGCACTTGCTTCTCGGGGGTCGCCGACCGGTGTGCCGGTGCCATGTGCCTCGAAGTACTGGCAGCGATCTGCAGGGTCGGTGATATCAAGTCCCGCACGCTTGTATGTGGCGCGGATGAGAGATGCCTGCGCAGTGGGGCTCGGCATCGTGATGCCAGCGGTGCGGCCATCCGAATCCACCCCCGTCTCGCGGATGAGAGCTTGAATGCGTGGTCCATCACCATCGGCTAGGGCTCGGCGCAACGGCTTCAAGAACAAGACGGCTGCGCCTTCACCACGTGCATAGCCATCGGCTCGCGAATCCCACATATGACAATGTCCGGTGGGACTCAGCATATGCAGACTGGACTCGACGACAAATTGTTCCGGTGTGAGCATCAAATTGACACCGGCCACGCAGGCAGCACTGCAGTCGCCGGCACGTAGTCCGAGAACAGCCTGATGCAAAGCAACAAGACTGGAGGAACATGCCGTGTCAATGGTGACAGAGGGCCCATGAAAGTCGTAAAAGTAGCTGATGCGGTTGGACAAGATGGACCGCGCATTGCCAGTGGCGTAGTACGGAGACGTCGTCAAGTCGTCCTGTTGTGATACGGAATATAAGTCTGCGGTCATGGCACCGACGTAGACGGCAACATCTTTCCCGGCCCATTGTGGAAGCTGATACCCTGCAGACTCGAGAGCCTCGAAGACGGTCTCGAGCAGGAGTCGCTGTTGCGGGTCAACGGCCTCTGCTTCTTTCGGTGCGATGCCAAAGAAACCGGCATCGAACTCGCGAATATCTTGATCATCGTCGAGCCAGTAGGCCCTGGGTGAATCGGTGGTGCCGTGGTAGTCACCATCGGGGTGGAAGAATGCACGTACGTTGAACCGACTGGGGGGCACGTTGCGAGACAAATCTGTCGGCTGTCTCAAAAGGTCCCAAAGTTTGCTTGGAGAAGTGACGCCGCCCGCAAACCTGCAGCTGCTTGCCACGACCGCAATCGGCTCCGAAGGGGGAAGTTTGTAAGGCATTTTTCTTTGTTATGCAAGTAGAGGAAGAGTATGTAGATGGGGAAGTCCCGGAAAAAAAGGAAGACTTTTGAGCAAGCTGTGGAAACAATTAGGGACGAGGACAAGAAGTAAGGAGGAAGAGGTTACGAGTAAAGAGGAAGAGGTGACGAGAGAGAGAGGATCAAGAGATGAGACATAATGGACGGAAAAGGGGCATATATATGTAACTTGGTCAAGTGACATTTTTGGTAACAGCAGATAGTAGAAGTAATAAATGAGGAAGGAACGATCTGCGTAGGTGACAGGAGAGAGACAGGCTTTGCAATATGGTCCATGCCGAATTAGGAAAGAAGGAGGATCTATTTTGTCATCATGGTAGGAAGGCGCGACATAAACTGGGACGTTCCTTCCCTTGCAAAGGCTGCATGGCATTACGGCCACGCGGTTATGGCGCCCGGAAATCGTACGGGAGAGGCGGAAGAAAGAAATAGAGGAAAGAGTAACATTGGCATGGCGTCACCACATTGTGATGTCTCGAGGCGACCACAATGCTTTCGCAGCCACGGCTGTAATCAAATACGAGGGTCGTGTAGGCGAAACAACATGGAGACGAGGGTTAGGACGGTCTGATGGAAGGGTGTGGTGGGCACGCATCCACGAGAACAATATAGAACGAAAGGGATTATGAATCACAGAAATCGAAAGAGACAAGTTGGCGCATGTTGACAACGACGGCGGGTACTAGAGACTACGACATCCCGACGAAGCGGCTCTTAGTTTCTAATCTACACTTCTCCTCTCCATGCAGATCGTGTAACTGTAGATACAAAATTTTCTTTACTTTATAGGAATGCCATGCAGCATCGTTGTTGCTATTGATGGACAGGCATTTGTAAATGTCTTGGAGGTCGGTGCCAAGCGACCCAGAGCGCCGGATACGAAGGGCATTGGACATGTAGGGGGAGTCGGTTGATATTAGATTGCATCGAAAGTGGCAACGTACAGAAAGTAGGGCTGCGAATCACTAGTCTGTCAAGGGGCACCAAGGGCAAGGATTGGAAATATACCCGGTTGCTTGGGCTATCCTAGCAGTCGAAAAGAGGGTTAACCAAAAATCCACTCTGAATAGGGGAGCGACTCTCGTTTCATCAGGCAACTAACATTGAGACTCGCTCAGCCTTCCTTGACAAGTCGTGCATTTTCTGGTGAATGGAGAAAGAATCCATGGCACCTTGGACAAAAGACTCGACGAAGAAGAGACAACGAGCTTTGTTCGTCTGTCCCGTCGACTTGTTGCACAAAATGTGCACGGAATCAAACATGAAGCACATAGTACCGGGAGTACAAAATTTGAAAGAGCATAAGGTTACATGCACAACCCATATTGAAGTGACACTAGAAAACATACTGGGTTGCTGCCCATGCACTTTAGGTTCGGTCGAATACCTAGGCCACAAGAATATGGTCATGCTCAAGACAAGGTTGATTGTATATATTAACCTAGAAGACGAGCCCGTAGCAGTAGTTGGCTCCGGTTAGTGCTCTTTGTGTTCGGAATTCCGTACGTGCATGGCAACAGGGACGCCCAAATCATCTCGGTAGATTTGCAGCACACCCTTGCACGGAGGAGAAAGTGCCGATGAACGAACACTACAAGCCATCGCAGGCGCTCGGTCGCAGGCGCTCGGAATTTTTTTCTTCTATGGACAACGCATTACTAACAGGTATCGTTTTTAATAGTAAAACATAACCGAAATAAAACAATATGCGATCTATATCTTTTTTATACCGTAAACTCGTGATCACCCCGGTGTATTTTTTCCCGGGATAAAATAAGAAACACACTTACATGATCTAGTTAATGTAGACTGCCTTCTGGAACCGGATCGAGAGACTCGCGCCTGCACTATATTAGATCGAGATAGATTGCACATCTCCACATCGTACTATAATACGCCCTTGGCCTTGCCCCTCACCACACAGGGCACGCCCAGGGCACACCGAAAATACGAAGGATACCAAGCCAAGCAGATCCATCCCGGCTCTAGTTCCCGCAAATCCAATTGGGCGGAGCCAAGTGATTGTGAAAGATCTGTATTCTGGCTGCACATACCCGCGTCGGTGAGATGCATAGTATTAATTTCTGAGACCCGGGAAATGGTCAGAATAAGGGGACAACACATGCTACTGGTCGCTGAGTATGGCCTCCAATTCACAGCTTACAAGTCAACCCTAGTTGTCGTAAAGGATACACGACAACACTCATACTCTGGTGCACGGCACTGAAGCCACAGGTTCATAATGAATTTGCAATGCCACGTGGGATAGAAAAGATGGTCGACAGGCTCATTTTCCAAATATTACATTTTGAGCCACAGCAACGACGGAAAAGTATGTATTTTGTGAGCAACGACAAACCCTATATACTGTTTCTGATAGTTATGTAGTCTTTAGCGTTTTGTGGCTGGCGATGTAAGACGAACGCGGGATAAAATAGGGGAATGTAAACAAAGCAAATTCCAAGTCGCTACCAAAACGTCGGGTCCCAGTGATGCGAGGCCGGCCGCTAAAATTGCCCTGAAACGTCCGCGTAAGCAGCCAAGTTCCGATCGACAGGCGACCCACCCCGCGCACAGCACTGGCGCGTTTCCTAAATTAGTATGTCGTACTGCGCTTTAGGTTTCATCGTCGGCGTTATTTTGTTTTCGTGTTAGTCTTTTGTCCCCATTTCCCACTGTGCCAAAGAGCCCAAGCACGTAATCTTTTTTCCGAAGACATACAGACAGAGACGGGTTGTTTGTTGTACGCAAAGCCTGTTTCTTCTTCTGGGCTTCTGCTGCTTTTTCCTTGCAGAAACCAAGTTTCATCTTCCTTTAGACAGCACATTTGTGCCGCCCCTTTATTCACGATGTCGTGTATTGTAGTATCTATTTTACTTTTGATCCCTCTCGTATGTGGTGCAGAAAAATCACGAAACATCTTTATCTCGCCAAACTTGGAACCTATTTATGGGAGTTAGAGATGCAATTAATATGGGGGCCGAAAGTGAACGAACTTAGACAACAAGCTTGCAACTTGGGTCAAAATTTAAGTAAGGCAGGACAGAGACAAATAACACCATAACGAGAGGCGCAAATTCGAAAGTTGCAGCGCCTTCAACATTCCATCTCATCTCGCATAACATAGAAACGCACATTCATGTTGCCAACTTGTTCCGCAGACCCGCCAACTCCTGTCTTACATCGTGCTCTCGACGCACAACGTCGTCCAAAAGCGAGGAACTGTGCATGCCCTGTCCATATTGCAACAAGAACGAGCTGTTGCTTCCTGACGACGAAGAGACAGATGTCGCCGTCGATGCCGATGCCGACGCGTCCCAATCCGTGAGGCCGACAAAGCCATCACCTACACAGAGGTCGTTCGACACCACCAACGGAGGATGGGGAAAGTAGCTGGTGCTCATTGTTGGCAAGGATTGCTGGTGTTGTTTAGCCAGCGCACTCAAAGTCAAGCTCTCCACTTGAGTGGTGGAGGAGAAACAAGTCTGCGTCATGGCGACCACGTTTGTGAACTGGCATAGGAAATCGTCCGCCAGGCGTAACCCCAGTCCGAGCTGCAGCGCCGGTGTTGAGACAATGGGGAACCCTCCGACAGACACGTCTGGAAAGTGAAAGACCTTTAGGCATGAGAGTGCTGCCATGTCTTTCCACGAGGCCGAGGCTGTCGCAGACTGTAGAGATTGCTTCAAGTCGCCTTCGCTAGTGGATATGAAGCTGTCACAGCTGTTGTGAGAGGGTGGAGGGCAACTTTCACTGCTGGCGATAGCGTCCACAATATGGAATATACGATGGTATACATCCAGCAATGCTGCGTATGTCGAATTTGCGAGGACCACAAAGCTTTCGGCGTCCACTCGGTCGCCGGTCTTGTTTCTTGTGGCGGCAATGTCCTCCGTAAAGGTCTGTGTCGTGTTTTCATTTTGGTCATGGCAGGCAATTTGCACCACCTGAATAAAATTGCGTGAGACAGCAAAAAGGTCTCCCATTGGGAAATATTGATCTTGTGGTGTTCCCGCGGGGGACTGGCCATCACTTTGCGTACTGCCACGGGAGCTTCCATGGCTGCTGTGTGTGACATTCATTCTTTCTAGAATTATGCCGCCGCCGCTTCCCACTGTCGTGATCATATTGCTCATGCCCCATAACTGCGCACTAATATCGCAGAGATTTGACATTAATGGCTTTGATACAGTCTTGCGTGGTATGTGGTCTGCAGCGTGATGCTTTGTCGGGATGTCTTTCGACGTGAGGTGTGAAGAGCTACAATAAGAAGCATCTCCAGAAAGATAATTGTTGGAGCTCACTCCATTTGGGGGTATGTGCGGTGGGAATGACATTTCTGGCATTACCGCTATGCCCGGCACCGCTTCCACATCAACCTTACATCTCAGCTCGTTGGGTCTGGCAAGATCTGTGACGTACGGGCCATGACAGACGGTCGGGTTAGTGACCCACAACTGAGTGAGGTCGTTCTTCAATTGAAAGGTTGAATTTGTGGGCGCGGTACCCAAACCCTGTGACGATTCTGGTATGTTGTCCACTGATCTTGAGATACGATCCCGGCGGAAAAGCATGTTCTGGTCACCCTGGCAGTCGATATGCTGTGGAGGCAGAGCCTGATAGATTTGGTTCCCATCGAATGGGTAGATGAGATGCCCGGCATCGACATTGTGTGTTGGCCACAGATTTTCGGCCATTCCGTTAAAGCTGTACGGGCCAGGATATGGTATTCCTGCCTGTGAGTAAAATGGCATGGGTGATAACCCACCATTTCTTTTTTTCTGAGAGCGGTGATCTTGTTGTGACGTGGACGTGTTGGCAGCAGTGGTGCTGCTGTTTGATTTTCTGAATCGCAAAGATGGACTTGACTTGCACTCCGCCTTGAGTCGTACGCAACGCTCGCAGGGTTCGTTTCCGAGTCGCTTGCAACTGAGCTTTTGGGTGTGGCAGCGATTGCACGCCCTTCGAATGGGTCCTTCTGCCATTGTGCCTTGTGATATGGAAGGTGTGTCGAACAATGCTCGGTACGAGGGAAAAGAAATATTGACAGGTAATTTGAAATGGCATGCCTCGAAGCAATGTGGTTCGAAAATTAAAGACAAATCGATATAAATCAGTCTCGGTGATAAATTCACGTCCGTCTACCAGTAGGTTGAGATCGGACGGGACATCACATACATATATACTCCTTTGATGCTTCCACTTCCTGTAGCCAGCTCGCAGATAACGGAAGAATGCTTATGTGGCACCTTGTAGTGGATGGGAGGCTGACTTGACCTAAGGTGATGGCTACTAACTCGGTAGGCAGCTTGAGACGGGACTTACCTGAAGGAACCATAGACAGCGTTACTGTTCATCATGGTAGGCTCTCAACGAATGGAGGAGCTGCAACAATGTTGAGTCATTAGTGCATTAGCACAACATTTCTCAGGGGTAAAAAGACGCGATGACACGCAGATACGAGAATAAACAAGCGAGAGAGAAAGGAGGAATAAAAGGTAAAACGCACAGAGACCTGCGTTGGCTGTATGCACAGGCGAAGCTCAAGGACTTGACTGACCACGCCAGTCCTTTTTGGGGAATCGTAATCCGATTGCAAATACGCCTCAGTACTGCAGTGTGGTCACTCGACATGCAGAACCTCGGCTGCTCTTTGATTTAGGATACGGTGCCGGCATGGTGGCTTCTGAGACGTGTGGTGTGCTTGTGTGTAAAAAAGCATGGGAACAAGGCCATCAAGTCCAACGATGAAAATGATGTTGGCCTAAATGTTACGCAAAGCTTAGACGATAAACTGCACATCCCAGGGGTGTAATGATCCGTGTTTAATCGAGTTCGTGGATGGCCTTTATGTTGGGACTCATGTCGTGCTCGAGGCGGCACTCCTGTATCGAATGTATTTGTTGTCAAGATATGGTGAGCCTGATCGTTGTATCACGAAGAAGGAACAGATCCTGCACTAGCGTGCATTTGCACGAAGAAAACACAAAAGCGGACAGGGGTTGGGATGCAGACTCGGCTACTTTGCAGTGCAAAATATGGCTAGACCCTTGTCGTCGTCAGGGTTGTTGCTTTTCATGGGCCGGATGCAAATCGAGCCTTGATCGTGTATGAGCGGCTTTTGGTGGCAAGACGAGCCGAGGGCTTGGGACAGGAACGTGCTCGAACGTCCGTGCCAGGCAATATATCTTGTCTGCAATAGATCTGGACGGTCCGGGCCCAAATTTTACCATTTGAACGGGGCAAATACCAGGGCACGACGATAGCGGGGACGGCAACTGATGGAGGCGGTGAAGTGCAGCATCTCGTGCAACCTTGATCAAGAAGATGCAGACAAAACTCTATGAGACAAAAACACATTAGTCATGGCATAAGCCTCGAGACGGCTTCAAGACTCACCACGCCGATTCCAGCCGGGCTACCCAGAAAGGATGAATGCTCCGCACAATACTAGCAGTGCAATGTCCAAAGCTGTCGCAGACTGTTAGTGAAACGAAAGAGCATCCTCAAACTGGAAAGCCGTTCACCGCCATGTTTAAGGGCCTTTCGCCTGATTTCGAAGTTTTGGTGGAAGTAAACTGAACAGTACTTTGCCGCGTGAAAACGCAAATGTCTCCGGGGATGACGGTTGATGTCGTGCTACCCAAGGTAGTGTCTCGAGAAAGCGACGAACCTATCGCGAAGGGATACATTGAGGTAGTGGTGTCGCTGTCTCGCCATTCGTGCTGCTTAACACGGCATACAGGGGAATGCAAACAAATCGACTGGGGTTGAGAGATCCGTGGCGGCGTTGCCTTCGGATAGAAATTGTGCTGTCAGCTAGCCAGAAACCCCATGAGCGTCCATCAGATTAGCTGCAGACTCGCACATTACCCGATCTTGCAGGTTAAAGACGCAGGCTGCATCAGAAGACGAGACGAGATGGGTGGGCAACGCAGAACAACCTACAAATGGGCCATGCGGACGCCAAAATTGGGGAATTCCGACGAAATACAGTGTCGAACCTGATACCTTGTCTTGGATTCGAGGACGAGAGACAAACGCGATGAGCGAGACATTGGCGATATGTGGGCGATACGCTGTTGCAATTGTGCTACATGCCGTCGATAAACAGTCTCTGGGGAGCCCAAGGCGAAGTTCGATGTGGGAAAGACGACGACAAAACGAGGCCAAAAGACGACTTGGGGAAGACAGCGTGAGGGCACAGAAAAACTGATGTACAGTTTCCGAGCAAAGGTACAGAAAGGAAGGTGCGCTACACCAGTCAAGGGCATGTACATCTTTTTGGGAAGTTGCCCCCAGCATTTTCGTAATACGAGGAAGGTGCCCGAGGATGGCCAAGTTCCCACGAAGAACGAGGAGAATTGACCTGCTGAAAACGAACAGCAGAGAGGCACGTAAGAAAACGGCGGCAACATAGGACTTGGCGGCGTCATGGTACTACGCAATACCCGAAGCACGCTGTGAATTGCATTGGGAGTGTTGTACGGCAGACGCAACAATATGTACTTTGTCTAAAGACATGCATCTCGCTACGAATTTCCCTTGACATGAAATAAAGAGAAGGAAGGTGCGAAGATCGACCTTGGCAGATTTTCAGCGGAGAAGGAGCAACCCAAAGAACCGGGCGTAGAGGAAAGAGCGACCGGTACCTGCTTTGATGTGCCCAGCCTTGTCAAGATTGAGACACTGTGCCTTCCCTACAAATCGTACAATTCTTCTTGCCCGTTTTTACATATTTTAGGGAGAAGCATCTTTCGTACATCATATCGAGACCATACAGCGTACTACAATGCACAAAATAGAGGTGAGCTAAGTGGACTGAAGCGGTATGTCCTGTTAGGATTGTAAAGGCGGCAACCGGTGCAACATACTCCCTCGTGGTTTCCTCATTTGGCTGGTTACCTTCGCTGTCGGACAACTGTGGACACGGTGTTGTAAGAAACAGGAAGGTGCAACCAACCACTGACGACCAGAATGCGAACAACAACATTGAGCGATGCACAGAAACGAGCAAGAGCCGAGGGCGGGGCTGCAAACCTGCGCACCTTCCTGTACCATAAGGTTGCACAAAATGCCGTGGACGATGCTGTGTCTCTAAAAGTTCCAAAATGTTTTGCAAATATGTTCGAGAGAGAAGATCTGTCCTAGCAAGCTGAAGAAACAACGCAACGCATATCGGCGTTCTGTCTCAGCAAGTACAATTTCAAATAACAAAGCCACTACCATGATAGCAAAGAGCAAGCACGATAACAGAGAAAGAAACAGAGACAAAAGAGCAAACGCAAGGATAGTTTGGTATCTGTTCAATTAGTTAAAACTTCCCCTGTCCGAATTTGCAATTTACACCTTTCACAGGTCACCCGTCTCAAAGAGCTCGAGGTGGATGCGCTCGGGGGCCACACCCAGGCTCTGCAGTGCGTCGCGCGACTCGATCATGAAGCTGCTGGGACCGCAAATGTAGTAGCCCGTCTTGGCGTTGTCCAGGAAGAGACGGGCCCTGCGCTCGGCGTCGGGCATCTCGGCAATCTTGAGGTGGGTGCCGGTGACGACGGGATCGGTGGCCGTCGCTGTCGGGGTGGTGGCGGGGGCGGCAGCAGCGTCGTCCGCGTCGTCCGCCGTGGTCAGAACGGTGTAGGTCTGGATGCGCTCCGGGTGGGCGGCGCGGAGGGCCTGGACCTCCTTGGAGAAGGGGAGGACGCTGCGCGAGTGCGAGCCGTGCAGCCAGGAGATGGTGCGGCCGTGCTGGGCGGCGGTCTCGAGGATGGCCATGACGGGCGTGGCGCCGACGCCGGCCGACAGCAGGACAATGGGTGCCAGCTCGGCCGTGGGCACGGCTGGTCGCTCCGCACCCTCGGCGGTCGGCAGCGGGGTCTCTTCGACGACAAACTCGCCCTGCGGCTGCGACAGCTCGACCTCGTCGCCCTCTTTGAGGACGTTGTGCAGCAGGTTGGAGATGACGCCCGGCGTGGTCTGGCCGTTGTTGCCGGTGTCGCGCTTGACGCTCACGCGGTAGCAGTCGCCCGAGGGGCGCGGCGCCCGGCTCAGGCTGTACTGGCGGCTCTGGAGCACGCCAAACTCGGGCACGAACACCTGCAGACTGACGTACTGACCGGGCTCGTAGGTCGGCAGCGGCCTGCCGTCGACGGGCGCCAGATACAGGTTCAGAATGCCGTCCTTGCTGGCCGTGGTGGTCCTGTCGCCGCTGTCCTCGTCATCGGGGGCTGCGGCGTACTCGCGGCGCTGGATGCGGAACTTGCGCCAGCCGGCCCAGCCTTTGAAGTTGTCGCGGGCGCGCGCCTCGTTGTACAGGCTCCGCTCGCGGCCGATGAAGACGTCGGCCAAAACACCATAGGCGGCTGTCCAGGCGTCGACAATGGACGGCGTGGCGGCGTCGCCCAGCACCTGGCCAATGGCCTGGATCAGGTACTTGCCGACAATGTCGTACTGGTCGGGCTGGATCTGGAGGGAGGCGTGCTTGTGGGCGATGCGCTCGACAGCGTGGTGGAGACGAGGCAGGTCGTCAATGAACATGGCATAGCCCAGAACAGCAGCAGCCAGAGCACGGGGCTGAGCACCGGTAGCCTGTGACGTAAGACTGAAGACGTTTTTGAGCTCGGGGTTGTCCTTCAACATGTTTTCGTAAAAGACCGTCGTAATGGTGACGCCGTGTTCTTTGAGGACAGGTGCGGTGGCCTTGACGATGGAAATCTGCTCGGGGGTCACGGCCGGGACCACTTTCGAGCCTGGTGGCGTCACCGGACCGTTCGGTTCAGAGACATCCGGGCGCTGGAGTGTCTCGGCACTGGCCATTTTGTCTCGCGGATACGTTTACGGGGTTGGTGATGGAAGACGGATCGGGTTTTCGAGAGCAGGGTATTAAAAAATGCTCCTGGAGATGTTTGCTTGGGCTGTCTCGGTGACGTTGATGAAGGTGATGGTCCGTCAGGGAATCATGTTATTAACGTTCACCGTCAGGGCGGTCGTTACTCTTCTATTTATCCTCGTCCATAATTTAATCTATGGGAGCTTCTAAGACCGGGCCTTGCCCTCTAGGTTTGAAGAATCTGCACCCGAACGGACGGAGAGATGTGGCACGATGACACAAAGAGGAGCGGAACCTAAGCACAGAAAAGAGTGAAACGAGCATCTCCGGCGTTTTCGTGCCTCCCATCCAGTACTTTTTTCGTATGGGGACGCACGAAGAGCGGGAACGGCAACGGGGGCTCATTAACGATTAAAATGGAGCCACCAGGCGGCCGAAATATTATGGGATGTTGTGGTGGTTCACATCATCGGAATCATTACTGGGCGCTTTCAACGCCGTAGCAGTCGTCTTCTCGCCGTGGGGGTAACGGCGCCGACCAAAAACAAAAGGTTCAATGGTCTGCTCTAGTCAGGTACGATTATCGAAAGATCTATGGACGTTGCTTCTTGGTGTGGCAGGCTTTTGGGGTGTAGTCTGTTGGAGTGCAGTTTTTTGGAGTGTAGTTTTCGGAGTGCAGTCATTTGGTGTGCAACCATTTGGTGTGCAGCCATTTGGGGTGCAGCCATTTGGTGTGCAGTCATTTGGTGTGTAGGCATTTGGTGTGCATCCGTGTTTTGGCAGGCAAACGCAAGGCTTCAGATAAAAATTGCAAACAGTGGCAGGATAAGAAATAAAAAACGATCTAAGCCTTGTAACTGCTTCTCCGCGGCGAAAGAGCCCGATAAGATGGGGCCAGGCCAAAGGCTGTCCCGTGTGCCTCTGTCCGTCGCCATGCAAAACCAGACAAAGCATCGGACTCTTGCGTTCCTCTTGAATGCCAACGCACCAGGTAGGCCAATGAGCAGAAAGCGATTAGCAGTAATCGCTGGTACAAATCCTTTGGCTGCTCGCCTTACAGGGACACGAGGCAGACAAAACAAAATTGAGCCAAAGAACGACAACATACGACGTGCGACACATTTTCCGGCATCTCACAATTGCAAAAAATGGCACCATGGCGAAACATTGAGAAAATTTTTGGATGCTAAAAGTGGGCAGACGTTGCTTTTCCTAGCTCCGATTGAGGAATGCTGTTGCAGGGTTTGGACAGCTGCGGGCGAGAGGCAACATCAAACGCCGCGGCGTGGCTCGTCCCGCTTCTCAGCCAATGGTGATGAACGGAAAAGAGAGCGGGCGGAAAGGAGCGTGGAGGAGCGTGGCTGAAAGCTAGGCGAGGACAGAACTCCGTGGCCCGCCAACCATCGAAATGCCCACTGTCAGGTCATAGTTTGTCACTGAAATTGAAGGGCGAGAACAGCCACAAACAGCTGTAGAGTCTAGATGCGGCGAGGCTAGACGCCTGGTCTAGAGCACAAAAATGACTTCATGCCCACACAGCTAGCAAGCGGCGTATGTCGCCCTCCGTATCGCACACCACATCAAACGGAAACCGGGGCTCCGATGGCAACGATCGGGTAAATTCAACAATAAGCATGCAATTGGTGGCGCTAAGCCGGATACGACGTCTCATACGTCTCATGCAACGGGGAGTTGGACCATGTTGAAGGCAAAAGAATGCATCAACACAATCTTCCGCGCCTCTCCGTAAAGGCGCGAAGCCAACAACTTCTCAACGTATCGTTGTCTCGGTCAAGACCGGGGATGCCAACATCTCGCATTTTACAGCGCGTCGTCATACAAACATATACGAAAGTACCCGCGCAGAAATTGGGCTGGTCGCAGAGGTGTACATCACGCCACCAAAGGCCAAGTGCTAGAGCACATGTCCCGGTCCAAAGGAGCCAAGTTCACATCCAACCATAATCTCATATATAGATTGAGGAAAGCTTTGCACCCAACTCCGAGGTATTTGGGTACCACATCTGAGGAAACCCATCGACACTGCTACTTCTCTTACTAGGAACCGTACATGTAGCTCGACCACGACTTCTTGTGAAGAGCAAATGCATGACAGTGTCGTTTCTGTTGACTTTATTTGTAATTTTATTTTCCAAAACATTATACGCAATTCATAAAAATTTTTTTTCCCGGGTGAACTGTATCGTAAAGTAATGGAGTATTCGTGCCGCTGTGGTCCAAGGCCCCCACTGCGTGCTTGCATCTCACTGTGACAACATGATGTATGAATGTTTAGTGTGGCAACGAACATCTCCTGGGCATCAATTTCAGTGCAGTATTTAAATCTAGCATTTCTTTTATATGTGCATATACAAAATACCAATGGGTTTAAAAGAGTGGAATTTTTTTTTAAAAAAAAACGTTTAAGGAAGAAATAACGAAAAAAAAATGTAGACATAGAAATACACTTCAAAATAATCAACTGCGTATAATTTTGTCCATAAAAAGCACGATTTGTATATTCTTTATTCCCTTTTTTCTCCTTAATATAGTTTACTTTTTAACACAGCAATGAAACACAGACGAAAATTATCTGTTCAATCAAAAAGGTATTCAATCCTACTGTTTTTTGACTGTCTCACTTTCACACTGCAAGAATTTTAGACTGAGCTTATGATCTTCCTTTACAATTTGACACGTTTGACATCGTTCGTCCTACTTGCCGTGCTCTTGGTGCTTTACTTCCCTTTGCTTTGATCATCAATATCAAGGACCACCAAAATACAACGCCCTGCGAGTATCATTACTTTTATATCTTTGGCTACTACAAATATCAAATTTTCATTTTCCGCAGGTCGCCCCTCAACATGGCTTTAAAGCCTTAGCACAAAGCAAGACAATTGGAAGACTGTATCATCTCGGCGCCATTCACTTATTGCTTTAAGTAGTGACGGGCGGCCACCTGAATGTCGTACTTTTTCTTTCAAAAAAATAAAAAGAACAACTCTGCATCCCATATCAAAAGGTTCACGGTTTCAGGATGTGGCTGCCCGCGTGCCGTGGTGACATAAACTGGGGGAACGTGAGAACTGTCTTGCACATGTCAAATGTCTTGTCTCACCCTCTTTTGTCTCCGAGGTGGCTGCTTTGCCTTGTAAGGTGCTGATCACTGGCCCTTGCATGCTTTAGGTGATCTCCCTCGCATTGACATTACAAGCTTTTTCTTTTTTTCTTTTTTCTTTTCTCTTCTTTCTTTCTTTATTCCTTTCATTTGTTCCCTTTTTTAACTGGGGTTATGTCACTTTTCCCTGCCTATTTTTATTTTTAACGTCAATGTAAAACGTTCGGTACTTTCTTATTCATATTTCCTTTTCAGAGGAGCCGCAGATTTGTATTTTCCGAAAAATATAGCAGAGCCTCGGCCAATACAAAGTAGCATCTTGCTTTCTTTTTTCATGCAATGTCCGCCCTGTCCACTCTTGTTCCTTGTACAGATACATCACAGCTCTTAATATATCACGACATAAGGAATCGTCTGAACTCCCGTATCCACAACCAACGGCAGGGTTTTCCGTCGTCCTGACCGTGGTGTCCCATCGGGCATAAGTGGTTCTGTGGATTGCAGAAAGGCTGGGAGGGCTTCGCTCCCGCCCTTTGGCTGCAAGACGATAGGGGGATCACCATGGCGCGTAGATGAAAATGGATAATTGCGAAATGCAAATCCACAAGACTGACTTATGCTCTGTCTGCCTTTGGTCTTTGCTTTTCGACTGGTAAACAGACAACGTCCGTCGTTCGCCAAGTGCGCGGGCTGCAATAATGCGCTCTCGGCAAGTGGTATCCGTCCTTTGGGAGTCGTATCGGAGTTGTGAATGTCTTACTTTTCGGCTTTGCTTTCCTTTGGCTCTATTGATTGCCCTGATTCACGTCGTGACCGATGATCTGTGCCTCTCCCTTACTTGAGCCTGTTGTGTTTTCTGGGTCCGCCCACCGACAAGCAAGCCTGGCGCCGTCGATCACAGCATCGCCCACGATACAACCGACCACGGCAGTTGTAAGATGACCACTGCGTTTTGCCTAGCGGGAAACCCGGCGCCGACGATGAAAGTGATGGACGTTGACATGTACCGGTACGTCGAGGTTGGCCTGGCACGGAAGAGTGCGTGCCCTCACTGCCCCGACGACGCGCAGTATGACAATGTTGGTTTCCAGGGTTGTGCCAATTGATGAACAGAGGACCCTGGGCGCTTTCGCATAACCCATGATCCTGACCAGGGCACTGTTCGCTTCCCACTTTAGAACAGCACCTTGGAGGTGCCCAGACTCGTGGCATTATTAAGTATTAATTTATTTTAGGGGGAAAAGGCAGATTCGAAAAGGCAGATTCGCCATTCTCACAACGCATTTTGCTCGCCTACCTAAGTAGGATGGCTGCATTCCCACCTTGACAGGGCTGCTATGCGCTGCATTGCGCCGCGAGCGTCCGCAGAGTTTGAGAAGAGCTCTGTGCGCAACGCTGGGGTTATGGAGCCTGGCTGGAAAAGGTAAATCGATGGTGCTGAGGTTGAAGAGGGCAACTGCGGAATAGATGCGAATGAGACAGATGAAAAAGTGAAATTGGATACAGCGCGCTGCAACGATGTATTTACAGGGTAATGCTTGCTGTCGCTAATCAAGATGCCAACCCTCAGTCGTGAACACTTCTTTTTCTCCCTTTTCCACCACATCCCATGCTTGGCCTTTCTGTCGGGGCATTGGTGGATTCTGTGGAGGAAAAGGACCATTCGCTAGTAGTAAAAAAAACCGAAGCGTTGCTACCATAGCGCCATTTCCCCTTTACGAGATGTACGTGACTTGGAGCCAACGCTTTGGTTTTGTGCCCGGCACGATGGTAGCTCTAGTGGTGGTCAGAAAAGCCAGCCAATCTGTCAGAGGCACCAACTTCCCCCGTTTTAGTTGTATTAGTGGCTGCAAGTCAGGGGCAGACTGGTTTATTGTATCTTATCCGTACTTGGAAACGCGCCAGACCAACAAGTTTATGCACCGTGTGGTGAGTGCTCCTAATTCTCACCAGCAGTGAACGAAGAAGGAAGTAGGAATATTTTGGGGGCGTGTAAAACAAGGAGGAGAAACTCAGAAACATGCTACCAAATAGATGGGAAAAGGATTATGGAGGTCTTGCAGTGGAATGTTTTATCTAGAGATTCTGCAATCCGTTGATGCTCATTGTTTTTAGCGGCACATCTATGGCCAACGGAAAAAATGCTGGTGTCAATCACTGAAACTGCGAATCGAACTCCCAGAATACGACATGCAATCAAACAGAAAATCCCGGCCACTAGGTTCAGTAAACATGATGTTCGGTCAATACTACGGTATTGGGTTGCGTTCCGTAAACGACTGTGTTCAACACACGGACTCGACTGTTGTCTTGGTTTAAGGCTCTGGCTCGCCCAAAATGTAGCGAGCGGTGTCGATCATGTATATACACCTGTCAAGCACAACGGCTCGACGCATATGGCTTACATGCTGGTCCTCGATTACTTGTGCTTGCGTTTAGTCCAAACGCTTTGGTCAGGATTGTCGTCGGCATCAGAATTCAGGAGCAAAAGCAGAGAGAACACGTCGGCAGACTCTTGGAATAGAGACATTAAAAGAGCGAGTGTGTTGTCACTCTCGTGGGATTGTAAGGAGATCCTGCGCTCCAATCGTCTCTCCAACGACCGCAACATACGCTGTTCCGAGTAAGTATTCGAGTCTGCCTCCGGAAGACCTAGGTCTTGATATCTGAACATATGCTGCTCATCAAAATGCTGCCAATATCTTCCCGTTCCCCGAAGGACTTGTAGCTAGCGACGGAGCAGCTGCGGCGCAATTGACGGAGAATAGGGGAGGCGAGAGGGCAAGTGACCGAGGCCCGTCTCAGACCCCGTCTCGACTACGCAAAGAAGCGCCACAGACCTTGCTTGAAATAGGTTAGTCGTCATCAGTCTCGTCATTTTGGGGCCTTTAGTACGGCCTCGCCTCGGGAAACCAATAGGCGATACGGTAGTCTGGCATGCTGGCGGGCAGTGCCAGCCGGATGAATAACGTTCAGTGTGGCAGGGATGGCTTACTTTCGCGGTCGCTTGCAACGGCCGCCACTGTGGAAAAAGGTGGTTTATTTGACTTTTCTTTCCCCTGAGAAGCCGTGGACTAGAAAGCCTCTGCCCAGATGCAATAGCGCACAAGTTTGAGCAGGAAGCAAGACCTGTGCTATGGGCATCTTGGTGGAGGTAGCACACGACGTGGGCCGTCCAGCATCGCCGATGTCGCCAATATCGCAATGGTTTGGGAGCCAAGGCGAGAGAAGGGTAAAAACAAGCGAGAAATGTGGTGTTTTGTCGAATTGACTTATTGCAGCGTGACGGTTCTTGCCCAAGACGCGGTCTTCTGCAGCAACACAGACCACATTCGTACAAGATTGAGCAGACGTCCAAAGTCATGGCAGGCACGAATGGTGCCAAGCGTCAATTCCAAAAAAGGAAAGCGAGGCTGGCCTCGTAGTTGACTATTTGACTATTGTGCAGAATGGAGAAGGCGCCCGAGCGTTATGACGAGAGACTCTCCGGCAGCTGTAACGGGAAGGAACAAACGAGGCCTAGAGCTAGCTCAACAAAATAAAAAATAAAAATAAAAACGCTCTCTTGCTCCCGCTTTTCAGCGGTTTATTGGACTACAATGCTCCAAAACGAAAATTGCACCAAAGTTGCAGATGCAATTCCGGATATAAAAGACAAGTAAAACTACAAGAAGATTTCTGGTGGGCCACAGACCCGGTATCCTGTCCCGCTTGCCTTACCAGCGTACCAGCAAGTCGAACTAATAGAAAAACGTTCTATACTTGCCGTTTTAGGTAGTTGCGACCGCGTAGTGTTGTTCCCTTCAGCACACACTTGGGAAAGCGCACTTGGGACGGCACAAACTTGGTTTTGGCAACTGCCGTCCTTCTACCATGTAAGGTACCCTGACCTGGCCGTTCCTTCCCTTGGCTCGGTGACAAAACTAACGGGCTTCGATTTCGCTTCCATGACTGGGCCGCCTCCTTTTTCGCATCTGTCCCTCGTTTTCCCCTTTCTGTTTGTTGAGACGTTTTATGGGGCTTCACCGAGGCACCTCCTTCATCCCTACGAGACAGCGACAGTTGACACCCTTGTGCGCCTTTTACATCCTTCCCACAGCCTTTCACATCCCCCTGGCTGGCACTCGTTGTCGGCCTCTCTACAGCGCAGGCCCACCGTGTTTCCCCCCAACCAAGCTGTCCAAGCCAACCCTGGCCATCGTTGTTCATCAAAGTCGATTCGGTCAGGGATCCCTCACATCGTCGCAGGTTGCAGAATGAAACGCTACGGGATGTTACTTTGTTCAGGGATCCAGTACAAGTTGGAATTTGCCGTGATAAGGCCACAGCGACTGGAGAAGAATGCAACGCCAGCAGGCCGTTTGCGTGACAGCATATTCGAAAATAGAAGCAACAGTGTACAGCGGTTTCGCAGACGGGGATGCAGCCAGCACGCCCTGTAACAGAGCGAACAGGACCAGAAATGAAACCAAGACGTGGAATCTTGACCTGTCTCCTTTCCGCTGGCCCTGAGGGTTGCCTTCAAGACGGCAGCGATGACTTCACGACGGCCGTGATGTGTCCAAATATGCACAGTCAGATGCGACAATGGAAACATCTTCGGCTAGCAAACGGAATGTTTTCGTTTTCGTTTTTCCACCTTGTCCGTCCCGTTCCTCGCTTGTGAATCCCCCCCCCCTCATTTTCGTGACTGGTCGGGTTCGTTCCGCGTTTTCCATCACTCACATTTTCCCCACAAAATTGAAAGAAGTACCCAAAAGTTGAAAGGCTTGATCAGACTCGACTCCATCTTTTTTACATGTGGGCGGGGAAGGCAGATTTGCATTAACGCTGAATAGGTGTCGCTCACTTTTACACATGCAAAATCCGATACCATAGACCATAGGCTAACCAAGAACAGTTGCCGTGCAGGCACAATACAGAGATGGTAAGAGACAAGCGGAAACTGACTGGCGCTCTCCTCTGTTCTCCCCAGGCCAGCGTTGCATCACACGTGAAGACCAGAGGGCGGTATTATCACTTCTTTCGTCGCGGTTAAGCAGAACTTGTTCTTTGCTTTTGGAACAATATTGGCACATGCATGACTTACAAAGAGACATTGACGGCCAGCAACGAAAGAAGTGAGAATCTTTTGGCAGCCGCAGCCATTGCAAGAGATTACGCCGCTCTACCACGCTTTGTCGCGCCAGCGAGGGACAAGCGGTTTTTTTTTTTTTTTCTGGCTGTGGACGCTTTCGCCACCATCAAGACTAACCAGCACCACTCATCCTGTCGCGAAACTAAAGCAATTTCCTGGTCCTAAAACGAAGTGGAGCTTGCCGCACGTCACGAAAGACCGTTACGGGCCTTTGGACAGTTGTACTGTTGGCACAAACCTGGAGGTAGTGAGTGACAGACGGTTACGGCGAGACGATGCACGAGCGGTTCAACCAATCTACACAAAAAGGCACATCAGTATCGCAAATAACATTTCTGTCAACCACCGAGAGCGAAGGGTACATGCGACGAGGTTAGCACCGCAAGAACCCTGCTCCAAAGAGATACTCTGGAATGCTTCCGGCTGCCATTGAGGGCGGGGCGAGACCACTTTCCAATGACCAGCGGTTCAACACCGCCCTCCCAAACACAGGCAGTCTACAGAGCGCGACATGGGAAGCACACGACCAGTTACTGTTCTGACACCCATGCACCTGCGCTTCATTTGCTCAGTGGCTCTAATGTTGTCTAGTGTTCCAATTGCCCGCCTCCTGTCACGTCTCACGATGGATAGCTGTGGAGTACGGAGTACATTACAACGGTCTCCTGAAGACACAAGTACCGTAGAGGTAAGTTGAATACATGCACGGAGTACAGAATACACGCCTGGTTTCAGCAGGCACCACGACATCGAGACCCGTACGCATGAGTATGGCGCTGTACGACGGCGTCAGCTCATGGCAGTCACGCACATGGCATCTGGGGTATGCGGAGCGAGACCTCCTGCTTTCCCATGTCTTCAGTCAACTTTTTTGTTGTTTTTGCTTCACGGCATCGATTTAGACCTGACTTCTGTCTTCTCATCCCTTCGCGATGATGGGGGTTTTCCCGTTACGTTATATTTCTTTTTCTTTTCTTTTCTTTTCTTTCCTTCTCGTTGCTGGATCTCGGTAGCCTGTGGTAGTCCACATGCCACTCTCAACCTCTGGAGTCTCGTTCAAGCAGGAGTCGTTTTTTTTCTTTTCTTTTTCATCTCGATTTTGATTTTATATGTCATTTTAATGCTTTTGGATCTGTCACTGTTCTCTCCTCTTGTCTTTTGGTTGTCTTTTCACTTTTTCCACACCCCCCTCTCGTTGGAGCCTTCTGCCCGCTTCCCATTCGACCTTTTAGTTTGAAACCCCTGCCACTACTCCGTATCAACTAAGACTAGCTCAAAGTCCAGTTTCTGCTACAGGGAATTGGCGTCTCCAATAGGGGACGTTTTGTGAAGTCGCGATACTTGTGCACATCTATTTGTGTGAGTGGAGACTTGTGCATGCAGGTCCTCACAAGGATCCACGAGGGGAGACCATCTCATAGCTTCTGTGGATGTGCATACGAAGTAGTCTTGGAGCGAGCCAGACTCGGTAGTGCGAGGTACGAGATCCCGAGCATATGTTCCCTGTCTTTGTTACCCATTTTGATTTTCATACGACACCCTTGTTCACTTTGTTCCATTGTTTTGTGTCTTTCTCGAAATACTTATGAACCGTCGAGTGCCCATGTTACATTTTGATCGTTCTGGATCTTCGACTGGCTTTCCTATTCATTAATACAATTTATATCTTGCGGTAGCAGGCCTGGAGTCTCAGCCTGCTCCTTGGTTTCCCATCTTTTTTTAACCGTTATTTTGTTTTTAATATTTCTCTCTTTCTTTGGTTCCGTTTTTTCTGTCCTTCCTTCCGTCCCACCGTCGTGGCATATTCCGAACAAACGCAACAGCACGACGGTAATCATCAAAGGGTGATCGTTTTTGTCCTCACAGATTTTTCGCTCTCCGGTGAGAGCCGGCCCTCTTGCCTTTCACACCCGCCGTGCATCATCACAACAACAACGGTGCATTGCCACTGCATGCCACCTCTGCACGCCAACGCAGCCGAGCCGAAACGGCACAACATCAGGATTCACCATATTATCCCGTCTTATTGAACGGTACATAATTATTCACATACTACACACCACGCAACACACACATTCAACATGAAGATCGTTGCACACATCCTCCCACTGCTGCTGCCAGCATTGCTGATGCCGCAGCTAGCCGCCGGTGCTGTCAACGGCGCCGTCTTTGGCGAGCTGCCGTCATGCGCCCTCAAATGTCTCATCTCGTCCCTGGGCGAGTCGTCCTGCCCCGTCACAAATACGACCTGCATGTGTCTTGACACGAAACTGCAAGACGACTCCACGACATGTATCTTGGCCAACTGCACGGTATTGGAGGCACTGAGTACGTGAGGATGGGGGACGGTGGTTGGGCTTTGTTATGACGGCCCACCATGATGTGAAGCAGACGACAATCACTAACGTTGTATCTCTTACCCACAGGCGCCAAGAACATTACGGCGGTTGGTTGTGACCAGCCCATCCGCAGCAAGAATGCCGTTTTCCGGACCACGTCGACCACGCTCGGCATTATTACGGGCGTCTTTCTGGTGGCTCGTTTCGCGTACCGCATCTTTGTGGCGCGCAGCATCGGCTGGGACGACTGGGTGGCGCTGATTGCGACGGTGGTGGGCGTGCCGAGCAGCATCATCAACATCCAGGGCCTGGCGGCCAACGGCCTCGGCCGCGACATCTGGACGCTGCCGTCGGCGGAGATTTACCGCTTCGTCGAGTTCTTTTACATTATCGAGGTGCTCTACTTTACCGACGTCACGCTCCTCAAACTCACCATCCTGTTCTTCTACCTGCGTATTTTCCCGACACAGGGCGTGCGGCGCGTCATCTGGGGCAGCATTGGGTTTGTTGTCCTCTACGGCCTGACGTTTATTCTGGTGGGCATCTTCCAGTGCCACCCCATTTCGTACTACTGGACCAACTGGGACGGCCAGCACACCGGCCACTGCCTCAACATCAACGCGATCGGCTGGGCGAATGCGGCCATCAGCATTGCGCTCGACTTTTGGATGCTGGCGATCCCGCTGTACCAGCTGCGCAAGCTGCGTCTGCACTGGAAGAAGAAGCTCAGCGTGTGCTTCATGTTTACCGTCGGTACATTGTACGGCGCCCCCCTCCCTGCCCCCGTTCTCCCTTTTATGTTTGTTCGTGTTGCTCAGCACCGGCTAACAATGAGCGCGTGTGTGTAGCGTCACGGTTGTCAGTATTCTCCGCCTGCATTCGCTGCTCGATTTCGCCAACTCGAGTAACCCGACATGGGACAACTACGAGGTCATCAATTGGTCGACGATTGAGATCAACGTCGGCATCATCTGCGCCTGCTTGCCGACGACGCGCCTGATACTCGTGCACTTTTTTCCCCGCGTCCTCGGCTCGTCCAGCCAGAGATACTACAACAACTACTACAACAGCGGCGGGCCCAACGGCAACAGCCAGGGCGGCCCCAACAACAGCCGCGGCGGCGGCGGCGGCGTGTCGCGCGGTGGCGGCGCAATGGGCAGCCGTGCCCGCAGCATCCCGCTCGTGTCGACGACGTCCAGCCGGCACCACAAGGGCACCAACAACACGACCATTACGACCATCAATGCACACGACGAGGAGGACGACATTGGCATGATGCACGACGGGACGCGGTACGGCCGTGGTGGCAACGCGAGTGCCGCGGCGCGGGGGGCACGGGATGGCGCCGGTGCCGTGGGCTCGCATGCACACAGCGCGTCGCATGGTGGGCCGGGGGGCCCGGCGGGCAGTGCCGGGGCCCAGGCGAGCAACGGAATCATGTACTCCAAGTCGTACGCCGTCGAGTACGGCTCGGAGTACAACGACGAGGCGCGGCTCGTGTACGAGCGAGGGCAGCAGGGCAACCACAGCAAAACGGATCTCAAGTCCTCACGAGGAAGCGAGTCGTCTTTGTAACGTTGTGTGTTGCTGCACTGCATGCTTTGTTTGTGCTTTGTCGTTTTGCGTGTCCGTGTTATAGATTGGAATTCTGATAAGGCCTTACGAGGCCGATGGGTTAAGAAAGCGAGGCAATTTTCGATTTGGTCTTTTGGTGTGCTTCTGGGACGAGCACGTCGTTTTCTCTGTTTTTTTTTGTACATACATAGACTTCGGTACATAATTCTGTTGGGCCTTTAGACAATGCCTGAGGCGCCGAACTTGTACATATTGATGTCACTAATCAAAATGATGCATTTAATATGAGTATTTTCACCATATCATTGTTTCGAATTGCAAATCAAGTCTTTGGATCATTCACCCCACGTCCTCTTTTATTTTGGTGGCAAAGCATACGGAGTGCAGCAAAGTAAATTCTCGGCAGTTGATGGGTCCGTGACGTTGAGCACTTACAGCACCCCAAGCCTTCCTCCGCATTGCCTAAAATGGAAGCATTTAATCAAGCCCATTGCAGCGCCATTTATATCACATGCCCAATAGCACGCAGCCTCTACCATAGGCTTTATTTCTTGGTGTCAATAAAGTGTCCTGCGGGAATGGCGAATGGCGCTCCATAGTAATCTGCCACGATTGAAGCAACGGGATGGCCAAGAATCCAAGCGGTGCCGCACATATCAAAACTGGAGACTCCCGTCGTCTTCGCCAGTGTACATTCCATTCTTTCTTTTGCAACGACACAGAAGAGAAGCCAAGACAACATCCACCATTCCTTTTTTCGGCAGAACCGCAACCATGAAGTTTCTCGTCTTCCTCCTGGCTGCCGCCGCCCAGGCACATTGTAAGTACTGCTGGATGTACACCATCGACTTTGTTTTTTTTTTTTTTTTTTTTTTTTTTTTTTTTAGTATTTTTTCCCTTGTTTTGGATCTGACGACCTGTAGACACGTTCCCGCGCCTGGTGGTCAACGGCAAGCCGGCCGAAGACAAGGACTGGCAGGTGACGCGCATGACCAAGAACGCGCAGAGCAAGACGGGCGTGACCAACGTGGCCAGCGCGGACATCCGCTGCTACCAGGCGCAGACGGCGCCGCTGGTGGCGTCGGTGCCGGCGGGCGCGACGGTGCACTACGTGGCCACGCAGCAGGTCAACCACCCGGGGCCGACGCAGTACTACCTGGCCAAGGTGCCGGCGGGCGCGTCGGTCAAGACGTGGGACGGGGCGGGCGCGGTGTGGTTCAAGTTCCACACGGAGGTGCCGCTGGCGAGCGCGGGCGCGGGCGGCAGCGGGGGCGGCAACGCGTGGGCGGCGCAGAACACGTACCAGACGGCCAATGCGACGATCCCGGCGGCGACGCCGAGCGGCGACTACCTGCTGCGGGTGGAGCAGATTGCGCTGCACCAGGCGCAGACGGCCGACGGCGCGCAGTTCTACCTGGCGTGCTCGCAGGTGACCATCACCAACGGCGGCGACGGCACGCCGGGGCCGCTGGTGGCGTTCCCGGGGGCGTACAAGGCCACGGACCCGGGGATCCTGGTGAACCTGGGCCGGGTGTCGTCGACGACGTATGTGCCGCCGGGGCCGCCGGTGTGGCCGGCGGCAGGCGTGACGTCGTAGATGCGGACCAAGGGGGGGTGGCATGGCTGTGCCATATGTGGGTGCGAAGTACATGACGGTTGTTGGAATTTTGGCTTCAATTAAATCCAGTACCACGTAAATCAAATATGAACAAACGTTGGTCTATCACACGCCCATTACAACGCCTTCCATTACCGTCCGCTTCCCTTCCATGATGATGTACTATACAGCCTCTTCACGTTCTGTCAAACCCAACGCCTCTCTTCCACGGACTCGGGCTGTTTTGTCAGTGCCTGTGCGTGGTGTGTCGTTGCTTTCTTTCCCATGCGATGCAGAAGCTCACCTCGAATTATTTTGTGTCCGGCTCAGATCGGCAACAGCACTGTCCACGCCGCGGTACCCCGAGGGTAGCGTCGGTGAGGACATGCTGAGGCTGGTGTATTTGTGGTTGTTGTTCCGTTCCTGTGCCAGTGTTGGCGTCGGCGTGTTGCGTGCGCTGCGGCGGCCGCCAAACCCGTCCACGGGCGAGCCAGGACTGCGCTCGTCGGCAGGCAGCATGGGCACGGACGGCGTGGCGGGCGACCGCGGAACGGCGTCGCGTTCGCGGTTGGGCCGCAGCGAGGACATGGCGGGCGTGTTGCTGCGGCTGCCGCCAGCGTCGCGCAGTTCGCGGCTCAGCGCGCTCGGCGACGGCGTCATGCGGTGGCGCTGGGCGTGCACGCTGTTGCTGCTGTAGCCAGCGTAGCCGGCGTATCCAGTGTAGCCGCCGAGGTTGGGGTGGCGAAAGTCCGAGACGACAGAGTCGGTCTCGTCGGCATCGTCCCGCGTCAGGAGACGATCGCGCAGACCGCCGCCGGCGCCAGGACGGTTGTTGTTGTTGTTGTTGCTGTCGTTGCTGTGGATGTTGCTGTCGCTGTTGTGCAACGCGGCCGACTTGTCTCCGAGAAAAAGACCGCTGTTGGGGGGCAGCGGCGCGGGCGTCTCGCCGCGGGCGGTCACGGCCAGCGCGTCGAGCTCATTGCTGGCGAGGTGGACCTGCGACTTGACAAACGAGGTGCGGTCGTCGGCCATGAACTGGTAGCGGGCATCGGGGTTGTTGCGGAAGAAGATGATGACGGTGGTGACGATGATCATCAGCAGCAGAATCAGGGTGACGGCGGCGTTCAGGACCCAGAAAATCAGGCCGACGATGCCGGTGGCCAGGGCCGGCTGCTTGAACACGTTGGAGAAGATGAGGAGGATGACGGCATTGACAAAGTTGACGACGCAGATGGTAATGTGGAACGAGGTGGTGCTCTTGTCCATCCAGGGCCGCAGCCAGACGGCGCCGACCAGCGCGGCGGCCTCGAGCACAATCAGCCCAACGGCCTGCGCGGTGCCCGACGACTGGGCGCAGCCGATCAGGAGGGCCTTGACGAACGTGTGCACGAGCAGGGGCACGGCAAAGTAGTAGCCGGAGGCGCGGAACTGCACGTAGAAGCACCCCCACTTGTTGAGCGTGCGCGGGTCGGAGAACAAAATGTACGCCGGGTTGCGGTGCAGGCCGATGGACCGCGAGGCGATGCGGATGACGGTGTAGGCGCCGTAGGCCAGCGCGGCGACGGTCGCCACGAGATAGACGACGGCGTCGACGACCTCGGCGGCCGAGTCGGCCTGCGTGAACTCGTAGAGGCTGAACACGGCCAGCGCCGGGAAGGCGGCCAGCAGGCAGCGGAACAGCACGCCCTTGAGGATGGTGCGCCAGCCGTTGCGGAAGGCCAGGGCGCGCTCGCTGCGGCCGCGCGTCCACTGCAGGCGCACGGCCAGCTCGCAGGCGGCCTTGGTCAGCAGGACGGCGAGCGCGGCGGCGACCAGGAGCACGGTCACGAAGCCCAGCACGGTCAGGAACGCGTTGCTCGGCTCGATGCCGGCACGGAAGGCGGCGCGCTGGATGCCGAAGACGACGAAGCTGCCGGACCCGTTGGTCTTGATGGCGCGCTTGGCTTTTCGTGCCTTGTGCACGACCACCGACACGTCCGCCAGCGAGTCAAACAGCCGCGACGGCGTGCCGCCGGTCGCGCGCTGGTACCAGGTCAGCACGCGCTGCATAAAGTCGAGCCGGATCAGCCCCAGCGTCCACTGGAAGTCCTGCGTCCACGCCTGCACAATCGGCGGCAGCGGCATCCCGCAGAGGCCCACCATGGCCTGCGCCTGGAAGTAGCCAAACAGCGCCAGCGTGTGGACCGCCACGTGCGACGCCGCGTTGAAGTGGCCCAGCAGCTGGCCGATGACGGCCGCCGCCAGCAGCGCCGCCAGGATGACCAGCGCCGACGCCCACTGCACGCCCACGAGGTCGACCGTCTTGCCGTTGGACACGTCCAGCTCCAGGCACGCCGCCGACGTGTTGGCCTGGTCGCCCGACGTCATGTTGATGTACACGCGCACCTTGGCGTCCAGGTCCGGGAAGGTGTAGGCGATGCCCGGGATCTGCGCCTCGGCGCCCGTGTTGACGGGCAGGTTGAACGGCGGCGAGTCTGTCTTGGCGGCCACCATCGGGCAGAGCCCGGGCAGGCCGATCTGGCACGGGTCGACCTGCCGGTGCAGAAACTCAAACCCGTACACGGTGATGGTAATGTCGAATACCGCGTAGCCCTCGATCGACGACACGGCCACCATGTGCACGTACGCCGAGCCGTTGTCGGGTGTGTAGTAGATGTTGAGCAGGCTGGCCGTGAACTGCGAGTTGTCCTGGCAGGCGTTGAGCGACGTGGAGCGGAGGATGTTTTCGGCGAGGGCGGGCGTGGGCAGCACAACGGCCAGTGCGGCCACGAGCAGAGAGAGCCACATTATGCGTGGCGTCGCGTGAAGCAAACGGAGACGGAAACGAGTGGATGGTTGGAGAACAAGAAAAGAGCACAGGGTGTCTACACCATGACAGTCGATACAAAAGTGTGCAAGTGACAAGACGACAAGGGAGACTAAGAACAAAAGACCCAACGATAAAACGAATGACGTTGATGAAAGGGACGATGGATGTCGTATGGCGATGATGCAACTCATCAACGTTGCGTGGACACGCACTGAACAAGGGAAAATGGAAAGATGAAAAATCATCACAGACAACAAGGCACAGCGGACAACAGCAAACAGGAAAGCAGGCACACGAACATGATCATCCGGATAAAATGGGCGGATGAACGCAAACCAGGCGCGGCAGGAAGCACGGCCGGATAGGAAAGACGGGTATTCTCATAATCGAATGGGTGCATACGAATATGCCCTTGCGGCTCTCCGTCCGTACGTACGTCATGTAATGCAAGACGAAGTGTTGTTTGCACGATGGCATTGTAAACAGTTGCAAGTATTGATTGTAGCTAGGCCTGGCTTACTTTGTTACATTGCTTGGCGTGATTATAAAACTCGCGATGCTGGCCTGTAGTATTGATCTGGATACACAGCCACAGCGGCTTAGGGCAACAACTCTATACAAATTAGATTGTTGGTCAAACAAAAAGAGTGACAAGTCACGAGTTAACTGAAAACATGAAACGATACGGGTCTGTACCGGACTCTCTTCCCAAATCCGTGCTTTACGTCATCCTTGTCTCAAAGTGCCCAAGTCGCCTTCTGCAAAGCCACTCGCGGCAACGTCTGCGCCGCACTTCTATCCATGTGTTTACATGGCCGAAAGCCAAGGCTACCGGACGGAGAAGGAATCCGCATACACGGTTATTCTTGGCAAAAACATGGACATGTGGAAGTCGTGTTAAGGTAGCCGGTTAAGCCACATTATCCGTTTTGGAGTAGAATTGAGCAGAATTGAGCAGAATTGATTGTGCATCTAGTAGCAAGGGAGAACAGTAAAAGCATCTACAATAGAATCTAAGCAGCGTGCGCCTCCTCCTCCTGTTCCTCCTTGGGTATAGGCTTGCCGTGCAGCCACGGGTGAAAGTACATTTGGTCGGGCGTGAGCCGCATCTCGGGCTCCCACGTCAGGCACAGCTCGAGGAAGCTGAGGAAGCCGGCCTTTTGCTCGCCGTCGACTGTCGTGACCCGGTCCGCCAGAGGTTTTGTCGGCGGCAGAGGCACCGCTCCCTGCCAGCTGCCGTCGTCGCCCCAGTATTTGCTGCTCGCCATACTCTTGTCGCGGAACGCCTTGGGTGGCGGTCCGAGCAGAGCCGTCATGGCCGCCAGGTGGTGGGCGTTGTTTGCTTCGCCGTCGTTGGCCGCGTACACGTCAAAGAGACCCGTGGGCTCCAACAGCGACCACGCGAGCACGCCCATGCTCCACAGGTCCACGGCCGGCCCCCACGGCATTCCGAGGATCACCTCTGGCGCACGGTATTGCAGCGGCATGGCAATGCCCGTGTGCTCTTTACCGATGCGTGCCTGGCCGAGATCGCTAATCGTCAAGGGGCCGGCGCCACCCAGGACATACTGCGAGACTTGTGTGACGCGATCGCCGACAATTTTGCGTGGAGAGGGTTTCGTGAACTCGTTCTCCTCCGTCACGGTCAGGATGGCGTCGTCCGTCATAGCGATCAACAGGTTGTCGGCGTGGAGGTCTGCTATTAGGCGATGCTCAAGTCACGAGAAGAAGAGGAACTAAAGAACGGAACCCACCCGTATGGATAATGTCTGCCTCGTGGAGGAGTGACAGTCCCATCAAAGTTTGTAAAAGTGCCTGCGTTACGAAGATGGTCGGAAGCGCGCCCGTCCGTTGCCGCATTTGCATCGTGGCCAAACTCATGCCCAGCGGCGCCATCACGAACACTTCATGCTCGCCATGTGGACCTTTGAGCATGAACACCTCGTCGATCGCCCGCACATGGCCCCGCCCGGGGTGCGTTTGACCCTCCTTAACCTCGGTTGGTACCGGCCGCCGGAGGTGGTCGTACACGGAACGTTCGTGCTCGAACACGGCGTCGCGGGTGTGTACCTTCAGCGCTTTGTACAGACGTTTCTTGCTAAGTCACGTGTAAGCTTATGTAATCGACATCAAGGGTTTGGGTCGCCTTACTTAAGATCCTTGGCCAACCATACCGTCGATGTCGTGCCGTAGCCCAGTTTAGCCACTACCTGGTAGTGGCCGCCAACAATGTTGCCCAGACGCATTGGGTAGTAGTCTGCGCCGTTGTAGGTGGGCAGCTTCTCCTCTTCGACCAGAAACTCGGGGTCAATGACCTCAAAGCCAGTCTTGGGAAATACGCGCGGCGAGCAGCCATTGCTGGATTCTCGGGGTGGCGGCGAAGGAGAATCGGGAGGAGATGAAGCCATGGCTCGACGAGATGCCAGAAGATTTCCAGAATGAGTGAGAAAAGACCGGGTCATAGGGATTGACCGTCGGGCGAGGGTGATTGACCTGGCCGCAAACATGTTGAGGGGTCTAGTTTGGAGCAAGAAAGAAAGCGTGTACTTCTGTAGGTGGTTACAAAATCGGTAGCGGGGGCAGAACCTTCTTTTCAGGCCTCCCTACGGTTACACGGACCCACACCTTCCCTGTCAAATGGCGAGGCAAAGTCTCCATCTTGAAACTTCACTGCATTTGTGACCAGAGTGTCGCATACAAGTGGTTCACACGCACATCCGTCTAGCACTGTGGGGACACATACGAACGTGATCAGTGTCGAGCTCTATGCTGGTGAGCAGCGGGTCGTCTCCGGGCACATTCACATGAATGGTGCTATCGAATTCAGCAACAGAGCCTCTGGCAGCCGTCACAGCACGAGCAAGTGGGAACCCACTCGGGACAAGGTTGACCAAGTCAACTGGGTCATATATGACACCGAGAAGAAAAAGAACAGGACCGTCCACATTGATGGGGATTGGTGGTTCATCAAGAAGGGCGCCGACAAGGTGTTTTTCTAGACCAATCGGCGCATCGTGCCTGGCGCCTCGCGGGTCCGAGGAATTGGCGGAAGCGATCACTTGGCACAATACGCAGCATGCTGACAGATTAGGCTATTGGTTTGTTTCCTGTTACTTTGTTTACTGTTCTGTCTTTACTGTTCTGTTTTGTGAGGTATGTCAGATAGTTGAACGTATTCATTTCCATTCTGTTGCCATTTTTAGTTGAAATCGCTGTCAATTTAACGATTTGTTCCAAGGGACAACTGGATTTCTTCGTCGGTGCGTGGTGCTGTGTCTTTGTGAGCGTCGGTTGGGCTGCATGCATCGGCGACTTCCAAGTATACGAGAGAAGTGGTGATTGTATATAATGAGGGCACAGGAATACGAGTTCATGTTAGGTTTGTATTTCAGACAATCGGTAGCGACTGAATCCCGTTTTCCAGAGGAGGGCAGCCTTCAGTACTATATATATCTAGCTAATCTCATTCGTGTCCCATTCCTGATTTCATTTTCTGTACAAAATAACCTCTAACTCATACCTATCTCATTCCTTGTCTCACACCGCGGATGAGATATCTTTCTTACTTCTTGATTGGTTGATTCCTCATATGTCCTGTGTTCTGAAGGGCAGCGGTCTTTAGCCACACCTACACCGCCTCTGCTCCTTTGTTTTGGTGGGATAAGCTTGGACTTGGCTCATTTGGTAGTCCTTCAAGGCCGTGAGCACAATTTTTCGCCGTTCGTTGTTCAGTTGCTTTCGCTGCGCCTCGGCAGCCGTTCCCCTTTCCGGCGCAAGACGCTCGAGCTTGTCGCTCAGGCGTGCATATTCCTGCTGGCTCTCCAGCGCTGCCTTGACCTCGGACGGCAGCGTTTGGGGTAGCTGCGCATTCCGCTTCATTGTTGCCGAGCGAAAATCTTGCGTGAGGTCCTTCCTGGGGTTCGTTCCAAGGAAGATAGCTGCGCCGTCAATTGTGCTCATGTCGTCCAGGTAATGATGGAGAAGGACCTTTGGATTCCTCTGGCCGGCAAACTTCAAGACCTGCCCGATTGCCACGCCACTGTCTGATGTCTATTCAGTCAGCATCGGCTTTTCCATTTTGTAAAAAAGGATGCGCACTGCTTACCGTTGGTCTTGACAAGGATCTCGCGACGCGGGGCATGGAGGCCAAGCCAGTGCAACATTAGCTGTGCGTAAAGAGGCGGCGGCAAGCCGCCAGGCCTTCCATCCTCTCCGCCACGGGGTGTTCCGGTCTGGCCACATGTTAGCATTACGTTGGTGACAAAGCGACAGAGGGAGCTTTGTATCGTACTGTTTCTCGTCCATCCCTTTGGAGTGTTCCCTTTTGAATCCGATCTTGAATTCCGGCTCCCTGTCTTTCCATGAAACCATGAAGAATCGAATGTCCTAGGGAGCCGAGCAAGCTGCTGGAGTCTCTTCACTTTCGTCTTTGTGGCTCTTACCTGATACGTAGCCTGGTACACTTCTTGCAACCCAGCTGATGTGAAGCAGTAGATGTTCAACAGATGAGCGTTGTCCACCCGGTAGCCATCGTGTACGTAGTTGTGGTAATTAGAAAATCATAGAAGCTCCTGTATGTGTAGTTCTTGATGGTTAGAAATGTTGTGGGTCGCTTGATGTCTTCGGCACCAACTTTGTCTTTCAGCTCGCCTTGGATAAACTATTTCATTTTAGCTATGAACACCGGCGTATATGCAGTCCATATCAAACGTGCCCCATTCCTGTCCGGAAACGCACCAAGAAGCTAAAGCTAAGCGCGGAAAATGGGAATGCGATGACAAAATTGTCCGTTTGTTTACGGTTCTATCCGCCACATGACGGCGGTTCCGCTGCTCCGTACATGGATGTGGCGAAATAGGAAGAGCATTTTGCATTTTGCCAATGTCTCTGTCCTTGCTGTGGCTGGACAGATAAGTGGACAGATAAGGGCGACATTCTGAGCCAAGGAGCAGCCAAGCAGCCGCCAAGAAGACAACAGCCTGTGCAGCGAGGGACCTTCATATCAGCCTCTTTGCAACGATTCGTCTTTAGATTCAACTCCCTACACGCAGTCTCGCGTTGGTCATATTCCGCTTTGCCTATGGCGTAGATACAACGGCACGCCTACTTTGTACTCTACCTTTTCTTTCTCCCCGCTCCGCACCGACTCTTCTCCACTCGAATTGCAGTATCCCCCGAGCCCCATGCAAAGGTGTTTGTTTCTCGTCTTCGCATATCTCATGTGCAAATTATATTGCGTGCTTGGTATTTCCGTGCGTGGCAACAGCTGTTTATCCAACAGACAGAGTTTTGTTGTGCCGCAGCGAGAACACCTCCCACATTTCTCTACACATATAAATGAGGCCCAGGACATGCCCAGAATATGCCGAGAATCTGCCCAGACACCACATATGATGCCCAGCCCTAATCTCGACCACTGACCACGTTTCGCTCTCGCTTCCTATCTGTGTAATTACGCAGTCGGTTTGTGCTGTACTTTTGAACTTCCTATTTCGGCAGGAGATTACACAATTGACCTTCATCCCTTTTGTCATGTTTTTGTTCTTTTCTCACTGGATCTTGACTTGGCCTGTTCATGCAGCCCCTTCTTTGGTACTTCCACTTCGAGTTATCTATGCAAACAAAGCACGAAGGGCACTGACATAAGCATGCACCAATAAAATCGACCTCAGAGCAGAGCTATGCTTACGTTCACAGTTTACTCGTTCGCAAACGTGAAAATCTAATAGACTTATATGCGCCTTGCAAAACGTGATTGGTTCTCTACCTACAAGCACAGCAAGATTGCGACCATCGGCAAACAGACGATAGTCAACATAATTTGACCGTACAACGAAGCTCGTAACTACGCCGTACGCATTCTTCCCCATCTGCTTGCCTCCCTCGTGTTGTTTCCTGGTCGCATTGGCTGCATCTTGGCTGCATCTCCTATCTAGCCCATCCAGCCCATCTCGCCCTATATGCCTGCTTTGCCATCCGACGCCCGTGTCCGTATCGTCATGGTCGTCTGTGAGCACGGAACGCCTCTTTCTATAGCCCCCTATACAACCTTCTTCGGCGTTTCACACGTACCGCATCGGCGTAGCATCTGGGCATATGTAGCCAGTGAGTGATTAATTATCTGCGACCATGCGAGGACATCTGTGTGAGCCGCCACATAGCAACACAATCTGGCCACAGATGCTCTCCATTCATCTACTCAATTTTTCCATCTCATCCCCTTCCTCCACACCTGAATTAAAGATACCTTCCGTTCTAGACCCTATCCCGCGCCACCAACCACCCTTCTCTGGCATTATCCACCCGCACGTGCTTCCCCATACTTTTTGCTAATTTATATTATTCGCGCTGTTCACCTTCTTGTCTATCTCGCATCCGCGGGCTATTACTGCTGCGATACGGCCCTACGCGTCGACGAGCGCCTTCCTTTCTGAACCAAGTGCTCTTGGCCTTACGGCTTCATCCACAATGGCCACACTCAACGATCTCGTGCTCGACCTCCCTTCTCTTGGCCTCCGATGGCGTCTTTCCTTTTTGTGCAATTCTGGTCCTTTTTCTCTGATTCGTGACTCCTCCCTTTGAACAAGGTCGTCCATCGTATCTTCCATCTACTACGCCCTACGTTACCGGTCGAGCATGGTCCTTTTCGTCTATTTAACCGAAGCTTGTCTCCCGTGCCTATTTTTCTAGTCGTTTCTTGTTCCGTTTCCTTCGAAGCTGAACATCACGCAACAACGCTGTCCTACATCTCGGCTTGGTCATATTGACACATCCAGTATCAAGAGCAGTCACCACCAAATCAGGATGACCAGCAAAGGGGTATTGGAGCCGGTGCCGGCGCCGCCTCTCGAGATTGTCGAGAGCCACAAGCCCGGCTTCGACGAGAAGCATGACGTATGTTCCCATATGAGACGTGGTGCCAATTGAACACTGGGATCCTCGTCGTCCTACTGACACGAACAACATCTAGCCCGTGACCATTGACGACGAGCTTCACCCGACAGACACCAACGTCGAAGAGTGCGTCTTGCTCTATAATTGGATCCGTAGTCACTGTCACCACTAACACGTCAGCACGCTCAATGTCACCGAGGGCGATCTGGCCGAAGCCAAGGCATTGGCCGGCCAGATGACACTGGAGGAAGTTCGGGTGGTGAGTGGCAACATGCATCTTGTTGCTTCATTCTTACTGTGTGTGCTTATACTGACAATCCAGCTCATGACGGGTGTGTACAAAATGCACGAAAACGACCCCAACTTCCCGCATCTGGCTCTGCGCAAGATCCACAACTTTATCAGTAGGTCAACAGAGGCTCTTATCGGCTCTATCGGCCCTCCTCCCTCGTCGACTGCTGGCCACTCACACCGCAGACAACCAATACGTGTTTGACGAGCCCGAGAAGCACGCCGACCTCATCTACGAGATGAAGGTCGAGGCCGCCCTCATCACCAACAACAGCCCCTACGCGGAGGTGCGCGCCGTCGTCAGCAACCAGGACGACACCACGACGCCCGTGTCGACGATCCGCGCGTGGGTCATTGGCATCGGCTTCTCGGTGCTGCTGGCCTTTATCAACCAGCTCTTCTCCATCCGCCAGCCCCAGATCACCGTCCTCAACAACGTCGCCCAGCTGCTGTCGTTTCCCATTGGCAAGCTGTGGGAAAAGACCGTGCCGGACTGGGGCGTCATGCTGCCCGCGCTCCTGGTCGGCCGCGACGTGGCCGGCACGCCGGCGGCGCGCCTGTCGCTGAACCCGGGCCCCTTCAACAAGAAGGAGCACATGCTCATCACCATCATGGCCAGCGTCGCCTACAACACGCCCTACACGGACAACATCATCTGGACGCAGTACATGCCGCAGTACTTCAACCAGGCCTTTGCCGGCCAGTTCAGCTACCAGATCCTCATGGCACTGTCGACCAGCCTCATCGGCTACGGCCTGGCCGGCCTGGCGCGCCGCTTCTTGGTCTACCCGGCCTACTGCGTGTGGCCGACCAGCCTGGTCACCATTGCCCTCAACGAGGCCTTCCACTCGGACGACGCCGGCCCCGTGACGACGCCGTGGCGCTCGGTGTGGCGCGCCTCGCGCATCAAGTTCTTCCTCATCACGTTTGGCCTCATGTTTGTCTGGTTCTGGTTCCCCAACTACATCTTCACCGCCCTCAGCACGTTCAGCTGGATGACGTGGATCGCGCCCGGCAACCTCCACCTGAATGCCTGGGCCGGCGGCAACCGCGGCCTGGGCCTCAACCCCGTGCCGACGTTCGACTGGAACATTGTGACCTTTATGTACGACCCGCTGATGGTGCCCTTCTTCTCGACCATCAACTCGTTTGCGGGCGCCCTGCTCGGCTGCCTCGTCATCGGCGCCGTCTGGTACGGCAACGGCTACCACACGAGCTACCTGCCCATCAACTCCAACCGCCTCTTTGACAACACGGGCAGGCTCTACAACATCTCGCGCATCGTCGACGACCGCCAGATCTTCTCGCAGGCCCGCTACGAGGCGTACTCGCCCGCCTACCTGGCCGCCGGCAATCTGGTCGTCTACGTCTTCTTCTTTGCCATCTACCCGGCCACGCTCGTCTACATCGGCCTCAACCACCGCTACGAGTTTGTCATGGGCATGAAGAACGTCTTTGCGCACGCCAGGCACATCGTCCGCCGCCTCTACTCGCGCGAGGCTCGCGCCGCGTACCGCACGCAGCGTGCCACTGGGGGCAACGGCGGCATCGTCCAGGACGACGGCGGCAACAACGCCTCCAGCACGTACCAGGACGTGCACAACCGCCTCATGGCCGCGTACCCCGAGGTGTCCGAGCTCTGGTACATGGCCGTGCTGCTGGCCGCCGTGGCCTTTGGCGTCGCCGGCATCGCCGGGTGGCAGACGTACACGACGCCCGGCGTCGTCTTCTACGGCATCGTGCTGTGCGTCGTCTTTGTCATCCCCGTCGGCATCGTCAAGGCCATGACGGGCATCGAGGTCACGCTCAACGTGCTGGCCGAGTTCATCGGCGGCAGCTGGTCCGGCGGCAACGCGCTGGCCATGAACTACTTCAAGGCCTACGGCTACGTCACCTGCGCCTCCGCCCTGCGCTTCTCGGGCGACCTCAAGCTCGCCCACTACCTCAAGATCCCGCCGCGCTACACGTTTAGTGCTCAGCTCGTCGCCACCGTCGTCTCGTGCCTCGTGTGCACCGGCGTCCTCAACTTCCAGATGAACAAGATCCCCAACGTCTGCACCGAAGCCGCCCCCAACAAGATGACCTGCCCCGGCATCAACACCTTCTTCACCGCCGCCGTCCTCTGGGGCACCATCGGGCCCCAGCGCGTCTTCGGCCCCGGCGGCCAGTACACCGCCATGCTCGTCGGCTTCCCCCTCGGCGCCCTCGTCCCCGTCCTCTTCTGGTGGGTCCAGCGCACGCTGCGCGCCCGCGACGAGGCTCGCGACGTCGACGCCCGGACCGGCCAGCTGCGCGCGTCCAGCGACGGCGCCGTCGCCGGCCGCAAGGCCACCCTCGTCCGCTGGGCCCGCCAGGCCCACCCCATTGCCTTTCTGGCCGGCGCCCTCAACCTGACCCCCTACAACATGATGTACACCTGGCCGACGGTCCCCGTCAGCTTCGTGTCGTGGATCGTCGTCCGCCAGCGCTTCCTCGCCTTCTGGTCGCGCTACAACTACGTCCTCAGCGCCAGCTTCAGCTCCGGCGTCGCCGTGGCCGGCATCGTCATCTTCTTTGCGCTGCAGTACAACGACATGGAGCTCGACTGGTGGGGCAATAACGTGGTCGCCATGGGCTGCGAGGCCAAGTCGTGCGTTCTGAAGCATCTGGCCCCGGGCGAGCACTTTGGTCCCGACGTCGGCGACTTCCATTAGGGGACGCTACAGCCAGATGGGCTTGATTGATCAGAGGCTGACGAGGGACATGGGAATGTGCTGAGTGGTGACGGATTGTTGTGTAATTCGTAGGTCGTACGTTGAAATGAGCTGGACTCTTGCTTTTTGAATGTGTTTTTCTTGTCGTTTTGTAAGGCGTCCGCTCAAAAAACGCCGCTCGTAAACAAGGGAATTATCAAGTCACAATTAATACAAAAAAAGGAATGTGAGAACACATAAGAAACGACGTGCACAACAATGCAAAGAAAGAAAAAAAAACACTGTCCATCGTCAGCCTTCCACCCTCCGCCTCTTCCTCGCTCACCCTCGCTTGATCCCTTGCTTGGCCTTCATCTGCTCGATCCGTGCCTTGAGCTGGTTAGTCACCTCGGCTGCCCGTTTCCAGCTCTCCTGCCCAGCCACAGTGCCGCCGCCGCCGCCACCTCCACCTCCGGACGATGGTGCGCCGCCAAGGCTGCCCGTGCTGCCACGGTCTCCACCACCACCACCACCGCTACCACCGCTACCGCCCATGCCAAAACGGCCGCCGCCAGCGCTCGGCGGGCCGCCGGGAATATCGTCTGTGCCCGACGCCAGGTCCCGCCGGAACCCGCGGGCAGGGCTGCCGCGTCCACTGGCGCCTCCGCCGTACCGCAGATCCGGGCTCAGCTTGCTCCGCGGGTAGGCGGCGGCCAGCTCGCCGTTCTCCTTCTCCTCGGACATGGTGCTCGCGTAGCTGATGCGGTTGCGGCTGGCGCTCGTCGGGTAGGCGCCGTCGCGGTAGATGCCGGCATCGTCGTGGGTGGGCGAGGCGAAGCCGGGACCGGCACCGGGGCCCGGACTGGGGCTGCCTACGGAGGCACCCGCACCGGTACTCGCGCCCGCGCCGTTGACCAGGGCCGCCTCGGCCTTGTTGAGAGCGCGCTTCAGCCGGTCCAGCTCGCGGCGCAGGCGCTCGTTGGTCTGCTCGGCGGCCTCGGCGTCGCTGCGCGCGCGCACGAGCTGCGTCTCCTTGGCCTTGATGCTCAGCATGTTGCGCGTGTGGTCCTCGATCAGGCCCGCGTTCTGGTTCTTGAGCTCCTGGATCTCGGACAGGAAGCGGGCGCGCTCTTGCCGCGACTCGTCCGCGTTGCGCAGCAAACGGTCATTGGCCAGCCGCAGCTCTTCGAGTTCGGCACGTTCGACGGCCATCAGGCCGGACATTTGGGGTGTGGGCGACGGCGGCGCGGCGGCAGGGGCGGCGGCGAGAGCGGACGGCTTGGCCAGTGACCGTGCTGCGAGGCCCGGCCGGCCGAGGCCGAGGCCGACGCGCGGTTGTGGGGCCGGCGTTGTCGGGGCCGGTTCGGGTTCGTCGTAGTCGAGGGGTGGCGAGGCAGGGGCGGGCGGGGGCGCAGCGACGCGGCGTGGTGACAGGGGGCCGGGGCCGGCCAGCGTGCGCTTTGTTGGCGGCTTCATGCCGCCGAGACCGGATGGCTTTGGCATGCCCAACTTGCCAGCCGCAGGTCGTGATGGTGCCGCTGCTGCTGGTGCTGGCTCATCTCTCGCTGCAGCTGCTGCTGCTGCCGCTGCCGGCGCCGCCTTCTTCAGTGGTGAGGGCCCCTTCTTGAGGCCGCCGCCCATGACCTTCTTGGGCGGGCCGCCCGGTGCCCGTTGTGCCGGGGGCGGGGCCACGGCCTTGGGCTTGTCTTTGGCCTTGACCTCGGCGGTCTCGTAAAACTCCTTGATCTTGGTCTTGCGGATGTCGTCGAGGCCCTCGAGGTGCGGGTTCATGCCGCGCTCGCCGATAATCTTCATCACGGTGCCCAGGACCTCGGCGCCGCCCGACCGCAGGCCCTCGCTGCCCTCGGCCAGCAGCTTCTTGGCCGCCTCCACAATGGTGGCAATCTCCTGCTTGCTCGGCACGGTCCGCGTCGTGCGCAGACACCGGATCAGGAAGCGCATGGTGCCCTCCTTGACCTGCGGGTTCTTGTGCGACAAGAAGGTGCAGATGTCCTCGAGGCACTCGCTCAGGTCGGTCGCCAGAAACACCTGGTCGAGCGCGGCGCCCAGCGCGTCGGCCACCGCCTGCTTCTTCTCCTTGAGCCGCTCCAGGATGGGCTGCATGACCACCGAGCGGTACTTGCCGTAGCCCTTGCGCAGGCCCTTGGCGAGGACCTCGATGCACTGCGCCGCCTGCGTGACGACGGCCACGTTGGCGTCCTTCATGCACTTGGCCAGCCCGCGGTTGACCTCGCCAAAGTCGCCGTCCTTGATGCGCGGCACGTTGAGCACGCCGTACAGCGCCTCGACGGCCTCCTTGCGGTCCTTCCACTTGGACGACGCCAGCTTCTCGCTGAAGTCGCCCGGTATCTTTTTCAGCACGTCCTGCGGCTCCGCCAGGTCGAACGCGTCCACCTCGCCCGGGTCGTCGCCGCCGCCGTCGTCGCCCGCACCGCCGTCGTCGTCCACGTCGCCGCCGCCGCCGCCACCCGACGCGGCCGCGACCTCGCGCGCCGCCTGCTGTGTGCGCAGCAGCCGTTCCTGCTTGGGCACGTCGTTGGCGGCCTTGATGGCCTCGAACTGGGCGTCGAGCTCGGCCTGCTGCGTCGGCTTCAGGTCGCCCCAGAACATGGGCTTCATGGCCTCGCGCAGCCAGCGGTAGAACTCGACGGCCAGCTTGGTCGCCTCGGCGCGCACGTTCTTGTCGGCGTGGCCAAACGCCTTGGGCAGCAGCTTGAGCACGGGCTTGGGGTCGACAATCTTGCAGCCGTATGCGTGGTAGATGGCCGTCAGCGCCGCCAGGCACGCGGCCACGACCTTGGGCTGCTTGGCGGCCAGCGACGGCAGCATGTCCTCGACGACGGGCGCGGCGACGTCGAGCTCAATGTACTGCAGCAGCGCCTCGAGCGCCGAGGCCTTGGTGGCGGCGCGCGTCGACGACAGGCCCTTTTCGACGAGGCTGCTGACGGTCGCGCTGCGGGTGCGGACGCTGTTCTCGCGGCCGCCGTACTGCAGGAACGCGACGAGGGCGGCAATGCCGTCCTGCTGGGCGGCGACATTGGAGTCGGCGACGGCGCCCTTCCACAGGCTCGCATCCTGCAGGAACGGTCGGAAGGCTGGGTCGGACTCGTCGGGCGTGCGCTCAAACTGCTTCGCGGCGTCTTCGTAGGCCTGTTTCCGTACTTTCCAGTTCTGGCGGCGTCAGCAACCAGACCCTTTGCCTTGACTGCATCCCCTTCTCTCCCCGCATGCCTTGCTCCTCTCACCTTGTGCACAAATCGGTCCGGCAGCGGCAAGGAACTAAAGTCCTCTTCGGGTTCCGCCATGGTGTTGTGTGGAAAGGGGTCGAAGGTGATTTGTACTTTGTCGGTCTGCCCCTATGTCGTGTGCAGTGTTCGAATTGATTGCATGGGTATGTGTAGGGGTATCTCTATGCGTATGGGTATCGTCGTGCCGTCGTCGGTCAAACGTCGTCTCAAAGGGTTGTGCAAGCCGTTGTCGCGAAGTCTCGTCGCCAAAGTTTCGATTTGTTGTCGCGTCTCTGAATGTGGTTCGCGGTTGTGGCTCAGGCACCTGCCGCTCACAAGCACCCAATGCCCAAAACCCACCAAAATGTTGGCGGTTGTTTCTCCCGGCGTGGGGTAATAAACAATGGGCCACACTACAGTCTGCTGCCCTATGCACGGCACGTGATATAACACGTGCAATTAGCCGACCAAAACTACCCCTATTGTCGTCAGGGGCAACACCTCTCTGAGCCAATGGGAGCGACTGTCGAAGTGAAGCACTAACCAGAAAGAGTGGCCACCAAATCTACAGCGCTGACTTTGGCTTCAGGGTTCAATGTCGTCAACAGCCGTGATTGACGCATGAAAGATGGGAGGTTATGGGTGTACGAGTTCAATTTGGTCTGACTTTGTCTACCGGATATCCATTTTGATAACGTGGTGTAGTTGTGATGGGAATCTACATTGCTGCACGCTGCCAGCGGGTTTTGTGTTTGAAGTTGTTCGCCAGGTCTTCAAAAGTCATTGGCCTCCGGTAGACAAGAGTTCAATAGACGTCGCCCTGGTCTATTCCTAATGTACTTTTTGATTTGGGAGAGATTTCTTTTCTTATATATAAATATGTTGTATTGTTGGTATTTTTGGGTTTAATATGTCTTTTTTTTTTTCGTCGTTTCATTAAAATTCGCAGTAAAAAAAATAAGGAATAATATGTAACGATTTAGAGAAGACGAAGTCAGCCGAGATTCGAGACAATAATATCACGTCAAGAAAAAAAAAAAAAAAAAAAAAAACGAAACGACAATACATTTAGATCGAGTGTTTCTTTTATGTTTTTACAAGCGACATATTTGACTGATTTTGTAGGTCGAATGTTTCCTCTGTCTCTCTTCTGGGGCAACAAACAGGAATAGTGCACACTCATAAACCCATTCTTCGTTCATGTTTCTTATCGGGTTGCGTAACAAAATCAATCCTCCGCCCATCAAACACATGCAAATGCCATGCCCTCTGCGTCGTGTGTTCCCTCCCGATCTTACGACACTATGGACTCTCTCGAGTCTGTCATGTCCACACGGATCTCTCCCTTGCCGACGCCCCGGTGCCTTGGGCAAGGTAAAGTGCGTGGCAAGGCACGACATGTGCCATCCGCTGCCTTGTCTTTGCCTCACCTCAAAACCCTTGATCTGAGGGCGACCCACCTCTCTGACGACGAATCAGCGCAGGTACGACAGCCTACATGACTCGTACCCTGTCTGCTGTCTCCTCCTCCCATGTAGGATATCAACCGGCAATCGGGCTGGCCAAGGGCTGTCAGCATAACGCACATCGCACGCCCTGGGCGCGACATGTGTCGTTGTCTGTCATTGCGGCCGTTTTATCTGCATACGGTGGATGTCGTACATGACACAATTTCGTTATCTTTGGTATGCTCGGGATGCCAAACGTTGCTTTAGAGGCAATGACGACAGCCATCCGTAACCAGTCGTAGCCAGTCGTAGCCAGTCGGAGTGACGCATCGACGGCTGTGTGTGTTGACATATGTCATGTCGTGGGGCACGAAACTCGGTCATGTAAGCGTGTCGTGCACTGAGAGCCGCGAGCTAGCCTGGTTGACATCATTTTAGTGAGGGGATCTGGGACCCTTTCCGCGATGCCGCCATTCTCTAGCGCGATGGTGAATTTTGGTGCCTGTAAGTCGCATTTTGCAGTGCATTTGGGTAGCGCCTAGACCACGTCGACGTCCGGCGTGTAGTCGCATTGCCATGCGGCCAAAAAGTATAAAGTAAACATGTAGGACGACGTTGGGGCAGCGGAGGAAGTTGTACTGGATAGGCATTATCAGCATTGCAGAACACACACAAACACATACACACAACATACAACATGTCTGCCACTGCCACAGAAACCCGGACGGAGGCGGTCCTAACGACGCAGGTGGAGGCGGGCTCTACAGCGGCCCCGGCACCCGTGGAGGCCCCTGTTGAGGCCCCTGCAGCTCAGCGCAAGCCGCTGGAGCTGACGGGTGCGCTGGAGCAGTTCCAGTACGAGGAGTCCACGCCTGTGATTGGCCGCGAGTTCCCGTCGGTCAACATTGTCGACGACATCCTCAACGCCAAGAACGCCGACGACCTGCTCAAGGACTTGGCCATCACAAGTAGGTCTCCGGGTTGTGTTGCAAGTGTTTTTTTTTGCAAGTTTCCGTCTGCGGTTTCCGTCTGCTGACCACCCACGCCGCAGTCTCCCAGCGCGGCGTCGTCTTCTTCCGCAAGCAGGACAACCTCACCAACGACCTGCAAAAGGTGCTCGTGCAGCGCCTCGGCGAGATCAGCCAGAAGCCCAAGGAGTCGACGCTGCACATCCACCCGCTGCTCAACAGCACCAGCGAGTTTGGCGTCAGCGACAACGAGATCAGCACCATCTCGTCCAAGGCGTTCAAGAGCTACGCCGAGGCCCAGCGCGACCGCGACGACCGCCACGGCGGCGCCGCCACGTGGCACTCGGACATCCAGTTCGAGCGGTTCCCGGCCGACTACACCAGCCTGCGGCTGACGGAGCTGCCCAAGACGGGCGGCGACACGCTGTGGGCGTCGGGCTACGAGCTCTACGACCGCTTCAGCGCGGCCTACCAGACCTTCTTCGAGGGCCTGACGGCGAACTTTGTGGGCGACGGCTTCCTCAAGGCGGCCGCCGCGCGCCCGGACAAGTTCCAGCTCTACGAGGCGGCGCGCGGCAACCCGGCCAACAGCGGCGTCGACCTGGAGGCCGTGCACCCGGTCGTGCGCACGAACCCCGTGACGGGCTGGAAGTCCATCTTTGCCATTGGCAACTTCCCGAAGCGCATCAACGAGCTCAGCGCCAAGGAGAGCCGGGAGCTGCTCGACCTCTTCTACAAGCGCATCGAGGAGAACCACGACCTGCAGGTGCGCTTCAAGTGGCGCAACCAGAACGACCTGGCCATCTGGGACAACCGCAGCGCCTTCCACAGCGCCACCAACGACTACGACGGCCTCGGCGACCGCTTCGGCCACCGCGCCGTCGGCATCGGCGAGAAGCCGTACCTCGACCCCAACAGCACCACGCGGACGGCCAGCCTGGCCAGCAAGGCGCAGTAGACGACGGTTGGCGGCATGCGAGGAAGACACGTACCGTATAGAACATATAAGATAGCCGCAAAGTGTAATTTATGATTTTTTAAGAGCATTGACTGTCAGAGTCGCTGTTACGTCTCTGGATGCAAATGAAGGACGAGGACCGCAGCGTTAGATCATGTTCTTCTCGTACTGTGACAAAGTGGTGATATGTACTGCCAGATACGGGAAAGGAAGCGAACCTGGCTGGAGTCTGTTTTGCGTCAGTCCAGCGACTGTGGCATTGTTCTGTCTCGGGGAGACCTCTTGGATCAAATGAGATACAGCGAAATGAGACTGCAGTCATCGTCTTTGTTTTTTCAGTTTCTTATTTTAGAGACGCTCCTTTGGAAAGACTTGTTTTTGCAATTCGCCGCATAAGCCCCATTTTCTCACACCTCTTTTGGCCCGTCCTCGTTGCCACTGTTAATTCTCGCATTGACACCCTCTCTGTCAATACGAGGCGGACATGACGTTGCAGGCCGCCAAGAGGAGATCGACGGCAATTGAATGGCCCCAAGTCCACCAAGTCCACCAAGAGGACGATTCTGGCTTAGCGATTTGTGGGGAACGGACGCGCTGTGGGTGTGCTGGGGATGTTGGGAATGCGCTAGGACTGCGCCAGGATTCGCTGTGGGTTCGGTGACTTCGCTGCAAAGGGCCGGTCGAGGACGCTCGTTTGCCAGCGGCGTGCTGCACCACAATTCGTTGGCAATACGTAAACAGGATCCCCGACGTAATGGCGAGGCAGACTGGTCGTCTAGTTGTTTGCCTGTGTGTGGTTGGAGCCCTGCAAGATGCCTGGCGTAGCCAATCTGCTGTAGTCATGGACGCCGCTATGGAATGCCTGAGCTCTGTTGTATTTTTAGAAGCGGTGACAGCGCACCGGCCACCACTAAACCACCACCTTGCGGCAGACAGCCGGCGGAGAGGGGAGCGGTAGGGCTGAAGCGACGAAAAGCTGGAGCGCGGAGGTGGACATGCGGCAGCATAACGATATGCAACGACGCGAAAACAACGCATCTGTGCACAAATACGAGTCATGTGATGCTTGGCGGTCGGTATGGCGAGGCAGATGCCGAGGGATTGTCTGACCAGCACCAAACCAACTCTGCAAACATGACTCGAGATGGGTATGACGACGGCCACTCTGTCGTACCTTGGTCAGGATACCCGTCTTTGATTCCATCGGTCAGATGTCAATCGTCAGATTCCAATGGCCATGATACTAACCATATTATGACGTCTCCTTTACGTGTCCAGCTCGTGTACAGAGACGGCATCCTGGATCGACAGAGAAGGCAAAGCGCAAAGCCTACGAGACAGCCCAGTGAGAAGGCAGAGTAAAGAACGCAAACAGAAAATTACGGCAAGTCTGGACAACGGACAGTGAACGTGGTTGGCCAGCACATAGCATCTCGTATTGTGCCGCACGGGATGTGGAGCAGCGCGGGATCCAAGGTTCACGAGAGTATCCTTTGGGGCAGACTGGGCTACACTGCCGTCAGCCTTCACCTTGCACGGTGGACTTTGCAACACACGACAGCCACACATACTCCCACGTTTCCGGCATCTGGGACACCCACCTGTACTTTCCACCTTTCCATCTCCAGCTTCTGGGGATACACAATGCAGAGTACAACTGCAACATCTTGTTCAACGTAGTATCTGCGAGGTAATGGCTTTCTTCATCGTCGTGTCCCGGCAGGTGCTGCAATATGACGCCACTGCCGCACGGCTGAGTGTCAACACTGCTCCCCCGACGCTGACTGGCAAATACCCCGAAAATGTGGAGAATCCTGGACGGCTGGCAAACTCGGCGTCAGCCTCAGCCTTCGACCCCCTGTACATGTTATTGTTCTGCAGGAAGCTCGTATTTTTCTTCTTTGCATCTTGCAGCGGACTACCTTCACTATCTTATTCTGCTTTGACTTGCATGACTCTCACTGGCCCGTGCAAGTGAGCACTTTTTTCATCTTGGTCTTGTCTATTCCATGCCTTTTTGTGCATCTGAAACCCGCAGCGTACGGCCCTACCGACGGCCCCACGATCAGCTGATGGCCATCCATGTGCAATGACGATTGAATCAAGTTTCGTTTCCACCGCTAAAATTCTTCCAAGTACACTTGGTGCTTCTAGTGCTTCTGGCACTTCGAGTGTTGTTCACAATGAGCCTATTGGTCTCCCCGGCTTCGGTGGCTGTCCGTTGTCGTTTTTCGGCGTGCCCTTTTCTTTGTCTGTAGGCAGCCTCTGGTCCATTCACGAATGGCCCTTCTACTCGCCTTGTTACGTTGCGTTGTTACTTTGTGGCTTGAAGTCGGGCCGCTATAGCCAAAAATGGACGGTTTTGACAACAAAGAAACATGGAAGAAAATAAGACGTGGTGCTAGCCCTTGCTAGTGACCGCTGTCACGTATGTCAAATAAGGTTGGTGCGGATTAAGAGTTATTTTTACTTTTTACGTTTACGTGGAACTGCGCTTACCCCGTATTCTGCCTTCCTGCTTCTGCGTTTCTGCCGGTCCCGGTTGGCTGCTTGGGACCCTGGATCGGCTATGGGAAGGCAGGGCGCTATACGTTTACGAGATGATGGACGACCAGGGTCTCTGCAGCACCTCAGGACAAAGCCACGACTCGTACGGCAAGGTTAGGTCTGAGGAGCGTCTCGCACTACAGATGGTTACATACGACGTCGTCCCCGTACACCATGCCCACTTGGGCGCGGCCCAACACGACTCGGCTGGGATACAGAGTCAGCCGAATGACATCAGAGATATAGGATGCAGTGCCTTTTGCGTCTTGCTCCCGGGACACACGAAAACACGAGAATGACCCCGGTCAAAGCTGGAGCTAGGCTGGGATGGGTGTGAGAGAGCAGATGGTGCTAAGCATCCAATGAGTGTCGTCGACGCCGGATGGGCTGGCTGGGCGATATCGAAAATAGAAACGAGACAAGAACACAAAGCAAGGCCGAGTCGCCAGATGTGTGTGAGAGAACGAGGAAATATACGAGATCATGGTGGATACACATCGACTGTCTCTTGATCGAACTTGTCTATAAAAGACGGACGAAGTCCTCGTCGTCCACTATTCTGTTTCTGATCCTCATCCTCATCCTCATCAATCACACTCACAGCCACAACAACCAACACATCACTTTACCAATCACAACTCGTCCTTCATTCACAACACCACCAAAATGAAGTACTCTACTGCCCTCCTCGCCGTTGCCGCCACCACCGTGGCCGCCGTGCCCTCCAACTCCAAGCGCAGCCAGTGCACCTTTGGCACCTACGCGTGCCTGACAGACGACTCGGGCATCCAGATCTGCGACATTGAGGGCAACTGGGAGCTCGTGGGCCCGTGCCCCAGCGGCACCTCGTGCGAGTATCTGCCGCAGAACGGCTTCGACCTGCCCTTTTGCACGTCGAACCCGACCACCACCGCGACGCCGACGCCGACGCCGCTCAACGGCAAGGCCAAGGCCAAGCGCGGTGCCGACGGCGGCGCCAACTACAACTGGTGCCCGACGCCTGGCACGTACACGTGCGACGGGTGGAACGCCATCCAGGTGTGCAACACGACCAACGGCCTGGAGAAGGTGGGCAACTGCCCGTCGGGCTCGCACTGCAGCTACATCAACAACATTCCCTACTGCGTGGAGTAAACCATCACGCTGTGAGGGCCGCAGGCAGCAGGCTGGGGCATAGCCGTGATGTGCGTTGAATGATGTCGCTTTCTTTTTGATTTTCGTCGTCATCCCTTTGCTTGTTTTGGGTTTGCTTTTATGTTCACAATGGTTCGGGATTATTTGTTACTCGCAGGATGATAGAGTATACGAGCATCACATCAAAATACAAACACTTGACCGGTCAATCAAGCTGCCGACGCCGTCGTCTATGAACTCTATAAACGTAACGTAATAGTATATGAAATCGACCCCCTGTCACGCCTCCCTCTTCTTTGGCAGGGGATAGCCGCCCAGTTCCGCAAACAGCTGGCCCGCCCTGGCCATCAGGTCCGTCACGTCCTCGCCCATCCACTGGCCCACGAGCGCCGCCCGCGTCGTCTCCAGCTCGCGCCGGATGCGGCCGCACGCCAGCACGCAGGTGCCCGTCACCTGCGTGTTGAGCGCCTGCTGGGCGATGACGCCGGCCACGTCGCGGGGCGTGTTGGCCTCGAGCCCGGCGGCCTGCCACGCCTCGGCGTAGCTGGCCGTGATGTGTGTGGGCGTGAAGAAGGGCGCCACGGCGTTGATGCGGATGCCGTGCTGGGTGGCCGTCGCGCGGCACGACCGCAGCAGGCCGACGACGCCGTGCTTCGACGTGATGTAGCCGGCGACGCTGGTGCCGCCAAAGTAGCCCGACGTCGACGCGATGAGCACAATGCTGCCGGCCACCAAGTCTTTTGCGTCTGCATCCTTTGCGTTGTGCTTCCGTTCGTTGCGCCGCATCGTGTGGATTCCCAGGCGGATCGTGTTCAGCGTCCCCTTGATGTTGACGTCCAGCACCTGGAACGCCTCGCGGCTCTCGAGCAGATCGCCCGCCGCGTCGACGGCGTCCATGTCGAGCACCGGCGCCGTCTCCATGATGCCGGCGTTGGCCACGACCACGTCGACGCGCCCAAACGTGGCGACGGCCGTCTTGAACAGCGCCTGCATGTCGGCCCAGTTCAAGATGTCGACGGGCACAAAGACGGCGCGCTCGGGGTGCGCGAGCGACGGGATTAGCGTTTCGGTCGCAGCTGTGCGGGCGCTTGCCAGGTCGGCAATGACGACGTTGGCGCCGTGCTCGCTGAAAAGGACGGCCGTCGCGGCGCCGATGCCGCCGGCTGCGCCCGTGATAATGACAGTCTGACCGGCGGCGGCCGCCAGCACGGCGGGGTCGATGTCGACGTTGGTCGGCATGTTTGATGCCGTCGGTCCAGACGCAGACTCGGCGTCTGATGTAGATCTGGGGACGAGATGGAGACGGCGTTGCGATGTTACGTTGGCGAGAGTCGCACCAGACCGCAAATTGCACAGCAGAGCTGTCGTTTCGTGTATTGGCACTGGTCGTCGTTTGTTGCGTGCACTTCTTTATTCAGTAACGTCCGAGTTCGTTTCGGAGCAATATCACTCTCTGTTTCATCCGTTTGTCGCGGCGAGGAGCACACTTAATACTCATCTAAACTGAACGAGGCTATTTGCTGGTGTACAGGCGCCGACTGCCAGAAGCACTAACAAGATGCCACAGTGTGGGGAATACAGCAGCCCCAGAAGACACTGGGCCTGGGGATGCGGAGTCGTGCCGCCGCCAAACCTCTCCTGTCGCCAACCCCGCACGGCGGACCCCTGTTGCTGCTATTCTGCGACCCTGCACAGCGAATTTTCCCCCGTCCGGAGTCGTCTCAAGTGCCCCGACGGAGGCTGCCAGGGTGGGTGGTATGAATCAGTAGGGGAGAACATGCTGCGAACGTAACAGGGGCTGACCCTTCTTTTGCGCCCGCGCACGTTCGATTAGTCTTTTGATGTGTTGTCCTGTCCATTGGTGGTCTTGAACGATGCCGCCGCGCGGAGCGACGAGACTCCGGGCGTTCAGAGTATTGCGCACAATGTAAGATACAATGTAGGACATCGTTGTGCCTCCCAGAATAGAAAGCAAACCGGACAAAGTGGACAAAACGAGGGTGCCTGGTTGTCTCATACATTCCGAACCAGACGTTCGGATCAGTCGGGAAGGAAATCGTGGATCCAGGACTGGGCACGGCGTGCAGAATCTACTTTATGGCCACAATGACAATGATTTTGGAGGCCCGTCGTGTTGTTCGCGCGTGTGATCGGCATCGTTTGCCCACGTACAATCATTGGTGGTCACATCGGACAAGAAAATTATCACCATAAAACGGGTGTCATTATTATTGAACTCTGTATGTACAATATACTGCCTGTAAAAACAATACCACCAACTGCATGCTACATCGTCCACCCACCTACACCGCCCAGCGCAGCTCGCTGGTGCCGGCCATCTTGGCATTCTTCCGGTGGTAGTGGATGGTCAGCGCAAAGCTGAGGGCCATGGCGAGGAACAGGAAGCCGGCGTTGATGCCGTGGCCGAGCCGGTAGATGGGCGCGTCCTGTGCGCGGTAGATCCAGACGCCGATGATCTGGCCGGGGCCCGAGACGGCAATGTTGAGGCCCGTGGCCAGCGCGCCGGCCGTCGTCGTGCGGGCGTTGTCGCCGACCCAGGCGCAGAGCGCGGGCAGGCCGCCAAAGACGCCCGACGTGGCCAGGCAGAGCATGGCGTAGCGCACGGCGTAGGACGCGCCGGGCAGGGCGGCGAGGACGATGTAGGCGACGGAGCCCAGCATGAAGGAGCCGCCGGCCACGAGGCCGCGCTGCTTGAGCTTGTCCGAGGCGTAGGACGTCGCCAGCGTGAAGACGTAGGCGGCGGCGTAGGGCGGGACGGTGTAGAGCTGGGCCTGCAGGTCGGCGTAGCCGAGGCCCTGGACGATGGTCGGGGCGAAGAGCGAGAGGGAGGCGACGCCGCAGCCCGCGCAGCCGTAGACAAAGTAGTGCAGCCACATGCGCCCGTCCAGCAGCACGGCCTTGGCGTCCTGCCAGTTGATCTTCTCCTCGATGGCGTTGCCGTGGATGCCGAGGCGGCGCGTCTGCAGCGCCTTTTCGTCGGCCGTCAGCCACCGGACCTCCTCGGGGTAGCTGGGCAGGAAGAAGAAGACCAGCACGCCCAGCACGATGGACGGCAGGCCCTCAAAGATAAACAGCCAGCGCCACGCCGGCAGCCCGCCCGCGCCGTTCATGTGGCCCACGCCGTACGCAATGCAGCCGCCAAAGGCGCCCGAGAGCGTCGCGCTGCACATGAACGAGGCGATGCGCGCCGCCCGCTCCTCGCCGCGGTACCAGAAGCTGAAGTAGTAAATCATGCCCGGGAAGACGCCCGCCTCGGCGGCGCCCAGAAAGAAGCGCAGCGCCGTCACGCCGGCCGCGTTGGTGGTGCCGCCGATGCCCGCACAAAAGGCGCCGAAACACAGCACCAGAAACCCGAGCCAGCGCCGCGGCGACGCAATCTTGATCATCAGGTTGCTGGGCGCCTCAAAGATGCAGTAGGCGACGAGGAAGAGCATGAGCGCCACCGTGTACTGGTACGTCGACATGTGGTTGGTCTGCAGGATGTCGTCGCCGGTGTTGGAGTTCAAAATTTTTGCATTGCCTGGGAGCGTTAGCAAAACGAACATACAACGGCCTGGTGGATACTGGCACGACAAGCGTACCAATGTTGGACCGGTCAATGTAACACAGGAGGTAGATGAGGGCCGTGATGGGCAGCAGACGGTAGTCGATCTTGCGGACGATGCGCTTCTCCATGCGCTTTTCCTCGTCGGTCAGGATGGGCGCGTGCGTCGTAGGCTCGACCTTGCCCTGCTCAACGAGGTCGACAGATGCTTCGTTGATGCCGACACTGTCGGCCTTTTCGATGGGAGACATTGTTGTGTTGCGTAGAGGGGGATGAAATGGAACGATAATAGACAGTGTCTTCAATATCTTTCCCAAGAAAAGGAAGATGGAGAAACAGAAAAAAATAAGAACAAAAGAAGTTTGACAGGGAGGCGGAATAAACAAAAAATATAAAGTAATGGAGACTGGGCCTTTGGTAATTCACTTTTAGAGTTGTGACACTGATACACCGAAACTATTATGAAATAACAACGTTTGTGGAGCTATGGACGCAAGGATCTGTCGACTCGCCATGTATGGGATGGATGGGGCCGTCTGGGGAAACAATGAAAATAGCACGTTGCCGCTGAACCGGCATTGACTGCCATGAATTCAAAATGCGGAGAAGTCAGACGTCAGACCGGGGAAAGACTGCATTCCCCAGCGCACCAACACGGTCAAGAAACTAGGCAGCGCCAGGGCCGAGCGGGAAACATAGTCCAGCTAGGTCCAGCTTGGTAATAGACTGCGTGCTGTCTCGTCAGAGATGATTTCGGCAAGCCATCCGATCGAATGACAATGTGTCTGCGGGTATTTCCATTCGCAGTATTTACTAAATTGAAGTCATTACTTTTGTTCCTTTTCTTTGTCGTCTACTTTACGTGCGGCCCGTTGCAAGTGTGTGCCGTTCCCCACGGGGTAGGGCATCGGAGAGATATTGTGGAGGTGGAGTGCATACTCGTAGTTGGCAGGCAAGGAGGCAAGGCAGCACTGTGACGGTGTGGACTAGAAAGAGGATAGCCAAGCCGATAAAGGACTGGGCAAGAGGCGCCTGGACGTTGACCAGAAGAGGAAGAAGGTAAGAAAACTGTGAGACTGACATTCAGACTTAACTGGCAGCGGACCATGTCAGCCTCAAAAAGGTGGAGAATAGACAAGAACAAGACGGAGGACAACGCTTGATCTTAGCTGCACTAACGACTCGGACGTAGCATCACTCCCCGGACATTATCCGGGCCTTGTCACCCCAACCTCACAAGCTGCGAGCTTTGTCTCGTACTCCGTACTAACTACCCCGTCACCCGTCCGCCCGTCTGCCCATCTCCCCCCTCCATTCTTAAACTACTTGGCTTGTTAGATCTGTCCACCCCATACCCAGGTTTGTTGATCCCCCTCATTTTATTACCCCGTCTAATCCTTCGCCTCTGCCTCGTGCCCTGTCCCCATCATCCGGGGGCACTTGGTGTATTCCGTCCCGGAGCTGGTCAGAGATGGTGTGAGGATCGTCGTATTGTATTTCCCCTATTGATGGAAACTACGCACAGTGCGTCACCGCAACAAGGTATGCATTCTCTTCTCATCGCTCGGACAGAGCAACGATGCCCCGGATGGAGTCAACAGGAAAGAAACAACGAAGACCAAGACAGTACAAGCGGCGTTCGAACGTGGAGACGGCCAAGACAGTGCGATATAACTGTCCGTAGACTTGGAGACAAGAGAAACGTGACGAGATGGTTGATGTTTGACGGCGGACGTATGCTCGACTCCAAGGGCCATGGAGGATATAGTTAAACGCGTACCGAATGCGTTGGAGAGCTATGTGTACTTGTAGCGTATCCAAAGTGTCCGCGGTTTCATCAACAATCAAAAACCATCGTCACCATCAGACAGTGCCGCCCTTCTCATAACCGACCACCACCTCCCCTCCCGCAATGGCCACCGTCGACGACTACCCCATCTACCCCGACCTCAAGGGCAAGGTCGCCCTCGTCCTCGGCATCGGCCAGGCCCGCATCCCGGGCGCCACCAACACCCCCACCCCCAGCAGCTGGGGCAACGGCGCCGCCATTGCCTGGATGCTCGCGCACAACGGCGTGGCGCTGTACGGGTGCGACATTGACCTGGCCGCCGCGCAGCACACCGCCGAACGCGTCCGCGCGGCGTTCCCCGCGGCGGTGGTGGCCGTCCGGCGGGCGGACGTGACGAGCGCCGAGGACGTGCAGCGCCTGGTGGCGGCCTGCCTGGCCGCGCACGGCCGCATCGACATCCTGGTCAACAACGTCGGGGCCACGGCCGCGGGCGACCCGGCGACCATGGACGAAGCCGTGTGGGACGCGCAGATCAGCCTCAACCTCAAGAGCGTCTACCTCGGCATGCGCGCCGTGCTGCCGCACATGGAGACGCAGAGCGGCGGCGGCGCCATTGTCAACAATGCGTCGATTGCCGGGCTCCAGTTCCTGGGGAAGCCGCAGGTCGCGTACAACGCGGCCAAGGCGGCCGTGATCCACTTGACTCGCGTGACGGGCTGCCTCTACGCGAACAGGGGCGTGCGGGTCAATGCCATTGCCCCCGGGCTCATGTTTACGCCGCTGGTCGAGCGCATGGTCGCGAGCAGCGACCCGGCCGAGCAGCAGACGTTTGCCAAGATTACACAGCACAATGTGCCCATGGGCCGCATGGGCAGCGCGTGGGACGTGGCGACGGCGGCCGTGTTTCTGGCGAGCGAGCGGGCGGCGGGCTACATTACGTCGCAGACGCTGGTGGTGGACGGCGGCTTGACGAGCTCGACAGGGACGGGATTTGAGCAGTGACCGAGGAACATGCGACTGCGTACGGGAGTCGTGTAGATACAACCTGGGCGTTGCTGTTCTCTAGATTTTCACATGGACATATTCTTGTTGAAAGAGGGCCCCGAAAACCTCATTGTCTCAACTGCAAATCGCGAGCCGTCGTTGGGGGCCAAGCTCAGCGACTGCACGGCCTTGTGTAAGCGCTAAAAGGTGGCGGCGTCGTACGGCCCGTACGGTTTAACAGGAAGACGGTTTGCTGGATAGTCTGTGCTATAGTCCGGTACTTCGGTCGGGATAAAAGGGCCGCTCGTTTGTACCGTAAATAAAGGTTCAAAGGCGGTATACCGGCTTTTAAGTAAGAAGATAAGCAGGCGAGGACCGGTAAGCCCCGAGGATAGTACGGAGATGCATTATAAAGAGTGCTTTTTAAAAGAGAAGAAGCGAAGTAAATACAATTATCATCTGTAGAAAATGTAAAGACAACTTCTTCGTTATCGTCAGCGGATGCCGATGTTTTCGGAGCCATGTCTCGCCGGATGTTGGGTTGCAAGTTGCCGTGTCTCCAGCAGTTATTTGGGTCGGGGTCTAGCTCGAGAACTTCTGGCGGGTTGGAAGGTTTATATGTACAGTGTTGGGGAAGCGAGAGATGTGTAACTGTAAACCAAAAAATATTAGGCAAAATGTTATTTGGGAGGCAAGGTGGTAATGATCATAGTAATTCATACTCAGCCGAGGACATGAAAAGGGAATGGCCCGCGCACTTGTCGAAAAAGGGCAGTGAACCTTGTGGAGAAGCTGGATCCGTAGAGAGATTGCCGTACCTGTGCGCAAAGCGTGGGAATAGTACCTGAAAAGAGCCAGACTAGAAGCTCGATTCATCATTGCTGCCAATCGTGTAGTTGGCTGATTGCGTCCACTGCCTACAGAGAAGGCAGGTTCAACAGCGCTGTGTTCGTGTACTTGAAACCCAGTAACCCTCGAACCGCTGCCCGTATATGTCTTCTTTGTGCTTCCATTGGTGCTGGTCTCTTGCCGTTTTGACCGCCTTTCGTAGCTAGAATTTTTCAGGAGTCTTTGTTCGCGTAGTCGATCTCGAGGCTCGAGCGGGCGTGCCGGCTCGCGATGGAGCAGGGAGCACACGAGAGCACATCCAGTAAGCTGGATTTTACTCGCCACAGCTCGGTAACCTGAGGGCCAAGCAACCTAATATACAATGGATAAACATTATTTGTGAACCTGGTGCTTCTCTAGACACTCCTCCCTGGATATACCTGCAAATCAGATGCGTTCGGCGCTGTAGAGCGAGTCTACGGACGTACGGTAGAAGCCACAGGAGACGCAGCGTCAGATGCTTCTCGTAAATCTCCACCTCAAACTCTAACCACTACATTTGTCCGATAGTGCGTTGGCATACCCTTAAGCTATGCGTAGAAGAAAGATTAGGAACGGTGGCAGCTTACAGATTCGTAGGTTAGTTTTAATTTCCTTGACGATCACGGGACGGGTCGGGGGGGATGATTAACTAAAACATACAGTCAGACGATGCTATCGAATTTATTGTATGTCCGTAATTCGTAGAATCTCACCTTCATTGTAATTGCCTCCCTCCTGGGATTTATCCTCCTAGCCCCTGAATTACTGGGCAACGTGTAAAACGTCCATGATGAAGCCCGTAACCAGTCCTTCTCACAAATGCCCCTGTCTGACTAAGACGGCACGTGACTACACACCCGTTGCCGTACCGGGATTAACGGTCCGTTTATCTTACTCCACACAACATCCAGCCCATCTGTTCGCTGTACATCAAGTGTTTAGCCTTGTTCATAGCTAGCCTGTCCTCATCTCCATTGCAACTATGGAGACAATCGACGAAATAAGGCAGGAGCTTGAGAATCAGCGCCGCCGCACCGAAGTAGCAGAAGCCCGCGCGCTCGCCGAACAACGACAACGCGAAGAAGCAGAGGCCCGCGCGACGGAACTGGAGAACAAACAGTCATCGTCGTCCTTTCTCGACTATGTTCGCTGGACCGAACAAGTCTTGTTTCAGACATTTCACGTCAAGCCGGCGTTGATGCCGCAGAGCCAGAGCCACAGCCAGAGCGAGACCACCGGCACCGCGTCGGCCTGGAAATCCTACACGGCAACGCGCGTCAACGGCAAATTCTATCCCCGGTGTCTGCGCCCGTGGGACTTTCAGACCACCCACTCTTCTCTGTTCACGACGCTCGTCACCGCATTTGGCGAGGAGAGAGCGTTCCCGGCACTGACTGACATCCTCGGCGTTAGTCGCGACCTCAGTCCGGGGCCGGTCGACGAGCAAGACCTGCGACCCTTTATCCGTGCCGCCATTGAGAAGCCGGCTGCGCGTGTCGTGACGGAGTATATCCAGCGGATGAAAAAAGATAACGAAAACAACGACAACGATCGAGATTTTGTGAAAATCACCTTTCAAAACAACCCTTACGGGCTCGATCTTGCCCAGGAAACGGCCCTGGAAGTGGCCCAGGAGGCTACTCAAAATACACCGTCACCAGAGCCACCAGTCGCCGTACCCCCACCAGCAAAGCGGCGCCGGTCGCCCGTTAAAACAATCGGCGTGCCTGACCGCTGGTGCGTCGGCCTCGGCCATGACGGAGGCGCAACACACATCCTCGTCGGCGAATACAAGGCCGCGCACAAACTACCGGCCCAGAAGCTTAACACAGTGTTCTCGAAGCCACCGGACGAGGACTTCTTTATCCAGGCCGTGAATGGCAAGGGTGTCAACCCGGAAGCAGCTCTAGGCCCGGCTTTAGATACGCCACCAACTACCAAAGCACGCGCCGCGCCAATTACAAGTGACGAGCGACAACTGACGCCGGAAGACGTGTATATCGCGTGTGTCCTCTGCCAAGCGTACCACTATATGATTACGGCAGGCCTCGAATTTGGCTACGTGGCCTCAGGCGACGGTTTGGTGTTTCTCCGAGTCCTTGAAGATGACCCCCAGACGCTTTACTACTTTTGGTCCATCTTTCCTGTTCCGGCGCCGGTTCTTGGGCAAGCACCGGAAGCGGATGTTACCGAGGCAGAGAGTACCAGCATCGCCATTCGCGAGCCGAACCAGACAGCTCTATCATATCTCGCTAGCCTGTGTATGCTCGCCATCAAGTCGCCTGTGCGGCCAATGTCTTGGATTGACGCGCGCGATCTTGATCTTTCACGGTGGCCCAACCCGTATAATAAGGCGCTGCCTCTCACAATGACGACCGCTCTCTTACCTACGCCTCAAAACCCTCACAGGGACGATGAGGACGGCAACGGAAATAGTACCGGGCCAGGACAAAGGGCAAGGGGCGGCACCGGTCGTGGCGGTAATAGTGGAGAAAATTCTCACAGCAGCGTAAAGCGGCCGCATTCCTCGTATACCTCTGGCGGCAGCGGCGGTGATGGTACCGGCAGCGGGACTACAAGACGCAAGCACTGGGCCGTTCAGCTACCGACGCTACCCTACTGTACACAAGGCTGCCTTCACAGCCTCCGCACCGGCGCGCCTCTCGATGGCCTCTGCCCAAACGTGGCGCTGCACCGCGCGGCAAGGCCACCGCAGGCTCAAGGGGACGGCCACCCACTCACCGCCACCGAGTTGTGCGCGGGCATTGTGGCCCAGCTGGCTCAGAACATGGACAAGGACTGCCAGTGTCTGGACAAATGGGGCTTTTTCGGTCGCTGCGGCGTGCTATTTAAGCTGACCCTTTCCGGCTACGGCTATACCTTTGTCGCCAAGGGCGTGCAGGCCCCACACCGCCCCATCTTGGAAGGAGAGGCCGCCGTCTACACAGCCTTGGCAGCCTACCAGGGACGGCTTATCCCTGTGTTCCTCGGCATTAGTGACCTCGAGCGACCTATGCCGTTGCAGAGCCTCGCGCGCATACCGCACTTAATGCTGCTCTCCTACGCCGGGCCACCGCTGCCGGCTAACAAGGACTGTGTCACCGAGGCGGCCCGCACAACCGCCGAACTGGAAGCGGCTGGCCTGTGTAATGATGACATACACTTGGGCAACATGACTTGGAACGAGGAGGTAGGCCGCATGATGCTGTTCGACTTTGACCAGGCGCGTATACGCACAGTTCCGCAGCCGCAGCCGCAGCCGCAGATGTTGCACTCGTTGAAGCGAGGTTCCATTGCATACCGAAGAGATGAAGGCGAGGGCGGAACGCCCCCAAACTCGAAGCGCATACGGATTATCAGTGCGTAGTTGGGCCGGATGGCAAACCGTACGTCGGTTTGAGAACGAGGGAAATTATCAAAATAAAGTATCTATTCGTACCACGCGCTACTTCTGGAAAAGAAGTTGATAAAAATTGAAATAAAGTGAAATCAGTTTTTCGGGTGGTATATTGAGCTGATCTTTGCGTTTACTTTGGCCGATCTTTAATCATGAAACCTATCCTTGACCATCGCTCATTATTTGTGCCATCGTCAACTCCTGCCATTGTTCATTACCCCGTATCTCCCCCTCGCCCACTTGATCCATTGTCATCTTCCCTACAGTTCATGCAAGGACCCTCTCCGTGACGACCGTGTGTTGCGCTGGTAGTCTGTCTCGTCCGCCAGCCCATGTGCAGATGCGGTACCCCCGACGTTGGCATTTGGTGGTGAAAGCGTGCCGGCATCCATGTTGCGTCCGGTCGCCAATGGGCCCTCTGCGTCCTCGGTATTGCTGTCGCCCAGGACCGATGTCGTGGTGGTGATGGCCGCCGGCGGCGCGTGGTCGTCTCGCAGCGCCGACACAATCTCGAGCTCGCGCGCCACCGACGGGCTCATGGGCGCGTAGCGCTCGAGGACGCCAAAGGCAAAGAGGCGCCAGGTCGCAAACGTGGGCGGCACGAGCGCGCGCAGTGCCGGCACGGCGGACCGGTCGAGCGTGTGCAGCAGGAGGAGCATGCCGAACAGCTGCGTACAGATGAAGAACTTGAGGTACAGGCAGTCGGGCACGTTGAGGGTCGGCTGGATGATGGAACACCAGCGCACGGCACACGCGAGGGCGTCGCGGCACTTGTCAAAGTCGGCGGCCGACATCCAGTCCGGGTGGTGGAGGGCGCGGTGCAGCAGGGGGCGGCGCAGGTGGTAGCGGGCGATGCAGTAGCGGGCCTGCAGCCAGGGGACGACAAAGACGTTGGCGGGCGTGCGCGGGCCCTCGAACGGGGCGGTCGGGTCGGCATAGCGGTGCTTGTCGTCGTCGTCCCACTGCAGGTAGTTGGGCAGCTGCGCGCGCCACTGCTCGAGCTGGTGCGTGAGCTCGTCCTCCAGTGCCTGCGGCGGGTAGTCGGACCGCGCCATCGTGGTGGCCTGCGAGGCGGCCTCGATGGTCTGGCCCGACGCCAGGGCCTTGCCGCGGTTGGCAAACAGGCTGTCGCACAGACGGGTCAGGATGATGCGGTGCGCAATCTGCGAGAGAAAATGGTAGTGGCAGAACGCGTCCTGCTCCTCTTCCTGGGACACGTGCTGGCCGTTGGATGCGCCACCGAGACCGTGCGGGCCCATCCCCATCCCCATCCCCATCCCGGACGCGAGCGACGCAAACGAGGACACGCCCGGGAACGCGACAAACTTGGGCAGCGGCACGCGGTCTTCGTAGTTGAGCAGGTTCGAGACGGGCACGTCCAGCTCCTGGGTGAGGACGGCCTCGAACATGGCCGTGATCCAAAACAGCCGCGCCTGCATGTCCATCGTCCACTCGTCGCAGTCCTTGGGGGCACACGCCCAGAAGCTCGTGCAGCACGCGGCCGCGCGGCTCACGTGGGCCCACCAGTCGAGCGGCCGAATCCGCTGCGCGTAGAAGAGACCGCACAGCAGGTGGTACTGGCAGGCCTGCAGACTGCTGTCGCAGCCCAGCATCCCGATGCGCTTGCGCGCCTCGTTGAAGAAGACGAGGCCGTCGTCCCACGCGTCGCCGTCGTCCGGCCCGTCCGCGGCGGTCGTGCCGTTACCGTGGGGCGGATCGTACGGGGAGGCGGCCATGCCATGGGCGTCGACAATACCGGCTTCGCGCTGTGCCTTGCGCCCCAGCACGCCGAGGGCCATCGTCACCAGCACAATGCAGCTCTCCATGTTGACGCCAAAGCCCGTGCCAATGGCCACGCCGAGGCTGTGCTGGTGGAAGAGCCGTCGGTCCAGGACCGGGTTGCCCAGGTTGAACGTGGTAAAGTACTTGTCGCCCAGGTCCTTGACGACGGCCACATTGAGCTGCGCCAGCCAGTTGTCGCCGCTGCCGCTGCTGTTGTGGCTGTGGCTGGACAGCAGCAATGGAGGAAAGGGCAGGGGTGGCCGTCGCTGCTCGAGGACGGTGGCGGCCGCCGCGTCGTACACGTAGGTGCTGTCGTGGCTGTCGGCCGTCCAAAAGCCATTGTTGTGGCTGCTGCGTCTCCTGCTCCGGTTGCTGTCGCTCGCAACGCCGCTTTTGTGCAGCAGATCCCGTATGGCCGGCCAGTTGGCAAGCTGCCGGATCGGATATTGGATCACGGGCACGTGCCGTGGCCGTCGGGGAGGTGGAGGCTGGGGATTGGGGTAAGACGATGGACTGGCCGCCGACAATAGGGCGTGGATGCCGTCGCGGCTTTGCGTGCTGCCGGCCGACGGCGAGGCCAGGCTGACGGCCGGTGGCTGGGTCGACGGGGACGGCAGGGCCACATGGGCAGCCTGCACTTGCGGCCGTGGTGCCTGTCCCACGCTCGATCTTTTGCGGCCGCGTTTCCGTCGTCGCTGTTGCTCGTGTGCTGCTTGGGTGTCGTCAATTCCCTCTCCATCTCTCTCTCCCTCATCCTGTCCCGCTCTCTCGTCGTCGTCGGCCTCGGTGCTGCTGCCCCGCTGCCGGCCCTCTTCAATCTTAGCCTCGATCCGCTGCAGCGTGTTGAAGATCATGCCCAGCGACACCTCATTCTTGGTGGCCTTGCGCTCGGCATATTTGCACTCGAGCCCGCCCGTTCGACACAGCCCGCACGGGTGCCCGCCATCGCAGCGTGTCTTCTTTTGCCGACAAATCTCGCACGCCTGCCGCGCAATAAACAGCCGCTGCCGCTTGGGGGCCACCGTCTCGTCAATCTCCGGGGTGTCGGTGCCCCAGACGGCCTGCATGGTGAAGAGGAAAACAAAAGGGCCCAACTGCCCGCGGCAGCGGGCAATCGAATAGCACAAACGCCAACTAGCAATACCACTTGTCAATGCACAATGGTACGGAAGACCATCCAAAAGGTGCTGGACGTCTGCTGTAGCCGTGTTTACCTGCCACCCGGTGTGTTGTTGCGCTGGTGGGAAAGCTGTGTTTTTGGTGTTGACTCAAGGAGTTGCACAGGTCGCCCCGGATGGGGCTCCAGTTTATATGTCTGATTTTGGCAGGTGCCCACTATTCGGGAGCAGTCACATGATTTATCTCGTACATTGACAGCGTTTGGCTCACCGCTGACTTTTAGTCACGTGCTATATCACGCTTCGTGAACAGTTCAATGCCCTCCCTATTTGTTTCCTTGCTTCTATTCATACAAGACGTTTTTTTTATTACAAGTACATAATAGCAAGTTATTCAGCGTCCAGACAATCCATACTATGTCTGTCCTTACACAGCGTCGTACCAGTCGCCTTCGTCCCCGCCCACCACATCGTCGGCCACCTCGGCCAAGTCGTCCTCATCAAACACCACAGCCGTCTCGCGCCGCGTGACGCCGTCGGACAAGGGCGGCCGCACAAACATGTCGTCAAACGCAATCACCAGTGGGCCGCCGTGGATCTCCCAGTAGGTGTGCATGGTCGTGGCCCGTCCGGCCGCCGCCGCCAGACGGTCTGCCAGCTCATGTCCGCGGAATTGCACGGTGCGCACCTCGGGCTCCTCGTGCGGGCTCGTAAACTTGGCAATCTGGACCTCTCTGTCGTCCATGTTGGCGTACACGACAATGACGACCCGGACTCTCTTCTCCGAGGTCGTGAACCACCAGTGCACTTTGTCCTCCAGCGTCTGGCGCGAGCCGCTCAGGTGCGTTTCGATGATGAGCGTGGGCCAGTACCCGGGGCGTTCCGCTGGGTGCTGCCGCAGACGCTGAAGCGGCACCAGCATGTTGTCGGGCTCGGCCGTGCCTCGGAGGAAGACATTTTCTTCGCCGTAGTGTCCATAGACTTCGTAATCGTCTCGAGCAGGGCACAGTCTTTGACAAAGAGGAGTTTCTGAGCTGCAGCTGGCGACGTTGTTGGCGCTGTTTATGTCATCGATGCTGTCGTTGTCTTCGTCCTCGACAGTATTTATGCTGCTTATCCCGTCGGACATACTGTCGTTGCCATCCTGGGGTATGTCCAAGCTGCCGGAATCGCAGTGGTCGATTCGCTGCGCCTCGCGGTTGTGGTCCTCCATAACATAATCGCCCGCATCGACACAGCCACCATACCATGGTGGAGCAAAGTGTTGCATCCCTTCGCGGGCACGGCACGCCCAGGGTCCGTGCCAGGACACGGCGCCGCCACTGCCGTCTACTTTGATGTAGCCAGTGGGCACGCCCATGGCCGAGAGTTTGATGGAGAGCGCCATCCGGAACGCTTCGGTCGCCGTCTGGCGCCCACGTGTCACTCTTGTGACATGCAACCGCTGCAGCGGAGGCCAGTAGTGGAATCGAAACGCTCGAGTGCCGCCGTACCTCTCACGTGCTTCCTCGATGGCCCGCATGGCCGAGTAGGGGACGTCTTCGACGATCATGGAATCAGTCTCGTTTGCATTTGCCGTCTGAAATAAACCTTCGGCGCCAAAGTAAGTGTAGATGGAGTCCATTGTGATTGTGATTGGGATTGGGATTCTGGAATGTCGCTGCTATTGCATTTTTTTTGGTTTTCGATATGTAAATTTGAAATGGGTGAAATTGTTCATGACGGGTGTAGTTGTAAGTGGAAAGAACATATCTACAACAAAGCGGTAAGTAAAGAAAATTGGAAATTAATAAATTCCTCCTGTACCATAAAGTTCCGTTTTTAAAGCCTGACTCAGATATGTTGGTTTGCTGCGGTATGCTAATAAGGTTCATGATGACATATGCACCTGATTATGTGTGCGCTTGGTCAACACGATGAATAATAGCCGTGGCCGTTACACTTTTCGATAGCATGGAAGCAGTGGCCCATGTTCTCATCAATACTTAGTTGCTTATCCCATTCCTCAGCATGTGACCTTTACTGTTTCGCAGTAAATATTGGCCACCAAATATTGCAGATGATCTCGACGGTGTTACCTTTCTTTCTTTATTTTTATTTACTTGAATTTGAAGATTTTCGTCTTACTTTGTTGTTACTTAATTTCGGTGACTTCATAAGGAGGTAGAGCGAGAAATATCTAACTTGATTCACTCGTACTCAGACAAGATATCTTGCCAAATGGGTGACGGCATCTTCCTTTTCCCACGTCCTAATCTCCTTGTTCAGACCCTCCTCCAACTTCCGCGCCACAAATGACTCTATCAACCCTTTCTGCTGCGTTGTCATTGCAGCCACACGCGCCTTGTGGTCCTGGTCCTCACTGGGCCCAAACAAGTCCTCGTCGAGGTACTCCCACCACAGGAAATCAAAGGCCCACGAGCGCCGGGCCGCGTAGTTGCGTGTACGGGCTGGGTCCATAAGTACCCGCGACAGGTTCTGGTGGTGGTCGATGTAGTCCATAATAATAATAGGGCCCAAGCCCAGCGGGTTGTCGGCGGCCATGCCATAGTGGTACACATGCGGAACGGGAATCGTCGTGTGGGCCTTGACGAGCCGTATCGTGGCCACCTCGTACCGGACTTTTCGTCTTGGAACGGCACCGTCTCTAGCAAACACGATTTAGAAAATGCAAACACCAAAGTGAGACACACGCCAAGCCTGCCTACCTTTGATTGGGATCCGCATAATAACGGACGAGCCATCTTTGTATTCGAGGCGGTACGCAATGTTGTACGCACCCTTGAGGGCGAGTACCACTCGTCGATGCGGTCATCCAGCTTCTCCCATACAAGGTCGTCCTTGTCGGCACAGGTTCGTCTCGGTTTGGACGGCATTTTGGGACGGTCCTTGAAGCAGAGAACAGAGAGAGGTGATGTCGGAGGCAATGAGTTGGCTTGTGTCTTCTTGAGATTTACCTTCTTTCGCCGATTCTTGTGTCGAAAAAGGTCAAGGCCTTCGAGGAAACGCCCAGTTATCAAGACACCATCGTCACTGGAAGTATGAGCTGAAGCTCGTTTCCGCTGCGAATATGGGCGCGTAAATGAGGGGCGACATGGGCGGTGGACTGAAACGGCTTCTAAACATAAGTCATCCTTGCTTGAGCATTCCACGTGCCGGAAACAAAAGCTGATATGGAAAGGCTCAACGTACTGCGACCAGATTACTCTGTCTTATTTCGAACTTCTGTGAAAAGCAGAGGCCGTTTGTTGTGTTACTGTTGTTTCGCAATATTTTTTCGATGGCCACATTTCCCAGCAGTGGATTAAGCGCCTTTCATACCGGTGCAATCTCAGGCGGCTTCAGATTTCTCCATCAACGAGAACAATTGGCTATTGTTCATGTAAAAGCAAACAAGATAGGCGCACAAAGTCACCTCCGTCATGGTACAAGGTCAGCCTTCTGGTCCGAATAAGCCATCGTAAGAGTTGCCGAGCCAAGAGACCCGGTCGTAGCCGGTGCGTTACATTAGCTGGTGACTCCGGTCAACAAGGTGACCTCGACGATGCGGCCGTACAGGATAATAGGACGTGCGCTGGAGTGCCTTTTGGCGCCACAATTGCATATATATGTGTTTGTGTTACTTTGAACCACACTTTTTTGACCATGAATATCATTTTATTTTGTTCCACGTTTCAGTAACATTCCGCAGCGGTCGCCTATGCATACGGCATCAAGCCTTCTTGCTGGGCCTTGATTTGCAGCGCCAGGAAGCGGCCAAAGTACCGCGCCAGCGCCAAGTTGCCGCCCATGTACCAGTATCCCGGCTGCCCGCTGCCGCGCCACATGGTCCGGAATTCGCCCTCCTTGTCGAAACCCCACACGTCGCGCGTCGCGGCCGCCAGCCTGTCGCCAAACAGCACCCGGGTCTGCGTGCGCATGTTCTGGTAGCCTGTGGCAAACACGACAATGTCGGCGGGCAGGTGCGTGCCGTCGGCCAGGTCGAGGCCCGTGGGCGTCACCTGCTGGATGCCGTGGCCGGACTTGACCTTGATCTTGCCGTCGATGATCAGCTGGCTCGCGCCCACGTCAATGTAGTAGCCGCCGCCGCGCTGGAAGTACTTGAAGAAGAGGCCGGCGCCGTCGGTGCCGCGGTCCAGCGCGAAGCCGGCCTTTTGCAGCCCTTCGAGCAGCGTCGTGTCGTGCTCAATCTCGAGCTGCGTCGCCTGCACCTGCACGGCCTTGGACAGATTCGTCGGGACGCTCCACAGCAGCAGGTCGGCGTCGTCGACGGGCAGCTTGGCCTGCACGGCCTCCGAGTACAGCGCGCCCAGGCCGATGTCGACAATGGCCTTGGACGACACCACGCACGTCGACGACCGCTGCACGATGGTGACGTCGTAGCCGTTTTCGTACAGGTCCTGGGCAATGTCGTGGCCCGAGTTGCAGGAGCCGACGACGACGGCGCGGCGCACGGCGTTGGGCGCGGTGTTCTCTGGCGGCGGCTGGGCACCCGGGAACTCGGAGCTGTGGCACAGCAGCTCGCCCTGGAATGAGTCGATGCCCGGCACGTCGGGCATGTTCTTCTTGCCCGAGTGGCCCGTGGCCTGGACAATGTGCTGCGGGTGGAAGCTGCGGGTCTCCTTGGCACCCGTTGTCGGCACGACGCGCTCGACGGTGACGTTGTAGCGCTTGGCGGCCGCGTCGTACTCGAGCGACTTGATCTCCGCGCGCGTCCACACGTTGAGTTCCAAGAGGGCCACGTAGGCCTCGAAAAAATCGGCCAGCTTGTCCTTGGGCGTGAAGACAGGCCAAAAGGCCGGGAACGGCATGTAGGGCAGGTGGTCGAACCAGACGGGGTCATGAAGCACGAGCTGGCGGTATCGCTTGCGCCAGTTGTCGCCGACGCGCTCCTCGCGGTCGACCACGAGCGTCTGGACGCCCAGCATCTTGAGGCGCGCCGCCAGCGTCAGGCCACCCTGGCCCGCTCCTAGGACCAGCACGGACGGCTCGGCCACCGTGAAACTGACGTCTTCGTCCCGCTGCTCGCGCCAGTTCTTCATGTTGCGGCCGCCGCCGTGGCTCGCGCCAAGGGGTCGCCGCGCGCCGAGCAGCTGCTCATAACCAGTCAGCTCTTGCAGCGCCGTGTAAAAGGCGTAAATCTTCCACAAGCCCGAAGAAGAATCGTGGATCAGGCGTGCAATGCCGCGGCCGGTGCCGACGGAGCTGGCAAACGTGGTGTACACGACGACACAGGGGCTCTTGCCAAAGGCGTCCAGGGCACCGACGGCCGGCACCCGCTGGGGCTCTAAGTCGTCGACGGCGAATCTCTCAAGCTTCTGACCGGCCGAGGAGACACTCAGGAAATCGGCAATCTTGGCGGGGCCCTGAACGGTGCGGAAGTTCCACGACACGCCCAGGTGGTCGCGCCACTGACCCTCCTCAGCAAATAGTGCGCCCACGCCCTTATAGTCCTCGGCGGCGAGGCGCTCGTTGACGGCAGCGATTGTGTCGGTGGCAACTTTGCGGACGTCGGTACCCTCGGGGACGGCAGACGTGGGGAAGACGGCGGGCACGACATTGAACGAGTCTTTCTCGACACGGTTGTCATGCGGCAGCCGGTCGGCCAGCGGTACAGCGGAGGAGCCCATGTTGCATACGAGCGCGCGTCTGTGTGTGTGTGTGGCGTGGTTGTGTGTATATGTCTGTGTGAGAGGACTTGAATTGTTTTGATGCTTATATATCAGGAGGGGAGGCGTCCTGTGGGGGGCGTAAAGTACTTTGTGGGAGAGAGAACGAAAACGGGAATTCCGACGGACTCAACAGCCGAAGCGGGAGTGACTAGAAGGTACCGGAATTGGCGTGCCACCGGGTCGTTATTTCCTGTTGTGAACGTTGAAGCTCCTATTTTAATGTACAAGAGGTTGGGCAAATGTCTTGTGTCACCACGTGCCCCTCAAGCCTATTCTACGCCCAAGGCAAGCACGTTTCGCCTTTCCTGCCTGATACGTCAAGCTAAGCCAGTCACCGTTGCCCCGATTCCGCAGCGGGCACGGAGAGCCGGAGCGGAGAGCGGATCTGACCCCACAGTGAGGAGGATGAACGGCTGGTGGTGTTTGTAGTGCGGTGACGAGTGTGGGCTGACAGAAACAGACAGGGGAGAGAATTAGGGCAGTGTGTAGCAGAGTAGAGGCGAGAATGCAGCTCGCGTGCAGGGCGGAAATAGATGAATATTCGGGGAAGGAGGGAGCGGAGCCGCATTGGACTTTGGCGACGACAACGGCAAGAAAATGACGGACTGGGGAGCTTGAGCTGGAGATATGGAGAAATCTGGGGTTCCGGTCTGGCGGAAGGTAAGAGTGCCAACTTCACTAAACAGCAGGTGATTTAAAGGACCATTTCTCTAACAAGAGTCACTGCACGACAGACAAGGGATGCCCGGCCGGTAGGTGCTTTTGCACTGGAAATAACAAGTTGTCCAGGACGAAATGAGGGGAAGCCATTGTACCTTGAGAAGACGCACCGATCGTGCGGGGAGACTATCCTTTGTCCGACGGGTTGAGATCTGGCGAGCACGGAGGATTTCGTAGATTCCACCCAGGGACAGTGCATATAGTGTATTAGCGCACTGTCCGATACCTCTCCATATCTGACAGCTCCTTGGGTGGGGCAAAGCGTTGTAGCTGTGGGTGGTGAGAATTGAGTGTTTCGTGAAGAAGAGCAACGGACGGAGAACGACGGCAGAAGTGAGGCAAGAGAGCAACTACAAAGCAGCAGAGTACTGAAGTAGGAGCGAGGAGTCTGCCGTCAACCCCCAGCCTCGAACATCAGTTGTTTGTTGCCTGCTGCTCCCTCCACCCCTTTGTGTCTGGTTCCTGGATCTCACTCCAAACACGGATCCGATATAGGATGAGCCGCAGCTTGACACGCGCCTTTCGCCTAGCCACACCAATCCGACCTCCCTTCGTCCGATTCACGCCTGTTCACTGTACTTCCATTCGCCGTGCATCCAAAATCACTGAGCCGCCCATAATGTCACAAGGTTGGTCTCCATTTCTCGTGACAGTCTCTCTCTTTTTGGGTTTTGTGTGGTGCACCGATCTCCCTACTGACAACGGTTTCAGCTACCACCGCTGCGGCACCTGCGGCGCTCGAGACGCCTGCGGATCTCGTCGACGTCTTCCGCCGCGCCGAGGCTGCCCTGAAGCCCACGATCCTGGGCCCCGAGGACCGCTGGTACATTGTCGTCATCTCGTGCCTGGTCGCGGGCCCGGATCCGGAAGCCGCCGCGCACCTCTACGCCCATCTCGTGGCCCAACCTGCGTACGCCACGTCGGACGCCCGCAAGGCCCTCGTGCGCCGCCTGCGCGAAGCCCTCGTCAAAGCCGTGTCCATTGTCGGCGTCTGCAAGCCGCTCGAGGCCATCCTGGCCATCAGCGCCATCGAGCGGCCCGAGGACAAGGACTACTCCGAGACGCGCGCCGGCTGGCAGTGCGACGACGCCAACCTGGACCGCGCCATGGCGTGGTACGCCAAGATCTACAAGCACAACGCGTCCGACACGCTGGGGCTCTTTGACGCGCACAAGGACTTTGTCTGGCTGTCGAAGCACATCACGTACGGCCTGTACCTCGGCGACCGGCAGGTGCTCGACGACCTGGACACGGAAATGGTCGTCTTCCCGGCCATTATGTCGCAGAACCTCAAGACGGAGACGTGGTGGCACATTCGCGGCACGCGGCGCGTGGGGGTGTCGAATGCGGACACCAAGGTGCTGTACGACGTGATCAAGGACGTCAACGCGCACTTTGGCGTGGACCTGAACAAGGTGCCGACCGTCGACGACGTGGAGCACGACGTGTGACGGCGACAAACTGGCGAGGGGATGTCGATAGACTCGGTCCATGCATGCATTGGCGTTTGCGATTAGAGGAACCTACATGACCAGTTTAATGTACATGGTGCTCTATTGCATCTGACATGATACTGTATATAAATAAAGAGAAGTATTATTCTACAGACACACTTCTAGCTAGAGCGAACAAAAAGCACAGCCGAAAACGCCTCTACCATAATAAACCACTAGAACTGGCAATTAGTTTGAGCCTGTCACAACAGATGGCAGAAAGGTCTTCCAGGACGCAATGAGGCGACGCGTCTCCTCGGGTCTCTGCCGGGCGACGTAGGCCGCCGCAATCGTCGAAACGGCGGTGCCCAGGAGGAACAGTCGAAGCAGGGTGCGCAGTGACCTGCGTTTGGACGTCTTTGGGCCCTAGCGAGAGAATATACATTAGCGTGTGCAAAACAAGACGAGTGGATGCACTGCGGACAGTGTGGACATTGTGGTCATGTGGACAATGCGTGTATCCAACGTACCGAGTATGTCCAGTGGGACCAGGTCGGGAACAGGCAGCGGTACCAGTAGTGGATCTGCGAGTAGGGGTAGGTCATGCCGTTCCACTTCTTGCCCTCCTTGCCCTCCTTGCCCGGGGTGCGGTCGAGATACCAACTCTGGCAGCCCGAGTTCCAGACGGTGTTGGCCAGCGCGTCCTGGATGCGGCGCACGTACTGCTCCTCGGCCGACCGCTTGACGTCGACCTGGGTGCCCTCGCCGTCGAGCAGGGGCTTGATGATGCGCAGGGCAAAGTTGATGGAGTTTTCGGCGGCCATGACGGCCGAGGTGTGGCCCGTGGCGGAGTTGGGGCCGAGGAGGATGAAGAAGTTGGGGAACCCGCTGAGCGACGTGCAGTTGTAGGCCTCGGGGCCGCCAAAGGCCTGCCAGTGCGCCGGGAGGGTCGTGCCGCCCTCGCCGACGACCGTGATGCCGGTCAAGAAGTCGCTGGTCTGGTAGCCGTTGGCCAGGACAAGCACGTCGGCGGGGACGACGCCGCTCTGGGTGCGGACGCCCTCGGGCACGATCTCGAGGGCCTTGTCGTTGGTGAGGGTGAGATTCGGCGCGTGCAGGCTCGCGAGGTAGCCCGTGTCGAAGATGCGGCGCTTGCAGCCGACCTCAAAGTCGGGCACCAGGATGTCGTGGTATTGGGCGGGGGCGGTCGACCGCATGTAGGTCTCGGCCTGGCGGCGGCGGCGGCGGCGGAAGCGGGCGCCAAGGTCGGTCATGGGGAAGCCCAGGAGGTCGATCTCGGCGATTGTGAACACCAGCAGGCGCGCCAGGGCGGTGCCGATGCCAAAGGGCAGCCTGCTGGCCACGGCACGCATGCTGCGGGCGCGGTAGTCGTCAATGCTCGGCAGGATCCAGTGCTTCGAGCGGACGATCTGCGTGAGGTGCTTGGTCTTGCCCACAATCGACGGCACGATCTGCGCGGCCGTGCAGCCGTTGCCGATGAGCACGACGTTCTTGTCGGTCAGGTCGATGTCGTGCCGCCAGCGGGAGGTGTGGAACATGGCGCCCTGGAAGGTCTCGGCGCCGGGCACGTCGAGCTCGCGCGGGTGGACGAGCTGGCCGGTGCCGCCAAAGAGGAACTGGCACTCGTGGTAGGAGACGGTGGCGGCCTTGTTGTGCCGAATGGTCATGCGCCAGCGGCTGGTCTCGGGGATCCAGCGGCACTCTTCGACGGTGACGTTGAACACCATCTTCTCGGGCAGGTCGTACGTGTCGGCCACGCGCTTCAGGTACGCCCACAGCTCGTCGCTGGGGGGGAGCGTGCTGGACCAGCTGGCATTCTGGGCGAACGAAAAGCTGTAGAGCGCACTGGGCACGTCGCATGCGCAGCCTTGTGGAGTTAGGTACAGTCGTTCAGTCGTTTGTGCAACAGTTTGATTACCCTTCATGGAGCAAACAGAAACGCACCTGGATATTTGCTAATGTGCCACGTTCCGCCAAGATCGCTGTGGCGCTCAAAGATGCGGATGTCGGTAATTCCATACCACCGCTTGAGCGTTGCGCCGAGCCCGATTCCTGCGAATCCTGCGCCAATGCAACCAAACTGGCTGTAGGTGCAGTCGACCTTTTCTGGTACCTTTTCTGGTACGCCCATATTGTCGGAGACTGGGCGCGAATTGGTGGGAAGGATTAGAAGGATCGAAGGATGAAGGATGGACGGACGAAAGGACCACTAAGAAGCCTGCAGCGGCGAGACGACTGTGGCAGTTGAGTTCGGCCGGTGCAAACTCTTACAAGCTGCTGTCGAATGCTTCAAATATCACCATCACAACAATAAACAATGTCGAGAAACAGTTGGAGATGGTAGTCCCCTAAATAAAACAGGCGTCAATGAGCAAACACATGAATTTGCGGGGTTCCTGGCACTAAGAACGACAGCCGAGGCCGTCGCGAAAAGGAGATGGTGCAGTGTCGACAAAGTTGTTCCGCGGCGACGACTAAAGAGGGTCTCCACAAGGAGATCTTCCGACAAAATTACTCCGAAAGACTTTGAATACGATGCATCGAATCACAAGGGGACACATAACTGCGCTACGGATGTACCAGAATCAGTACTCCGTGCATCGAAGACAACGTATTGTGCAGTATAAATCTCCAGTTCCTTCCGCAAACTGTCATTATTTACATATCATCTCGTCGCCATGCTCTGCCTCCTCTTCAAATCCTTTTATAATTTATACTGGCTCTCTATTATCTCGCTTGATTACCATCGTGTCACGACGAGTTCTTAACGCTTTCCTATCACGTTTTAGTAAGGTTCCAAACAGACTGCTGCGGTGCTCAACTACGGCTTCCCCTTCTGTCCCTCGCCTTGAATCAGGCCCTGCGACCACGTCTTCATCCGCTCCATGGCTGGACCGGTCTGCTGCTGGCCACCCTCGAGCAAGATAAAGTCATGGCCCTCGTCCTTGGCAACGGCCAGTTCGATCTTCAAGCCGGCATTGCGGCGGCGGACCTTGTCCACCCACATGACCGCCTGGTCGCGCAGCACCTCCTGCTGGCCGGCCGTCACGTAGACGTCGCCGACGACCGAGGCCAGGTTGTCAAAGGCGGACTCGGTTCCGAGCACAAGGTCTTCGTCCTTGGGGAGCGGCTGCGCGCCGTAAAAAACGTGCGTGCTGAGGCCGATGTGGCGCGGACAAATCATGTCGACGCCGTCGTTCTCGACCATGGCGTCCTGCGCAATGTCCGAGGTCAGCCAGGGCGAGACCAGAAAGGCGCCCAGCAGCGGCTGCGCCAGGTGGACGGGCGGGGCGTGCGGCTCGGGGCGCAGCAGGTGGCGCAGGAGATGGGCCGTCAGGTTGCCGCCGGCGGAGTCGCCGCCCACGACGATCTGGTCGGGCCGGACGCCGGATGCGAGGAGGCTCTCGAGCGCGGCGACGGCCTGCTTCAGGACGGTCGGGAACTGCGCCGCCGGGCACAGCGTGTAGTCCAGCACGGCGACGGCCACCTCGTTGGGCGTGCCGACGTGCGGCGCCACAAAGACGCGCCAGCACCATTCCACGTGGCCGGGCATGAGCGGCGCCACGTAGCCGCCGCCGTGGAAGAACAAGACGAACTTGCGCGCCGTCTTCCGGCTGCCCATCCACAGCAGCGACGCGTCGCCCACCGGCAGGGGCTGCGTGTCCGTCTGCAGGCTGGCCACGAGGTCCGTCTGGCCGCGGCGCTGGGCCTTGGACAGCATGGACGTCATAAAGGCGCGGTAGACCTGCCGCGACGTCGGCGACGCATATTGGATGTGGCCGGGCTTGAGATGTAGCAAAGACGCGCCCAGAAATGCACTGGTGAGATACTTTCGCAGCGGCAGGCCGCGGCGGAACACTGTAATGGTTGCCGTCGTCGCATTGAGGACCGTCCTCGGGATCACTGGCATTGCACTCGGATCAATATCGTCAGATCGATATCAGGTCCTACATGCCAGTCAGAAACGGACCGGAAACGACTCACCCAGGAAAAGAACGTATCCCACGAAGCTCAGCTTTTGGGACAAAGGCAGCGTGGGAGGTGCATCATGGCGCGCACATTTGGCCGACGAAGTTTGGCAAGTACAATCAGCCATGGTAGGGTCTGAATGAATGAACGGAAAGAATATGCTGTAGAGAAAGGGTGCAAGACAAAGGAGGTAAGTAAAAGAGATGAACAAAAGGAGACAAGAAAAGGAGGCAGGAGGCAAGAAATAGAGGTAAATAAAAGAGATGAACAAAAGGAGGCCAGAAGGATGCAAGAAGGATGCACGAAGGATGAAGGAGAAGGATGTACGACTGATGCCAAGCACTTACGGTAGACTCGACAAAAAGTGCAACATACTCTGTCGCGCTGCAAAGGAGGGGGAATCAAACTACATCCAAGAATTCTGGGGTATGGGGCAGTTACATGTGAAAGGTTGGCGTTGGTGCTGAAATTGCTCCGGATCGACGTCGCTTGTTGCTAATTCGTCCGGCGTGGAGTAAATAGTGCAACGAACGAAACGTCGTGGAGGTATTCCGTACGTATGTCTAGACTTGCTACGTACAGCTTGTACACGTGTGGTATGTATTGTCGTGCTTGTAGTTGCTTCTATTATATGTGTTGAGTGATTCACGTCGTTGTGGACTGCATATAATTTTCCTTCTTTATTGTTTTTATTTCAGAACAACGATTGCAGGAATTATCACAACAAAATTCACTTGGCCGAAAATGGTTCTTCTCCGTGAAGGATTCACAGCGGACTAGTCGCCGGACTCCTTCGATACTCGTTTTTTGAATCTGCAATGACACTCCCTGTCGGCCCGGGTCCGCACGTCTGCGTGCTTGTCGGCTGTCCTTTCTCTGACCGAGTCCTCAACCGCGGCTTCAACAGTCGGACAAACCCATCCAACTGGCAGTGGTCGTCGGAGATTGCGGTGATTACCGGCGGGTCAGCGGCATCGGCGCCAGCCTGTAGTACATAGGCCCAGCTAACAGCCGCCGTGGTTGTGGCGAACCGTGCGATAGAGCACGCAAAAGCTGGGCGTCGACGTTGTGGGCGGCAGAAAGTCGAAAATCGACGAGTCGGGCAAGTTGGCCAGAGGCCAGCAGGTCACACGCTGTCGGCCAAAACCGTGCCGGCGGACGACAGGAACTGCAGCCAGCGGGGGTGGAAGGGGGCCTCGAACCGCGACAGGATCAGAGCAATGTGGCGGCTGTAGAGCGGGGCCGAGACGGACTGGTGGAAGCTCTCGTAGGACACTGCACAGTTAGTGACGACACGAAGCAGCGACGACGGAGCCATACGAGTAGAACGTACACAGGAGCAGCCGCGGCACGGTCCACGTGGAGGCAAAATGCGACAGCTGCAGGTGCAAGACGGTGGTCTGGTGGTCCAGGTCGCGGCGGAGACGGGGATCCGCCAGGGCCGTCTTGCGGTAGAGGTCGAGGAAGACGAGCGCCGTAAACACCACAAACGACAGCGCCGGGTCGACGGCCAGGCAGAAGGAGCTGTCCCACTGGTGGGCCACGGCGGCAATGTCCTGGCACGCCTCGAGCACGCGCTGCCAGCCGGCGACGGCGCGGTCGTCGTTGTCGTCGTTGTCGTCGTTGTTGTCCTCCCCCTCCTGGCGCAGGCCGGGGTCGGCCATGGCCAGCAGCAGCTGGGCCATCTGCAGGTGCAGGACGGTCGCGAGGCGCGCGTGGTGGGCCGCGCGCGACTCGCTGGACAGCGCGTTGCGCCGCGGGTTGAGCCAGCCCGTGGGCAGCGCGAGCCGGGTCGTGGCCAGGCGCCGCTCGGCTCGGGTGACGAGGGCCGCCCGGTCGCCAAGCGAGTGCAGCAGGGGCAGGCGGAGGACCAGGCCCGCCTGGCGCAGGGCCGACAGCGTCACGTTGTGGACGTTGGCCATGAACGTCGCCGGCGCCCGGACGACGGCACGCACGACGCCGGGCACGTCGTCGAGGTCGGACGGCACGTACAGCACCGGCAGCGTGCCCGCCGCGCCAGCGCCATCGGCATCGGGCGGCGCGGAGGCGGCCCCGGTCGCCGGACTCTGCAGAAGCGACGTGCCCATGGCCGTGTCGTCAATGACATACGGCGTGCCGCACGCCATGTTCGAGTACGTGTCCAGGCGGTAGATGCACCACCACAGCGCGCGCCACTCCTGGATGTCCTCGTCGTCGACGGCGCGCCAGTCGGCATACACGGTGCGGATGTGGTCCAGGCGGTCCAGCCCGATGCGGTAGGCCATGCGCGTCACGCGGCCCACGCGCATCCACGACTGGTGGCCGGGGAACTGGTGGAACTCGTACACGGCCAGGATAAAGGCCCGGCGGAAGTCGTCGAGCGACAGGGCGTCGCCCATCAGATCCTCGTCGAGCATGCTGGAGCTGAGCAGCAGGTCCAGACAGGCGTCCCAGTTCGGCAGGCGGTCGCCCTCGGGGCCGTCTTGTTCGGCGGCATATCCCGTCGTCTTGGCGGCAATGACGACAATGGTGGAAATGAGACTCTCACTGCACCGGCCGTCTTTGAAGCGCTGCAGGAACCGATCCCGCGAATAGATCGGGCTCGCGTCTTTGAGAATGTCGAAATACCGCAGGAGGCTGTTCCCGAAGACGGCCCGTTGGTTAGCTCCCTGTCCCTAGTCGCTCTGTGTGATGGGCAAGACGTACAGGCACTCCACTTGGTGGGGAGCAAGATTCAGCGTGCAGGGACGTTTGCGGACATCGCCTCGGCCGGCGGGAGTCAGCTGGGGCAGGGTGAGTGGAACGACCATCGGTTGAGTCGTGGGGGTGGGTCTTTCTCCATGATCGTTCTCTTCACGCTGTCCCAGGGGCGTGGATGCAGAGAGGCTTGCGGCCGCTGTGGTGGTGGCCGTGGCAGTTTCGATCGTACCTGGCGGCGTTGGCGTCGATGGCATCAGCGGGGCCGCTGGGGCTGCTGGGGCTGCAGCGCTGGCCGCGTTCGACCGGCGAGACTTTCGCAGTGGGCTGGGTGCATGGTGCGAGCCGAGTGGCGGGCCCGGTTTGCGCCTGAGAGAGCTGTAGCGGCACGTCTCGCCGAATTCCAGGCACCGCGAGCACGATGGCCGTTCACGGTTGCCTGCTCGCCATGTGTGAGCGGCGGACACCGGGACGTCGAGGACTACAACAGGGACTTACACTTGATTTTCTTGCTGCCATGCAATGTTGGTTGTGTTGGTTTTCGTCTTCAAACATGTAGATGGCGATACAAGGGGGGGGGGGGTTGCGCCGCTATTACAACCTACCGAATGCACCTGTCACACACTCTCGGCGGCAACGACGCCGCGGTGGACTCGACAGGCTTGTCGGCCATGGTATGCAGCGGCAGCTGCAGCATGGACGGCTGCGTTGAAGTCTGGTGGGTCGACCTTGCCGGAAGGATTTTTCGATCGGTGTGAGAAGAAAATACCACAAAAAAAGGGCTCGGCGCAATTGCAGGAATCCGGGGGAATCACACCCTTCATATACCTATTCTGTTCGAAGATCCGCAGGATCCGGAGGATTTACCCCGCCTAAAGAACGCGCCAAGTGGAGGCCCAATTTGCCTTCATTCCTCATATAAATCCACGGCCGACGGATGCTGCCGAGATCCATCGCGCCGGAATTAATCCGACCGTTCGTCCATGACGGTTACATTCGCTCCTTCATCGGTTTCCTTCCGACTACGTCGTACAGCCTTATATACAGTCTTATAAACTGAATTGTTTCTCACACTCGCATAAACGTGTCACATATCGCCATATCAAACGAGCAGACCCAAACGTTCGTGTCAGCCTTCCTTGCGACTGTCAGCCGGCCGGGGTCAACATGAGCGATAAAAAGGACGGCCTTTCTCAGATGCAAACGATCTGATCAGAGCGATAAGGGAAACGCTGCTGTGATGATGCTAATGCTGGACGGCTTCCTCCGTATGCACCGCCTCCAGCGTATCTTGCATTCTTGCAGGCGCTCAAGTCTTACGACATGGCACCAGAGCTACGGGAGGAAATGCACGCAGACTGATTCCTCGGCTGAGTCGAAACAGTAGTCAACCGTGACACCAGCTGCCGTGGATTGTCTCATATGGAATAAATACCAACATGAATTTGCAAATTAAGCCCTCCCTCATTGCGTACATTCGTCACTCTTGCCTCTTTCCACCAATGCAGATCCTTACTACGTAGAGTCGTATGCGTTTTGTCGACCCTGTCCGATGTGCGACACCACTCCTCGTCTCGCCACGCCGTTCTACCCTTCCAGCGGCTTGGCGGCCTCGACCTTGCCGGGCTGAAGCGGCTCAAAGTCCTCGCTGTACGTGATAAAGGCGTCGTCGTTGAGATGGCGGTGGCGCCACCAAAAGATGATTGTCTGCACAAAGAGCGCGATGCCGGGCGCGGCCCAGGCCCAGATGAGGGTGGGGTCGTTGATGGCGGGGATGAGGATCTCGCCGAGGGCGCTGCTCAGGGCCGTCATGAACAAGAAGAGGGCGACGACGGTGGACCGCATGTTGGGCGGGGCGCGGGCGTAGGCCAGTTCGTAGGCCGTGACGTTGATGAAGATCTCGGACATGGCGCCGAGGGCCACATTGGGGACCTGCCACCAGATGGAGACGGGCGACACGTCGTCGCAGGTGCTGGCATGGTAGCCGCTAGAGTGGTGATTAGTAGGGGAAATCAGGAGTACAAAGGTAGATGGCAAGATAACAAGGGCAGATGACAAGGCGGACTGTTAGGAGGACTCACCAAGGGCTGGTCGCGTAGACGCGGTATTGGACGATGGCACCGATGAGCGACGACAAGGTGGCCAGGGAGAAGCCAATGGTCATGCGCGTGATGCGGCCGACCTTGATCTTGCGGCGCTCCAGGAACGGGTTGACGACCTGCGCCATGAACGGCGAGAAGACGATGATGACGAGCGGGTTGAAGTGGCCGAGCAGGTCGTTGGGCGCGCCGTTGGACGTCATGGCGGCGCCCTGGTTGCTCTGCACGTTGCCGACGCCGCCGTCGTTGAGGTTCCAGACGGGGATGTACAAGAAGATCTGGATGGCGCCCCACGTGCGGCGCGCGTCGTCGACGTCCTTGTCCGAGTAGGAGACGCGGACGCCGCGCTCGGCCAGCAGCGCCGACGGCGTGACGCGCGACCAGAACGCCTGGGCGAACACGTTGCCCCGGCTGGCCCTGAGCGCCGCCAGCGTGATCTTGAGGAAGCGCGTCAGGTCGGAGCCCTGCGGCGGCGTGCGGATGGTGCGCTTGTACATGACGGCGAGCAGCACGGGCAGCAAGAAGTAGACGATGCCGGGCACCAGAAAGGCCAGCCAGAAGCTGCGGTACTTTTCAATGTACACGACGGCGATGGAGAAGAAGGCGCCGACGTTGATAAAGGCGTAGAAGATGAGCATGATGTGGTTGACCGTCGTCTCCGGGTCCACGAGCACCTTCTCGCCCGTCTTCAGCACCCGCGTGTACGGCCGCTGGTGCTTGTACTGGTCGATGACCGTCGGCGCCACGTTGGGCTTGAACAGCCCGGCGCCGATGGCGAGCAGGAAGAAGCTGACCAGAAACGGCGCCGCGCCCTTGCCGGCCTGGAGCAGGGCCGGCGCCGCGCCGCCCACCATGATGACGTGGGAGAGGGCGCCGATGAGGACGCCCCAGACGATGGCCTGGTAGCGGCCCGTCTTGACGTCGGCCAGCCACGCGCCGAAGATGGGGATGACATAGGCCAGGAACGTGAACAGGAGGCCCAGGGCCGAGGCGGTCTGCAGGCCCAGGTTGAGGGCGCCGGCATGCGAGTTGGGCTTCGCCGGGTTGATGGCGCCCGTGCCCGGTCCGCCGGCCGGCAGCGGGAACTGCATGAAGTTGTTGAAGGCGGCCTTGACGCCGTAGTAGGACGCGCGCTCGGCCATCTCGACGAGGCAGAGCAGCCAGGCCGTCAGCGGGATGGAGTCGGAGATCTTGCGCAGCGTGTGCTGCTCTTCCTCCGTGGGCAGCGGATAGGCGTCGACATCGACGACGGGGCCGCTCTGTTCGGACGGGATGGGCAGCGAGCCGTCCAGGCCATCACCGCCCGTCTTCTCGGCATCGGCCCCCGTGTCGGGCTCGACAACTTGGTGCACGTCATGTGCCACTGTTTTCTCTGCTGCAAGTGCAAGCGTCGATCATGGTCAGAACGTCGCAAAAATATGTACAAAATATGTCCAAAATATGTATAAAAAAATAAATCAAAGAAAGTCTTACCCATTGCTATCGCTCTGTTGCCCTCTGTGACTAGATATGCGCAGCGCTTGACAAATAATGCCGTAGGTGTGTTGAAGCGCACGGGAGAACCAGAAAGACGGGATGGACAACATCCTTTAATCTACGACTTACAGACATGTAGACATGTAAACATTGGACATTGGGCATGCCGTCGACATTTGGGGCTTGTCCAAACAGGAAGGTGAAGGGGCAGCCCAGCATGAGGCTGAAGCACGAACCGCACAAGCAAGCACGAGCTTATCAGAGCGTGTGGCGCCATCCCACAACGGCGCACTGCAGACCTCCGGATTTGGGGATCGAGACAACCTGACGACACGGCAAGGGCAACACATGGAGTCAATTCAATAAAGCAACATTGGAACGCATTGCTTGCCATTGGGGGTCAACAGTGCAGCCATTGGAAATGGAAATACAAAAGTTGGGGGTTGCGATGCTTTGTAATTCGGCCTTGACGTGATTGGCGGCTGATATGATATGATGGCCGAAATGTACAAAGGCATGGTCCGAATAACATCTAGATGTGACCCTTGGCCATTCCCCCCAAACCTAATTAGCGGAAGTGCCCGCGGACCATGTCCTCGTTTGCGTGCTTGGACGCTGACAATTCGCTCGGCCACACCGGCCGGCAAGACTGTGGGGACTTGGGGACTGTGGGATCGGAGACCCTGTTGTGTCGTCTATGTTACTGTGGCACGAATGTACTTTTGTACTGTGGTATTGTCTATTCTCGCAGGCGATGCACCGCCTCCTCGGCGCTGCCAAGCGCTTCGTGCCAGCACCTGTCCACCACGTCGCCCACCGCGGCAGGCAAGCTCGCGAGCGGGGGAAAGTCGCCGGCCTCGTAGCGGCGTCGCACCTCGTGGTCCTCCAGCCCCTGGAACGGCCGCTGCCACGCCATGATCTCGTACAGACAGGACCCCAGCGCAAAGAGCTCGCGCTTCAGTCGTGGCAGATCGTCTGCCTCCCGTCCCCGGCACGGCAGCGCGTACTGCTCCTCTTCGGCGGCGGTGGCCGGGAACTGGTGCGTCGCCGCCTCGATGATAGCGCCGCCAAAGTCGCCCAGCTTCACGCGGTGCCCGGCAAAGAGCATGAGGTTGCGGCAGCTCAGGTCCGAGTGCCACACGCCCTTGCGGTGGATGTGCGCCACGGCGGCAGCGGTGTCGCGACACATTTGGAGGCGCGTGGCCGCCGGCAGCGGGTCGTCGAGTGTCTTTTGGATGAGAGTGCGCACGGTGCCAAGCGGCGCCAGTTCGAGGCGCAGCGCGTGCACGGCTGGATCGCGGTGGATCTCGTCGAGGCCGTGGCAGACGAGAATGTTGTCGTGGCGGCCGAGGTGCGCATACACTGCAGCTTCGCGCGCAAGATCATCTTCGCAGGGTTCGGGGTAGTAGGATCGTCGTCTGCCGTTGACCCAAATCTCGTAGCTCTTGTGGACCGTCGCGTCGTCCACCAGAGACACAAAACACGAGCCCCCCATCCCGACAATGGCCCCAAAGCCGGGGTCCATCTGAGGAAACATGAGAGCAACCATTGTGTCGTGTTTTATGCTACTGCAGGGGCTACGGGCTGGCGATGTTGTGCCGACTTAGGTTGTTGAGATTGTTTCCCATTGTTTGAACAGGGCGACATGTGTACACCAGTTAGGTCGCTGGCACTGGCTGTCATTGGCTGTCGAACAGGAGGATGATGCGCTGAAGTCGGGAAGGATTCGCTGGAGTCGGCAAGGATTCACGCGCTTCGGCGTCAATCAACGACCAGCAGACGACAATACGACATTGTAGCAAGTACGCGCAAAGTGGCTTCCAAAATAAATCCATAACCAAAGACCGTAGAAGAAAACGCAAAAACAAAAACAATATTGGTATAGTACATGTAAAGTCGAGTCGAGATGATGGACTGTGTGTCCGTCTTACAGTGGCCCACAACTCCAATAAAGTGCTGACGTCTGACACCCAGCTGACATCTGCTGAAGCGGCGTCAGCATTTTGAATGTCCCATGTGTTCTGCCCCCGCAGCACGCTCTACGCTATCTTACGTATGCTCGCATGTTGCTGCGTTGCCGCATCGTCCACCGCCACCCGTTCAGTCAAACTCGCGGCTCTCGCCAATCTCGCACACGTCAAACACGCCCGTCTCCGGCAGCCCGCGCCGCCGCAGCGCCTCCTTGAGCTTGGCGGGCGGCTCCAGCACGGGCTCGACGGTCAGCGCCCACGTGCCCCAGTGGATGCCCATGGCGCGGCGGCAGCGCGTGTCCTTGAAGATGTCGACGGCGTCGACGGGGTCGGCGTGCATGCCGGAAAACAGCGTGCGCGGCTTGTACGCGCCAATGGGCAGCAGGCCGACGTCAAAGGGCCCGCGCAGGGCGCCAATGTGCGCAAAGTCGGGGCAGCCGGGCCGCTGGGCGCGGACGGCGTCGTCGGCCGCGTGGACGGCCGCGCGGTCGGCCGGGTCCGGGACGCTGGCCTCAATGTCCTCCTGGTCCTGGTCGACGGCGCGGTAGCCCGTGTCGCCGCCAAAGTACACGGAGCGGCCGCCCGCGGACACGGCCCAGCTGCACCACAGGGTGTGGTCGCGGTCAAAGGGCGAGCGCGCCGACGTGTGCTGGCTGGGCAGGCAGGAGAAGAGGGCTTTGAGGGGAGGGACGTTGGGGTTGGTGGTGGGGGGCGATGCGGACGACGACGTCGACGTCGCCGTCTTGGCTGCGCCACCACCACCACCACCACCCAACGGCCCCAGCGTCACAGTGGCCTCGGCGTCCTGCCACCAGTCGAGCTCCGTCACCTCCTGGATGCCCGCGCTCCGGAACCAGTCGGCCAGGCCCAGGCCGACGAAAAAGTGCGCCCGCGGATGGTGCTGCCGGATGGTCTGCACCGACGGCCCGGACAGGTGGTCGTAGTGGCTGTGGCTGATGACGACGGCGTCGACGGCCGGCAGGTCCGCCAGCACGCACGGCGCGGGCGTGAACCGCCTGGGGCCCAGGAACGACATGGGCGAGCAGCGGTCCTCGAAGACGGGGTCGAACAGCACGCGCAGCCCCGTCGGGAACTCGATGTAGTAGCACGCGTGGCCCAGCCACGTGGCGCGCAGCGGGTGTTTCTTGGTCGGGTCGTTGTCGGGGTAGCGCGTCGGCAGGAACGTCGGCTTGCGCACGGTGACGGTGGGCGGCGTCGTGTCGGGCGTCTCGAGCTTGCCGGCAAACCGGTAGCGCACAAACGTGCCGATGATCTTGACAAAGCCCAGGGGCCCCAGCGAGCCGGCCGGGCCGAGGCCGTCGACAAAGGAGGCGTGTGGGTTGCGGAATTTTTGGATGGAGCCGTCGGCGTTGAGCACGTGGTGCGGCTTGCTCTGGGCCGTCTCCGGCGCCGGGCCCAGGCCCTCGCCTGCGACAACGGTGACGCTAGTGGGCTGCTCCATGGCTGATGCGGCGACCGTCGTGGTGGAGGTCGTCGACATGTTGGAAGAGCACGTTTTGGAGGGGGTTGGGTCGAGAGACTCTGTCGAGAAAGGACGGCTGCAGAGACACAAAGACAGAAGAAACAGTCGAATGCGCCGCGCTGTTGTCCGTTGGCGGGCCCGGAGTTAGCGGTGGACGAGACGAGCGGTGGACGAGACGAGCTCGGTGGTGATGTTATGTTGACGCGTTATGTTGGCTTTGCACGACGTTGACGTTTTTCGGCAGAGGAGGCGTTAAAAGGAAAAGAAATCAGGCTTGGGAAAGACACGACGACGGGAACTGATGACGGTGCCAGAGCGCGCATTTACGTCGCTGGCGCCAGCATGCGGCAGCAACAATGATGCCCGCGGAGAGACATATCGTTCCTTTTGGCTGGCGATCACACTAGGCTCGGTGCATTGCGTACATTAGGCGGGTTTGGAGGATCGAAGGCTCTATGCAGCAGGATTTGGGTGATCCTTTAGGACTACAGTGTGCTGGGAGGAGGGCCATTGGCGCATGTTTTGTACCGCGGGCTCGGAGACGTCAAGAGTCCGGGGCGACGGATAGGGCTTGGGCGTCACCATTCCGCGGAAGAGAGTTACGTCTGACTCCATACACAATGAACACCAATTTACGACAAGCCTCGAGTTGCAGTCTCAAGCCATTTTCCCCGTCGTACGAATGTACACTCTCTTGGCTTTGACGTTGTTTCATCAGGTCCCCCAGCGACTTTTCAGTGTCTGTTGGCGTGTTGTCCCTTTCTTTTGCCTTTTGCTTGTTCCGTTGCTGGTTCTTTGGTGCCATCTCCAAATGAAAAGCACTGAAACCTGCACAGAACTCTGGTAGCCAGTCAGTAACTGCAATTACGCCATGCCAGATCCGGCTGCAAAGACACTGGCGTCTTTGCCCCGACGGCAGGAAATGCCCGTCGGCAACTACAAACATTCCGAACTCTGCGAGTGTCGACAACAGGCACCAGTCGACACGACAGTCCTTGAAATGCACAATGTGCGTACGAAATTCTTACCGACTCGTCATTGCACAAGTAAGCCTGTGACATTGCACAAGTAAAGTCTGAAACTTTTGCTTCTGCCACATGTTGCGTCGTGTATCTCATTTTATCAACTTTGTTAGGACAAAGCCTACACCACGTGCCGTGGTCAGTGCAGTCACTGCAGTCACTCTCCCATGCGACTACACGCCTGACTCCTGTTGCATGCGACCGTGCGCGATGTTGGGCTGTCCAACGTCTCGTTTGTCATTATTGCCACGATTTAGGGACAAACGAAGAAAGCAAAATTGCCTTCAGGAGCGAGCGAAACACCACTAAAAACGGCACAAAACGGCCCCGTACATAGTCCATTCACATACACAACGAGGACCAACGTTTTTTAACAATGAGATCGAACGCCCGGTTAGCTCAATCGGTAGAGCGTGAGACTCTTAATCTCAAGGTTGCGGGTTCGACCCCCGCATCGGGCTCAAATCCTGATGCGCTTCTCTACAGAAGCACCATTCGAATTCTCAATTTTTTTGTCATTTTCTTTTCCTCGTGGGTGTGGATGTCTCTCGAGGACTGTGACATCACTATTTTATTTCGTACTTTGCATTCTTTGGATATCACTTTGCATTCTCAGCAGTATCTTGGTTTGTCATTATTTTTGTTTTGCTTAAAACGTTATTTATTTAAAATTACAAGTGTTTTTTTTTTATGAGAAAAGTCTGTCGATAACCAAAGTAAAAAAATACAAAATAAAAATAAAATAAAAATAAAAATAAACATAAAATCAGATCATCTTGGACGATAGATTGCATTGGAAACTCATAATGCCAACAACCACAGCCAAAAAACACCACTGGAAACTGGAAACCATTTGTAGCGTAGCTTAAAGGTCTAAAAATGCGTCACGTGTACATTTTTATTTTAGACAAAACACATCTTGACTTCCCATTTGCGCATTGCATCACACCCTCATGAATTTGCTAGTTACATTGAAACTACGTCGTCCTGTTGGTCCAAACGCACAGTACAGCACTTTCATTACACGGTGTAGTGCATATATCTAGCAGCATTTGCACCGTGCGTAGAACACAGCTCTGCTGCTCGGATCCCAGGGATGTCGAGGCTCTTTGTTTCGGTGACATAATGTTCTGTGATACAGACAGCCTGCGCGTGGTTGTCGTGACATGCCTAACTTTCCATGGAGAGCCGGTGATGACGACAGTGGCGACGATTAACGTAAACGGAAGGGTGCAGTGTGGTGGAGGGTGATGTGGTGGGAGAGATAAAAACAGCCGTATTGCCTGGCCCGGATGTGATTCTCGCCCCTCTTCCCTGACTCTGCTAAATACCATTCAAAACCACGAGAATTGAAACAATCATCCAAAGAGCATCTACAAAAAGAACCCAACACAACATGAGTGGACTGACGGACGAAGCTGTGCTTGAGGGCCACGACCTCATCGACGGCGCCGAACACGAGGCACTGGTAGGTCCCCATATGGACAGAGCGCATTGCATCAAGTAGCCGACAGACTGACACAAGCCAGGCCGATCCCAAGGACTTTAAGAAAGTCCACTCCGTCGGCGAGACGGGCGGTTCCATTCTGCCGGACGTCAACAGCGCGGCCTCGAGGTCTGCCAAACCGACGGAGGCTCGGAAAGGCACCGAGCCGCTCGGATCGAAGCTGAATGAGTTCAAGGACAAGGTTGCCAAAGACTAAATTAGGTTGCGGGGGATAGGAGAAGGATGGCATCAAGGGCACAAGGCAGAATGTCAATATATCCATGATATGTCAATGCAACATACATTCGAGGCCTCGTAACAGCAAAACGCTAAGGGGAGCAGAGTGACACAACGCACGAGATTTTATTGGAGCGTACACTGAAAACCTAAAAAATACAAAAATAGACTGGAAGTCGTCGTGCCTGGAAGACCACCGACTCGATCCAGCCTGCTGTCGTCAAGAGACAGAAGAAATATGTGCACACAAATAGAGAAAGGGAAGACAAAGAGTCGTTTTGGACGAAAACCATCCGAGGCAAACAAAGGCAAACAAAGGTACGCCCAGGTAAGCCCAGGCGAGGGGTTGAGAACCGTCGAGATTGGGATAAAATTGCTCAGCCAGCGGCTTACTGCTCGCCCTGGGGAGCACCCTGAGGAGGCTGGGGACGGTCGCCGGCCTTGCCCTTGGCACCCTTGCCCTTACCGCCCTTGCCACCCTTGCCGCCCTTGTGGCCCTTGTGAGCCTTGTGGCCCTTGTGGTCGGCCGCATCGGCATTGCTGCCCTGCTCAGGCTCGGCACGCTTAGCCGGGGCACCGGGAGCACCGGCGATAGGAGCGCCAGCACCGGGAGCTCCTGGAGCGCCAGGAGCACCACCACCAGGAGCACCTGCACCGGGGGCACCTGCACCGGGGGCACCTGCACCCGGAGCACCTGCACCGGGGGCACCCTCGCCCTTGCCCTTGTGGCCGCCCTTACCCTTGTGGCCGCCCTTGTGGCCGCCCTTGCCCTTCTTGTCGCCGTCTGCAGGGGCACCGGGAGCGCCGGGAGCACCCGTGGTAGGGCTACCGGCCTCTTGGCGCTTGCTGGGAGCCTTGGGCGCCTCAGGGGCGTGGGGAGCACCTGGAGCACCGCCCTCACCCTTTCCCTTGCCGCCCTTGCCCTTCGCACCGTGGCCCTTGCCACCCTTGTGGTGCCTGCCGCCCTTGGCCTTCTTCGCATCGGCCGCCGGGCCGGCGCTGTTGTCGGCGCTGTCGCTGTTGTCGCTGTTGTCGCTGTCGTCGTCGCCCTCGGCCTCCTGGCGCTTGGTCGGGGTCGTGGCGCCGGCAGGGTGGAGCGGACCGCCAGGGTTGATTGGGGCACCAGGCGCACCCGCGCCCGGGCCGCCGACACCCTTGCCCTTGCCGCCCTTTCCCTTGTGACCGCCCTTGCCCTTACCACCCTTGCCCTTGGCACCGCCCTTGCCCTTGAGGACAGGCGCATCGCTGCTGTCGTCGTCGTCGTCATCGTCGTCACCGCTGCCCGGGGCCTGGCGGGGTACGTGACCGCCGTCGTGCGGCTGCGGCTGCGGCTGCGGCGCATGAGTCTGGGGGGGCTGCGGGGCCGGCGGGTGGACCTGACCGACACCGTTGTGGCCGACACCGTCGTGGCCGGGGCCGCCATGCTCCTTGTCATCTTCGCCGTGGTCATGGGCGTGGTCGTGGCCATGGTCGCCACCAGGGATGCCACCGGGGACGCCGCCAGGGTGGCCGCCCGGGTGTCCGCCGTTGTTGGCGCCCGCAGGAGGGCCGTGCGGCGCAATGGCCGTCGTCGGGTCCTGGGCCGGGGCAGCCAGAACGGACTGGACAGCCGTGGCGGCAAGGAGGGTGACAAGGAGGTTTCTCATTTTGGTTTGGGGGGGGGGGGGGTGGGACAAGAGAGAGTGAGAGACAAGGAAATACAACTGATGGACAGAGCGGATCGACTGATACTTGATGCAAAAGAGCTGGATGATGTTTCGACAGAGCGCTGCTGAAGAAGGAGAGAGCAAGGAAAACAAAGCAATGACGGCAAGTGTCGTATTTATATGCAAGAGAAGAGCTAATTGAGACTTATTTTGATATACAACGCACATCTGTAATGACGACAGACAATGGCAGGCAAGCCATGGGGCGAAATGACGCGACGTTCGTATCACCCGGGAAAACCACACCGCAGAGAGGGACACACTGTCGACATCGTGAATGGCAAACAATTCACTCACATTGACGACAACACAAATGGAATAACTCATCACCTGGTCCGGGCACTGCATCTACGCAACCTCAATATCCAGGCCGGCTGCTCCAGATTCATCAAAAACGCCATGCTCACTCAGCCAAGGACAGAGGTCAAGGGTCAAGGGCAAGTTTTGTCGTCATGTCCACCCGGCAATACCTGTCGATCATTGTCTACTATGAGTTTATATCCCATCCCGCGTTTCTCCGCTTTTGGGGTTTCGACGGGGCCGTCTTTTCATTTGTTTTTCATCGTCCTGGTCGGGGTTTACAGTCTATTTAGACAGCGTTCTCCTCTTTTGTGACGCCACGTCTCGGCCACAATCCCTCCATGGAATCCACTTTGGGCAGCATCTCCACCTCACCGAGCGGAGACAAGAGACAAGATGCCATATGCGACAAGGTACAGGGTAGGCCCACCGAGCGGAGATACTGAACGCGTGGCAATGCATTTCTGTTGTTATGCTGTTGGGTGTGGGACAGGATTGCTCCATTCCCGTGGGACACACCAGCATGGTCTATTTTTAACAGGAATGGTTTGTTGTTGATTGACCTCGTCGAGTTTATTTAAATGAATAGGGCATCTGTCCGGCCGTAGCACACCAATGGAGTGGCCTTTCTTGCATGGATCAACATCGTCGTCGACATCACGCAATCAACATCGAACTTGCGGAAACAGGAAATAGGTCCCTTACAGGCTGTTCCGAGGGGCAAGAGGACGACAATGACGGCCATGGCAGCCACGACAACGCCGTTGCAAATGACAGACAATGTGCTCTGCGAGCGGAATGGCGAGATTTTGCTGGTTCATTTGTTGTTGAATTCACCGGTGGTAAATAAATTTGTTCGGTGTTAACGGTCCGTCGAAACCTGCAATTTAGGTGTTTAATTATATTGCCGTCTTGTTATGCCGTATGACGGCGTCGTATTTGGTCATCTTTGGGACGCCTTGGCCAGAATTTCTGCGGGCTAATCCGTCTTGACAGCCAGGATACACTGTTGGCCTAGACTATTCTGAGAGTCTCTCTGGTAACAAGAGCCAGTTCTTGCAAGTCAGCCTCTTGGAAGCGGTCTTAATTTAGTCGGCTTCCCGTGCGCGCCTCGTCAAAGTCTGCAAAGTGGAATGAATAGGCTAAGTCGGCTCGTGTTTTGAAGAGATGGGCATTCTATGCGTAGCACACTTATGCTGCTGCATATAACTTATATGGGGCATAAAGGCGGTAAATCTAGACCTTTCTGCTCAATTGCATTTTATATTCGGCCGTTCTCCACAGAAGACCCAATAAACAGCCGCAAGCACCCAGCAACCAGAGACTATGAGCGTAAAGCCCGGTTGCGGAAGCACTGTGACAGAATTGTTTATTAAACATGCTTTACGCAGTCACGAGAAGTAGAGAAATGTTGATGCGAGGTGTGCAAGTACGTGGACCATTTGACCTGTGATCTAAACATAGAAGATGGATTGTTCCACCAATCTGCTCTGAGCCGTTACTGTGTTGTGTCTCGTCCATCATGGCCCGCCAGGCGATGGCATTTACGAAATCCGTGACGCGTACAGGGTAAGACGCGTACAAAATCACACCACCATATCTTATATGCCAACCTGTCGTAGAATTTCGTACACAGGACACTTTACAGAGTCGAGTTATGTGTTGCGTTCGGACCACAATATGGCCCATGTGAACCGCACCGACCTCGAGTCGAACATACCGGACGGTGATGTTGCCATGCCAAATAATCCGACGCAACGTTCCTCGAACGCCTCTTTTTTGGTAGCACCAGATTATAATCACCGGATTTGAAAGCTGGATAATTCTTTTCATGTTGCATTCAACTTTGCTCAGCTACTTTGATTGCAAACGTTGCATATGATTGTCACGGTAGTGTCTATTTCTCGTATGCCGAAAATGGCAGGCTTTGTCCACCATTAAATATACAATATGACTACGAAACGATACCAGATTTGTTTTTCTTATAATTTTATCACTGTACTGAAACTGTATTCGTATCATCCTCTACCTCCCTCCTGTGGTCTATCCACTTAATCGAAGACGCTGCCTCTTGCAGCGAGATGCGCTTGTCTGGTTCATGCCGCATGAGGCCCTGCATCGGCCACAACAGACACTTGAGCGCCTCCACGTCGTACTCTGAATATTCATCCCTTTGATATTCATTGTCGTCTTCGCCAACGTCTGGATCTGCATTGAGAATGTGAGTGAGGATCACCTGTCGACGCGGCTCGAAAGTATCCTGTATGAGTTCTTGGGGCATGTTGGCTGCTGTGGGAATGATTTGTTAGTATGATTAAAAAAGGGAAAAGAAGGGGGAAAAAAGGAAAACAGAAAAAGAAAAGAGAAAAGAGAAAAAAGGTACCGTCTTCGTCTGCATATTTATAACCAACCAACATCTCTTCCCATTTCGCATGCCACGGCGCTGGCAGCGGACCCAACTTGGCAACCTGTCGTCGAATAAAGAAATGGTTCGGGTCGCCGATGCAGGAGAACGGCGACGTCTGGTAGAACAATGAGTAGATCTGGATGGATTAACCTCAGTAAAAGAAAAGAAAAAAAATCTTTCTTTTCTTCCTTTTTCCCCTTTCTTGTTTACAGACGTACCACGCAGCCTGCTCGCCACAAGTCGTGCTTGAAGGTAAATGAATGCCCGAAAAACGTCTCGGGGGGCCGCAGGTTGTTCGGCTGGCCGAGAACTGTGACTGTTTTGCCCGCAGCAAACGACCAGCCCCAGTCGATGAGCCGGATGTCCTCGGCTGTGTCAACGTACCAGCCATCCCAGGCCGTGCAAGCAACCAGCTGTTCAGGGAGACCCGCTGGTCGTGCGGCGTTGTTGTCGTCATCATACGCAGCGGTTGGCGGCTCTCCGCCGACCATCTCAAACAGGTCATTGTCGTCTGCCTGTGCATTTTTCCACGTAAACGAAATGTTTCGAGGAGAGACGTCTATCGAGGTGGGGGGGAATTATCAGCAGTCAGGTACGGATAGAGAGAAAAGAGAGTAAAAGAAAGGAAGAAGGACACACATACCCCCATGAGCAATGCCGGCGTGATGCGTAAAGTTGAGCCCCTGTAGAAGCTGCCGCGATACCCGAAGGACCACATCCGGAGGTAACGTATTTTCATCCGGCCGGTACTCGTCGAGAATATCCGCCAGTGTTGGCCCGAGCACCTCTGTAACAATACAGGTATGCACGCCATTAGGCCCCATATGTTGAAAAGTGTCGAAAACCCGAACGAAAGAGCGTGCCTGCGTCTGTGTCTGTGTCCTCTCGATGCTGCAGTAGTACTTCTCGAGCGTCTCAAGGGCGCCAATCTCAGAGTCCTGGTCGGTGCCGTTCGCAGAAGCCCGCGCGGACTTAATCTTAAGGGCGACCCATGCCCCTGGCTCATGTGCATCCCAGGCGAGCCAGACCGTGGACTGGCCGCCATAGCCCAGCTTGTGCCGGATAGTATACCGCCCGTCCTTGAGAGTATCGCCCAAGGAGACAGGGTGAAACCCTCCTGGGGCATATCTTTCGAGCGGCTCATGGGGCATAACGTCCACAAACTTGGGGTAGAGTCCCCAGTTGATCCGCAACGGGCCGGACGACGGCCCGCCGATCGGTGCTGATGGTGGTTGATGCGTGGCCGGCGGGGTTGATGGCGGTGCGCCGTGCAAATTGGGAGACATGACGTTTTGGAAGTGTCTGTGTCGTTGTCAGATTCAGTAAGAAGTCGCGGCGTTGATAAAATGTGAGACGTTGAAAGAGGCGTCTAAAACGGGCGCTAATTTTACTATTTTTACAACGCTGCAGGGGCGAGTGGGGGTGGCTGGTCCCTTGGCAAAAAGCCTCAAACCAAAACGACTCGGGGCGCTCATCGTCCCCATGATCACTACTAAAATCAACCTCGTACAGTATTTCCCTAGCCTTTTCTTGGGCCAGAGAAGGTCAAACGTTCTACGGATTTATTCATATGGCGCCTTCGCGTACTGGAGGCTTGTTGGAATTTTCTCTTAAATGGCCTCGGTGCCGGACAGTAATTCACCTAGACGATGTTATTAGTTTTACTTCAGAGAATAGGCTTCCTAAACGGTCGACAATCGACTTTAACGCGGGCATCGTGCTGCTCAAAAGGCACCAGGAACAGTCAGAGCATTAGGGCTGAGGTGCTATGTTGAAGGACGGTATATACGTGTATAAATGAGAACGAATTCTATTCTACTCCGTAAGGAAAACGATATATATTATATTATACGTTTGGAAAGAACTCTGCACGCAAAAGATAAAAAACGATAGTATACCTGTTGAAAGAATTCTACACGCAAAAGAAGAAAAAACCCATCAGTATTACAACAGGAGAGCCAGCGCAAAGGAAATGGTGGCCACCAGAGCAATGCTGTTCTTAGTAGTGCACAACAAAGAAGAGGCTGACGAGGTCGGCGAGCTCGAGGGAGGGGCAGTCGATGTGGAGGTCGGCGAACCTGTGGCAGCAGCCGACGAGGCAAAGCCGGCCGACGCCGCGTAGGTCGGCGTTGCGAACGGCCCGAGCGTGCCGTTGGCCTGGGCGGACTGGCTGGGGGCGGGCGTGGCAGACGGGATGGGCGCGCCTGAGCTCGCAAAGGGAACAACGTTGGCAGCCGTCGCGTTGGCCTTGGCCGGCGCGATGGCGATTTGGTTGTTGACGAGGTCGTAGACGACGTAGGCCGAGCGCAAGAAGGTGTCGCCGAGGATGGTGAACAGGTCGGTCGAGTTGGTAATGCCGAAGCGGCAGACGGCCTGGCCGCGGAACGGCCCGCTCGTAAACGTCGCGTTGCTGTAGACGTCCTGAACCAGCTCCGTCATGCTGACGTTGACGACGGGCCCGCCCGGCCCGCCGAACGTGAACGAGAACACGCCGCCGCTCTGGGCGCGGCTGCAGGGGAGAATGGCGTCGCCGAGTTGGGTATTGTAGGAGGCGCCGGCTTCGGCCCAGAACTGTTCCGCAAGGTCCTGCGGCACTTTGGTGAGGGTGGTGCCCGAGTCCAGGAGCGCATAGCCGGTGTAGTTGCCGGCGGACGTCAGGGCGTCGCGGCCGCTCACGCTGATGGCCTCCACGGACGTCAGCGCCACGAAGTACTGCAGATACTTTTGCGGGCCTGGATCCTTCAGCACGTCCAGCCGGATGAGGTCGCCCTCGTATTTCTCCGTGTCGATGCCGCCGAAAAGAATGTTGCCCGTGCTCGCCTCTATCGCAGGGACCGCGTGGTTAGCACAGTTCAACGTACCCCACTGAATTCGTCTCGAGCAAACACATATACATACCCAGATCATTCAGCCACAAGCTGAACGCATTCGTATTGGTCAAGTTTTGCCGGACAAGAGACTCGCCCAGGCTCGGGTACGCGTCAGACGGGTCATTGGAGGCGATGGCCTCCAAGCCAGGGTAGCCAACGCCCACGAGGCCGAACGTAAGACCCTCGGTGTCTTTGCCGAGGCCCATGGTGAAGCCTTTCACCGTAGCCCCTGCGATGACGAGCGTGTCCGTGAAGTAGTCGCCGGTGGCATGGTCTCCGTCGCCGTACGTGATGTTGAAGCCGTTCTTGCGGTAAACGGAATAGGACGACGACGCATCGGCATCGACTGCGAAAACTCGTCAGCAGAAGCGCTCAAAAAAAAAAAAAAAAAAAAGGCATTCCCGAAAACCAGGAAATCGATCCCATGAACACATCATGATTCTTACAAGAGCCTACGCTGCAGTCGTGACTCTTGGCGCAAACGGAAGCGCTGCTGGAGAGCACCCAGACGTCGCTGCTGCCGGTATCCAGCTGGAGCTGGAGCTTCTGAGGGGGAGTGCCAATCTCAACATCGACATAATAGCGAGCGACGGCATTGTGAAGATCTCCCGTCAGGGCACCGGCCCCGCGCCGGTACAAGGACCCGCGTGATGCCTGACGCCGCGCAATGTCCCACTGAACAACGCGGTCGGGCGCGGCGGCTTGGGCAGCGGCCGCCAGCAGGGCGCCAGCAAGAACGGACGTATGCTTCATCGTATGGGCTGGCGAGACGAAAGAGACGTGGAGGAGAGAAAAGGCGAAACCTGTGCTTTGGCGGAACCGAGGCGGATTAAAGAGAGCGACAAAAGAGACAGGGCAACTGAATTCTCCAGGCACCACGAACGATGCAAAACGAGTGACACGAGTTGAGATCGAGAACAAGCATCTACGAGAATCGTTCTCAGACGGACGGCCGCTCCTGCGCGCATCTCCTACATATATGTATCTCTACACGTACACGTCGTATTTGCACGCGTGTGTGGGGGGAGGAAAAGCAGACGGGACCTTGTCGTCAGCTCTGCTGTGAGATTCATAAATGACCTTCAGGTGAGCCAGGACAAACTGGCACCAACCCTGTCGTTTTGAAGAGCAGCTGCAGGTGGCAGTCGACAACAGCAGTCCAGGAAACAAAACAACGGTTGTATTGGACAACGGAGGTCCTTCCGCACCATTGGAGCATGCCTCGTCTTGCACAGACTTTCCGCCTCGACATCGGGTCCACCAGACTGGTACGAGGGATACGGTAGGGGCCTAATCTTATTGCTTTGCGTCCTGTAAGCTCAGGATGCCTGCATGGGTTACAAGCTAGGTCTGTCAGCTGCGACTCAGCCTCGTGAAACCGACCGTTGGTGCAGTAATCTTGCAAGTTTTTCAGGGGCTGACCCACTATCCCCGCCTTAACCTGAGAAGAGAAGAAGTCAAACATACAGGGGCGGCACGAACGGCATCCTTTGCTGTCCTGGTTCTTATTTACGACTGCGACACAGCGCGTACGAATTGCAGGTAGGTAATTACTCGCACCAACACTGTTCCCAGACAATGCACAAAACGCAAAGCTTCAACATATCAGCCAACGCACCGCACGGAGCACGAGGTGTACGGAATACATGTGAGTACAATTCCAAATATCACAGCTAGTCGCCCACAAGCATACGATGTAGGTCACCAAAGGATCGTCCACGCCTATTTCCACGTAAAGCCGTACGTCCTCAGTAGGCCTTCTCTTTCGCCCTACCTTATTGGAGCACAACACGTCCTGCAACGGCCCTGGTCCATACAAGGATACTGCGAGTAAGCAGCTGTCCTCTAACCCTGTAAGTTGTTTTCGTTTACGCCGTACCGTCACCGCATGCATGGCGCTTGGACTGGTCATTTTACGACGCAGGCACACAGGGAATCTGCATCTTCCAATCCTGGCGGGCATTCAAATTTCTCGTCTTCCAGGCGCGGCAACCCAGTGTGCCGTGCCGCGTTTGTTACTGCTCCGTCCCAAGGCAATACGGCACATCCCAATACCACCTCGAGTTATACGGAGTCCAGCTACGGCTTTCCGAGATGCAGTCAAGCGAGCTTCCCAAAGTGGTCGAAGCCAGCCTCAAGCAAGGCTACGATGGCACAGCGGGCACAGGGAGCACATCAGAACACATCCACTCAGCAGCTCGGGCAAGGGCGGCACAGGTGCACCTCCAGAAATGGGAATTCTCAATGAGTTTTGTAGGGATGTATATTGGGCTGTTGTGCATTTCACATTGACGTTTTCAAATCGCTCTCACTCATACTTTCCACCTTTCATCTTTTCGCTCTTTCATTGCGTTGACGACTGTCTCACATCACACTCTGCCATGCTTCTAATTTGATCTGTTTTGTTTCCATTTATACCAAACGGTTCGTCATGAAATGAACGGTCGACGAATTGCCTGTCGCAGCTCCCCACCTTTCCGTGCACATGTCGCGTCACGACCATGGCTCAGATGGGCGTAGGACCAAGTCGGCAAACCCAATTTCACTCACATTTATGTAGTAATACCAGTAGCACAAACGGAATATCGCCAGTACCCTTCTTGTCTCAGCAGAGTGCCCGAAGTTTGCCATTGCCTCATGCACGTGCGAGAAATAGTGTATCTCTCCCTAACGTGAGACCCTCTGTGTTTGCTGATAAACCACGACGTAGAACTTATTTCATTTTATTTTTTAAGATCAAATTGCCCGGAAGACGACGCGTACACAGCATCGTCCTGATGTCTAGCATGATTCAGCAACACGTAGATGGGTAGCTCGGTAAAAGACTGAAAGACCCATATTTAGTGTCGACCCAACGGCCAGTCGAAGGTAAGCTTCCGTCATGCGGGCCGAGGAGCAAACAAGCAGGCCAGGCAAGGTTTATATCGTGCAGGAACAAAAGCTTGGCATATTTAGTCTCCCAAGCCGTCCAGGTCGTGATGTAGACAATATAAGAAAGCTGATATAGTCGCTGATAATAATGGTTCATGAAGGAATTTCCAAGTGTATTTTGTGGGTGGTAACGTGTTGGTGGACTAACGGCTCGATATAAAGTCGACGGCCTCACCAGGCGACGTCTTCTAATGTTGTTTCGATACTCTTGGCCGACATGGAGACCGGCACAAATTGGCGGTCCGGTCTTCACATACGACAGGTCGTGATGCGCCAAGTCTCCAAATGAGAGAGGCGACAACACTTACGGAGACTACAACTATTTGCATGCAGGTGCGCAGATGCGACATTGTACAAGTCTCCGTGCCAAAAACTCTGCAACGGAAAGACTATGCTCAGTAGAACCCGGTCAAATGGCATGATCCCAGTCATGTTAATCTCATGTGACTCCTAACAAAACAACATTACAGCTCAGAAGAGAAGGCCACCTACGAAGATTGAGAAATGCCCTTTTCGCAGTTCTCATCTATCTAGTCTAATTTCGGTCATGCATATTTCACGTGGAAGGCGTAGTGAGACTGCAAAGGGTTTTAAGGTGATGTTTCATTGATCCTTACTTCAACAATACATGAAAGCTGAGACCGTCACCTGGTCTGCTCAACCCTCGTCAGCGGGCATCTATTCGTCTCCCCTGAAAAAGGCGGAGCGAACGAATCCAAATTTCAGTGGCTTTCAACAGATGGCAACAGGCCTTAATGGCGTAACGGCCACGACAGAAAGAACATTCCATGAAGATCTGAGATCCCGTCGGGAGCTCAGAGGCAATTCTTTGTGTTGCTAACGCCATCTCAAGTCCTGAAGATACACATTAGGATCCAATGCTCCATGTTTGTCCTTAAAGTGACGCCAGACGCCCCATGGCCGAGAGTACATCCTCCCGCTGCCACATACCGGGCACGCAAATCGTTGCCCCTTCTTGTGGTACTCCTTTCTGTGCCTTTTGAGGTCTTGGAAAACGCCGAAGGCCCGCTCGCAACCGGGGCACTTGTGGGACTTGCCATGATACCGTATGTGCGTCCTATATCGTTTGTAGGTTTTGTTTCGGTACAATTGTACAGCAATTTGCGGCATAACATCGCATACAGCGGGCTGACGTACTCGTATTTGGACTTGCTAGCAAAGGTTTTCGGGCACCCGTGGTACACAAACTGTCCGTTCGTCGTCTCGGGTGATGAAGCCCGTTCGGTCGACACTGGGCTCGAGGCAGGGCTATCGGAGGGGTCATTGGCCGGTAGTTCTTCGTGGACAGGGCCGAAGCCTGGGGTGTAAGAAGCAGTCGCAGTGCTCAAGTCGACGTCGTCGAGGATATTATTTTGATAAATGTATAAGGCCTGATGGTCCGAGTTGTCGGTTTGCGAATTTTCAAAGTTGCCGGCTGTGTAAGGGAAGTTGCTGTCAACAAGCTCACGCCCATCTGATGACGAATTCCGCTCATCATTAAGATATTGTGGCGGAAAACTGTCTGAGTGACTGCTTTGCTCGTCTCCTTGGTCTGAGTGTGCAAAGTGTGTGCTCTCGTCAGGGAGTGGAAATGTTGAGGGATCGTATTCAACCGCAGTGCCAGAGCCGAAGTATGTATCAAAAGTCGTTACCATATAGTGAAAAGTCGCAAGACAAGGTCAGGTATTTGCCAGCCGGACTCCTACCTATGAGCAGGAGAACAGCTCCTAGTATAATAAGCTGGTATAAATGTAAAGAGGGGACAGTCGCCAAGCTGCTTAAGCCGGGACCGAAGGAAAGGATTGTGGTATGTCAGGGTATCACAAAGAGAAAACCTAAAGAGCGAAAGAGTGAGATAAGTTGTTGACGTCTTGCTAGAGATACGTCTTCGGGCTATATATGCCGATAGTTACTGAGAATCCACTCCAAGTCTCCCTCTATCAGAAAGTCAAACATTGCACGGCATGCAAGTTCAAGGATTCTACAAGATTCCATGCACGTTCAATCCTGCCGTCCTTACATGGCCAGACAAAGGTCCACAAGCTCGACCAACCGCAACCGCATGGGAAGAGACAGTTCAAAGAAGGGCCACAGGATAAGCCAATGAGGGTATCGAGCGTTGGACTTTACAAAGGTGCCCAACAAAAGAAGGATGCAGATGCGTCGGCAACGCATCTCCGAGCAAACTTTCAGTACTTCCCATGGAGTCAAAATTACTCAATATTTCTCCTGAACAAAGTATTTCGTGCCCAAATCGGCGATGCAAGCCTTTTCAGAGACTCGACGAGGTTCCTTGCAACAGAAGGGCCACAGCCCAAGCCAACCATGTTGTCGATATCTGATGCACGGGGGCCACACGATAGGCCAATAAGAGAACAGGCTGGCGGGCGTACAGACGCAGCTCAACATTACGAGTGGCCAGTGTGCCAGAAGGACCACGGCGACATGGCCATCGACGATTATCCGGAGCTGGGCGACATCGTCCCCGAGGACTCGGAGATTGAGGCGTCCGGACCCGGCGTTATGGGCTGGATCAAGAAGCTGTACCTGCAGTCGCGAGGCGTCGATCTCGGCACCTTTAGCTCGGACCTGCTCTCGGGGGCGTTTCGCGAGCAGTCCTACCAGTGGGAGCCGATGACCCGCATGTACATGGGCGAGGTCGTGCAGCTGATCCATCACTTCATGACCAGAGCGCTGCGTACCATCTGTCGAGACGACGACATCGCCGAGAAAATATGGTCTGCGATTTATGTGCCCGTGCTCGAGTGGTACAAGAACGGCCGGGACCAGGCTGTGCTCCTGATGGACATTGAGCGGACCCAGTCCCCCTTCACGCTGAATGCCATGTTTAACAAGGAGGTGCAAGCGGCCCGGGGTGAGCGGATGCGAGACATGCTCAAGACGAAAGCCTGGCTGGCGCCAAAGTACCAAGAAGAGGATAGGGCCGTGGTCAACCTCGACGACGCTCTGAGCGCGACGACGACGAAAACAAATGAAGAGTATCTGCACCAGGAGATCCACGACAAACTCAAGGCCTACTACCAACTCGCGGTTGATCGGTTTGTCGACAACGTCTTCCGACAGGCCGTCGGCTACGATCTCTTGTTCGGGCCGCAGGGCCCGCTGTCCGTCTTTACACAAGGGTGGGTGATTGACTTGGACGCAGATACGTTGAGCCAAATCGTTGGAGAGAAGGAGATCACCAAGGCACGCCGCCAGGCACTCAAAAAGAGAAGCATTGATTTGAAGGCAGCATTGGACATTCTCAAGCCTTAGACAGCATACTCGGTAAGTGTGTTACTGAGCACTGGATTGCTCACAACCGGACAACAAATGCGGCACGAACAATGCAAGACAGGATGTGGTGTTATTTATGACTGAGACTCTTCTTTGTTCTTTCTTGGGGGCGGGGGGTGTTCGCTTTGCTACGCGTTATCTCGTTTCTCTATTTTTGTTCTTCTTCGAGCACGTATTAGTTTTTCGTTTCCGTTAATTTAAACCCAGATTGAAGCATAATGAAACTGAAGCAATGATAGCAGCCCCCTAAACCATACAGCTAACACAGACCAACCACGGCAACCTCGGCACGTGGCCATCCTTAACAACACATCCTACTTCTTGCTCTTCGACTCCTCGTCACCCTTTGCCGACTTCTTCTTTGAGGACGAGTCGCCGTCGACGGCTCCCTTCTTCTCGTCGCCCTTGGTCTTGTCGTCGGCATTGTTTCCATCCTCCGGCTTGTCATCACTGCTGTCGTTTCCGTCGTCCTTGTCCGCATCGTCGTCCTTCTTCTCGTCGCCATCGCCGTTGCCGTCACCTTCGTCGCCCTCGTCGGAGCTCTCTTCGTCGTCCTTGGGCTTCCCTTGGGCCTTGTCCTCGCCCTCTTCGCCGCCCTTCTTCTTCTTGTCCTTCTTCGCTTTCTTCTCCTGCTTCTTCCGCTCCTCCTCTTCCTTCTTGGCCTTCTCCTTGTCGGCCTGCTCGAGCTTGGCCCACTTCTCCGTGTAGTCCTCTGCGCCGGTGCCGCGCTGGTGCATGCCCTTGGCCAGGCGCTCCGTCATGTTCTCGCCCACGTCTTCGATCTTGGCGCGGAAGATGAGGCTGACCAGGATGGCGCTGCCCACGACAAACGTCAGGACGAAGCGGTACGTCGAGTACCACGGCGGCACCCAGCCCATCTTGGTCGCGCGGCTGTCGGCAAAGTACAGCAGCGTGAATGCGAAAAACTGGCCCGTCAGGGCAAAGTGCACGGGCAGCAGAAGCGTCGGCCAGGCAATGGCGGGGGCGAGGACACCCATGGCGTAGCGGAAGCGGGTGCGGTCGTGCGACGGCGTCTTTTCGTTGAATTCCATGCCCTGGTGCGTGTGTGTATGTGTCAGTTTGGTTGATCAGAGATTGCGCGTCGGTCACCTCCGGTTTCTGTCGCCACCTACCCAATGCACGGCACCAAGGAACGAGATGATGACGGCGCCAAACCCCAGCTGGATGGGCTCCAGCATCGCCAGCCACTGGTGCGCCGTCTCGTGGCTGACCATGAAGGTGTTCATCAGGGTCGACGACGTCGGGTAGCTGTTGCGCAAGGTCCACCCCAAATAGACGGTCGACAGCGATGTCAAAAAGTACGGGACGGTGCCGCTGAGGCCCAGCGCGTACACTTCGCGGGGCACCTCGGTCAGGGACAGCGTCTTTTTGATCGAGTTCTGCATGTATTAGTCGCTGCCACGGCTGCGTCCATAGTCTCTCTCCCCCGCAGGACACTTACTGCATCGGCTTTCAAGCTGTCCATCATCGGCGGCTCGTCATCCAACGGCCGCCGTTCGTTTGGCTCGCGGAAGTGTCGCCGCGACGACTCGACCGTCACCTCGCCGGGCCGCGCCTCGAGCTTCTGCTGGCCGACCTCCTTCTCGTGCTCACGGTCAATTTTGAGCTTGACGGGGGGTCGTGACTTGGAGTCTGTCGAGTACGCGATGAGGAAGCGCGTCGAGGGCGGCGTTGCCAGCTTGAACGCCAGCGGATGCACTCGACGTGATGTCTTTGTGTGCATCGGGCGGCTCTGCGATGCGGCCTCGCGACCGACCGCCAGGGAAACGGCGCGGCCTACAACAAAAGGCGTGGCCGTGGCATTGTTTCTGATGGCCGCACCAGCTCGCACCGGGGAAAACAATGGCCGTGATCGAAGCATTGCCAGTCAGACGAAGCAATTCGCCCAGTGAAGGTGGTTAGATAGGGCGCAGCAGCCAAGATGCTAGAAAGTATGCAATGACGATGTCGAAAAATCAACGTGCTTGGTAAACAAATAAAATACAAAAAGAATTAAAAATAAAAAATAAAAATCCCGGCCACCAGCAAAGGCCAATCGATGCGAGCTGGAGCTTCTTTATTTGCGTCGCAGGGAGCTCGCTCTTCGTCAACGTCATCGTCGTGGTACCCCGTCCCGCCCTGGCCAATGACAGGCGATTGGCCCTGTTCTGTCATGGAAAGGAACCTGGCTCCTGGCACTTGTCTCGACGCCGGGAGGTCGGCTTCGACGATTGGCCATGTTTGACTGCGCGTAATCCCGCCATTGTTCCTATGCTTCTTCCTTCCTCTTTTGTTCCCCGTCTTTGTGCAATGGATTGTTCCTGCCGTGATCTGCAGCTCCAGTGCCTGCCTGAAACTCAGATGTGACGTAATACGTTCGTAAGTACCCCATCTGGTGCGTGCTGCATACAACAGGTACCTCGCAGTGGTGCGTGCTAGCCGTAAATATTCCACAGCAGGAAACCAGTCCCTCCTCGGCAACTCGACCCCACCACAACGGGGGTTACAGCAGGAGGAAGCCGTGGGCGGCCCTCTTTCCAAGTTTGTTTTTCTCAAGAACCAGCTGCGTTAGTGGCATCATCGACTCCGTCACGCCGCCAACATTGAGGAACACAGCACCAGACGACACGACATCGAGGCCCAGCCCGACAGATGGACGACACGCTTTTTCCTAGTCGCTTCTTTCGTTGAACGAGTAAACGAAACAACAAAACGCACAACACACAGCCCACAACACACAACACACGCGCGCGGCCCAACAGCGGCCCAACTCTCACGATATTCCGATTTCCTACGGCCACAATCACAAGCCCACGATTCCTCCATCCCTCGATCCAGTCGATTCCTCCATCCCGAAACCTTTCTCGACTCGCATCCCGCCCAATGACGCCTGCGATTCGATCCGGTGTCTAACTTGCGCGTCTCGCTCTCCTCCTTCCCTCCCTCCCTCCTCTCGTTCCCTTCGCCTTCTTTTCTGCCTCCTCCGCGACGGCTCCGTTTGATCCTCCGCCAGCGCCGCCGCCATGCTGGAAGGTCTCGTCGCCGGGTTGCTTAACCGCTTCCTCGGCATGTACGTGCAGAACTTCGACCCAACCCAGCTCAAGGTCGGCATCTGGTCGGGCGACGTCAAGCTGCGTGACCTCGAGCTGCGCCGAGAAGCACTCGACCAGCTCAAACTCCCCATCAACGTCGTCGAGGGCCATCTGGGCCAACTGACCCTCACCATTCCCTGGTCCAACCTCAGCGGCGCGCCCGTCAAGATCTACATCGAGGATGTCTTTCTGCTCGCCTCGCCTAAGGAGGAGGCCGCGTACAACGAGGAAGAAGAGGAGCGCCGCAAGCAGCGGCTCAAGATGGAGAAGCTGGACTCGGCCGAGCTGCTCAAGGAGCGGTCCCAGGAGGGCCTGAGCCAAGAAGAGCAGCAGAAGAGCCAAAGTTTCACGCAGAGCCTCGTCACCAAGATTGTCGACAATCTGCAGATTTCCGTCAAGAACATCCACATCCGCTACGAAGACTCCATTTCCGCGCCGGGCCACCCGTTCGCCCTCGGCGTCACCCTCGAGGAGTTCAGCGCCGTCAGCACCGACGAGGGCTGGCGTCCGGCCTTTATCCAGGCCGTCCTCAAGTCGACCAACAAGCTCGTCACGCTCGGCGCGCTCGCCGTCTACTGGAACACCGACACAAAACTCCTTGGCTCCGGCCGCGAGGCTCCCGTCGAAGGCGCCGACGACGCCCCCCATGACGAGATCCTACAGCGGTTCAAGGCGATGATCGCCACGACAGACGCCGACACTGCCGAGGAAGAAGACACGATTGACGAGGAGGACGGCGGCGATGACGGGTCCGACGAGAAGACGGCCCAGAAGATCGCCTCGCACGACCACCAAGGCCACCAGTTTATCCTGCGGCCCGTCAGCGGCCAGGCCAAGGTCGAAATGGACAAGACGGGCAACATAAACGCGCCCAAGTTCAAGGCCAACCTCATCTTTGACGAGATCGGTGTGGTCCTCGACGACCAGCAGTACCGCGATGCCCTGATGATGATCGACCTCTTCCACTACTTTATCCGCCACCAGGAGTACAAGAAGTACCAGCCCAAGGACGTCCGGCCAAAGGACGACCCGCGCGCGTGGCTCAAGTTTGCCGGCGACGCCGTCCTCAGCAAAATCCACGAGCGCAACCGCCGCTGGACCTGGGACTACTTCCGCGAGCGCCGTGACGACCGCCGACGCTACATTGAGCTCTTCAAGAAGAAGAAGCAGAACCAGACACTGACGCCTGAAGAATCTGACGACCTTACCAAACTGGAGTGGAAGCTCGGCTACGAAGATTTGCGCTTCTGGCGCTCGCTGGCACGCAGCCAGCTCAAAAAGGAGAACGCAGCCGCCCTCAAGCCAAAGGCCGATGCACAGAAGCCACAGCAGCAGCAGGGCTGGGTGGCATGGGTCTGGGGCTCCAAGCCTGCCGAGCCGCCGGCCGACGAGTCCGAGAACACACAGATGACCGAGCAGCAGCGCCAAGAACTGTACGACGCCATCGACTGGGACGAGAAGACCGCGCTGGCTGCCGAGGTCGACGTGCCGCGAGACTCCATCAAGCTGCAGATTGAGACGTCGCTGAGCACGGGCAGCTTCACCCTCAAACAGAACCCGCACGGCAGCGCCATCACCGACTTGCTCAGTCTGCACTTTGATGGCTTCCGCGCCAAGGCCATCCAGCGGCCCGACTCGATGATGCTCGACCTCAGCCTCGGCGGCCTCCGCGTCAACGACGGAACGACTCCCGAGAGCCTGTTCACCGAAATTGTCCGCGTCAAGGACGCCCCCGGCACCGTGGTGACGACCAGCAAGAAGAAACGCCTGTCCATCAGCGAGCTCGAGCAGACGACGGCCGACACCAGCGACGAGCAAGCATTCTTCTGGTTCCAGGTCGAGCAGAACCCCCTGGACGGCGAGGGCGACATCGCTGTGCGCGGCAAGCTCAAGCCGCTCGAGATCGTCTGGAATCCCAACTTTGTCATTGGCGTCTGGCACTTCTTCAAGCCCCCCGAGCGCCACATGGAGTCCATCACGGCACTGATGGAGTCGGCCGGTGCGACTGTCGAGGGCCTGCGCGAGCAGACGCGGGCCGGTCTGGAGTTTGCCCTCGAAGAGCACAAGACCATCAATGCCAAGCTGGACCTCCAGGCCCCGCTCATCATTGTCCCCCAGAGCATCACCACCCGCAAGTCCACCTGCCTCATCCTCGATGCCGGCCACATTAGCGTCAGCAGTGAACTAGTCGACAAGGACACCATGAAAGACGTCCAGTCCAAGCAGAGGGGTGCCTACACGGCGGCCGATTTCCAGCGTCTCGAGTCGCTCATGTACGACCGGTTCACCGTCAAGCTGACGTCCACCCAAGTCCTCATCGGCCCGTCCATAGAAGAGACGAAGGTGCAGCTGGCGGACAAGGACGAGGAGCTGCGCATGCACGTCGTCGAAAAAATCAACGTCGACTTTATCGTTGCCGTATCCATCCTGCCCAGGGCGCCCAATCTGACGCGGGTGAAGATGTCGGGCCACATGCCCATGCTCCACGCGGCTGTCTCCGACACCAAATACAAGAGCCTCATGCGCATCATCGACGTCGCCATTCCCCGGTTTGACGAGGAGGCAGAAGGGGCTGCTGCACTGCCTGGAACAGGCGTCGATGGCGCCCAAGACACGAGGCCAACCAAGAAGGGCCGGCCCCGTTTGCTGAGCTCGGCGTCCAGCGCATCGAACAAACGGAGCAGCCAGCGCCCTAAGTCGCAGCTGCTGTCGTTGACCATCCCGGAAGAGACGGCCATTGTCCTCGACGACGACAATGACGACGACGACGATGACAGCTTCCAAGACGCCGACAGCGGCTCTGCTACCGAGCAGCGTCGCATGCAGCAAAAGACGTTCCAGTTTACCTTTGCGGTCGACGAGCTGCGTGGCTCGCTGTACCGAAGCGACCCGGACGGCGTCAAGCCCGATACCCTGCTCGTGGAACTTGTGGCCCACAGGTTCGATCTCGATTTCTACCTGCGGCCGTATGACATGGTCGCCGAGGTGTCTCTGGGGTCCGTGACGGTCGACGACTTTGTCTCCAACCCGTCTGCCGAGTTCAAGTCCATCGTCTCGTCGGGCGACGTCGAGGACCGCGAACAGCAGCGCGCCCTGGTGCACGTCAAGTTTGTGCGCGTCAAGAAGGAGTCGCCCGAGTTCATGCCCGTCTACGAAGGCATCGAGACGAATGTCAATGTCGCCATCTCCACGATCAACTTGATTGTCACGCGCAAGACGTTGCTGACGCTGCTCGACTTTGTCCTCATCACGTTTACAAACGGTGGTGCCCCAGACGACAGTACCCCGGTCAGCAACGTCGATGCCGACGCCGATGCCGACGCCGACCGCAGTCTTCTCCCTGCCGGCGAGACGGAAGGAGACGGTGACCAAACGCCCGACTCCCCAACAGGATCGCAGGCGGAAGTTGGCGCTGCCGGCGGTAGTGGTGGTGCCATCCGTGTCAAAGTGGACCTCAAGAGCATTCGGCTCATCCTCAACAACGATGGCATCCGACTGGCCACCTTGGCGTTCAACCACGCCGACGTCGGCGTTTTCCTCCTCGACGGGACAATGCGCATTTCGTCGCGGCTGGGAAACCTCAGCCTGCGCGACGACGTCAACCTGGGTGTGCCCGAGGACTCGCCCCTTCGCCAGCTCATCACGATCCAAGGCGACGACCTTGCTGATTTCCGCTACGAGACGTTTGATGTGAAGAACAAGAAGACGTATCCCGGCTACGACTCGTCCATCTTCCTGCGGGCCGGGTCCATCAAGGTCAACTTCTTGGAGGAGCCCTTCCGCAAGATCATTGCCTTCCTGGTCAAGTTTGGCAAGATGCAGGCCATCTACAACGCCGCCCGCCAGGCCGCCGCGCACCAGGCCACGCAGCTGCAGCAGAGCAACAACCGCATCCAGTTCGACGTGGTCGTGAACACGCCCATTGTCGTCTTCCCACGCGTTGTTCTGCCCGGCCGGCCCAAGCGCGACCTGCTGACCGCCTACCTGGGCGAGATCTACGCACAAAACAAGTTCGCGCCGCTCGACGATTCGGAGCACGCCGAGGTCGCCATGAAGATGTCTGCGGGTATCCGCAACATTCGGCTGACGTCCCTCCTGCACTACCCCGACGAACGGTCCGAAGAACTGGAGCTCATTGACCATGTCGACGTCGCGTTCCAAGTCACCCACGCCGACCACAAGCCCCATTTGAAGCGGCCCGACACCGAGGTTGTCGGCCACATGACCGATTTTAACCTGCGCATGACGCAATACCAGCTGCAGTTCCTCCTGGAGATCAGCAAGGCGGTGCCGGCGGCGTTTGTGCCCGACGAGGACGACGAGCAGCGCGTGGACGAAGAAGTCGAAAACGAACTCGATGACCGGGATCGGAAGCGTGCACAGGCACACGAACAGGCCCACGCTTCCCAGGCCCCCGGCACAGATGGCAGCGACGGGCAGCTCATTGACCTTGGCCCCGAGCTGGGTTCGCACTCGGACACGTGGACGAAGCTGGACCTCGTCTTCAAGATCAAGACCATCGGCCTCGAGCTGATCAATGCGCACGAGGACCGTCCCGTCGACAACATGGAGAGCGCCAGCCTGTCCCGCTTCTCGCTCGACGATAGCAAGCTCAAGCTGCGGATGCAGGCCAACGGCTCGCTCGAGGCGGAGTTTGTCATTGATTCGTTCACCATCCATGACAGCCGGCCGGGCGAGACGAACAAGTATCGCCGGATCATGTCCTCGTCGAACAAAAAGGTGCAGCAGTTCATGGCCAGCATCACCATGACCGGCGGCAACGAGCGCAGCATCATTGCCATTGTCGCCGTCGACAGCCCCCGCGTCATCTTCGCGCTCGACTACCTCTTTGCCATTCAGCAGTTTGTGTCCGTCGGCATGCGCGTGGAAGAGCCCCCGGCGGCGGCCATTGAGGAGCTGCCCAGCCCAGCAGACACGCCCGAGGAGTCGGACGTGGACTCTATGCGTGTCACATTTACTGGCCAGTCGGGCCAGTCGGGCCAGCCGCAGGGCAGTCGCGAATCGAGAACTGAGCGCAGCCGGTCACAGCGGCGGCCGTCTGGTCCGTCCCGGCTGGGCAGCGGGAACCCCACGACGGGCGAGCAACAGCTGCCGGGCGAACCAGACGAGCCGGAAGAGCCGGAATCGGCGCCCGCACAGAGGACAACCGTTGCCTTCCGCGTTAATGTGGTGGATGCCCAGGTCATCCTCATCGCCAACCCGCTCAGCACCTCGTCCGAGGCCATTGTCCTGGGCACAAAGCAGGTGCTCTTGTCCCAGCAGCATGCCTTGACCTTCCAAGTGTCGGAGGTGGGCATGTTTCTGTGCCGCATGGACCGCTTCGAGGACTCGCGGCTCCGCATCATTGATGACTTTTCGGTTCTGCTCTCCCTGGACAGCTCCAAGCCCGACCTGACCAACCTCAGCATTGACATTGAGCCCCTCGTGCTCCGCCTGTCTTTGCGTGACATCCTGCTCGTCCTGCAAATCATCAGCAGGGCGTCCGAGCTCTCTGGAAACGACGACGCAAAGAAGCACAAACCGACAGCCGCCGAGCAAAAGGCCAAGAAACTGCGCCAAGAAGGCATCCAGCAGCGCACAGCCAGCGGCCGCGGCCCGTCGACCGCCGCCGCGGGCGCAGCATCCTCGACACGAGCTGCTCTTACCAACATCTCGCGGCGGAGTCGGGCCCTCAGTGGCGGCGTCGCTCTACAGCAGCCCAAGGACCGGCGCACGTCTGCGTCCGGGCAGCACGATGGCGGGGCGGACAGCCCAGCGGACGCCGTGGTCCGGCACGAGGCACTTCACGCGACCATTGACGGCATCCGCGTCGTGCTGATTGGCGACCTCCACGAACTGCCGATCCTCGACCTCGGCATCAAGAAGTTCACCGTGGTGGCCGAGGACTGGTCGACGAACCTGCGGGCCGACACAATGATTGGCCTCTACACAAACGTCTACAACTTTGCCAAGTCGGCCTGGGAGCCGCTGGTGGAGCCGTGGGAGGTGTCGATTGGCGTCGGCCGCGAGAAAGACACCGGTGTCTTCTCCTTTGACGTCGCCTCCCAGAAGACCTTTGACATTACCATCACCTCGTCGTCGATTGCCCTCGCATCCAAGTCTGCTGCGTTTTTGATGCAGACACCACAGGACGTCCTGGGCAAAGCGCGTGGCACGGAGGCGCCGTACCGCATTCGCAACTACACCGGATTCGGCATCGTCGTCAGCTCGCGGAGCACCCTGTCCAACGAAGACATTACGGTGCGCCTCGACGACGGCGACGAGGCACCGTGGAGCTTCGAGCAGTGGGAGAAGATGCGCGAGAACCTCATCGTCGAGTCCCAGTCGCAGAACGTGCAGGTCCTGCTGGAGAGCTCCGGCTTCGACCCGGTCAAGAGCATCCGCCTCAACCGCGAGGGCCAGTTCATCTTTGGCCTGCGCCCCAAGAGCAACCAGGTCCTGCACCGCCTGCTGGTCGACGTCAAGCTGGGCGAGGACAATGTCAAGTACGTGACGTTCCGCAGCCCGCTCGTGGTCGAGAACGAGACGCAGCTGCCCGTCGAAATCGGCGTCTACGACGCGCGCGAAGGCCACCTCCTCAAGATTGAAAAAATCGCACCAGGCGAGGCGCGCCCCGCACCGGTCGGCGCCGTCTATCTCAAGAGCCTGGTGGTGCGCCCCGACTCGGGCTTTGGCTTCGACTGGTCGACGGACACGCTGTGGTGGCGCGACCTGCTCAAGCGGCCGACGCGCACGATGGTCTGCAAGGGCGAGAGCGGCGACTCGTTCTTCTTCCAGGTCAATGCCAACTTCGACCGCGGCAACCCGCTCGTGCAGAACTACCCCTACATGCGCATCAAGCTGTCGGCGCCGGTCGTCCTCGAGAACCTGCTGCCCTACGACTTCAAGTACCGCATCTACGACAAAAACACCAAGCGCGACTGGAGCAACTTTTTGCGCAAGGGCGGCGTCAGCCCGGTCCACGTCACGGAGCTGTCGCATCTGCTCCTTCTGAGCGTCGACATGCAGGACACGGTGTTCAAGCCAAGCGAGTTTGCCATCATCAACAAGGGCACCGCGGAGGATTTCCACAAAGAGACGACGCTCGTCTGCAAAGACGATGCGGGCCTGGTCCTGAACCTGTGCCTGCACTACTACCGCATTCCCGACGCCGGCGGCGCGTTCAAGGTCACCGTCTACAGCCCGTACGTCATCCTCAACAAGACGGCGCTCGAGGTGGACGTGCGGTCCAAGAGCTTCATGCAGCCGGCGCGGTCCGCCGCGGGCCAGATGCTCATCGAGCCACCGCACGGCAGCAACGACCATGCACGCGCCCTGCCCTTCATGTTCTCGTATGCCACCGAAGACAACCGCAACCGTGCGCTACTTCGTGTCGGCGACTCGGAGTGGAGCAAGCCGCAGAGTTTCGACGCCATCGGCAGCTCGGCCGAGGTGGTGCTGCAGTCGGCGCGGACGCGCGGCACCGAGATCCACATTGGCATCAACGTCGAGCCCGGCGAGGGCAAGTACAAGATGACCAAGATTGTCACGCTGTCGCCGCGGTTCGTCATCCAGAACAACCTCGACGAGGCCCTCAACATCCGCGAGCCCAGTTCGTCGCATGTGCTGCCCATCAAGGCGGGCGCGCTGCAGCCGCTGCACTTCCTCCAGAAGAGCGCGGTGAAGCAGCTCTGCCTCTCGTACCCCGACGTCAACAGCCAGTGGTCGTCGCCGTTCAACATTTCGGACCTCGGCACGGCCTACATCAAGCTCGCCAAGCCGGGCCAGCGCCAGAAGCTGGTGCGGACGGAGATTCTCATGGAGGGCGCGACCATCTTCTTGAACCTCAGCATGGAGACGCGCAACTGGCCGTTCTCGATGCGCAACGAGAGCGACACCGAGTTCACGTTCTACCAGGCCAACCCCAACGTCGACGAGGATGGCGTGGAGGACCTGTCGGGCTGGCGGCCCATCCGGTACCGCCTGCCACCCCGCAGCATCATGCCGTACGCCTGGGACTTCCCGGCCGCCAAGGCGCGCGAGATTGTCATCAATGCCTTTGGCAAAGAACGGCACGTCAAGCTGGCCGAGATTGGCAACCAGCTGCCTATGAAGTTTGTGGCGGCCAGCGGCCAGGCCAAGATCATCGACATCAACGTGACGGCCGACGGGCCGACCCAGACGATGCTGCTGTCCAACTTTAAGCAGTCCCGGAGCCTGTACCGCCAACGCAGCCACGTCACGTCGTCGTCTGCCAGCCTTGCGCGAAGCAATACGGGCGGCGGCGGCGGCGGCGGCGACGGCGACCGCAGCCGAACGAGCTTTGAGGCCAAGGAGCAGGACCAGGGCGTCACATTCCGTGCGCAGCTGCGCCTGGCCGGCATTGGCGTGTCGCTCATCAACGCGCACCTCAAGGAGCTGGCGTACATTACGCTCCGCGAGCTGCAGCTGCGGTACACGGACTCGGTGCAGTACCAGACGGTGAGCATGGCCATCAAGTGGATCCAGATCGACAACCAGCTCTACGGCGGCATCTTCCCCATGATCCTGTACCCCAGCGTGGTGCCCAAGCGTGCGCAGGAAATCGAGGCACACCCGTCGCTGCACGTCATGGTGACGCGCGTCAAGGACGACTCGTACGGCGTCGAGTACATCAAGTACGCGACCATTCTGCTGCAGGAGATGACGCTGGACCTGGACGAGGACTTTGTGTTTGCGGTGCTGGACTTCTCCAAGGCGCCCGGGGCGTCGTGGGACGCGGAGGAGGTCGACGGGCAGCTGTGCGACGAGAGCCTGGGCATCCCGGAGCCCAAGGCGCAGCAGTCGGGCCGCGACATGTACTTTGAGATGCTCAACATCCAGCCCATGCAGCTCGACATTTCGTTTGTGCGCACGGAGCGCGTCAACGTACAGGACAAGACGTCGTCGCGCAACCCGCTCATGTTCTTCTTCAACATCATCACCATGGCCATTGGCAACGTCAACGACGCGCCGCTGCGGCTCAACGCGCTCCTGCTCGAAAACGTGCGCGTGTCGATCCCCGTGCTGACGCAGAACGTGTCCAACCACTACAGCCAGGAGGCGCTGTACCAGATCCACAAGATTTTGGGGTCGGCCGACTTTTTGGGCAACCCGGTGGGCCTATTCAACAACATCTCGTCGGGCATCACGGACATCTTTTACGAGCCGTACCAGGGCCTGATCATGTCGGACCGGCCCGAGGACCTGGGCATGGGCCTGGCGCGGGGCGCCACGTCGTTTATGAAGAAGTCGGTGTACGGCTTCAGCGACTCGGTGTCCAAGTTCACGGGCGCCATGTCCAAGGGCCTGGCGGCGGCCACGCTCGACAAGCAGTTCCAGGACCGGCGGCGGATCACGCGGGCGCGCAACCGGCCCAAGCACGCGCTCTACGGCGTCACGGCGGGCGCCAACTCGTTTATCACGTCGGTGGCGTCGGGCGTCGGCGGCCTGGCGCGCAAGCCGCTGGAGGGCGCGGAGCAGGAGGGGGCGCTGGGCTTCTTCAAGGGCATCGGCAAGGGCGTGATTGGCGTGGCCACGAAGCCCGTGATTGGCGTGCTGGACCTGGCCAGCAACGTGTCCGAGGGCATCCGCAACACGACGACTGTCTTTGACGGGTCGGAGCTGGACCGCGTGCGGCTGACGCGGTTTGTGCCGGCCGACGGCATCGTGCGCCCCTACAGCCAGCGCGAGGCGCTCGGCCAGTTCTGGCTCAAGCAGGTCGACGACGGCAAGTACTTTGACGAGGTGTACATTGGCCACCTGGAGCTGCCGCTCGAGGACATGGTGGCCATGGTGACGTACGCGCGCATCCTGCTGATCCGGTCGCGCCAGCTGACGACCAAGTGGGACGTGCCGCTGCGCGACATCCAGGGCATCGCCAAGGAGCGCACGGGTCTCAGCATCACGCTGCGCGGCAACATGAACGGGCCGTTTATCCCGATGGCCGAGGAAAGCGGCCGGGCGTTTTTGTACCGGATGGTGGCCGTGGCCGTGGAGGAGTTTAACCGGCGGTCGCGTGGAGAGTAGAGAGGGGGGAAGTGGGGGGGGATTGTTGCCAAACAAAAAGCGAAACGGGATTGTCATTGTACTGTACGATTTTCTAGCGAGACGATTGCATGTAAGAAGTAGCGGACCATGGTTTTGCGTGTACCTGTTTATTGCTATGTCCATATTTAAGAATACGAATTTTCATTCACAAATTATTTAAAATGCATGTTCTAAGACGAAAACTTTATTTTTATTTTCATCTCTGTAGTTTGTTTTCATTGTCCGACAATATAATTGCTGTTGTTATTTTTGTTATTTATTGTTTACAACAGTAATATTAGTATTTAGATCCATATGAACTGTTCTCGTTGAGAATAAAAAATTAAAAAATTCACACTCTTTCAATTATATATAACACTCAATATGAATTATACACACATATCGTAAACGACGTGCTACCCAAGTTGTGATTCACGGACGCGTTTGTTTCTACCCAAAACAGGATGACGTCAAACTGAATTTTAGCCCCGCTACAGAGATAAGGCGGTGAGGCGATACTGCCGCCAAAATGTCAGGCGGTGAATGTCTTCGACCCCAACAGACACAAAACATTCACTTCGCCTGGTAGCACAAGACGCGACTGTGAACTTTGATTCATGACTACGCAGCCATCAACAAACGTGAGTCACCGGTCCCTATATAAACGGCTGCAACTGCGTGTCACTTTGTCCCGCACCTGCCCTTCCATTGTACACAATACGACCACTTCTCCCCCATTTTTACTTTTTTTCGAAGCTGGTGCATCGTCACTTTTTCATCACCATTGACGTCGTCCTTTCTTCTTGATCACGCCACCGCCTTTCCCGACCACCGTGCTGCCCGTTAGACGTAGCACGATGCAAGATAACGACCCGACCAAGAAGAAAAGGCGCTCCATAAGCGGGCCAAGCTCTCCGGCGAAACGCCACGAAAACGAGAAACCAGACTCTGAAGAGCGCACGGACGAGCCGCAGAACGCCAGGGGCTAGAGACCCCAAGCCGCTCTGTCCCTTGTCCCTCCCAACCACAGTGTGCCGCCTCGCTCCATGGCATCCGACCGCTCCGAAGCCAACGACCCGGAGCCGCCAGCCGCCGAGCCGCCATCCGAAGAGGAGCGTGCCACCTTCTTCTATGGGTTGCCGAGCCGGCCGCGTCTGGTTGCCAGAACAGACGTAGCCGAGAGACCATGGATCGCGCCTCTGTATCGCGAGATGGAGGTGGTGTCCGACCGGGACTTTGTCAACCGGTGGAACACGGCCAAGACCGCCGTCACAGACGCGCTCCGGACGACGCTGGCCAAGCACGGCGCAGACTGGACGATCCTGCTGCCCGTGGTTCTTGGCGCGGCAGTGATCCGCCCCGCGTGGCATGACGAGAGCAAGGAGCCCGCCAAGTGGGCTGCTTTGGAAGCCCAGGCCGCCGACAAGGTGCCCTCGCTGCTCGTTGGCGTGCGCCGCGGAACGTGTACCTGGCAGAACGGCCTTGCCGCCGCGACCGATTGCCGTGCCGTCGTCGCCGAACACATTGGCGCCCACGTGCACGTGTATGTGGCCGAGCTCGGTCTTATCTCGCTCGCTGATGCCGATGCCAGTGCTGGTGCCGGTGCCGCTCCCCACGAGCCGGATGCAGGACCGTGGTGCTCCGTCCCTCTTTCGCCCTCCTCATCTTCGTCGTCGTCGACGTCCTCCTCCTCGTCATCTTCTCCCGAACCAAAGAAGAGCGGCCTGCCACCGCTGTTCGATGTGTTTGATGGCCGTTATGGCGAGACGGGCCCCGGTGCTGTATACATGCACCATCTTGCTCCTGTCATGCAGGCAGCCAATGACCCGATTGTGCGATTTCTCCCATACCCTGGCCAGCGCATCCAGCAGGTGGTACCCGACAACAAGAGTCAAGGCCTCTCCGGGACCTTGTCCTGTTACTTGCGCCTGACGGCCGCAGACGGCTCGCTGCATGGTGGCCTGTACGGCCTTGCCTCCCGCCACGTTGTGATTGGCGACAGGTTTGCGCACGGCCAAGACTATCTAGCGCCTCCGAACACCGGCATAGTGACAGAAGGAGGCCTTCCGACAGAATGTCCCGCTCTCCCTGTTTCATGGGGACGCAGCGACGAGATCGCTGAGAGCCGCCGCCTCCTGGAAGAGACTGCGAGCGAGCTGCATGGGCGGCTCCACTTTGTTCGCAAGCACGTGGCCTCCCACGATAGCGACGAGTTGGCCTTTGCGCAGCTGCAACTCGGCGAGGCCTGCGTGCGTGACTACGTCCCATCGGCGATGGATGCGCTGCAGTCCGCGGCAAGCACCGGCAATCTCGACTTAAGCCATTCGGAAGACCGGGAAGGGGACAACAGCAACAGCGACGCTGCCTGCAGCCGGTTGCTCGGACACGTCAAGTTCTCTGGCGCCCATGGCCACAACCACCAGAGCGGCTGGAACGATTGGGCTCTGATCAAGCTCGACCACACCGGGCCGCTGCCGGGCCCCAGTCCGAGCGGTGCGGATATCGAGGGTCCTGCTGTCCTGGCACCGCCCTTTTACACCAACAACGCCTACTTTGGTCGTTTTTTTGCTCGCATCGAGCTGGATGCCAGGAGGCTAAAGATTGCCCAGTCTGAGCGTTTCGCCTTGGCGGCGAAATGTGACCGAGCGGGATTCGTCGGTTTGTCGTTGCCACGGGCCGCCGCGCATGAGAAAGACAAGGACGCCGATCAGGACATCACCACGCCCGGCGCGCAACAGGGCGATGACAGCCAGGACCAGGGCCTGAAACAGTCCGACAGCAGACGGGTCCCCACCCGTTATGTCTATAAGCGTGGTGCTGGTACAGGCGTGTCGATGGGCTTCTTGAGCCCGGTGGAAGCCGTCCTACGCACGCCCGTGCCCGGCGAGAACGACGTCGTGTCGTGGTCCTGGCCGGTGTTGGGGCTTGTCTGTGAGCGGGACCTGCGCGTCAAGAAAACGTACCCAGAGCCGTTCAGCCACGGGGGCGACTCGGGCGCGTGCGTCTTTGACGCAGCGGGCGCCATCGTCGGCATGCTCGACGCCGGTGTTGGTGCAGACGAGGCGCGCCGTCTCTTCTGCATGCACCCTGGCGTGCCGAGCGGAGCAGCGCCGGCGCCGCTGCCTACCGACCCGGCCTTGCCGCCGCAATCACCTGTCCCCGAGCCGGTGCCCGACTGGTCTGCCGTTGACGAGGACAAGGCAGAGGGCCGCAAAGTCGGCGTGGTGGACATCACGCTCACCACACCCATCGAGTGGGTGCTGGAGGACATCCAGCGCGTGACGGGTCTGACGCCCACCATGCCTTGAGCGGTGCCGCCTGTTGTTTGCATCTTCAGGGGGTGGACGCCATGGATTAGTTGGTGGTATGTGGTTCTACTTATGTTTCGTGGGTTGTTGTTCTTTCAAGCACAGTCCGGATTCTGATTCTGATTCATATAGGTGCTACTGGTCCGAACCTCTTCTTTTTTCATGTTTGCTTTGCTTGTTTATTGAAGTTGTCTGAGTTTTGTGCCCTGACACTTGAATTCGAGTTCCCTTTGTACTTTATTGACCTTTTACCTTGGAGATCAGAAGAAGCTCTGACGTAGCCTAGTCCTATTAGAGACGAATGGCATTTGACCAAACCTTGTACAAAAGTAAACAACGGTGCACCATGGACTTGATCGATGTACACAAGTATTCATGCAAGGCGTGACCTCATACTATAGACGTACTGTAGACGTAGACAGCGCCACAACGCCTTCACCTCGCCCTCGCCCTCGCCCTCGCCTCGCACCTATCCCCGCCCAGCGGCCTCCACCGCTGACCCTCGTGCATACGTCGGCGGCACCTCCCCGACGCCGCCCACCATCAGCTCTTCGCGCCCCTCAATCATTGTGTACGACGGCAGCGCGTTGTCCGGCGCCGCCTCGTTCCACGTGCCCAGCGCGTCCGCGTCTTCGGCCGGCCGCCCCAGCTCGCGCGCCAGGTCGGCCAGCCGCGCCGAGTAGTCCCGCAGCACCTCCTCGCCCTCGCGCAGGTACTCCATCAGCTGGTCGCGGCGCTGCAGGACGTCGTCGCGGACGGCGCTGCTGTAGAGGGGCACTTCGGAGGCGGCGTAGGGCGGCAGCGTGTTGTCGACGGCGGACGAGTAGGACGGGATGTCGGGCGACGCAGGTGTCGCTGGGGCAGTCGGAGACGGCTGTGGCTGGGATGTCGAGGGGGGCTGATGTGCCGCTTGGGTGGAGGACGGAGTTGATGCAGATGTTGATGTTGATGCTGATGTTGGGGTCAACGTGGAAGCGGGCGGTGTTGGGGTAAAGGCGGGTGGTGGCGAGGTGGTGCGGTCGCGTGCCGGCGTCGTCTGCGGCGCCGCTGTCTCGGATGCCGGCTCAGCCGGCCTCGACGTCGTCAGGGTCGGCAGTCCAGCCGGAACGGCCGCCAGGGCCTCGTCGTCGCTCTGGCCTTGGCCCTGGCCGTAGCGCTGCAGCCACAGATTGTGTTCGCGCAGCGACGCGCGCAGGTGGTCGAGTTCGGCCGCCAGCGAGGGCGTCAGCCGCTTGAGGTCGTTGTACGCCGTCTCTGGCGACGTGGCGTCGTCGGATGTGGAGGCCATTGTGGATTTGCTGTGGTGGTTTGTTGTGTTGGAAAGACGGAAGAAGCAGAAGCAGACAGGAAATCGTGGGCGACAGGCAAGGCTGTGGAATATCGCAGCAGGCTGGCGGCTGACTTGGCAGAAACCCCACTGCCGTGGCGTTAGCGTGCGGCTGCGCCTCGCTGCAGCACCTTGCAGCACCTTGCAGCGCCATGCAGCGCTATGCAGCACCTAAGTTAGGCTCCAAAGCTGCCCGAAATGCCCGAGCTGGGATCCCATAAGACGAGCACTGCCATTTGTCATTCTGGCCGCCGGCGAAGGGCGTCGATGTCAATGAGCCGACGGAGTGATGTATTATTTATTGTCGAACTAGCAATTTGATTCTGACCTGCATCATCGTTTCGCAAACTGCAGTACAAACATGAATACTGTGTGGTTATCATGTACGTTCGTACACCATAAAATGAATGCTGACATAAGAATATGTGGAGCGATAAGATAACGCTGGCAACCGCTAAAAAATGACTGGCGCAGGGCCCTTTTGGGTCGCGACAGCAGGCAACCGACACGACAAAGTTGCCACACAAGACATTGACACGACGATTCTATCGTCCACCGACACTCGTCCAACACTGACACTCCTGTCTGTCTGCATCTACGCCGCTCCCGACAGGCAGTCGACATGGACTTTTCGTTTGGTGCGGCCGCCGCCGGCAACGTGGCCAAGGGCGCGGCCGGCGCGGACGCCTACTCGTCCTCGGATTCGGGGTCGGACGACGACGGCAACACATACCGCATGCCGTCGACGAACCCGGGCGACGGCGAGTTTGGCGACTTCAACCCGCGGAAGCGGCGACGGACGGGGCGCGACGCCAAGGAGAGCGCGGCGCTGGGCATCTTCGGCAGCGACAGCGAGGACGACCACACGCAGCGGCGATGGAAGCAACGGCAGCCGCTGCGGAAGCAGGGCATGAGCTTTGTGTCGTCGGGCGCGAAGAAGGCAAGCGAGGATGAGGATGACGAAGATGAAGAGGACGAAGAGGATGACAAGGACGGCGATCATGGCGACAACGACGAAAGTGAAGAGGACGGCCGGTTTGGGCTGAGCAGCGCCGCGCAGCGCGCGGCCGGTGTGCAAGACGGCGAAGACTACACGAAGCAAGACGGCGAGGAAGACGACTACGATGACGAGACGCCGGGCATCGGCCTAGGCTTTGGCAGCGTCCGCGGCGGGCTTGGGCTGGGTGCCTCCGACAACGCATCCAAACCAGCGAGCGGCACCGGCCTTGGCTTCGTGCCGGCCTCTTTCCAGAGCAGTCGAAACGGAGGCCGAAACAGCCACAGCAACCAACGACGACCACCGCCGTCCTTCCAGTCGGCCAGCTCGGCGTCCCACGACGATGCCGCCATCGACACGCAAAACCCGCTCGGCCAGGGCTTCGTCCCGTCCTCCGCGTACGACCCCGTTCTCCGCCCCCAAGGCCAGTCAACCAAAGAACCGCCCCTGGTGGCACGACCGAGCGCATTCTCTTCCAAACCGACACGCGGTGGCGCCCGTGGCGGCGCCCGTGGCGGCAGCAGCTTCAACGCCAAATCGTTTGGCGCCCGCATGATGGCCAAGATGGGGTTTGTCGAGGGGCGCGGTCTCGGCAGCGAGGGCCAGGGCCGCAACATTATCATCGAGGCCAACCTGCGGCCACAGGGCGTCGGCCTGGGCGCGGTGCGCGAGAAATCCGAAAAGGAGCGCCAGGAAGAGAAGCGGCAGGCGCGTCTGCGGGGCGAGGCCGTCGTCGACTCGGACGAGGAGGAGAAAAAGGTCAAGGCGGCCGCGGCCGCGCGCCGGAAGAAGGCCTTGGCGAGTGGCGGCAGCGGCAGCGGCAGCGGCGGCACGAACAGCGGCACCAGCACGCCGCGGCGCGCCAAGAAAAAGTACATGACCATGGACGAGGCCAGGAGGGCCGCGCCCGGTCTGCACATTCCCGAAGCGTTTACACCCATTCTCGACATGACGGGACCAGGCAAGCGACTGTTGACATCGTCGTCGGGGCTCATGACCCCGACCAGCGGAACGGCGGCAGGCACAGCGTCCACAGCGTCTCCGTTTGTCGGTGGCACACCGGCTACAGGCGCAGAAACGGCCGAGCAGGCTGAGGCGCGGAAACTGGCACGACGCGCACAGAGCGATTTCATGGCGATTCTCGAGGAGTGGCAGAGCCTGCAGAACCGCAAGGCGTTTGCCGAGCTGCAGGCACAGCAGGCGCGGCAGGAATTGGCCGAGCTCGAGGTCAACCTGCAGGCGCACACGGCCATGACGAGTGCCTTTTCCAAGCTGTCGGTACAACCAGCGGACAACAGTACCACGGCCGGCCGTAATGGCGACGGTGACACAGTCGATACAACCAATACAACCGATAAAACAGAGACAAACAACACATGGCGACCGACATGGGACCGCACGATTGCGCAGCTGCAGGCCGCTGCCGAGACCATCCCGCCGGCGTCCATGAGCGAAATGAGAGACGCGCTGGCCGACATTTGCGTGGCGGCCCTCCACCCGCTGTTCAAGCAGGCCATCGAGGCCTGGGCGCCGCTCCAGGATCCCAACCAGCACCTGGTGGACGGGCTGCTGTCGATCCAGGGCTTGCTCGGCTTTGGTCCGGACGCAGCAGCGGCGCGTACGCTGCTCGAGGCCGACGAACCGGCCAGGGACCGCCGCCTCGATCCCTTTGTCCTCCGCAAGCACAAGGCGGCCACGGCCACCCCCTACGAAGCCATGATGTACACGCTGTGGCTGCCGCACGTGTCGGCGGCCGTGCGCACCTGGGACGCCGTGCACGACGCCGACAGCGTGCTCGCCCTCTACGAGGCCTGGCTGCCCGTGCTGCCCGGCTTTGTGCGCGCGCACCTGCTCGAGCAGGACATTGTGCGCCGCCTCGACGAGGCGGTGGCCAAGTGGGAGCCCAAGCGGCGCCGGCACAGCGCGCAAACGACGCAGAACCTGCCGCACCTCTGGCTCTTCCCCTGGCTGCCGTACCTGCCGGCGCGCCACGTCGACCCGTCCGCCGCCAACGGCCTCGTGGTCCAGGTCAAGCGCAAGTTCCGGCAGCTCATTGACGTCTGGGAATTTTACCGGGGCGTAGTGCCGGGTCTGCGGCAATGGAAGGCCGTTTTGCGGCCCAGCGGAAGTGGTGGCAGTGGTGGCAGTGGTGCCGGTGGTGCCAGCTCGTCCGCCTCGTCCGCGCGCGACCAGTGGCGTCCGCTCGTCATGTCCCACGTCCTGCCGAGCATGGCGCGCTACGTCCGCGCCCAGTTCCGCGTCGACCCGCGCGACCAGGCCGGCTACCTGGAGGTGATTACGGGCGAGTTCCAGTGGCTGGCGCTGCTGGCGCCCGAGATGGTCGGCGAGGTCATGGTGGCCGACGTGTTTCCCATGTGGCACGAGGCCCTGTACCACCTGCTGACGGCCGCGGACGAGTCGCTGGACCGCATCGGGCAGTGGTTCCAGTGGTGGGCCGACGACGTGTTCCCGGCGTCGATCCAGCGGCTGCCGTCGGTGGCGGCCGAGTTTGAGCGCGGGCTGGGCATGATCAACGAGGCACTGGACATTGGCGTCGTGGATGCGACGACGGGTGTCTACGATGCCGACCGTGTTCGCCAGTTCCTGGCGCCACCCAGCAAGGGGCCGGCCCTCAAGGCGTCGTCGTCGTTGTCAGCGTCCCGCCACAACGGGCACCACAGTCGGCACCACCATGGCCACCACCGACACGACGGCAAGGAGATGCCGACATCGACACCGGCCGCCCCCGAAAACGAAGAAATGTCCATCCGCCACTACGTCGAGGAATGGTGCGAGTCCAACGACGTGCAGTTCATCCCCGAGCGCAAAAAGGTGCACGCCGAGGGCCGTCCGCTCTATCGCCTGACCACGCGCGGAGACGGGCGCGGCGGCGTGCTGGCCTACTTCAAGGGCGTGCGCCTTTACGCGGAGACGAAAAAGGGGCCTTTGGAGATCCGCGTGGACCGGGAGGACGACTGGACAAAGTTGTTGTCCATGGCGCAGTAGATGCAGACGAGAAAGGAATGGTGACAATTAGTTTATACCAGAGACCAGCGAAATACATTGCATTCTATCCAACGAAGATGAGTGAGAAATAAGAGAGCCAACGAAAAGACAAAAGGACAAAACACAATAATCTACCGACGACATACACAGCTCCCTCACTTCCACACGACATTGTGCAGCCACGCGCCGATGCGCTCCACGTACGCCTTGGTCTTCATCTCCGCGTCCAGCATCGACTCCTCGCCGCCCATGACCTGCCGGATGTTGAAGTTGTCGAAGCCGTGGATCGCGTCCGGCACCAGCAGCCAGTTGACGCTGCCGCCCGCCCACGTCTCGGCCCACCCGTAGCGGTCGTCGCCGCCGTCCGCCGGCTCCAGCGCCCCCTTGCGCTTGCTGCTCGCCCGCTTGCCCACGCACTTGACCCGGTCCACCTTGCTGTCCGGGTCCGGCACCTCGCGGTCCCCCGCCGTCGGCTTCTGCTGCAGCCGGCGCGCCTCGTTGCCCAGCCGGCACGCCAGCCGCCAGCTCTCGTGGGCCAGCATGTCGAGCTCGGCGGCCACGAGAAAGACGTGCGGCGGCAGGTCGCCGAGCGCCGCATAGGCGGGGCTCAGCAGCGGGTCCGTGAGGTCGTGGCCGTAGGGGATGTAGCTCCAGTCGAAGACGGGCGCCAGCGACGCCAGCGAGTCGATGCGGCTGCCCTGCGGCAGCGGCAGGGCCGGCTTGTAGAAGCGGTTGCGCAGCTTGGCGGCCGGGTCGCGCGACAGGTCGAGGCAGCCGTAGACGCTGACGGCGGCCGACGGCGCGTTGGGCGACGCGCGGATGCTGGGCAGCTGCGGCAGCGCCAGGGCCAGGTTGCCGCCCGCGGAGAAGCCCAGGACGGCGATTTTGCTCTTGCTCGGGGCGTGTGCGTGTGCGTGTGGCGGCCCGCCGGCCCGCGCCAGCGGCAGCGACTCGTCCGCGACGACGGCGTGGTACAGCGCCTCCAGGTCGTGCAGCGCCGTCGGAAAGGGCACGGCGGGCGACTTGCTGTAGTTGAGGCTGATGACGAGCACCTTTTGCGTGTCGGCCAGCGCCCGGTTGTACTCGTCGTCGTCGCGGTTGACGCCGATGCAGAAGCCGCCGCCGTGGACCGTCAGGACCGTCGGCAGCGGCGTGTGCGTCTTGCCCTGGTCGTAGTCGGCCGGGAAGAAGATGCGCGTCGGCAGCGCCGGGCGGCACTCGTAGGCCTTGACAATGTCCGGCCCGCCCGTCGGCGGGTAAAAGTACTCGCGCCAGCCGCGCACCCACAGCGGCACCGACAGCACGGCCTGCAGCGAGTACATGTGGATGGCAAACTCAATCTTCTTGGCCAGCGGCGGCGGCGCGCACGTGAGCGGTTTGTCCTTGGTCGCGGACGCCGTGGCCAAGGGCTCGCCCGGCGCGGCGCGGGAGACGATGGCCATGGTGGGTGTGTGGGAGTGTGGGAGACGATCGGGACGACGAGTTCGGGAGGACGTGACAGATCGTAGTTGGCGGTCGTGGATCGTGGTCGAGGATTCGGTTTCCGAGCAGCGGGCGGTGGTAGCTGTGAATTTCGCACCCTAAACGCGGCTCTACTTGTGTCAGAAGGCAACTGACAAAGGACGTCTTGTGAAACGCCGAGCAATGGTATTGATAAGGATGCAATGACCGTGGGATGTCGTGGGCAGTGGTTTGCTTTTAGATTTGTTTCATGGGCGCATCAGCGAGGAGGACGGATATATGCTGACGGGACCGCGGTAGACTTTGTCTCCGAGATACACCGGCGGGAAGTGGAGGAGGATAGATGGAAAGTGGATAATGGAGAATCGATATACAATGTAGAATGTAGAGTGAAAGCTCTGATATGGAATATAGCATCAACACAATGTGCACGAGATGTGGGTAGATGAAGAGGAGGAACACAGACAACAAACAGGGAATAGAAGACTGGCACGACAGGAGGAGAACAGAAACATCCAGACAAGCTCGACAGGAATGGCACAAAATTGCAGCGCAATCTAGACTGTCCCGCACTGGGCCTGTGGGTAGAGTGAAAGGGCCCCGATGCCGACTCCCATCCGTTCCGCCAGATTTTTGTTGAGGACAAGTCCTGGCAGAATCACACGGCGATACACGGTGACAAGGGTGGCTTACCAAAGGGACAGTGGTCAATAGAAGTACATCTACACGCGCGCGTGGTGTGGAGTGACGTCTGTTTTGATAATCTGGCTTTATCGTGGTCGTTGCGGCCGTCTTGTTGCGGCGTCAGTAAATGTAAATCTGTTGGGCAACGACATAAAAAGAGGACAGATTCGGCGACAGCAGATACAGGGAGGACACAGGGACAGTGGAATTATGCCACATTATCGATAAGACACGGAATGGAGAGCGAATGATAGGGGGTCAGAGAGGACGGAGAATGATTCTCGAAGGTCTCGGCATGGCGCAAGGCAGATGCATCGGGATAAAGGCGACTGTGGGTGGGCGTGGGAGGTCAAAACGGCACGGGACAGCAGGCAGTCCAAAATAGAACGGCTGCACGTCCAATTTGAGCCGTGTTGCCAGCAGTCGAACTGTAGAGCCGCGGTATGAAAAATATCAGCAGAGTAAGAAGCATAGCAGGCAGGGCAAAATACGATAAAAGGGCAAAAGGGCCGCGCACATTTATCCGAACTGCCTGGACGTGGAACTGTGGAATTCCCTGTTTGAATTGTGTATTGGTAGATGGCTTTAAGAAGAGGAAAAAAAAATACTTGGTCCTCGTAACCATTACGGTGCCTGACCACTTCAAGCCGCTGACAGGGAGCCTCACGCAGTTGCAGTGCTGAGCGCACGTATCTGCCCAGGGTCACCCCCATGTCCTCAAACGTTATTGATGACACGGCATAATGCTGAGCAATGCCGCACATTTACGTACGTTTTTAGATTTTTTAAATTCTGAAACAACACACCAGCGCTCGGGCAGATATTTGCAGTGCAACGTTGGATTTATCACAGGAATTAAGATGCCGTTCCATACCACGGCCAAGACACATCACCGTCCTTAAGAGGCTCAATGTAGGGTCTGTGATACAGTATGATGCGGGGATTTGCTTGGTTTGCTCAACACGCATCAGATTCGATATTGTAGTTTTGAAGACAAGTATCGGAGGCTATGCTGTGCACTCGCTCGCCTTTGATAGACAACAGTCGCATGGGACAACGTCTGACGACATCACAGCATCCAATTGCGCCAAGACGTAGATAAGAAACTGTGCAGCGTCCATCTCGGATCGATCGGCACGGTCGGCTGAAGAACAGATGCAATGAAGGCGTGCAGGTGCCTCTTGCTTGCTATATTATCTTGCATCGTGCAAAAGCGGAACACGCCTTGACCGGATGTTCATCCGGATGTTCTTCCGGTGATCGTCCCTTTCCGATCTCGGCAAAATGACGGGTGATGGACAGCCTCCGTTCCACATCACGCCGGCACAACCAAAGCACCCGTCCATGTGCATTGCCGCCCTCCCATATTCCATATCTGTTGCTGTTGGCGTTTGCCCCCTCTCGGAGAGAAAATGGAGAACAAATGCCCGACGGGAACAGAGTGCTTTTGATTGAGTGCTTGATAGGAGGCGAAACGCGAAACGCGGGGGCCACGGTTGTGATCTTGGCTGCAATATGGCTGTCATCGGACAAGAGCTTCCAAGCAACAGAGCACTCAAAAGACCTTCGTCGCGGTGGGGGTTGCGCAGCAAGAATACCGAACCCTTGCCGAGACATTCCAGGGACGTTAAATCAACGGCATATAGAGCACTCTGCGGGATAGTTGTTGCGGATACAATAGAGGTGAGCAGGGTGGGCGTCCAGCAACACACCACGAGCAAGTGTCTTTCTGCAGGACATTTTAGACGTTGCCATCGGGACGAGGAGAAAGAAATAACACGCAGATATTGTGGCATGAACGAAACTGGCAGAAAGCAGGCAAAAATGCGTGGAGTCTTGCGTCTCCACTTCTTGTAGTTGGACCTCCTAGCAATGGCAACAAAACTCTGTCGTCCACTACTTATGGCGCCCTGAACGCACTGCAGTATAGAGCCACCCTGTTGAGTATATGTCATACATCAGAATATGGGTTGCAAGCACAACCGTAAAGATCAAAAAGTTGTCCAAGGCTAGTTCGAAGTATATGATAGTCAGAGAGGGCTTTTATTGTTGTTTGCTTATTCTGAATACTGCATTTCAGCACGCACAGCCACTATGCCTCTGCCTCTACAACGACGGCATCCTGCTCCACCGTCCCTTGGCGTCTCTGCCGGTCCTGCTGCCACTGCAAGAGAAACGTGCCAATGGTGCCGAGGCCCCCAAACAGGATCAGGATCTGGTAGCCGTACTTGTAGTGCGGCGCGTGCTGGGTGGGGAAGAGGACGACGGGGATGAAAATCTGCAGCGCGTAGGTGAAGATGTTGCCGGTGGCGACGAGCAGCTGGCGCAGGTTGGAGTCGTGGCCGTTGAGCTCGTTGCCCCAGCCGATGACAATGGGCTGGGCGGCGGAGCCAATGTACGCCAGGTAGTTGGCGGCCATGATGGCGCCGTGGGGGATGTGCCAGATGGAGAGCAGCAGGTTGGAGACGAAGAGGACCAGGAGGACGACGAGCAGGGCCTCGCGGCGGCGGCCGGTGCGGTCGGCCACGATGCCAAAGACAAAGGCGGCCACGATGCTGACGGCGTTGCCGGCGGTGGGCAGCACGTTGACCTGGACGACCGAGTAGCCGACGGCCTTGAGCCACAGGTTGAAGTAGTTGGTGCCCTGGCCGGCCATGGCGACAAACGTGTAGGCGAGCAAGAAGACCCAGAGGCGCCAGTCGGCGTAGACGCGGCGGACGCCGGACCACGTCAGGCGCTGCGGCGCCCCGCGGCCGATGCGCTCGATGCGCTGCACGCCGTAGGCCCGGTCGTCCGCGGTCCAGTAGAAGGCGCGCGTGGTGTGCGGCAGGTCGGGGATGGCAAAGAAGCCCCAGACGGCAATGGGGATGGAGATGACGCCGTCCATGACAAACAGCCAGCGCCAGCCGGCCAGGCCGTGCACGCCGTTCATGCTCGTGTACAGGCCGGCCTGGATGTAGCCGCTGAACATGCTGGCGATGGCGCTGCACTGCTCAAAGATGGCCACGCGCTTGGTCAGCTCGCGGGGTCCGTACCAGCCGCCGAGCAGGGCGGCGTAGCCGGGGAACGAGCAGGCCTCGAACAGGCCGACGAAGAAGCGCAGGACGTACAGCTGGCGGACGTCCTTGACGGCGGCCATGGCCATGACGAGCACGGACCAGGCGATCTCGCAGGCGGGGATCCAGATGGAGGGCCGCACGTACTCGAGCTGGATCATCTGCGACGGGATGGTGCCGACCATGATGCCCACGCTGAACCAGGTGACGATCCAGTTGCGCTCGTTGCCGTAGAGCTGGAGGTCCGCCTGCATGCCGCTAACAAAGGCGTTGCTGTAGTTTTGCTGGTCGAGGTACTTGATGAAGTAGCCGAAGCAAATGTAGGTGCTGGGGAGTCAGCGTGCGCTTATATATATATGCCATCATGTCATCGCCGTTCCTGGAAACAAACGTACAACAAAAAGAGATCCAGCTTCTGGACATAGCGGCGGTTGCGTGCATCGCCCTCGACCGAGTCCCAGACGAGGCCAACGAGCCATCGCCACCAGGTGGACTTGGGCGGTGGCGCCGGGTGGTCCGCAGAGACAGGGCTGAGGGCGCTGTCCGAGTCGACTTCGGTGACGGCATGGCTGGTGGCCGACGATTTGGACGGGCTGGGCGACGTGTCGGTGTCGTCCACGACGGAGTTGCTCGGTGAGGCGGCCATGGCTGGCAGTTGTGCGACGTCTCGACCACCGAGACGGACGGCATGCGCGTGTCTCCGCCTTCGCGGTGACTATATAACCTGCGAACGAGACACAATGGACACGCACGTTCACCGCGATCCATGTCATGACGCACGTTTGTCATTGCGCACCGGCAGTCGACTCGGCTGTCTAGCAGTGTCGTCATTCCGCCCTGTTCACTCGTTATATGCGGGCAAGCGCGTCATCGTTGCATGGGAGTATTTCATAGGTCGTTGACCGGACTGTCAGAGAGACTGTCAAGGGATAGTCGGCAGACGAGGAGCATGCAGTCCACTATTCCTGTCCGAATAGGGCAATTGTTTCGGGAGGTGATGGCCGCAGGTCGACCCAAGTCCCAGGTGTCAGTGATGTGCATACGGCAACTGCCGTGACAGTATAACGGGCTTGGCAGGAGGCGTGAATCCGCGCGTATAAAACGTGGCAGACAGCAACAGAACAGATACGACAACATGGACAGACGTGGGACAGACATGGGTATTTTCATCCCCATGCTACGCATGCTGGGCGATTCGCCATATTGGCGTCGGATACGCGATGCGCGATGCTTCACAAGAAGACTGGCAAAGAGACGGGAATAAAATAAAGGGATAAGAGACTCAACGCGAGACAGGTTTATGGACTGCATCGACAATAGTAAACCACATGCTGACTTACACGACCAACTCGGCCCTGTCAATCCTACCTTGTCAAACGCTAGAGTGCACGTTGGCGCCGTTTGCCATTTGCTGCATCCTGAGTGGTGGATCGCCGCAGCACGCAAGGCTGCCATCTGCCGTCACTTTGGCCGCCGATCTCGTGATTGTCAACATCAGGACGCGCCTGAGAGGTACAGGCATCCCTCCTTTACAGCAGTCAACGACGGTCGTTGACTACATTTCCCAAAGAAGTAGTTTTCGAGGCACCCTCCGACATACCTCGTTTCTTCATCGCTTATCGAGCCATGTTTACGCGGCCCCGGACCATTGCTTCTCTGTCGTCAACCACCGGCCAGAGCTCGTCATCGCGGTAAAGCGTGCGGGGTGAGCATGGCCAGGCTGGTGCAACTGACCGGAAAGCGTGTGCCGGAGTGGGCACCGATGACCGGACATTCCGTGGCCGCAATAGACTCTGTGCTAGGAATCCTCCGCAGAACCAACGACGGCGTGATGTAGATAAATGCACGGCGCGGTGCAGAGTCGCGCACATGGGTCACATCATTCCACTTTGCTGCAGCAACCGTCGTTGTGAACCGTCTCCCGTGAGCACAAAATATTGAACATTGAACATCTCTCCAGCCTCGTCAAACAGTCACGCCAAGACCAAAAGCCAACGCGTCATCATGTCCGCCACAGAGACCATTTCGGCTCCGCCAGCCACCGAGACACCGCCCGTTCAGGCGGCCGCCGAGACGTCTGTCGAATACAAAGAGGGACAAGTATGGTGGGCCTTGTCTACGGCCACGCACGTCTAGAACCACATCGTCTAACGAGATAGTACAAATACGCCGCCTACCTGCCGCACTATACGCTCGTCAAGGAGCCCGCGCTCCAAGAGTTTGTGCACCACGACGTCGGCCTGCGCGCCGACCCGGCCAAGAAGGCGCTGCTCGTCGACAGCGGCGCCACGTTTGCCGAGATCACGCCGGCCATCGGCACCGACGTGCGCGGCGGGCGTGACGGCAAGCCGCTGCAGCTCAGTGCGCTGACGCTGGCGCAGCTCGACGAGGTGGCGCTGCTCGCGGCGGAGCGCGGCGTGGTCGTGTTCCACGAGCAGGACTTTGCCGACATTGGGCCGGAGCGCCAGGTCGCGTACGGGCAGCACTTTGGCCGGCTGCACGTGCACCAGATGGGCGGCCACATCAAGGACTACCCGGCGCTGCTGCCGGTGTACCGCGACTTTGTGGCCGGCGCCGTCGACCCCGAGATCGCCAACAACACCAGCAGCATCAAGTGGCACTCGGACATGAGCTACGAGGTCAACGGCGTCGGCACCACGACGTTCCTGGCGCTCGACACGCCCGCCTCGGGCGGCGACACGCTGTACCTGTCGACGACGGCCGCCTACAACGCGCTCTCGCCGGCGTTCCGCGCCTTCTTGCACGGCAAGTACGCCGTGCACTCGGGCGCCTCGCAGGCCGCCGTCCACGAGCACCGCGACCGCTACATCCGCGAGCCCATCGAGACGCTGCACCCCGTCGTGCGCACCCACCCGGTCACCGGCGCCCGCTCGCTGTACGTCAACCGCCTGTACACGCGGCGCATCCACGGCCTCAAGGCGGAGGAGAGCGCCGCGGTCCTCGCCTTTCTGTACAACCACATCGAGCACGGCCAGGACTGGCACATGCGCGTGCACTGGACGCCCGGCACCGTCATCGTCTACGACAACCGCAACACGCAGCAGTACGTTCCCGGGAGAAGGACACTGGCTTTTGTGCGTTGTACTAACGTGACACCCCTCGCAGCTCCGCTCTTCGCGATTTTGCCGTCCAGGAAGGCGTCACGCGCCGCCACATGCTGCGCATCACGCCCCAGGCCGAGCGGCCCTATTTTGATGCCGAGGACACGAAGGACGAGGCGGCAAAGGGAGACGGCGGCGTGGTGGCCACCTTGACCATAGCACAGGAGTAAGGCATGCATTCACTCTGTATATTGATATTAGGCTAGCTGTACGGCTCAAGTGTCGCTGAAATACAGCATGCAAATATAATGGAGCCATTCTTCTCACGTAACAGAGTGTTGTCTCGCGCATTCGTCACCTCTACCGTGCATGACTTCCCCGACTACGCCGCGCGTTCCACCGTGGCGGGTGCCTCCTTGGCTGCGGAATCGGCACGCGTGGCCTCTGCCTCTGCCTCGCCTTTCTGCACCTGCTGCAGGGCCTCGTCGAGGAGGGTCGTCTGGTACGACTTGAACTTCCAGGCGCCGACGCGCTTGGCAAACAGCTCGTCAATCTCTTCGAGGGAGCGGCCCTTGAGCTCGGGGATGAAGAAGAAGAAGAAGAGGAAGCAGCAAAAGTTGGAGCCGGCCCAGATGTAGCCATATTTTGCGCCCTGGGGGGGGAGTTAGTGATAATGATAATATGATAATGCTCAATACTGTTGCAAGACACACGTTGATGTACGCACCCAATTCAGGTTGGTCGGGTTGATAAAGTACGGCGAGCAGAAGCCCGTCAGCCACGCCAGAAAGTAGCCCAGGCTGATGGCCGAGCCGACCGTCCAGGACCGCAGCCGCGTGCTGACCAGCTCCGTCGAGACCGGGTAGCTGGCGTCGCCGACAAAGGCGTTGTACGAGAACAGAAACAGGGCCACAAAGGCAATCAGGCAGTTGCGCGCGGCCACGGTGCCCGGCGCCACCGTGACGGCCACGGCCATGCCCAGCATGCAGCCGCCCTGCGCGAGGGCGCCCGTCATCAGGATGCCGCGGCGGCCCGCGACGTGGCGCATGGCGTAGATGCCGACGTTGACGCCGACGAGGCCGAGGCACGTGTTCATAATCGAGTACTGGAAGGCGGCGTCGACGGTGAGCCCGGACACAATCATAAAGTACGTCGCGTACGAGATGACAAACCACGAGCCCGCGCCCGTCTGCGACGCAATCACGCCGTAGCACAGCAGCGTGCGCCGCAGGTCCGTGCCGCGGTACATGTCGACGGGGCCGATCGAGCTCGCCACGCGCTTCTCCGCCTCGATGCCGCGCGCCATCTCGACCCACTCGAGCTCCAGCTGCTCCGCCGGCAGCGCGTCGCCGCGCAGCGTCTCGAGCGCCGCGCGCGCCGCCGTCGCCCGGCCCTTGTACATGAGATAGCGCGGCGACTCGGGCACGAAGCAGAGGCCCGCGGCCAGCAGGGCCGGCACGACAAAGAGGGTGCCGATGGGGATCTGGTACGACTGCTTGTCGAGCCGGTTCTTGCACGCGTTTGTCACCACCGAGCCGACGATGCTGCCGATGTTGACCCACTCCGAGAAGAGCGCCACCATGACGGCGCGCAGGTGCGCCGGCGCCGCCTCGGCCGTGTAGATGTTGGAGAAGGTCACCAGGAAGCCGTTGCCCACGCCCAGCACCAGGCGCCCCAGGTACACGACGCCCTTGCTCTCCGTGGCGATCTGGATCGCGCAGCCCAGGGCCGTCAGGAAGCACGCGAGCCACAGCGCCGGCTTGCGCCCAAAGAAGTGGGCAAACGCGCCGGCCACGAGCGACGACAAGAAGGCTCCCAGGGTCAGCAGCGAGCCGATGAGCTGCTGGAACACGCTGCCAATGGCGTAGCCGCCCGCCGCCGTCGGGTCGGCGTGGCCGTACACCTTGAGGAAGCCCGGCATGGCCTGCAGACTGGCCACGATGGCCGAGTCGAGGCCGTACTGCATGTTGGCCACGGCGACCACGGCGCAGATGACGAGACATTTGCGGTTCGCCCAGAGGGACGTCTCGGCGAGAGCAGCCCCCATGGCTGTGTTTTGTGAGGGGGGAGAGGGGAAGAGACGTTGGTAGGTGTCGAGGATGGAGGTGTTTCGGGAGATGATTCGCAGATTACGAGAAATGAGACGAAACTCAGAAATGTTAATGTGAGGATATATTTAAGTCCTGGCCCTCATCCTCATTGCATGCTCCCGAAGCCAGGGTTCACATATATTCATATATGGCCGACCAGCAACCGCGGCACGGATCCCGTCCGGCTCCACGGCTTGTCCTCGACGGACAGAATGCACCCCTCATGAACATGGATGCATCCTTCCATGTCCAGGAGTCAGGAGTGGTACCCTGTCCTCTGACGAGACTGCATACCTGTTTGGCAATCCCTTCCATCTTCGGACCAATACCTGCCTCTGGTTTTCCTGACTTCTTGAGTGATTGACAAGGCATTTCCGTGTTAGGCATGGTGGCCATAAGATACAAATTATCGTGTTTTGTTTTATTTCCTTGAGCTTCGTTGTAGGAAGAACACGGCCAACGCCGAAAATAAAAACAAAATAAAATACATACTAAACCTAAACCTCAAGCACAACACAAAATAAGGCTTACAGCAGCGCGTGACATCTCTGGCCCTGTGCGGAGTATGCGTTGTCGAGATGGCCCACCCCCGCAACTTTAACAAGGATGGTGGAGATATGGGAGACACGGCAGTTGTTTTTGCGGAGAGGGCGAAAGTGGAGGACCCGTGCCGTACGGCGCCGCCAGCCTAGAGCGAGAGCCCAGACGCCCTGCCGTTGGCGAGCGCTGGGCGTGATAAACCAGAGAAAAGCAAAGTGATAAACAGGACATACGCCAAGCCGACTGGCCTAGTGTCCGTCATTGTTGCATCCGATCGGCAGTGGACGGCCGATGAACCCCAGACTCTGGTCCTCCTCGTCTGTTCCTGAGGACTTGGATCGCACATGGACTTTGTATGTTCCTCTCTTTGCAGCTCATACGGCTCATGATGACAAACAGCCAATACACCGGGACATCACAAACACAGGAACGCGCAGGATTCAACAGCTTCCTCAGCCAACCACATGCTCAATACGCAACCCCTTTTCACTTCCTGCTCATCGATCATCGGCGTCTCGCTTGGTATGGGGGTCTACCGTGGCTAAGCATTCGCTGCACAATCCACGATACCAAATACTACGCACACACCATGTCATTTCACGACACGTTACGCAAAGTGGGAAAATAGACGTCACAAACATAATGATATAAAAATACAAAAATTCAGAAAAGAAACAGAAATACATCCACCCAAATAAACAACATGGAATGTATCGTACACAGCTCCGCGGCCGAATGGTCACATGAAACATAACCAACTCATACATAAAGACGTTCGTCGTCCCGTCACCCCGTCCCTCGTCCGGCCGGGCTTTGAGACACAACCAGAAAACGAGGCGCACAACCAAAAACGCACAAAACATGTCAAGTCGTAGACCTTGTAACTCTTTCCCATCCCCTCTACCCTCTACCCTTCTATCTTATACAACCACCTCGTCTTCGTCGGGGTCCTCGAGGCTCCGGCGGTGCGCCGCCTCGGTGACCCGCGCAACACGGTGGCCGTCATCGCCGAGCACCTCGAGCTCGTCGTCATTTGTCCTTGATGCGGACGCAGCAGGCGCCTTGGCCTTGGCATTGTTTGTGTCGATCGTGCTGGTGTCGGTCGACGCGGCGGTGGATCCGCTCGTCGCAGTGTTGGTCCCGAGAAAGCCCAGACGCCAGAGGCTGCCACCGGCCGAGGCTGTGCTGTTGTTGTTACCAGTGGATCCGGATCCGGATCCAGATCCAGATCCAGATCCAGATCCAGATCCAGACGGAGGATGGCCAGGGTGGAGGGCCAGGGGCTTAAAGAGCATCGTCTCGCGGTTACTCTCACCGGCGGTGGTCTCGGTCGTCGTCCCGATGCTTTCGTCGCCGTCGTCGTTACTGTCCTTGGCTGCTGCGCCCTCCGCCGGCATGGTGGTTTCCGGCATGGCAAAGTCGCCAAACTCTTCGTCGTCGTTGTCGTCGTCGCCAGACGAGTTGCCGCCGTCGCTGCTGCTGTCCCGGCCATCGCCAAACTTTTCATGGCCGCCGCCGCCGCTACTACTGCTACCGCCGCCGCCGGTGCCGGTGCCGCCTTGCCCGTTACGACCGCCCTTGTCGGCACGCGACACCATCGACCGCCACCAGCCGCCGCGGTTCCAGCCAAGACCCACGCGGCCGACGTCGCCGCCGTTCAGGCCGGCGTCTTCGTCGTCGTTGTCATCGTCGTCCTCGTCTTCATCGGCGTCCTCGTCGGCGTCCACATCGTCGTCCTCGTCGTCAGCAAAGGGGTTGCGCAGGCGCTCGCCGCCGCTGTCGAGCATCGCCGTCAACGACTTGCTGGCCGCGCCGAGCGAGATGTCGCGGTCGTCGTTGCTGTCGTTGCTGTCGTTGCTGTCGTTGCTGTTGTTGCCGCCGCTGCCGCCGCCGCCCACAGCGCCACCACCGCTGCCTATACCCGAGCCACTGTTGCTGGTACCCTGTTCACGCTCGTTGCCGTTCTCTTGTGCACCAGCGGCCTCGGCGTTGCGCTTGTTCATCGCAAGGCGGGCTGCGAGCAGCTGGCGGGCACGCGAGGGAGGGACGTTCAAAGGCGGTGGCGGCGGTGGCGGTGGCGGGATGGCCGGTGGCAGGAGGGAGTTGGATGCGTTCAGGGGATCCGTGTATGCGCGGAACTGTACAGCTGTTAGTGGACGGCCCAAAGTCAAAAGAATCAAAACAAGAACTGTATCCAAGGCATGGAGCTGCAATGTCCGAAGATGGTGCGAGTCGAGTGTGGTCGCAATAGCCGAGTTGGCTGGCAAGAATGGAAGTAGCGACCAGGTGTCTGCATCGGAGCGGAAGGAGCGGCGGGCGCCAGACGTAGCAAGCACGACCCACGCGAAGACCAGACGACCAGGAAAGACCAAGACCAAGAAATCCAAAAACGGCAAGTCCAAAACCACGTGGAGACCAGAGGGAACGGTTAGCAGTGTAATCAATGTCCTGTTGCTCTTTCGGCCACACAGAGAAAGTGTGCCACAGTATCTTTCTCTTGCCTGAGCATCTTCCATAACAGATAATACTCAGCGTAGCAACAACCCACATCACGCACATACCGGCCAATCCCAGGCGGACAACACAGACAACGCAAACAACCAATCGCTGATAGACCCCAATCATAATCGTAGCCACGCCCAATTACCCCCGGCGAAACCGCTGCGCAACCGTCCTCCGCAGTCTCAATACGAGGTCCGTGGCATTCTGGGCCCGCTGTTGGAAATCTCCCCTGCTATGGTAGGCGGCATGTGGCACGTTGTCGTAGTCGGTTCTATCGATGGTTTCGACTCCGCTCACACTGTTCTCGCATTCGTCACCTCGGTCGTTCCGACCACGTGTGCTCTGGCAGAATGCGTCTCCGGCTGCGGGCTCACGGATGTCGCCGGTTCCATTAAATCGCAGTCCGATGGGCGCTGGGTCCGAAAACAGTTCTTGGAGCGCGGCACCGCTTGGGTCGCTATTCGGTTCGCTATTCGCGGCAGTCGGTGCCACCGCAAATCCCAATGCAGATGCAGCCGGCAGCAGCTCTAGGCTCTACCTGGAGACATGCGCCGGTTCGCAATTGCAAGGGTCGTCGGAGCCACACGTGGTCTCCCCTCCGTTCTGGTCCTTATCCTCCATGTTCACATCCTCATCGGCTTGGTCTCTGTGGTCGTAGCCATGGTCTTGGTCTCCGTCTCCGTGGTCACATCTGTCATTTGTGCTCTCCTCAGCGGCATCCGGTGCTGGGGTATTGTCGTCGTTGGTATAGTCTTCCATGCTCAGGTCCTCGTTGGGGTCGGGGTCGCAGTCGGCATTGGCATCCCCATTGGCAACCCCATCGGCAACGCCGTCCAACGTGTGGTGGCAATACTCGTCAAATGGTTTCGTTCCACGTCGAATTTCATTGATGCAGTCTTCACACTCAAGGACACGACGTCCACCTTCCTGGGCAAGGCGGACGCCGCGGTATGCTTGGAGGGGGGAATCACTTATACTAACCTCATTGTTGATGTCTTCGTCGTTGTCGTCCGCGTCGTCATCGTCTTCGTCGCTCGAGCTGTGGAAGCCCGAGGAGATGCCGGCGCTGATGGAGAAGTGGCCATCGTTGCTGCCCTGGAGGTCCATGCTGTCGCTGTTCAGGTCCAGGCTGCCATTCAGGCCCGCCTCCGCCAGGGCATTGGATGTGCCTTGGGAGTTGGAGAGGCCGAGTGATGTGAGTGACGAGCCCAGGCCCGACAGGCCCACGGCAGCAAGTCCAGCAGCCGCGGCATGGTTGCCCATAGCTACTTCAGGTCGCACACCGCCCAGTGTGGCATTATCGCGTTCGCGCGTTTCAGTAAGCGTGCCGTCAATGTAGTTGGTCCAGTCGGGCGACATGATTTTCGAGACGACCGTCTCGGACAAAAGCTCAGCCGGGTGGCGCTCGGTGAACTTGACGACCTCCTCGGCGATGAGGGTCAGGTGGCCCATGTAGCCCATGCGCATGCGCGTGGCAGCCTGGGACTGCTCGGAGACCAGCTGGCCGTTGACGATCTGAGTCGTAATGTCGGCCGACTCGAACAGGGAGATGGCCAGGTGGGGGTTGAAGCCCCGGTCCATAGGACCGTTGAACACCTGCTGTACAACGTCATACACGACGTTGTGCAAAAAGTTGTTCCAGGGATAGGAGAAAAAGAAGGACTAGAGGGGGGGATTAGTAAACGACAAAATGGCCAGTGTGAATAAGCACAGGTAGAACCGACCAAAATTGTCGGCACGACGCGGTGGTCGACAAACTGCATCTTCAAGAAGTCGCCGACAACCGGGTCGGAAACGGGAGCACCGGGAGCAGACTCGGCAGCTGCACCGGCCTCGGAGGGCTGCTGCGTGACGATAATTGATGCGTCACCAAACTCCATCTCCGTATCTCCGTTGCTAGCAGCAGCTTTGGCGTCCTCCTTCTCGTCTTGCACCTGCTTCGGTTCTGTAGGGATCTCGTGGGCAAAAATCGCCGGGGTCTCGGTAGGTGGCGTCGTTGTCGGGGTACCAGAATCGGCTCTGCCGTCAGTGTTCTCTTCGGTCTTTATACTGGGCGTCTGAGGAGTGTTCGCCATGACCTCATCGGTCGGTGCGACGGTCCGCTCAGCAGTCGGGCTAGGCGAACGGCGGGACGATAAGCTGGAAATGGTCGGTGTGAACATAATGGACGAGTCGGAGTCGTCGCCCTTCTCGAGGTCGGGCACCATTCTCTTGGCCTCGTCGCCAAGAGCGGGCTCGGTGGCTTCGGTGACAAAGTCGTCGGAGCCTTCGGCAGGGTCATCCTTGGGGGGGACGGGCACAAGGGTGCCTGATGTCGAACCCTCGACTGGGACGCTCTTCCGCTTGCTCGGTGAGAGGGGAGCAACAAGAAGCTCCGGGTCGTCAAAGTGCTGGTCGTCGCTGCTTGCGATCTTCTCGTCGTGTGTCTTGAGGCGCGGCGAGCTGAGGGGCTCCTCAACAAAGTCGTCCTCGTCCTTATCCATGAAGGATGGCGTTGCTGCAGAGCCAGACGCCGGTGCAAGCCGGCTGGGCAGCTCCAGTTCTCGGACGGGTTCGTCCTCGCCAAGACCGGCTGCATGCGTCACTTCCTCAAATCCATCCTCATCAGCGGCCGAAACGTTGGTGACTTCCAGGCGGCGGCCCTCGTCAGTTGGGGAGGTGTGCGCCAGGCTCATGGTCAGGAGGTCGGTGTTGGAGGGATTCGCTTCTTCGCCGCGGGTGCCAGTGAGCTTGCCCTCTTCACGTAGGCGCTTGCGCTGGGCGTCGCGGGCAGCAATCAGTTCTTCGGAGCCGACCTCGTTGAGAAGGCCCATGTTGCTGCAGTGGAGCAGCTCAGCCATGAGCTCACAAGTCTTGAAGCGGTCAAAGCCCAGTGGCTCAATCTTCTCACCAAACGTCGAGTTAAGTCGAGACTTTTGAGCGGGCGCGTTGTTCATCAGCTGCATGAAGTTGGGTACGTTCTGGGCAAACATGCGCAGCAGGGTGCCGAGGTAAATGGGGTCGCGACTGGACGGGATGGAGTTGGCTTCGGTGCCCACATCCGGGTCGTAGTCAGAGTTATTTTTCCTGATAACCTCAATGACGATACCCACGCCGACGGTAAGAGCGTTGCCGCCCTTGAGCATGTAGCCGATGAGTTCATCGATGCAGGGGTGGGAGACCAGTTGGCGGGTGAGCTCGTTCGGACCGATGCACGTTTGCTCGTGCTGGGTCGCATTGGCCGACACAGTGATAATGGCCTTGATGAAATCGCCTGCAGACGTCTGCGTTGCCCAGCTGTTTTCGGGGCTGAGGAAGGCGAGGAGGGTCGGCATAATGTCTTGCGTGTAGAGCCACTAGAACCAAGGTTAGCGGCAAGACAGAGAATAGCAGCAAGGACAGTAAGAAGAAACCAGCACAGTGCATGTCGTTCTTACCTCAACAATGCCTTGATAGGCTTCGGGGCGGTCAAGCGTGATGATCTTCAGCAACAGGTCCATGACCATGGGACAGTCGACATGGCGCAGCATATCCTGAACGGCGCCGTCGACGCCCTTGAGGAAGTTGACCATGTCCTCCACCTTCTTGTCGAAAAGCGACTCGTTGACCTTGGTGAAGTAGCTGGCCTGCAGGGGATCCAGCGGAGAAGGACGCTTGAGGAACTCCCAGAACTTGTTCAGCTCGGCGCGGTTGGCGGGGTCCAGAAGCGTGTCGCAGATGGACCAGTTGTCGGACGCCAGAATCTCGCAGGAGACAAAGGCATACCGCATGCGCTTCTTCTCGGCCTCGTCCTCCTCATCCAGCCCGCCATCGGTGACCGAGGAAGAAGCACGCGACCGGCCAAAGATGCGTGACCGGCCGCGCTCAATGTCCTCTTCAGGCGGCTCCGATGGCAGCTCCCCTTCCGCGCTGTCTGTTCTCTCTGTCTCCTCGGTCGTTGGAGGGCCGGCGACCGGCTCGACCTTGGGCGCGACAACGTACGCAAGCAGCTTCAGAACGATGTCTTTCTGGCGAAGAAACTCGAGCAGCTTGTTATTATGGGCCTTAACATCACCCAGCAGGTCACCCTCGTCGAGCAGCTCCTCTAGTGTGAAGTCGGGGCGGTCGAGAATAGCATCAATAGGGGATATATTGGCGTAGCCGCCAAATTTCCAGAACATGGTGGTGGTAGTCCTTTACGCCGCAGTGCCGGTCCTTTCTAAGACACGAGCACCGGGCGAAGGCAATATAGTGTGGTGGTTTGAGACGAAGAAAGAGGGTGATGCACAGTCCGCGATACTTTGCGAACTTGGTGTCGGATATCGTTTGGATTGATTTGGGAATGTAGGTGGGAACAGTCGATTGCCTCGATTGCGTGCGTCGTAATGATTCGTTTCGTTGGCAGAGGAGACGAAAACCCGAATAAAATGTCGACCGGCTGGATGCTTTCTATAGATGCTGTAATTCGATAGAAACAGGTTATGATGGTAAAATCGATGGGTATCTCAATAGTCTAGCAGGGAACTGTCGATGTAAGATACGGGTTAGTTACAGTGAAAAAGCTGTGGCAGTTATGGTAACGTGACGGAATGGACGCAGCGCCCCAACAGTGCGGCCTGGTGTGTCTCAATGTCGAATACGATTGCGAGTGCCAATTAACAGATCGATCTGCGCCTGTTTGCTCGTGCCCCTGTGTAAAAACTGATTTGGAGTTTGCGTCGTTGTCGTTTTGCGCCGTGCTGCGCGTTAAGCAGAGGTTCAGAGATCGCGCACGGCGTTGGGTTGAGCTTCGGGTTGGAAATTGTATTTGGAGGGCAACAGAACGAGTCTATCCGTCAAGGTCCCCAAAACGACAGCCCCATCCCATGGTCGATGACGCGAGGGCCTGTGCTGCATTTTGCAACGATGAAGGAACAATTGCAGCAGGAGGATGTCGTGTTTTCGAGGTCGTCGAGGCTGTCAAGGTTGTCGAACCCGCAGGGATTGTTGTTTTTGGTGGGCGAGATAAGGCGTCAATCGCAAAGTCGTGTCGCTGCGGTTGCGGTGCTCACTACCGCATCCCAACTCGTGCCGTAAAGATCATCGTTGTTGCTCGCATCGTAGATTTGGTACTCGAGAGAGGCACTAGCATCGCCGAAAGCAAGGGAAGAGGGGAAGGTCGAGGCCAGGACGAAGCAGAATATTGTAGAACTCGAGAAACTCACAAAAATCACCAATCTGGCTGTTGTTGAACAACGGCGCCAGAGAAGAATTAAGAGAAGGTGGGGGTACTAAAACAGAAGAAATAGAAACGGTGCAAGAAAAGAAAATAAAGGATTTGATACAAAATACACGATCCGTCGTCTCGTGGTCGTTGGGGGGGATTGGAAAGATGAGGTGGTGATGTTGATTAAATTGGCAAAAGGAGGAAGAGAAAAGCACCTTTCGCCCGCCAAAATGATGGAATGCGGCAGAAGGGGAAGTGATGAGGGCCAGTCAAGTTGCAGGGAAAGAGCCGACAGTGTGTCTGCGACAGGTAGGGGGCAAGCGCCGCCAAGCAGGGAAGGTGCGCACTGTGATCGCGCGTCATCCGCATGCTGAAGAAGAATAAAATTAAATGCAAGTTTTAATATGGAAATACGCAATACGTAGGACAAGACCGTAGACCAGCGGGTTAAAATTGAACAAGGGCCGCCTAAAGCTGCCGACTCAGGGGCCTAAGCATCGCCCGGCGGGGTGCAAGGCGACAGGGGAGGGACAGCTGTTCGACGTAATTTTAGGTTGGTTTGGCAGGTGCGACAGTGGTGCACAAGTCACTTTTAGCATTGGCAGGCGGGAATACGGAAAGAGCAGCCTAGGGATTGGCCGAAACAGTCTACAAAGGCAGGTGGGGCTGCTTCGTGTGGACCCACAGCGCACGCGGGAAGGCGCACATGCGCAAGACAAGGGCAGGCGCGCAGACCGAGAGGGGAAAGCGTGGCCATCAGGTCTGTCTCGACAGCTTATTTACACTGAAGGGTATACATGTCCGTTGTACTCCGGTTAAGTTGAGATAGTTTTAAATATGAGAACTAGAAAAGGATATTCCTTGTTGGTTTCCATTATGTTGACTTTTACGTATTGTTGAACTGCCAGGCACTCCGTTTGTCCACATGGATATTGGCACCTTTGTGAATACAGTTTCGAAATGAAAAGATTTCTAGGTACGCAAAAGTACCTTTAAATTAGAAAACAAAATAGAAAAAGTACAGTTAAGGAAAATATGAAATACATGGCACGAAATATGCTTGAAATTCTTAGGGACATTAAAAGGTGAAAAAAAAAGAACAGGAAAAGAACGATGAAATAAATAAATGCACAGCCCAAAGAAAGGTGAATAAAAATAAAGGAAAACTTCTGCTCATGACATATTTACATCGACGCATGAGCACACCGAGGCAACATCATGGGATATCAACGACATGAATGAATGCAAAAACTGGTTGGCATTGACTTGACCCTTTAATCATTGCATTGTAATTCAACTTGGGCAACGCAGCAGCAACGTCCAGCTATCTCCCGTTTCTGATGCAAGAAACGCAGCTGCCCTTCATAAATACAGTTTCACTTTTCTGGGAAAGACTGTCACAAAACATGGAGTCGCATTGTATCTTGTCCATCTTTTCGGATTGCTGGTGACCGCAGTCGTACTTAAATCTCATGTAGAATTGGACACACATGATGTCGATGTGTTTTGTGGCTGCCACGAGTTGTTGGAGCAGCATTACATTGATGAGGACGATAAAGGGGCTCGCATCCATTTATAGCATACGAGGGAGAATCATTGGTGTTTATATATAAAAAAAATAAAATAAAAACCCGTCACGTATGCCGTCACAAAGTCTACTTATGTCAAGCCGTGACAAGTGCTGTGACTTTCGACTGCATCACCAGACGTCCGTCGTTGTCATACCTCTGCTCGGTAGCAGTGTAGAATCCATTCCATCCAAATAGCCATTGCCATTGCACATGGGCATTCGTGCTGTGTCACTGTTTGTCGTCGACACATCTATCGCCATCGATTCTTCCACTTTCCCAATAGAGTCGCATTCTTAAAAAACGCCCCGCTGTACACCTCTGCCTCGAGCGCCCGGACGATCCATGCCGTCAACGACTCGCCCGGCGGCAGCAGCTGGCTCGCATAGAGGGTGGCGACGCCGGCAGCGCGGTCGACGGTCCACGTCAAGTTCGGCAGCCCGCCCCAGGAGATCGTTCCGGCGCGGCGGCCGCCCGGCACGTCGTCGAGGTTGAGCATGCCGCCCAGCGCATAGTTGTACTGCGTCGGGCTGGGGACGGGGATGGGCGTGCCGCGTTCCTGGGCGGCGGCGTTGGCAGCTGCGACGAGACTCGTGCGGATCGTCTGATAGGCGGCCGCGGCCAGCGGCGGCAACGACGGCGCGCACAGCAGCCCATAGCCCACGGGCGAGAGGAGGACGGGGTTGCTGTCGACACAGGCGACGAGCACTTTGAAGAATTCGCGGGGGCTCGTAAAGACGCCGCTGCCGCCGTAGTCGTTTGTGGTGGTCACGGGGAAGTAGTAATCGGGATACGGGGCGAGGCGGCCGTCACTGCCGCTCGTGCGCACCGACATTTGGGCCATGCGGCTGCAGATGTCGGGCCGGTCGAGGATGCGGAACGTCGTTTTGGTCATGCCCAGCGGCTGCCAGATGTACTGGTCCATGTACACGCCCAGCGTCAACCCAGTGGCCCGCTCGACCATCCTGCCAGCCCAGTCGGTGCCAATGCCATAGTTCCAGCTGGTGCCTGGCTCAAAGAGCAGCGGCACGGGAAAGTCGGGCGCCAGCAGCTCCGAGTTCGCCTCGGGCTTCCACCCGCAGGCCACCTGGTACTTGATGTACTTTTTAAACGACTCGTTCATAAAAGCATACGAGAGTCCGCTGCATTGCGTCAGCAGCATCCGCAGCGTGATTGGGCTCGTGGTGGGTTCGAGCAGCGGGGCGCCCGTGGCCTCGTCAAAGCCGAGGAGGATGTTGCGCGCTTCGTTCCATTCGGGCAGCACCAGAGAGATGTCGTCGTCGAGCATCAGGAGGCCCTTTTCGACGCACTGCAGCGCCGCAATGGCCGTCATCAGCTTCGTGCACGACGCCACCCACATGCAGCTGTCGACGGACAGTGGTTTGTCGGCGCGTGGCGAGCTCGGATCGACCGACTCGGTGCCAAACGACTTGCAGCGTGCCTGGCCCGTTGCTGTTTGGTAGGCAATCATGACGCAGCCCGGCAGCGTGCGTGCCGGACCGGGCGATGTCGCCTTTGCGAGGTACTCGTCAAGAGTGGCCATGGCGAATGAGTCCAGCAAAGTGTACAACGGAATCCAGATGTCGAAAGTCAAAGAGCGAAGTACCGTGCCAGCGGCATTTTGACGATGGTCTGAGAATACTCCTTACCTCACAACGCCCACAGACAGGTCCAGGACAAACAAACCTCATCGACTCCTCCTTGACACGACATGCTGACGTGCAGGTAGGATTGGGGCCCCAGTGTTTCTCTACATTTCTCCACTCATTCTCCCGTCGATCCCCAGAACCCATGTAGGCGCCGTTCATTTGTTGATCCTCTCTCCATGCTAGCGCATGGACAAGGCTGAATTTCTGACGCAATTTCAGACAGTTTGCGATGGGGAAGCGTGTTACATCGAATGCCCTGCATGTAATTTTGATATCTAATTTTCAAGCTCGGAAATCGTTCCGTCACTCTTTGTCCTCAAACAGCCGCTCGATGGCCGCCTTGTGCTGTTCTCTGTCAAGCACCTTTTGGGCTATGACGGCTCGAGCGTCGGGCTGCCAGAACTGGCTTAGAGTGTTGTACTCTGTTGGGTCTGTTTGTGTGTTTTCGTCCTTGCTTTCGTCCTTGCTTTCGTCCTTGCTTTCGTCCTTGCTTTCGTCTTTGCTTTCGTCTTTGCTTTCGTCTTTGCTTTCGTCTTTGCTTTCGTCTTTGCTTTCGCCCTTGCTCTCATCCTTGTTTTTGCTTATTCTAGGCCAAAACAGCGGCCGGAAGCGTCTTTCATAAATCTGTGTCATACCGTCAACAGACGTGAGCGCAAGGTAGAACCATGCAAGCTCAGATGTCCAGCTAGCGTCCATGGCATCGCTGAGTCGTATTTTGTCGTCTGCTGCCCGGTCCGCCATGCCCATTTTCTCTTCTTCCTCGCGGAAGATGTCCATATAGACCTTGCGGGCCGCACAGTAGCTGTCGTAGCCTTCCCCTGCTACAAAGTCAATGGACTCCCATGTCAGCCACGACGGCGGGCGCAGCTGGTCGATGGGTGCGGCAAAGAGCCACTCGAGGTCAAAGATGGCGGTAATGTGCCAGTCGTCGTCCACGAGAAGGTTGCCTGGGTTGCTGTCGGAGAGGTGCAGAAGAAACGGCTGGCCGTCGCCGCGCCTTGCGTTCTCGTCAGGTCCGGGCCCAGGACCTGAGCCGCCCACGAAATGGTGCGCTATGGCCCGCAGAGCCACCATGATCCCCATCTGATACTCGGCATCATTCTCACCCAGGGCGGCATTGGGCTTGGTGCGGAACGCGGACTCGTGAAAGCGCGCAAGGTCCGCCAGGTAACGGTCGGCGCTTGTGTACGTCGTGTCGAGTCCGACGGTTCGTGCGGCACCCTCGGTCTCGCAAATGGCCATGTCGCACGTTGCAGGCCGGCCGTCGAGGCGAATGGTGCCGTCAGCCAAGCAAAAGCGAAAGGCACCGATCCGTGGTTGCGGCACGCGGGCGAGGGACAGCATCAAACGGGAGAGGTCACGGCAGAGGTTGCGCGTCTTGATGGGTTCGTCGGCAAACAGCCCTTGGAGCGGTCGGTCGCGGGGCACAACGTAGGGGAGCTGTTTGCCGAAGCGGGCCTCGCTCAGGTTCTCGAGGATCATGTAGCCGGTGTCTTCCAGCGGCTGGGGTATCGGGCCGGGCGGTAGGGTGACAGGAATATAGTCGGAGGGCACCGGTCGACGAAACCAGGACGCAAAGACCTGTCGGACGTAGAGCGCAACACGCCGGAAGATGGAAAGGTGGGATGCGTGAGTGAACTGAAGGTCAGCAATGCCGGTTGAGAGAAGATATCCAGTCATAAACACAACGCAAGAGATCCAAGGGTACTGCACATACATGCTGGCCGCTCGCTCCCGGAAAACCGATGGCGTAAAGGTGTGGTATGCGCACTTCGGGGCAATGCCGCTGCATATAAATGTAGGACGCCGTCTCACAACGTAGCTTGTCCATCACAGACCCGGGATTCTGCTCCTCGCTGACTTTGGCCGGCAAAGGGATGCGTAGCAAGACTTGGTTCGCATCTTGATCCCCTTGTTGGTTTGGCGGCCTCATGGCGTCAACACGATCCGTGTCCGCTTCCTTATCCCTGACAAACATGGGAATGACGACGTTAAACCCGCCGCGTTTCCAGGTCGTGAAATGGGCTATTTCGATGCATGCAGGGTTGACGCCAATATGCATAGCCACCAACGTAATCACGGCGAACTGGTCATTCAGTAGGCGCGTGGTGACGTCCACCAAGGAGAAGAATTGGGCGTGTCGCACGACGACATTCTTCTCGCTGGCGAGCGCATCTTCACGGCTGATGGACGTACCGTGTGTTTGGTAGATGGTGGCCGGCATATTCGTAGGGCGAAAGGAGCTGCCAAATGCGCGGTGTTCAGACCGTGTCCACTTGCTCGACAGTTATTTAGTTTTTGATGATGTCCATCAGCCGCAACTCCATCCGCCCCTGAAAGTGACAACCAATGAGCATGAGGAATCTTGGATGACTAATCATTGATTAAATGCTCCAGAAACTATTGTGTACTAGACCGCTATGCAAACTGGCAAAATAGAGAGCCCACTAACACTAAGGCTAGACAACAGCCCTGAAGTACCATTGAATTTCCAACAAATGCTTGACGGAACACGACCATACATGTCGACATTTAATTACGGACAGACGGTAAACGGGCAATATCAATGCGTCTAAAGTGATGACACTGAATTCTGCGTGCTAATTAACATTGCGGGGGTTGCTGGGTGCCGGGAAATTGTCGCCCAGGCGCCAGAACCCTTCTGTAACTGGTCAAGGCGGCCTTTATTTAAAAGCTGCAAGAGAGTTGTTACAGTAGATGGCTCAAGGAAGAGTACAGCGTAGTTCTGGGTTCTATCTAGGCTGCCGAGGCTGTTTAACTAAAATACTACAAACTTCCAAACTATGTAGGCTTATTTTTGAATTGGGTCCTTTCCCTCACCAAACGGGATTTCTCACCGCTCGAGAGCACCATCTTCAAATAGACGGGGTTGGCATTGGTAATTTCTGCAACGACCTGTGAGCTATCGACTTTCGGAGCTTGATATGGGGTGCGGTTGGTAGATCCAGCGTTGTGCTGGGGCTGGCGAGCCGCACCCAAGTCTACCACCGTCGCAGTGGCCGCTTGAGCCGTGGTTGCCTGGGCCGATTTGCCGCTGTAGGTGCTCAAGCTACCCGCTGGACCAGAGCCCCCCGACGTCGTGGACGGGGCATCGCTGCCGCCGGCCGCAGAACCAAAGGTCCCGTCGCTCCAGCGGCTCACGGTTGGCGCTGCAGTGCTGGATACAGCCGCTGTGTTGGTCGGGGCCGCCTCTGCACGCAGATGGCTGGCCTTGGGAGCGACGACGGTCGACGGAATGGCGCCAGACGAGCTGGGGACAGAAAACGTGTCCGTGGATTGGGACGAGCGGTCGCCAGACTGGGCGCTGTCTCGGCTGGTTGTTGCCTTGTCCATGTTGGTACGTTGGTGTTGGTGATTCTGGTTTTTTGATGCTGACGACTTGCTGCTGGTGGAGATGGTGAACTGAAGAATGGTAAGATAAATAGAAAAGAAGGTGACACCAAGAAATGACGCAAGGAATTGAGAGGCCACAAGAAGAATTAAATACACAAGGCATACCTCTGCCCATTAGGCAGCAGCCGCTGAGGTCGAACCTGGTACCCGATGTCCTCATATTTACGCGCCCATGCAACGTCGTTGTTCGCCTGATGGCCCCCAACTGTTGCCGCTTGGCCGCTTTCATGGGCCTCACGGGCAAACATCTCCCAACGAGGCACTGTCCGCTGGGCGGGGCCTCAACAAAGCCTTCTATGAATAGCAAAAAGATGTTGTTTCAAGTAAAGGGAATCCAAGTATAGAAGAGGAATATGTACAGAGTATGTTGTAAAAGACGATGGTGTCCCGCGGGATAAGGGCGCTGTGATGTTTGGGAGATAGTTTCAGCCATCAGAATCGTGCGTTTGTTAAAGAGCAACATCCAGCTCCCTTGAAGGGAAGAAGGCGTCACGGTTCCAGAGACAGAAATTTGATACAGTCAGGACCGAGTCAGGGTCGATAAAATATTAAAAAATGGAAATATGCAAGCCAAGTTCGAGGTCTTAATTTAAACATATCGACTTTGACAAAGGAGTACCAACACACAATATCCTCCATCCCTTTGAAGCGAACAGCATCCGCATTGTACGGCAGCAATACCACAAGTCAAGTTTAGTGTAGATTCTTGGTTACGTCAGACGAGAAGTCACCTACGGCTCTGCTGTATTTGACCATCTCTTTCTCCCACTCCCCAATGATCCAATTCAACTTTTTAATCAGGCTCCGTAGAGTAGGGCTCGCCGTCCAGTCCGGTCGTTGTTTATCGGCAGGAATCTCCTGGCCAAGGTAGCCGGCCCGGCCATCATAGACAGCTACAGAGATGGTAAGCTATTCGATGAAACAGTGGTCGGTATGTGCCAGTACAAGTGATTTAGTGTCAGTTTACTCGGAACGCACCGCCGACCGTAGTGGAGCTTTTTGCAAAAAACTGGCCCAATATGCCCGAAAAGTTGTTGAATTCAGTATATGGCCATTAGATTGGGTAATGTATTTCAGAGTTCCTTAATTGTATGTGGTATTGCGTGTGTTGTAGAACATCGCCATGTTTTTCACAAAAGTGCCCCCGAATTCCATGGTTTTCATCTCCCAAAAATAGTCCCACAATTACCCCTATTTCCTGCACGTGATAAGGCACCTGACCAGTACATCCTTAGGTGAGGCATATTTCGTCAAACCTCTTGTTCTGGCGGTTGAAAGACGCGGGATGTCTTGTGTAAGGGACGGGGTGCGGTGCAAAACTACCAGATATATCTCCAGTCGTGTGTTCTTATAATGCAATAAAAATGAACCATCTCACAACATATCCAATGTACTGACGTTTAATATTAGGTCACAAACCTTGGAGACCGCGGCGAGGTCGACAATTCGGCGTTAACCCAGAGGGGGCATTCCAGACACATAAGATACACAGTTGACGTGGAGAACGAGATGATTGCCTGCTCGCGGGATTCGGTCGCCCCACTGGGAGGCTTTGGACGCTGCTGAGTTGAATTCTGTGTACTTCTGTATGGCCACTTGACTGGACAACGGATGCAAAGTTGCTCATGGTGTGGAATTGCCTGTGTCCCAGAACACCGCCATTATTTGTACAGAATGCCCGCCGAACTGTTCGAAATTAAGCAGATAGCTAAGAATAACAACATTACCTAATGATCGAGAATATCACCACCTTTTACAGCTGATGAAATACCTCTCCATGTTGCTAATGAAAGAGGTCGTAAATAGCGTGCAGCTGTAGCTTCTAGGGGAGCCGTCATTAGCGCTACTGGCGGCTCCAGCTGACGTCATCGACGGACAAAAGCACCGACCCAAAGGCATGTGATTGCAAAGCTGCAAAGCTGTAAAGACAAAAACATTCCGACTCTGTTTCTTTCCATATCGTCAACTCAAGAATCAAATCGAAACAATTGCAGAAGCAACAGCACAACATGGAGCACCCAGGTATGCTGTCCAGCACCCCTTGCATCGCCGGACCTTGGACCATCCACTAACAAACGCGCTCATTGCACAGCGCAAGAAATCCGCGACGTCATCCAGACGCTGTGCACGCAGCCGCCGGCCGAACAGCAGGCCGCCATCCGCCGGTACTACCTCCCCGACGCCGAGTTTGTGCACCCGCTGTGCCGCGTGCCCGGCTTTGGCTCGGGCTCCGGCAAGGAGAGCGTCCGCCAGCACGCGCCGGACCGCCTCGTCGACTTGGTGGAGCGGCACGGCGGCGCGCAGGCGGCCGACCGCGTCAACTCCCGGCGGCTGATTGCGGCCATCTTCCGGTGGTACAAGATCCTGAGCCCGCAGATTGTGCTGGGCATCGAGTCGGTGGCGTGGGACGCGGCGCAGCACCGGCTGTACGTGGCGATGCACCAGCGGTTTGCGCTGTGGTTTGTGCCGCTGTACGCGGCGCATGTGCGGCTGGTCGTGGAGCTGCACCTCGCCGCGGTCGTGGACGGCCAGGGGCACGACGGCAACAGCTATGCGGCGGTGGCGGCGCAGCACGCCCAGGCCGCACAGCAAGGACAGCAAGCACAAGGACAGCAAGGACACGAACCCAACACAGCGCGCAACCGGCAGGTCAACGGCGTCCCCGGCACGGACGCGGCGCACCAGCCGCCGCGGACACGGTACTACATTGCGCGGCACGAGGACCACTACCAGGTCAACGAGGTGTTCAAGTTCTTTACGCTCAGCGCGGGCGCGTGGCTGTGGGCGCTGGTGCAGCTGTTTGCGACAGTCCTGTGCCTCGGCGGCGCCACCGTCTGGGACGCGACGATTGGAGTGGTCCTGGGGACAAAGCGAACAGTGGAGGGTGGTAAGAAGTAGGGCCAATTTGCGAGGCGGTTAGGCGGTTTGAGAGAGAGACATTCGTGTTTGATGGCATTGCTTGATGGTATTGCGCCGTAGAAACAAATTGCAAAGGTTCGAATTAGCTTGCCATGTGTCGGCACCCTCTCGTTTTGTATTGCAGAGGCTCATGCCCAGCTTGGTCAAGGGAAGGTTCACCATCTGCCACCCCAAGAAGGAACATGCACAAATCCCATCCCATCTTAATTGATGAAGCAGCCACCTCGACGCGAGGCCCGAGCCTTATTGCCCCTCAAGATCCAGTGACCAACGACGACACGCCCTGGGACGTACGGTCCTGGCGTCGAAAGGGGCAAAGGGGCAAAGGGGCAAAGGGGCAAGGAAGGGTCTATCGAGAGCTGAGTGCCAGTCAACGTGGGGAACTTGTGTGGCTGCTGCGTCCAGTGGGAGCGTCAAAGCGCATACACACCTTTTCGCTCGCAAAGGACGACCAACGCAAAGGACGACTCTGCCAAACCCCGCCTCGTCTCGCAGACTCGTCCCTCCAGGGCCGGTATATTGGCATACCTGGTTCGTTATGAAAACGCTTTTCCGGTACGAAGTACAACATACACGGTCCACAGAAACGGGAAACAGACGCGGTCAGAGACCTGCCGTGCATTGGATGTGTATCAAGCCGATGCACCCCGCAGCTTTATTTCTGTGTTTGTGTTTCTGTGCTGCATTTTCTGCACTGCATTTCTTTTGGTTTGCTCCGTCGGTGCTTCTCCAGTGTTTCGATCTAGTCGGCGATCATAGCAGGCCAGATATGATTCGTGTTTGGTGTGTCCTGGGGCGGGGAAACAGAGCGTCGACCGGATTTGTTCCTGTTCAGGTTGGTCAGTCTTTCAGAGTCTATACGTTGACGTGAACAGCATTTTTTTTCTCAACACGGTCAAATATTGTAAAGCAATGGCCGTGCGCAGGACCAACCACGCGCCCGCACAACGCAGAACAGGGGCCATTTCGCTCGCCCGCACGTGCATGCATGGCTCGCGGGTCGTCGAGTGTACGTTGCGTTTGTGTTGTAGCATCTCTCAAGGTATTGTAAAGTTTGCATCTTGCTGCTGGTCCTCTTTTCGTCTCCTTTTCGTCCTCTTTTGGCTTGTGTGTGCCGACCTGCAGACGACCGTAAGAAGGATGAGAAAAAAAAGGTCCAACGGCGAGAAGACAGAAAAGGAAGACGGAAACAGAAAAGACAACAGAAAAGGCAACAGAAAAGGTCCGTGTTGCCGCAGATCTAGCTGGGATCTTTGGCCTTTTTGTTCCTCTTCTGTCGAGTCCCGACCGTGCAACATGCAGAAAGCAACGCTAATGCGGAGAGGAGAAGGCAAAGAGGAGAGAGAAAGAAACCAGCCACACATTTACAATACCGCCAAAACTAGACCGTAAACATTTTCACAAGGATGGCCGTCCCGGAGAATTGTTTACTTTAATAAGCGTATTTGGTACAGGAGGAGGAGGTCGATGCACCGCTGCCACCAAGAATACGGGGGAACCAAGACTGCGCCAGCACGCCGTCCACACCTTTCGCCCTCGCGCACGGAGGATCACGACATGCTCCCAAACAACAGTCAACAGTGGTTCGTCACGCGCTCTCGGGCGCTGTACGAGTGCGTTGTTGTCGTTGGGTGCACATTTTCGTACATATTTCATACACTGCTGTACACTTTCAACTCCTCTCCTGACCTTATCCGCTTGGCGGTTGGACCCTGCCCTGCGCCGTGGCTGGCTGACGGACGACTGAAGCAAAAGCGCAAAAGACACGACAATGCACAAAGTGTGGCACACAACCAGGCGTGGACGGGCGGCGTCGGCCAATATTGGGATGGATCTTGGGCCACGGCCAGCCTGGGCCTCTCTTCCCCACACTTTGTCGATATGTCCTGTCCCTGCATGCCATGCGACCAGAAAGCGAAATCCACAGAATGCTCTGGTCTCGTTCTGTCGATAAATACAATCGACGAGATCGCTTCTCACCATCCCAGAACCCATGCACCGTGTCTCTCATGCCTCGTTTCCTTGGCTGTTTCTCCCTTTTTCTGTGGAGTACCATTTATATCTGACGAAGACCGTCCATAGGCCTCTTCTGTTCTCTCTTTTCCTGTCTCGTTTCTCTCTTCTATCGTTTGTCTTCCCTCGTCTCGTCCAGGTCTCCGGCCCTCTCATTTGCCTCTTCACCCCTTCATCACATCGCCTCTCAGCATGTCGTCCAACGCAACAGACGGCGGCGTCCCTCCCCCGGCAGCGTACGCCAACCTGCCGCACGACGACAAGCGGCGGTCGACGCTGCTCTCCATCTGGTGCCTGGCGGCGCTGTCGCTCGCGTTCCTGGTCGCCCGCCTGCTCTGCAAGCTCTGCACGCGGCGGCGGCTCTGGTGGGACGACCACGTCATGGTGCTCGCGTGGGCGGCGCTGGCGGCGTCGGTCGCGCTGTCGACGTGGTCCATTGCGCTGGGCGAGGGCCAGCACGTCTGGGACGTCGACCCGGCGCACTTTGGCCGGCTGGGCCTGCTCGGCAACCTGACGGGCACCTTTTCGATCCTGGCCGCCGTCTGGAGCAAGACGTCGTTTGCGCTGACGCTGCTGCGGCTGCTGTCGGGGCATCCGCGGCTGCGCGCGCTGCTGTGGCTGGCGATGGGCAGCATGAACGTGGCCATGGGCCTCAACGCGCTGTTTCTGTGGGTGCGCTGCGCGCCCGTCGCCAAGACGTGGAACCCGGCCGTGCCCGGCACCTGCTGGGCGCCGCAGGTCTACCCCATCTACGGCGTCTTTGCCGCCGGCTACTCGGCCGTCATGGACTTTGTGCTGGCGCTGCTGCCGTGGAAGATTGTGTGGCAGCTGCAGATGCGCCGCCCCGAGAAGCTCGGCGTCGCCGTCGCCATGAGCCTCGGCGTCGTCGCCGGCGCCACCGCCATCGTCAAGACCTCGCAGATCCCCACCCTGTCGTCGCCCGACTTTACCTACGTCATGCTGCCGCTCGTCGTCTGGGGCGCCGCCGAGTCCGCCGTCACCATCATGGCCGCCTCGATCCCCGTGCTGCGCGTGCTGCTGCGCGACGCGCACCAGCTGACGCTGCGCCACTACATCGTGTCGGCCGGCACGGGCGGCGGGACGGATGTGCGGACGGCCGACGGTGCCGGTGCTGGCGGCGGAGAGGAGATGCAGAGCGTGGTGCGCAGGGAGCAGCCGACGAAGCACCGCCGCGATGTGGAGCACGGCATCGACGACGACGACGACGAGCGCGCGTTGCGGTCTGTGGGCAGTCAGCAGACCGTGCGGACAGCACGTGAGACAACGTCAAAGGAGGGCGACATGTGTAGCATCCGTGTTGCGCTGTGCGACGACGGGTCCAGCCAGGAGGGCCAGCTGCGGAGGGACGATGCGTTCTACAAATAATGTAATCTGATGGACACACAATAATAAAACTAATAAAACCAACTAATCAACGACACCTGCCGTACCCAGGTATCAAAATCAAAGTAAATCAACCTCTGCACCCTCACTTCTGCAGCGACGCCAGAATGTCTTCGACGCCGGCAAACTTGAACTCGGCCAGCGTCTCCTGCCACAGCACCTCCATGTTCTCCTTGCCCTTGGCCGTGTATGCAAAGTCGGCAAACGGCCGCACTTGCCAGTCCATGATGAAGCAGCCGTGCGTCTCCTGGCCCTTGACCACGGCCGCGTCCACGTACGTCGACCCGCCGGCCTTGAGGCTGCGGCCCGTCACGGCCTTGACCAGCCAGAGGGCCAGCGCCACGGCCTTGCCGCGCTGCGCGGTGTCGCGGTTCAGCAGCGTGCCGCGGACGAGGCCCGGGTCGACGAGGTTGAAGACGACGTCGTCGGTGCGGACCAGCGGAAACAGCTTGATGAACAGCAGCTGGCCCAGCAGCTTGGACGACCAGTAGCGCTCGACGCCGTTCCAGGGCTGGCGGGCCGTGTCGTCAAAGGACGCCAGCAGCGGGCGGGTCGCGTCCCACGGGTGCTGGGAGCCCAGGGCCACGCCCGAGTTGACAATCGTCAGGCGCGCGGGGGTGCCGGTGCCACTCGTGCGGGCCTTGGCCGTGAGCGTCGGCAGCAGCAGGATGGCCAGCAAAAACGTCGACAGGTAGTTGACCTGGACGACGCGCTCGTGGCCCGTCTCGGCCGACCGCTGGAACGCGTCGCTGACGATGCCGGCGTTGAGGAGGACCACGTCGACCCGCGGCAGCTCGGCCGCCACGCGCGCGGCAAACGCCTGCACCGACGTGTACGACTCCATCTCGAGATGCCACACGTCGATGCGCGCCCGCGGGAACGACGTGCGCAGCGCCGCGGCGGCGGCCTCGCCTCGGTCGACGGAGCGGACGGCCACCACGAGCCGCGACAGCCCCACGTCGAGCAGCTGGCGCGACGCTTCGAGGCCGAGACCCGCCGACGCGCCCGTGACAATGGCCGTCTGGCCGTGCAGGTTGGTCGACTTGGGCGGCCACTTGGCGTAGTGCATGAACTGCGAGTCGAGGAAGAGCCGGCCGAAGCCAATGCTGCGCGGCGGCAGCTCGAGAGAGACGGAGGATGTCATGATGGAGGTGGTTTCGAGATGTGCAGATGGAGAAAAGGAAGTCGGTCAAGGCAGAGAGGAGTGTAGTCGATGGAGTGTTTGCACGATCAACATCACGATGATCCAAACGAAGTGGACGACCATGACGCTTATATACAACTACGAGTCCAACTACTAACAGCACCATGCATCGTCACAAAACGCACAGGAGTGAATATGGCCGCAAGTTGACAGGCTGCAGGGTCTGATCATCACGCTGTCGACTGCATTGCACATCTCAATCCAATGTCCCATCACCAGCTGTCACGCAATATACAGCATCTCTTCAGATCGGAAATGGGTCTTGCCGACGGAGCACCATCCTCGGGCGAGATGCGAAAATTCCGTGGAAAATAGCATCGGATTGTTGGTAGTTTCCGTCGACGCGTTTCAGTGGCAGCTTGGCTCGGCCAGGCATCGACCTATGGGGACAACGTGCCTAACATCGCCATGACCGGCAAGGACATGAGTTGACAGGGCGAGCATGTACGACAAACCCGAGGTCCCAAACAACAATTACAGTAATGCATGGGAGCAATTGCGTGTAAGTCAAGACTTCCACAGCCAGCCAATCACAACGTTCGACACCAAAATGCACCGGCAGTAAGTCCGCAACGCGAAGCAGACTCCGTCGGCCTTTCTCGCAAGTCGATCTTCTCAGCCTCTCTCGTTGGCCCGGGGCATCGAAGAGCGGATTTACCGTCCATAAATCCGGTCACAAAAGGCGAGGCGAAACGCCGTAGACCGTACACAGTCATGTCTGCAGCCCTGCAGGACGATGATATGTCAAAGAGGAACAGGTAGGAGTTAACAAAAAAGAGGGCGAGGCTTTCAAGTAGGCCACGATCTTGTAGTGAAGAAGGATGTGGAAAAGTAAAAATGAACAAAAAGGAAAAACAACAGAGATAAAGAAGACAACTGGGCAGCGTCGCACCAAAGCAAGGTCTCGTCGACCTTGACGTCTGCGAGGCCGGCATAAAAGAAAGAACAACCAGGAACACCGTCTGCAACTGAAGGGGTGTGTGATTTATTGGTTTATGCAACAGCCGTCAAGAAAGACTGCGATATTGATGTCTCGTCGAAAGAGGCGAAGGGCGCTTTCTTCGGCCGAAATGGAAGACAGAGAGAGAAGACAACAGAGTCAAACCCAACGCTGTGCAACAACTCAATCTAATTGCCGAGGGTGGCTTCGCTCAAATCACTCTTCAATGCCACTCGACTCACTTTAGTTTGTGTCGCTTCTGCGTCTTTGTGCCTGTCTGCTCCAGTTTGTATCCCCGTCAACTTAGACTCACATCAGCCGTCACGCGTCGGCGAAATCTGAAAGCAGTATACGCGTCAAGCAATGGAACAACCAGGGGACCTCAGAGAGAAAGCCAAAGAAACATAAAGCCAGACCATGGCCTTGTGAATGAGAACACCCAGACAGGCTTCAGTCAAACAGACCACGCAAGCAACCAGCCTTTCACATCACACCTGCCACATCTCAGCAGCATGCATCCCATCACAGCCGTTCTTCCGCTCCTCCTTGGCGTGGCCGCCGCCATTGCCGAACCGCCCTACGGCCTTCGCATTGGCGTCGACCGCCCAGCACCCCCCGACCCGGCCTTTCCCTTCACCGATCTCTGTCCCGAATGGCGGCTCGAGTATCTTGTTGCGGGCGGCGAGCTGTCCCTGTGGACACGCTGTGCCGGGCCGTCGCCGCAGTCGTCCGTGGTGTCGCTGCTGGCGCTGGACAGCTCCCTCGTCGCGTCGACGCAGGGCATCCAGCCGGCGCATCCGTCGTACGTGTCCCAGTCCCATGCGTGGTGCCTCCGCGTCACCGTGCCTCCCCAAGTCCTAAAGTACTCCTAACGTGTGACGGCCGCCGCTGACTGGCGCCTCGTGTAGAAACGCCGCCCCCGTCAGCTTCTCCTCGACCTGCCGCGACTGCGTGCTGCCCAACACCGGCGACTCCCTCATGGCCTGCAACTGCACGGCCAGCCAGGGCACGACGCTGTGGACGGTCGATCTGGCCGAGTGGATCACGGCCGAGCAAGGGGTGCCGTGCTTTACCGACGGCGTGGTGTGCGGCACGGTGCAGTCGTCGACGGGGCCGGCACCGTCGCCGTCGTCCTCGACCGCCAACAAGCCAAAGTGTACCAAAGAGTGAGCGTGATGGGCGGCAAGGGAAGTAGGGGGATGAACACGGTAAACCAGAATGAAGGCAGATAGAGCCAAAGAGGAAACGGTGGTCGTATGAGTCCACTGTCTTCAAATATGTTAAAATGGCCGAAAAAAAAGTTCATATTCAAAATAAATCCCACGGAACATCACTCAACCGCCTCCCTCACAAGAGCCCAGCACTTGCGCATGCCCGTGCCCATCGAGTACTTCTTCTCCGCCTCTGCCGCCGTTGCCCAGCAGCACGACGCGGGTGTCGGCAGATTGGACCGGTTGATACTGCCACGGTCCTCTGGCGCCACGTCAAAAAGGTACACGTGCATTGTCTGCCGCAGGTGCGAGAACAGCCACGGGACGGTGCCCAGCTCTGTGGCTTGGGTGATGCGTAGCGGTGCTGTCGCGGCTGCGCAAGTTCCTCCCCTTGACGTGCCATTCTTGGCCTTGGATCGACCATCCTCTTCGCCGTCCGTCAACCACCGCGTCACAAACGCCTCGGCCGCCTTCCGGCGTGCCGCTTTCCCGTCGAGCGCCGCCGGCAGATCGTGGCTCGGCAGCTGCCAGAGACTTGCCAACAGGCCCTTGGCTGGCCGCTGGTGCAAGAGGTACAAGCCGTGGCCCTTGTTCTGCAGCGTCTTCAGTCGGACAGCACACACCAGCGTCTCCACCTCGCGGACGGGCTTCTTGGGTCGCCGCAGCGGAAAGGTCCGCGCGTGGCTGACAACCGTGGCCAGCGCCTCTCTGCTGAGCTTCTTGACGCCAGCTGCGGCATCCTCCACGTCAAAAAATGGCGATGTCGTCACCTTGTCGTCCGGCTTCGTGTCCTTGTTCTTGTCGGCCCGGGCGAGAGCAGCAGCCTCCTCCTCGTCGAGTTCGGGGAACTGCTCGCAGAGGTCACACACATCGTCGTCGCCAGGGCCATTGCCATTCTCGGTCGTTACGAGAGGCGGCGGGACCGTCCCCGTGGTGTTTCTCGCGTGCAGCACCAGCCCTTCAGCGTACGCCCGGCACGTCGAACGGATGGGGCACGCCGCACAGTCCGGCTTTGGCGCGCACACCGTGCTGCCCAGCTCCATCAGGGCCTGGCCCCAGCGGCCGGGGCGGTCGCTCACGGCAGGCTGTAGCTGTAGCTGTTCTTCGTCGTCTGTTGCGCCCGCCGCATCACCACCCTCTGTCGGTCCATCCCGCGCCACCGCCTGCACCAGCGCCTCCGCCGCCGCCCACAGCAGGTCCACCAGCGCCTTGTCCGCCTTGCTGTCCGCAAACACCCCCAGCTGCCGGCTCAGCACGCGCATCACGTTGCCGTCCACCATGGGCGCCGCCCGCCCATACACAATGGCCGACACCGCGCCCGCCGTGTACCGCCCGACGCCCGGAATGCGCGACGCGAGCGTGGCGACGTCGGGCGGCAGCAGCCCGCGCAGCACGGGATCCGCCGCCACCAGCCGGGCCGCCTCGTGCACGCGCGAGGCGCGGCTGTAGTACCCGAGGCCGCTCCACGCCTGCAAGACGTCGTCGGCCGAGGCCGCGGCCAGCGCCGCCATGGTCGGCCACCGCGCCATCCAGCGCGTCCAGTAGCCAATGACGACGGCAATGCGCGTCTGCTGGGCCATGATCTCGCTGATCCAGACCTCGTACGCGCGGCGGGCCAGCGCCGTGCGGGCCTGCGCATCGTCGCCGCCGAGGCCCGCCGTCGGATCCACCCACGGCCGCCGCCACGGCATGCCGCGCGCCGCGCTGACGCGGTCGTACCAGGCGAGCAGTGCATCGCGTGCCCGGCGGCCGTCGGCGCCGTCCAGGAGCAGGGGCCGGTGGTAGTCGACGGTGTGGCGGCGCTCGGGAGGGCAACAGGCGGGCGGCACCACGCCGTTGCCCGTGGCAGGACGGCCAGCTCGAGAGAATAGGCGCTGCTCGAGAGGGAACGTGTCGTTGGTGTTTGTTGCTCGCCTTGCTTTTTTGGCCTTCTTGACAACAGGCGTGCCCACCGTCAACCTCTTCGAGACCGGGATGCGGTTCTTTCTTTGCATGGCTTCCGCTTCACTGTCATTGTCATCGTCATCGACGTCTTCGTTGTCTTCGTCTTCGTTTTCGTTTTCGTCCTCGACATCCTCGTACTCGGGCGACGCCGAGTCCCGTTTTCGCTTGGCAGCAGGTCGGCGCGGTAGTGTTGCTATGGCCTTTGCCGTCCTCTTCTCGCCGCCACTGTGAATATAATCCGCCGCCTCGTCGTGATCCGCCTGCACCGCAATCCTCTTGGCAGCCGCTGCCGCACTCGCCCGTTGACTCCGGGACATGGTCGTCGTGCGTTCTCAAATTTGGCCCATTCGGAGCTGAGGAATGCCACAATGAACTTCTTTGAAATTGCAATGGCCGTACTGTCTGAGGGAGCGTTCTTGTTGAGCGTCGTGCTAGAGACGCGTCGTTTGTGTTTGGTAGAAACGCCAAGTCACGTGAGGCGGTTTCGACACATTGAGTATCCTAAGAAGACGTCTCAGCGACAAATGTCAGTAAATGGACATATAAGAAAAATAAATTAAAGACCCTTTTTCTAGAAGCATTCTGTTCATCCCAGTTCTTGTATGTTGTCACTCTCAATACGTTGAGTTGAAGTCTTTGCACTCTACAGCGCCCAGCTCCTCATAGCTGCTTTAGCTGCTCAGCTAAGGCCCCACTGCCCCATCGCATCGCCAAAAGCTAAAGCTCACGTTTCGAACCTCGTCTTTGACACCAGACTGCTACGACACACCACACCCCCGAAACCGTTGAATCCCACCGCCAGCCGCCATGCACGAGCTCTTCCTCACGGCCGTCGTGCCCGACGCCGACATTGAGCGCGCCAAGGCCCTGCTCCAGGGCCTGTCGGGCATGACCGCCCGCGGCACCGTCCACCGCATCCTCTACTTTGCAGGACCGCCGCAGCCCCGCGGGCTCGCCGTCAAGCGCGCCATCCCGCAGCCCATCCAGCCGGCCCAGGGCCGCCTGTGGACCGAGCTGCACCAGCAGATGGTGCGGCAGTCGTTTGTCCTGCAGGCGCGCTACCCCGTCAACCGCGACGAGCTCGGCGCCGCGCCGGGCCCGGCCACGTCGCCCGGGGCGGCCGCCATCCTGTCGGGCGCCGCGCAGGGCACGCTGCGCTGGACCGACATCCCCGACCCGACGGGCGGCAGCAGCACCACGGGCATCACGCGGCTGGTGACGCAGCGCAAGAAAGTCGAGCTGCCGGAGACGCGCAACCTGCCGGCCATTCTCACCGACAACGGCTACCGGTACGTTCTTTTTTTGGTCCTCGCTTCGCTCGCTGCTCGCTTTTTGGTTCTCGTCTAACTCGTCAGCTTCAAATCCGAACTCATCGAAGAGTCCTTCATCTTCTACAGCAACGGCAACGAGTACGTCCTCGCCCGCTACCACCGCCTGCCCAGCGCCGCACCGGCCGCACCGGGCACCCCCCCAACGCCCCTGGCGGCCCTCCCGTCTTGGGACCAGATCACAAACAGCGCCGGCGTGGACCCGTCGCGCCAGTGGCTCTTCTTTGTCCGCCGGCACGTCGTGGACGACACGTCGCCCGACAAGATGAAGAAGGCCGTCGAGGCGCTCGAGGCCGCGCGCGCCCAGCTCACGGGCATCTTTGCGTTTGTGCCGGTGGACCGGCGGGCACACGACACGCGCATTGAGCGGCCGGCCGGCGGCGGGAATGTGGGACTGCCGGCGGCGCAGGCGCAGAAACTCCGGACGTGAGAGGCGACGAGGGCAGCGTACGTACAGGGTAGGCAATGGGGATGGCGTTATTGGATGTTTTGGACGCCCTCTTTTGGCTCTTTTGGTCTCACTAGGCGTCGCTTTGGCGTTTTGCTTTCGCCTTTACGCTCGTCCATCTACAGGACCACGGCATTGCAGAATTACAGCATGCGCATCGCACTCTCGACCTTCGTCCTTTTGAGTCTTGGTCGTGATCTTTGTTGATCTCAGTCTACGGCACAGCAACGATCGTCGGGAGCGAAGCCGAAGCCGAAGCCGAAATCGAAGTCGACGTCGAAAAGTCGACAAGTCTTCGAGAAGAGACGTGGCTTATGCGAAACAGCATGTTTCGTCACTCCCCTGCTCTACTTGTCTCTTGCCTCTTGACCAGTACTCTGTTTCCCCGCCCACACTCGACATGCCTGTTTGCATAAACCATCGTGCAGCCGTGATCTCCGCACAGTCCCTCTTTCGTCTCAAAACGGCGACTTCGCCTCGCCGTGGCCGTTGTGCGAACGGATGTTCTTGGGAGGCCGTTGGATGGCCATTCTAGAATGGCAGCCCTCCCTTTTGCCTGGAAGAGGGGTTTGGTCTGTCAGTGCGGCGGGCGATGCAGCAGAAGGGGACCTCGCTCCAACGACAATTGTCCATGCGCGCAGGCATGGCATAATCCGGACTGGCACAGCGGCACACTGAAGCGTGTCTACCACATGGAAACACGAAACGTGGAGCGTGGAATCTGGCTGCACACGACAGCTCAGAGACGCAAAGGACACAGACATGCAGATGCAGATAGACGTGCAGAGGCGCATATGTGCTGCGACCGCGGAGACAGTCTTAATCTACCATTATTTCGTCCCGACAATGTGTGTCGTTTGCAGTCGTCGATTTCCCTCGTCTTGGTGACGCAGATAAAAAAAAAAAATGTGCCGTGTCCAAACAACTCGGCATTGGGCTGATCAACCTGCCTGTTCATCGTCTTCCAGTCTCTGTCTCCGCTCCGTCGGCAGCACAAGCGACCACAGCAAGCAAACATTCACATGCCCGAGCAAACCGCTCGTCGCGGGTAGCATTAGAGGAATAAAGGAAACTGTTAGATTAGACTTTGTTCGTACTGTCACAAGATCGTCTCCATAATCACCAATATCATACCATCACATTGGCAAAACAGTGTCTGGACATCAACCTATCATTTCGGAACCGCAATGGATTCACACTCCCCCACGTCGTGCTGTTCATCACCTCGCTTCCTCAATGCCTCGCCTCGTTTTGCCTCTTCTTTTTCCCAATATTCCTTTCGCTTCGCCAAATTCAACCGGGAATGCGGCCGGACACGACTCTGGGCCCATCGACCATGGCTGAAAAGAGCGTCGATAGACACCTCTCGACCTCACCCGACCTCACGAAAGACGCAAAGTGTCGGAAAGGCCTCAACACCGTCCCAAAGCAGCAACGTCTGTGTCCCATGCCGAGCGACATGTCAACGATCGTCACTCGTTGTGGAGAACTCTCAAAGTGTCAACGTCGGCAATCTCGTCCTCTTGCATTATCGACTCTCTTTGCCTCTTTTCGTTGCAGCCCCTGGCTCGGTGGTCTGTGTCCCTACTTTTTTTTTTTAAAAAAAAAAAAAAAAAAAAAAAAAAAAAAATTTAGTTCCTCTTTTCGGGGCGTTTGATTGCTGGTACCTTGCTTTTTACCGCTTTGGGCGGTCTGCAGCGCGGATGTCGCCCCGGTACGAATATTGATGTTCATCAAGTGCCGTCGTCTCGATGTCTTACGCAATGTGTTCCTCTGGCGCCATGTCGTAGTTCAGTGTCCATGCTTTAGCCTCTTCTTTGTTACTTCGTCGACCTCGCTTAGTATTACAGCCAACCGCATCGGGCCTTTTTTCAGTTGCTCTTGCTCGCATCAAGCCCTCGTTCGCCGCGGAAAACAACAGCACGGATAAGATACCATTCGAGTTCAGGCCCAGGCCCACGGCGCTAGGCGGGGACCCTCCCGGCGGATCTAGTGCTGGTCTGGGCACGTTAGCGGGCTAGGGGGTGCCGACGCATATCACAGCACGAGTACGAATTAACGAAATAGCATAAGGGCTCACGACCGACAAACAGCTTCCCGTGGAAGAATGGCCAAGGAGAGTGGACTTTGTATCGAAAGCCCAAAGAACCACTCAAAGAGGTTGGAATTCCCAAACTCAAACCAGGTACCGAGCATCGACTCTCCAAAGCGGTTCCACAGACTCTGAAGTCTCAAGATGGCTCGAGCAAAGCGGCCTCTGTTGGCTTGAGTCCATATGAGGTGTCCAGAGTTACATCGCTGCGTCTTGTCATCTCCAAAGCATTAGCAAAACGCAAGTCGGTCAACAGCCAATATCAAAATAAAACTTAAATCAAAGCCAAAATCCCACTCAAGTCAGCCGCAGATCACAATGACGACAAAAGAGGGGAGCGTTGCACTCGATGCATACTCTGATCTTTTGTATGTCAATAATCAATCATGAGGGAGCATCGCGTACGACGTCCTCTGCTCGCCTAGGTCTTAATTGACCTCGTATGGCGTAATACGAGGTCAAATCGAGGGAACGGCGCGGCAGATGACGACGCGAGCACGAAGCAGGCGGGTGCGCAAGGACCGGCCGATGTGGATGGCCGCCGGTAGCAAAGAGAGCGGCATCGCGACGTGTCGACTGAGGAACGCCTCCTCTCATGTGTTTGCTCTACCGCCGCCCCCAAGCTCTTAGGGCTGTCCTGGTCGCCCTCGGTTAGGAGCGATCGCCACAAAAACAGACCTGCGTCCGTTCATCCACGGTCGCCCTGAGCATGCCAGATCCCAGAATGCAGGCCGATGCGTCCCTTTGGGTACCCTTCGGATTCTGGTGAGAGGAGCAGTTCGCCGCGATTCGTAGTTTGCTTTCCGCTGGCCATAGCGTCCGATGCACAGCCAGTTGCCCGCACGGTCCGTGGCGCCCGTTGCCCGGATTGCAGCGTGCCCCGTCCACTATCAACACCCACGCCCCGTCTCACCTCTTCGTCTTTTGATCCACTGGCTAGTCGAGGCAAACCCGAGCCAGCCGCGAGCTTTACAGGCCTCGACTGGCATGTGCCTGTCCCTATTCCTACACAGTCGTTGTTTGGCTTGGTCTACAACTTGGCCGATGCTCTCAAATCCTTCCTCAGCCTGCATCCTCGCGTATGTTTTCTGACGTCCTGTCTCATTGTCTGACTGTGTTTTTTTTTAGTCTTCCCATGTCGGCTTTTGGCTTACAGACAGCGTTATCCGTCAGACAGTCTTCTCTTTTTTGACAGTGCCGGCTGCCGGTTGGACAGACGCAAGGCAACTCAGCCCTCGCTTTCCTTCACTGCCGGAGCTTATGCCGGGCTACTGTAGCCCCCCCCCCCCCAAGCCTGTCTCTTTGGCGTCTGCCCATGCTGCCCCTTCCCCCTACGACTGCCCCTGTCTAGTCGCTTTAGTGTCCTTGTCTAGTGTCCCAGCAGCGCAAATAGACTCCCAACGAGGACAAGACGAAAAGTGAGATGGGCTCGTCGGTTGCTTTCTTTCTCAATCTGCCCCGTCTGACTCCTCTGCTTTCAACGTCCGTGTCCTGCATTAGGGGATCTGCTTTTATGCTTTTCTCTTCGTAATACCTTCGTAATTTGAGTCGGCAAACATCTGACAGACTGTCTCCGTGCATCCAAGTGCCGCTGTCCTCGCAAGCATGTGCGCGCCTGCAGTAGTCAACTCTTCACCCACCGCAATGAGCGTGGTTGCTCTGTCGTTTGAAAGATGCCGAGTGTTGGCCATGACCGTTGACGGCTGGCCGTTCACCGTTGACCGTTGGAAGCGTTACTTGTTCCGTCCAACGCCTGCAAATACTTGGTAAAGGTTTGGCTGCCAAACATAAACATGAAAGACAACACGCGGCAGTGTCCTCTGAGCCTCTCTCTCCACTTTCCAAGCCCACTGTCCATCAGCACCGACCCGACGCCATGTCTTCGTCGCTGTCGGCCCTGGAAACAGAGATCCGCCTCAGCATTACGCCGCAGCTCTGGGCTCTGGATGTGGGAACAACAACTCGGCAAATCCAGGCAAATCCAGGCAAATCCATGGTTTTTGGTCCATCGTTTCCTGATTCTGATTTCTTCATGGTCCCAAAGAGGCAGGACCAACACAACAACACAGGGGGACAAGGTCGGCGAACATTGGGGTGGATCGATTTGGGGCTCGACGGAGAGCTGGTGGGCTCGTCAAGAGGGCACGTTTCTACGATTCTGGCCATTTTCTGCGTGGATTACCACCTGGACGGAGGACTCCTGACTCCATACCTGTAAATACAGAGCAACATCCGCATCCCAAATCCACAGCATCCACTGTGGGCTATCGGCGAAGACGACAAAACCCCCCATGCCAGGAGCCAGGTTAAGATGATGACAACCCCTGAGCTTTTACGCTTTTACAGAGTAGTAAATACCACGACAGCCAGGGCACCCCCATTGCCCACGACGTCGTTGCCTCTTTTAGCCCATGTGCAGTCGATCACCGCCTGTTTTGGGGAGGAAAGCGGGCGAGGTCGTGAGAGGTCCAGACAGGTCCAATTGTCCCAAAATGACAATGCCGTGTCTGCGTGTGTCTTTTTTTGTGGAGGGCAGTGGCAAAAGCCGAGAAGCCGTAGAGCCGTATTACATCGTACGCTATCGAGGCTATCTCGCTATGTTGTTGGACGCCTGCTTGCTTCGAGGTGGCGATGGTCGCTAATCAGAGCTGTTTTTTGGGGGGGAGGCGACCTGGCGACCTGGTTAACTTGCCTCGATTGCTCACAGCAACAGCAGGAGGCAGGGTCGCAACGAGAAAAGAGCTCTGGTGGAGAACGACAGACAAAATACGACGAGAAAGAGGCTAAAGACAGTGTCGATCGGAGGAGACTGGGAGACTGGGCCTCCACCAGGACTCTGCAGGCTCGCAGGATTCCGTGACACAGGGATTTCCCTGGGACGGTACGGAACGGCAAACTAGCGTGAACGGTCATAACGGAGGACGGCAACAACAGAGGCAACGCAGGCGAGTCAACGCGAGCGAGGTAGGTGTTAGTGAGTTACGCAGATACTTCTGTAGAGAAAGGGGAATCCCGAAAAGCAAGAGCAACAAAGGCGAAAAAATGTGTCAGTCAAACCAGATCCACGGCCAAGGTAAATCTGGATATACAGACCGTACTATTTTTCCTCTTTCGTTTCGTATTGTGATCGTTTCCTGCTCGTTGCCGTATCGTCGTCGGACAATTTACTCCTTCACACGTCGCACGGAGTCGTCCGTCCACTTACACGAACTGTCCGGTCGTCTAGTCGTATTAGCTCCAACTCCTCTTTGTCTCAAGCAATTTGCACGTCTTTCTGCTCATCCTTTCACATGGGATGAAAGAGAACAAGGGAAGGGAGACAGCACATGCGGCGTGTGGTGTAAAAACATGGCGATACGAAGTAGTCGTAACGTACTTTGTAAGCCGTCTCCATTGCAAATGGGCCCGAGATGAAAACCCCCGACGCGAAAAGGGCGATCCGAGAAAGAGGCAAGATATATTCGTAGAGGCACGGCAGTTGGATATCACGACAAATCTTGCGTACGAGAGATGGCGTCGTCCACGTCCGGATGATGTCCGTTGCAGGAGTACCTTGGCCGTTCTCGTTCTCGTCCTCGTCCTCGACCATCTCCTCTTCAGAACTGCGTCGCTGCCGTCTGTGTGCCCGTTTTCTCTGTCCGTTTCTGTCGTATCCATGTCGACGCCTCTGTTGCACGCTAAGCAAAATTGACAGCCTGGGGTCATTTTGTAGCCCTACCTGTGCAGAACATTTGACAGTCTTGACTTGTTTTTCAACAACCAATGTCCTGTCTGTCAAAAATCTGCAGCATCACCTTTGGATAGCATGAAAACGCGTTCCTATTTCAGCTGCGATAACAGCTTCCGCATGGCGGATGTGAAATAGCTTGGTACGACGCCGTTGTATCTTCATCACATCCGATTATCGCTCTCTGTCTTGTCAATTGCGGATGAGGACCCATGCCATGTGCAGCCATTGTTGTTGACGACTTTTCCACCACCACAAGGACAGTCGACAAGACGATGTACGGAGGACAACGTGCAGAATACATCGTACTCCGAATCCAACAAGACGCGGCGCATTCCGCAGGGACATCACAAGGATGCAGTAAGCCCAATTCCATCACACTGCGATTAAATCACAATCACATTCGGTCCATGCAGTTTTGGGCAGGTTCCCCCCACGCGGCGGTGTGATTTCAATGCTGCTCGTCTCGCTCATCACAGCCCAGGCCTGGCCGTTCACGTCCTCTCCTTATGCCTTTCATAGGATCATCCTCGCATCCTCCCATCCTCCCATCCTCCCATTCCCCCATTTCACCCAGCGCCACGCAATATCAGCCAGATGCCCGTCCGCCTCGTCTTCTGGATGCAATGCATTGCTTTCTTTTCCTTCCGTCTCACGCCCAATATTGCGACCGTTGTTGGCAGTACGAAGCAGCGATCGCATCTGGCAACAACCCAAGCGTCACATTTATGCACTCTTTCTGCCCTCTCTGCACCTGGATTTCGCAGCTGTGGCGCATTCCGTCTTTCCCACACGTCCCGTCGTGACTGGCGGTCTTTGAAGCACATTGTGCCGTGGTGTATTTCGTACAGCATTGTGATGACCGTTCAACATGGTACAAGAACACATGTACCTTTAGCAGATGGAAGGACTTGTGCGGATATTACGGTCATCTCGAGTTTTCTTACCATTCTCTTTTCGTTTCTTTTCAGCTCCCGTCCGGCAGAGTCACCTAAGCCCGAGTTGGACAGTCCCTTCACCAAACGAGAGCTGACAAAGATTGTACCTTGTCATCCAATTGACTGTAATCCATCATTTGCCTAGCACAGCGTATGTGATGAAAGGGCCGGTATCGCCAGTCTTTCACGTCTCAGAGGTTCAATCTCACATGCCTTTTTTTTCCTCATACTTCCTACATGGACAAGAATAGATCACCGTCTAATCGCGATCATGGTTTATGGGGCTTCCCTGAACCCGGATTTTGGGTCTTCCGGAGTCCTCAGAGGTAAAACGGTATTGCATTACGCCGTCGTAACCTGGCAGACGAAATAGTTTGACGCATCAGGGTCATCTCAAACGCACACAAGGACGAGAGGCCTGTTACCCGAGCCACTCCCACGTGCTGAAAATACATCTGCACGGTCCTCTTTTCTTGTTTTTGGCCTTTTTTGCTCAGAGAAGGAGACGTACAAGATGAGACAGTCCAGGTATGATGCACAGTTACGTTGAAATCCATTCCAGTGCAGGGAACGAACTGGCGAGGAAGAAAAGTGTGTCCGTGCGTAACCCGATTCGATTTGGAGGGAAAGGCAATTCTGTCTTCTCTGTCTTCTGTCGGCGAGCGACAAGAGATAACAGGAAATAGATGCTTGGGGATAAGCTTGAAGACGGACGTGTTTTTCCTGTCCGCTGGCGTTTGTGACAACACCGTTTTGACAATGTTTATTCCGGTTCGACGTTGGACTTTGGATTTCAGACCTCCGAGGCCCTCTTCACTTGCGACATTTGACTTGGACAACCCGGATTGAAAACAAAGTTGTACGCGCTCGCAGTCCCGAAAACTTCGCACAAACGCAATGATCGTCCTGCGCGCATGCTGAGAAGTAGAAAATAGCTAGAAATAAGGGGCTCGCGTTTCTACGTCGTTCAACGCGACGAAAGGATGTCGCAATACTCGGTAGATGGCCAGACTGGCGAGAAAGGAGCGTACAAGACACAAACGGAACCAGCGCGATGTAAGACAAAGCTAAAGCTAAAACCTCTGATCGTGCTCCAGGTATAATAACTCCTCCGTGCAACATAGGTGATAGATAGCCTGCTCCGAAATCGCGAAAGGGAGAGCACATATTGACCCCGCTTATGTAGGGAGAAGTAAAAAGTAAGACAGGCATACGAGAACGACAGCACAAAAACACACAAAATGCAAGAAGCCTTTTACGGACCCCAGGCAAACATGATCGACCGCCAAAATGAGCCGCGGGACACGGTTATCCAAATAACGACGCAACACACTCGGGCTTCCCCCCAAAGCTAAAGGATGCGAGGTTACTCCGAATGTCTCGGGTCCAGTAGATCGCCCCACGATAGCCTTGGGGCTGTTTTAGTATGTCGTAGAGGTTGTGAGGTTGCGAGGTTGCGAGGTTGTGTTGTAAGACATGCAATGGTGCTTATCAGCTGGGACTGGTGGACAAACATATCCAAGATGCCCAATGAACCGACAAGAAACGGAAGATCCCAAACAGAGCCGCGTGCTTGCTTCTTGTGTTGTACAGATTTTATGAAAGACAGGAGAGACGGATGTGCACGATGTGCACGATAGGCACGATAAACATAAATGCCCACGCGTTGTATTTCACAAATACCGAGCATGGCAGGTGTCTGCACAGGCTGTGCTGAGACCGATCTGTGTCGACGCCAAAACGGGCCTGGTCTAGTCGTAGTTTGCACGACAGTTGACAGTTGACCGTAGAGTCGCCTCATTTGGCCAGCCTCGCCAGTCGGCTGTCAATTGCTTCCAACTACGAACAACTTTCTAGCCAGTTGGCCTTGTCCCGTGTCAGAAGCTACGACGTGTTGTTCCGTACGATGTTCAACGTACAGAGCAATCAATTTAACTTTCCCCTCACAAGAAAGTAGACGAGGTCAAAGCTTCCTGTTCCGTGTCCTTCCCCGCTCACCACACACCCTCTTTTGGAGCTTGCAAGAGCTTCCAGAGCTCCATCGGCTTTGCTTTTTCTGTTTCTTTTTTCCTTCCAGCCGCACATCGTCTATCGTCGGCCTGGAAACCGGTACGTTTCCCTTTGCTCATCTTGATCACTTTGAAAAAGGAATAAGAAACATTCATTACACATTAAGATGCGTTGTATTGTTCGGCCGTCTCACGGGCCTTTTCTTGTTTTTTTTTTTTTTTTTCTGGCTGTACGACACACGATTGCGTTCCCTCGTGGCAGCCAGCAAGGATGGTTAAAAATATATGAAACGGGAACGCGAAACGCACGGGGATCTTTCTTTTTCGGTTTTGTTTCTGTTTCCTTTGTTTTCCTGGTCGCTCAAAATAGATTGCGACGGGACGATGACGGAGTCAATGAACCAAAACTATATACATATACACATATAGATAGCCCGGCATGTCAAACGATCGATCTTCTGGGGAAGCGCTGGCAAAAGGTCGAGCAGCGCAAAAAGAAGGGCGATCTGAGCGGCCGGCAGAGTAAATGAATGCCACGTTTTCTAACCCGTCTTTGGTCATTGTCGTTTGTCGTTCGCCAAACATCTCTTTACCCGGATGTGCAAAACGGAAGCAGATGTCCACGTAGAGGAGAACAGACAGAGACAGCTTGCCGTTTGTTCAAGACACGCAGATGTTGACAGAACGGAAACACGAATGGTTGTGCCACTGCACGGGCTGCATTTCAAAGCTATTTTTGCTCACGCTGCCCGTTGGTCGATCACAGTGGACGTGCACCCGGGCAACCTTGCCGAGCAAAAGTGTGGTTTTGTCCACTGAGCACATTAAGAGCATGTCCAGTTCACAGACATGTGCAGAGCACGACCTCGTTTTGCTTTAGTTAAGTTGTTGATTCATTTATTGGTTATTTTTTAATTCGGAAAGAAATCTCTCTTTATATTTTTGTTTTCATTATTTTTTCGAAACTCTTTTCATAAAATACTGACAATAAAAAAACATCGTTTTCACCTTTCGTATCTGGTTATGTCACAGAAATAAAACCCCGATAATTAAAATTACCAATAACAAACGAAAATAGTAAAAAGTACTCAACAATCGTTATTGTTGCCGTGTTCTGCTTTGTGTTGACCGACCGTGATATTGACAATAACCCCCCTGCCTTCCACGTATCCCAGCTGTGTGTGTCACAAAACACGACTTGGGAGATACAAAACAGAAAGCAATACAGCATACGCTCCGGCGTGTTGTACTGCCTTTTATTTTTATTTATTTTTATTTTTCCCTTACAACGTTACGAACAGCCAACGTCAGATCTAGGTTGTGTGGCAGGCGTCTTGCTCGTATGTATCGTTCGTCTTCTCTACTTTTTGGTCTCGATCGCCACTTCTCTTTGCATCAGTGTCCGTAAAAAAGTACGCAGGGGGAAACAAATTTAAAATACTTTGTAAATAGGCAGTTTTGCTTGTGCTTATCTCTCTCCATCCTCCGACCATTGGCGAGAAAAGAAAACGCCGTGGAAATAACACCCGGAAGCCCAGATCCGGGCGAGAGCCTGTAGCAAAACGGGACATTACCCGCACGCCAAGCGCGTTAATCATGACATTCTTGACAATCGCCATAAGTGCTTTTGCAAGGACAGACTTATGGACAACTACCGCTTTCCCATTCGGCCCCCATCCTCGTCGTAATTCTTTTGATTCCCCGATCATACGTGCCGTACTGAAGGGGCGATTGCGAGCACCGGAGGATGAGCTTACTTGGGTTTGGAGCTCAGAGCTTTGGGACCTTACTGGTCTGAGCGTGTGTGGCCCGAGTCTCCCCAAAGGACGGAAAGGATGAGAAGGATTGAAGGATGCAGCCGCCTGCCGCGCCTGCTGGAGGAAAGCAATACAGAATACTTCGTACCTTTCGTGTAAACCCATTATCTTTCGATGTGGGTGGGGGTCGTCCTGTGGCGTCGAATTACTCGATAGACAGGCCGTGAAATAGAATGCTGCAGGACTCCAAGTGGAAAAAGGTGGGAACTGCCATACGGCAATGATTTTGACAAAGACGTACTGAGTACGTCGTAGAGAAGAAAAACAAACAGCACGCTAGGAGTGTCCCAGTCCCCTGTTTTACAAAATATGCCATACTCCACTCGGGGAACGCTGCCGCTGTTGTTAGTGAAGTCTTACGAAGTATTTGGAACGCCCGCGTGCAATTACGAATAAAATGGTCCTTTTTTTTTTTTTTTTTTTTTGGACAGCTAACTGTAAAGCCCTGTCGAAAACTGCTAAAACTGCCAAAAACCGCCAAAACTGGCAGAAGCTGACAGACAGGGGCCACGAGCGCCACCGTGACGACAAAACAATAATTCGTACAGCACCAAAAGATGACATGCCAAATACCTGATTCTCAAAGCCAAGCCCCTTTTTTCAACACATTAAACACTTTTCACATCTTGTTGTCTCCTTTTTCCCAGTTGTACGAACATCCTGTACGTTTGCCGACGTTTGGATACGAACACTGCTCTCGTGTCCAAAGACGTAGGCAAACGCCCTAGCCGATCAGAAGCTGTCAAGATGTCCCCTTTTTTCAACAACAGCTACCCACCGCAGCGGATGCCCCATCCTCGTGAGCATCCGTCGTCGTATCCCTTTTCCCGTCTGCCACTGGCGGCCGCAGCTTTACCGCTTTCGAACAAGACGGCAATCTTTATTATTTGACGTGGCAAAACTATGCACTCCGTATTTTTAGGCGAGCAGACAAATGATATCATTTCACGGATGGACACAATGGCAAGCCAACGAATCGACGTTCCCTGTAAGTCGTATATCCTCGGATGACGACCGGACAAGAGGCGAAAGCACGGTTCACGACGGCTGCACGGAGCACATACGACGGCAGAATATCCGAAGCATCAACCACATCTGGGAAATTTTACACATCCATGGGGAAAAATGAACGGAAAAGAATCACAAGAACGAATATGAAAACTCTGCACTTTGCGTTCAAAAAAGGGGTAGACTGTCCACACGACTGCAAGAAATACGGGAAGACAGCAGTGAGGCGCCGAATAGCATCACCCGTAAGACGAAGCACCGTGCAGATAATTTCGCATATGCAAGTCGCGTCGCGTATGTGATGGACATGCGTTGTACAACATGCGTTGTGACAGACTCGTGGAAGGATCAGCAGAGCTATCACGCATGCTCGCAAAACCTCGCGAGCACAAGTACGGAGCATTTACAATATGCGTCGTACCAGCACTGACCAGACTATGAACCTTTTGCTTTGCTTTCGTACCTTTTCCGCCTCATTTCTTGTACTCACGTACGCCGTAATTCGTACGCCGTAATTCGTACTCTTATGGAGAACAGCTGTCAAACAGGCCATGAGGCCATGGCATGGGCTCTCCGCCTTTTCCACTCATTCTTCTCGGTACGCATCGTCCAGACTGGCCGGCACCTTCCATACGTACAACGCAACAATACTTGTGTAAGCTGACTTTATCCATCTGCAGCATGCATTTCCCTCTTTTTGCGTCTGGATCGATCGTTGCTGCGCAGGACGCAGCGTGTTCCTTTTTGTTGTGTCAGCCTGCAGATTTTTTTTTTGTTGAAACGTACGCACTAATACCAGTCCATCCATTTCCTATTCTGTCCCATCAGACTCTGTACAGGGCCGTACTTTGTACAGGTAATTACGCCGTACTTTTGCGCCGACCAGCATAGCGTGCTGTAGATTTCCCCTCCCAGTGCTCACACCCCGACTGCCTACTAAATATGGAGTAATTACTCCGGAGCTCGTGTTGTCGTCGAAAAAACGAGGCTCTCCTGTTCATCCCTTGGTTCCTCGTCGCCGGTAAAACGGCAAACGGTAGCAACCAACGGCAACTACCGTTGGCGCTATTTTCTGTCCTGTTGCATAATCGCATTTTCATGACCGCAGCTCCACAAGCGATTGTGCGAGATGATTGCTGTTTTTTGGCCTCGTACGTTTGCCGCCCCCTTTCATCCTTTTTTTTGTTGCCTACTCCCCTCTCTTCTTCCTATTTATCTCTCAGCAATAGCAAGAACGACCACAGCTTCATTGGCGTCATCCGTGAACGACCTCCATTTGTCTGTACGGCAATGCATTCTGACCACGCTTGGGGCAAGTCTCAGACTACTTTTACCGTCTGTTAGAAACTGATGATGTGTACGTTGAATCCCTGAACCGTCTGCGCCTCGGCCTGGACCGCATGGTCCATTTTGCTGGCTCTCGCGACTCCTGCAGCTATTTCCGTCTTACCAGGCTGGTTCGATTTGGTCTACAATGTACAGAATACACACTATTGCCTTTTTTACACCTCTTTTTCCATCTGCAGACCGTACCAATTAACGGGGAGACGAGTCAGGACCGCTTCCCACATTAAAACGGGGCCGCACAACAGGAAAAAGGAAAGAAACAGAGGGGCCTGACAAGGGTTCCCCTGCACTGGACCCGGGTCCCTGGTCTATGGAGCAGGAAAGAGGAAAAAGGGAAAAGATGGGGCCAGACGAAAAGGGGGACGCAGAAAAAAAAATACCAGAAAAAGAAAGAAAGCAGGGCGAAGTGGGAAACGAGGGAAAGCAGAAACTACTTCGTAGAGGAACCAGGACGGGCATCTTCAAAGTCGCTGATAAGCGGATAGGCCACAGCCAACGGCCGACCGGAACCCAAGGCACACTTGCCTGTGTTGTAGACAAGGAGGAAAACCTGTCAAGTACATCGAAGAATGTACAGAAGTATATGAATCAAGAAATCCAGAAAGCAATAAGACCACAAGGGTGCCTCATCTCCTGTCTCCTTTTCTTTGTAAGAAACGATAAGCAAGGCAGTTGGCAGAGCAGGTCGCAATTACCAAGGCCATGGGAGGTGGATGCAAAAAGAAGAGGGCATTCCTGCTCCGTACTACCACCGCCGTGGTTTTGAGATGTATCACAAAAGAGGGGAGCGTTGAGAGGCAAAAACCCACACTCGCGGTCCCAAGAAGGAAAAGAGGGCCGCAGGTCATTCCCGAATTCTGGGACCAGTGTCGCAGCGCTTGGAGATTGGTGGGTGGCTGGGTGGTTACGCTGGTCTCTGGCGTATGTGGTGTGTTTTCGGGACTTTTATGGCCCAGTGTCCTTTTCTTTGCCGACGCAAGAGGAGAGCTCGCAATTCTGCACCAAAATCACGAAAGAGACGACCGACAAAACGACGAAAAAGATCAAGCAGAGTGTGGTATTTTTTTTCTCCCGCTATTTTTTATTTTATTTATTTATTAATTTTTTTTTGGTTTGGCGCTGTGCTTCGCCGATTTTTTACGTATTTTCTTCAACCGATCGTGCACCACCAGGTCGGGGGGATCGACGTAAAAGTCGTGCGAGCTCGCGGCCTGGTGAACGCGATCGACCCCAACCTTCTCAGGCTTTCTCGCTTCATGCTTTCAAGACGTTGGGCTTTCAATGAGTTCTCCAACGATCCAATAACACGTCGGGTTTCACCGAGACAAAAGTCCCTTGCACGTGAGTTTTGACGATGCCCAACAGATGGCAATCATCGGCCACTTTTTTTTGTTGCGTACTTTTGTGTCCCTGTCTGCGTACTTTTTATTTTGTCACTGACCTTTCCGCCATGGTTTGACAAAGTCCCGTGCATATCTGCCCTATGCTAGGACCGAGCGTGACAGCAAGACGAACAACAGACTGCCGACCCAAGCACACCATTCATCACATGTTTCGATATCGATCTCTTGGGAATGAACATTCGCACATCGCACATCGCATCCCGCCTCACCTCGCCTCACGTCGCCTCACCTTCCTTGGCCTTACCTCACCTGAGAGCATACCTAATGTCACACGCGGGTACCAACTGAACCTGGGCGTCGATATTACGGCGAGGCCCTTTGGAAAGTCGACAAAAGGTCGTCTGTTGGCCATCGTAAAACACCCTTTTCACTCGTATTTCACCGTATTAATTACCTGTCAGCCTGAGTACATGTACATTGTATCTTGCCTGATCTTGTCCATTGCGCCGACCGTTGGCAACGGTTTGGAGAAATTTCAGGGCCCGGACAAGGCATCCGGCACACCCGGACAAATTTTGTGGCAGTGTCCATCTGGTCTTTGTCTTTCTTTGCTTTTTGTCTTTTGTCAAAAGCTGCTGGTGACGTTATGCCGGTTGTGGCTGTTGGGCCTGTTGGTCAGGGCGTCATTGGTTCCGGGGGCGCCCCTGAACGTGCTAAAACCTAAGCGATGTCCCCAAAACGTTTACACCCAAACTAGTTCAGGCACAGACATGGTGGGTTTGTGGGTGCCGTGAGACGACCTGGTTGTTGGAAAAGGTGTACTTTCATTTATATCATTGTTATGTGTAGCTACAAGTATCTCACATCTCACCTAGCCTTGTTGTGTATCTTTTTTTTTTTTTTTTTTTTTTTTTTTTGTCTCACTTTGGGCACCCCCGGCAACGTGCACAGGGGACAGACCACTCATCCGGGGAACATGCTTTTCATTCCGCCCAACTTGCAACGTGACGGGAAATGGACGCTCTGAGCCGCTGGCAGTCCGTGGGCACTCACCTTTGGAGTTGCAAAATTGATACGAAAATCGATTCCAAAATCGATACATAAACATGTTCATGAAGTGATTGACTTGACGACACATACGAGTTCCTGGTTGTTGGGCCCAGTGGATTATGAGCATACCAGGTTGCCGAGATGTCTTTCTTGAAGCTCAATGGGGGCTTTTTTATGCTCTTAAGCCACGGTCGAATATTCGTTTGATGAGCAGAAGGGCCATGCTATCTGTATCAGACCGTGGTCTGCAATCGCCTTACTGCCCACTACTGCGGCACAAACCTGTTAAACAGAAAGTCATTCCAAGATGCCCAACCCCAGGCACCACATCCTCTTCAGTCGCTGGCATTACGTGCGTCGTTTGTGTCAGGTACAAGTCAGGCACCCGATGAAAGGCTCTGTCCTCGCCTTGGTAGTGCCGTGGCGGAAAATAATGGTTTGATAAGTTGAAGCTAAACGCGACAAGATGCTACTTGAGTTGTTTTGTACTTCAGAACTATATGGAGGTATAAAAATGGAATCACAAACAAGGAAGGCAAGCGTAACGATGATTTTTTTTAACAAAAAAACCCATAGACACCCCCTTAAATACCGAGTCGTCGAAGAAAAATACAAATAAAAGACTCAAATCATTCGATACCAAATCCTCCGCACGCGACACATGCAGTAGAGGCACAGTGAGTGCAGCAATGTTCAATATTGAGATGCATGGAAGATAATCGCGCAGCTTGACTCTGACGGCAAGATTCTTACATAGACTGGACAACCAGGGGGCCGCCTCAGTGGGCCGCTGGGGTAACCGCGGGACCTTACGAACAAAACACAGAGCAACTTGTAAACGACGTCTCGCGTCTGCGCTTACCGCTTGTGCAGTGCGTTCCACGGTCGCGGTCGACGTCGGAAAAGGCGCCGTCCAGATCGCAATACATCATACTGAGAGAGGACCAGGGACAGGCACTCACTTGACACCATTGTCACACCAGTGCACCCTGACTATGACTATGCTCTCACCAACACCCGGCGAGAGAAGGTTTCTTGCGGCCGATGTTCCTGGCCCTTTCCCCTCTCTTTCTTGTCTGTGGACTGCCTTGGGCTCGAGCTTGGGCTCGGGCTTGGGCTTGGGTCGCCAAGGCCCCCAGTCCAATTTCTAACGAGCGCCCAAAGTGGAGGAGGTCAGTAAAAACAAGAACCACTACCGGAAGAGCGAGGGCCTTCCCGAGCTCTAACCAGAATACCCGTCTCCTTCGTTTTTTGAGAGTCGGTGGGGGCATATCGAACGATATTTTTCTGGTCGCTACAGCCGTGTGTTCCTGTCCATCCTAATATCGTGTTATTGTCTCCTCTTTGCAGCGACGGTCGTTTTGCGCGGGAGCATTTTGAGTCTTTGACGAGCCATACGAGTTCAGAGCGCGAATAAAAGTAAAAAGGGCACGAGCGGACAAGTGGATGGCTCAAGAGGATAAAGGAAGAGAGAGACAACAGACAGGACAATTAGACAAAAGTGACAACGAGCGACGCAAGAGGCAGGAAAGTCGAAAAAAGTAGCCGAAAAGGTGCGACAGTCGAGATGAAGCCTTTTTTTTTTTTTTTTTTTTTTTTTTTGGCTCGATTGGGGCTGGGCAACGTCGCAGCAACGGAACGGTGGCCACCAGTGACAGCTCGAGGTGGGGCAGCCGGGCAAGTGAAAAGACAAGACAAAAAAGGAAAAAAAGGAAAAAAAAAAAGAAAAGAAAAACAACGGTGACAGACGCAGCTCTGGCTTGGCAATGCGACGCTGGGAAGATACCGGCCTTTGCCGGCCCCTGGTTCTGCTCTCCTCCCCCACCGACCGTTAAATTGGGGCGCAAACTGGAGGCAGAGTCGAGAGAGTCAAAGGCGGTAGACAAGCGGCAAGCTGACAAGCACTACCACAGTACTGTGTAAAAGGAAGGATCGGCCTGAACGGAGAGCGACAAAAAGCCGAAAAGCGCAACGGCCAGTGGATGGGCAAATTCAACGGCAGGTACGAAGTACAGGCGCGCTATTGGCAGTGGCCGTCCAAGAAGGACCTTGGAGCAACAGGACGACAAATACACCGTAGTACCAATTGACGATCCTCGTCGTATTTGCAGATATTTTTGCGTTTTACGCCGTCAGGATGGATATACGAAGCTTTGGTCTTTGCACTGTTTACGTTACTGTCGCCTTCGCTTTGCACTTTATGCAAGTTCCTTTTGTCGCCTCCTGCATTTTGCTGAGGTGCGATGTGCTGGTACGCTAACGGTGGAAACGCGGTGTGGTTCGTGCCTGCCTTTCTCGTTTTAGGCTAGCGCAGCAGCCGCTTGCCCCTTTTTCAAGCTGGCAGGTTGGCAGGCTGGCTGGCTGGCAGGCTGGCCATTTATTTTTGGGGCCCTGTTCTTGCGCTTTCCGTGGATATTCCGTATTGTGACGGAAAGGACGGTTCTTGCAGTTTGGGGAAAGAACGGTTCGGTCACACCTGCTGTGTTACGAGCCGTTGTCCACCCGTTTCCCAGGTCGATTCCGCTCTTTCGCTTTGACGTTGCGGTTGCCCACAGCTGCGTATTCGCCGGTTGTTCACTGGGAAAGGAAAGCGCTACCCGTCCCGCGTCCCACCACCGCCAGGCCACGCACTTCGAGCCTATGTGCGATGTACTTTGTATCTTGCGAAGATGCGGTGCTAAAGGGATCGAAAACATGGAAACTCTCCCGAGCTCCGTTAATACTGGGGATGTTGTGGGTATTAGGCCATCAATATGTTGCAAAACGGACGCGTCCAGAGGGTCCCAGAAGCCAATCCGCCCCCACAACCACAACACGACAACAGAAACAAGTAAAAAAACAAGACACTAAACCTTCTGGACTGCTGGCTGGGAAAGGAAAGAGCCACCCGCACCCCCCTTTTCCCCTCCTTTTTTCTCATCTGTCCGTTGGACGATTTGGGTAAGATACTGTGTACACAAACCACACGGTGACCCGTTCTTTCCAACTTCTGTGTTGACGGCGTCCGTTACGGCAGCGTCAATCAGTCCACAGAGCCACGCCTTCCCGTTTTTCTCCAGTCGTTTTCACCCAATAGAGTGCGTTCAATGTGCTGAACGATCTTTCCTGCCAGTGCCTCCTACCTGTAAATTGTATCGAACCTACCCATGCCGTCATCAGCTATTCTGCTCGTCCTTTTGGCTTCACAGTTGCTCTAACGTGCGGGGCCTGCATTCCTGTCTCTCCTTCGCACCCGATCTACGGACGCTCGCCCTCTCCCTCCATCCCTCGCTCCCTCCACTTCTGGACTTATGCGCACTTCTGTACACTACGCTCCCTGCTTCCCTTGCTTCGCTCGCCCTGCCCCTCTCCAGTGTCTAATTCGCCCTCCCACTCAGAAACATACGCTGTATCGTGCGTCGACAGGCACCAACGGCCGACACTCGCCGATACATCTCTCCGAGTGCTCCGCTTGCCGATCGGCCGGCTCATAGAATACAACCAAAGTACATCCCTCGATCGAAAGGCTACCAATAAAGCGCCTGACAGCGAGGATCCAGAACAGAACTAATTGCGAGACTACACTCAGACAAGACACATCATCACGCACTGTCGATTACGCCAGAGGACAAGGTACGACGGTGCGGAGTCCATCTGGTCGATTTTGTGTTTGTTTGTGTGTGTTATCCGCGCTCCCTTTGCCACAACATGTGATGTGTCTTGTTTTTGGGACTTGCCAGAGACTGCGATCGTCTCCATCTGTCCATTTTGGCAGACGCTTGGTTGCATTAACAGCCCGTCCGTGATAGGGCCCTTGTCCATACAAGCACACTACCCTCGAACCCTCGAGCACCGTTGCATTCTCGCTCCTCGCTTGCTCTTAAACCTCACTGACCCCGTCGTCAGCTGTCACTCTTTCCGTCTCTTCCCCCTCTTTTCGACCTCCCGATTTGTTGTCGAACTGCCTGCTTTGCTTGTCGATTTCGCGGCCGCCTTGACAAATCCAGCCTCTTTTGCTAGTCTCGAGTCTCGTCACGACAGTTTTGGCTTATGACACGTCCCGACGAAACGGAACACACTTGCCTCTTGAGTGTTTACCGTCGGCTCGACACCCTGCTGTTCTGCATTGTGCGCACATCTTCTGTGACCATCAGGTAGGCAAACGTTTCCGTCTCTTTCCAGTTTTTTCCAGAGTCCCAGAGTCCCACTGAATACCTCCGTCATTGCCTTGCCTCATCTTGTTTTGGTGCTCTCTTTTGAGAACCACAACGTATCCGCACACTCGTCTGCATTGCACCTTGGCACTTGGGGTGGATATACCCTCCCCCGAAACGTCGAGGGCCAGGGGACGCCCCTGTCTTACACCAACGGGCGGAGCTTGCCCAGGGGATCCTCTTGCGAAGCTTGCCCACAACCTCACACCCCGTCCACCCTCAACCGAGCTTTTCTCTGCGTCCCACGCCCAAGCACACGCCCCCATACACAAGTATGGCCCACTGCTCTCTGTCGTGTCGATGCGCTACCCACTTACCCACGGAGTGGTTCTCGAGTGGTCTCCCTCATAAGCATAAGCGCACTCCCACCCTCTCTTGACATTCTTAACAATCCCTCTGCGCCTCTTGGACTTCCACTTCCACTTCCTCTTGAACTTTGGTCTCTGCCACCAGCTTCTCCTACATTCCTCCGCGTCTTTTTTCAGCTCCCCTTTTCCCGCCCTACGGCCTATCCCTTTCTTCTTTCTTTCGACGCTGCTTCATCTCGCGTTTGCATTCCAGGCGACGACTTTCTTCGAGCCGACGCGCATGTCGGATCTGGACCGGGGCTGATCCAAGCGAACTTCAAGGTTTTTTTTTTTTGCTTTTACAAACATACGACAGCGGTCGACGTACTCATCGACGTACTCAGCAGCATTCTTTCGACGGCACTTACTCACTTTTTTTTTGTCTGTGTCGACGGCAAGTACGATCAATCAGACTATCCAACAATCAGCATACAGTGACGCTTCATATTCATACTGCTCGTCTTATCCGAATTGAACGACACTCATGGTGCTGGCCTCATCGACCTTCCAGCAGCAATGGCTATGCTGAGTCAACATCCCATGCGTACGAGCCTTTCCGTGGCTCCTCTCTCTTTTCAAAAACACTCCCTTTCGACGACTTCTTCAAACGACGATGGCTATCTGAGCGTCTACCCTCACCACGCGGAATCGTCTGCATCTTCTACCACTCTCTCTGCATCTACCGTAGCCAGCAAGGTCTATAGCAACTCACAAATGACTCCGCCAGCAACACCGAATGGCTCCAACGAGAGCTTGCCACACGGCGACCACCCGCGGCAAGAATCGACGGCAACAACCGGGGCAGCAATAACGACTCCATCAGCTTCGCCGCAAGACTACTCCCAGGACCACCCGCAGGAGTATGCGCAGGAGTATGCGCAGGAGTATGCACAGGAGTATGCACAAGAGTATGCGCAAGAGTATGCGCAAGACTACCACCACAACGAGAACTACATCTACACGTCGCCCTCACTGGCCGACCCGCCACCAGTTTTCCACAACTTCTTGCGCGCCTACTACGCCTTCCATCCGAGCTATTCCCCAGCTGACTCGACCGTCACCCTGCCGATGAACGAGGGCGACGTGATCTTGGTGCATTCCATCCACACGAATGGCTGGGCCGACGGCACCCTCCTGGCCTCCGGAGCCCGCGGTTGGCTGCCGACCAACTACTGTGACGCCTACGACCCGGAGGAGATGCGCAATCTGTTGAACGCGCTCCTCAACTTTTGGGACCTGATGCGCAGCACGACCATCAACGACAACGAAATCTTTGGCAACCAGGAGTTTATGAAGGGCATCATCGCTGGCGTGCGCTACCTCTTGGAACGCACAAACTGTCTGACGCGCGAGTCGGCTGCGGTCCAGCGCCATGATGGTCTCCGCCGCGGCCGCAAGTCGCTGCTTTCAGAGCTGTCGTCGCTTGTCAAGTCGGCCAAGCGCCTGCAAGACCACCAGCGTTCCCCCAGCTCGACCGAGAATGCCAACGACATCATCGACGAGATGATCCTCAAGGCCTTCAAGATAGTCACCAAGGCTGTTCGCTTTTTCGACGTCTTGGAAGACGACCGCCGCCAGCGTGCACCGACGGTGGCTGTTATGGCGACTGTGCTGGAGGAGAATTCGGTGCCGCCAACGCCGCCAGCCGATGCGATCACCTTCCGTTCCGGCACCAACCAGAACGCTGGCACTGACGGGCAAAGTGATCACGTTATGGTCGACAGCAGTGCAGTCGACAGCAGCAACAACAACAACAACAACGAGAACAACGAGTACAACGAGAACAACGACAACAACGACAACAACGACAACACGGTGACACTCTCGAGCTCTGCGCCCGCGGGTTTGAGCATGCCCGCCTCAGCGTCGACCCCGCTGTTGTCTGCGTCAACAGCAGTGGCACCTGTAAACAAGCGGCTGTCTAGCATCGCTGCTAGCTACCACAACCGTCTCTCCCAGACGACACCGCTTGTCAGCCACCGCATGTCCTCGTCGAGCATTTCTCATCGTGTGTCGCTGGCGGGACCCTCGTCTCTCTCCCAACCCCAGAACCTGGTGTCCAACCGGCTGAGTGACCGACACGACACGTTCTTGTCCTACCTGGGCTCGTTCATCGGCCGTCTTCACCTGCAGTCGCAGTCTCGCCCGCACCTGGCCCTTGCAATCAAACAATCGGCTACTTCCGGCGGCCAGCTCCTCGTGGTGGTCGACGTTGTCTCTGCGCACAATGCTCTCAGCCGAGAAATTTTGCTGAAATCTCGTGGCGCCATGTGCGACCGCATTGTCGACCTGTGTGCCTTGCCCGAGACATTCTGACGAACCCCATGCCGGACGTCGAGGATGTCATCATGCCCCAAGACAATGGCCGTCTCCTGAGCGCCGCCACCGACTGTGTCAAGGCCACCGGTGAGTGTGTCGCTAAAACAAAGTGGGTCATTGAGCGCATTGGCGATTTCGAGTACGAATTTGATGATGCCACTCTCGCGTTTGACCTGGATCTGTCTGTCTTGGACGCTGCGGCTGCCGAGAGCACGGTCCACAGCCCCCTGGACACGTCCGCGCCGCTTGTCAAGGACGAGCGGCCGCAGACGGCCGGCGGTTCAGCGAGCGTTGTCGACTCGGTTGTCTCTTCGTCAGTCTCTGCGGCGCCTGCTTCTGTGGCCGCCACTACGTCCGTGGCCACCTTCTCTACTTCCCTTACCAGCAATCACGAACCTAATTCTTCCGTTGATGCCACGACGGCCTCTGCACCCACCTTTTCCTCCGCCAACTCGTCTCCCAGCAAGCGCACAACGCGCTCCACGCCCTCCATCGACAAGCCGCTGCCTGAAGTCCCCCAGGGCGTTACGTCGCCGATCGAGGAGAAGCGCTTCTCCCACCACCGGCGCTCTCTTTCCATCGTGCGCCCTCCTTCGTTTGCCGCCGAAGACAGCACCAGCTCCATGAACAGCAACAGCAACAGCATGGCCACGGCGCCGGCTCCCGAGGTGTTTATTCGCCCTACACTGCCGCCGCTGCGGCGCATTTCGACGCTGCTGCCCAACGACGACTTCAGCCCAATCGAGCCGTCTGCGAGCAACGACGGCGAGTTCACCTCGTCGTTCCGTTCCGAGAGCCTGACGGCTCTGAGCTCTGGCACAACCAGCACGTACGCCAGCCGCGATTCGGAGTCCAGCCTTGTATCGCAGTCCTCGACGCGCGCCACAACACCCGAGATGGCCAACAACGGTCCGAAGAGCCAGCCGTCTCTGTCGGACATCAGCATGACGGGTAGCGGCACGCTCATCGAGGATGGCGAGGAGGATGTCGAGTCGAAGCTTCTCGAGCGCACCTACGCACACGAGCTGATGTACAACAAAGAGGGCCAGGTTACCGGCGGCTCGCTCCAGGCTCTCGTGGAGCGCCTGACTACACACGAGTCCACCCCGGACGCCATGTTCGTGTCGACGTTCTATCTGACATTCCGCCTGTTCTGCACACCCATCAAGCTGACCGAGGCCCTGATTGACCGCTTCGAGTACGTCGGCGAGTCGCCGCACATGGCCAACCCGGTGCGCCTCCGCGTGTACAACGCCTTCAAGGGCTGGCTCGAATCGCACTGGCGCGACGAGACGGACCGCGAGGCGCTGGCCTTTATTGTCCCCTTTGCCGAGCACAGACTGGGCCTCATCCTGCCTTCTGCTGGCCGCCGCCTGCTTGAGCTGGCGCAGCGTGTCAGCTCCAGCGACGTCACCCTGGTCCCCCGCCTGGTGTCGTCCATGGGCAAGACGAACACGGCCATCTCGCAGTACGTTCCTCTCGAGACGCCTCTGCCGCCCACAAACATGTCCAAGAGCCTGCAGCACGGCCTGTCCAACTGGAAGATGGGCGGCACCGCCCCCATCATCATGGACTTTGACCCGCTCGAGTTTGCGCGGCAGATCACAATGCGGCAGATGAGCATTTTCTGCGCCATCATGCCCGAGGAGCTCCTCGGTTCGCAGTGGATGAAGAAGGGCGGCCGGGACTCGCCCAACGTCAAGGCCATGACGGCTCTGTCGACGGACCTCTCCAACTTGGTGGCCGACACCATCCTGCAGTACCCCGAGGTCAAGAAGCGTGCCAGCGTCATCAAACAGTGGATCAAGATTGCGCACCAGTGCTACGAGCTGCACAACTACGATGCGCTGATGGCCATCATTTGCAGCCTCAACAGCTCGACCATTAGCCGTCTCCGCCGCACGTGGGATGTGATCTCGCCCAAGCGCCGCGAGATGCTCAAGATGCTGCAGGCCATTGTGGAGCCGGCGCAGAACAACAAGGTCCTCCGCGGCCGCCTGCACGACCACGTGCCGCCATGCCTGCCGTTCCTCGGCATGTACCTGACGGATCTGACGTTTGTCGACATTGGCAACCCGGCGACCAAGCAGCTGCCTGGCCAGGATAGCGGCGAGCCCAATGGCGCCGGCTCCAACGGCTCGGGCATGACGGTGGTCAACTTTGACAAGCACACGCGCACGGCCAAGATCATTGGCGAGCTCCAGCGCTTCCAGATCCCATACCGCCTGATTGAAGTCCCGGACATCCAGGACTGGATTACCAGCCAGATTACGCGTGTGCGCGAGCTCGAGACGCCCGGCAACAACATGCAGGTGTCCTACTACCGCAAGAGTCTGCTGCTGGAGCCGCGCGAGAACCAATCGGCCATCAAGTCGGTGGTGGACGCCGGCACGTCGGCCGCTTCCACGGCGGCGCCTTTGATCAAGGAGTCGTCTTCGTCTCGCACCGACCTCTTTGCCTGGATGCGCGGTGGCAATGCCAACAATGCAACCAACAACGCCTCGAACGGCGCAAACTAATCTTTACCAACACACACACACACTCTCTCTCCTGTCTCTTCCCTCAAATTCCACCTTTTCTTTCGTTCTATTACATCTGGCCCATTTTGCATCGTTCTACGCCTTCTAAATGATACCCATTTTCTCATTTTTTTTCTTCTTTCCCTTACTTCTCCCCTAAACTCGCCACCCTTCCAATTCGATCCTTCCTTTCTGTTGTTTTTATATTTGGCTCTGATCATGGCTGTTACGTCTCTACATGTCACATCATATGTATTGCTCACGGCCGCATTCTCTAGCAGACTTTTCTACTTTTTTTCGTATCTCCTTTCATTTTCCTATTTACCATTTTTCTTTTCTTTTATACAGCTCATTGCACATGGTTTCTTCTGCGGGCAACCGTCTGGGACTTTTTGACAAGATCAAAGAGCTTCGGAGCTCGGCAGCTGGGAGCGCTTCTTTTGTCCCCTCTTTCTGTCATTGTAATTTTGGGTTTGGTGGCGCGTTCTGGTGTGTTCGGCAAGGAAAAAAACAACTATGGGGAGTTTTTGCTGCTTTGTTTTCATCCATCTTTTGTCTCTTTTATATATTCGGGTATCTGATATTGGGCACCGGGGTTATCGACCCCCTTTCAGGATTCTTTTTTCCATTCCCTCCATCTTACTTTGGACAGCCCCAAAACCAAAAGAATGGGATACAAAATGGGGAAACTCACCTACCTTGGGAAAAGCAAACAACTGCTGCTACTATACATAACTGTCACAATAGTGTGCTGGCTTGGATACCGGGTTCGCACCCGCCAGCTTCAGCGAACAAATGGTTCAAACTAAAAATTAAAACACGTTACTATATAAACCTTTCCGGTGCATTGTGAAGTGAATATTGCGTGCAAGTGAATTTGGTAGTCTGCCTGTGAGCAGCACAGATACGGCGTAGTACAGTGAAATGACCTGTTTTGGCAGTGCTCGTGGCCCCTTTTTGGCCAGGCCTTATCTGCAGATTTGGCGGGAGATCCTTGTTCATAATAGCTATGGGGTGGACCCTTACTCGAGGGCGCGTGCGAACGTGGAGTGTAGATAGCACGTGCCGCGTCGGGTTAGCGGGTCGAAAGAGGAGAACAGCGCAGAGCTGTGGTAGACATCGCTGCCGGAAAAACGATCAGTGGAGAGAAGAGAAAGACAGGGACAAAAAAGGGGGAAATTCTGGCGCTCCCCATGGTCTCTTTCGCGAGAAGAGGCCCCCCTCCCCCGGCAGTCTTGCCATCGTTTTCGTTTACCATCCTTCTGCATGTGCCAGCAATGCGAATTTCCCTTTCTCCTCGGGGACGCGCATGTGGCTCTCGTCTCTCCTATTCTCCGTCTTGTCAAATCTGGCAATCCCCCTTTGTCTCTACGGCCCCTTCCTGCATCTTCTGGCGTACTCTCCTTTACTCACTTTTTTCTTTTCAATGTTTGGATACGACGCAATGACAGCGGATTATCGACGACACACTACTTGAACGACGGCCTTTGATCTCCAAACAGATGCTGAATGGCCAGTTGTCTTCCATTCTTCACTTATGCTTGCTGCAATTTTAATTCAATTTATATATACGGTTTGGCTTGTGGCACTCTTCCCCCTTGTCTCTTTCCACCCTGCTATTTACTTAAGTATCTTGGATGTCCTGAAGGTGTCGTTATGTCGTTTCCACGAGTTCTGTCCTTTCCTTTGTTCCCGTGTCCTTGGTCCCGTCGGCCCCTACCGTGAGGGGTACCGTCTATTTCCAGCCGTTGAACTTGAGCATGCTGCCCTGCTCGTCCAGCGCGCGGTGCAGGTCAAAGGCCTGGTACAGCAGGTGCGGCTCGTGGCCCATGCCGCGCTTCAGGCAGTACGCGTCGGCCTTGTCGAGGTAGTCGCTCAGGATGGGCTGGTACAGCGGGTGGGCGCACTTCTTGACGATGACGCGGGCGCGCTCGCGGGGGCTGAGGCCGCGGACGTCCGCCAGGCCCTGCTCGGTGACGACGACGTCGAGATCGTGCTCGGTCTGGTCGACGTGCGTGCACATGGGCACGATGCAGGAGATGCCGTGGGGGTCGGACTTGGAGGGGCGGGCGGAGGGGGTGTGCATGATGGAGTACTTGGCGTTGCGCAAAAAGTCGGCGGAGCCGCCGAGGCCGTTGAGCATGCGCGAGCCGTTGACGCAGGTGCTGTTGGCGTGGGCGTACAGGTCGACCTCGACGGGGGTGTTCATGCCGATGACGCCGAGGCGGCGGATCAGCTCGGGGCTGTTGGACACCTGCTGCGAGCGCAGCAGCAGCCGGTCCTTGTACGACGCCCAGTTGGCGTAGAAGCGCTTGAAGCCGTCGGGGGAGAAGCGGATCGACGTGGCCGTGGCAAAGTCGAGGTGGCCCGAGTCAAAGAGGTCCAAAAAGGTGTCCTGGATCACCTCGGTCCACACCTTGAGGTGCCAGAACTTGGCGTTCTGCAGGCCGCCGATGACGGCGTTGGCAATGTTGCCGATGCCCGACTGCAGCGGCAGCAGCGACGGCGGCAGGCGGCCGTGGCTGACCTCGTGCTCAAAAAACTCAATCAGGTGGCCGGCGATCTGGGAGGCGGCCGCGTCGCCGGGCGCGTTGGGCAGCGTCTGGTCCTGGTAGTCGGACTCGACGACGCCAATGACCTTTTCGGGGTCGAGCGGGATCGACGTGGTGCCGATGCGGTCCTCGACGGCCGTGATCAGGTACGGCTTGCGCCGCGGCGGCAGGTCTGTCGTGGTGATGTCGTGCAGGCCCTCGAAGCTGGGCAGCGCCGTGTTGACCTCGATGATGATCTTGTCGGCCATCTGCATGAGCTCGGGCGTGGCGCCGACCGAGGCGCCCGGCACGATGCTGCCGTCGGCCAGAATGTCGGTGGCTTCGACCACGGCCACGTCGAGGCCGCGGTGGCCGTTGGGGCGGTCCTTGGTGTAGTAGCCGTACACCAGGTCGACGGGGAACATGGACAGGTGCTTGTCGAAGAACTTGATGGAGCCGTCGTTGATGCCCTTGGCGATGGACTTGCCGACCTGGTGCGGCGAGCGGCGCTCAATCATGTCGAGCGCGGCCCAGCGGTTCTCCGTCTCGGCGCCCGAGGACGCGCCGACAAAGAGAGAGTAGCGCAGCTGGCCCTGCAGGTTGTTCTTCTCGACGTGGTCGGCCAAGAACGTCGGGATCTTCTTGGGATAGCCGACGCCGGTGAAGCCGGACCAGCCCATGTAGGTGCCGTTGGGGAAGTGGTGCAGCAGGTCCTGCGGCTGGCACACCTTGGCGAGCATGGATGCGCGCTGGATGCGCGACTTGAGGGCGGCGGATGCCATGACGTGAGGAGGATGAGGAGAGGGGGAGGGGGGGGGGGGGGCGAGGACGAAAGAAAAGACGGGGAAGGGAGGAGACGAAAGGGAAAGAGAAGAAAAGGAGGGGAAAGAAAAAAAGAGCAAAAGCAAAGGGCAAGAAAAAGAAAAAGAAAAAGAAAAAGGAAACGAGGACCGCTCAGGGAGGCCAAATATAGCTTCAATGGAGATGGCGGAGAACAAGGCCGGCGGCACCTGTTTCGCGTGATATCGCAACGGCACTGGACAACACAATGCGTGATTCGGGAGGAGCTGGAGTGGAGTGTGTGGTGAGAGGCACAGGATCAGGATGTCGGCGACGAAGGTCGCAGACGCTCTTGTGCCGATTCCAACTCCTTTTGTGGTTGATTTGTGATGGTTCCTGGTTCCTTCTTTGTTCGTCCGTATGACGGGTATCTTCACTTTTGCTTGGTCGTTCTTGCTGCCGCTGTTGCGCCGGCGCGTTTGACGCTAAACAGACGTCATGTTTCTTTGTAGTAAAGCAAGAGCCAACGGCCGAGTCGCTAGCGGCTGGGCCACCATTTGCAGCTTGGATGCTCCACACCAGCAGCAGCAGCAGCACGGCTCTTCATTTGCCTTTTACCGAGCGGCAGCCGAACTAGATCCAGGCCACACCTATTTCTGGGCCGCTCACAGCACGCCAACTATTGCAAAAGTCCCGTTCGTCCATTGCACCCTGACTTGACCGTCTTGGAGGAGCTTATCGATATGAATACGAAGCAGGAAATGTTCTCGCGTTTGCCACTCTGATTGACACGCGAACACAATTTCAGCGAGAGGGGCAAAAGGCCCAAAGAATGACGAGTTGGCATCTAGAGCGGAGTCGGTTGTAATTACAGTGATTACAGTGAACTGGCTCTTTTGGCTCGACTGTCGAGATCGGCTACGGACGACCGTGCCCCTATTGGCCAATCGCTGGCGTTTCTTTTCTTACATTTTGGACACTTCATCTTTGGTGACGGATCCGTCCTGGCCTAGGACTTGTGTGCCTGGCTGGACATGACCCCCGTACTCCGACATGCACAACTAACGAACAGTACGCAAACAAAGAATTGCTTTGCTTTTATTAATAGGCAGGTAGTAGTACTAAGAGAGGACTATGCCAGGTATCACAAAGAGAAACGAAACAGTAACTTTGACAAAAGGGAAAAAGAGGTATTTGAAAATGATCTCCCATGCCAGTGCCGGCAGAAATGCGAGACGAAAAGAAGACAAAACAGCTCAGTTCAATGAGCCATCGCCATCCCAAGTCCCCAGCTCCGTTCCAGACACTGGCTTTTTGTTGCACACCTCGGTTGCATCCCATCAACATGCTCGGAAAGACAGGACAGGAGAAGATACACGCGAGAACAAGACTGTCTTGTCCCTCCACGTCAACCCTGGTTGTCTGCCTTTCCTACTCCACACATTCCAGAAATTCGGCGATGACGCTGTTGCAGACAAAATCGTAAACACGTCACTTAAGAAATCGCAAAAATGATTGTCATCGTCCGTCACGACACGGACGGGGTGTCGGCGGCTTAGACGTCGTGGTGGACAGCCTTCTCCTGGAGCGCGCCAGGGGCCACGACGTCCTCAATGGTCTCGTCCGAGAACTTCAGGTCCTCCTCGATGGTGACCGTGTCCTTGATACGGAGCACGATCAGGGGCGCAGCGACGATGAGAGCGCCGGCAAGGAGACCCCACTGCAAATGGTTAGTTTGTGAAAACAAAAAGACTCAAAACACGGAAAAGACATGGCGGGGAACGCGGTAACATACGGTAGCACCAAAGATGGTTCGGAAGGGCTTCTTGAGGCCGTCCAGGCGCCAGAAGACGGCCGCACCGGCCGACTGGATGCCCTTGTAGAAACCAGCCAGGTTGGCAGCCTTGCGGCCCGAGTTGGACAGCGCGCCCATGAACCAGTAAATGCACGTCTGCCAGCAGGCGTCGTAGAAGCCGTAGGCCATGTACAGGAACATGGGGCCAATGTACATCTTGCCGCCGTCGGTCCAGTCGACCGGGACGTAGTCGGGGTTCGTGGGCGTGGCCAGCTGGCGGGGCAGCTGCAGCTTCATCCACGCGTAGCCGCCACCCCAGATGGCGAACGTGAGGACGGCGAGGGCCACGAGGGCGATGCGGGCACGCACGCTGCGGCGGATGCCCTGGTAGTCGAGCGCATAGCCAAAGACGGTGGCACCCAGCATCTGGGCCAGCCAGTACAGCAGGTTGTTGAGGGCGCGCGTGCGGGTGTTGAAGAAGGCCGCGTTCATGTCGTTGGTCTGGTAGGTGGTGAAGGTGTTGGAGGCGAAGAACATGGGGAACAGCAGCAGGATCCACGGGTCGTCAAACAGGGTGTCCTTGAGGCCGATCATCTCCGTCTTGATCGAGGGGTTCTTCATGAGGATGATCTTGGAGCCGTCCTCGCGCACGACCGAGGTGGCGTTGACCAGGAGCATGGCAACCACGGCGCCGAGGAACATCAGCACGATGAAGCCGGCGTAGGTGCCGTCCGAGACGGTCTGGGCAGTGGTGGTGTGGATGTTCTGGCCCAGGGGAATCAGGGCACCGACGACGCCACCCAGGTTGAAAATGACCCAGAACCAGCTGATGTAGCGGCCCTTCTTGTCCTCGGGGGGATAGGCCATCATAATGGTGCCCTGGCCTGTCCACAGAAGACCGGCGCAGAGACCGAGGAAAGCGCCGGCGAAGATGACAAAGCCGTCGTTCGCAGTGTGCGAGTAGCACAGGAAGCTGGCGGAGTAGATGCAGTAGCCGATACCACCGAGAGACAGGGTGAGCTTGACGCCAAAGGTGTTGGCGAACGAACCGGACAGGAAACCGACGACGGCGAAGACGGAGTAGAGAGCGGTAGCGGCGGCGTCCTGGGCCTTGGAGTCGACCTGGCCACCGGCGCCCATGCCGGACAGGGCGTTGAACATACCCGGGCACAGGAAGCAGACAAAGGCGACCATGATAAGCTGGATCTCAGGCGAGGCATACCAAAGCTCCTTGCCGAAGATGCGGAAGCCCTTGTACTTCCAGCCAGGCGGGCGGATCACATTTCCCTCGGGGCCGAGAACGGCGACCTCCTCAGGAGCATATGTCGGGGCGGCAGCAACCGTCTCCGTCTCGGGGACGGCGCTGACGTTCTTTTCGTCGGCCATGTTGTGAATGTCAAGGCAACGAGATTACACTGTTCTTTTCTGGGGATTAGTCTTCCGTAACCAAAGGTCCGAGAAATGCCTGCTAGGCGCAAACAACGCGTCAAAAGGAGAGAAAGAGAGCCAGGAATATGTCGAGGGCGCGAGTTGGGACCTGACGGTGCGTGGCGGCTCTTTTGAAGACGCGTGGAAATGCGAATCCGCGCCGTGGGCAAAAAGAAGAGAGAGAGAGAGAGAGAGAGAGCCAGGGCCCAAAAGACGAAGACGAGAAATGGGGGCCAAAAGTCAGTTTCCACGACCCGGGCACAGAAACCGAGGTTCGTGCGGACGGGAGCTGTTTGTGTTTTTCGTGCGGATGGTCCAGCCCGTGGCGTGAGGGTGCAGGATGCAGGCGGTGACGTGGAGTGGCCCAGTAATAAGAGAGACACAATCTAAATGCAGAGAGGAACTTACAGTTCAAGCCGGACGATAACCTGTCCAAGCGATGCAAAGGCGCGGAATATGAAGGTCCAGGTCCAGTACAGAGTAGAGAAGACAGGAAAAGGGCACGGCTAAATCGAGGAGCCGACCTGTGGGATATTAATATAAAAGTAACAGAAGAGAAGGTGTGAAATAAGAAAAGCCGCCTGTTCGGAAGCCTAACCTGAACTAGGGTCTGTCGTACAGGTTAATATCCTTGCTTGAAGACGAGAAACAAGAGACACGAGAAGTAAACCGAAAAAGAAGGGAAGACACGAGGTTCAAATAAGAAGGAAGCGTAAAGACCCAGAATAATTATGGAGCCTCGGTGCGGGTGAAAGAGGGCTAGAGCGCGGCAAGGTTGCAGAAGGATAAGGAAATAAGAAACGCAGAAGATTAAAAAAAAAAGTAAATAAAGGACTAGGACACCATACAAAACACAAAGTAACAAATGGACCAAATGGAACAAGGCATTGCTTGTGGTAGGTGCCAAGGGTTGAGAGGCCGCTGGTCGTCTGTGCTGGTAGGGTGGAGGAACACGAGCCAGGTGTGATGCTGGGGAAAAGAGGGTGGAGAAGACCAGAAGAAAAGCGGTACAGAAGTACGGGGCACACGAGAAACAAAGAGAAAGAAACACAGGTCACTTGTACGCACAGGTTGTGCAAGGTAGCAGCCACCAGGCTGGGTCTAGCCAGGACTAACGTGTGGATGAGCCGAACGGGCAACGGCAGGCCAGCAACGGGTGGTAGTAGCACGGCGGTAGCGTGGTAGCGTCCACAGACAATGGTAGATAAACGGAGGGTGTGGATGGACGAGGCGAGAGGCGAGAGCACGACGTCGAAGTTGGGGGCGTGAGAGGTAGCGCCCTGGGAGTTGTATCAAGCGGCCAGCAGAGGCCGAGAGTCGAAGAGAGAGAATAGAGAGATAGGGGAATGACGACAGTGGAGAGTCCACGCGAAGTGACAAAAAGCAAGTGAAAGAGCAAATCGCAGAGAGACGAAGAGGTGTGTACAATGTAGAGCGGAAGCGACACGAGTGGCGCGTGGGGCGATGTCGTACGTGACAAGCTTTTCGTCTATCCGTGGGTTCACCCTAATCTCTATCTCGCGTTGGCGGGTTCAGGAGTCCGTTTTGGGGGGCAGCCTGTAAGTAACTTCAGATTAGAATATTTCGTACGACTCCTTTTACTAGGGGGACACACGAGTCGGGAAACGCAGCACGAGAACAGCAGCAGTGCCGGTGCTGGATTCAAAGGTGACACCCGACAAATAGAGAGAAACAGCAAAACACTACTCCGTAGGCACGACAGAGCAATACAAGAGTACTCCGTACAACAAGCACCAGCGCCACCAGACTGGGGATGTCGCGACCGTAGTGGGCCTACGTGGCGTGGGAAAAGGAACAACGTCCGGGGTGACGATGATGGGATGTGCAGGTAATGTAGATTACGCCAGGGGTGTGTACGACGCACCTGTTGTTTCTTCGCGTCCAACGTGTTTTTGACTGTGGTTGTCGGATTTGGTCAGCGACGTGTTCTTTTTCTGGGGATTTGGCTGCCGCGACCTTCACTCTGATGCTTCCTGATGCTCTCTGGTCCTTTTCTCTCTGCTCGTGTTGTCTTGCCTGCAGCCACAGCGTACGGGAGACCCGAGTGCCGCAGCAGGATTTGGTCAGTGAGACGGCAGACCAAGCCTCCGCAGCGGGGGATAACCGACAGGCAGGAATTATGTCTGCGTCCGTTCGTAGATGCACGCAGCAGGATGCTGTGGCTGACCAATGGCGGAGACACAGCGTTCGGCTTTGGATGAATCGGGACGAGGAAACAAAATAGGGGACGAAATGGGATCGGACTCACTGGATACGAGGCACCAGAGCACTGAATGACGGCGTAATTAACCTGCGCAGGTAATAAGACACTGCTCGTATCTTGCTTTTTCCAGGGAGATAGGGTGCTGTCGATCGCAAGTTGAAGTTGGCGTGCTCTGTGGATGAAAAAAAAAGAAATACGAAATTGGTGAATTGGGACGCCGAAAATACCAGACAGATAGATACCTGTCACCCAAAGTGTACAGTTGCCGCTTGGGGAAAGCGCGTTCAGCTCAGTTTAACGCAGAGGAAGGCGTAACCGTCGTGTCTGCCCGTCGACACACAAAGAGGTATGAGGTATCGTACTGTCACAGGGCTTTGGCGCGAACCCCAGCATCCTCCGCACCCAGATCCATAAGGCCGGACCGAATAAGAACGGCAGCTGATTGGCCCATTGGGCCAGTCGTCAAAGAAGGATCTCCGCTTTCCCGTGCAGGGAGCAAAAGCCCAACAGCAACGCCACAAAGGCTCGGATTTGGGTTGCAGAGTCGCCTATTGGGTTCTTCGCAGCGAGGGAGACCTGGAGCCATGCCCGTTCAGGCAGGCGAGTGCCGGAAAGTCGTTTTAGCACCAAGAGGCTCTGTCAAGATACAACAAAAGGCCCTCGTGCAATGGAGACGCCAAGCGTGCATCTCCGCATATTCCAGGGGGTGGAGGGTGGAGGTGCCCGCTGGATAGGGATAGTGGGTGGCGGAAGGGTGGCTCTTTCCCTCGTTGGTCCAGTCTCTTTGCTTTTTTGGCGTTGGCTCCTGCCCACTGATCTCGTGCAATTCTCATGTAACGTTTCGTAGAATTTGTCTAGTGCCATCTTTTGTGTCCCGCCGGCACACCCTTTTTGTGTCTTTTTCTCCTGTCCCTTGCAAACCACACCATCTCCAACACAACTTTGCGCTCACGCTCTGCAGCCACCACGCAGACACAATGAAGCATATCGAGCCCGTCGTGCTGGCCAATTCAGCTGGAGGCGCTAGAAGGTCTCGTGTTGCTTCGCTTCTGTACTTGTCCGTTTCTTTCCTCTTGTTCTTTTTGGGCTTCCTTTGACATATTTCCTCTCATCTTTGATCAAAGATGAGATGACTGACACGAAGTGCCCCACCGCCTTTGCATCGTACGCGGTGCCATTCATTGTTGCATAGATAACAGCGAACTGCCCGTTCCCAGAACTACGATGAGCGCCAACGACACGCGCTTCTAACGGCAGGCCCGGACCCGTGACCATGCGCGTTGTAACCTGAAGCCTCCGAGATAGTAAGATGGCTTTTATTGCAAGACTCGTGGTTCATCTTACAGTGCCTACTCTCTCCACGACGTGCTCCGTACAGAGCTGCGATGCGAGATCCTACCAACAATTAGCAGCTGGCAAGCAAGGAGCATTGACGCGTTCTAGCCACAGTCACACCTGAAACAACTTTTCTGGGTTTCTCGTTCACGCCTCGACGTTCTTATCTGTCTCTGCCCTCTACCCCAGCCCAATTTCTCACGCCAGCATGACAGGTGCTACGTGACGCTTGATCTCCACCCTCCTGTCGTCCCTTGACTTTCCATACGCTCTCCAGCACCATCAAGTTCGAGGAGGCGTGTTTGGATTGTTGCCATCCGTGCGAAATACGCCGTATGGAGACGGGTTTTTGTTTACAGATAACGACAGTGGCAGAGGAAGGATAGAGCGGCAAGCAAAAGCACACAAACAGTGGCCAACACCGCGAGATACGAAGCGAGGCCGCAATCCCATACGATATGATACCCATGTCCGATCCCGACAACACGAGATAGGAGGCAAACGTGGAAGATTACCGACCATGTGGTGATGTCGCCATGGCCACGATGCACTTCTTATCTGTTGGGCCGTCCTTATCTGTCGTTGATGTCCGCTCATCCCATGTCTTTGGCACTCCCGCGCAAGCAGCCCTTGTTGATGGCAATCCCTTTCTGCGCTACACGCTCTTCCCAGATCAACGACGATCTTTAAAACGTGTCTCGTCGTCTTCGCCATTTGACGCCATTTGACTTGACCATATTCGACCTGCCTGGTCCATGGCCTCAATCCTCGGCCTCTACACCCAGTCGCTGCCCCCTTGTCTACCCCATATTTTCTCCGTACTCCGGACTGCATGCTCTTATGACTCGAATATGACTTTTCGTTGACACAAGGCCAGAATATCCGGGGTCAAAGGAACATGAGGCGAATGGCGAAAACGTGAGGAGCACGCGAACGTAGCTCTCTAACTAACACAGTAGCGCCTCCCCAGACCAAACGTAGCATCCGTTGGTCTTTTGTGGAGACAGACAGGGCCTGCAGCTCCAAGTGTCAATTGTCAATGGTGCTGTCAGAATCCAGATCGCAGCAAGGCAAACACGAACACACACGAGTAAAGATGCAGAAACGGAGGACATGTGATTAAGGAAGGAGAGAATGCAACCCCGGACTATCGTGAGAGTCATGAGCTGCCTTGCAGTGTATTGGGACCAGACGACACGAGCATAGACTTCGGCAAACGAGAGAAGTAAGGCAATGTCGCTCTTCAAAATACATGTAAAACATTAGCTGGTGTATTTTTTTTTTAAAAAAAAAAAGAAAAAGAAAAAAGAGGCACATGAGAATCCGAGAGTCGACCTTGCAGTCAGGGTCCTCCTCCATCCTGGTGTTCTCCAGGTCACTTTTCTCCGCCATTCCCCCGAACCCCCCAGGCAGATCGTCCCCAGCGGATGGACATTTTTGGCTTTTCCGTTACCTAATGAGAAACCCATGCGGGCTCGGGCCTACATGCAAAAAGAGACATTGGATCCGTGGTTTCGTGGGTTTCGTGGATTTCGTGACAGCTTTGCCTGCAAGTTTGACTTGTGAAAGCAAGCACATACTCTCGTGACAAGAGCGCGTTCCTCTCAGGTCCGACACTCCAATACTCCATACATTATTTGACCGCCGTCTACTTGGCTTGCAACATCGATACGTGACATCGGAGAGCCTAGATAATTGGAAAAGGAGGGGGGTACGGAGGCTGCAACCATACAGAAAAAGCTGGCTGAGGTAATCCATACCTGTTGAAGCTTAGGGAAGCTTGGGGGAGCTTGCTCGAATCGAGAGCACTTTGGCGGAAGACAGCATTGGCTTTCGGCCAGCCCTCTCATTATCGTGACTTTTCCTTGCCTCGCTGAAAGGGTAGTTTCCAGGCTCTTGGGGCATGACTCGTGCTGAGTCAAACTTTAACATACGCAAAACTGACGCCTCTAGTTTTCTACAATGTGCGGCGCCAACAGCGGGCACTGAGCGCACCGGCATGGTTCTCGCGCCACGGCTAACACGGTCTCACGGTCTCGCATGCGAGCGGGATGTATTCACGAATGGCCCAAGAGGAGAAATGTATATGGTATGTTGAGAACCAAAAACACAAGAAAATCACGAAAAAGACACGCCGCTCGACGTGTATTCCTCCGCGGGGTATCTAAAGTGCGACCATCTCCGCTCTGCCCGAGTCTGTTGAGGACTGGCCGATGCTCTCGTTTTCATCATTTCCAACGCTGAAATGCTCAATACTGATGCTGCTTTGGTTTTCTTTTCCCAACTCAGACTATGCGATAATGCAATGCAAGGACACACCGACGCCTCCTCTCCCTGTCAATGTCCAAAGCCGGACGTCTCACCGTCTCCTTGTCTACGAACTGCGACGACCCAGGGGCTCAAAGGGGAACAGCGCACTGAGCAACGCCATGCCGATGAACAGCGCCGCACACACATAAATGGGCGCCGACGTGCTGGTGTTGGCCACCGTCGCAATGACGGCGCTCAGGATACCCATGACGCGGTTGCACGCCACCGCCACGCCGTTGCCGGTGGCGCGGTGCGCGCTCGGCAGCACCTCGGGCGTGTAGGCATAGAGCGTGCCGTAGTAGATGTTGAGGCAGAAGCCAATAATGCAGCTGAAGGCAATGTTCTGGTCCTCGGTGCGCACGGCCGTGTACGCAAAGAAGAAGACGCTGGTCAGGACCGCGCCAATGGACATGGTGTAGCGGCGGCCCAGGAACTTGATCTCGCAGAGCCAGGCGGCGAGGACGGGGCCGAAGATGCCGGAGACGTTGACGAGCGCGTAGTTGCGCCAGGTGTCAAAGGTCGAGACGTTGAAGTTGGCGCCGCGGGTCGCGAGGTAGGTGGGCAAGAAGACGTAGAAGAGCGGGTACACGAGGCCAATGCACGTCCAGGACAGCCAGACGAGCAGGGTGGACAAGCCCATTTTGCGCGTGGAAAACAGGCCGCGGAAGTGCTGCGCGGTCTGGTGGACGGACGACGAGAAGCTGCTCTGGCTCGCGCGGCGCTGCGCGGTCAGGACGACGCCGCAGGCCTCGAGCTGCTCGAGGGTCAGCGAGCAGGGCCGGTTGTACTTGACGGCCAGGTTCTGCAGGGTGTTGACGAGGGCGGCGTCCTCGCCCTGGCCCAGCAGGTACTTGGGCGTCTCCTTGAGGCGGATGACGGTGAGGCGCAGGATGGACATGACAAACACGAGGGCGCCGCTGGTGAACATGACGTAGCGCCAGCCCATGTTGTTCTGGCGCGTGCAGGTCGCGACGGAGCTGCAGTTGAGGTAGCCCGGCGACATGAAGCCCCAGGCGATGAAGCCCGCCACGGCCTGGCCCAGACCCCACCAGGCGGCGAGCAGAGTCAGTGCCCACTGCTTGTTGCCGGGCAGGTACTCGAGGAAGACGGTGGTGTCGAGCACGAGGTTGCCGCCGCCGCCGAAGCCGATAAAGGCAACGAACACGCCGAGGGACGCCCACGTGGGCATGGCGCCGGCCAAAATGCACGCAATCGAGCAGATTATGAGCGACACATTGAAGGCAAAGCGACGACCGATGATGTCGGCGCTCAGGCCCCAGAACAAGGCGCCCGTCAGCATGCCCGAGTAGACGGCAATGGTCAGGCCCTTGTCGTAGCCGGTGCCGCCAAACTCGGTGTAGGCAGAGGTCGCAATGATGGACTGCAGCAGGAGAATCAGCGAGTCGACGGCATATCTAGCGTCGGATGTACGTCAAGTTAGCCGCGTCCTTGGGGAGCAGAGAGAGTTCCGCGAAAAGAACGAAAAGCACGGAGAGGGCAACGAGTTCGATACGCACCCAAAGCCGTTGAGGACAAAAAGCTTCCAGTGGTACGGCGTCCAGCCAATGTCGTCAATGGCCTAGACACACAGGTTAGCAGGCGTTCTCAATGCGGGCCCTCCTGCTCCGGCAACGTCCTCCCGCAAAGGCTCGTGTGCTTACATTGTTCACCAGGTGCATCTTCTGGTTCAGCGCCGGGTCGACGTCCTGCTGGCCAAGAATGTCGATGCCCTCGCGCAGCGACGAACCCTCGGACGAGCGCATGAGCTGCTCCTCCTTCTTGCGCTCTTCTTCGGACTGAATCTTGCCATTGTTGCTCTCACCAGTGGCCGTGGCTGTCGCCTCCGGCGCAATGCCGACGGCCTCGCCGTAGGTCGGGAGCGGCCGAGCGGGCGCGCTGGACGGTGCTTCGAGGTCCGCCATGGCTGAGGAAATCCGCAATGGTGCTCAATGGAAAGGGAGAGCGAGTCGCGTGCGCGCCGGAGGTCGTGTGGCCTGCCTTTGATCCGGGGTCTCAAGAGAGATGCCCGGGTTTACGAATGGAAGTGACGGCAGGAGCAACTTATCATGGAGGCTGAAAAGGGAAGGAAGTAAATAAAGACGTGAGGGGCAGGAGGGAAAGACTTGTCAGGGAAAGAGCGTTGGGGGGCGAATCGAACAACTTCGAGAGAAGGCTAACAAGGGGAGAAAAACAACCAAAAAACATTCTGGAGATAATGCAGGATCGGCGGGCACGACCGCAGTTATGTACGTGCCGCTGTGATGCCGACTGTTTTGGCAAGCTCCCACTGGGGGCTTTGGCATTCACGTCCCATGGGAAGCTAAGAGGCGTCTTGGCCTTGAGCTTTTCAGCGCATCTTACACGTGCATTGTTGGTTGACGCTTTGGCGCCATATGGGGGCGCCGTGGTCAAACGGACCCGTTTTGAGGAGGTGAATAAAAAGATACATGGTGTAGGATGGAGACAAAAGTATCCGATTTGCCCAAGGGACGCGTAAAACAGGGAAATAAGTGCAATGAGGGTACTCGAGGGCGAAGAACCGGCAATTGCCAGTGTGGCCCGGTGGCCCTCAGTGAGTGTGCTTGCAGCTGTACTTCGTAATACTCCGTACGATGTAATTCGTTCGGGAACGGCGTGCTTAATTCGTACATTTCACTTTTCTGCATGGGTAGAGGTTTGGGGGGACGCACGCTGACGAAGTTCCTTGATTTCTGCGCCGTCTCATTTGTTTGTTCTTGTACAGAATAAGGGGGGCCATTTTGCAGCTAGACGATTTTGGCCGGAGCCTGGACAGCGGCAACTGGTCAAGCGAGTGGAGAGGACCACTCTTCGGCAGGGGGGCAATGAACGACATGAACAGGACTGGGATGGGCACATGGGGCGAAGACCAGGGCCGTGATCCAGCCGGCCAGATATTTCTGCAGTCTTCGTTATTTTGGCGAGCTGCAGGAGGGCCGTGGGTGGCCTCAGTGACCTGGAGGATTCCAGTACGCTCACACGAAGAATGCAACAGGTGTTGTTGTTGACGAGCGCTTGGCATGCCCAGATTACTGCTCTGGCCGGTAGGGAAGAACGAGGAGGCACGAGAGCAATATGGCATTGGCATGGCATTGGCATGGCATTCCGCACGTGTAGCTGCTCTTTGCAGAAATAACTCACACGACTGCACTTTTTCGACACTTGTCAAGGTTCTCACGCCGAAGATTTGGCCATACTTTAAGCATTCCTGCAACTTAGTCCAACGGAAAGATAGCAAAGGATGGGAAACTGTGCCGCACTGCTGTGTACGACGGACGAGAGCAGAGAGAGTGGGCTGCAGCAACTGGAACCAAAACGACAGCCGTCACCGCATTTTGGCCAACTCGTGCGTGAGAGCAAGGTGGTGATAGGCCGGGCCTAGTTGGCTTTTAGTCTCACGACGGCGGACGGGGGATACTGACAAAAAGGGAAACTGGCAGCACACGTTTTGCTGTCCCAGGTTAGTGCGGGCGAGAGAGACGCCCTAGCAATGACTTTCTCTGGGCGGCTGTCGTATGGGCGTATGACATTTTTCTTTTCTTTTTATTTGTCTTTTTGTTTCTGTTTTTTTGGGGGGGGAGGGGTGGCGGGCAGAGGTCAGACGAGCAGCGATATACCAAGAAATGGCCGAGTGGTCCAGGTTGGACGCCTCGGGTTTGGGTCAAAGACTTTTTTTGTCTTCATGGGCAGTATGTTGTAAGCTTAACAGTGGTCGGGTGGTAGGGCCCTGAAGACCCGCCGATTCCCTTTGATGTCTCCAGGCCAGTCGCCGCAATACCCCGGTTTCCATGTGCAAGTTCTGCTTGTAAGATTACCTCCGTAGACCAACGAAATGGTGTGCAGATCCAGTAGATAGACTCGTTATTGTGGAGTGTGGCACCTTTTCCGTCTTTTTCTCACTCCTTTTCCCAACACGCTTATTTTAAGATTACTTTCGAATGCTGAATACCACTGTCCGGTTTATCCCAGCCGCTATCATTCTCCAAACGGTGCAAGGCTCAAAAGAAACAAGGGTACGACGCAATACAGCCTCCTCTGTACATTCGTACAGAGCAAGACGTTTGCCAATGGGCATGGAAAAATATTAGCTGCAGGGAACAAAGAAGTGATCACGAGGGTCAAAATCCCCCCCGACTAGAATCGATACGGGGAGAAAAACAGCAAGGCACTGGTCAATCTCGACAAGTGACGTCACGATTGCTATCCAGACAGAACACGAAACAAGCAGACTTGTGAGGGATGAAACCGTCGCCTTCTCGTTTTGGCGCCAATGTCCGCCATTCACTTGGCACTCCCCCACTCTCTCGTCCTGCGCAGGCGAATTTGACTCCTAGAGATGGGTTTTTACAGCGCTGCAATTACAGCGCCTTAATGGCCGTCCGCCTTTCGTCAGCCTTGTCACCGGTTTAAAAGCTCCAATAGGAGCCGGCTTTCTCCATCAAAGCCTGCATCCAATAGGAACTGCAGCACTCCCAGGACTGTTGGTCTAGTGGTATGATTCTCGCTTAGGGTCTACCCTGAGTTGCATGCGAGAGGTCCCGTGTTCGATCCACGGACAGTCCCCAACTTTTTGCTTTTTATTACGTTACCAAGTTGGACAATGTTAGAACTAGAACCGTTGTATTGGCCACACCGATGTCTTTTCTCTAAAGTTACGACGGTATATTAGATCCGAGAGTATGTTATTATTGTTTATATTTACTTCTCGGGGTTTTATCTCCTAGGCCTCCGCTCTTATTTAAACGTAGAAGATACAGTAGATCAAAAAGCTGTAGAAAACAGAGAATACCAAACAACGTAGTTATCTCGGGCAACCCTTTCTTATATTTGGTTGTCTCGCTGGTGGGTCACCGTCGCCTATAATCACGCTCTTCCGTATAAATAAAAAGTCTCGAGACGTAAACTCACTTCTAATAAATTATAGGAGCTCCCGACGTCGTAGAAACTTATCGCGACGCCCTCACAAGACGTCTAAAAAAAGACAAAAAAGTTGGGGACTGTCCGTGGATCGAACACGGGACCTCTCGCAAGTTTACACTCAGGGTAGACCCTAAGCGAGAATCATACCACTAGACCAACAGTCCTTGTACGTTTCTAGTCGTTGGCTAACAACTTGGTTTTAGCATATATGTAGTCTGCGCAATTTTAGCGCAAAATTGACATCCTTGACGACATCTTAAGACGTTGTCAAGAAGCCTAAAGGACATGTTCTTGGTCAGATATTGCTTTATTATTTAAATCATACATGTTAGCCTATCTGTCCTTGTAGACTTCTGATTGAGAGGAGACGTAGTTTAACGTTTTTGGGAGTCGTTGCAATCTTTGCTTTACTCAGGACGTCAGATCTTTCACGCAGTCAGATATTTACAGCAACGTCTTTTATTTAAAGCATCGGTTTGGCGATTTCCACTTGAATGAGTATCTGTTGGTCGTGTTTGTTTTGTTTGGTTATTCTTATTTTGTTTTTCAAACAAATAAATAAAAATGCGCGAGAAATCTGTTTAGCATATTAAATGTACAAAATAAAATAATTAACTTCTTTCAAAATATCACTTGCATAGCCAAATGATACAACTTGACACTTTAACATAGGTGCCAGCGCACTATTGTAGGTCGTTCGTACACTCTCACTTGTTTGCTGGCATTGTCTAACTAATCTAATTTATTCTATTACTATTCAAGGTGTATGAAGGTTGACCCTACAGAATGCTGATACCCAGGCGATCAGTAAACTTGTTGTTGAACATGCCCGTCGAGTTGAGCTGGCGGTAGACTGTATGCCACGCCTCGAAATCGGGATACCACGACCGCACATCGTCGTCCGTCACAAGGTCAATGTCGAGGCCCCAATGAAGACGCGGGGAGTCGATGCTGTCAGTGCACATCCGCTCTTTAATGTCCTGCGCGAGCTTGGCTCCTGTCTCGACCCCGACCAGCATGTCCAGCTCAATGGCACACGTCATGCGACCGGCCTGCGGCGCCAGGAACGCGTCGGACGCACCGATGAAGCGGATGCCCAGAGGGCCGGTCATGTAGTACTCATGGCGCTTGGCCTCGTCGCGGAACACGTCCAGCAGCTTATCAATGACGGGAACACACTGCTTGGCGTCACAGTGCAGCTCAATCGCCATCGCCTTGATGCTGTTGGCGGGCCCGAGGTTGAACACGCGGAAACTCTTGTCCACATACGGGCCGCTCTCGACAAGTGTTGCAATGGCGCGGTTGATGGCAATGGGGCTGATGGCAGGGAACCGCTTGAGTACGCCAAGGAGGTGTGGGATCGAGTGGATGCCAAACTTTTCCAGGAGCGTGCTGAGCCAGTCTTTGCGGGCACCCGAGGGCTGCGCCTCCGCCGTCACCCGGTTCCTCTCGACACGTACGCACGAGTTGTGTGACCACCACATGTACGGGTTGAGCACGAGCTCGAAATGATGGGCGCCGGCGACCGCCGGCGCGACCGGCGTCCAGAGCTCGGGAAGAAGCTCTTTTCGCACCTCGTCCCATCTCGTGGCCGACCGCAGCTCGTGCACATGGAAGGCTTCCGTCACGTCAATCACGTAGCTGTAAATCACCCCGACGCAGCCCATGGAGACAAGGGCGGTGCGGAACCAGTCATTATCCTGTCTGAGCACTACAGGAAGCCCGTCGATGGTGCGGGGGAAGCCAGCAGGGTCGCTCAGCGGCCCTTTGCCAACATGGGAACTGCATGGCTCGATTTGGTAGACGGTGCCGTCGGCGACGACCAGTACAATCGCACGGACGAGGCTGGACATGGGCCCGAACCCGATGCCAGACCCATGTGTCCCGGTCGACATGACGCCGGCCACAGTCTGGCCGTCGAAAGCACCCATGTTGGGGAGGGCCAGGCCGCGGTTGTCCAGCTCTTCGTTGAGTTCTCGGATCGTGACGCCTGCTTGGACGCGCGCAAGATTGCGACTGCGGTTGCTGGCCGTTATCGGTGCATCGCCGGCGGGCTCTGGCACACCCTTTCCGCCCTTGTTCGCCTTGACCTGGGCAGGCTTGGTGGTGCCGACGATGCCTTCCTCGCCATTGTCCACCATCGCCACCCGCTTCAGGAGGGTCATGTCGACGAGCATAGCGTCGGTCGAGTAGGTAATGTCGGAAAACGAGTGGCCAGAGCCGACGGCACGCACACGCTGCTGAAGGCTGTGGGCGTCGGCGAGAACGGCAACAAGCTGTTGGAGAGACTCGGGCTTCACAATCACCAGCGGCCGGTTGGCCTGCTCGCCGACGCAGTTCACCCACGTCGGATTGTCGGCAGCCTGGTCGTTGCCGGCGATCTTGTGGCCGTTCTTGGCCTCGGAGCTGCCAATAAGATGCCCGTGAGAGGCAGCCAAAGACAGATGCACCGCCTGTCGAGCTTGCACGTAGCGCTGCTTGGCATCCCGACCCCGTCGCCGGTGCTCGACGCCGGGGTCCCGCACCACATTCCACACGCCGTCGTGTGCGTTTTCCGGGTTTTGGCAAAAGACCTTGTCCAACTGCTTCAATGTCTCTTCGTTGAAGGGCTTTCCGCGGGCGTGGCGGAGTTGTCGCTCAACCGAGTGCTGGTTTCCCATGTCTGGGCCTGATGCACTGGATCTCCTAGGATGGACGGATATCGATAGAGATGTTGGATATTAGGTGGCTGTCTTATAGGTAGGGCGATTATGGTCCAAGGACAGCGTCTGGAACTGGGTCGAGAGGAAGACGTATCAGTGTCAGAGCGGGTGGAAAGTGTAGACGATGTTGACCTTAAAGACAAGCATCACCGGTCAACCGTGCATCATGAAGCAATCACGTACGGCGGGAAGCCGCGTTCCATCCTGACCCTCGGCGTCCTTGCCATACTTTTCCTGTATGCTGTCATTAAGGAAGCTGCGAAGGGTCGCCACGATACCGGTTAGGAAGCCGCGTCCCTGTGGTGTCCCCATTGGAATTCTTCAGTAGGAGTGCGGGTCCTATAGACATTATGACCTAGAAATGAGGCCTGAAGTGCCCATCGTTCTTCCCCTCACCGAGCGTTTGCCCTCACAATTCTGGGCTTCTGCAGGTGGGGCCAAACAAAAGTATGGAAACGGACCATTGTATTCTGCACCTTCCCAAACGAAATTTATCCCTCCCAAACAGATTTGGTGGCTTCCTTCCCTCTTGACGAGCTTCAGCCGTCAACTGGCACTTTTTGTGCTGTGGATTGCTGGCGTTCTCTTCCTCACCAGTCGCCCTCTTTTAACCATTCAAAGTCAACACTGCCAGCCAGCATAGCGAACCATCAGCTCTTAACCGAATACAAAAGCCATGTTCGATACGAGCTCGCCATCGTACAACACGCCAGCTTCAGAGCTTGCTCTGGGTGAAGACTGCAAACGGAGAACGACTTTCCTCAGGTCCATTGGTGCCGGAATAGCGCTGGTGCTCCCCCCAGCTTGAATGGACAGCATCATTGATCATTGATGGCGTGACTGGAGCGAGGAAGCGTGGACCCGAAGCGAGGTTTACAAGTGCGAAAGTGAGCATCACGGCAACCGAACTTCGGTGGAAGGTAGTGTGGGTGTCCGTTCTGGAAGACTTTGGCGGAGAGGCATATGGCGACCTTCCGGAGCAAAGATACTTTAAACACAGAACCCTGACACTAATGTAGCTGCGGATAGATAGTGATTTGTTGCCAAGGACAAACAACAAAAAGAAAGCAATAAATAAGCGCGCTCTGTTCAAGTACACACGCCATATGTACGAAGTGGCAGCAAAGAGACGACCCACCGAAAGCACCTCCTGAGACTGATGTGAGGATCCAAACCGGTCAGCAAGAACCTCAAAAACGATTTCAGTGGAATGAACGACGTACGCAGGGCGCGAAGAAACACGGACTCCTCTACACAGCTGAAAACACCGGGCGAGTGGAAGTAATTTTGCAAAATGGACCTGGGAGATTTACAGTCGTTGAACAACAAAACTGTGGAGTTGTGGAGTTGTGAATTCGCCGTGTCTGATTTGTCCGTCACGGACGTGCAGTTGCGAGCCAACGCAATTGCGTGGAAGCTCTGTTGGATCTGACCATTCAGGCGTCGCCCTCGACGGCTGCATAAAGCAAGGCTGTGCGCGATACTTCGGCGCTTCACATGCCTTTGCTCTAAATAAGTGCTCAGGAAGGTCCCCGACCCCTTGAGCGCAAATTTTGCTTTGAGGAATGGGTTGACGAGTTCGCCCTCGGGTTGGTTTTGTCCTTTCACAAAGTGCCTGAAAGAGGACATTGCACATACTCATTGTTGGCCAGACCAAGTGGCACATGCTCTAATGCGGATTTCTCTGGTGTGAACTAAGCAAGGTGACCTCACCAGGCCACCTTTTCACCGACGCAGCTGCGTTGGGACGCAAGTGAGGTGAAGATGACACGGAAATATCACCAATTACAATCATATCGACAACGAAGCAAGCGTCAAATGAGGACTCCAGACAATGGAAAACCGGACTAAAATGGACCAAAGACGCCCAGAGCCCAGAATAGCACAAAGCTGAGAAGACAACAAGGAAGTCATAGTTCAACAGGGACGAGAATAACGCAAAGGCCGCAAACATGATAGTTCTCCATGTCGAGGCAGGCCTCGCGAGAAGTGTTGAAAAGGATTGGTCCCTGTCCCTTCCTCGGCGCCATGGCTTCTCGATTTTCTCCAGATCTTGTCATTAACCCGGACTAATTTATTTGCTGGCTACACTTTATTATTTTTCTATTTTCCATCGGATCATTACACTGGTTGACCTTGTGGATCACGCATAATCGTTGTGCACCGTCATGGGAGCGCAGTCCAAGATGGCCCCGCATCGGTCAACGGCGCATGACAATATGAAGAAGACACAACAGGTCTCTGGCACAAAGAAAACCGATTTGGTGGTTCTTCCATCGAAGCCTGCAGGAAAGCGGGAAGGCTTTGCCACGCACTTGCATGCGTCACCTCTAGGCGGATCGGAACCGTATAAAAGAGCCCCGTTCGTACCAGTCGAAAAGACGGGTGCAGACACCTATGTATCAGGGGCCGAGAGCGAGATATCAAGATCATCGTCTCCTGTTACTGATATGGCAGCATCGTTACCCTCATCCACCAGCAGCTTTGCTGCATCGTTGCCTTTGCAAGATGGAGGCGCCGACGGAACAAAAGATGACTCCTCGAGACAGAGCGACGCCGACTCTTCAGGGAGCGAATCTGATAGTGGGTATGTATATGACAAGCCCGTGATATGTCAGAGTCCTTTGTGGTATTGTTTTATAATTTAATACTAACAGGTTGTCGACCAGATCTGGAACCGCACTCAGAGAAGTAGACCGGCGGAGAAGCGGAGACATGACACCAAGTCCGAACATATCACGATTCAGCCAAGTGCCCCAATTACTGCACTCAGGACGGCCTACTACGCTTGCCGGTCCCGAGAACGACATTGGCAGCGGTATTGAAAATGAATACAGCAGCCCCAGTACCAGCGAGAACAGCGACAGTGACCGGGATACAGATGATGACAGTTTTGACGCTGATATTTTGGCCGCTGTGGGCGGAAATATCGGCCTGGCCGTGACTTTGATTCCATATCTCCACAGACTGAGAGCAAAGTCTGTACAAGAAAAGATTGACAATTGGCAGATCGAAGTGGCGGATCCCGTCGACGGTGACGATGGCACCAATGGCAGTATCGACTCTCCCGAGTCACTTCGCGCACACCGCGGAAGCTTGCGGTCCTCACGGGCTGCAAGAAAGAGACGCCATCAGTCGGATTCTGACAACGACCAGGACGAATATGATGATGACGAGGGTGGGAATGATAGTCCTGATTTTCTGGGACTGCCCCAAGGAATAAAGGACCTGTATTTAGCTTGCCATTTCCACAAGTTTGATCCCATAAAGTACGGGATTCGACACATTTCTCCGGCATCGTCTCGGAAGGACAAGTATCGAACGTGTGCTGGCCCAGGTTTCAAGACCATCCAACGACTGAAGTAAGTACAAACTTTCGTTACTGACAGGTTGTTCCGAAATATCCTTAGTCAAGTGTGCCAGTGGCTAACTTTCTCTGTGTCACCAGGGAGCATCTAAAGCGGAGGCACAAACCAGTCCAGTGCGACCGCTGCTATCATATCTTCACCGGATCGAACAGAGCCTCCTGGCTTCAGCAGCAGCTGACTGAACACCGGCAACGTGAGGAGGTCTGCCAGAGGGGCGACCCATCGTTGAAAGAGGGCATCAGCGAGGCCCAATGGACTACTTTGGAACGCAAAAACCACAAGAAGAGTCAAGAAAAGCACAAGTTAGAACGTTGGTATGATATTTGGCGAGTTCTTTTCCCCGAGGCTGACGAGCCAGCAACGCCATGTGAGTTTTCAAGAGTGGGAGATCATTTGGGGAGAGATCCCAGCGGCTACAACCGAATGAGCGAACGTGCTAACAGCAAAATTGAAAGTCTACGACGCAGCGGTGCCAATGAGCAGCTTGGAACAGTCGAATGGCAGGCAAAAATTCGTTGATATGTTTCAAACAATTCTGTCCGCCAAGGTGCGACAAGGCGATGTGCTCTTCGACAGCACTTGTAGCGCGGAAGAAATGCAAGATCGGCTTAAGAACGCTGTGAGCTTGACGTTCCAAGCGTACGTTGGTTTGCATGGGTTCCCCAACTGGTTTGCATGGGTTCCCCAACTCGGCCGATGTATCTTCGATTACAGGAACAACAACCCTCCAGACATCAGTCTCCGAAGACGCTCCAGCTACACAGCAGCCTCGATTAGGAAATGGTGGCTACCAGTACACGATGGCGCCGCCGCCAGGACAGGAAATCGGCAATCTGGGGAGTTTGGCAGGACCGTCCTCATCTTATTTTGTGCCAAATTACGACCCGTCTCTGCAGCACTCACCGTCGGATCTGTCTGGGAATCCTTACATTGAGCAAACAGGTGACGCAACAGTAGCCGCAGACACGGAAAATGGTGATCCCAACGTGCGTGGCGTACCAACCACAGCGGCTTCTCTCATACAGAGTCTTCCGTATGTGTTAGCACAGTCTAGTCCCGACCCAGCATCGCCAGGACAGGAGCTGGCGGCAGCACTGCACCCACAGCACTCGCCCTTCGTCTACCAGATGGCCGAGACAAACCCATATACAGCTCAAGTTGCAGAAGCATCCAACGTGCAGCGACAGACACCCGTAAAGCCGATGGGGCCGCCGTCTCAAACCTCCTCACGCAAATCACGACAGGGAGCGTCGAAGAAGAATGGATCACAGTCTGAGAAACGTGCACTGCCGCCCCTCCAGCCGGCTCCGCACCGTGGGTCTCAGCATGTTGACCCGGCGCCGAGCTTGCCTTCAGTGAATCTGGCGCCGAGTTCTCTCCACCCACAGCTGCCGCAGGGTGCACACGGGGCGGCATATTCACCAAATGTCCCGCAACAAGCGCACAGAGGTCAAGGGGGCTACTACGGACAGCACGGACACTACGGCCATTATGGACACACCGCCGGACCACCCATGTCCGGGTCGGCCGGGGGGGCGCACATAGCAAACACTCGTTACACAGAGTCCGGCCATAGCCAGGCTTCGGAGTACTACGACAGAGTGCCGTGGGTGGCGGGGGCCGTGCGACAGGGACCTGCAGGAGTATCGCTGCCGCCGATGGAGACGCAGCCGTATGATGCCATGCCGTCGACGAGGTCGCAGGCGAACGGTGCTGGTTATTACAACCCCCAACATGGATACGGGGGTCCGCACCGCGAAGATTACCGTTCTCACCAATAAGGGGACGACATGTTGATGTTTTTGGGGCTCTGCCTGATTTTGATTTAATTTTGATTTCGCTTTATGGTGCTGGTTTTGGCGTTGGGTTGAACTGTTTGTTTACATAGATACGAAGTACTCACCTGCTTGTGATTACGAATCCAGTGCTTCACTTTGAAAAAGAGTAACTGAACATTAAGACGAGGTTAGTTTATTGCCCAGCTCTCTAACTCCTTGTCCAGATAATACACCAGCGACAAGCTAACCATTGGTAAAAACCTGGGAAATAGACGTGGGCAGTGAGACTTACAGCACCGCTTCTCGGCGGGTGAAAGGATACGGGCTGTATTTGATGTCTGTAGATGACTCGAACACAGCCACACGATTCGAATAGAAAGTCTTTAGATCCGGACACGAGATTTGTTGTTCACCTTCGTCGTATGTGCGCCTCAATCTGGAGCCTAAAGTCACTTGTCATTTTACGCGGGGAGGATTCATTGCCAGACAGCCCACTATTTGCTTCTAAATTTAATCCTTTACAGGCTTACCAGGCGCTGGACAGGCATTTCCACCCTGCTAATGCTCTGGCTCGTATTAGTTTGTGGATTGCGCACCGAAGTGTCAACCAGTTTGGGGAAGGAACTGTTGTTGGAACGAGCGCCCCACTATTTTGTCTCTTGTTCGCTCTTACCTCCCTTCCAGGCTCTTTCCCCATTGGTCGCCATCAGCCCCGAGGCAGGCATGCCAACGCCAAAAGACTCGGACAAGTAATGAGGCGCTGAAGAAGGAACATGGCGTCGTTGAGGTTGATTGCTCCTGCCAATACGACGCTGTGCGGCGACGCTGCGATAATCTGCAACACGAGAAGGAAGGAGCAGGGCGACGCACGCAATGCGGCTTGCTTTCCTTGTTTCTTCTTGCCTTTTTTTTTTTTTTTTTTTTTGTCGCCATTTCATTCTGCCTTGTTCTTTCCCGGTTTGTGAAGCTCATCAAAAGCAACCTGCGCTCCTGCCATCCGGCTCCTCGATATGCGCCGCGCTTTCCTGTCGCTCCAAATCCTCGACCGCGCTACACCTCGAGGGGAAGGGGACCGACGTGACCAGGTGGGCATCGCGACTGCCCACGTCTGAATCAACAAATTTGACAAATACGAGAAACTCCGGGGCGACAGAGAGACACAACGAACAAGCGCACGGAATAGTGCAGGCGACTGGCGACTGGCGGCAGGCGGCACAGCAGGCACGAACACGAATGCACACAGCCCTGCTCGTGTCTCCCGAACGAAGCCCTGTCCTTGCATCGAGGGCGTGCCGACTGTGAGCTGTTTCTCGTTTGGCTCTTTTTGCTTCTTTGGCGCGTTTGGCCGCCCCTATCGTCATCGCGTCTTGGCGGCCATCCCATTCCGGTCTCATTACGTTTTTGCTTTTTCTGTTGTGACTATTACGCATCTCTTTATTGCTTCTTTCTCTTTTCTTCCAAACGAACCATGTTCTCCCGCTTCCACCATCGGCGAGGGACGTCGAACTCAACGCCGACATCCCCTATACCACCCGGCACCGATCAATTGGCAGCATGGGAGCCGCCTGCCCGGCAGTACAAGCAGCAACCGCAGCACTCCGCCGCACAGCGGCCGCTATCGACGGGCAGTGTGGGCGATATAACAGTCGCGGCGGCAGCTTCGGCCGTAGGCGACACGGCAGGGGCAACTGCTTCGACGAGAACAACAGCAGCGCCCTCCGCGTCCAACATGCCTCCGTCTCTCCCACCGATCACCCGTGTCGCGTCTTCCATGACGACCTCGTCCAACACCGACTACAACTTCCTCAGCGACCCGGCCGCGAAACCGAATCTCCCCCCTGCCGGCCCATCTTACTCTGCGCCGTCGACCTCGCTCGGCCACCGACGAACTCCTTACCAAGCGACACAGCCTAACGTGCACTCGACGCCGCGCATCTACTCTCCACCTCAGATCAACGAACCCTCTCCCGAGCCCCAGCCAGCGACAACGAGCGAGTCCGGCTTTATCGGCGGTGTTGCTCTGGCGAATCTGCGGCGGCACGGTGCACAAGATCTGTCGACGGCTGCGGCAACAGCAGCAACAGTGAATGCGTCGAAGCGGCCGTCCTCCTCTCTGTCCAACGTGGCAGCGTCGCCAACATCCACAGCCATGTCCTCGCCCGCAGTGTACGGCACGCCCGAGCGACGCATGTCCCGCTCCAAACCGCCTCCTCCGCCGATCAACACGAACCTCGCATCGCGGCAATATCTATCAGCACAAGGCGCCAACAGCGGCAAGGATCCTCGTTCGGGCAGCAAGTCAGCAACGTCCTTTGTCACGCCAACAGATCTCAAGTCGTCCGCTGCCGCGGCTGCGGCGGCGGCCGCGACAGCCGCAAATATCGCCAACGAAGCGTACAACCAAAGCTCTCGGAGTTCCCACGGTGCAACAAGCAGCAGCGCGGCGAGTGCGGCCGCTGCTGCGAATGCTCGGACAAAGAAAAGCCTGCCCTTTCTGCGGAAAAACCCCGTGTCTACTTTACTTGGCCGCCGCAAGACCGGGGCAGGTGGTTCCGATGTCACCGGCATGTCGAATGCCAACGCCGACGGGCCGGTTTATGTGCCCATCCGTGGCACCCGCGTTCACGACTTTAGTGCGCCCGGACCACGCCGTGCTGTTCCACCGGATGCGCCTGCGGTCACCACATCGGCAGCGGCCGCAGCGGCTATGGCTGCCATTGCCAATGTCGGTGGCAGCCCCCGACCTAATTCAGCGACCAGTCCTTCTTCGAAACAGGCGCCCGTTCCTTCGCAGATCCCCAACAACTTCCCTTCCTCTTCGAATGCAGGCTCCGCCGGCGTCGATACTGCACCGCCGCAGCTGAGGTCCACAGACACAAGCTCCGCACGGCTGTCTCACTCGACACCGCAGCCGACGTCATCTTCTTCTTCCTACCCGTCCAGCCGAAACTCGTCGGTTACACCAGACGCAACGCAAAACTCTGTGGCCCCATTACCAAAATCAGCAGAGACACAGATACACGCACAGGCACTAGCACAGGCACAGATACAACCACATGGACAGCCACAAGGACAGCCACTGGGACAACCGCAGGAACAACCACAGCCGATGGCGGAGCAGCGAGGCGGCCCCATCCGCATGTCCTCGCAGAACACCCTGCAAACCCTCCAGGAAAACCGCACGCTTTCATTTGGCGAGAAGCCCCTGCCAGAGCGACCTTCCACTAGCGACGGTCCTTCCTCGTCCTCTGTGCGAACCGCGTCGACCTCTGCGCGATCGCGTGTTGTCTCGGCCGATGTCGCGTCCCTCTTGAAATCGTCGCCCTCCACAGGCACCACACGGTCGCACAATGTGTCCTTATCCGACGATCTGTCGCCCAACACCAACACCACCGACAACGCAGACACAAACGATACCACTAGCGGGCTGCCATCGACCTCGGCCACCACGCCCGCGTCGGTGGCCTCGGTGGCTGCGTCTGCGCTGCCGAAGCATATGAAGAGCACCTCCTCCCGCTTTAGTTTTATGATTGGCTCAGCCAGCGAGGAGAAAATGCTTGAGGAGCGCCACCGGCAGAAGCAAGCCGAGAAAAAGGCCACAGGCGGCGGCGACGGCGACGCTTCCGATGACGATGGCATGGGCACGCGCGACTCGCGCTTTGACGATTTGGACGACGACGGCTACGACTACGACGCCATGATGGATGATGACGGTCTCGAGGAGCGCATACCGGGCGTCAACGCCGACGCCGACGAATACGAAGAAGACGATGCCCATCTGTTCCGCTCGGAGGACGATTACGAAGAGGAGATTCCCCACAGCGGAATGGACGAAGAGGACGTTTCTGGGACGGGCCTCGGCGCGCTGAGTCTGGAAGACGAACCCACGTTGCACATCGAGGCCGAAGACGACGATCCAGAAGGCGTGGACCCGGACAACGACCAAGAGAATTTCGCTGGCTTCGTCTTCCAGCGCTCCAATCCCGCCTCGTCTTTGGTGAGCCCGACCAGTGCTGGTGTTACTGCCACGCCGCGTGATGCAGCCGGTCGTGTGATTGGCTTTGCCCTAACGATAGATGCGGCACCCGACACCTATCCTCCCTCGGCCTCGTCGTTCTCGTCTCTCGATCCCCACGGCGTTGCCGATACCGTTGTTCCAAACACTGGAGCGAACGCGGAAACAAATACCGCCAACAAACCGGAAGTTCGACACTCTTTGCTCTCGAATGATGTACTACATACGCGTTACGAGGAGCAAGAGTACGATGAGTTTAATGGAGACGACTACGGAGGTGATGACTCCCACGAGAACATGGACCAGTACGAAAACGAGGTCGACAATGTCGAACCTACGGTCACCTTGCAGCCCCAGCCAACGACCGTCAACTACAATACCGTAGCACAGTCCAACCCTGCCCCGAACTCGACCTCCTATGGCGACGACCTCTACTACGACCAGGGCCTCGCCGACGAGCTCAGCTTTGGCCAGACAGAATCGTCGGGTGCCGCGTTTGACGAGTCCATCTTTGATCTCGACGACACGGACGAATACGGTCGTCCGATCCCCGGTGCCTTTGCCGCGGCCCAAGCGGCCCAACGCGCCGCCATGGCTGCTGCTATCGAAGCCGCCTCGTCTGGTCCAGCCTCGGGCTCCGCGCGACACGAATCCGATGTCCCATCGTCCGAGTTGTCTGACAAGTCGCCAGACGCCGACTCGACCGCCCATACATCGATGAGTGTGGCCGGCATGGCACACGGCAGGAATGACAGACATGAGCCGGCGGCCCTGACGCAGTCGGCGCAGACTACGGACTCCCCGTCTGTTCCCCTGCTCTCCTCTCAGTTTGCACCGGTCCGCAAGAGCGAAGACTCGTTGACAGCCTTGCGCCGGCAGCTACCACCTATCATGACCGATGCCGAGCGTGTTGACGCATACCAGGCAGCTCTGGCCGCCGCTGCCTATAAGGCTGCCGCCTCGGGCAAGTTCCGTCGTGACTCGTCGTCGACCCGCTTCTCCCCGGAGCCGACCAGCTCGCCCCCGGCGTTTGACATGGACGACATTCGAGGTACTGGCCTGGGTCTACAAGGACAGACCCTAGATGCGGACGACGGCGTCGTTGAGGTCTCGTCACCCGTTGCCACTGCTGCACAAGTGCTGGGATCGGATGGAGGCCTTGCGGGTCTGCCGGGCTCGGGCTCCGCCTCCCACCTGGCGTACGCTTTCACCAGTGAGCGCGACATGGACTATCAGTATGACTTTGATGACGACTCTGGCGCATACACGCAGGATATGGATGACTATGATCTCGATGACGACGCTATTATCGCCGAAGCGAACGCCGAGGTTCTGGCCAACGACATGGATGGATTCTACGGCCAGGAGTTCAATTTTTACTCGGCCCCGCTCCCGCAGTCGTCACGCAACAGCAACAGCCACGGTAGTAGCAGCAACAACAACAATAACAAGAATGCCGACAAGGACCGGATCCAGTATGCGAATGGCGGCTATTTTATTCCCGATGGCATCGGCCGTAGCACGTCCGGCCGCGTTGTGTCCCGCGAGCCCAACCTCACGCCCATCACAGAGCGCTCCGAGTACTCTAACCGTAACAGCGTTATGTCTCTGGCGGTGCCGCCGTACGGAAGCAGCAGCGAACTCCGTTCGCCTGGGCTGGCGCAGCTTGCCCTGCTGGCCGAGGGTGACAACAGCGACCTCAGCCTGTCGGCACTGCTGCGCCTGCGGAGCCGGACCTTTGGCGGCAGCAGTGTCAGCTCGAGCCGCGAGGGCAGCCCCATGCTCATGCAGAGCAAGGATAAGGACCTCCGCGAACGCGGCGACCGCGACAATGCCTCGTCGCCCTTTCCTGGACCGACGGCGTCGCAGCTTCAGTTGGTCTCCAAACAGTACCCCCTGCCGGCGCAGTACCACCACCGCATGGCCTCGGGTGGCGGCAGTGGAAGTGGCAGTGGCAGTGGCGGTGGCGGCGGCGGCATCACCTATTCGCCTCGCGGTGCGGCGGGCAGCGACCTTAACTCGGATAACGGCAGTGAGTGCGGCAGCCCGACGCTCACGAGCCTGCACCCCGGGACCAGTGGTGGCGGAGGTGGTAGTGGTTATGGTGGTAACAACATGTTGCCGCTGCCGACATCGCCGATCCCTCCGGCGAGCAGTTTCCCTCCGGTGATGGAGGAGGACGACGAGATGCTCGAGACGACCGAGGCCATGCCCGAGACTGCCGAGGTCGGTGGGGCGGACGCAGAGGCGCACGCGGTGGCGGACACAGCGGTGGCGGACGCAGCGGTGGTGGGCCAGTCGGATGTGGGGGGCGGCCAAAGTGCCATCAGCTCGGCTTCAGGCTCAATGCTATGGATGCACAACCCGTTGCAGCGCAGCGGCAGTACCCGTACCAATACGAACACAGGCTACGGCTACGGATATGGCACCAGCGAGAACAACACCGTCCTGCCCGAGGACCAGCGCCAGCAGCTGCGCCTCAAACAAATGCACGACTCGGAGGTCTTGGACCTGGAGCAGCAGCTGCAGGTCAAGGCGCGCGAGACGGAGCAGATGCAGAAGCAGCTGGAGTGGTTGAGGACGCAGCAACATCTGCTTCAACAACAGCAGCTGCAGCAACAGCAACAGCCACAGCCACAGCCGCTGCCACAACAACGGCAACAGCCGACAGCGGACGCATCGCCCATCTCCCCCGCCCGTGGTCCGCCACCGCCCATCCCTCCCATGTCGTCGCGCCGTCCGGGCAGAGGCCACGGCCACCGCCATAAGGGGTCCTCGGACAGCATATCGTACGTCAAGGAAGAAGAGGCCGAGAGCGGCGAGAGCCGGTGGGTGATGGAGCGGCGGCGGCTGGGCGAGACGGGCGAGGTCGAGCTGCTGGAGCGCGAAGTGGTCAAGAGGATATGAGCCTGGCCTTGGTGTCGGCCTTCTCTCTCTGTTCTTTTTTTTGATACCTTTTGGGTTTTCTTTGTTTTACGATACTGGAGGAGTCAGCGAGCGTTTTTCATTACTCTTCCTTTGGTTGACTTACCGCTTTCTTCCACTTTCCACTTGCTCGGCATTCTAGGCGTTAGGGATGGGTTTCTCTCCTTTGGACAGGACGGCGTCCATTTTACGGTGTACAAAAGTTTTTGTCCATATCCTTTACCAAGCGGAATCAAAATAGAGATGGTAGATATGGGGTGGGATGGAAAATGGTGGGGAGTTTGTGGGACGATGGATTCCACGAGCTGCAGACTTTCGCGCCAGGATGCATTTTTATTTTTCTTTGATACCACTTGGCCGCAAGACTGCGGTCGATAATATTTTGGAACGGTATATTTTATTGAATTGGGTAGGGGCCGCACACAAGCACATTTTTTTCTTATTCAACTGCTTTCCCTTCCTATTCTTCTTTTGTGTTCTTTTCCATTTTTCATGTCTAGCCATTTTCTCTTGACCAGCAACTGGCCTTCTCATGTAACCAATGGCAAAAGGGGCACGTTCTACAGCCAGCAGTAGGCGTTTGAGTTGCCCGTTTGAAATTGAATGCATGCGAGGTCCAAACGTTATTTCCTGTCTACGCAGTATGTCACAAGTCGAGTTGATGATGCCAAGTTGACGCCCACCCGCTTGTCATTTAACTCATTTACCGACAGACGTTTACATAACGTTCTTGCGTCCTTTCTCCCTTTAACCGCAACCCGAAGAGAGGAAATAAGATGCGAGAATTTCAGGAAAAGCTTCGGACACGGACCGCCAATATGCAATATCGAGCAACTGCATTACCGAGAAATCACAAAACTTACGATTCTACCGCCCAGAGGCTGTTCCCCCGCAACCATACGCTCGTCCGTTTCTGGTGCTACCGAAATTTGCTGTTCAGGGCATCCAATCTTTATGAAGAGACTTTAAAAGAATGGCCCCCCTTTCGACATCTCACACCATGTTGGCAATCACTTCGACCTGTGCCAAACCCACCTGCTTGTCGGGATAACCGCCAACATGCTTTCGTCTCTACTCATTGTCCTCGGCGCAGCAGCCGCTACGACTTGGGCGCACACCTGCCCCGTCGCCGACACGTCCATTGTGGCGCACAGTGGAACGCCCGTCGGCCAGATAGAAGCTCACAATGGGTTTGATATGTACATCTCCAAGCCTCAAGGCAACGCCACCAAGGCTGTGCTGTACCTGACGGACGTCTTTGGCATCCAACTGGCAGAGAACAAACTGCAGTCCCCCCCCCCCCCCCCTAGCTCCGTGCGCGACCAAGTCCATTCACCCGCACACTCACTGACCGCCGACAGCCTCGCCGATTCGTTTGCCCGTGCCGGCTTCTTGACGGTGGCCCCCGACTTGTTCAACGGCAAACCTGCTCCGGGTGACATCAATGTGCCCGGGTTCAACACCACGGCCTTCCTCAACGACCACGGCCCTGCACAGACCGATCCCATTGTCGCCGCCGGCATCGCATACATCCGCAGCCTGGGCATCACACGCGTTGGCGCCACGGGCTATTGCTTTGGCGGACGCTACGCCTTCCGTGCGGGCGGCAATCTGACGACGACGTCGATTCGGCCGGGGCAAGGCGCACGCGCCGTCTTTGCCGCACACCCGAGCATGCTCGGCGACGAAGAGATTGCGGCCATCCAGGGCCCGGCCAGCGTCGCGGCGGCCGAGACGGACGCGTTGATGCCGGCGGCGCGGCGCACCGAGATTACGGCGCTGCTGCAAAACTCGGGCCAGGAGTACGGCTTTGCAGTGTACGGCGGCACGAGCCACGGGTTCGGTGTGCGGGTGAACGTGACGGATCCGCGGCAAAAGTTTGCCAAGGAGGAGGCGTTCTTGCAGGCGGCGCGGTGGTTGTCCGTGTGGCTGTAGATCGGGCGAGGGCACAGACGAGCAAAGCAGATGCCCGGCAGCTCGAGTTGAAGAAGTCACATTCTGAATTCCCGTATACTGTGAATGTGAAATATCAGTAGAGTAACCATACGGCATGGAGCCGTGCGGCATTACTGTGAGACGGAAAATGCCCTCTGTGCCGCCCACAGCCACGCCACCCTTACCCAGCCTCGACCACAGACCGATTTACCCAGAACCGAGCAGGGGCTAATTGTCGATTATACCATTATACCGGCGGCTCCATGTTGCGCTTCGGTACCGAAATTCAATTCAATAGCACTCCATCCCCAAAGCATAAACGTCGAAATTGATTGACAAAGGAGATCCGCTACAGATGAGTCTGTGCGGGATTGTACGTACATCTAGCGGACAGCTATCGCCCGCAAATGCACAAACTTGTGCCGCTCGTAGATAACATTTCTCCGATTTAATCTGGAGATGGGTGTGTCCGTCGGAAAGGCGTCATGGCAAACTATGTCGAACTACGTCAACGATGAGGGCAGCTCGAGCTGTGCATAAACGTGACGAGGCTAGCTCAACGACCAGCACCGTGGCCGTTCTGCAGACGTGTCTGTGCGGCGCAGCGGACCTCGCGTCTCGAAATATGCCCTGGCTTGTTCCGGAGTCGTAGTCCGTTGGGGAGCTGGTGTGTCCGCGACAATATAGACGCCCACTTATGATGTAGTTGACCAGTCGCCGATCCATGCGGTCTGTTGCATGTGATGATCTGCCCTTTGCATGGTGTCGAATATTGGTTGGCACGGCATGAATCGGGGGTTGCCGAAAGTCACGCTGGCGACGTTGCTGAAGCTGAGCTGTCGAGTGGCCAGTGGTCGACACCAACAAATATAAATAGGACGACGGATGGCCATCGTGACCGTTGAAGGCAAACATCTCGACACCATCACCCAAGACAGAAACAGAAACAGACAACGTTCGGCTCCCATACAACAACCACCTCCCAAACATAACATCATCACATCCTTCACATCCACAATGGCCGCTCCCATCCCCGTCGCCAGCCTCGGCCGTGATGCCAAGGTCTCCGAGGCCGTCCGCGAGCGTCTCCTGCCAGACTACGATGGTGGGTAGACTGCCTATACGTTCTTGTCGTTTGCTGGCTTCCTGCTAACGTCCCAGTCGTCCACACCTGCCTCGACCTGGCCGCCGCCGAGGTCGAGCTGCCCGCCCTCTTTGGCGGCAACCTGCAGACGGCCAACGCCGCCGGCCTGGGCAGCAACGCCACCAAGCCCGCCGACCAGCGCGCCGTGCCCCAGCTCGTCCTCTTTGGCGGCGACATTCCCGACGACGAGGTCAGCCGCATCACGGCCGCCATCCGCGTGCAGGCGCCGGCCGTGCGGTCCGTCAAGGTGTCGAAGCTGGACGTGCTCAAGGCGGGCGGCCTGGGACCCAACCCGGACGTGATTGCCAAGGTGTACCGGAAGAAGATTGCCAAGGACGAGTAGGGTGTCGACGGGGGGGTGTCTACCGGGGGAGTGTCTACCGGGGGGGCGTCGGATGGATTGGAAGAGGTGACTGCAAGGCGTGCATCCTCAACGTAGGTCGAGTTCCAACCTTTTATTTGTCAGTAGACAATACATTTTCTCGCTCAAAATGGAAAACTCGTCGTTCCTTGTGTCGCTTCTAAGCGTTTTTGCCAGACAACTAAAGAATTGGAAGGAAAGGAGATGGCGGCTCGTGGTATCACGTAAATTTGGTCGCGATCTTAATCTTTGCTTTCCTGCACTGAAGATGAATCGGACAGCGACCTTTCCAACACAACAGAAATACTTGCAATCGATGCCCTCGACTTTCCTGGCCAATGTAGACGCACCTTTGGACTGGCGAACGCATCCGGCCACCTGATTCGGGACGACCCCGAGAACCTTGACTGGTGCCACTCCATCTGGGGTTTATAGTTGGGCTTTGTGGGAATGCAGCGGCAGGAAAGTCCACAACCAGCGAACAGACAGCGAGAGCTGTGTCTGCAGCATGCTGATAGATGGCTTGGAAAAGTCGAATGCTCGCCGTTGTTTATGTTTGTCGACTTGAGAACATTGTCACAAAAACAAGGGAAGCTCGTGGAATCATGACAAAACACGTGACTGACGACGACATATCGTGTGAGGCGAACCTGGTTCTTTTTTTGACACCTTCTCTTTGGACCGCTGATCCAGGGAGGGGGACAATCTGATATGAAGTAGAGACGGAAGAGATGCGTCCTGTGTTGCCCAGTTGTGAACCAAAGACTGTATTTCATATTCCTTTGATATTCTTCTGACTTTGGGCGCTGTTCGCCCCAAACAAAACAGAAGTAAGATAAGCCCAAGGGAGGAGTGAACGGCTCGTCTAGCGCCGCTGTATATCCAGTGTTTGTGAGAGAAGGAGCGGTGAGCTAGGCAACGGTACCTATTTTGTGTGTTGAGCTGCCGCACACTACCGACTGCCTTTTGCCAGTTCAGCTCCGTCCATGCAGCGGCGGCAATGTTGTACTTCGCAGTCCGTTGCCATACAAGCATCATCGATGTCTACACGTTGACGTTTGATTATATTATGGCATCCAGTTGCAGTAGAGGCCATGACCGTTTCTGAACTCGACTCGACTCCAGTTTCCGGTCCGCAAAATGATACCGCTCCTTTGGCCACTTTGCACTTTGATCACGCTTTCTGCTCGTGTTCCGGCCACGTAGACTTTGGAAATCCACCATCATCGTCTTGTGTACACTCAGCAGGGCACATTGGTAGTAAAGGAATGTGAGAAGATTCTGATGCCCATAGAGCCTGTCAAGTAGTGACTTGGCCGGAAACCAGTCGAGACAAAAGACTGAAAACCAGCAACTCACAAAATCAACATTGGCATTATGCTTTCCACCAGTTTCCTCTCAGCATTTGCTCTCTTTTATTATCTCATTCTTCTCTACACCCTTTTCCTATCCCAGGTCAAGACTATATAAACTGCCTTCCCCGTCCTCTCATCGCTGCACTTCTCTTCCATCTGTCTTCTCTATCGCCCCCAAACCCTATCACAACTACTCCAGCCTTTCAGCAACTTAACACTCTTTCAATCCCACACGATCAATCCCATGCACTTTACAATTATTTTCATTCTAACAATCCTCATTTCATTAATCGTCAACTGCTTTCCAAGGGGCCGAGAAGCATTCTTGGCCATTGAACGGCTCGACCGCAACACGAACGCCACGTACGGCCGGCGATGCCTCCACTGAAGGCAGACGGCGTCTCCGCCTCTGCCCAACGCGTGGCGGGCCTCAGCGACCGTGAGAAGACCATTTTGCTCACGGCATGGACCTGTGTTGCACGGGTTCCAGACGTAAATGACTACACCTCACTACTTTATTTCGCATGGCCATGGGGTCACGCGTTGTGTCACATATCGTTCGCCTGCTAACCTCTTGTCCTCTTTGTCTAGTTGGATCTAGACAAGCTCTGCGCAGACTGTGACCTTTCCAATCGATCGAATGCCGGCCGAGTCTGGCTCAACCTGAAGCAAAAGCTTGGCATCGACAGCCAAGACGCCACGCCCAAGCGGTCCGGCCGCGGCGGCAGAAACCGAAAGCGGAAGCGGGCAGGCAGCCCTACCAAGGGCACCCCTGCGGCTCAGGACATGAAGGACGGCAAGCAGGACATGGGAGGCGTTGTATCGCCCCTCACTGTTGGCGACCATACTGGAGACGGCAGCATTGGCAGCGGCGATGGTTCCTCCAAGGGACGTGCTACGCGCTTGCCCGCCGGAGCTGGTCATCAGCCTGTGGCTGGGTCTGATTTTCGCATGGGCCACGGTTCTGCCTTTGCTCCTTTCAGTGTTTTGCCGTCGCCGACCAAGTTCAACAGTGTCACCGCCGCTACTGCTTCCTTCGCTGGCCGTGGCGCCATTTCTGCCGCTGGCCAACGTGGTGCTGGTGTCCCGACCGGCAGCGTCCAGCAGATGTCGATGTCGCCTTTTGGTACTCCTGGCGGCTTCCAAGCCCCTGCCCGCAACGTCCGCGCCGTCGGCCCTGTTGCCCCTAGCGGCTCGACTTCTGCTCCCCCGACCCGTCCGCTGCCGACCGCGCCGCAGCTGCCAAGATCATGGCCGCCGTCTCGCGCCTCCCAGGCTTTGGCAACTACTCGGCTGGAGCCACCCAGGCCAACTCTGCCCCTGTGACTCCAGCCAAGGCGATTGTGCTCCCTTCTGCGACGGCGGTCTTTGCTTGCCCGTCAACAGTGCCTTGCATGCCGGCCGTGCCATTTGTTCATGCGATCCCCACAGCTGGCAAGGACACGCACCGGCACAAGTTGCCCACAACGTGCCGCGTCCCAAAGACGCCTGGCACGGCCAGGGCCAACACGTTCCAATGCCCAGCTGGCAGAAACGGCAAGAAGCCCGTGGCCCAGCAGTTGCTTCCGCGCACGCCAGAGGCCAAGCCACACCCAGCATGTGAGGCCAAGGACATTGTCGCGCTCATCAAGGAGATCAAGGCCACGGCTGGACGCGTCGCCACGGCCGCTGCGGATACGGCGGCTGCTCCCAGCTTTGGCGAGGGGAACGATGACGACGACGACGTCGACCGTCCGGCCACCAGCGGTGGTGTTCGACTTGTGGCCAAGAACGATGACGGGGGCGTGGGTGGAGGGAGTGATTAGATTCGGAGCGAGTAGCAGATGACGGATAGGTGAAGAGAAGAAACTGGGCCTCGAGGGGCAGCTGATAAAAGAACTGGGGATACCGATGGATGCAACGGGAGATGAAGAACTAGAGAGTAAGAGCTAGAGACGCGGTGACAGAAGCATGGGGTCTCAAAGAAGCACAGGCATAATGTGACGGATGGCCTTTTGTCAAATGTCCGAAATCGGTGATTTTATCTTTCAATGAAGTCGTTTGCAAAGTGACCCCGATGTGACTTTTGTGGGCTGCCTACATTCATTCGATTGCACAGCCGGCCAGTCCACGAAACTACAAAGCCGGCGACGATAACCCAGCAGAAACTTGTGGACGGCGATTTGGTTGCAGCGACCCTGCCCAACGTACATGGGAGGGCCAAGTTGTGGCCATGATCGACGTATGGGCTTCCTGGGGATAAGAATGACCACGCTCGGTCGTCTGCGCCACTGTCTTGCTGTCACGAGTAAGCACGAGGCAGATCCATTTCCAGCGAAAAGGCAAACAAAAAGTTGAAGCAGTAACTACATCGCCGCGTTACCGACAAAAAAAGTCGACGCGGCGACATCGCGACATCAAAAAGCTGGGGACTGTCCGTGGATCGAACACGGGACCTCTCGCAAGTTTCGCAACTCAGGGTGTTCCCTAAGCGAGAATCATACCACTAGACCAACAGTCCTGGTTGTGCTGCTGCTGCGCGGTGCCTGTTGTTCCGGTCGGGCTAACTAGAGGTTTACTAGGAGGTTACCATGTGGGAATTCCGACTCTGCTACCGTCTCCACGTGCTCCTGTCGGTTCAGCCGTGCGGTCATACGTCCGGAAACGGTGACAAAATACAATTGACGGCGGAGACGGGTGTCGGGCGCCACGAATCGTGGGCCATGGCTGGGCTGTGGTTGATGGCTTGGGTTGTGATCGTGGGTTTTGCGTTGTATTGGGCTTTCTCTCCCCTCTTCCCCGCACAACGTGCAGTGTTGGGAATTGGTTGGAGCAGGGAGGCTGCAAGATTGTCGTCTCGTCTCCTTGTCCCGTCGTCTCCAGTTTTGGCAGTAAATCAACAACTCGAGCGTGGCTGCGATCGAACAGACGCCCAGACCAGATAGCCAACTATAATCAGCTTCTCAACCACTGTTCTGTCGTCGTACACCGTCTCACCTCTCCACTGTCCACTCACCGCCATGAGCCTCGACAAATTCAACCTGCCCAGCTCCATGCGGGCATTGGGTATGCCTCCGATGTGCATGTGTCGTGTATCTGTATCGTGTATCGTGTGTCCCTCACTGACGACATCTAGAATATGCCTCTGCCCGCAACTTCTCCGTCGTCACGAAAGCCCTCCCCCCCGTCCGCCCCCACGACGTCTTGATCAAAGTCAAGGCCTGCGGCGTCTGCGGCACCGACGTCCACATCCACCACGGCGAGTTTGGTGCCGTCTTCCCTCTGGTGCCGGGCCATGAGACGGTGGGCGTCGTCGCTGCGTTTGGCAGCGCGGTGTCTGGCTTTGCGGTGGGCGACCGCGTCGTCGCCGACAACTCGGAGGTGTGCGCGTCGTGCCACTACTGCCGGCGCGGCCAAGAGCTGTTTTGCGAGCGCTTCGTCGCGCACGGCGTCGTGGTCGACGGCGGCTTTGCCGAGTACGCCGCGTACCCGGCGCATCGCGTCTTTTCGCTCCGCGGCGACGCGCTGACCGACGCCGACGCGACGCTGCTCGAGCCGGCCGCGTGCGCCGCCCACGGGCTCGACCGCATTGCGCCCGCGATGGGCTCGACCGTCCTGGTGTTGGGCGCGGGGCCCACGGGGCTCGTGCTGGCCCAGATGCTGCGGGCGAACGGCGGCTGCCGCACGGTGCTGGCCGCGCCGCCCGGCCCGAAACTGGACGTGGCCCGGTCGCTCCAGGCGGCCGACGAGTTTGTGGAGCTGCCCCGCGACGCGGCGGCATCGGCCCAGGCGCTGGCGGCGCTCCGCCGCGACAACCCCTACGGCTTCGACATTGTCGTCGAGGCCACGGGCAGCGCGGCCGTTCTCGCGCAGGCCATCGACTACGTCGCCAAGGCCGGCACGCTCGTCGTGTACGGCGTGTACAACGACGCCGACACGGTCGCGTTCGCGCCCAACAAAATCTTCAAAGCCGAAATCACCATCCTGGGCTCGTTTAGCCAGACGCACAAGTTCCCCGCCGCCCTTGACTACCTGACGCGCGGCCGCGTCGCCGTCACGGGCATTGTCAACAAGACATACCGGATCGAGCAGTGGCAGGAGTGTCTGGACGCCATGGCCAACAAGACCGTCATCAAGGCGGCCATTGTGTTTGATTAGGGTGGGCGGGGTGGAAGTGGATAGGGTGACATGGGCAGTATCAAGGCACGATGAGCGAGGTGTTTGAATGTGTGTTGCAGGGCTGGAGGTCTTTTTATTGATTCTCGTATGTCATTAAACGATAAGGGCCAGGCCACTAAATATCCGGCAAATTATAAAATAATAAACTTTAAACGTTTTGGCCAGAATCTAGGTTACTTGGGAACGTAAGCGGCATCTCCTCGCCCCCGTTAAAAACCAAACATGTTTTCGTCTTCCGTATAACCCCAATCTAAACCATTGTTAACAACAAAGACGGATACGCAACGTAGGACGGCGCTGTCGATAATGGTTCCGAACTCACCTCTCAGGGCTGGCAGCACCGCATTCTGAATCATGGCGGGTGGTCCGCACAAGAACACCACGCTGTCCTCGGCCGGCGCAAACAAGGTCTCACGGATCAGACCGGCGTCGACGCGGCCGCGCCGCCCCTGCCACGCTTTGTCGGCGTGGCTCAGAAGTCTTTGGCCAGGGCATCGAGCTCGTCTCGAAGCAGGATGTCACCCTCCGTCGTGTTGGCGTCGATGACGCGCAGCGGAGTGTCGTCGCCGCTCGTGAGCAGGATGCGCGCAATCAGGGCAAACCCCGGCGTCACGCCGGAGCCGCCGAGCACGAGCGACACGCGGGCAGAGTGCCGCGCGCGGCCCTCGATGGTAAAGGCCCCGTGGCCGTCGTACGTGATCTCGCCGGTCGGCCCGCGCATCTCCACCTCCTCGCCCAGCGGAACACAATCGAGAATGTTGGACATGGCGCCGCCCGGCTGCGACGCGTCCGGAAAGTACGTCTTCACCGTCAGCTCGAACGTGCCGTGGCCATCCCGCACGGACTCTGTGTTGTCCTGTTTCTGCCCTTTCGACAACGCCGATGACGACAACTGTTTATTGGCCTGGCCGCTTGGCAGCGCGGGCAGCAAGTGCCGTGTCGGTCTGTAGCTCCGGACGAGCATGCGGTCTTGCATGTGGAAGCCGATCAGGATGTGCTGGTAGGTGCCGAGTCCCAGGGTGTCCTTGCCGTCCGGCAGTTAGGGCAGCTGGAACGTATACTTGCGCGTGTCGTGCGAGATGTCGCGGCGGTCGACCAGCCGGACGGGCACCCATCGGTGTTTCTGTATGGCCAGCCCGCTGGGTGTGCCCTCCCCTCGTCGGCCGTCGCCTGTTCCTTGGCGGCAGCCTCGGCAGTCTGCTGGATAAACTGCCGTGCCTTGTCCGTCACCGACCCTAGAGCGCATTCTTTGTTTCGATCACAGTCAGCCTCGACCTTTGTCTTGTTCATTCGTCTCCTCCTGTCTTGTTCTTTCTTTCTTGGTTAGACGCCTTCCCTGGAATCTCACTACCTCACGTACCATTCAGCTTCGCATAGGCGTAGTCGTCGTGGATGCTCGCAAACTCGTCCGTCGTTTGCTGGTGGACCTTGCCGGCATGTGCCAGGATGGCCGCTTTGCCGCCGGGATGCCAGCGCAGCACACGCGTCGCGTCGTACACCCGGCCATGGACGACGAGCCAGCAGTCGTCCTCTTGGCCGTGCCAGTGCAGCCACGTCCAGAACTTGTTGCCGTGCCGGATCGGGTGGTCGTGAAACGTGCGCACGCAATACAGCCACGTGCCGCCGCCGTCCAGGGAGACGTCCACCCGCTGGACCGCGTGTCCGCCGCCGCCGTACGCGTACCCTGCGACGCGGTATGTCTGGCCTCTGCGCGCCTCGGCCAGCGGCACCGTCTCCCCGTGCGCGGGCTTGACAATCACCGAGTTGAGGCTCTGCTCGTTGCACAGCGTGTCGGGGTGGTGGAACATGGCCTTGGCGAACGCGCCGTCCATGTCCGTGACGAAGCCGGGGAGCACACGGTTGCCCCAGATGTGGTAGTGCGAGCGGTTCTCTGTCGCCGTGATCCACACCTTGGACAGCCACTTCACACAGCGGCCGCCGACGTAGCCCGGTATGATCAGGCGGACGGGGTAGCCGTGGTCCGGCGGCAGGACGAGGTCATTCATCTGGTAGGCCAGCAGGACGTCGTTTGCCGGGTCCATGGCGTATGCGAGCGGGATGCACGTTTCGTAGCGGCCCGCGCTGAGCGCGTCCGCCCCGGCAAAGGTCACCCAGTGCCGGGTCTGCATCGTCTGCGGTTACGGTCGGCAGGGCCTCCAGGACGCCCGACGACAACAGGACGTCGCGCAGCAGCGGGCCCTTCCAGTGCGCGCAGCTGGCGGCCCCCGCGCCCCAGTTGAAGCCTCTGCTCTTGCGGATCTGGTTCAGCTCCTTGCGGCGGTTGCCGTCGCACGCCAGGAGGACAGGAATGTTGATGGTGTCGTAGTTGTCCTTGAGTTCGTCCATGGAGAGCGACACGGCTTTCGCGCCGCACGCAATGTCCAGCCGGTGGAACTCCCACAGGAGCCTCGGCATGGCGCCGTGGTTGCGCACATAATGGAGCTCGTTGGGCGTGATGAGCCCGGCGTCGAAGAGGTGCGACAGAGGCGGCTCCGCGTTCAGGGGATGCTTGCCGGTCAGGCGGACGAGGTCGGCCGAGCGTGGCAGCCAGTTGTCGGGCGTGAACTGGTCCTGCTCGTCAATGGACATTGTTGTCCGATTGGCAAGGCGCGGTGCCGCTCGACGGCCGTCGTTGACCGGCAGCGTCGACATGTACTGTTTCTCCCGCAGCAGGGTTTCCAAGAAGGCTTGCTCTCTTGGGCTGTACGTGTCTTTGTCTGCATGGTCGCTGTCTTGGTCTTGGCTGTCGTCCTTGGTCGTTTGCTCGTCTGTCTGCGTTGTGCCGCTTTCGTTCGTCCCTCGCGATTGCGTCCCCTCGTCCTTCTGTCGCTTGCTTGCATTCGCCGGCCACTTTTGCTGGTGCTTCATCCAGTCCTCCGTGGTGTTGAGCACGTATCGCCAGCCGAGCGAGCGATTCTCTGGGTGGCGTAGGTGAAAATCCTCCTGGCGCTGGATGACCTCTCGAAAATCGACCAGCTGGCCCTCCTTTTTCTCGCGCTCGAGGGCAGCCAGGTCTTCCCTGGACCTCTCGATTTCCAGCACATAGTCGCCATAGCTGTCGCTGAGCCCCGGTATCCGGTCGTCGCGGCTCCGAAATCCAATGCGGTGGTTGTGCCGACTGGTCCAATTTGGCTCGTTGGCGATCGCCTCGGGCGAGGATCCCGGATGAGGGCTGACGGGGGCCATGCCTAGAATGTCGTGACGTTGCGCGGGCCTGTTCACAATGAATCGGCCTCGACTGCCTATATGTGCTGGCCCTTGCATCCCCGGTGTTGCTGTAAGAATATCAATCTCCGCGGAGACACCCGAAAATGGCGCTTACTGTGCGTCATCTGCCGAGCTCGGCCGAGATGGCTCGGATCGGTTCCATGTCGAACCGATTCATTCTGCACAGATTGTCGGCGTCGACCACGTCGATGTAGTAGCCATGGAACCGCGCGCCGAGAACGGTGGTCCCGCCACACCGGCTCTTCAGCCAGTTTGCATTCTTCCCAAACATCTTGAACAGCTGTCTCCCGTTGACGGTTCGTGCGTCGGGCATGTAAAAAATGGGGGCGTCTCTCCACCACAGCACGCTGTACTGTGGCGGGAGCGTATGGCGCAGCCGCAAATAATTGCCCTGCAGGACAGACGGGCGCATCGAGGCCTGTTCCAGCAGCAGGCGCAGCTCGCGGTCACGCCCGAGAACCTGGTATACAAAGCAGCCGTCTTTCAACGGCACCCATGCCTGGCTGCCCCGTTCTGTCAACACTCCGTGGGCCCTGAGCAGGTGGTAATACCGCTGACGGACGCGCGACGGCGTACTGGCGGCCGCGAAGACATCGCGGACGTTCAGCAGGTGGCGGCTTTCCATCTCGTGCATCGTCAACCCGTCAAAGGCACTCGCCGAGTCCGACAACTGGTCCGGCAACTGTGCTGTTGGCATTCTGTTGCCTTGGCCTGCCGGGTGCGCCGACGTCGGTTGATTTGCGCTTCGGGGCCTAACGGGACACAACATGTTAGCTGGATACACAGTGTGTTAAGTGGACAAGGTCGAGAAAGTACGAACAATACCGTTCCTTGGTCCGTTGCAGTTGCGTTTTGACCGTCATGCTCATCATGCTGGTCATGATTGCTTTCGTCGTCGTCGTCGTCGTCGCCGTCGTCGCTGTCGCCTTCGTTGCCTTCGTTGTATTCAACGTCATCACCGTCTTCGTCGCCTTCGTCTTCGTCAGCTTCGGCATTCCCCCCTTCGTCGTATAAGACGAGGCCGCAGGTCGCGGCAATTGAGCGGACAGGCTCCGCATTGAGGCTCTTTACAATGCACAACCGGTAGACATCTTGAAGTGCAGCGTAGGTGCCCTGCATGACGCCGCGAATGGAGCTTCTGGACATATACGCGCTTTCTTGTAGTAGGGATGTTATCACGTTCCGCTCAAACCCGTACGCCTTGAACAGGTGTGTGAGGTTGATCTCGTAGGTCTGGGGTGAGAAGACGATGGCAACTTGATTCCACCACAGGACACGTAACTCGGGGGACAGCGAGTCGGGCAGCAAGAGGTAGTTTCCCAGCAAGACCTCGGGATCCAGCGCGTACCGGACGAGAAGCGGGCCCAGGTCGAGTCTCAGAGCTTGGCAGAGAAAACAGCCGTCTAGGACAGGAACCCACGGCTGCCCACGCCGCTGGACGACGACGCCGCGCTCCTCGAGCCGAGAGCGGTAGCGGTTGCGGTCTGCAGAGGCAGGACGTGCCGCGTCCAAGATGTCTGTTATACTGACGCTGTCGTCGTCTGTGGCGATGACATGGCCGTCGATGACGACGGGCGCCTCTGTAAGAGCGCCAGCACCTGATGTTGGCTCAAAACGGGCATCATCACGGAGAGATTCGCGACGGCGAATACTTCCAGCCGCTTCGGCCCTGTCCGCTGCTCGTAATCCATTATCGACGCCGTGCGCGCCGTCCGCTCCAGGGGGGGCAGCATCTTGATGCCCCATGTCTCCAAGGCTCGAAAGTGAGTGGAAGGTGGGCGTTCTGTCCGACGCGGGCAGCGAAGCGGGCGGCGACGCTCTACGACGTCTTGTCGCCGGCTGGCGAACGCCGCCGAGAAATGAGCCGGCCCCAAGGTCGTGGGAAGGATCCATCCAGCAACCGTCGTACAAGTCTGCCTCGGACTGTGACTCGTTGTCGGTGGACGTCTTCCCAGACGAGCCATGCGATGACGACGGCATGCCACCCCACGAGGCAGTGTCCGGGATGGCGCCAACACGTACGGCAGAGCCCTCATCGATGCCAGGAAGCCTGTAGTCGGAGTCGTTGTGGAGCCCGTCACCCCCTGCCTCTCCGTTTTCCTGGTCGACCTGTCCATCTGGCGTCAATGCGTGGCTCGAATGAGCGTCACGACCGGAGAGCGGGGACGGCGCACCGGACCGAACAAACGACGAGCGACCGCGTCCACGAGCGCTCGTGTGGTCCTGTTTTTGGCGCTTGTGTCGAGCCGACGCAGTCGACAATAGCCGTCTTGATTGGTGGGATCCGCTCCTCGGGCCAAGGAGGCTTGTTCTGCCGGTCGACCTGCTCCGCAACACCGCCTCAGATGCCTGCGGGTAATCTGGAGTGCGGAGATTGATCATCCCGGCCTCCACAGCAACATCACCGTACAGGTCGAGCAGCCCCGCATCGCCTTGGGCGTAGGCAACGTATTCTGCATACTGTGCATAGGGACCAACATCGACATCTGCGCCTGCGCCTGCGCCTGCCGGTTCTTGATGGCCATCCGCGGTCGTCAATACTTCTGTAGGCATCTCGGGAACCACGCCAGAGGGTCCCGGGCACGAGCCGAGGTCGACGCCTGGACGAAAGACCATGTGTTGCAGGCCTTCGGCGGCCGACAGCCGGCCTTCCGGCCGTTCGGAAAGCAGTGCGCTGACAAAGTCAAACGGCACAGGAAAACGCTCCGCTACGGCGGCCAAGGCCTCCTTCTGCTGCACAATGGCTGCCACGCAGGACTGCAAGCCAGACGTCGGCCCGCTTTCCGTCGCCAGATCCCAGGTCACCCCAAACAGGAGCTGGAGGGCGATCACGCCAACAGAGTAGACGTCGACTTTCTCTGTCCGCGGCATCTGCCTCGAGAGGTACTCGGGGGCCGTGTACCATGGCGTGCCCCAGTAGGACTTGAACGGCGCCGTGCTGGTCGCCGAGCCGAAATCAACCAGCTTGATGTACACCGGACTGCGCCTGGCGACGATGACGTTGGCAGGCTTGATGTCCCTGTGGACGACGTCTTTGCTGTGGAGATGGGACACCGCCTGAAGAAGTTGGTGTATCACATCCCGCGCCTCGAACACGTCAAGTGGCGCGTGCCGGTGGCCCGGATCGAGAACCTCTTCGAGATTCGGCCCTTCGACGTATTCCATGACGAGCTCTGTCGGTCGACCCGCCGTGCGGTTGTAGGCCACGTATCTCACCACGTGTTTCTAGAGGCGGCGTTGATGTTAGCCGGGGGGGGGCACGCACTGCACGTGTCCATCCATGCAAGGGGAAAAAAAGGAAACCGCCGCCGGACTGACATGTCGGAGACGTTCCAGCGTCTCGGCTTCCTGCCAGCGAGCCAACTGCGGCATGTGGTACAGCTTGATGGCATACACGTTGCCCGTATACTTTTCGACGGCCCGAAACACCTGCGCCGACGCTCCTGTGCCGAGCTGGCGGTCCTGGAAGTACACCGGGGCCCGCTTGGAGGCATTGGTCGTCGCGATGGCAGGGCCCAGGGCCAAGCTGTCCAGGGCTGGTAGGTTTGCCTGTATTCGTTGGTTGGCGCAGAATTCGGCCCAGCCCGTGGGGATGGCAAAGCGTTCAATGTGGATCTCCAGGTGGTCGCCAAACGAAACGGCTGCTTTTTCGTGCTCGAGGAGGACACGCGTATTTTTCAGCGTGATCGACTCCTGGAGCCTGGTAAACGCGACCTTGGTGCCGTGCTGGGAATGGTTCTTCACGAGCACGGTGTTGAAGGTCAAGTTCGGCTGCACAGCGAGATGCTTTGCACTGATCCGTTTGTCGTTGAGCAAGATGTCGCACATGGCTTCGTCTCCGCCAATTACAAAGCCAAGGTGTGCGTTTTTGGGTACGTTGTTTGTGGTGATCCGTAAGATAAGACGCACAGAGTGGTTAGGAGCAGGTGTGCCGTGGTCTGCGTAGACGGACTCGACGTCCTCACTGGCGCTATCATCCTCCCCACCAGCCTGCTCGTTATCACGCTGAAACTGATCGTTGGCTTTATTTCCCAGGAGCCAATCGTCTCCTTTCACAATGAATATTGTCTTCTCATCCGCCATAGCGAGGCTTAAGATGTGCTGCTGAGTTGTTCTCGAGGGGTGCTGCTGTTGTTAGTACAATGCAATGTTTGAGTGCTGCTAGTGAAGTGAAAAGGAATAGGAACTGGGTTGAAGGAAACAGGACACACGACAAACGACATCAGAAGGAGGGAGTGAATCGTTAATGTAGCTGGGCAGCTGGAAATTTGCAGTTGTATTCATCTGACCGACGATGCGGCCCAACGTTTGAAAGTGTACCTTTTTACAACATCGGTTGGCTCAGACGGCCTGGGTCGTCAAGGCGTCGGCCAGTCACATCGCACAAGATATTGGAGGATGCAGAAAAGCGCCGTGCGGCATAACATTTCGTTGGAAATCCATGGTACTTCAGCCCTGTTATCTATAGAGCCTTGGTGTTAGAGGGCTCTGTATTTTGCCAGTTGGCCCAGCGGTAGCGGTCTAGTTTCTATACATTACACCTAAGTGGGGCTAGGGGGCCGGGCCGCTGGACCCTCTCCTTTGATAGCGGTAAATCAGACGATAAGATTACGCGCTGTAGTATTTGTTTCAGTGGTTATGGTCAGCGTGTCTGTGTACAGTGTGTGATTGGCCAGGCCAGGCCAGGCCAGGCCAGCTGCCTGGCCTAAAGGCTGCAGCAGCCCAACTAAGATGCCATAAATCACTGGCTGCCATCGATTTCTAAGAAATCCGCATCGCCTCATTTTGCGCCCCGAACAACAGAAAGACGATTCGCTTTTCGTCCCGTGAGTTGGACGCAACTGGCCGATACTTGCTGTCGACCCCCGATCTCTACCGCAGAAGGAAAACGCGATACATTCGAACGCGCTCTGCCTTTCACTACCCATTGCAACACGACACGCATTCTGCCTTTTCTACTTTTCCACCGTTGTTCATCTGCCAGCCGACCACTCCTAGCCGCGCGAATCGACATCTCCTTCCTCTTCTTCTACCCTCCTACGTCCGGCGTCGCGTACGATGATGAACGGCTCATCGCAGGCCACCATCCAAGCCCAGGCAATACCTCGTCCACGAAAGCGGGCGTCACCTGAAGAGCTGCATCGACGGAGATTACAACGCGCGGTGAGGAATGTACACAGCCTTCTCTGTAAGATTGCGTACCGTGGGGGTTCTGGTGAACGTATCGGGCGTGCTGGCCAGTGGATCCTGCACAATTTCGACATCTATATATCTTCCTTGGATACGCGGCCGCACTCTCGACATCCCGATAAAGTAGTCCCTGTTCGTGGCCTTACATACAATGGGATCCCTATCAACGACCAGGGCTTGATCTGGGCGGGCGAAGGGCCGGTACCCGGCTTCCAGGACGTCGCCTTTTGGGAGGGCAAGCACAAAGAGCTCGAAGAAAAGATGGATGATGTCGACAACAGGCGTGTGCAGCCTCGTTTCACCCCAGAAGAGCTGCGCGTGCTCGAGTCGCTGGAGCAGCAAGAAGGCCACTCGTTCCGTGCGATCAAGATTGAAAGGACACTGCGGGCGGAACAAAGCCATAATGCAGTTTTCAACTGTCTGTTTGAATTTGGAGGGCACGGGCGTCCCGGCCAGTGGATCCTGCACAACGAAGACCTCTATCATCCTGTCATCGACACCCGCCCCCAGACGCGCAAGCCCGGGAAGAGCATCGTCATTCACGACTCCGTCTTCGACGGCAACGTGCGATTCTGGTACAAGGACGGCGAGATCCCTGTTCACTACGAGCTCTTCTGGGACGGGGCGGGGCAGCAGCCCGACTTCGCCGACGGTGACTACTGGATCGACAAAGCCAAAGAGCTCGGCTTTCAGGGGGGCAAGCGCGGACTGGTCGAGGACGGGCTTGTGCAGCCGGAGTTCACCCCCGAAGAGCTGCAAGTATTGGAGGCGCTGGAGCGCCAAGACGGACACTTTTTTGCCGAGATGGCGCGACACCGAAAGGAGCATCCCCCCGTGCAGCAAACCCCCGAATCCCAAGCTGCGGCAAATCGGCTCCTCGAAGCGAAGGTCATCGTCCATGCGTTGCTGTGCCGTCTCTGGGAGTCGTATGGGCTTGCCGGGAAATGGGCTCTCCATACCTATGACCTGTATACACCCGACTACGACATCAGAGACCGGCACACAGACGAAGACGACCCGCAGCGGCATACTGTTCTTCGCGGGACGGAAGGGCTTTATTACTACGGCGACAGTGGCCGGCCGCTGCCGGACTTTGACAGCATGGCTTATTGGGAAGGCAAGAAGGCGGAGCTGGAAACGAAGATAAAGGATATCGTGGCTGGAAAGGTAAAACACGGATTTGGGCCCGGCGAGCTGCGGAGAATACTGCTGCTCGAGAAGGAGCAGGATGACGCCCTCTCCCTAGGCGCCAGCGGGCCGCAGAAGACCGACAGCATCAACGCGTGGCTCAGCGGGGCCAGCGAAGCAGAGCCGCCGCCGCCGCCCCCGCCATTGCGTCGCTCGAGATCTCCATCCACTGGTTCCTTGGACCGTGCCCAAAGGGATCCCCCGCTGCGTGGAGCCGGGAGCACCAGCTCCAGACAAGGCGAAGCCGACAGCTCGGACAGAAAGAGAAAGCGCCCTGCAAACAACGACGAGGGGTTGCCGTCCGGTCACGGACCCAAACGCAGCAGAGAGCAGCCGCCGCCCGAGTCGTCGACAACAAACCAGCATTACGTCGCTAAGCGAGCGCTGTCGTCGCCACAATGGATACGGGGCCATTCACGAACCGCAGGAACCGCAGGAGCCGCAGGAATTGCACCATCGACCTTGAGGCCGGGACCACCAGACTCAGACGTATGGGCGAAGCTGGCGCGCCACCTGCCCGTAAAACGCGGCTCTTCGTGGTATGCTCGAGGAGAATACCCTGCTGCAGAGTCCCAGGCGCGGCATCCCACGGAAGCAATGCCTGGTGTCGGCCGGCGTCTGAAGAAACGAGGCACGTCGCCTTCTGATGCGCCTGTGCGGAGGAGCGCACGGATAGCAGCACTTCCGCCGAGAACGTACCTGTACAGATAGCGCGGTCGACTTTGGTAGACGTACATGGAAGCGGTGTTATTGTGCCCCGTTCATGGAAACGTGGGGAAAAAAAAGAAAAAAAAACGGCGGACAGCCTCGTAATACAGGTGCTGAGAAAGGCAGGCTACTGGTATTGACTGTTGACCTGTCCCCCACGACTCGACGACGCTGCCGCAGTGACAAGGGCGGGGAAGCCAGTGCTGTCGACAGGACCTGTCCCCCATGGATAGCCCGTATTCCCCTCCAATCAACCTTTCAAAATACGGTGAATTTTGCGGTGCTGTGGTATATTGCCGGTGGCTTCAGTTTTCCTTCTCTTTCCACCCGGTCTCCTTTCATGTTGACAACTATCTCAGTCTTCACCCCCTTTGATACTTACGTTCCTCTACTACACCCCCTGTCGCGTATTTGGTATCGCCCATCGTGTCCTTGTACCAAGGAACAGACTCCCTACCCAGAAGCCACCGCAACCTCTTCTGCATACGATGGCAACGGTCGAGAGACCTCATCTGGCTGTGCACAACATCGCCGCGGCCGTGTCAGAGCTCGGACTTGGACTTGGGCGCGAACCGCCGTCCATCGAGACAGAGCACCGTGGCGGGCAGTGCCACGTCTTCCAGCTGACCTTCAAGGACAAGGAAAGGGACAGCCTCGCGGTCCGCGTGCCACTGTACATGCCCGGCGACGACGCGAAGATTCATGCCCTGGAGGCCGAAGTGAAGACGCTCCAAATTCTCGAAGCCAAGCAGTTTCCCTGGGCTCCGCGATGCCGCGGATACAGCCTGACTTTTGCCAATCCCATCCAGCATCCGTTTGTCGTGTTGACGTGGATTGCGGGCTCGCCGCTCCAGTGGGACGATCACGTGCCGCCGCCGCCGTTACGCGAGCGACTGCTTGCGCAGTTGGCTTCCTTTCAGCTGTCACTCGTCGAGTGCACGCTTGCATCGAGTGTGTAGATGGTGCCCCGTTTACATACCACACGCGAATATTCGTATGTACAAGTCTTGCATGTTAATACTTTGTACGATAGGCGTTCCTGCGGCTGCCTTCTTCGAGAGGATTATGGCGAATCGACGTAAACGCGTTCAGGACGGAAAACTCCCCGGCCTCTCCGATCAGGACTGCCTTGATCAGCAACGTCTTCTCTCCACTGTCCTCGGCGACGAAGGCATGTCAGAAACTGCGCTTGCCATGGATCACGGCGATTTGCAGCCGGACAACATTATTGTCGATGCAGACGGCAACATGCAAAGGTGCGTCACCTACAAAGCAGAGGGCGAGACAGAGGCGGACGTCCTCTTACCTTGGTTTCTCCTTCTTATTTACCTTTCTGCATCAAAATACAGCGTCATCGACTGGGCCTTTGCAGGCATGGTTCCTATCGCACGTGCTGCAGGACTTCCTCGCTTTTTGTGGCCATCCGAAAGTCTCGGCTTCGCCTCAAGTCCTGCGACCCAACGGGACAGGCAAGTGTACACTGCGTCGTATGCGTCCCAGCCATCCCAGGCGGCTGCTTACATGCGACGCTGGCAAGGCGGCAACGACATGGATCTCCGCACGCTGTATCTAGAGTCGATTTTCAGCAAAGGCATGCACTCGAGCCTGGCGCAGCTGGGATGGCAGCCAATTTCGGGGCAGAATGAACGTCAACCGAGTTTTAAATAAGTTTGTACATTCCAGCAGGATGCGATGCGAACGCCATACAGTCGTCAATATTGGGCCCCATACGACTCCAACAGCTCGACCACGTCGTCGTACCCGTCGTCATCGGCATAAAATAGCGGCGTTTTGCCAAACTTGTCCCTCGCGTCGATGTTGGCGCCGTGCTCCAGGAGCAGCCGCACAGCGGCCACGCGCCCCTGTTCAGCAGCCAGCGACAACGGCGTTTGGCCGTCGTAGTTTGTCGCTTCCACGTCGGCGCCCCGCTCGAGCAACAATCGCACGATGCCCTCGCACCCCCGAAGGGCGGCCGACGACAATGGCGTCATGATGATATCGCTCTGCACCTCGACGTCGGCGCCTTTCTCAAGGAGGATCCGCACGATCGCCTCGTGGCCCTGCATCGCGGCCACCCATAACGGTGTCTGGTCCCGGACGTTCGTCGCCTCGATGTCGGCACCCTGTTCGACGAGCAACCGCACGATGGCCTCCCGCCCCTCATTGGCGGCGTACAGCAGCGGCGTCCAAGCCGCAGCATCCGTTGTCGCTGTGTCGGCGCCCTTGTCGAGCAGCAGCCGGGCCACGGCCTCGTGCCCGTAGAGGGCGGCATACGTCAACGGCGTGAAGCCGTCCTCGGTCTTCGTCTCGACGTTGGCGCCGTTGTCGAGCAGCAGCCGCGCGACGGCCTCGTGCCCGTCTTCGGCGGCGTACGACAGCGGCGTCCGGCCATGCGTATTCGCCGTTTCGATATTCGCACCCTTCTCCAGCAGCAGCCGCGTCAGCGTTTCGTTCGCGGCGGCGTACGACAGCGGCGTCTTGCCGTTCTCATCCGTCGCCTCGACGTCGGCGTCGTTCTCCAGCAGCACGCGTACGACGGATTCGTGATCCTTTTCGACGGCATGCATCAGCGGCGTCTTGTTGCAGGTGTCCCGCACGTCAACGTCGGTCCCGTTGTGGAGCAGGAGCCGCACGACCGAGTCGAGTCCAAAGTAGGCGGCGGCTGTCAGGCCCAGCAGGTCGTCATTGCCCTGTTCATATCGCTCCCGACAATAGATGTCGGACCATGACAAATGGCTCCCGGATGTTGGATCGCAAATGTCGGCCGCCAGCGGCACGATGCGTGCATCGTCGGCAATGCCGGCCTCGTGAAAGTGCAAGGCCCAGTATACAGCTGAATAATTCAAAAATGCGATGCGTCTGTTGTCGTACCCGTCGGATGCGTCCGGTTCGTCCGGTTCGTCCAATGCTTCTGTCCCATCTGTCGAGGAACCCACGTGCGGCGTGAAGTCGTACAGATAGAGCACGCAGAGCTCAGCAAGGACGGCGTGTGCATGGCGGGCGGTGATGGAGTGATGCCAGCGCAGGTTGGACGGCGACGGCGACATGGGCAGATCGGCCGAGAGAAACTCGCGAGCCGTTTGGTGGAGAAAGTACACCTTGCCGTGGTAGATGGAGAGGAACAGGCCGCACCACGAGCGCAGATTGTGCTTGAAGTCCTCGTCGTCTTCCAGATCCAGGTCGTCGAATGCGTTGTGGCCGACGTTGTCGTCCTGTATGTTCATGGCGACGTTCATCTCCGAGAGCGTCAACGGCCGCCGCGCCGCCAAGACGACGGCCAGGGCTTTTCGGGCCTCGCGGTGGTTCCTGGATTTGTTGAGAATCTGCTCGTATGCCTCGGGGACGCTCTTGGGCAGCGTCGCAATGGCCGCATCCACGCCCTTGGCCGTCTTTTTGAAGCTTTCTGTCTCGAGGTGGTCAAAGACCATATAGATCCAGAGATAGGTTCGGTGCGAGACGGCAAGCAGATTGTCCGTCAACCGCTCCCGGACGCGGGCCGGCAACTTCATCCGTTTGACGCGGTATTGGATGACGAGATTGACTTCGGAGCCGATGGCGTCCGACTGTTCCTCGCCGGGTATATGGACGTGGGGAAAGGCATCCAGCAGGTCCTGGTCGCCGTCGAACTGGGACACAATTTGCTCGTACGGGCGGCTCGTGAGAAGCAACTTGAGCTTGGGACGGTGCGCCTGGGCCGGGTCGCCGCCGTCGAATTGGTCCTTGAGGTGCCGGATCAGGTCCTTGAATTCGTCTTCGGCGCATTCGTCGAGGGCATCCAGGACGATGATGACGGTTCCGGCGCGGGCATCGCGCACAGCACGGTCAAAGATCCTCCAGAGGGATTCCGTCGCATGGACGAGTTGGCTTCCGTCGCGCGCGTATTCCGGCACGGCGTGCTCGATCAAGGCCGGGTTCTGGGCAAAGAGCTGGTGCAGCAGTGCACAGAGTGCCTGGCGCACGGTGTTTTGGTCCTGGTCCTTGAAGAAGAAGTAGCAAATGGTGGTGTTGGTGGCCGCGGCCGACTGCGGCAGCGCGTGATCGACCAGGTACTTGGCCAAGACGGACTTGCCGCAGCCCGGATCGGCCGAGACGAGCAGCGGGCCAAAGTCCTGTTCGCGCAGCCAGTGCTGGAAGTGGTCGTGCGTCAGAAACCACTGGCATGTGCCTTCGACGCGGTCTTCCACGCGGTTCTTGTACCACTCGTACGTCGCGTCTTTGCCGTCGGCCGTCAGGCGGAAGACCTGGTGTATCTTTTCTTCCTTGTCCGTCAGCGCCCGCTGCGCTGCGTCTTCCTGGAACGCAAGCTGCTTCTCTGCAATGTCCACGTGCTTCTCGGCGACCCGGAGCTGCTGCTGCGACACAGACAGCAGCCCCAGCATGGTGTCGTGGGAGTCGTTGCTCGTCTTGTCGAGCGACTCGAGCACCTGCCGCGACACGAGCTCGTTGATTTGCCTCAGATTGCCGTTGGCGGCCGCCTCCAGCCGCTCAATCTCCCGTCGCATCGTCTTCCATTCTGTTGGCAGAAAGGTGTCTTCCGCGTAGCCTTTGAGGCGGCTCTGGTAAAATCGCAGCACACTGCGGATCTGGAACTCGAGGATGTGTTGGTAGAGGTCCGCGACGCTGCTGCTTGCTTCTCCCATCAACGCGTCGGTGACCCCGGCATTTTGGCCGAGCTTTGTCAGTAACGGCTCCAGCGCGGTGTAGTAGCGCATGCGGGTGGTGACGTATGTGAACCCGTCGCGGTTGGCGTCCTCTGTCGTCTTGGCGTTTGTGAGGAGCGGCAGGATCATGCAGACACCGGCCCAGGCAATGGACGCCTCGGGCGACGCCTTGACGGCCTCGCCGATCCAGTCCTTGGCCCAGAGCACGAACCCCGCGGCCTGCGCGACCTGGTCGGTTAGGGCGAATTCGTGGCCGGCGATGGTGTATTTCGCCTTCTTGTCTTCGACTCGCTGTAGCCCCTGTCGGATCACGGTGTTGAGTTGGCTGTGCCGAGCTGAACTGTCCGGCGCCACAGTCACGTCATTGTGTGGCGCGTCTTGTGCGGATGAGTTGCTCTGCAGCCCGGGGTCTGTAATAGAGAAAAATAGATTAACGTATGCCTCTAGTGTACCATACCAAAAAGTGACTTTGTCATTCATACTCGCCATCTGCTCCTCCTGCGAGAGCAGTTTTTCATAGTCCCGCACAAGCTGTGTCTTGTCCTTTCCAAGGGCGTCGTAGGCGCGATCCCATAGTGACTGTGCCGTGGTTGACGAATCTGACTTTGGGCGATGGACGAGGTTGACCGAGCTTTCACCGGAAAGCCCTACATGCTCCGATCGCGCGTGTCGGTCGGTTTTGCCGACTTTGGATGTGGAAGCAACCGAGGCGGCATCGGATGCGGGGTCGGATTCGGCGTCCGGCGCCCGTCCATCCCCTTTTCTGTCCCGCCATTTGTGTAGCTTGTCGCGGAAGCCTGCCATGTCCTTTGCATCCGGGGATTCAGATGTGCGCGATGCGTCCTGCCCGTCAATATGCTTGAAAAAGCAAACCAGGTCAAATTTGTTTTGGGGCATTTCGCAATCATGTTTTGTGACCAGGCGCGGGGGGACTGCCTTGGCTGCGCATGCAGCCAAGAAACGCGGTAACTGGGCGACGGTCTGTGGAGGAGCGAGGCGACAGGCATCATTGCAGAAAAGCCACAGTTAAAACCGACCGGGGCATGGGGTCGTGGAAGGAAGGATGTGGTAAATACGAAATACGAAACGGCAGCACTCCTCGAGATATCATAGGTTGCCGCACATTGAAGTGCTTCCAAGAGACGTCAAGTTGTAATATAGGGCAATATTCCCTCGTTTTACATTGGTCTATATGTATGTATCTATTTTTTTTTAAAAAAAAAAAAACAACCAAAAAAACACGCTATATGGACAGATTCTTGTACTCGCGGTTACATTTTGTGGTTGCGGCTTACAACGTTAAGACACACTAGTCGCACTCTGCCTAGGCTGAACATCACATGGGACGAACGTTGGCCGTCACTAAAAGAAACTTTGGTCCACCCGATATCTGGAAATATCGTGGTTAGATGCGAGGACGTTCACAGAAAATAAAACAAAAAAGCCGGGAGGGTGCAGTCGAGCTTCTATTGTTTCATTTTCATTTCATTTTCATTTCATTTTTATTTCTGTTTTATTTATTTATTTTCGTACAAGACGGGGCAAGTATAAATAAAGTTTCAAATGGCTCTTTACCGTAAACTAAAGGCCCTTTGCCTGAAATATTGCAACTGGGTTCGTTGATCAGTACATTAATTAAAAGACCTTTTAAAAAAAGACACAGTCGTCACCTTTCCCATGATATTGGCCTGCTAGTCGTGCCTGGGCCAGCGCCGCCTTTTGTTACATGGTTCGAATATCAAGAGGGCCAAAGAGCCTGACCAAAGAACTCTGCATTGTCGACCTGAGAGACGGGACGCACGTATACTTGATCATTTAGAGCCAGAGTTCTCGCTGCGTGACGACTCCAACTAGCAGCGATGCTTCGAGTTCCAGTGGTGACATTGGCTGTTAAGTTGTCACGAAAGCCTACTCGTAGCCACGGCTCAAGGGTGGTCTCAAGTGAGAGACCTGGACGTCGGGATAAAAGCGGCCAACGAGGGCTCCACCAAGAATACGCTTAATACAAAGCGAACGTGGTAAGAGACAGATTGCGGCAATGATCTCAGCAACAAGCATTGCTTGGCCGCTCGCCGCGGCCCGAGGGCCTCTTTGCCCCAGTGCGTCCCAGGCGTCTGGATAAGTACGGCAATTTTAGCGGCGCGCTTGGACACGAGTCGCACAGCCCCATTGAGGTAGTATTCTTCGCTGTCGACCCTACGCCGAGACCAATATATCTCTCCGGGAAGTACTTGATGAGCGCCATATATTTGTCACTGGCGGATGTCATATTTGTACTGTGATTGTCCATGTCATGGGCATCTGTATCCCGCCAGAAGACGGCACCGGCTCGATGTCGGCTCCGGCCAAGGTTCCTGTGCCTTACATTCCCTACGCCCATACTCGTCGTACGGGGAGTTTGTTAGGCCGAATAGGAAGACTAGCTGAAGAGCGAAGCGGCAGGTCCCGAACCGCGGGGAGGCAGAGTACATTACCTGTTACGGCGGGGCTATGTCACAAGCTGCTATCTTAATTGGGTAAAGATGACAAGTAACTACGAGGAAAGGAAAGCAGCGGCTACGGTATGGCCCGAGGAGGTGGTTTTGCCTGGGATGCCAAGTGCCAAGCAGAGATGCCGAAGCGGCCGCGTACCCTCGAACTAAAGCCCGACGTCTAGTCAGTGGAAAACGATGTTTCCACAAGTCCGCCCGAAAAACGATTGTACAACATACGTATATTGGGGGAGCATTCATTATTTGACGCGACCTGGCTACCTCGCCAACGGAGAGAGGCCAACCAACCACCGCGTTACTTTGACCCTGCCTCTTATGTTGTAGTGGTGGTCTGGCACTGTCCCAATGGCGAGAACCTATATCTTCCACACACACCCCCCCTACCCTTCATAGTCCCATGGATGCCAGAGGTCCCTAAACTACCATCTCTTTGATACAGTTCATGACAGGAATTATCATTGAACATGGCGGCGACGTCTTCCTCCCCCAGCCGTCTATTTCCCCCCGTCGTAAATGCATACTCGAACTGGGGACGAATAAAGACCTTCGACCATTGCGGTGCCAGTCGGGGCGAGTGCTTGTATGTCGTCGAGTCGCACACCTACTTCAGCGGTAGAAAGCCGCTGTGTGCCAGACAAGGCCTCCTCCTGCACAGCGGAACGAGCAGAAAGGACGCCGTCCTCGCCGCAGCGGGCAACGAAACGCCGGGCCGCTCCCTCAACCCGGACACCATTGTCCTGTTACCGTGCCCCGACCCCAGCGCGGAGGCATCCACAATGGCCATTGAGAAAATGCGCCTCGCTACCACGGCCGGCTCGTTGCGTTTCACTATCGAAGAGGGCGAGGAGATGCAGCGCGAGGAATTCGAGTGGCGGAAGGTCCGCAAGGGCGAAGACAACGCGGTTGCGTCCGGTGGATTCAGACTCGTGCGGCTCACGTCCCGCTGCCCGACGGCCCAAGCGCGCAGTGGCAGCATGGTGGGTAGCAGCACGCAGCTTTCTGCGTTGTCACCCGCGGCAGGTGGCTACGAGACGGTCGCCCTCCTTGCATGGACGATGAAATGGACAGGCTCCACCCAGGCCTAGATGACGGTGATGACGGCACTGAGGCTCTTCTCACTGCATGTCAGTGGCAAACTGGTATTGGGATTGGAGGGTGCCCAGTTGGGGCTGAAAGGGGTCTCAGCTGGGTTCAACATAGCAGGGTCTCTGTAGTGATGGATCTACAGCAAGGATTATGAGCTATGGGGCTCGTGCGGTATTGTTCTCTCAAGTGCCAAACACAACATATGTTTTATTTTTATTTTATTTTTATTAGCGAATCTCGACCATTTTTAACCTCCGCTTGTGCCTTACACTTTGCAATTTCTGGTTCTAGCGGCCCGCTTAGCGTTCTCTTATGGTCCCTGCGTTCCTGGAGGCGCCAGTTAGTTATTTCTATTCTTCGAGCCGCCCCTTGTTTCCTCCGTTCGTCGCTCCATGTGTTTTCTCTGTTCTACCATCTCTGGCGGACCTGGGTCCTTTCTTCTGTGGCGTCGTGCGCGCTCTCGTATGAAGGCACTTCGACAAACAGGCAATATTTAGTCACGTGAAACTCAATTAGCAAATCGAAGGCGGGGGATGACGCGAAAATATAGCCACGTGACCAGCAAGTCCAGCTCGTCCAATCTAGGTTTCATCAAAACAAAAACAACCAACCGGCTTTGACGCGCAACACTCCGTCCGGTATACACGTACCTGTTGGCCCTTGCGCTTCTTGCGCGCGCCCTTTGCTCAATCCACCGTGTTGCGTCCGCAAACCAAATGACGCAGCGCCATGGACTCGCCATCGACAATACCGACGTACGACGGCGAGGACGCCGAGCGCGTCTTTGCACGAAGCCGCGCGCACTGGCAGCAGGCGCTCGCCCAGGCCCTGGCGCTGCCCAGCACGGCCGCGGCCGCGGCGCCCAAGGCCTTGGATGTGCAGCGTGTGCTGTTCCGCACACCGGCGCTGCCGGATTCGCTGCCGCGCGACGCCAACACGATCTACGGCATGCCGTTTTGGACGGGGGCCCCCCTCAAACCGTGCGCGCATCGCAATCTGCAGGGACCAAAGGAGAAGTTTTCACTGCGGACGGAGTACCGCATCCGCGTGACGGCGGCGCCGGCGGAGAGCACGTCCTTTTCAACGTGGCCAGGCACGCCCCACAATGGCCTGGCGTGGCTGGCGCTGGGCTGGGCCTATGTGCTGGGTGCTAGCCTCGCCGAGCGGCAGGGCGTGGCAGTCGAGTACCGTGGCGAAGATAATTGCACTGTCGACGGCCAGCATGACAGTACGCAGCAGACTGTGTCGCTCCCGTACGCCACGCCCGCCGAACGGCGATGGTGGCGCGCCATCACCGCCCCGGGCGCTGGCTGGGTGCTTGCGGACGGCGGCTTGACGCCATGGGCCGTCGATGTGGCCGAGGAGGGCCTGGCACGGGTCGCTGTTGACACGGATGCCGACGAGATCAACGCCGTGGCGGAGACACCTCCCACGGCGCGGCAGGCCGCGCGCTACCTCGCCCGCCTGTGTGCCTTCTTCCGTCTCGGCAGCCAGAGTTCCGCCGCGTTTGCTGCCGCGCTCACCTTTCCACTGCATAGCCACACATTTTGGCGTGAAGAGAACCCCATCTGCTTGCCACGGCCAAGGCTAGGCACCGATATTGGCCGTGGTGGTAGCCGTGGTCGTGGCCGAGGTCGAGGTCGAGGTCGAGGTCGAGGTCGAGGTCGAGGTCGTGGACGTGGACGTGGTCATGGTCGTGGTCGTGGCCGCGGCCGTGTTCATGACGTTGATGCCATTGATCCCGCCGGCGATCTTGCCAATTGCCCTCTGCCCAGCGAATTCGCCAACCTCAGCTACTACTTGTCGCTCAGCCTCGCGCCGTGGGTGATTGGTTCGGCTCTCTTCAGTGCCTTCTGGGAGCGTGACGTGCCTTGCCACTTGGCTGGTGCCTGGATCCAACCCGCCGCTGCCATCGTCATACCAATCCTGTGGACGGAGACCGGTGCCACCCGGCCCGATGGCGACTTTGAGCTTTTTGCTAAAGTGCTCTCGGGGACGCGTTCGGCTCCCTTGTGGCTTGGTGTCGCTCTCTGTGGACACGGCCGCTTCTTGCAAAGCGTCTATTGGTACCTGACCCACCTCCGGTCTGCGGGTTATTTGGTCTCAAGAGTGATGGCGGCCGCCTGGACGGGCCTGCAGGCTTGCTTTTTACATGACTTACTATCGGCCTCGCCACAGGGTGCCGGCCTTGTGTCCCGTGCCCATGTGTGGCGGTTGCGGCATGCGTTTACCAGAAATTACCCTCCGGATGAGAACTTTCAGTACATGCCCTTGCATCCTTGGCCCCCGTTCGGCGTGATGCGTGTCGAGGACGTCGAGCTGGAGATTCGAGAACATGTGACGTGCTGCCACCGTTGGATGTACTCCCATTGGACCTGGCTGGTCCCGGGTGCTGATACTGACCAAGACGATGGCTTCATCCTCAACAGGCGCACACCGATGCCACCTGCCCGGATCATTCCGGCTCCACCGGCGCCCGATTCACCGCTGGATGCTACACTCGCGGCAGCCTTGGAGAAAGACCCTATTCAGCCGACTGAATGGGATAAAATCCGTGCCCTGTCCCGGCACGCCACGGAGACTATTTTTTGGTGGGCCAACTCCCAAGTCGAACGGGGTTTTGCTGGCACCGTTTTGCCGCAGATGCCGGCCCAGGGCGATCGTTTGCCTGCAACGGGTAGCCCGAAGCAACCCAAGCATTACGATGCCACGTCGGTGGTAGTATGGCGAGACGGTGTTGCGCAAGGTGATGCGCCAGAGGGCACTACGTCGCCTTAAGATGTCGTGAAGTTAGCGACCAGAAAGATAGGTATATAAACAAAGACATATTTTAACAGATCATAATAAATACGGGCGCCGAGGCAGCGTTGAAGAGCAGCGGTGGAAATCGGCCAATATTTTAATATGGATATTTTATTTAATTCTATTCACAAATTCTAACGACTAGTAAAGCTACCGTGTATGTAAGACGTCGACTATCGTCGACGCTTTTTTCCCCCTGCATTTTTACGATTTTCTTTGCCCTTCCCTTTTTGCTGCAAGCCTCCGCTATCATTATGTTTAAAAGTATAAAACCCGCCTGTCGTATAGGGCGGGACATACAACAAACAGTCCACTTGCTCATCGTCCATAAATACAAACGACTTGCTCCAATCTTCGACATCTACTGTGAACTGCTGCCCATCTGGAGCTGTGAAATATACTTGCTTATTTTCGGTCAAGACGGTTTCGACGTAGACTGGCAGAGACGCCTCGAGAGGATCATGAATCTGCGCCTCGCCAAAGGCTCCCTCCAGGCCAGCGATTTCCTCTTGAAACTGTTCCACACTCCAGTGCAGAGGGTCGATGGAGTCCTTGGACTGTGTCCGTTCATGCTTCAATGCGTGTGGATATTGGGCCTCGACGTCCTCGGAGACTGCAACGCCGCTGGCCTCGCCGATTGTCTCCATTGGCACTGTACCAGTGGAGACGACTGAGTCATCGGCAATCCAGACCGTGTCGGCGTCTGGCCAGGGAAGTCCTTTTTCATCCGCTGTAGGGGTGTAATTTGCGGACCCCGGCTCCGAGCCAAAAAACGTGTCGGGACCGCCACCGGGGTGCATCGGGCAGCGAAAGCAGTCAATGTACCCTGCGTTTAAGTAATGAGCAGCCGTCGTACAACGTACCCATTCAAACGAGCATTCTACCCATTGTCGCCCCTTTCTGTCTCGTCCTCGACACCATCCGAAGCTGTGGTTGGCGTTGGCGCACCCACAACGCAGGCAAAAGCCCTCTCGTTTCGAACTGGACGTCATCTGGACAGAAGTGCACACCGATCTGTGGCTGGCCTAAAAAAAAAAAAAAGGAGGGATCAGTGTCTTTTTCTCTGCATGTTGACAGGATTTGTTACACTTTACCTACATGTAAGGTGTTCGCGAAGCAAGTATCTCATTGCATACGATATTTCTTTCTCGTACTTCATCGGAAAAGAAGGGAGAATACAACTTTTTTTATACGCAAGCCGTGACGCAGAGGGTGCAGCTTGGAACATACTGCAAAACATTTTTCCATGGTCAGCAGGCTCGCCCTGGAAAACGAGAACATCTTGTTCGCCATTCATAATGGCAAGGAGAGTGGTTGTCGATATGACACAAATGTGCAGAAAAGCGAGCTGCTGCCTAGCAGGGTGGTTTGTATTGGCTGTCGTTGCTCCACGGGCGCCTGTAGAGACTGCATCATTTTACAGGTGTGTGTAGTATTGCAGCACATTTGGGGGCCGACGGTGTCCACGACCCCCTGCACCTGCCTACGGTTCACAAAATGCATATGCTTGTTCTCTGTGAGGGCAGCAAACATTTGGAATATGGGTGCTTCGAATCTGGACGTGTGTGTCTTTGGTGGCTGACGTGCAGCTGACAAGTTGTGTGAACTGTGATGATGCTGCAGAAGACGAACAGGGCGAGCTTGCCTGGACGTCCGAGAATGGGCCAATTCCGGCGTGTGATACCACCCTATCTCTGTGTGTGAAGTCTAGTATATGAATATTATGATGGGCCTCACGCACTGCTTTTACAGCTCAAAGCCTACGAACCAATGAAACACGTGAGACTGGACTTGTGGAGATGTGGTGCATGAGTTGCGGCTTGACGATCCAGGCACCAGAGGAGGATGAGCGAGAGCAGTATACGTCGTGGAGCAGTCAAATGCGCACATTGGAAATGGCACCCTGGTACTCGTCTTTCCATACATTGCCGCTGTCGTGGACGGTGAAAAGCCTGTACAGTTTAGCTCCGGCAATTCTCTCAGCATCTCCATCGTGTCGGCTTGCACCCCGAGTCCAGCCAGCGCACGGCCGACGAGATACATCTATTTGCCGCGGAAATCCCCTGAACGTAGGACGCCGAGGCCAAGTCTGCGCAGTGCGAGGCCGAGAACCCCCGTCTGGCGCGTGGTGCGTGTGGTCCGGTCGGCACAGGTATCGTCGTGGCCCAGCCAACAGAAGGAGGCGGCTGAGGAGCTGAGGAGATGAGAAGCTGCGCGCGATGGCCTAGCCACGGGCAAATAACATGTTGCCGAACCATGGTTCCGCCGGTTGTCATATTACCCGGTCCGTCAAGAGGCACGAGCCAGTGTCCTCTTATCAATTTGCCGGTTTTGCAGAGACCCGACATTGCAGGTGCCATTTGCCATTACGAACATTGATATTGGCTGTATATTGTTTGCCAGCGGCCTGCAAAATGCCAAGCAGTCGGAAAGTCCACCCGTGACGGTTCTTTCCCGCCCCAGATGTCCGCTGTCCGTAGCAAAAGAGGCAAGATTGGCCGTGGCCAGAGGGCGCTGGCTGTCTTTGCATGTCCAGACGAGGATGTCGCTCAGATTTTGCTCGTCCCGGGTCTATTTTGGGGACACGAAATAAACCAGGAATTGTAGCCAATATAGTAGCGTGGCTCTGGTTTCTGCACTATGACGGCACAGACAATTTTGGTTTTGCTATATGTACAGTCTGAAAATCCTGCAGTGGTGCGGCCATATGGCGATTGTTTGCTCTTCCAACGGTTGTTGCGCTGCGCTCGCGACAAGCAATCGAAAATGTGGCGACAGTGGACTGCTCTGTTTGCCACAGCGGCCTCCATCGTCACCGCCACGGCATCGGTGCATGGCGTTCGCGACGTTGCCGACAGTCTTGCGTCGTCGACAGCGTCTTCCCCAGCACAGGCCTCGACATTCATTACGAGCACCGACGGCACCTGCGGCAACGGAGTAACATGTGACGGCTCATCCTTTGGCAAGTGCTGCTCCGAGCACGGGTACTGTGGCGACGCCGATACCTACTGCGGCACGGGCTGCAATGCGGCCTTTGGAACGTGCAATGGTGGCAGCGGCAGCAACGGCAACAACGGGAGCAGTGGAAGTGCCCCGGCCGGGCCAGTGGCCACGTCTGTTGTGTGGCTCACCGAGACGGTCACGGTGTCTCGAACCGCGGTGGCCACCAGCATAGTCACCTCCACGTCGGTCACCGTCTCCACGTCTTTTGTTACGGCGACGGCCACCGAGACGTCCGGCATCGCGGCGACAAGAACATCCACCGTCACCTCAACCGCCGTTGTCACCCGCACGTCGACTGTCCTCTCCGTCTCCACCGTCCGGACAACCACAACTGTTGCGTCCACCGCCGTGTCCACGTTTATATCCACCATCCTGCGGACCAGCGTCACCATCGTCACGTCAACAGCCATCGTGACAGCCGGAGGCGGGCCGACCGCGCCAACAAGCCGTCCACCAGCGACCGGCCTTCCGCTGCCGACCGTCACGACCACGGTCATCGTCTTTGGCGGCGGCGATGACGGCAACGGCGGCACCCTGCCGTCGTCCACGCTCTGGTTCCCGCAGCCGACACGCACGGGCCCCGGTCGGGCCCCGCCGGCTGCGACGCCCTCGCCCGTTCTCAAAGGCACCGTGAGCGGCTGCACACAGTTCTACCGCATACAGGCGGGCGACACATGCGATTCGGTGTCGGACAAGGAGGACGTGCAACTGGTGAACCTGTAGGTGGGGCTGGCTGCACTCGGACACGTCTGCTCGGGAAAATGCTGCTCACTATGTGCCGTACTAACGTGCGTGCAGACTTACGTGGAACACGAATCTCTCGCGCGGCGCCGATGGCTCGGTTCTCTGTGGCCTCTCCGGTCTGCTGCCCATCATCAGCTCGTGCAAGACGTCCTGTGAAAGCCTGCCGGCTGGCTACTACATTTGTGTCGCCGTGTAGGATGGAGTGTGTTTCTGTTTGGATGCAATAATGGGGACTCGTGGGGGGCTGTTTCACAACACTGTTTATTCATCGATTGGTTAAATGTGCTACTCGCATATAGTTTTCAAACATGCTGCATTTATTTCATGCTGTTTCCCACATTCCGCTTTTCGTTTTATTCCTTAACGAAAATGAATAACCAATTCAACGTCGTTCAGTGCCTCATATTGTTGGATATAGCTTATACGTTCTTACTGTCGTCCACAAGATAATACTCACAGCATATCAAATCTCGAGCCGTCTACCGTAGACAAGAATCGCTATTTTCCACAAAGGAAACCAAACGATGACTACGGCTCCCCTACCTTGGTACCGCCGCTTGGTGCGGCCTTGGCGCGGCCTAGAATATTAGTCACCTCTACAATAGACAATCACCTATATCGCGGGGCTGACGAAGATCCCGGGAGCTGACGGATATCGCGGGGGCTGACGTCTATCGAGGGGTCTGACGACCTGCGCAGAACCACGACGTGTCCATGGCAAACAGAATGAACCTGGCACTGCTCGTGAAATCAGCCAACTTGGAACTCGCAACTCAATACCAAAGTACACCTTCACGACGTAAATTCTGCTCTTAGTCCATCAGCCGACCGATACAATGGCCTCGACCAAGTACACGCTTGCCAGTCGCGTCAAGGTACTCTCCATCTCCGTGCAATGCGGGTGTTGATCCCACCCGCTGACCCGTGGACAGCTGGCCGACGGCCATACGATGCCCCAGATACAGCTCGGCCTCTTTGAGATGTCGCGCGCCGAAGCCCGCGCCTCCGTCGCGGCCGGCCTCGCCGAGGGCTACCGCGGCTTTGACTGCGCGCAGATGTACGACAACGAGCGCGAGGCGGGGCAGGCGCTGCAGGACGGGCTGGCGCGCCACGGCCTGACGCGCGCCGACGTCTTTTACACGTCCAAGCTCGCCGAGAACAGCACGTCCTACGACACCGTGCGCGCGTCCATCCGCCAGTCGGTGGCGGCCTGCGGCCTCGGCTACATCGACCTCTTCTTGCTGCACAGCCCCTTGGGGGGCCCCGCGGCGCGGTGGACCAGCTGGCGCGCCGTCGAGGACGCCATCGCGGCGGGCGAGGTGCGCTCGGGCGGCGTATCCAACTACGGCCCGCAGCATGTCGAGGAGCTCCTGCAGCACAGCGGCCTGCGCGTCGCGCCCGTCGTCAACCAGATCGAGTCGCACCCCTTCAACACGCGCACCGACATCCGCGACGCGTGCGCGCGGCACGGCATCGTCGTGGAGGCGTATGCGCCGCTGACGCGCGGGATGCGGATCCAGCACCCCGCGGTGACGCGGCTCGCGCAGCAGCACGGATGCACGCCGGCGCAGGTCCTGGTGCGCTGGTCGCTGCAGCACGGCATGGTGCCGCTGCCCAAGAGCGTCCGGCGGTCGCGGATGGCCGAGAATGCCGACGTCAACGGGTTTGAGTTGTCGGCCGAGGACATGGCGGCGCTGGATGCGCTGGACGAGCACCTCGTGACCGACTGGGATCCGACGGACGCAGAGTAGCGTGTTCGACTGTGCTGCGTGTCTGTGTCGCTGTGTCAATGAAGAGAGGAAAACAGAAACCAAAACACCGAACAAAAATATAGGCTAAATGTAAGCAGTCTCTAGTTCTTAGGCTTCAACCGCCTTGTCATCGACCTCGAGAAACGCGCAATCACGTGTACGTCGCTGCAGCGGAGGCCCTTTATCTCTCGAGCATGCTGCGCCATGTGTGGCGACCGGCCATATTCTCCGGGTACAGGACGACACTTTGAGGACATGGGTGCATCGCCCTTCTGTACATGGCCCACTGTCACGCGATTATGCCACATCCTTCGTCCGTCTGGAGGCCGACACGGGACGGTTTGCTGTGTCTTTGTCATCCTGGTCCGTCGTCTTCTGCCTGACTGGCTCTTTTCGTAACTCCGCGCTCAGCTGTGCTTACGTCGCTCGGAGTACTCTGCATTAGTCCTCACTGACGTTGCGCGTGAGCAATTAGCGGCACCACTCTTTGCTAGCATCGTTTCTAAGCTTATTATCTAGATAGTCTGAAAAGGCGTCGATGACATCGCATAGGGCCGACTTGCAGGATCTCAGATGTATTCAGCAAACACATATGCAGTGTACGGTGACAGCTTCCCCTCATGGACGGCCTTTTGTCGCAATTCTTGGTCAATCCCCCACAGTTGGTGGGCGCTCACCAGATGTTTGTTGCACTCCGCACAGCCTTCCACATCTCGCGTCGTTTGGTTCCCAACTTGCGTTGGTCGTGTCTCCGCAATCTAGGTCGTCAGCACTATATGCTATCCAACAACTACAGCCGTCGTCCCTGGGAGTGTACTGCGCCAAGTTGGACCGGAACAGGAGGCGACCGAGGTACTTACCCTTCGCGAGGTGCACGGTCGATTTTGTGGACTCTGCAGTTGCGTGCGTATCCCCGACCACGCGGAACGTATTGATCGGGTCGACTATGGAGACGTGCTTGCCATGATTGGATAGCAGTCCTCTGGATGACGTTGGCGAGATAAAGCCGTTTGTTGTGTCGTATTGTTTCACGACCCCTCAACCCCTCCTCACAGTCCTATAAAACCAAAAGGTCATCCTATCTCCTCTCCGTCCATTCTTACTGCCCATCTCTTCGTCGCCAAGATACCATTTCTTCTGAACAGCCGCCATCATGTCGACGTAAGTATTCACCCGCTCAAATGCCAGTGCAAATGGAACGAAAAATGAAGCCAACCAAGACATCACCTCACCAGCTCTATCCTCTTCCACGACGCCACCATTATCACGTTTGACGACGCCACCAAGCGCATCAAGATTGTCGCGCCCGGCTCGCTGTGGGTCCAGGACGACCGCATCGCCGGCATCTACGACGCCGACACGCCGGTGCCGGCCGACCTGCCCGCCAACACCGAGAAGGTCGATGCCACCGGCAAGATCATCTCGCCCGGGTTCGTCGACACGCACCGCCACGGCTGGCAGACGGCGTTCCGGTCGATTGCGGCCAACACGACGCTGCCCGAGTACTTTGTGCGCTACGGCCAGTATGCCGCCCTCGGCGCCTTCACGGCGGACGACATCTACGCGGGCCAGCTGGCGGGGCTCTACGAGTGCCTGAACGCGGGCGTCACCACGACGCTAGACCACGCGCACCACTGCTGGGACGCAGCCACCTCCAAGGCCGGCCTGGACGCGTCCATTGACAGCGGCCTGCGCGTGTTTTGGTGCTACACGTTCCACGACCTGCCCAACGGCTACGACCATGCGCAGCAGCTGCAGGTGGCCGAGCAGCTGCGCACCGACGCGCGCCTCAAGACGTCGCCGACGGAGTTTGGCGTGGCGTACGACGGGTGGGCCATGAGCCCGCCCGAGACGGTGGCGTCGGTCGTCGAGTATGTCACGACCAAGGGCGTGGACGTCCTCACGACGCACTCCCTGGGCGGTCCGTGGGTGCTGGACCACGGCCCGGAGGTGCTGGAGAAGCACAAGGTGCTCAACACGCCCGTGCCCGTGGTCATCTCGCACGCGTCGTTTGTGAGCGACAAGGACGTCGCGCTGCTGCGGTCGTCCAACCAGTACGTCTCCATCACGCCCGAGTCCGAGATGCACTACGGCCACGACCACGAGCACAACCACGAGTTCCTGGACCAGTGCGCCCTCGGCGTGGACACGCACTTTACCTTCTCGACCGACATGGTCCAGCAGGCCCGCCTCTGGCTGCAGGTCACGCGGCGCACCCTCTATCGCGAGAAGCTGGCCCAGAACACCATCGGCCACCCCAACCCGTTTGACGTCGAGCAGGCCTTTTACCTCGCCACCGTCGCCGGCGGCCTCGCCCTGCGCCGCCCCGACCTCGGCGTCATCCGGACCGGCGCCAAGGCCGACCTCGTCGTCTTCGACGGCGACTCCCCCAACATGCTCGGCTTCGTCGACCCCGTCGCCGCCGTCCTGCTGCACTCCAACGTCGGCGACGTCCGTCACGTCCTCGTCGACGGCCGCTGGCGCAAGAAGGACGGCGTCCTGCAGCCTGCCGCCAACACGGGCGCCGACTGGGCCGCCACCATCAAGCCCACGTTCCTCAAGAGCGCCCGCGGCATCCAGGAGCAGTGGGCCGCCCGGCCGCTGCCGACCATCGAGGACAAGTTTTGGGGCGTGACGCCGCACGCAGTCATCGACAAGGTGAATGTGGTGAGGAAATAGGGCACGCGGGGGAGCAGACAACCGTGGATGTATGGGCAGTAGCGAGTGGAGGACTGAGCAGGAGTGGTGATGAGTGACGATGAGGGTTGATGAGGGATGATGAGAATAAATAATGTAAACTTTTTTTTTAAAAAAAAACGTAGGATCTCCATGTGATGCATCAATAAAAAACGTAGCAATGAGGACGGTAAACTAACTAGAAAGACACGACAAAAAACATTGTCAAATCGTCTTCCTCAGAACCAATTTGGGCTCAGTCGGGGATCGAACCCGAGACCTCGCACATGTTCCTGCAAACTGCAGAAGGGGATTGCAGCCCCGAAGCGCGAATCATACCGCTAGACCACTGAGCCGGCTAGGCCTGGTGCCCTGTATTTGATGGGCGTCGGCTCATCCAGCGGCCATTTAGAGCCGAGAACAGCCGCGACGCCGAGAGCGAGAGAAGACAACCTCACGTCACACCGGATTCGAACAAGCATACTCTTTCACAGTCATGATTGCCATGGAGTATGGAGAGCAAGGCGGCAGTGACCAAACATGATGTTTTATTTCCATGTTTGTCGAGTGTGCTATCTGAAATATGACTCATCTAAGAAGCCATTCACAATTCACAATCAAATTCACAACCAAAAGTCACAATCAGAATTCACAGACGGGGCTCCAGCGGCACACCACCCAACGTTCAGGTCGATATTGACCGCAGGGCGGGCCACATTGACACGCCAGTGGTGGCGGTTGGTCGGGTCCTTTTGGTAGACATTGATCTCAAAATACTTCTTGTGAGAATCGTACTTGTAGTTTTTGTAGCTGGTAGGACGTTGTCAGCATGTCTTCTTCTCTCACCAGCGTATCACCAACAGACTTGCTCACGTGTTCAGCTTCTGGAAGTTGGCTTGGATCAAGGCCTGCTCCGTGATCTCGACAAATTCAGTGGAGTCCCCCTCGGCAGGCATAAAATACCGCTTCGATTCCAGGGCGCCGTAGTTGACCTGCTTGACCAGCTGGATGACAAACGTCGACAACGTCGCGTTGCCCAAGGCGTCGTGTGCTTCGTCCGAGGAAGCCGTGCGCGGGTACTGCGCCCATGCCATGAAGCGAACAAACATGTTCTGGTGGAGAAGGTACACAGGCTGATACGGCTTGATGCTCCCACAACAAAACAAAGATGACATATTGCGGTACAACGAAATGGCAAAGTGGACGAATGGACACTGTGAGATGTTGTGAAACGGGACAATATCAGAGTGAAAGTAGACAGTAGCATTCACCGAACAACAAGAAACAAAACAAGCAACAAGATTACAATTCAAGAGATAACCTTTCCCAACCATGAGAGACAACATACTGGCCTCCTTATAGTCCATGTTCCCGCCATGGACGACCGCGTCTCTCAATCTGTCCAAACGACGCATCGTGCCATCAGGAAGACAAACATCTTGACACCAGAGGATAAACGAAATCTAATTGGCCACAATGCAGGACACGCCTCAAAATATGCAGCCGGTCTGCAGGTTTTGCAAAAGTGCAAAACTATTCAGCCCCCATCCGCCTGCAGATTTTGAGGCGTGGCCAATCACATCGAGTGACGCCGACCTTGCATCCTACTCCTAACATCTGGTAACCAAACCATTAGGCATATATGAAGAGCCTACCTCCCCTGCGACGTCCTTTCAATCTTCTTTGCTTCTTCTTTTTTTCTCCACGGTCGGCACTTGGTTGTGTCTCCGTGTACACTCCTTCTGCCTTTTTTTTACTGTCACTCCTTTATTTGCTTTTCATTTTTTTGGATGAGGATATTCAGTTGAGTTTTATTCAATATTTACCTAGTCGAGGAAAACATGTCTGGATTTAAAAGGCAAAAGACGTTTGCTCATTTAGGTATTAAAATCGAAAAGGCGTCAAGTCATAATTCCGCCCATAATTCCTGCTACTTAATAGTAATATTAGGAGGCATTAAGCACTGCTAAAGTATCATACCCAAGCTACAGCGTTGGGGACGTGATCACGTTGAACTCTAACTCGGTAGGTCGTGTTAATTAGTGTGCGGTGAGACGGCTGCTTCTGCCACAGATAACCATGATGAAGGCCAGATAACGGACTTTGTTCCCAAAAAAAGGGCTTTAACATAACGCACGATTACCAAGCAGAAAGAACGTTATTTTGACCTCATGTTTCATATGGGACCAAAACAACGACCACTGCGGGCTCCAGGAGTTAAGCTTAGCACCGGGGCAGCAGCGACACAGTGTACCCCAAGACGACCTCCTGGTAGGTAAACATCAGGAGTAAAGTGAACACCCCCCAACTCGATGCGCGGCCAAATGAACGCCACAGGCTGTGCCGAAGACGTGACACGGAGCTTCCATTGTTGTGCTGTGTAAGTCGTATCTTACCTCGGCGGGGCCAAAAGCTATGGTGGGTCACTTCAGGGTTGTAGCTTCACGAAATGCACTATTGGTGTGGCAGACAGGTACCGCTCGGCGTACGCTAAAAGGATACCTCGGCGACGCGAAAAGGTACTAGCCAAGCAATCAGGTCCACTGCAAATTGCACCACATAGCACCCGACATACAAGTCACTTTATGTCCAGTTTCGGCACAGTGCATTCCGACGCCGAAGTGACTTCCAGCCTAAAGCACTAACCCACGTTGACTGGCGGGAGTGCGAGCCGCTGCACGATGCGCCTGATAGGTGCATCTGCTGGGGCACCGACATTACGGTTGGTGATTTACAGCCTTTTCAAGCGACGACAAGAGCCGCTCTCCACAATCTTGTCTATTTAGCTGTCCTCGTGGATTCTAGCTCTATTTCCAGCTTCTCCCATTATACTGTTGCTCGCCGCACGGATTGTGGCCGCGCCGAGAGATGACAGCACAAAAGAGGACCATTTGTCAGAAAGGAGCCTCGGCCTGAGAGCATAACTGTCAGGTAGGATCACGCATGGGGGACAGGAGACGAGCATATTGCTGCTATTTGTAAGCTCTTGTGTGAATTTGCTGTTTTGCATAACTCGCTTCGGCGCCCTGGCTCGTCGCTCCGTGGTCTTTGTTCGCGTGGTCGCCGCCCGTATTTACTCATCATTCTTTTGTTTTCCCGCTGTCTTTCGTCCCTCCACGTTTTCAGTGTCATTCGACGACTGGAAACGGAGATCTGCAAGTTGGCTTTGGGAAAAGTAAGGCCCCGACTGCAAGTTGCGCTCTGACGGAAGCGTGGATGACGAAAATCCGACAGTGAAATGGGATATAAATTCAAATAAGTAAACAAGCATAACGGATAACAGTCCGGAGGCAAAGGCGTCTTCAGGCCATGGGATATAGACTTCAAACAAATAGACAAGCATAACGGTCCGGAGGTGAAGACGTCTTCAGGCCGTATCTCCGTGCGCCGTTCCGTTTCGTTTCATATTTCGGTATAACATGTCCTCGTTCGTCTTGCCTTCTCGTCCATCAATGACTTTATTTTCTCATTCTTTTTCTGTTTCTTTGCAACCTGATTTTCCAATCCCACTCTTACTTATACTTGCAAGATCCCCCCACGACATTTGTCCGTCCTATCTCAGCACAGATAAACACATCTGATAGCCGATCACCACATCATAAACTACCTACTCGTGTCTCCGGGCCACACCTTCTGCCACGAGCGTTCGTGACGATCTGACGACCTTGCCGTCCCGTACACCAACTTTGTTGCTGCTCTCGTCACCTCATACTCGCATCTTACAACCACACAACCGCCCCACTCCTCCACTCGGCAATATGTCTGACAAGGAAACAACATCCGGCACCGGCACCGACACCGATAACAACACCCTGCGTGCCGACCACACACCCGTTTCAGCCGCCGCCATCGCCCAGGGCAACCTGGCCGGCATCCGCACCAAGGTCACCGATGTGGAGAAGAACAGCGGCGCACCAAATAGTGACGACGACGACAAGGCGGACGACGACAAAAACGGCGTTGCCGCGCCTGCACAGGCGCCGTCGCCCTTTGGGGATGCGCCCGACGGCGGCCTGCAGGCCTGGCTGGTCGTCCTCGGCGCGTGGGCGACGTCCTTTTGCAGCTTCGGCTGGATCAACAGCATCGGCGTCTTCCAGGACTACTACGAGAACGGCCCGCTGTCCAACTACTCGTCGAGCACCATCTCGTGGATCCCGTCGCTGCAGCTCTTCTTCATCATGGCCCTGGGCCCCGTCATCGGGTACCTGTTTGACGCGTACGGGCCGCGCTACTTGATCCTGGGCGGCACGCTGCTCCACGTCTTTGGCCTCATGATGGCCTCTCTCTCCTCGCAGTACTACCAGTTTATGCTGTCGCAGGGCGTCTGCAGCGCCATCGGCGCCGCCGCCATCTTCCAGCCCGCCCTCAGCTGCCTCCCCGGCTGGTTCAGCAAGCGCCGCGGCCTCGCCTACGGCATCTTGGCCACGGGCACCTCGGTGGGCGGCGTTATTTTCCCCATCATGGTCAGCCGCCTCATCGACAGCGTCGGCTACGGCTGGGCCATGCGCGCCAGCGCCTTTCTGATCCTGGGCCTGCTCGTCTTGTCCAACCTGACCGTCCGCTCCCGCTTCCACTCCCACCCCAGCTTCCAGCGGGCCCCGCCCCTAACCCGCAAGCAGATGGTCACGCCCTTTTTCGAGCCCGGCTTTGCCACCATGCTCGCCGGCATCTTCTTCATGACCTTTGGCATCTTCGCGCCCATCGACTACATCCCGGTCGCCGCCCTGGCCACCGGCAACGTCACCCCCAGCCTCGCCCTCTACATGGTGTCCATCTTCAACGCGCTGTCGCTCTTCGGCCGCCTGCTCGCCGGCTGGGTGTCGGACCGCATCGGCAAGTACAACGCCTTCATCATCGCCTGCTACGCCGCCGGCGTCGTCGTGCTCGCCCTCTGGATCCCCGGCACGAGCCGGTCTGCCCAGATCGGCTTTGCTGCCATCTTTGGCTTCTTTTCCGGCGCCTACATTGCCCTCATTGGCTCGCTCGTCGCCCAGGTGTCCGCCCCCAAGGAGATTGGCTACCGCACCGGCCTCGTGTTTCTCATCGCCGCCATCCCCAGCCTCACCACGAGCCCCATTGCCGGTGCCATCCTGTCCGCCAACAACAGCTGGCTCGGCGTCAAGATTTTTTCTGGCGTGCTGCTACTCCTCGGCTCGTCCGTGACCCTGGCCGCGCGTGTCATCTACACCGGCTTCAAGCCGACGGCCGTTTTCTGAGAATCTTAGAGCCAAGACGAAAACGAAAGCCAGGGACCTACAAATGCGAGGGGCAAGTTCAGAGTCTCGTAACCGTAATAGAATGGACAATGCAGAAATTCTGCCAGTTGGAAAATGGTACGGTGGGGACGGGAAATTTCTTTTTTTTTTTTTTTTTTTTTCTTGCCTGCATCCTCTCCGGCGTTGCCTTCTCTACTTTCAACACCAAAGAATCGACAAAGGTGTTGCTGTCGTATCACATGCTACGGTATTTTGAGATTGACTCCTATTCTTGTAATTCTGTTTTCTACCTCTACTTCGGACTTGTTTTGTGGTCTTTTTTATCTAGATATAGCTCCGTACCAAATTCAACATCACACCTCTCCATTTCCATCACATTGTAATTAATTATGTCCATGTCCGCATGTCCAGTTGCCATTTTTTACCCTCATTATTTGTATTCGCCACATAGTCCTTCCCTTAGGTATTCGCATCGTATGTCCGCATCCGAAAGTCGTCTTCCACTGTGTTCCAGTCCATAAACCCGCGCACCCAGTCCATGTCCATGTCCAGACCAAGTGCGCTGTCCCCGAGAAACTCTGTCATGTCCGTGTCCGTAAATGCTGGCTGCGCATAGCCAGAGTCCCCGTCCAGAGGAGGAGCCGACGAAGGAAAAGCAGCGGCCGCAGCATCTGCTGGACCACCTGACGCTGAAAGAGTCCCCGCAAGAGCAGACACGTAGGCAGGCGCGGCTCCGTTCGTCATGGGCATGGGCACGCCAGCTTGATTTGCGCTCGCTCCATCGTCGTCCGTATGGACATCGTCCCCGTCGGTGGGAGGCGGCACAGTCGAATTCGAATCTAAATTTGAATCCGAATTCTTCCCGTTTTCGGGCATCGCCTTCCCGTCCAACGCCGCCTGCGCCCGCAGCGCCTTCTCCCGCAGCATCGTCAGCAGCGCCCACTTGGAGTTCCGCCCCCCCCGCGCGCTCTGCCGCGCCTGCCGCGCATCCTCCATCTCGTACATGCTGTCGGCCACGGCCCACGCCCGCGCCCGAAGCGCCGCCTTGTCGGCGGGACAGGCCGGGATCGGCTCCACAAAAAGGTGCCACAACACGTACAGCAGCGTGTGGTACTGCGGATAGATCTCGGCGGCCCACCGGTAGTCCTGGATCAGCTCGTCCTCCATAATGTCGACATTTAGCTCCAGCACCTCGCAGGCGAGCGCCAGGACGCCGTCGCTGGCAACGGCGCAGCGGGGGTTCGCTCCCTCGCGGCGCGGCGCGCCGGTGGTGGCCAGCGCGGCCGCCAGCTGCAGGCGCGTGATAAACTCCATTTTCCGCTGGATGAGGCGCACCGTCTTGGAGGTGGAGCGCTGCACGGGGACGACCATGTTGCACTGCTGGAGCAGCTCCTCGACGTAGGCGTTGCGGGTGGCCATGATGGCGCGGCGGCGCTCTTCGGTCAATGGCAAGTCGGGCGAGGAGGCATGGCGGACCAGTCCAGACGCTGAGCCTGGGCCGCCGGCGCGCCGTAACGCTTTCGTCTCTGCCACAAGATGCGTCACGTACGCCATGGTGGTGCCCAGCCGGCGGATGCACACGTTCAGGGTCATCTCTGTCCAGCGCATTTGCGGTGTGGGCAGCACGGTCATGTCCGGATGGAGCTCGCGGTCATTTACGTTGAGGGCTTCTTGGATGTCGACGTCCGTGTCCGCCAGGTCGATGTCGATGCCATGGTCCTCGGAGGCGCGGTCGTCCTGTTTGATCATGTGGCCCCATACGCGGCGGCGCATCTCGGACTCAAAGGGCGTCAGGTTGAAATTGGCGCCGTCACGATGAAGGCCGATCGACTGCGCCAGCCGAACGACCATGCCGTACAGCACCCAGATGGACTGCCCGGGGCTGTGCGCGCGGGACATTCTCTGTGTTGTCAGTTAGTACCGTGTGCCATGGCAAATTGCAGTTACTGTACGTCGTAGAGGGCCCTGACATACCAAAAACAGCGTCAATGCCTGCAGAGTGGGCAGACTGGGCGCCTCCAGGAACCGCGCCTGGACCAGCGCTCGCTCCATGCCAGCACGGTACCGGTCAAGGGCGACGGCTTTGTCCTCGCCAAAGGCAGTTTGGTACGCGCCCGGTTGGTAGGACGTGACCGTTGCGTAATAAATCGAGAACAACAGACTCTCAAAAGCGGGATCCGTCTTCTCGGGACTGTGGATGGCCGTGAACACGCACACTTCGGCTGTTGGCACGTGCAAGACCTTGTTCATGGGTTCGACAGAATGCAAGTACTCGTTCCACAGCTGTATTGCCTGTCGTTTGGGCGGGTGGAACGCGGCATTCGCATTGACGTCCCGGGAGGATGGCGTGCACGGGATGCGATGGCTGCCCCCCGCGACCAAGCCAAAGAGCGTTATGGCGGGTGCCGCCGTAGCAGAAGCGCCTTGGGGAAACACAGCTTCAGCCTCGTGCTCGCTGTCCTTGGGTGACGCCAACGCCGACCGGAATTCTTCTTCCTGGTTCTATTAGCCACATGCAGTTGTTACTTTATTATTGGTGCGGGCGCACGACATCGTACGACGTACCGCTTCGAGAATCTTGGACAAGAGCATCTCGTTGATGTAACGGCTTGCGTAGGCGTTTTGGAGAAGCATCTCCCGTTTTGCTGCACCTCTCTTACTCCGCGTCCCGTCATGAAACGGCGACGGATGGTCTTCACTCGTGCCTCCTCTGTCAGATGTTCCGCTCGAGTGGCTGTCGCCGCCGTGGTTCGCAGGCAAGGTTGCCGAACGTGACGTCGGCACGCCACGGCCAGCACGTCTTTCCAGCGCGGCGGCCAGGCTGTGACTGCCACTAGTGGTACTGTGGCTTGGCTGTGCTGTGTCGCTTTTGTAGCCTCCGCTTTTGTCCCCATTGGTGTCCCCATCGCCGCCCGCCACGGCCACAATGGTCCGCTCCAGCTGCACCAGCCGCGACGCAATGTCCGCAATCGTCGTCTTGGACTGCCGCGGCGCCCGCTTGATGGACGGGTAGCAGCACAGCACGCCCGACCGCACGCAGCCGGCACACGGCATGGTCTTGTCGCAGCGCACTTTGCGGCGGTGGCAGACGATGCAGGAGCGCTCGATGGCCCGCTTGGGCGCGGTGCTCCGGCGTTGCTGGATGCGGTAGGCCGGCGACGTTGCGGCAGTATCCGTCCTTCTCGCCGGGGACGGCGTCTGTGCGACCGGCTGTGCGACCGACGCCGGTGTCGAGGTTGACACGGAACCTGTCGGACCAGAGGTCATGATGTTTTATGATGTTGTGATACTGTTGTGCTTTTGTTGTGTGCAATCGAGGCCGGTCAGGCCATTCGGTGCGTCCGTGATGTATGTCGTAGTGTATTGACAGCTGACATCGTCACGCACACTTGTGTACGCTGTCGGTCAGATTCGTTGCTGGCGACATAACGCTCGGCGATGCGACTCGTTAAGCGATTATTAAAGCGGGCTCTTCACAATACAGAACCCCAAACAAGGAGATACGTTAACTCCACGAGCTCTTGGCCATGTCAGCTGATCACGTGCACAGTGCTGGCGGCTTCCCTATGATACGAAGGGCAGGACCGGGAATAATTATGATCTGTGAGAATCAGAAGAGGTTCACGATGCAGGAAAGAATCACACTGGGCCGTGTCAGATACAAAATAAGACATACAGTAAGGTTGTGGTTTGTATTTTAACCAAGAGCATATGTGAGAGACTTGGCTAGATCATCGGCCGTGGAAAAAGAGAGCCCCAGTGCTTAGCGACCCAAAGACAGTGCTTTCAACACTGTTCTAAACAGTACTGGTGGCCTATTATAGAATAGCCGTTTGCAGCCACTAGCATTTTCACGCGCTGAACACATGCTAGAAAAGGCTCGTTTTTCGTGTTTCCCCTCCTTTGCTGTGCCGAGTGCACTTACCCAAAACAGTGCCGATCGCTGAGCTCCGGGGCTCATCTCCACCTGAACACTCCCGACACCACTTAAAAACGCCAAAATAAACTCCAAAAGGTCGCCATTGGCGCGTCGCACCAGCGCCCACCATTGCCAGCATTGGCCAGCACTGGCAGCTGTGGAAGAGGAAAAACGCCAGCCAAGACTGCTTAGCCCCGGCCTGGCCAGACTGCCCCTTCCAAGACAGCCCTGTCAGTGGACCTATCGTCCGGCCGTGGACCTCTCGTGGACCTGTCGAGCTACACGACGCCCCATCCAAACTCCACTGTATCAGCCCCATCCTCCCGACGCCGACACCTTTCTCTCGCTGTCGAGTGTGTGTGCCTGTGTGTATCTTTTCTTTCTTCCCAGGCGGCCGTCTTGGCTTTTTCTTGTTTCCATCTTGTACCGCGTCAATCGCATCTTCATCGACGTCGACATCCGATCGGCGAGTCACCGTTGACGATACAACGGCATTGCCATTCTCGACAGCCGTCTATTCAGACTACGGCCTGTGCCGCCTCTGTCGCCTCTTACTACATTCCTGCCTCGTAAGCATCCACCGACAATCGCCTTCACCTACCACGCAACAGCATCCGCGACTCTCCTTCCGCCATGGCCGCCCGCTGGAGCAAACGGCGGCTCACCATCAGTCTCCTCCTCTCTGGCATCTTCGGCCTCCTCTACTACCAGTCCAAGCAGCACACTGTTTCGCCATGGGGTAATGTGCTGCCGCCCGGCTCGGCGCCCCTGCCGCACCCGGAGGAGGCCAATGGCGGCGCCACAGCACCCACCGTGCCGGTGGACGACGGCAAGTTCCACTGGTCGCAGGTCGAGCTGCAGCACCCGATCCCGGTCGAGTCGATGCGGCCGGTGCCCTCGCCCAACACCGTCACCCTCAAGGGCATTCCCAAGATCCAGCACAGCTTCAAAACAGAATCGGCGGCCGCCCGGGACGTGCGCCTGGCGCGCCTCGAGCTCGTGCGCGCCAACTTTACGCACGCGTGGAACGGCTACAAGACGCACGCATGGATGGGCGACGAGGTGCGGCCGCTCAAGGGCACGCCCGTCAGCAAGTTTGGCGGCTGGGCCGCGACGCTCGTGGACACGCTGGACACGCTGTGGATCATGGGCCTGCACGCCGAGTTCCAGAACGCCGTCAACGCGGTCGACCAGATTGACTTCTCGACGACCAACCTGGACCAGGTCAACGTGTTTGAGACGACCATCCGCTACCTGGGCGGCTTTCTGGCGGCGTACGACCTCAGCGACGGCCAGTACCCGTCCCTCCTGGCCAAGGCGACGGAGCTGGGCGACATGCTGTACCTGGCCTTTGACACGCCCAACCATGTGGTGGTGACGCGCTGGAAGATGAACGACCGGCGCAAGGGCATCTCGCAGACGCCGCACCGGTCGTCGCTGGTCTCGGAGCTGGGCTCGCTGTCGCTCGAGTTCACGCGCCTGTCGCAGCTCACGGGCAACCCCAAGTACTACGACGCGGTCCAGCGCATCATGGACCTGTTCGCGGCGCAACAGGACCGCACGCACCTGCCCGGCCTGTGGCCCGTCGTCGTCAACGCCGAGGCCGCCGACTTCACGGGCGGCACCGGCTTTACGATTGGCGGCATGGCCGACTCGCTCTACGAGTACCTGCCCAAGCAGTTTCTGCTGCTGGGCGGCGCCGTCCCCGCCTACCGCACCATGTACCTGAAGGCGCTGGCCGCCATGAGCGAGCACCTCTTCTTCCGCCCGCTCACCAAGTCGGCCAAGCCCCTCCTGTTCCCGGGCGACAAGAACACCAACGGCAAGCTGCCCGCCGACACCGTGCGCACGCTGCCCAAGGTGCAGCACCTGGGCTGCTTTGCGGGCGGCATGGTCGGCCTCGCCGCGCGCCTGTTTGACCGCCCGGCCGACATGGCCGTGGCCGAGCAGCTCGTCGAGGGCTGCCTGTGGGCCTACGAGTCGGCCCCCTTTGGCATCATGCCCGAAATCATGTCCGTCGCCCACTGCGCCACGGGCGCCGCCAGCGCGCCGTGCGTCTGGGACGAGAAGACGTGGCTCGGCGAGGTCGCCGCCAAGCAGCGCCCCGGCGGGCCCAAGAAGAACCAGGGCGACGTCGACAATTTCAACGTGGCCAAGGTCGTCGACGACCAGCGCCTCGTGCCGGGCGTGCTGCGCTACGAAGACCGGCGCTACATTCTGCGGCCCGAGGCGATTGAGAGCGTCTTCATCCTGTACCGCCTAACGGGCGACGCCGCGCTCATGGACCGCGCCTGGGGCATGTTCGAGTCCATTGTCAAGGTGACGCAGACGAGCATCGCCCACACGGCCGTCGACGACTGCACGCGGCCCCTCGAGACGTGGGCCGACAGCATGGAGAGCTTCTGGCTGGCCGAGACGCTCAAGTACTTTTACCTCATCTTTGAGGACCCCCAGGTCGTCAGCCTCGACACGTACGTGCTCAACACCGAGGCGCACCCTCTGCGGCGGCCGGCATAGACGTGCTGGCTATACGACTTGTGTTATCTCTTTTTGTCATTGATTGTGTACTTTATTTTTCTTCGGGGTTTATGTAAGCCAAAGTCAACGACGGGTTGACAAGGTCGGCTGTGTCTGGACAAGGGTGTTCAGTTATATACTGCTAGAGTAACTTTCAATTTGGCGTTTTTTTCTGGTGATGAACGAACTTGTATGGTCTGAACAGAACAGTATGCACGTTTGCAATCCTAGCGGTTGGCATTGATTCGTCCACCGTGCATGTCGCGTGCATGTCGTCGTGTGAATATGTCACATTGTTGACTTCACCGCCGAAATTTCGTCCATCCTGGCAACCCATGGACAATATCGTACAGGAGGTCGACAACACATCTTGGCTGTCTACTGGCGAGCTTACTTTGCCATCCCAGATGTCCAACACACGGACAACTTGGCGATGTGTCTGTATCGTACTGAGTCGGAAGCCGGGACCGGCACTCGGGAAAGCCTGGCCCACACTGGACGACGTGGGGAAACAGCATTGCATTCGGCGCATTGTCGACATATGCAACACGCTTGCAAAGTGGCAAGGCACGAGCATCAGTGGCGTCGACGGTGGCCAGCTCGCCGACAATCATCTCAACAAGCCGCAAAACGGCTGGGTTCGTCCCCAGAGAATGGATCCGTACCAAATTCTGTGTATCTAGCGGAATGGACCTGCCGGTGGAAGACAAAGACGAGCGGTGCGAATGGCGTCGACGAGTAAATAGAGCCCTCCGGCAGTATGGATGGCGTGGTGGGACTTGCCTTGATCTTGACCGTGCCTTTGCAGCACCCCATAAAAGACAACATCACACTGTCTTCTTCCACGTACGGCCATAGATATTGGAAAATACGGGATCCCGTCCGCTCTCCCCTAGTCAAACCAATAATCGGCGGATTAGTAGTTGGGTCGGTGACGACCAGCGAATACCCGCTGCTGTACGTTTTTGTCCGTTCGTTTTGCCTTTTTGGCCTTTTTGGCCATCCTTTGTCATTGACTTTCTTTTTTTAACTTCTCTACATATACTTATATATACACTTTCATACCGTGAGTTTTTCGAATGACACGTAGTAATATGTTATTCAGAACCCCGTCAGGTCTTTTGCCCAGATACAAAAATGGAAACGAGTCGTCTACGATGTAATATCTGTAACCATCCGTGTGTCACAGATAATTACACTTTACGCCCGACATGGAAATCCGCGGGACGAGCCGTCAGTGGTAATTTATTATCTGTATCGGCCGCAGTTACCATTTCGGATGTCCATGTGAATTTCACGACTGTGCACCGTCTCTCTATGCGGTCTCATTTCGTTAAAATATCACAACCTTCCCTTCTCTACCGAATTCAATACCTCGGTGACGTCATGTTTTTACGCGTTAACACGGACGCTAGCATGGCTCCAGGGGTACCAGTCCTCGCGTATTGGAATTGAAAGCGACAATAATAACGCCCAGGGAATGACAGTGCAGAAGAGTATGCCGATTCGGGGCGGCTCGGAACATAGCCGGGAGCTGGTCAGCGCTTTTTAAGGGAGGCTTTGACTTTTAGGGCGTTGTTAGCGGCGAAGACGCAATCGTAGCGGCGTGTTGCGGTGCAAAGGCGCCTCGCAGTTAAGGCGGCTCGGCACAGCAAAGCCGAGATCCGCAACGACTATCCCAAGTCCCCTAAAAGTCGCCAAACGGTCGCGTTGCTCGGGGCGTAACGAAAATGACGAAAACCGAGAAAATGACTACACATAGAAATAGATCTGGTTATCCGACAAAAGAGTCATAAACCAGACATCGACTTGGTAAATTCGAAGAAGAGTGATACAACGAGACGACATTCTGAAGGATACCTAATTTGGTAGACTGAGAGGCCCTGACAACGCTGACTGCGTCATCATACCTGGAACTTCATATTAGTCAAACAGGCAAATCGCACTTTCGATTCTTCCCAAGACCTTTGTGCCGTATTGGCGTCCACTCTTTAGTCCGTTTGCATTTTGACGCGCCTTTTTTTCGATTTGCCAACCTTTCTTTTCCTTTGTCCGCATACACACCTCGACGATGACCGCTGGTCTGCTGTCGCGTGCCTTTTGGCGGCCACAGCCGATGCGCCCGGCGCCTGGGCGCAACCTGAGTCAACTCGCCGCGGCCAAGCCGCAACCTCTTTTCCCTTTTCGGTTCCGCTTACAGAACGGCCTCCCACGGCCATCACGACGGACACAGACGACACAGACGACACAGACGACACAGACAGCAAAGTCGGGGCAGACCCAACAGCAGCCCCGTGAACCACGCACGGCCAAAGTCGAAGCGCTCCCGGAGGCCGAGACGCACAAGAGCCTGCCGTCGCCCGGTCCGCCCAAGGACGACCCCATCCCGCTTCCCAGCAACGTCACACCTCTCCCGATGTGGCAGCGCCTGGGCCCACTGACCTGGGCGGCCGACTCGTACGGGCGCGCCCAGCGGCGACGGCCCTATGTGACGCAGCTCTGCAGCGCGCTCGTCATTGCGCTGTGCGCCGACATGTCTGTGCAGCGCATGAACCGGGAGGCGCCGTACGACCCCAAGCGCACTGCGCGGTCGTTGGTGATTGGGGCGATCTCTGCCATTCCGGGGTACAAGTGGTAGGTCAATCTGCGTAGCTGGCAGTTGGCAGTTGGCAGTTGGCAGTTGGCAGTTGGCAGTTGGCAGTTGGCGGTGAACGGAAGTCGTCAACCTTCTCTTCCTCCCCCCCCCCCCCCACCGACGTCGAACATCGTCGTCCGCTAACCGCCGCTCCTAGGTTCGTCTACCTTGCGCAAAACTTCAACTACGGGTCGCGTGCCCTCTCCCTCCTCGTCAAGGTCTCCATCAACCAGGTCGTCTTCACGCCCATCTTCAACACGTACTTTTTCGGCATGCAGGCGCTGCTGGCCGGCGAGTCCCTGCAGCAGTCGTGGGAGCGCGTGCAGCAGACGGTGCCCACCAGCATGTACAACTCGCTCAAAGTGTGGCCGGCCGTGACGGCCTTTAGCTTCACCTTTGTGCCGCTCGAGTACCGCAGCATCTTTGCGGGCGTCTTTGCCGTCGGCTGGCAGACGTACCTCATGTACCTGAACCGCAAGGCCGAGAACGCCCAGGGCACGGCCGGCGAGGGCGTCGCAACAACAGCCATTGCAGCGCAGAGTGAGCCTCCGGCACAGTCGGCCATCGGTGCGTCAGCGGTTGCAGCATCTCTTGCGGCCAAGCCATAGAGTAGTTCCATAGAGTTGGCGATACGATTTACTACATAGGACCTTTCATGTGCTTTAGACAATGGACATCATAAACTTTACATTTAATTGATTCTTCCCTTCACCTTTGTAGGAACAGACTCGTGTCTAACTTATGACTTTGCCGCCTCCTTGGATCCCACCAGCGCCCGCATCTCCTCCTTGACGCGCGTCACCGTACCCGCACCGCCGTACACCAGGCCCGTGTACAGCATGGCCACGCTCGCGCCCGCATTCAGCAGCCGCAGCGCCTGGTCGCCGTCGGTCACGCCACCCGAAGCAAACAGAATTTTGCGCTCCGTGTTTGGTCCACCACCACCAGCCGCCTCGCTCCGCGTCTGCTCGTCCAGCCGCTGCCGGTACCGTGCCACGAGCGCCAGCGTCCGGCCGAACATGGCCGGGCCCGAAAAACCGCCCGTCTCGTGCAGGTTGGCCTCCTCGTGGCGCCGCAGCCGCAGCTTGTCGGGCACGAGGCCGTCGCGGCGCTTGGTCGTGTTGCCGACGATGATGCCGTCGACGCCGCTGGCCATGACGGCCTCGACGATGCCGTCAATCTGCGCGTCCGCGTCCTCGTCCGGCGAGACCTTGACCATGACGCGCGGCGGGCGGGCCCGCAGCGTCTGCAGCCCGGACTCGACGGCGGCCGTGTGCGCCGCCGCGCTGGTCGCGGGGGCCGCCGTGGCCCGGGCCGCGTCGACGACGGCCGCCAGAATGTGCGTCAGTGGCGCCGCCGCCTGCAGGTCGCGCAGCCCGGGCGTGTTGGGGCTGCTCACGTTGACGACCAGCACGTCCGCGTAGGGCGCCAGCCGGCGCACGCAGTAGACGTAGTCCTGCGCCACCGCCGCCACGTCGTGCTCGTCCGTGTCCTTGTTCTTGGCCATCTGCACCGCCAGCACCTTGCCCGCCCGCAGCGACCCGACGGGCACGCCCGCCGCGCCCGACAGCACGTCTGCCTCGCGGATGCCGTGGGCGCGCGCATACGCCCGCAGCCGCGTCCGCAGCCGCGCCGCCAGCGCGTCCGCGCCCACTGAGTTGAGGCCGTAGCGGTTCACCAGCCCCGCGACGCTCGGCACGCGGAATAGCCGCGGCCGCGGGTTGCCGGCCTGCGGGCGCGGCGTGCACCCGCCGACCTCGACGACGGCGGCGCCCAGGTCAAACAGCGCGTCGGGAATGTCGGCGTCCTTGTCCAGGCCGGCGGAAATGCCAATGGGATTCGACAGGGCATACTCAAAGGCGCGGCCTTCGAGCACGTTCGTGCGGATGTCGTCGGTCCGGTCCCTGGGGTGGAGGCCCAGTCGGTAGAGCACCTTGAGGGCCTCGGTGCCAATGTGGTGCGCATCCTCCGCGTCCGGCCACAGCGTCCGGATCAGCGGCGGCACGATCCAGCGGTGCACCGAGGCGCGTGTGTCGGTGCCGTACAAGTAGACGGCAAACAGGGTGGCACCGACGGCGGTGGCGTAGACGGCAGCGCGCAGGCCCGAGCCAGATGAGCTGCTACCGGAACGTGGTGGCGGTGGGGGTGGCGGAGGAGGAGGGGGGGGGTATCGTGGCAGCCTTTGCGACTGTCTTCGCGGCGGTGTTTGCGGCAGTTGTAGTGGCAGACTTGGCAGTCCCCGTCGCCGTCTTGACCGTCCCGGCGGCACTCGAAGCTTTGTTGACAGCCTCTGCAGTGGGGGCGGCCGTCGACGCAGCGGCCTTGACTGCATCGCCCGTCGTCGAGTATGGGTAGCGTCTCCGAGCCAAGTCGCGCCGGGACATGTGTGCTGGGCGCAGAACGGACGCCAGCGTGGGCCGTGCACGGAGGTAAAGGGGGGCCATCGTCGAAATGTGTCGGAAACTGACGTCGGACAGAAAAGTGGCGAAAGACAAAAGAATGAAATGCCAATGGCAGACGCAACCGACGTGGAGAGCTTCGACAAAGAGACGGATCGCAGCTAAACAAAGTTGGCTGAGGCATGAAGCTCACGCGATTTTTTTACGGAAGAAGTGCACGTGATAGTAACATGGCGAACACGTGACATTCTTGAACATCGACACAACTACGAATTAAGACATGCGAACAATTCTCTGAGCAAGACTAAAGAAGTTGAAAGGAACTAGACTGGCCAGGTCAAGGTTAAGACTAAGGATCCAGGGTTATATGACCGTAATCCAACACTGGCAACACTACCGGCGACGACGAGCTAGTCCTTTGTTTATAAGATACTGGAATCTAAGTTATGTTGATTTCTAATAATCAAATACGTCTGGGTAAGGGAACTATGGTATTACGGACACAATAAGAGTGCTGGTGTGGTTGTCAGAGTGTATGGCTCAACCTTCAGCTTCGATCCCATGTCGCAAGCTATCGTGTTTCAACAGTGTATTATTGGTAGATTTTGACATTTTATGTTTTCTTGTTCTGTTTATTATTCATTTTGTTGCTTACATAGATCAAGACCAAAGTATACAGTGAAAGCCCCGTCCTTAACCGACTCCATCCTCGAATGTACAGCCTATTACATGAGCTCCCCTCACGTCGGAGGCGACGGCCTCTGTCCCAGCCCGCCTCCGCCAAGTTCGAAAACCCGCGCCGCTTTCAACACGCCGAGGTCGTCAAAGCGTTTCCCAGCGATCTGCATCCCGACAGGCAGCATGCACTGCCTGTCGAGCGACGGCGCCCATCCACACGGCACACTGATCGCTGGGTGGCCCGTCGCGTTGAACGGCGCTGTGTTGTTGATGGACCCGGCGGCGAGTCGAAGCAGGCGTTCCGCCGACGAGCGTCCGTCCGTGTCGCGGTCGGTCATGTCCGGCAGAGGCGGTGCCACGGCCGGCGCCGTCGGCGACACCAGCACGTCGTAGTCTGCGAGCGCTGCGTCGTACGCGGCGCGCAGCTGCAGGACATGCCGTCGAGCCTTGTTCTGCGCCGCATACGGCAGCTCCTCGCCCAGCAACATCTCGACCATGGTGGCCAGAACGACAGACGGGTTGTGGGCGGTGACGACGTCGTAAAACTGCTGACTTTTGTGGTGGACGCGCACGTCCGGTGCAATGTGCGGCAGGTCGTGTGCCAGTATGTCCGGTGCCCGTCCGCCAAACGCGTGCGAGGCCATCTGGTTGCGCACGGCGGCGGTCCAGATGGCCGCGCCGAGACTGTGGAGCGGCACCGAGACGTCTTCGACGACGGCACCCATTGCCCCAAAATGATTGTAGGCCGCGGCGCGGACACACGCGGCATTGTTGCTGTCGGTGCCGGGGATGCTAAACGATTCCGTAATCAGGCCGACCCGGAGAGGACTAGCACGCTCCGCCGTGGCTGCCTCTGTAAATCTCTGCAACTCCTCGTGGTACGCCACCACGTGTTCCCGCAGAGGACTCTCCGGCCCCATGCGCGGGTCGAGTCCGTCGTAGCCGGCGAGCACAGTCAGACAGAGGGCAATGTCGTCCAGGCTGGTCGCCAGCGGGCCCACGTGGTCGATCATCGGCAGCAGCCCTGCAACGCCCGTGTATGGCACGAGGCCAAACGTCGGTTTGAGGCCGTAAATGCCGCAGTAGGCCGCCGGCACGCGGATGGATCCGGCCTGGTCGCCGCCAATGGCAATCAGAGGAGCCTCCAGGGTGGCGGACACGGCCTTGGTGGCCGCCGCTCGGACCTGCTCTCCCACCAGCGCCGCTGACCCGCTGCTGCTGCCCCCGCTGTTGTACCCCCGCTGCCATGGGTTGTGCACCGGGCCCCAGATGGACGAGAACGACATGGGCGACAGCGAGAAGTGCTCGCACGTCGTGGTGCCTTTGAGGCGGGCGCCGGCCAGCAGCAGACGGCGCACGACCGTGGCGTCGATGGGAGACACGGGATACTCGTTGCCGGACGAGCCAATAAACTCGGGAAGGGTGCCCAGCGTCTGCGGCAGCCCCCCAACCGCCACGGTGTCCTTGACGACGACGGACCTCCCTTTGAGGAGAGAGGTCTGTGACGACTCTGATGACGTCGCCGAAGCCGACGACGCCGGCTCGACGACGGCCGTCACGTCGCACTGGTGGCACCAGGCATTGAGCGGGTTGTCGGCCGGGTCGGGGCGGCTGTACTTTCTCGGCGACGCCGCGGTCGCCGAGTCGTTTTCGTTCCGCGTTGGCACAATACGCAGGCGTGGATCAATGTAGTCGGGCAGAGCGTCGATCTGCGTGGCGATGGCATACGACGACCGCAATCCGAGCAGGTACGCGGCCTCGTGCTGCGGTGCGACCTGGAAGCCGTTGCGACGGGCGAGGTCGTGCAGCTTCTCGCGTGTGACGACAGGATCGTCTCTATGTCGTGCTTGTGAGAACAAAAAGAGGAAGAAGAAAACCAGAAACAAAAAACCTGCGAAAGCAACACAAGACTCACACTGTAGGATCGGACAGGGATGCCAGAGACATGGTGAAGGTAAAGAGATACTCGTGTAGGTGGCGAATGTGTTGACAGGATTGTTTGGTTGTTCGTTTTCGTCGTTGTTTTCACAGTTTACACAAAATACGCTCTGCTATTATCAAATATAACAATCGCACTCTCCAATGGGCTCCGTGATCGCTTTCTTGTTCACACGAACGATCGTACATACAAACGAATAGAACAGCACCTGTGCTGGCATTGTCATTGGTGTTGGCATTGTCGTCATTGGTGTTGGTGCCAGCCGACGTCGCAAATGCTTGGAAGCGGGGATTGTTCGGATAATGGGCGTTATGAGGAAATAGTGGTGACGGTTTGGCCGACGGACATTGTCGGACAGTGTCCTTCGGATAAAGCGCAGTGGATGTGGCCTAGTAAGCTTGTAAGTTGCAAGTGCTATTGTTTTATTATTATAGTACGATATTTATTATTATTGCTTATTCTTTATGTTTTTTTTTTTTTTTTTTAAAAAAAAAAAACAACGTACATTTATATCTTCCCAAAATCGGGCCCGTCTATTCATTCGGTAATACTTGGAGCTTGGTGATTTCGTGAGAACTGGAAAAAGGACAATCTTTTATAAGTGGTCACCAAGTTCGTCTATTCTCTTCAATGCATACTGCACAGCATGCTGAACGAACATTGAGTGCATTCCATCACACAACAGCACAATATACATCTTATTCGCACGACAACACCATGGCCTCCGACGATGTGCAGTTCCCGACCTACCCCGACATCAAAGGGAAGGTCGTCTTTTGTAAGTCTGTGCTCTCGTCCAAAGTCAGCTAGTCACTCGCACTCACTCATTGCTTGACCCATCGACCCAGTGACCGGCATCGGCCAAACCGGCGACCAGAGCATGTGGGGCAACGGTGCCGCCACGGCGCGGATTCTTGCCCGCAACGGCGCACGCATCTTTGGCTGTGACCTGAGCCTGGCCGCCGCGCAGCACACGCAGTCCCGGATCCGCGCCGAAGGCGGCGAGATCGAGGTCGTGAGCGCAAACGTCACCCAGGACGCGTCCGTCCAGGCCGCCGTCGCAGCGTGCCTCGCCGCCTATGGCCGGATCGACATTCTGGTCAACAACGTCGGCCGCTCGGAGCCGGGCGGCCCCGCCGACATGGCCGAGGCGATCTGGGACGCGCAGGTGGACGTCAACCTCAAGTCGGTGTACCTGTGCTGCCACCACATCCTGCCCCACATGGAGAAGCAGGACGGCGGCGCCGGCGGCGGTGTGGTGGTCAACGTGGCCTCCATTGCCGGCCTGCGCTACATTGGCAAGCCGCAGGTGGCCTATGCGGCGACCAAGGCGGCCGTCATCCAGTTTACCAAGGCGACGGCTGTGCTGTATGCGTCGCGGGGCGTCCGGCTCAACGTCGTGGTGCCGGGCCTCATGGACACGCCGCTCGTCGGACTTCTGGCTGACAAGTACGCCGGCGGGGACCTGGCCGGGTTCAAGGCGAAGCGCAACGCCGCCGTGCCGATGGGCCACATGGGCAGCTCGTGGGACGTGGCCATGGCGGCTGCGTTTTTGGCGTCGGAGCAGGCACGCTACATCACCGGCCAGCCGATTGTCGTCGATGGCGGCATTACGTCGTCGACGGGTTAGTGGGGTGGTCGGGGTATAAGTTGTACTGTGTCATAGATATAATAGTTGCTATTGAACGAATATAAAAGAGTTACTTTGTTAACGTCCTCCACTTGGAACAGCTCGAATGCCAGCTAAAGCTGCTTTTGACTTGTTGTTCCTTCTCAACACCCCCACCCTACTTCTTCTCCAGCAACGCATACACGGCGTGGACCTCGGGCACCTTGGCCTCGAATTCTTGGCGGGCCTCGTCCCACACGCGCTGCTGCGCCACCTTGCCGCTGCGGCGGTTCATGAACGGCGGGTAGGCGACCGCGTCAAAGTCGTGCAGGATCTGGCCGTTGGCCGCGGCCGGCGCAGAGGCGCCGTTGACGAGCGCGGCGGCGCCGTAGATGGGGTCGCGGGCGCTGATGTTCATGATGAGGCGGGGAATCAGTTTCGCCTGGTTGGGGTTGGTGAGCGGGGTCCAGGCGGAGCCGGGGTCAGCACTGGTGATGGTGACGGCCGGCGGCTGCCGCTGGCCGGTCGCTGCGCGAGACGCCGTGCGCGCCGCCAGCTCGCGCGCAAAGTACAGCAGCAGGCCCTTGGAGCGGCCGTACTGGTGGCCCTGCGCCAGGCCGTCGCGGCTTGTGCTGAGGCGGCGCAGGTACGACGCGCCGGGCTGCCGCGGCAGGCCCATGGTGAAGGACGACGGGTAGATGCCAAACGACGTGACGAACGTCAGGACGGGCGGCTGAGGATTGCCGGGCGAGGCCTTGAGGTGGGGCAAGAGGAGGAGGGCGATGAGCGCCGTCGACAAGAAATTGACTTGGACAGAGGACTCCCAGCCCTCGGGCGACTCGCGGCGGTGGAACGCGAGAATGCCGGCCGTCAGGAGAACGTGGTCGAGGTGGTCCAAGCTCGCTGCGCGCTCGGCCAGCTCTCGACAGCCTGCATAGCGCATCATGTCGATCTGCCACACCAGAATCTTGGGCACCGACTTGTTCTGAGCGCGCAGATCCGCCTCAATCTGCTTTTGCACGCCGGCACAGTCCTGCACATCGACGAGCACCAGCGTCGCGACGCCGTGCTGCGCAAAGAGCGTCGCCGCGCGCGACCCGTACGCGCCATTGGCGCCCGTCACCAGGGCCGTGCGTCCGGCGTACGACGCGGTCCGCACCGTGGGCCGGCCGCTGCGCTGCTTCCACAGCAGCTGCACAGGGAAGTACTCGGCCAAGAACAGGGGGAACGCGAGAGTGAGCAGACCAAGAATGGCGGCCACGATGCCGCCGATGACGAGGGCGTTGGCCATGGGAGGTGGAAGAGGTCCAAGGTGGAAGAAGTGGAAGAGCAGGAACAACAATGAAATGATCGGTGCTGTCTGTCCACAGATTGCTGGTTGAGCTGTTGATGCTGGGCGCAGTCTGCAAAGGGTGCGGAGACGACATACGTTTGACACTCGACCTCATACGATATTAACGAGGAGCGCCCCACCCAGCGGTGGCTGGCATGCAATTTCCTATTTGGGCTTAGCTTAGTCAGCTATGTTTGACAGAGGACCACAGCAGCTTCTTTGTATTTAGCTTCTTTGTATTTACGGCTATAGGTCTTTCATAGTAAACAACGTCGCTGTCCTTTATTTTCCCCTTTTGATTATGGACAACCCCCACCACGCCTATGCCTTCCCTGCCGACTTGAAGACGTGCATCATGCGCTCAATCTCGCGCGAGTAGACCTCGACGCCCTCGCTCTGCAGCGCCGTCAGCTCCTTGGTGGCGCAGTGGTCCTCGACAAACTTGTGGTACGCCAGGCGCACGTTGCGGTTCTGGTTGATCTTGACCATGCCGAGCTGCATCGACGTGTGGATGAGCGCGTCGGACAGCGGGTGCGTTCCGTGCAGCACCAGCGGCACGTCTGTGCCGACGGCCTCGTGGATCTGCCGCAGACGGTCCAGCTGCCACCAGGCTTCGGCGCCGCCCGGTCCATAGGGCCCGTGCACGTTGCCGAAGCTGGGCGCCAGAAAGTGCGTGCCCGTCTCGCGGACAAAGCGCGCCGCGTCCTGCGGTTTCGTGAGGACCTGCTCGAGCTCCAGGAACGGGATGCCGTCCTCGCCGCCCTCCATGCGGCCCAGCTCGGCTTCGACGGTGACGTTCTGCCGGGCGGCGCGCTCGACGATACCCTTGACGTAGCGAATGTTCTCTTCCTCCTGAAACAGCGACCCATCGACCATGATGGAGTCAAAGGCGCACTCGTCGAGCGCCCGGTCGGCGTCCGCGGGCTGCAGGCAGTGGTCGAGGTGGACGGCCACCGGCACGGCCGCGGCGTGGGCGACGTCGGCCACGTAGCGGACAAACGCCGGACCCTGGAAGTGGATGGACCAGGGGAAGAGCTGGATGATGGCCGGGGAGCGGCAGCGTTCGGCGGCGCGGATGACGGCAAGGACGCCCTCGACGTTGTACCTGGTGGCTGTTAGTGGGGTGGAGCGACACGCACATGCCACTGTAGAGGTGAGCTTACACGCAAAAGCCACCGACGGCATAACCGCCTTTGCGTGCGGCGTCGAGGATCTGCCACGTCCTGTTTTCTTCAGGGTAGACCATTGTGAGGAGAGCAATTATTGGCAATGCGTTGATTGGGGTCTGTCAATGGTTGGAATGTTGTCAAGCAGCTACTCTCCTGTAAGCTCGGGATGTCCAGATATTTTGTGCCACAAAGTGTCACAGCAACAAACAATCTGGCTGCGACACCGGACGGCTGTCGCGGACAATGGCCAGGTTTCGGCAGGTTGTGCTTGTGCTTCGTCTTCGGACAAGACGACTCAGGGGAGTTGTCGGACATTGGCGCCACACCAAATGCGAGCTAATTCGGAGTAATCTGGTCACAAGGCAACACAACTTAAAACTGGTCAAAAAATCGACGGCGCAGCTTTTCCATCTCCAGCTCCTGTGGCCACGGCTCCAGAAACCGGCCCACCTCCTCCTGCCAGTACGGGTTGTGGGGATTGACGTGCCACGCGTTGGTGTACTCCCAGTACGCCGGCATCCATGCAGCCGTCTCCCAGTCGATGATGCCTGTGACCGTGTCGCCGTCGGCCAGGATGTTGTTGGCGCTGAGGTCGCCGTGGGTGAGCACCGGCGGCTGGGGTTCTTTGTAGTTCTCGTGGAGCGCGAGAAGCGTGCGCAGGGCGGCAAAGCGCTCCTTCGTCTCGGCGTCCCAGTCGGGTGCGTCGGGCGGCACCTCGACGTGGCCACTGCGCAGTGCGCGATGAAAATCGACGGTCGTCGCATACGGGCCCCAGTACCGCTTGTTGGGCAGGTTGCCGTCGTAAAAGCGGCCGCCGTCGATGCCGCTGACAACACTGGTGTCTGTTTCGGCACCACCAGCATTCGACCGCTGCACTCTGCGCAGTTCGGCCACCATGGCCTTCACCTGCCGCAGGATGGCCGCCTTGGATGCGTCGGAGTGGTAGACCCAGTCGCGCGACAAGGGCTGGCCTGGCAATCGCTCCATCAAGATGTAGACCAGGCCGCGATGCTCGAAGCTGCAGTACACCTTGGGAACGGGGATGGAGGTGTTCTCGCGCACAAGCTGCAAGGCGCGCGCTTCGTTGAGGATGGTGCGCTCACAGCATCGCACACACAGCTTGGACGAGATGCAAATGACGCCCCAGTGGCCCTTTTGCCACCGTCGGTACCACTTACGATCGGCAATACGTACGAGCAGCAGCGTCGAAACACGCATCCAGAATGTGTTATTGATCGGCGCGGCGTCCATGGTCGCATCGTTTTGTGTCTTTGGAGTACCGGGCACTTTCTGCGCCATGGCTTGCTGTTCAAGGCGTCCATGATCCAGTTTTTGGACTATTGTTGACGAAGACATTCGCGATGTCGCGATGAGTGGTGATTGACACGCGGTGTATGGCGATCTCAGGACCCGGCATTCGACCTAATTAGTTGGGGTGAAATGCCACCAGCGTCAAATTCTGCCACTGGACACCGCCCTTGCTAACAGTGGCAGGAACAACCTCTGCTGCTGGTGGTGCCTTCCCGGGCACGGATTATGCAAGTTCTCTGTGGCAACAACGCTTTATTTCGAACCGATCTCGACAAAAAGGAAAGAACGAGGGATCCAAATCCTTAGCGCCTAATGACCCGGGGTTCGCTCAAGACCTGTATTGCCATTGCTTTCTTCTCATACTTGTTGTCGTAGTCCGAATCTTTGCAGCATCTAGAGCCGCGCGCTTCTCGAGTGCGGGCTCTGTTGCAATTATGGCGACCCAAATGCAAAATGATCAGGGATGGCAGGTCGCAGGTTTCAGGCCATATTCACTCCGTATTAAGCGCCCGAAGAAACGGGCAGGAAGGCACGTCAGCCGTTGGACGTGGCTTCCTTTCGTGATTAGATACAAAATGTACCCGTGGGATGTTTTCACTCTACATGGAAAGTAAACAGCAATCAACAAACGTACACCCTCGAAGAACCAGGCAGAACTCAATCACAAACACATTCAAACACCAACAAATCCAAAACTATGTTCTCCAGAAAGTCTTCCGGCAACAAAGACCGACTCTACGTCGCCCACTACGTACGCGGAGGTGCCCCCAAAATACCAGGCGGAGAAGACAAGTAGGTTCTATCTTTCCCTTTTCTTTCTTCTTTGTTCAATTCATTTTCATATCAAGATTCTAACGTTGTACTTTTTCTTCACCACTGCGAAAGGTTCCATTGGGCCATTCTCGTAGGACCAAAGGAACAAGATCGCAAGACGCGTGGCCGGTGCTTCCACGCAAAAGAGAACATCTTGGCCAATCCCATGGTGTGGGAATTCACGGAAGAAGATACCGACACGGCACAGACGATGCAGCTGCTCACACGGACGCAGATTGGAAAGGTCAAGGATATGTCCATTGTCCATTCTCGAGGAAATTTTGCGCTCCGTGCCCATCCGCGCTGGTGCGGTGGAGGGCTGGAACTGTGTGTCTTGGGTTCGCGAAGCATTGGGGATGATTGAGCAAAATGGCAAAGCCATGGGAACGGCTATTCTGGATTGGAACACGGTCCGCGACGCGCCATGACATACACGCAAGAGAAGATTGATAGGCACCGTTTTGATGGCAAGGCTACTTTCCATTATGATAAAGAACGCGCGGCGACCTACGATCTGCTCGAGAAGAAGGAGTTGGTTCCGTAAAGTCCATGATTTGGGTGACACCAGTGATGAAATTGGGTCATCAAAGTACCTTGTCAGTCATGTATGATATTACTCAAGCGGTGGTCAACTATTGTAATTCCAAACTTTAGCTCTACTCGATTTATTCTTCATATATGGCACCGTCACTCCTTTACAGTCTTCTTCGCAATCTCTTCACCGGCCACAGCAGAGAAGAAGGCGTCGCTCAGGTGCCCGCCGCACCAGGTCATCTTCTCATAGCCGTCGACCTTGTAGGGCGAGCGCGTGACGGCCGGCGTCTGGATCTGCTCGTAGTAGGCGCCCATGCCGCCATCCGTCCACAGCGCCGCCGCCCGCTCAATCTCCATGTTGACGCCCTGGATCATGTACATGGGCTGGACCTGCCAGACAACGCCCCAGTCGGACAGGATCTGAGACGCCCGTCTGCGGCGCTCGTCGGTCCAGCCGGCGCTGGCGGGAAACGGCCACTCGCCGCCCCAGGCAAAGGCAAACATGCGGTCGGGGCCGAGGGCGGCGGCGACGGCCTCGTGGTAGGCTTTGAGGTCGTGGTAGTTGGGCTGGTCCATGCGCGCCCAGGAGAGGTCCGAGAGGGGCGCCACCACGAGGGCCCGCTCGACAATGGTCTGCACGGTCTGGCGGAAGAGGTACTGGCCCTGCGCCGAGCGGGGCAGCTCCCAGTCAAAGGGCACGTCGAGGCCGAGCACAGACTGGGCGGCCGCGCGGCGCTGCTGGAGCGAGGTGCCGTAGCCCGTGCGTGCCGTGTACGCGGCCACCTTGGCCGCGGGCACGCCGGCAGCTGTGGCGGCAGCCGCAGCGGCCTCGTCAAACGTCGCCAGGCCGGCCTCCTGCATCCACGACGCGCGCGCGTCGGCCACCGACTGACCTGCCTGTACGGCCGCCGCGATGGCCTGCTGCAGCGTGTACTGCTTGTCGAGAAAGGCCGGGTTCGTCGCGCCGAGGACGTACGCGTGGTCGCGCGCATCGGCCACGCTCGTGATGAACTCGGCGTGGTCCGTGTCGCAGCGGGCAAAAATCAGCGTCTCGGCGCCCAGCACGTCCAGCTGCAGCCGGATCGCCTTGACGCGGTCGCTGTACTCGGCCGTCGGCACGACCGTCCGGCCCTGGCCCGTGGTGAACTTCTTGAGGCCCAGCGCCAGGTCGTCGATGTGGATGGCCGCCGCGCCCAGCTCGGCCAGCGCCTTGGCGGCCTTCATGCTCACCGTCAGCGACCCAAAGCCCATGTCGCCGTCGGCCACAATCGGCATCAGGTAGTCCCAGTGCTCGGCGGCGGCGCGCTCCGGCGCGGGGAGCGACATGCGGTACTGCCGCTGCCGCTGGTCGTGCCACACCTGCGACCGGAAGACCTTGTCGACCACCTTGGGCACCGTGTCCCACGGGTAGTCGGCGTGGTCCATGCCCGGGTACGCGTTCTCGGAAAACCCCGAGAGGCCGCCCGACACGTACACGGTGCGCATGTACTTGGCCATCTGGCTGACGCCCACGGGGTCCGTGGCGCCAAACGTGAGCTCGGACGTCTTGTTCCTGTGGTGGTCCTTGAGGAGCGCCCACAGCTTGAGGGCCGCCGGCGACGACACGCACGGCAGCGTCTGCGAGCCGCGCAGGGCCGCGACGGTGCGTGCTGTCCACGGCCGCTGCACATGCTGCTGGCGCGGCGTCGCCCACCAGGCCTCAATGTCGCGGACGGTGGCGTCAAACGACGCCTGCTCGGCCTCGAGCGATTCAGTCGAGGGAATGGTCATGGTGTTTGGTAGGTTGAGCAAGACGGATATGGTAGATGTGCCAGTGTTTGGTTGTACATTTGCAAGTCTATAAACATGTTTGTATAAAGTGAATCGTCCCGTTTCTTAAGCACATTACCATCTGGCTCCTATATCGGACGGAAAATGATCCTATTGTACGTGCATGTGGTGTTGCTCGTAGTCGTTTGTCCGCGAAGATCGTTTGTGAAGGGGTGGAACTAAAAAGGGAAAAGAAAACAACCGTTAGATGATAGTCACACCAGCTTAGCTACTTGTTCTATTATTCGGACTCTGCAAGCTGCATCAGGTCGGACTTGTCCCATCGGCAATAAGAAATCAGTTGAATTTCAAATCGGTATAAAAAGGCCAATATCAAATAGAGCTAGTGCAAGCCCATCAACCATAAGGCGCCTTCTCTCCATTCCCATTCCCTCTCCCATTCTCCATTGTCCGAGACGTTCTTCCCAGTCCCCGGCAGACCCCGGCAGTCCACGGCGTCACACAACTTGATGTATCTGCACCCCACATAAGCTCAGATGGAAAGTATGGGGACAAAGTATGGGGAAACTACGGCGTACAACGTATCCAACGTGAAGTGTCCGTGCAAGTAGATGCCTTGGAAATGAGATGCATTGGTCTGCTACGACGGAGATGACCACCTATCGGCGGTTGTACTACTAACTGCTCCATGTGGCCCATCATCCCCATCATCCCCATCATCCCCCATAGTTCCCCGTATTCGTTCTGCATTCCCCACGTCTCCTTGTCTCCACCTCTGTCTACAGGATTTTGGACAGAATCTTCTGCAACTGGGTCTTTTGCTTCTGCTGCGGGCTGTCGCGCTCGTCGCCTTCGACGCGGCCCGTGTACAGGTCCATCTCGTCGAGGGCGACCATTTTGGTCTTTTTCACCAGCTTCCAGAACGAGAAGAAGCCGGCAAAGATGGGGATGCCGACGTAGGCCGACACAAAGTTCTGGGCGTTCCAGTTGCCGTGCGTAAAGACGGCAAAGCCGTTGAACAGCAGCACGACGACGAAAAACACGAGGCCGCACCAGGCCGTGTACGGCTGGCCGGGGCCGCGGAAGGGCAGCGACGACCGCTCGATGCCCTGGGCCAGGAGGGCGCGGCGGAAGCGCGTGTAGGCGTAGCAGAGACACGTCCACGTCAGCAGGTAGCTGGTGGCGACGAGGCCCGACAGCCAGTGGAAGACGTTGGACGACGCCGACGACACCGTCATGTAGGCCAGCAGGCCAAAGACGGCGGTGGCGCCGACGCAGTAGTAGGGCACGCCCTGGCGGTTGCAGGCGAGCAGGAACCGCGGCGCCTGGCGCTGCTGGGCCATGGCGAACAGGTAGCGCGAGCCCGTGTACAGGTTGGCGTTGGCCGACGACGCGGCCGACGTGATGAGGACGGCGTTGATGAGGTGCGGCAGGACGGGGATGCCGGCCGACTGGATGGCAATGACCCAGGGCGACGCCTTGACGCCGCTGCCGCTGACGAGGTCCGGGTCGTCGGACGGCACGAGCAGGCCGACAAAGAAGGCGCCCAGGACGTAGAAGAGGGCCAGGCGCCACAGCACGCGCCGCACGGCCTGCGGGATGGCGCGCGTCGGGTTGTGCGTCTCGCCGGCCGCGACGGCCACCTGCTCGGCGCCGCCAAACGCGTAGGCGGCGCTGATGAGCGTGCTGAACAGCCCCAGGAAGCGGCCCGCGCTGCCCGTGGCAATGTACTCGTTCATCGCGCCCGGGTGCACCCAGTAGCGAAAGCCGATGCGGTCGTGGCTGGGGCCGCCGCCGAGGTCGAGCACCAGCCCGAGAATCAGGAGGCCGATGATGGTGACGATCTTGAGCGAGGCAAAGAAGAACTCGGCCTCGCCGTAGACGGCGACGGCGCAGAAGTTGAGCGCAAACACCGCGACCAGGATGATGGAGATCCACGCCGCCGGGTTGATGTCCGTCCAGTACTGCACCAGCAGGACGGCGCCGGCCGTCTCGCCGGCAATGGCGATGGCGCAGTTGTACCACTGGTTCCAGCCGACGGAAAAGCCCAGGGCCGGGTCGACAAACCGCGTGCAGCTCTGCGCAATCATGCCCGGCAGCGGCAGCAGCGACGCCATCTCGCCGACGCCCTGCATCATGGCCCAGATGGCCATGGACGTGAAGAGGTAGCCCAGGAACAGCGACAGCGGGCCGCCCGTCGCCAGCGCGTTGCCGATGCCCACAAACAGGCCCACGCCGATGGTGCCGCCAATGGCAATAAACTGCACGTGGCGCTCCTTGAGGCCGCGGTTGAGGTGGCCGTGGTCGCCGGCGGAGTGGACGTCCTCGACCTGCGCCTTGGCCTGGCTGTCCACCTGTTCGAGGTCGTCGCCGGCGTTGGGAGTCCCCATCACGACGGAGTCCTTTTTTTCGTCCATAAAAGGCGATGCCAAGTAGTAAAGACAGTAAAGAGGAATGCAGTAGCCAAGTAGAGTGATGGATACATATAAAATGGACACGGTATGAGCGCCGTAGGAAAGAAACATCCACCAGTCGATCACGTCCCGCCTCAGAGGCAAAGTCGGCCTTGATCTTTATATCTAGAGATCGAGTGACCACGGGGTGTGCCATGCTGGACCTCTTCGACACTTCGTATCGTATCCTCCTCATCCGTCGTCGTCTCTCCTCCTTCCCCTGCCTCCTCACCTTCCCAGTTTCATTGCGCTAAGGAGCGTCTATTCCCATCCTAGTGCAGTGCCTGGGGTTTAGTGTACGATACGCCCATCTTGGGACGTTCCGTTTAGTCAAGTTGACGACTCGCTGCTATCAACGACTCCACAGATGAAGATTAAGTGATCGGACAATGCAAATAAGAAAGCGGGGAAGCGCTAGTGTCCTCCATGCGTCCTATTGTCCGAAGCGTATGGAGTTGCCGAAACATCGACAAACTTATATATCGTGACATTCGAGCCTGTCAATGTTTGTTGACCGTGTCACTCGTCCATCGTCGCAACAAAATCCCACGTCACCACCACTATCACCATCACCATCACCCAGCACAATGGCCTTTGTCCAAAAAGAATTCTTTACCCGCCCGGCCCACCCTCCCATTGGCGCCGCGCCTGTCTCCCTCGCCGACGCCATCGCCGCCAGCACCACCGGCGACGGCCGCCCCGACCAGTGGTACACCATCGGCCCGGGCATCTGGGAACTGCAGCTGAATGGCGATCCCGCCTCCGACCACAAGGCGGTCCTCCAGTGGTACGAGCCCAACACGCGGTCCGTCGACCCGGTGGCCGTCATTACACACACGTACATTGAGGAGGTGTGCTTTATTCAGGGCGGACTCACGGATGTGACGCTCGGACAGGGGTGGGGTCCGGGGAGCTATGCCTACCGCCTGCCCGGCATGAAGCATGGGCCCTACCAGGCATCGTCAGAAGGCTGTCTGCAGTTTGTTAAACTGGTGCCAGTGGAGAACCAAAAGTAGAGGAGGAGAGGAGGGGGGGGGTGTTAACGCAGATGTAAGGAGAGGACTAGGTGAATACACTGTACATATTGTTCAAACTCAGAATCATTTGGCAGAGTTGCATGTCCACTGAGATTCAATCGTGTAGTCCTGAAGGCGACTGCAGAAGTATAGACAATATCACCCCTGAATAACTCCTTTTGTGACCTTCTAGTCACTCACTTCGGAGGACACGCCACTGAGAAAGTACGCAATACCTATTGTCCGATGGAATAGTGCAGAGTTGCGTAGTGACCGACACCGGCCCCTGTATGCACCATATATCTATGTTTGTGACAGCACTAGTATTCCCTTTACATCTTTCTTTGGCCGATAGCATCATACAGGCCACAGCATTGTCAAAAACGGCCGTCAACAACACATCATCACCCACCATCAGGCAATGGGCTCCATCGACCACACTGGCCTGCCCGAGGCACTCATCCTCGGCGCTGTCCACCACGCCACTGATGTGCTGGACCGTCTGCAGCGGGCGTACACTGTCCATGTCCTTGCGTCCGGCGTCACGCGCGCGTCCTTCTTCGCCGACTGTGCCGCCGGCCGCTACGACAACGTCGTCGCCATCGGCCGCTCTGTCGACTCGGTTACCTTGACCGGCCGCTTCGACCCCGAACTGGTCCACCGGCTCCCGCCGTCGGTCCGGTTTGTATGCCACAACGGCGCCGGCTACGACCAGGTCGACGTGGCCGCCTGCCGCGCCCGCGGCATCGCCGTGTCGAACACGCCAGACGTCGTCAATGCGGCCACGGCCGACACCACGCTCTTGCTCATCCTAGCCGCACTGCGGCGGGCCCGCATTCCCCAGGCGGCCATTCTGGAGGGCCAATGGGCGCAGCCTGGCGTCCGTCTTCCGCTGGGACGCGACCCGGTCGGGCTGACGCTCGGCATTGTTGGACTGGGCGGCATTGGCGTGGCCGTCGCCCACCGCGCTGCGGCGTTTGGCATGCAGGTGCAGTACCACAACCGGCGGCGGGCCGCAGATGCGTTCCTCAGCAACAAAGGTGTCCGTGTGACCTACGTGCCCACGCTCGCCCAGCTGCTCCGCACCAGCGACGTCGTCTCGGTGCACGTCCCGCTCTCGGACGCGACGCACCACTTGATTGGCGCCGCCGAGTTTGCGCAGATGAAGGCCGGCGTCGTCTTTGTCAATACAGCGCGCGGGCCGGTAGTGGACGAGGCGGCGCTGGTCGATGCTCTGGAGAGCGGGCACGTCTGGAGTGCCGGTCTGGACGTGTTTGAGAACGAGCCGCACGTGCATCCGGGTCTCCTCCGAAACGAAAACACTGTCCTTTTGCCACACATTGGCACAGCCACCAAGGAGACTCGCCAGGCTATGGAGGCCCTCATGCTGGAGAATGTCGAAAGCGGACTGGCAAGGGGGCAGCTCAAGACGCCAGTACCGGAATGCAGAGAGATGGAGAGCAACTGAACGTAGTATATTGCTACAGTATTTTAAATTATATTACATACTTGAAATTTCTGTCTACTACGACGAGTCTGGTAGTCCCAATGGCACAGGCCCGTCGTATTGCTGACTATCAATGGCATCAATCATGTCCTGCCACGTCACCAGATCCGTCGGCCCCGGAAACGAAAAGGCTTCCGAGAAGGGCGGCTCGCCGCTGGCTCTCAGCCGAAAGTCTGTGCCCAGCCAAGCCGCGTTCGGATCCCACGGTGAGAGGGAGACGTCTTGCAGCAGCGGTTGCCACGCATTGGCGGGCGTGCCTCCTGTTGGGAAGCCGTTGAGACCGGCATTGAGGCCGGGCTGGAGAGGGGCAGAGGCGGATGCGGGCATGGGGGCTGCCGGTGCAGCAGCCAGAGGTTCTCGTTCGGGTTCGGGTTCCGGTTCGGGTTCTGGTTCACGTTCTGGCCCTGGCTCTGGCGGTTGCGGATACTCCTGTGGTGGCAGAGACGTTTCCTGTGTCTCCCCCAGTCCCGCCCGTCTCCGTAACCGTTCAATGCACAGCTCTGCCACCTTGACTTCGGCCAGACGGAAGTCGTTGACCCAGATCTCGTTGCGCTCCTTGTCGCAGAAAGCTTGCAAGTCGTTGACGACGGGGTGGATGTCGACCCGCGTCTGGTTTACGTTTTCATTCTGTGCCCTCTTCGTCCGTTGTGTCACGGATCCCCCCGTGCGTGGAAACGTCCTGGGAAATGGCCTGGGTTGCTCCTGGATGGCAAGCAGCCCGAGAACAATAGCGCTGTTGAACAGCTGCGGCGCCCCGAGACACCAGACGTAGTGGTCGGCCGGCCCGCCGCGACCCTCGCCCGCGACGTCGTGCTCCAGTCGCGTCTTGAGGTCGGCACACGCCGATGCATAGCACACCTCTCGGCTGTAGCGGTGCTGGTCCGTAACAGAAATGCGCCAGGCGTAGGGGCGGTGCAGTGTGATGCGGGAGAAGTGGAATGCAGTATGGAGGTAAAGGCGGTGCCATTTCAAAAAGGGGCGGCTGCTGTCCAGCGAAACGTCCGTGTCCTCCAAGGCAAAGTAGGCCGGCAACGACTGCTTCCAGGCGAGCAGCTGCGCGTCGAGGCGCATGACTTCGCGGTACGACGCCGCGCGGAGGCCAAAGGTCTGTTCCTGGATGCGGCCAATGATGCGGGCCAGCCTGTACGAAAAGATGGCCAGGACGCTGGGTGTGGGATGCGTGGTGAGCGGCTCCGCCAGGGCGGCATTGGCTTCGTCGTGCCCGAGATCGTCGAGAAACACGTTTTCCGGTTCTTGCGTCAGGCTCAGGTTGTCCAGGATGCAATAGGGACGCCCCAGCGCCAAGGAAATCATCCGGTCCAGCAGGTACAGGTGGCACCACAGCCTCCGCCTGGCCTCGGTCACGCGCCGTGGCAGCTTCCAGTGGGTGCCGTCAATGTGGACGCCCTGCGCAATGGCGAGCCGCGATGCGAAGCCTGCCGTCAGCCAGCCTTCTGTGATGCGCTGCGAGAACAGACAGTACCGCGTGGCCAGGATACCCGCCCGCACCAGATCGGTGCTCTCCCCGTAGAACGACGGGGCAATCACAATGGCCCGCCGGCACGCCCAGAAGAAGCTCATCGACGCGTCCTCGTACTCGCGCTGCACTTCTGGTGGCGCGCCGCCCGGGCAGTCCAAGTAGGTGCCAATGGCGAGGACGATAAACAGCAGCGCCAGCCAGCGGATGTCGACCGTCGTGACATCGTCGAAGCCGGCCCTCCGCGAGTAGAAGCGCTCGTACTCGCGGCGGAACGAGGCCGGGTGCACTGCGTCGGCGGTGACGCTCACATGGGCCAGGAACTGGTCGACAAGACGGTCGACTGTACTTCTCTGCCGGGGCAGCATCCCCAGCAAATCCCAAAGTTGGGAAAAGGGCCCGCCCTCGTCACGGAACGGCCGCGCAATCGAGCTTCTGAGCGACATGTTGGCACCTGGCTGGACATACGGCGCGGACGTGTCGAGCAGAGCAGCCGCCGCCTGCGGTCCAAAGTAGGAACTGCCAAAGAACGTGGGGGCGCCGCGGGATTTCCACAGCTGGCCCAGCGGGGCGACATTGCCTGCACCGGTGTTGGTGGTCGTGCCCGTACTGGTCGGCCCCGGCTGACTGGCGGACCCGGCGCCGGTCACAGACGTCGTCCCAGAGCTGTTACGTGGTTGTGGGCGGCCCTCGTCAATGTTGTCCGGCTGGGCCTCGAGAGATTGTGAGTTTTCGGCGTCCTCAACTGTCGCCCGTGTCGATGTCGATCTGGGCGCCGTCGTGTTCTCTATCGTGTTCTCAGCAAGGCCAGACCCAAGACCACCCGCTTTGTCCAAGCCAGGTGCCGTGTTCGTGCTGGGAGTGCCGGCCGTGGTGGCCGACGCCGGCGTGAGAGGATGGGACGGTGACGCGGATGGACTGCCGGCACGGCCTTGACGTAGCGGTCTTGGTCGTGGCGGTGGTCGCCCCGTTCTGGCTGCTGCCCGCCGTGTCCGTCGGCGACTGCTCTGCTCTTCGCGTTGCTCGTCACGAAGCACGCGCGGCCGGCAGAGATTCTGGACCTGTCGGAGACTGCAGTTGTGACACGGGATGGTTCCGTCGCACTGCTCGTCAGTGGTGGTCACGGAGATGCGTGGCCGAACAGGGGAGCGGTATTGCCTACCTTCTGCTTCCTAGTGTGGCATTGTGAACAAGCCTTGGCAATACGGCCGCGTCGCCGGGGTGTCAGCACGCCCTCTGAAACTCCGTCAAAAATGCCTTCAGAAGCGCCTGCACCCATCCCCACGCCCAAGGCCATGGACATGATGGCTTCGGCACCCGCTTCGGCCGACGGATCGTTCGGAGATGTCTGCATCCTGACGGGGTATGAGCACGCGCTGTGCGAGGAGAATAGTGGGAGTGGGCTGTTGCTGCATAGATTGTGATTATTGTGTGGTTTGCATCGGACAGTCGGACTAGAAGAGATGTGCAAGCAAACGCGACCCTTGTTTACATCTTTATCTTGGATGTGGGAGGCAAACGGTTTACCGGGGAAGGCACGACCAGTATTTGCCAGGCGTCTTGTTTGGGAAGCCACGGCTTGTGTCGTCGAGTGTCCCGCCGGGAAGGCGCTAAGAGACAATCTCCGATGGCGCAACGATTGTCCGAAGAACGTATCAGTCGCCAAAAGAGGAAATGGTCAGAGGGGGATCGTTAGCCGTTATCCATTGTCCGAAGGCCAAACTCAGTCTGGATTAGTCTTGCTGTCAGGAATGCAACAGCGAGAGAGCGAGTCACTGACACCAATTCTGTCACCGAATACTCGGCTGCAGGCTACATCATATGCAAATAAATAAAAAACAAGAGGCGCACAGGACTTAACCAAAACATCGAATTGGCGTTGGCAAGAGGGCAGACTGCCCAGCAGCGGTTTGGGACGAGGCTCTTCAATGGTCCCTTCTAAAGGAGGAAAAAACATGTATTTACAGCGACGCCCAACTAAGCTGGCCGACATAGTATCAGGTTACCCTAACCAGTAACGATTATTAAGAAACTCTTCGGTAGTAATTCAACAGTATCAACAGTATCAATATGGTTCATGCCTATGTAGGGACTAACACGTGACCTGCTGGGCTGGTATCTCACACAGCTCACATCCCAAACGTAAACTCTTAAATAATCTTCCAACATCCTCTTCTCAGCCGCCACTCACAACGTCCTCAACTACGACCATCAGCCCTGACTCAGCACTAGCGATCCACAATCGATCCCCCTTCTACGATGGAAGAGCCTTCCGCAACTCAATGGCCAGCTGCATCACGTTCGATGCCATGAGCTGCCTGACAAAAGTCTCTTTATAACAGCAACGATGAACGACGACGAAGCACCGGCCCCCGACGTGCTATTTGCAGGCGTCGACAACGTTTTTGAGTGTCTGGTCCACCTGGACAAGAACCAGGACGTCCTTGTTGTCGGTGACGTGTCACCCACCAACTTTCGCGCCATTGAGACCGAACGCAACCGCCGGGGACAAAAGTTTCGTCTCTTTTACCAACCCGCGTGGGAATTGGTCGTCGTCACGGTGCCCACGCTCGTGCACTCCATCATGCACACCATGCTCTACGATACGGTCCGCGATGCGCTCAGGGGTATGAATGCCCATGCCGGCTGGATGTCGGTAGGTACGACGACTTTCAACGCAACCAATGGCTCGTCTGGTCAAGCAGACGCCGCGGGCTGGCCGATCGACAGCCGCAATGCAGACGACTGGCCAACGTTGGTCGTCGAGGCAGGTGTCTCCCAGACGTTGCGCCTGTCGTTGCTACAGGCCAAGATGCGTTGGTGGTTTGACGTGGCCACGTCAAATCACCAAGTCAAAGTGGTCGTCCTGGTCATGTTGGACGCCGCACGGGAGGCCATCTGCATCGAAAAGTGGGTGAAAACGCAAAAGCCGGGCCGCCCTGGAGCCACAACAACGCGCCAGGCTACGTGCTCTGGCTTGGCCGCACCCCAGCCCGTCTGCGCGCAGACCATCGACATAACCTGGGCGGGGCCCGCCCCCATTATGCAGATGCCAAAGCAAGACCGGGCGCCGGCACACTTCTGCGTAACCGGCGGTCCGCTGGTGATTGGATTTGGCGAGATTTATCTTCGCGTGCCCAACACCGAAGAGCACGACATTGCCATCGCCACTGCACACCTCCAACAGTATGCTAGTCGTCTCTGGCAATATGTGGTTTAGAGAGGAAGGCTGCGTTTCTTTGTTATATACTGTTGACACTGTTAACACTGTTGAATTACTATCAAAGACTTTCTTAATAATCGTTACTGGTTAGAGTAACCTGATACTATGTCTGCCCACCTTAGTTGGGTGTTGCTGTTAATATGGCCATGTTTTCTCCATTAGCAGGGACCATCGAATTCTAAGCGAGCCTCGTCCCAAACCGCTATTGGGTAATCTGAGAAGAGGGTGTTGGAAGATAGAGTTCACGTTTGGCATGGGAGCTGCATGTAGTGCACGTGATGTCGAAAACATCGGATGAATTTTGACAATTGTTTGTACACATAGAAAATGCAAAGGGTGTTCGAAGCGCACAATAACAGACGCTGACCATCCAGTTCGGCTTAGTAAAAGTCCGACGGTTGGTACGTTGTCGTCTGCTTCGCATGCACGAAATCTAGTCATTCTCCGAAGAGCGGCTACACCATAAATACTGTGCCACCACTCTGCACCGCGACAAAGAAAACACACACACACACAAAGCTAACCAACATGTCACAACCAGCTTCGGCGCCCCCCATCAGGGCCGTCTTCCTCGATTTTATGGGCACCTGCCTGGACTGGCACAGCAGCGTTGTCCGTGCACTGCCGACGTCACTCACAGAAGAAACCCGGTCGGATTTGGCCTTGGCGTGGCGGCAGGCATTTTTCGACGACATCCGCAGCCGGCCCCCCGGTGAGGCCCCAGAAGACATTGATGTGGTCCACGAGCGGCTGTTGAGGCGGTTGCTGGAGGAGGGGCTGCGCACCAATGTTGCCCACGCCTTCTCGGACGCCAGCATCACGGAGGCCGTTCAAGCATGGCACCAAATGACGGCCTGGCAAGACGTGTATGCAGGGCTGGCAGCGGTCCGCCAGCAGCTGGGCGTCGAAGTCTTTGTCCTCGCCAACGGCACCACGCGCTTGCAGCTGGACCTTGTTCGCTCGTCGGGCCTGGCGCCCGTCATCGACATGCTCTTTTCGAGCCAGCTGCTGGGCGTGGCCAAGCCGACGCCCGAGATCTACAAGCGAGCACTCGACTTGGTGGGCCTCGGCCGCGACGGTCCCGGAGGAGCGGTCATGGTGGCGGCGCATGCGTACGATCTGCGCGCGGCCAAGGCAGTGGGACTACGGACGGTGTACATTCGGCGGTGGACGGACGACTTGGACGAAACGGACGACGAACTGTTGGTGCGGGAAAACGATGGCTACGTTCTGGATGACTTTGCAGGATTGGCGGAGGTGTTGAGAAAGATGCAGTCAGCATCCGATGGTCGTTGAGTCAAATGTTGAGGCCAGCAAATCAACCGCGGCATATTTGCCAGCGAGCTGTACAGCGAGTGCCGGCGGCCGCTGAGGAGGCCGACATTGGGGCTGCGGTGTTTGGGTACAAGAAGCACGCAGACGGTGACGAGGGTGTCGGCACTATGGACCTGACAGAGGCGACGCCATTGCTGTTGGGGACGATGTAGAGGTTGTGCTGTCTGCGTTTGTACTGCTGTCTTTGGTTTGGTTTTGTTGTTATGATTATTGTTATTTTGGATTCTGTGCTTTGTATGAGATTAGATACCGAAATTTTATGCATTTTGTAATGTTAAGTAGAAAGTTTCTTTTTAACTACTTTAATAGCAATGCGTGTATTTTTTATTTTTATTTTTATTTTCATGTTGCTAACAAAGTCCTTTTTCTACATTTTCTAATAAATCAACAAAACCTGGGGAAATATTGATGGATAAAAAAAAATCACTTGGAATACGCCCGGGGATCATACGATACCCGTTACCATGTCTGGATTGGCCCTGAGACTTTTTCTCTTTCAAAGCACATGGTCCTCGTATCCAAATTAAGCTTTAACCTTGTTTTCCTCTTTCACCCAGCCTTTCTTTGGTTAGTCCACCCGTACATGTAGATTTCTTTCTCGTATTGCGACACAGGCCATGTGCAGAGCCGATTACCGAGACAATTATTCGACTTTGGTCTTGACAGTGTACGTTTGATGTTTGACATGTCCCGCCAATGGCCGCCAACAAGTGCACCAAATGGGCTCAGTGGTGACGAAGAGCAGCTTCCCCAGACTCGACCATGTAGCGACGTCACAGAAGGCGGAGTACCGACTCGCGCCTCTTGGTAACTGCCGTAGTTCATTCGCACGTTGTACGACATGTGTTTGTAATACAGAGCAAGACCCTGCACCGGGTACATTCGTACATGCCCGTTTTTGCTTTGCAGATACGTGGTAATTACATGGGGACGGTGCATCGCATCGTCGTGGTTGCCGGTATGGATAATGGACACAAGATAGGACTGGAGTCAGTTCGAACCGGAAGTCACACAGAGCTCACCGAGACTTGTGCTAATGTGGCACGGGGGTCTGAGACAATGGATACGAAATAGACATTGCCGAACTTGTTGCGACTGAAAGGCTGCAAGTTCTGTTGCATCCAATTTGGACACTTTGTACGAAGCACGACAGAACAGTTTACAAGGCCAGAAGCAGGATAGACTCAGCACAGTGTCTCATGGCGATAGTCTTACAATTTAATTGCGCGGTAAACTGGACAGATGTGCCAGTTCTCTCCCTGCCGCGGTTCTGTTCCCTGTTTCGTTGTCTTTCCTTTCTCCCTCATTGTCGGTCAAATCAAATTGGCGAGAAATCGTGACACCTACAGTTTGTAATTTGCTTGATGCGTGCAACCACTCCGAATATAGGATAGGTTTTCAGGGGCCGCAAACTGGGGGCTGTATCTGGAGTTGGAGACCATTTATCACGGTCCAGACCGTGGCTGGCTAGAATATCCAGATCTGGCCCTGTGCACTTCACACCCCTGTATCCTTCGCTTCCACTGGGCTTGGCGGGTGAACTCTGCCCTTCGTCCTCTTTTCTTGGCCTGGTGTTGAAAGAGAAAGCGATCTACTGTCTACTTCGTACTGGCGCCTGGGATTGAAGATGTCTGCAGCGAAACAGGGATGCAAAACACTGAGAGGTACGCCCGATGGCCTCTGACGACTTTCGGTTGCGTGTGATATTGTCGGCTGACCCTTTCTCCTTAGCAGTCAGCCTCCATTTCGATTCCGTTGTCAAAAGGGGTAGGGAGGATGAGATGATTAGTGAATGCGACCAAAAAAAAAAAAAAAAAAAAAAAAAAAAAAACGCGACACATGCGAAATACGACTTGTAATTACGACCTTTAAACATTCTCCCATTTGCCAATATTCTGTATCTTCGCTCTAGCGCTCCCTGGCCCCTGTTCATCTTGTGGGCCCCTCGCGCTGGAAACGTTGACCGGAAATTGCCCTTTGTCAGTCTGCTTAGGCCTTTTTTGTGCTTTTTCTTTGTCGACTCCTTCTCACCAAGAACTAAGATATTTCTTACCAGTCGTTCAGTGCTTTTCTTAGGATACCCCTCAGCCCCTTTATCGATCGCCTATTTCTGTACATTCCTTTTTTATTTCCCCTTCTTTTCAACGCGGCTCAGCGGGTGAGCCGGTGGTTAAGGAACTCTAGGGTTCAAAGAAAAAGGGGGAGACGACGAAAATGGAATACGATTTCGTCTTTTCTTCCCACCCGGTCACCATTCGTATTACCACTTATTCTGTACTTCGTAGTTTTTGTATCTGACGTGACAAACTGTACAAACATCATTCTGACCCATTCAACCATTGTGTCGTAGGGCATGAGGGCATGCAATCAACGTTGCTTCACTAAAGGTACGTCTTGGCGACGACCTTCATTTCTGGTCCCATAATTCTTTCCACAATTCTGCCCACCTTTTTTCCAGCACTTCCCACAAGCCACATTTTCCCCCGTCCTCCAGCATCATCAGCATTCCTCAGCCCATTCTACGACCCGCTGAGCAAATGAGCTGCTTCACAATTGTCCAGATCGCTCCCCACTGGCCACAAATCTGCAACACCGCCGAGACCATGTCACAGAATCGAGAGAATCTCGGCGGCCGATGTTTAGAGCACGCCGTTTCCCGTCATTTCCATTCCAGTTGATCTTGGCTCGCTTTTGATGTACACTAGACACTCAGACACTGTACCGAGATTCACACGATCGTCCTTTTGTTTTGGCCCGCTGTTTTGTTTCAGTCAAACAGCAAGTCATGGCATCCGTTTGCGTCTGTCTCGGACGAGCCTCAGACGCGCCTGTTTGTCTTTTTGCGTCTACGGCGTACAGACGTCGTTCTCAGCTGATTGTGTCCCGAGAATAGTGTGCATGTTCGATTTCATCTCAACATGGACTCCCGCTAGATTTTGTATCCCTACCCTGCATGTACGCCGGCGCATCCCCCGTAGACATGCATGTAATGTTGCGAGCACAGCCACAACCGTGGTACGAAATAATTCCGCACCTAATTACTGTCAAGGTAATTGTGTGCGTCTTGCAAGCTCGTAATTCTACGACCAATACGACACACCTCCCTCCCTCCCACTGCATTCTGTGGCTTTTTTGTGCCAAATTTAATCAACCTTATTTTGAGGGGAGCCGCCCGCTGTCATTGTATCTCACCTTGTTCCGCCGCTTGAGACTTTTTCCTCATCACGGACCCTCTATGCCCCATTTGGTTGTAGGTCGTGCCTTGCCTTGTCTGGCCTCTTCGTTTCTGTCTATTTCTTTTTCGTTTCATTTGCTGCGGAAATTTTAGTATGCTCGGTTTCGCGCTCGCCTCGTAGCTGCGCCGTTTGAGTCGTGTCGGCCGTATCGTGGCTCCAAGTTGTCTCGCTGTCTCGTTGTGTCGATTATCGCGTTATGCCCTTTCATGACCACAACCAGCGTCACTCGCCACCTCCACGTTTTTTCTGCCCCCTTCATCTGCGATAATATACGACTACTGACCTTTCTTCGAACCGCGTCGCGTTGTCCACTCTGTATTTCGTACACTGCTGATCTTTTTCCAGTCGTCCTATTTGTGTGCACCTGAATGCCAACGACCTCTTAGTCAGCCGTCAGGTCGTCATCCACCACCATCCACCGCCGACCCTTGGGCTCACCCCCCCTGTTGACGGATCGACACTTGCCCTTGCCTTCCATCATCTTGGCTCCAAGTGCTTGACTTTGCGGCCTATTTGTCCCTTTTCTGAATCCGTCCCGTTCTCCTTTATTGTCTGGTCATTCTGTCGACCTTCTTGCTTCCTGTCGTCTTTCTATCCTTGCCCTTTCACTCGTTCTCGCTCTGTCTGCGCTGTCACTCGCTTTTCGTCCGGTCTGCCTTCCACCGAAACCATCTCCGCATCGTTCTTGTTTTGCTCGTTCTCGTATCATTTACATTCATTTTCACCATACCGCCTGCTCCACCCACTCCGCCCTTTGATTTGGTGTTTTACGACATCTTCGATACCACGAACTCGGCTACGGAGAAACAAACCGAGAGACGAGACAGGACGATAAGACAGGACGACAAGACAACAAATACGACGGCCCTTCGCATCGAAACCTACTGGCTGCGGTTGACTCACGGCACTCGTCTCCGCTACTCTCGACCGTATACACTTGTACCCTCGACAATACCCACGAAAACACTCGACTCGACTCGTATATTACGACCTGTCCCGAACTCTCTCATTCTACCCTCGACGACCACGACGACATCAGCAGCAGCGACGACCTTCACCAACCGTTGACGCGCCTATGAATCAATTCTAGGTGGTCGTTCCGTGTCTCCTGCCCTCCCCGTCACGCTTCACCATTGCAAGCACACCGTCACACAGCGCAACATGGCCAACGCCGCCCTCCGGGGTCTCCGGCGATGGGCACACGCCCAGATGCAGCCGCTGTACAACCAGCTGCCAACCGACGCGGACAACGACCGAGAAAAGGAAAAGGAACAGGACATGGCGATTGAGATTAGCAGCGTGGGCAGCAGCCGGTCCGGGAGCAGTGGAAGCGGCAGCAGCAGAAGCCCAGAGAGCCCACAGACGTCACACGGCGAGCCGCGGTTTGGACATGGGCGGACAGCGAGCAGCGTCAGCAGCGTCCACCGGCCACGAACACGACTGGCCGCGGCGGTGGCGGCCGTGATGGCGGTGCCGCTGGTCCTGCTGCGGCTTGTCTACCTGCTGTGGCTGCTGGTGACGGCGCCGTTCCGGCGGATCCTCCGACTCTTTGTCCCGTCGGCATCAACCTCGACGGCGACGGGCGCATCGTCGTGGCGGGACCTGTACGAGCAACTGGAGGAATTCCAGCTGCTCGTCCCCTCGTTCCTCAAACCCAACGCCGGCGGGGGACCGCCCAAGCGCATGCACCCGACGGCCTGGCTCGACGGCCTGCGCGGCGTCGCCGCCTTCTTTGTCGTCTGGCACCACGCCAGCCTGCTGTGGTTCGGCTGGCACGTGCACGCGGGCTACGGCAGCGCCGCGGGCGAGCGCTACCTCGTGCAGCTGCCCATTGTGCGCCTCTGCATCTCGGGCCCGCCGCACGTCGCCGTCTTCTTCATCGTCTCGGGCTTTGCCCTCTCCTACAAGCCCCTCCGCCTCTCGCACCAGGGCCGCGTGCGCGAGGCCGACGCCGCCATCGGGTCGTCCGTCTTTCGCCGCCACACGCGCCTCTTCCTCATGCCCGTCGCCGTCTCGTTTGTCGCCTGCCTGATGACGTACTTCGACCTCTACGGCGCCAAGAACTGGAAGGGCGTCGCGCTGCCGAGCCGCCGGCCGCCGCAGGCCCACTCGCTGTCCGGCCAGCTCATGCACTGGCTCCGCAGCGTCTCGCAGCTCACCGACCCGCTGTCCAAGTCGCTCCACCGCGGCGGCACCTTTATGTACGACCAGAACCTCTGGACGCTGCCCGTCGAGTTCGACTGCTCGCTCGTGCTGTTTCTGTGCCACGCCGCCTTCAACCGCTTCCGCCCGCGCGTGCGCATGCTCTTCGTGGCCGGCATTGCCCTGTTTGCGATCCTCTACATTTACTGGGAGGCCTACCTCTTTTTGGTGGGCATGCTGATTTGCGACCTGCACCTGGAGCTCGAGGGCGTGGGCCAGCCGAAGCCGCCGGCGGCCACAGATGCGACAGCCACCGGCAGCGGCAACGACGGCTCGACCGTCGCCATGGGCGTCCGCCCGTCCTCCGCTCGCTCCCTCCTCGTCCGCATCGCCATGCGCCCCGTCGCGGCGCTCCGCTGCCTCCCCCGTCCGTCCGCCGCGTTTGTCAAGCGCCACCGCACCGCGCTGGGCGTCGCCGCATTCGTCGTCGGGCTCTATCTCTTGTCGATCCCCGAGGCCGGCCGCGGCGGCGGCAAGACGCCCGGCTACATCACCCTGTCCCAGTGGGCGCCCCGCTACCACCGCGCCAAGGGCAAGGTCGACGACTGGTACATGCCCCTCGCCGCCACCATCATCGTCGTCGCCATCGAGCGCACCCCGGCCCTCCAGCGGGTGTTCATGCACCCGCTGCCCCAGTACCTCGGCTTCATCAGCTTCTCCATGTACGTGCTGCACGGCACGGTGCTCTGGACCGTCGGCCACTGGACCGCCCGCAAGGCCGTGGCCCTGACCGGGTCGGCGACGGACTGGCAATACGGCCTCGGCATCGCCATGTGTGCCGTCGTCGTGTGGTTCATCATCATCGTGCTGTCGGACCTCGTGGCCCGGACCGTGGACAAGCAGGCCGTGTCGGTGGGCCATTATTTGTATGCCAAGTGTGTGCGGCCGGAGCCGCCGCAGGACGTCCTGCCGACGCGGCGGGAATGAAGCGCGCGTGGTTTGTTTGCTTTTTTGTTTGTAATTGCTCTTCTCCATTTTCTTCTAGCAGGCGAACATCTCGGGGTTACGTTCTTGTCCAGTCCATTTTCATTTTTCATTTGTTTTGGTCACACCGTCTTTGTCTCACAGGAAGCGACAAGACACGCATAGAGCGTATAGCCATGTAGGCGTTTCAATATTCAATATTTAATATTCAATATCAATATGTGACAACAGAGAATCGCAATGCGACAAAGCAAACAGATCGCAGAGTCTGCCCAATGTGTTTAACTGTCGTCAGTGAAGAACCAGGGGAAGTAATACCCTTCGAAACAGCATTGCCCATGCCAGCTGCCTGCATTGCAACCACGGCAGATGCTTTGTGCTCTGTTTGCTGGATTTCAAGGCTCGTGTCACTGATGTGGTGGCATCGACGCAAAACGGCGAATATTTATGTCGCAGTAAGATACAATACACAGCTCATTACAGCGACTGCCCGCCCCTATTCTGCCACGTGCTCGAGCCGGTGTTTTTGTAGCGACAACCTTCCGGCGCTCGTTTCCAGACCCTGTATGTCGTACTTTTACAGTGGATAATCTCCTTTAATTCGGTGGACAGATGCCTCGGCTATTGTCAGTATTTACTCATCTCCAGCACAATTGGCCCTTCTGAGCCGCATATTTACAGTGGTTCGTGCAGCCAGAGCCCCCACTTGAGCTGCCCAGCGTACGAAGCCCGAACTACAAATAAAGCCTGGCTTCTCCACTGAAGCAGAGTGACGACAGCGGCGTAGGTGTTCCTGGCCACTAACACATAAAATACGACGTACGGCATAAGTGGCGTATGCACTGCTCGTTTTCGTTTACATCTTCCCCGGCTCACCAAATCCACATACTGCCACTCTCTCAACACGTCGTTTTCCTTCCCGCAGCTAATTGCTCATTATTACTTGTTGCAGTCACGTCTCGCCGCCCCTTTTGGGCTCCTTATGGTACGACAGAATGTAGACACAGCTGCACTATAAACTTTGTATTGACTTTAGTGGTGACAGTGATTTACCCCTGGTGGCTTACTTTGTACATACCGTAGTTTTGCTCGTGCAACGGCAACTAGGACAGCAAGTACGACCGAAGCAGACGCTCCATTAACATCGTGGGAAGGAGCGATGCCAGGAGTGGAGCATGGCCTCGGAAGCTTTCTCCTGTGCGGATCGCAACGATTGGGACTCTTGTGCAGTCCGTCGAGCCTGTCTCGGATCCCACCGATCTTTAGTGCTTTTGTACATGTATTCATCGCTTTATTTTATTTTTTCTTTGTGCCCCTGTCTCGCGTTAGCCAGATTTGCAGGTCCTTCAACTTCTTTGTATATGTGCTGCCCCTCTCCGCTGCGTCATCGTTCCTTCCTTTGTTTTGCTCCTTGCTGTTCCTTCTCGAATTGCAATGCGTTGAGCTTGTACCTTCCACTTTGAGCCATTGGTGCTGCAAAGCCCCATCTACATCATCATCGTCGACCTCCTTTTCCCCTTTTCCGCTTCGCTTCTTCCCCTCTTCCCTCTCGCCATGGACATCGGCACAGAACAGATCCCGTCACCGCCAGGCCTGCCGCTCATCGGCAACCTGCGCGACCTCGACGTGGCCGCCCCCATCCAGTCCATCAATCGCCTCGCCGAGCAGTACGGCGACATCTTCCGGCTCAACATCGTCGGCACCACATCCGTCTTTCTGTCCAGCAACGCCCTCGTCAACGAGGTGTGCGACGAGAAGCGCTTCAAGAAGAACGTCGGCAACGTCCTCAAGCAGGTCCGCAACGGCGTCCACGATGGCCTCTTCACGGCCTTTGGCGAGGAAGAGCCCAACTGGGGCAAGGCCCACCGCATCCTGACGCCCGCCTTTGGGCCGCTGTCCATCCAGAACATGTTTGACGACATGCACGACATTGCCACCCAGCTCGCACTCAAATGGGCGCGCCGCGGCCCCAGCGAGCCCATTCATGTGACGGACGACTTTACCCGCCTCGCCCTCGACACGCTGGCCCTCTGTGCCATGGACTACCGCTTCAACTCCTTCTACAGCGAAGAGATGCACCCCTTTATCAGCGCCATGGGCAACTTCCTCGTCGAGTCCGGCAACCGTAGCCGCCGCCCACCGCTGCCGGCCATGTTCTACAAGGCCGCCGACCAGCAGTATGCCGCCGACATTGCCACCATGCGTGCCGTCTCCGACGGCGTGGTCAATGCCCGCCGCGCACAGAACCCGCCGTCCGAGCGGAGGGATTTGCTGGCCGCTATGCTGAGCGGCACCGATCCGCGGACCGGCGAGACCTTGGACAATGCCTCCATCACCAACAATCTGATTACCTTTTTGATTGCCGGCCACGAGACGACCTCGGGCATGCTGTCGTTTGCGTTTTACGACCTCCTGCGGCACCCAGAGGCCTACAGCCGCGCCCAGCACGAGGTCGACGACGTCTGTGGCACCGGGCCCATCACCGTCGACCAGCTCCCCAAGCTCAAGTACATTGCCGCCGTCCTGCGCGAGACCCTGCGCCTCAACGCCACCATCCCGGCCGTTGGCGTCACCGCCCGCAAAGACGAGACGCTGGCCGGCGGCAGGTTCTTTGTCAAGGGCGGCGAGAACCTGGTCATGCTCCTCATGCGCGCCCAGGTCGACCCAGTCGTCTTTGGCGACGACGCCCGCTCGTTCCGCCCCGAGCGCATGCTCGACGAGAGCTTTGAGCGCCTCAACAAGGCGTTCCCCAACTGCTGGAAGCCCTTTGGCAACGGCGCGCGTGCCTGCATTGGGCGGCCCTTTGCCTGGCAGGAGGCCTTGCTGGTCATGGCCATGCTCCTGCAAAATTTCAACTTCCGCTTCGACGACGCAAGCTACCAGCTGCGCCTCAAGGAGACCTTGACCATCAAGCCCGACGGTTTCTTCATGCGCGCCCAGCTGCGCCAGGGCCTGACACCCACATTGCTCGAGAAGCGACTCGCGGGCACGCCCACCGACAGCAGCAAGACCGCCTCGGCCTCGTCTACGCCCAAGAATGGTGCCGCTGCCGCCAGCACCACTGGAAGGCCTCTCAACGTGTACTACGGCTCGAACAGCGGCACATGCGAGGCCATGGCCAACCGCATCGCCGCCGACGCACCTGCCCACGGCTTCCACGCCGATGTCCTTGCACCCCTGGACGCCGCCCACCAGGCCTTGCCAACCGACGGCCGCCCCGTTGTCATTGTTACTGCCTCGTACGAGGGCGAGCCCCCAGACAATGCCGGCCTCTTCGTCAACTGGCTGCGCAACGGCAAAGCGGGCGACGCGGTTGCCAAGGGCGTCTCGTATGCAGTCTTTGGCTGCGGCCACCACGACTGGGCACAGACCTTCCACAAGATCCCGACGCAGGTCGACAGCCAGCTGGAAGTGCTCGGCGGCGAGCGGCTGGCCACCATGGGCAAGACCGACGCCGCTGAGGGGAACATGTTTGAAGACTTTGAGACCTGGGAGGACACTGTCCTGTTCCCGGCGCTCAAGGCCAAATACAACGTGGGTAGTGGCGATGCGAACGGCAAGGGTGGTGACGCTGCTGCTGCCGCTCCCGTACCCGACCTGCGCATCGAAATCTCCACGCCGCGTGCGTCGAACCTGCGCCAAGATGTGCGTGAAGCCGTCGTGGTCGCCGCCCGCTCGCTGTCGGGCGAGCCAGGCGAGCCCGGCCGCAAGATGCACGTCGAGATCGAGCTGCCGACCGGCATGACCTACAATGCCGGCGACTACTTGGCCATCCTGCCCTTCAACCGGCAGGCGTCCATTACGCGCGCCATGCGTCGCTTCCACCTGCCGTGGGATGCCAACCTCACCGTGCACACGAACGACGGCGGCTCCGACTCGACACAGACGAACCTGCCAACAAACACGCCACTGCCGGTCTACGGTGTCCTTGGTGCCTACGTCGAGCTGGGCCAGCCAGCCACGAAGAGGGTGCGTCTCCATTCCGGTCGTATTGACTTGAATTGCTAATCCTATCTTGCTCCCGATCTTCCCATCTCCCTTCATACCGTCACCCTACCTACTCATACTAACTGCAACATTAGAGCATCCTTGCCCTCGCTGACGTGGCTGACGGCCAGGCCAAGACGGACCTGCAGCGCCTCGCCAGCGACGACTACACCAGCGAGGTCAGCGCCAAGAAGGTGTCCATCCTCGACCTGCTCGACCGCTTCCCCTCGGTGGACCTGCCCTTCGGCACCTTCTTGGCGCTGCTGCCGCCCATGCGCGTCCGCCAGTACTCGATCTCGAGCTCACCTCTCTGGAACGCCAATCATGTCACCCTGTCGTACGCCATCTTGACGGCCCCTGCACTGGCCGACGAGTCGCGCAAGCACGTGGGCGTCGCGTCCCACTACCTGTCGAACCTCCAGCCGGGTGACCGCCTTCACGTCGCGGTCCGCCCCAGCCATGCCAGCTTCCACCTGCCGCACGACGCGGAGAATGTGCCGATTGTGTGCATCGCCGCCGGCACCGGTCTCGCACCCTTCCGTGGTTTCATCCAGGAACGTGCGGCCCTGATCGGTGCCGGTCGCCATCTGGCACCCGCGCACCTCTTCTTCGGCTGCCGTGGCCCGGCCGACGATTTGTACCGCGACGAACTCGACAAGTGGGAAGCCCAAGGCGCCGTCACCGTCCACCGCGCCTACTCGCGCCAGACGGATCGTAGCGAAGAAACACACGGCTGCAAGCACGTCCAGGACCGCCTCTGGCACGATCGCGAGGACATGGTCGAACTCTGGCAGCAGGGCGCGCGCGTGTATGTGTGCGGATCGCGCCGGCTCGGCGAGGGTGTCAAGCAGACGCTGCTGCGGATGCGCCAGGAGGCGCGTGCGGCCGCGGGCAAGCCGGAGACGGAGGAGGAGACGGATGCGTGGTTTGCGCGCATCCGGTACGAGCGGTACGCCACGGACGTGTTTGACTAGAGGCCCGCCGAGCCGGGACCCGAGCCAAAGGGGAGGATGGTCGTAGCGTAGCAAGCAACAGCCGTGCCAGCAGTCATGTAAAAACGCCCATAGTCTCCCAATCGTAATGAATCTTTGCCGTCGTTTTGACTCCTTTTCCGTGTCCCTCTTTTCTGTGTCTCTCAAATCATATCCTCGTCTTCGTCGTCGTCGTCGTCGTCGTCATCGTAGGCACCCGCGGCACCACGAGCGCCACCCGCACCGCCCATCAAGTCTTCTTCGTCGCGCCGGCTCGCCTCCGCGGCCGCGCCCAGTTTCCGCACCCCGTCGTGCACGGCCGCCACCAGCCCGCGCGCTTCCGCCAGCTCCATGGCCCCGATGCCGCGCAGGTTGACAATCGCCGGCGCCGGTTTGCGCGCCAGCGGATGCTGCGCACGGGCCGCCACCGCGTCCGGGCCGGCCGCCGCCACGGTCGCGAGGTGCCGCACTTTGGCGGCGCGGGCCTCGGCGAGGTCCCGCAGCAGGGCGCGGACCTCGCCGACGGGGGCGGGCAGGTCGTCGGGGGCGTGGGCCAGCAAGATCTCGGCGACCTCGAACCAGTGGTAGGGCAGATAGCCGGCGGGCGCGTCGGCCGTGCAGGAGGGCAAAAAGGGCGGCGACAGCGAGATGGGGGCGCCCAGCAGCGGATCGCCGACGAAGCCATGGACCGACTGGCCGTTGTGTTGGCCCCGCTGGCCACGGTCACCGTAGTGGCCGTGTTGGCCATTGACCCGCCGCGCGTTGCCCGCGCCGTCGGCTCGCACGGGCGGCGGCGGCGGCGGCGCAAACTTGACGCGCGTGCCGTCGCCGTCGTCGCCGTCGTCGCCGCCGTCCTCAAATCCTTGCGTACCGTGCCGCTGGTTGTCCCGCTCGGCGGCCGGGTCGTCGGGTGTCTGGTTCTTGGTCTCGAGCACGACCAGCTCGCGCAGGCTGGCCGGGTGCAGCCAGGGCGGGGCGACGATGCTGGCGCGGCGCTGGCGCTTGAGCAGCAGCGCCAGCCACAGCGGCAGGACGGCGCGGTAGGGCGGGCGCAGCTGGGGCGTGGCGCCGCCGAGGAGGGGGATGGGGTCGAGGCGCTGGCGGGGCACGACGGTGACGTGTTCCATTTCGCAGACAAAGGCGACCTCGGCGGGGAGGAGGCCCGGCGGGAAGGACGAGGCCATGGCAAGAGAATTAATTGTAGGTGTGAATGGGCGCGGATTGACGAGAACTGGGGGAATGGGAAGGTCGTCGTCTCTTCTGTTCTTCAGAATCCTTTTTCTTACATTGAGACGCGCTTGACGCGTCCCGGTCAGTTTAGCTTAACCTCCCCGCGATCTGCACATAGTGGGGTATGCACCTAACCCGTGTTTACTCGACCGCTGCCCCTTTTCGCAATTCACTCTCTGCGATGTCATACAACCTCTTTTCTCATTACAATTCTGGAGTTCTACAATTTTACTTTCCTGGAACTTTATTCATATATTCATTTGCACCCCGATTGACACATTGTCACTCCTGTTTTATCTACCGCCATGGAATCCCCGATGCACGCAAAAGCCCCCCAACCCAACCATCCAATGCCATCCTGTATAACTGTGAAGTTGCCCATCTTTCTTTTGTATATTTTCCCTGGCCGTTCCCATACCGTACTGTTCATTCACTTTCCGTTCAATAAATGACCACCAGACCACCAGACCACCAGACCACCGGACCACCACCACCACCCCCTTATCGATCCCACCTGACCGTCTGTGTCAGCTTCTCAAACTTGCCCGTCGCCTTGTTCTTCACCCACGCCGTCATCTGTACCTCGGGCTTTGTCTCGTCGAAAATCGCTTCGCGTTGGCGCAGGCGGAGCCATCTGGGTGTGTTAGCAGGATGTCATCAGATGTCATCAGCGGGCATCAAAGGGCATAAGAGTGGGTGGTTACATGCGCGCTTCGCGCAATCCGACGTACTGTTCATAGAGGCTCCCTTCGGTCTCGTTTTCGGCTTCAATCACCCGGTTCCAGTCCGCAATCGCCCACAGAATCTTGCTGTCCCAGAACCCGTCGCGGCGCGGGTACGCAGCCAGCAACCGGATGGACTCGTCGCGCACGGCCTCGACGCGGCACTTGCACGAGACGACAAAGAGGGCCATGGTGGGGCCGTTGTCCATGGTGAAGAGGTCGCCGCTGCCTGTGCCGCCTGTGCCACCTTGGCCGCCTGTACCACCATTGCCGCCATTGCCGGGGCTTGGGCTGCCTGATGGCGGCCCGAAAATGGAGGACGCTCCACCGCCAAACGGCGACCAGGCATACCGCGGCTGCTTGGGGAGGATGAGGGTGGCCAGCCGGTTCAGCTCGCGGAACTGTGGAGTCAGCTGGTACATGGCCTCGTAGTCCGAGTAGACGAGGGACGAGACGCCGATCCACGCCAGCAGGTAGGGGATCTTGAGGCTGGCGGCACGGAAGTAGGCGGCCTCGGCGGCCGCGGCAGCAGTGGCAGACGCCGGGTCGCCGCTGCCGCCGCTGCCACCGGGGTGTGCGCCCTGGCGCCGTGTAGCCTCGTACAGCGGATAAAACGCGGCGTACCAGCGTTCCAGGCAGTGCAGGTAGTCGCGCTGGATCTCGCGGGCGCCGGGGACGTCGCAGATGTCGAGCATGCGGCCTGCCGCAGTGGCGCGGGCGGCGGCGTCCGGATTCTCGTCCATGTAGCGCTGCAGGGCGGCGACCATGTAACGGGGGAACTGGAGGATCCAGTGCTGGACAAAGTCCCACCAGCGGCGGGCGTCGTCCAAGGTATCGAAGCGGGCGGGGATGGTGGCGGGGTTCAAAGCGTCGAGGGCTTGGAACTTGATGTCGGCCGGGCGCGTGCGGCGCAGGCGGAAAACACCGAGGGACCAGGCCTGGAAGTCGAGGCGGCGGAAGACCTGCATGACCTCGTCTTCGAGGACGTAGGGCGCAGGGGAGCGGGTCAACACGCGGGTCAAGCTGTCCGAGGGGCGGTCTTCGCTGAGAGTGGTGCGGTGTCCGTTGTGTCCGTCGTGTCCGGTGGCTGTGGTGCTTGCCGTATCGGCGGTGCTGTTGCTGTTGCGGGTGCCGGCCGGGTCGTTCTTCTCCGCCAGCAGACCGAGTTGACGGTCCCGCTGGCGCTGGCGCTTCCGCCGTCGCTGCCACTCGATGTCGCTGTCGGTGCCGGCCAGAAAACTGGCCTCGTCGGGCGGACTGTAGGCCTGAGCCTCGGACAGGGCACGCGGCGGCAGGTTCCGGGCCACAAACTGGTCGACTATCTGCAGGCCGCTCGTGATGTGGCGGAGGGCGGCCTCGCGATTGCCCTGCAAAGCCTCGAAGCAGACAAACAGCAGGCAGCAGAGCACGGCGGCGCGTTCTTTCTCGGCGGAGGGAGGTGTCGCGGGGTTGTTGTCGGTGTAGAGCTCCTGCACTAATGTCGGATTGTTGGAGGGCCCGGTGGAGATGGAGCCGGGGGCCGTGCGTCCACCGCCGCCCAGACGAATGAGGCGGAGTGCGTGGCCATGGTACGTCAGAGCGTTGCGGTAGTGAGGCACGACGCTGCTGGCGGAGACGGAGGGGTCGGCGGGCGATGGCAGTGCAGGTGCGGCGGCGCCACCGTCTGGCAGTTGTCCGCCAGTGGGTTGGCCACCGCCAAGCATGTGGAGGTAGGACTTGCCCAGCAAGGCTGGCGACATGGCCTGCGCCATGGCGCCAATGGCGATGGCAGCAAAGCGGACGGCGGGCTCGTCTCGGCACAGCTGCGGGATGGTGCTGGTCCACAGGTGGGAGGGGAACCAGCCGCCGCCGAGGTTCGGCGCAAGTGTTAGCCAGCTGTCAAAGTAGGCCTTTTCCCATTGCGAGGCGAACATGACGCTGTTGTAGTTGGGTTCGAGCGGGAAGGACGACGACGCAGCGCCGCCATTGATAAGGGCCAGGTCAAAAAACGGCTGGGCAAACGTGTTCCGCTGGGCCGCGACAGCGCCTGGGGCATGGGTATAGTAGACGTCATAGGCATCGTTGGTGCAGTACTCGGCCTCGACTCCGTAGCCGTTGTCGTCGCCGTCGTCTTCGTATTCGCGTTTGTATGCTGTCCGTGTACGCGGGTATTGTGGCGTGGGTCGTTTTGGCTGCCATGTCGGCTGCCGTGCCGACGGCTGTGGGCGCGAGGCGACACTGGCTTTGCCGTTGACGTCGCCCAGATTGGTCGGGTGGTAGAGGCGGGCTCGTTGCGTGTCGATTTCGTCGTCGAGGCCGGGTTCGCGCTTTATGTATGGGGCAGTCGGTCTTGCTGTCGCTGCTTGCCTTGGTGTGACTGCTGCCGAAACGGGTACAGGCACAAATTCGGTGGCCGAGACGTCAGAAGCCGGCGTTGTCCGCCGGGAGCCTATTGTGGCCGACGAGGAGGACGTGGAGGGTGCGCCGTCTGGGTTGGGGTAGTTGTTTGTATTTGTGGGAACGCGCAGCCGCGGGCTGTTGGATGTGCGTGGCGCGCCAGGCGGCGTCCCAGCAGGGGTTGTCGTCGGCGTCGCTCGAGGTGTCGTCTGTGGTCGTGCCGGTGATGTCGTCGCCGGTTGTGAAGCAGCCGCGGCGGCTGCCACCGACGCAGTTGCATCTGCTGGCACCGATTCGTATCCTTCACAAAATCCCTGCCACTTGATGCATCGGCTACACGACGGCTTGGCCTCGTCGCATTTGACGTGCCGTTTTCTGGGTGGTCAGTATGTCGTCCAGTTGTCCGTACTCTCACCAGACGTTCTCATGTCGATTGTCACGATCCGTTGTCCTACTCACTTGCCTGCATCGCGTTAGGTCTGTCCAGTACCAAGATGAAAAAAGAAATGGCAGTCGTAGCTCAAAACAAGACCTCAAAAGGCATCACGAAACGTACATGTTTTGCACCCTGTCCGAACTTTGGGGACGCTGGCGCGGGTGGCGCGAGGCCGATGGTTCAGGGCAAACGTCAAGACCTTGGGGCCCTGCTGTTGCTGTTGTTGCTGTAGTTGCTGTTGCTGTTGCTGTTGTGATTGTTGTGAATGTTGCATCGGCTGTGTGGACGGCGGGCCAGGCGGCAGTCTGCTCAGTGTCAGTGTCGGAGAGAGAGTCATCGCCATTGTGAGATTGTGAGGGGGAAGTTGAGGCTGGCATTTGGTGTTGAGAGTAGAAAAGGGGATGGAAGCCGAGAAAGTTGAATTTGAATCGAAATGGGAAAGAACCAAAGGATGACTTCTTTCCATATTTTGCTTTAGACTCACCTGAAATCAGAAGGAGCGCCTGCCGTGGTTCGCACCTTCTGTGAGGACGAGCCACTTCCGGGTGCAGTTGCATCTGCCGCGCCACTCCCACTGCCACTGCCACTGTTGTCACTCCGGTTCGCTGTAACGCCACTGTGCTGCAAAGACGACGCCATAATTGTGTCTCGGGCAATCTTTCGTTTTCAGAGGTAAGTTTTCGGGTACTCTGTTCTCTGCACGCTCGTGTGGCATTATCGTGGTGCGTCGGATTTTGGCCACCCAAACGGCGATTTGTCGCCTTCTGCTCCCTTCCCAGGGAAACCGTAAATAATAAAAAAATGAAGGGGCAAACGAAGAGAAAAGAAGAATAGCGAGTGCCAAGACAGGGTGTGTTGTCTGTGACAAAGCAGGATATAGCACAGACGGCGACAGAGGGCAAAACTGGGAGGGATCCCGTCAGCGGTCTCACCCCCTGACAAAGACAAGACGAAGAGATAACCAGTCGGGCAGGGCGACCGATGGCCAAGGGCCGGCGCTATGTGGCCCCGAGGAGAGTCTGATAAAAAATGTATATCAGAAAGGGGGTTGTCAGAAAACAATGCACCTCGAAGAGGGCCTGACCCGAGGGACAGGAAACGAGGTCAAGCTTCCCGGACCGATGGGTGTGAGAGAGACGCGAGAGATGGTGTCGAAGCAATGGGATGACAGACAGATTGGGGGCCAGTCAGCCTTGTCGGGATGCGCTTCGTGGGTCTTTTTTTTTTTTTTTTTCTGTTGTTCTGACTGTTGGGTCGATCTGACCCAATACCAGGCTTGCCAGGCTGCTTTTTTGTTTGGCACCTCTTTTTTTAATCTTTTTTTTTCTTTTTATGTCCTTTCCTGCCCCTCGTCCCCGTCTATTCGTCGTTGCTGTACACACTTGACAGTGGCACCACGCTTCTGGGACGACGTCAAGGGACGAAACGAAAAGAAATGGGCAGCCAAAACAAGAGTATCAAAGGACAGACACAGACGCAGACACAGAGTAGGCTTGAGTGAGCGTGTCCGTCTGTGCTGTGGGGCAGGGGGGGTGCAGTGAGCAAGGACGGAGCAATGTCCCAACACAGCGGGATGTGTGTGCACAAAGTATTATTTCCGTACTGACACAGACCGTTTCTGCGTACTCGGCTCCGGTTCGTCGTGTCCGCCGCGTCGGTCGCGGGCCGTCCGTCAAGGTCGATTGGAGCGTGTTGCAGGTGGGAAACGGGTGGAAAGGGGGATTGAATGGAATGGAGAGCAGGTGGGATTCGACAGAAGAGGAAAATCGTAAAAACGCAGTCGCGAGAAAAATAAAGAATAGCAGGAGGAGAAGGGGAGGGGATAAAGGACTTGGGGGAAGGGGGAGAGGAGAGAAGAGGGGGAGGGCAAGGGGGCATGAAAAGGGACAAGGACGAACAACCTTCATACTTGTTTCTTTGTACTTTGCAGAGAATCCAAATTCAGCCCAAGTTGGCTCGGGGGACAAGGACCAGAAGACCGGGCCATGAACCGCGTCCCAAACGGCCAGGGTCGTGTCACTTGCGGTTGTGCAGGGAAGCTGCAGGGAAGCTAAACTTTGTACGGAGAACGTCCAACGGAGGACGCCAAGGTTGGGGTGCCATAGCTCCGAGCTCAGGTGATGGTACGTTGTTGCGTTGCTTTTGCTTTCTTTTGCTTGCGATTTTGCTTGCGAGGTACAGAATACACCATATAACATACAACAACACACGCCCTCTTCTGTTCCCAACGGCGTCCTCCATTTTATTTCAAAACGCCAATCTTTCACAATCTTTCAGCACTCCCCGGACAGGCACTAGGCAACTTACGGCACTCTCCGTGGGACGTGCATTTTCCTTTGGCGAGGTCAAGATGGAGGTGGGCCGTCGTTGCAATGGGTGTGAGAATGGAAAAGATAACATGAGAGCTGAGCTGGGAGACTGGGAGGATGGGCATTGCACGACAAACGAATGCACGACAAACGACGTATTCGTCCAGCAAGCTCTCTTGTTCCTCTCGTTTTAATTGCCATTGCCATTACCATTACCATTGACGACTGCCCTTCTTGTTCTCCATCGTTAATGTCCAACGCGAGCTCATTAGATCCAGCCCATTCCCCTTGTGGAGCCGCCGTTGCCGTTGCGTCTCGAGCGTGGTGGCTTCTCCAATTCGACCCGGTCTAGGCGCATCAAAAGAGGGGAATCGTGCGTGGGCCGTTCACCTAGTGAGGACGATGAGCGCGTAGCTTGTCTAGGCATGCGTCCGGCCGACACTTGCTGGGCGCCGGTTGGTCGGTTTGCGAGCTGGCGCACTGGCTGTCGTCAAGAGTCTCTTCGCTTCCCCGACCATTTCCATGTCTGTTGGGAGGGGGGCTGAAAGGGATGATCGGCTGCGGGCATCTGGCCAATACCTGTCGATCGAAACTCCGCAGTCAAACGACAACATGCATGTACGAAATACCGTTGCAACAATTTTGGCCGTATTGCGAATACGAGATGTTGATCAATCTTTATTGCTGCTTTTCCTCTCCAGCAGTGCCCGTTTGGAACGTGCCGCCAAAGTGGCCGCTTCATCTGGCGAGCCCGTTGCGAATCCTTCCGTAACATGTCCCAATTTCAAGCGGCTCAGCCGTGTTATTTTACTGGTGGCCCTACAGGGCGGCAAGATTGGGCCAGCGCAAAGAGATAGGGAGACAATGTCGATCGCGAAAGCCACCACAGCCCACCAATGCTGTCCCACTGAATCCTTCCGCCGGGGCTGTGGCTCGTGTGGGTAGGGATCGCCAAACAATGACACGACACCCAACAGTCGCTGGCAGCACGTGGTCTGCCGGCGTCGTGTTTGGGCGCTGGGCCGGCAGTTGATGGTGATGCGACTATGGACCAGGACGACATCACGACAGCTACCACTGCGCTGGGAAAATGACAGGATTCGTTGTCAGAAATAAGAATGAGAAAGCTGGACGATGAAACGAAACAATGTCGACTGTGCGATTCTGATTAGCGAGTACCACCCGAGCCACTTTTGGCGGATCGGTGGAAGCCACAAACAAAAGGGTGGAAGACAACAAGGGGGAGCGTGTTGTTCAATACGCAAGCTCCTCCGAAATGCCCTTTTCCGGAGCGGACTTGGACCGGCGCCCCGTCGATCGAGATCGACCGAGTCGAGTGAGAGTGACTGTTGTCTCGTCCAAGGCGCAATGCCATTCGTCTCCTTGCACTGCCTGCCGCGTCGTGACATTCTGACTCTGACATCCCAGCAGTAGGATGCGTCCTGCATCCTGCCCTATGAGGTGGAACTTGTGAGAGGGTGGCACGGTGGGCAGGGAACTGCACGTCGTAGGGCAGGACGATCCCCGGCATATTCAGGAGGACAAGCTGCGGACAACAAATCACGGAAACAGATAGATTGCCCATCCCACCTATTTCTCACTTCACCGGGAGTTCTTCGGCCATTGTCACGGCGTCCCCGAATGAAACAGCGGGGTAGGTGCTGGGTGCTGTGCTGTGGTACTGTGGTGCTGTGGTGCTTGGCTGCTGTAGGGCTGCTGTAGGGCTGCTGCAAGGGAGGCGCAAGTCGAGTTTGTCCATGTCGCATCCTGGTGATAAGCAACTGCACACAACGCCCTGGCAGACTCATCCCGACAATGTGGTCAAGACATTCGTCAGCACGAGTGGAAACGAAGGATCGAGACAAGCAAATGGGAGACAACGTTGCCTTGGGACTTCCCGCCATCGCGTCATTTGTCATCTGTGCTATTTGGAAGATGACTGCTGACTACAAATATACAGCAAACGTGTGCGACTGGCGCAGCGTGCCAAATTGCACGTCAGGCCAATGAGAAGGGGAGAGACGGGCAAGAGCAGATGAAAGGACGGAGGGTTCGGCAACGAGAGTCAAAACTGCGCCGTGGGTGTGGCGGCCATCCCGGCAGAATGGAACCATCGAGTGGACAACGGGACGTGGAAGGAAGAGCAAAATACTGGAAGGAATGCGGTTTGCGATTGTCAAATCAAGTCATGGCCAATCACAGCGCGAGGTCAGCCGGAGAGTGTACCTTTTCTGTCCGAAACAGAGTCTTGTCGTGCATCGAGGACAGGCCTTGTACATTCAGCCTTACGGCGAGGGAGGTGAGATTTTGGGGCCAAAGCGGATGGTCAAGGCACTGGGCGGTTCCAGTTTGGGGCTTGTTGGGATTCTTGTTATTCGTGGGATGCGAAGCATGGTACGAAAGTACGTTGAAGGGTTCCATACTTTCGTCCGTTCGGATGACAGCTCCGAGCAGTCTTTGCTCTCCTGCCTCACGCTTGAAGGACTGACTCCAACCGTTGACAAGAAAATCGAGACTCACAATCAGCTTTGGTCTACTCAGCACATTGCATTACACAGTGTTATTTTATTACTCGTCACTCTAAGTACAGCATATGATCATTGGAAAGGAGGTCTTTTTATATGTATTATCCAAGAATGTTGGTATAGTTATGTAAGGTCGACGGCCAGCATCACCTCGGTCTCCATCTAGACATCTCTTCCACCCCCCTACATGCTCTCCTCGTCCTCCTGCCACGCCCGCGCAGGGATGGTGGAACCGTCCCTGTCCTTGATCAGTGACGTGCCGCCACAACTCAGACAGAATGCGTACGCCAGCTGGTCGCGCCGCACAAAATGGCTCGCCGGCACCAGCTGCCGCCGGCAGTCGGCCCAGCCGCAGCGGCTGCGCAGGTCCTCGGGCTGCTGGACGCGCACGGCCGCGTAGGCGATCCAGTAGGCCGTGCTGACGGCCGGGTCCATGCAGCCGAGGAAGTGGTCGAGGCGGGCGTCCATGCCGCAGCAGAGCATGCCGACGGCCTCGAGGGCCGCCATGGGGGGGTCGTACCACCGATTTTTGGGTCCCGGTCCTTGCTGCTGTCCGTACATGGGCCGGCCGTCGTAGTCGTAGTCGTAGAAAGCCTCGGCAAAGGCCGCATCGCGGAGTGCTTGCTGCACCTTCGCCCAGACGCCTGCGTCGTAGATGCTCTGGGCAACGGACGCCGCCTTCTTGTTGAGGCACCGCAGACACAAGTAGTGGCCGCACGGCAGCATGTGCAGCTCGCCGACGGAAATGTCGTACTTGCTGCAGTCGCGGCAGGGCGAGGAGTGCCAGTCGTCAATGTCCAGGATGTGGAGATGCCCGCCGCAGTTGTGCGCGCCGGTCAAGTCGGTCCGCGGAAGAACGCCGTCGAGGGCGGCCGGGAACAGGACCGGGCTGTTCACGTCGAGCGGGTTGTTGACAGGGACACTCAGGAGGTCGGTCTGGTCGGAGCACGGACTGCTGTCTGTGGATGTGTCGGTGGACGTAGCTGTGGACGCATCGGTTAGTCTCGCTACAACCACCTGGTCTCTTGTCTCCGTCTGCGTTATCGACCGGAAACCCCGCTGTGAAGTACGGCGGGTCTTGGGACCTGTCCGCTTGGCAGCCCGAGCGGCCCAGATGGCCTGTGAGCGAGTCAGCGACCGAGTGCTGGCCTTGGCCCTGCTCTTTGTCGCCCGCTTGCTCTTGTTCTTTCTCTTGGCGTGCGACTTGTGGCTGGCCCATGAGGTGTATGCGGTGTGACGCTTCGATGTCGAAGACCAAGTGCCAGCACGGTGGTTTGACCGCCCTCTGCCTCGGCGCTGCGCAATGGTAACGGCCTCTTTTGGTGACGTAGAGTCCATTGCGCAAAGGGAGCCCAAGGTGATGTTGCTTGGTGATGTATGTTGCCGTATTTTTCTTGGTTTGAGCTGCACTGATAATTCCGTATTGTCGTCAACGATGCCGGAAATATCAGTGGATGTATTGTTGGTTTGTTGGTCGACTGCAGCCCACAAGCAAGCACGTTGGCATGCGGGCTATTTGTATGCAATGCATGTTATTGTCCTGTTCATCATAGTTTGTTGTCTGCTCGTCATGTTCAGGAACGAAATAGAGTAAATGCTCTGTTAACGAGATGAACTGTTGCGCGAACAAATGTATTGTTGTATGGTCTTTGCTATGAGGAGAACCGTTCGTCTTGTGAAAGGCTATGGCAATGTTTAACAATGCAATCATTGTTCTAAACAGTACGAATACTTACATAGACTACTATCCGTTGTTCATGTTGTTCATGTCGCTGTTTGTATTTGTCTTTTTTTTTAAAAAACAAAATGTCCGACTTGGACGGTTTCTTTTGAAAATAACGTGTTCGTTTCTTTAAGGCAAAGAACTCAAGGATACATATGTTTATTTTGTTACAAATGTCACCTATCTTTGTTAAATTTACACTAGATTGTTCATCCATTTATTGAGTTTGAGACGACCAAAACAAAGAACATCAAGGACCGTCAAAGAGCCACACAAAGAAAACAAATTCAAAAACAGCCACTAATTAGACACCACTCAGGCTCTGCTCTCCCTCGTTTGTTTCTATCCACAACAGTCTCCGTGTCGTCACCCCCTCCTTGTTCATCTCCGCACCGTACGTCCGTCCTGCTGCCATTTTGCCAGGTCCTGCTTCAGGCCGTCCATGACGCCTTGCACGTTGGTCAGGTCCGACTGCATGGACACAACGCGGTGCAGCGCCGTCGCCAGATCAAGGGCGCTGAGTGTCGTGCCGTCGACCATGCGGTGGTCGTGTGCTCGGCGTCGGCCGGTGTTTTGTGTCTGTCCTTGCCCGTCTTGGTCACTGCCGGTGCCGCGCGGCAATAGAGACGCCAACGCGTGTGACACGCTGGAGGAAAGGGACACGATGGGGCGGGCAAGGAGGCGTTGCAGGACCGTGGTTGGCGCTGCGGCGGTAGCGAGTGAGGCTGAGGCGGAGCGGGCTCGCCGAAGGAGTGCACGTCCCCCGTTGCTGTCTCGTCCATTGTCTCTGCCCTCCTCGTCCGAATAGAGCCAGATGTCGTCGTCCCGGCCCCCCGTCGACGGCAGCTGTGGATCGTACGCCGTCTTGTCGGGATAGGTGGCCATGGGCAGGTACGGCACCCAGGGCAGGCTGTCCTTTTTGAGAACGGCCGGCGCACGCCGCTTGTGCTTCTTTTCCCACAAGAAGTACGAGTACAAGCCGTCGTAGTCGTCGGGGGCCTTGTCCATGGCCTCTTTCCATGTTTTGTAGGGCGCTCCATCACTGTTGTTACTATCTCCGCCGTCGTCGCCAACATCGTCGATGAGAGCGTTTCCATCCTCGTCCACTTGGTAGTCTATCTCGCTGTTCGCGTCCGACTCGTCCCACGCGCCGCTGCGGTCCATGCTAAGGCCGAGCGTATCGAGCTGGGCTTCGTAGGGCAGCGCCTTCCAGGCACGGTCGCGTTGCGCGCGTTCCCTGACACTGGACGTGTCCGAGTCGGTGTCGCTGTCGGACTCGCTGCCCACGTTGGCATACCGTCTCCTCAGAAGGTAGTCTTCTTCCTCCTCGCTGCTGTCTCTGTCGCCAACCATGTCAAGTCGTCGCCGTTTCGAGCTTCTGCCGTCGTTGCCGTCGTTGCCGTCGTTTGCGTCGTCGTCGTCACTGTCGTCGCTGTCGCTGTCGTCGACAAAGTGGACCCGTTTGTTCTGGTTTCCGTCGACAGGTGCTGGGTGCCCGACTGCCGGCTGAACAGCCGCGCCATCGCCACCAGCATGACCACCAGCATGGCCATGACCATCGCCGTTACCATCATCGTCGCCATCCTCATCTGAATCCACGTCCGGGTTGATCCATCCCAGTCGCGGCAGCAGATCCCGGGGCCGCACAAACCCGTCGGGCAGCTGCCGCAGTCCTTTGTGGGGGAACTTGTCCGCCGCGTCGTCATCGGCCACTTCCTTGAGAAACTCCTGCACGCTCACTGGAATGTCCGGCGGTGCGCCCGGGGCGTCCGGATACAGGGCCGGGCTGTAGGTGCGCAGCCGCTGTTTGTGGTACCCATCCGGCATCACGGCGGCCTGGGCCTGGAGGATGGGCCGCAGTGTTTTGAGGTGCTCGATCAAGTTGGTGCGCGCGTCCGGACCGAGCATGAGATAGAGCTGCTGGGCGAGGAGGTAGAGGGTCAGTTCGGTGCCGATGACAGGGGCGGCAGCAGGGTTGTTTCCCGGTGGCGGAGGAAGGTTGGCGACCTGTGCCTGCTGGCCGGTAGCTGCAGCGCCTCCTCCGTCGCCCGGGACAGCGTTGGCTGCAGCTGCAGCTGCAGCTCCGGCTCCGGTTCCGGCTCCGGCTGCGGCGCCTGATCCACCACCAGCGTTTTGTATCGGCATGGCTGGATTGGCCTGTACGGAAGGGTTAGCACTTGGTCCTGCTGGAGTCGGATTCAACGGCAAAAGTCCTGCACGAGCTTGTGTCTGGTTTTGTTGTGGAGGAGGTACTGCCGGTGTTGGACCAGGTGGAGGTGGAGGTGCTTGAGCTGGAGTAGGCTGAAGAGTGGGAGGTTGGTTTGTATTTGCATTCGCGTTGGCGTGTTGTGGTCCAGGAATGGCAGGAACGACAGGCACGACAGGCACGACAGGCACGACAGGCACGGCAGGCACGGCAGGAGCGGCAGGCACGGCAGGAGCGGCAGGCACGACAGGCACGGCAGGAACAGCAGGAACAACGGGCACGGCAGGAGCGACAGGCACGACAGGAACGACAGGCACGATCTGTGGAGGAATATTCACTCCAACGTTGGCCACGACATGTTTTGGTGCCTGTCCCTGCTGTCCTGGCTGTCCTTGCTGCGGCTGTGCCGGCCCTACATTGGGCTTTTGCACCTGTCCTCTGATATGGGACTGAAATCGTGCGGCCTGGCCATTGTTGGCAGGTTGTTGTTGAGGTTGCGGTTGAGGTTGAGGTTGTTGCTGTTGAGGCTGTTGAGGCTGTTGAGGCTGGTTTGGCGGGTTTGGCGGGTTTGGCGGGTTTGGCGGGTTTGGCGGCTGTCCCGCATTGTGTGCTTGCTTTGGAGGCATCGTGATGGTCGATGTCCAAGTGAATGTGGTGTTGCGGCTGTTTGTGCTGGTCGCAGATGGAGTGACGATGCCGTGTCACGACACAAATGAAGGAGATTTAGCTGTTTGATTTCATGTCTCAACTCTACATTTCTACGTCCTCACAGCTGCGCGCTTTACTATCGTCGCAGAACGACCGTATTGTACTAATACCATTTGCGACGAGGAAACGTCTGTTGGTGAGGGCAAACGCTGAAAGCGGCTTGTGCAAGGGATGAAAGACGGAGTGACGGCCGCAATTGGCTGCCAGGTCCAAACAAATCCAAGCCTCTCAAAGAGAATAAAGCAAGTCCATTTGCATGGAAACGGAAACAAGGTACTTCTTTGTTCTTTAGTGCGTGTGCTTTCGAAAGGAGACACGCTTCTACAATCTACGACCGAATGCGCATCCGTTTGCTTCTGTATGTTTACAAAATCTACGCCCGGGAAAGGAATACCAAATAAATGGGAAGAAAGGCGGGAAACACCATGTCCAAGTAAAAAAAGAAAGTGAATACAAACGCGACCACAAAAGAATCAAACTTACCAAACCTACCCAAGTGACAAAGAGACAGAATGCATCCTGCTCCCACGCGCGATGCTTACCAACGCGATACTTACCAAGATGCGTCGCCATCCCGATCGTGCGGGTTCTCGTAGTCGAACCGGTCGTCGTCTGGTCGATGTCGCCGCACCACGTCGTCAAACAGCGTGTCCACATCCACAAAGACCGCCGACCCGTCGCCGCACGCCGCGCACCCCAGCCCAAAGGCCGACCGTGCGAGAGCCAGTTCGCTGCCGTCGTCGTCGCCGTGGAGCGTCCCCACCGACAGGCCCTTGGCCACTCTGTTTTCGTCCATCAGGCGCTGCCACAGCGCGAGGACCCACTGGTCGGCGGCGGTCTGCTGGGCTTTGCGGGCGGCTTTGCGGGCGGCGGCAAATCCAGACGCACCGAGGGGCGGCAGGTGCTTGTTCCTTTGTGCCGAAGCGGGCGACGCACCGCGGACGACAACATCCCGGACATCGGCGCCCCCCGGAACGTCCCGACGAATCCACACGCGGGGATCGGCGCCGTGGGCAAACTGGCTTGGCGGGCGGCGGTAGTGACGGCGGGGCAGGAGGGCCGTGTTGGTGTCGATGGTGGTGTCGGTGTCGGTGTCGGTGTCGGTGTCGATGTTGGTGTCGGCGATATCGTTGTTGTTCTGCTCGACAACAGCACCGCCATGGATAAAGTCGGCACCTACCCACGGGTCGGGCAATACGTTACTCTGTACGGAAGGGTTAGTGTGACGGGAGAGGTCAGAGGATGACGATGGTGACGAAGACAGGGCCAGACGCGGCGCTGGAGGGAGAATCCACGACAGCGTGGCCGCCAACACAGCAGCCATCAGCATCGTCCCCAGGATGCGCTGGAAGTGCTCGCCCACCACAATCCGCGTCTCTTCAAAATTGGAGTGGTCGCCGTTGGAGCAGAGCCGGCGCCCTCGGGGCACACCGGACGACCACGGCGGCGGTGGTGGGGGCAGAGGCAGGCCGTGGCGGCTGGCCTCGACGGCGGAACCAGCCCATCTGACCCACTGGCCGGCCCACTGCACTCGCAGCACAAAACGGCCCCCCCAGTACAACGTGCAGTCCAGCAGCAACGTGTTGTGCGCGAGCAGGAGCCAGACGGGGAACGCCGGGGCAAGGACGCAGGTCAAGCCATGACGGGCCAATGTTGAGGCGACGGGCCAAATTTGGTCCATGGAGGGAAGCAGAGGAAGGGGATATGAGAAGAAAAAAGAAGCAAAAGGGAAAAACAACGTAGTACAAAGCAAATCAGAGGGTGATAGGTCGGCGGGATTCAATGTCTGTAGAGTGGGTATTTTTCGAATGGCAAGGATTGGTGATGGCGGTTGTGGAAAAGAAATGCAGAGCGCGAGTGCAGGGAGTGAGTGCAGGCTGCAGAGAACAGGTGCAGGGGTGTCGTTGGGTGGACAGTGTCTGTCTTCCTGTCAAATTGATACGAGTACGACGTGAAACGGTGTGCGGATAGAATGATGGGTCTTGAGGTGTGAGAGGTGTGAGTGAGTAGATGTGCGCTGGGTTGTGAAGATACAGAATCATACGATTCAAGTTGAGTCGAAGCGAGGGGGACATGTTGGGAATCACTAGAATATCTTTATTTGTCTTTCGTTTTGATTTCGATTCCTGTTCATTGCATGTTCTGATGAACAAATAGTGGAAATTCGACTTTATGTGCTTCGTAAGTTTGTTTCTTTCTTTTCTTCTTTCATTTGTCTCCTCTTTTTTCTTTACAACATTCAGACGAAACGAAGTGTCTTTGTACATTTTTTTTTCTTTCTCAACTCTTTCCACCCCTGTGGTGCATCCCACGCTATGAATAGGCACACAGCGTTGCAGTGCAGCAGAACCCAAGCCTGCAGACAGCCCAGTCCATCCACAGCAGAAGCAACTATCCCCCCTCCCATGTCCCTTTTCCGACTGTTCTCCGTCTCACCCGTCCCCGGCGCGTTCCAGAGATTATGCACAAGTAACAATAGCCGCTGTTGTGTTGCAGGGCGCCATGGATGGGTCTGGGTCACTTTGGACGGCCACGAGGATGGGACGAAAAAGGACAGGGTTTTGGTACAGAACGTGTTTGTCAACTTAATTTCCGCCGTTCGGTCGGGCCTTGTGCTTGTGACAGCGTAAATGAATTGTGAATGCAGTCGTAAATGAAGCTCCCTCCCAGCCGGATATCATTGACAGGTCATGGGTGCACGACCAACGAATGGAACACCACCCTTGCATTTGCGGGAAGCAGGGATGAGCTGTCGAGAGTGCCGAGACTGGCTGGCTGGTGCTGGGCTGATGCGTGTTGCCTTGCACTTTGCTGCTATGTCTTTGCCTGCACCTCTTCCCTTCTCGACCGCTCCTTTTCGTATTTCGTTTTCGTCCTTTGCTCCCGCCTTCGTCGCAATCAACGGTCAAAATTGGAAATACGACGGTTGAACGGTTGAACGGTTGAACGGCCGAACGGTTGCATAGTGTAACAGCTTCAGAGGGTCAACATATGCACAGTTGTGGTGGGCGGAGTATGTGGTGTCCGTGTCTAAGACATGTCTCGACTGTCATGCAAGAGACTGCAGAGGCTGCAAAGGCTGCAGAGGCATGCACAGGGACACGTTAGGCATGCAACGGCTGCAGAAGTGCAGAATTGCAGAATGCAAGCAGTGAGATGACGGAGTACTTCGTACATGTTCGATATACAGGGAGACAGAATGCAAGCTTTCTGCCCGCCGCAGAGTTTGACTGTCGCTGGCTCTGAGAATCTTCACGTCATCTTTCCCGATTGTCGACAATGTACTTGTACAATGTACTTGTATTATCACCATATCACTTTGCATTATGATTCTTCTTCCATACCTCGGCTTCTGCCCGCCTTATTTGTGCGACTAGAGCATAACTGGATGCAAACAATGCCAGCCGGCGCTGCGAGCCGGCGGTGCTCCAACGTGCGACGGGCCGTGTCCGTCGGCGAAGGCCCAAAGGGAACTGCGTTTTCTCGTCCTCCACGACCTCTCAACATCCACTTACAGCGGACCCGTTATGATGATCGACTGGCCAGGCGCAGGACGCTACAACGAGGGCCTCTACTACAAGTATGTTGTATTCTGCTCACAACTGTTGTCTCTCTACTGCTGATTCGTGAAATGTACGGAGTAGGACGTTTTATTGATTCTCTGCATCCCCAGTCTCTGATCTCTTCTCGACTCGATTCGTGGTCGGAAATCACCGCCATCACACCCCCAGCCTCTTCCAGGCACCCCGGTCCTCTTAGCCTCTTTGGTTGGAACGGTGCCTCTCGCTTGTGCCCGCTGCGTCCGCCGCGCCCGCCTTTTGTTCCCATACGTCGTAGTTGGTTCCTTGTCCGCTGCCCCCATGCCATGTTGGGCTGCCACCATCATCCCGCAGGGGTTTGTCGCCTCGAGAAGAGTTCCCGTCTGCACACACGCATTCCCTGGCGCCCTTCCCTGGCAAGGTCCGGCTCACGCAATTTCCACAAAAACGCACAAACCACTCGCCAATCGACCCTCTTCCCTTCTTGGTTCGTGTCTGGAGATGATTTTCTGATTGTCGAGTGCAACATTGGGGAGAAGGGCAAGGGGCAAAAGAAGGAAAGAAGGACATAAGAAAGAAAGAAGAAAAGAAGAAAGAAAAGAAGAAAGTTTGTAATTACCTTGCACCCCGTAGAATGTGTATTGTGACAAGCCCGGACACGGAACAACGTTCCCTTGCAGTGACGAAACACTCCACGTCGTAATCGTTTCCGAAAAGAGTCGTCTGTACTTGTAAAATGTCGAGCTGTGTTGTATAACTTACGTCGTATGTCGCAACGAGGCACAATGAAACACCTCATGTCGTCGTCGGTTGTCGCCGTCATCGTCGAAGTCTGTCGCCCATCCCCATTGCCCATCATCCCCAACGTCCGTCCCGGCCAACCCCAAAAGGCTAGAGTGGCGGGCAGAAGAGACAATAGGAGAACATAAACCCAGTAACTCTCCACAAGAACAACGCAATTGTCTGTGCTTTTGCTTTCGCGTCACAAATTCTCCATATACTTCGTACACAGTATTGTTTCCCCTCTTCAGCTGCATGGGTCATGCTACGCTAGTGACGAAACGGGACGAGACAAGAGAGGAAAGAGCGACAGAGGAGGAGAAACAAGGAAAGTGAAAAGGGAAAGCGAAAGGGAAGGCAAAAGGAAAAGGAAAGACAGGAAAGTGCAGCTGGGCACATGGACGCTACACGACGATAAAAAGGAAGGCGCACAGCAAGGGACCGCAGCTCTTTCCTAAAGAAACAACACTACCGCCGATGTCACCCTGCTCTAAATCCACATCACAGCAGGGAAAGAACGAAGGAGCTTGTCGAAACTGTCAAGAGGAAGCCGCAAAGGCTTGTCTGAGCTCAAGTGGGCCTGCTGTCGCTGTCTCTCGTCTCTCTCCTCACCCTCACACTCGTCCTGAAGACTGGCCCTCCTTCATCTACATATCTCGCAGCAGACCCTCTTGTTTCTGCCTTGTCTTTTGTCTCTCGATTTGCCTTTTAGCCATGTCGACATCACTCTATCTCTGGTAGCTGAAATTGGCGTTTGGTGACTGGTATTTTCGTCCTTGATCTCATCCCCTCGACAGGCGACATCGAGCCTTTTATATTATCGTCGACCGCGCGCCACTCCTCCACTCACCTCGCTCCTGCGCTCAGTTCCGCTCAGCTCACCGTGACTGTAAGACCGTTCTCACATTCTCACACCAACACGCCCCGATACTGGCATAAACGTCACACAACACCTCTGCCTGATTCTGGCCCCCTGGGCCTTCTGATCTCTGCGGATGATGGCCCTCTTCGCCTCCGCCTCCTTGTCGACCGTGGCCCTCGCCCTCGTCGCCACCACCGTTGTCTACTATGTCTTGAGTGCTGTCGCCGCCGCCCGAAGGCTGCGTGCCTTCCCCGGCCCCCGCGTCGCCTCCTTTTCGTACATCTGGATGGCCAGCACCGCCCTGAGCGGCCGCATGTGGGAAATCTACTACAAAAAGGCCACCCTCCGCTACGGCGACGTCGTCCGCATCGGGCCCGGCGAGCTGCTGACGAGTGATCCGGTCCTCATCCGGCGCCTCTCGGCCACCCGCCAGCCCCAGTACCGCCGCTCCGACTGGTACAACCCGAACCGCCTCGACCCCTACGAGCACAGCATGTTTTCCCTGCGCGACGACGTCGCCCACGACCGCCTCAAGGGACGGACGGCCGCCGCCTACGCCGGCCGCGAGAACCCGGCGCTCGAGGCCGAGGTCGACGCCGTCCTCCTGCAGTTTGTCGACGTCGTGCGCACGCGCTACGTCGCCACGCGCAAGCCCATGGACCTGGCCGTGCTGGCCCAGTACTTTACGCTGGACAGCATCACCAAGGTCGCCTTTGGGCAGGCCTTTGGGTTCTTGGAGCGCGAAGAGGACGTCCACGGCTACCTGCGGAGCATCCTCGACATTGCGCCCGTCATGCAGACGAGCAGCGAGGTGCCCTTCCTCAACCGCATCGTCACGTCCCCCTTTGTCCTCAAGCTGGCCGGGCCCAAAGTCACCGACAAAGACGGCATCGGTCGCATGATGGGGTGAGTACCCCGTTCAGCCCCCATTTTCTCGTTCTCGTTCTCTTCCACTTCACCTGCTAACCCTTCAGTGTCGCCCGCGACATCGTCGCCGAGCGGTTCGTTCCAGACGCCAAGGACCGTCGTGATATGCTCGTACGTTTTTTTCTTCGTCTTGGTCTTACTCTGTTCTCGCCTCTTTTCGCGCGTGTCTCCATGGCGCACGTGCACTAACCTGACCAACCCAGGGCGCCTTTGTCCGCAACGGCCTCACCCAGCGCGAGTGCGAAACAGAAGCCCTCTTCCAGATCATTGCCGGCTCCGACACCACCGCCACCGCCATCCGCATGACGCTCCTGTACATTATGATTACGCCGCGCGTGCACGCCCGCCTGCGCGCCGAGGTCGACGCGCACTTTGCCGACCTGCCGGACGACCAGATCGTCCCCAATGCCGTCGCCGAGGCCCTGCCGTACCTGCAGGCCGTCGTCCTCGAGGGCCTGCGGATGCACCCGCCGTTTGTCGGCCTGCCCTTCAAGGAGGTGCCGCCGCAGGGCGACACGCTGCCCGACGGCCGGTTTGTGCCGGGCGGCACGCGGATTGCGCCGAGCATCTGGGCCCTGACGCGGCGCAAGGACGTCTTTGGCGAGGACGTGGACGTCTTTCGGCCCGAGCGATGGCTGCCCGCGCCCGCGCCCGCGCGCGTGGCCGACGGCGAGCGCAGCGAGGGCAAAGACACCAACGACAACGCCCCGGAGAACATTGCCAACATGCGGCGCACGCTGGACCTCATCTTTGGGTACGGGCGCTGGGCGTGTGCGGGCAAGTCGCTGGCCTTTTTGGAACTCAACAAGACGCTCGTCGAGATGATGCGGCGCTTCGAGCTGCAGCTGATGTACCCGTTGCGCCCGCTGTCGATGGTCAACCACAATTTGTTTTTGCAGAAGGAAATGTGGATGCAGGCAACAGCGCGGTCGAAGTGACGTCGACTGCGAGGCTTGCATCGTGGGGAGCACACAAGCAGAAACGCCAACGTGAACACCAACGCTCCATAAAGCCACCTCCTGTTCATCCCCACGACACGTGTCTTGGTTCGGACAGCGATGGTTGTTAAGAGTCCGTTCTTTGCTTTATTGTCTCGTCCTCCGAACCCATCTCCTCATTTTGTTATATCTCTTCCCGTACGTTTGTATATGTTGTTCTTTTTGCCATAATGACCGTCATGACGATCCATCACCCCATCTACGAATGAAATTATCGCCGCGATTAATGGATTACCCGTTCTTGCTATAGCAAAATCATCCGCACTAAATTAAGCACACTAGTATTATGATAAACTGTCTAGATGCCGTCCTTGGACGTAGCATAACGAGAGAAAAGGGAAAAGTATAGGAAATGAGCGACATGAAGAGAAAATGAGCAGACAACATATGATACCCGAAAAGCAAAAGCCGAATGCCTTGCTGTATATGTACAAAACGACGCCCCTCAAGACTGGTCTTCATCTAAGGCAGGTCCTTGAAGAGGGCCAGTAGCTTCGGGTAGTCGGGCGATCCCAGGCCCGTCACTGGGTCCCAGCCCTCTGCCGCCGGGAAGCCGTCGGTGCCGCAGCCCGGGTTCGACCCTGAGGTAATGTCGTTGAACACCTCCGGGTGCTGGTACAGCACGGGGTTGACAAATCCCACCGTCGACTTGCCCTGGCCCAGCCGCTCTTCGTTGACCAGAGTCAACACCGATGCCCACACGGGCGCCGCCAAGGATGTGCCGCCAATCGTGGCCCACGCACCATTGAGCACCGTCACGTAGTGGTCACCAATGGCCGACACATCGGGGAAGCCGCGGCCGCCAATGTGGTAGACACCGTCGCCAGCTCCGCTAAAGTTGCCGTTGCCCATATCATAGTAACCCGTGAAGCTCAGGTCCACCTGGCTGAAATACTTGGCCACAGAGAACGCCTGGTACGACGGCTGCGGGAAGTAGTTGCTGAAGCCACCACCCGAGCCGAAGCGCGACGTGGCCCGCTCTGTCAGCTTGGGCACATGTGACGACGACGTGCCAGAGGGCGCCGTGTAGTTTCCGGTGCTGTTGCTGCTGGGTGGCGTCAACGGCTCGGCCAAGTCAAACTCGGTGCCGCCGACGGCCAGTACGTAGGGGCAGGTCGCTTCGCTCGCGGGGTAAAAGATCTGGCCAACGCCGCCACAGCCATCGTAGTTGCCTCCGTCGTACGCGCCCGAGGCCACGCCATCGTCACCCGACGAGATGACAACCGTCACGCCCTGCAGACCCAGCTTGAGGATCTCGGTGCACTGTCTCTTCCAGTAGTATGCCGGAAGGTCGGCCTCGCCACCGCCGTAGCTGATGCTGATCACGTTGGTGGGCTCGTAGACACCGCACTGCAGAGTGCCGTTGTAGCCGCCGGGAGCGGTATCCGGGTACGACGGGTCCATGCACTCGGGCTTAACGCAGTTGCCCGTCTCACCAAAAGCGCTGAACGTGCAATACGAGCCGTCGATGGCGTCGAAGAACGTGTTCCAGAAACCAAGGTACGGGGTGTTACCCATGGTCATGTTGGACTGGATGCGCTCATCGTCGACCTGGAAGAGGACCGCCTGCTGCGGGTAGATCAGCGGCATGGCGGCCTGGAAGTCGAGCTCGGCTTCGCCGCCAGCAGTGTCAGGCTGGGTGTCGGCCGTTGCGCCGTCAATGAGGCGTGGAATCGGGTACGTGCCCTGGGGAATGTTTCTGGGTGTGTTAGCTGTGGCACGCTGTAATACGGGACCGTAGACGACATGGAAGGGCCAGAAACATACGGTGAGACGACCTCAAAATAGTCGTCGAGATCTGACTTGCTGTAGTGCTGGTTGAGGCCCTCGAAGATGCCGAGTTCGTTGCCCGGCCTGGCCGTGGTACCTTTGGGTATGCCGTACTGGGCTACAAGGAGGAGTCAGCATTCTAACCGATATCTTGAACAACCCCATTTCCTCAACTTACTCCGAATGCAGTTAGGCGTCACGTATTCGTAGCAGTTGCTGCTGTTCATCGGCGGCGGCTTGTTCAGCGTGAAATCGGTCCCCATGGTTGGGCCGCCGGAGTCCTTGTTGGCCGACACACCGCTGTTGAGGTACGTCGGATCGGTGTGCATGGCCTTGGTCCGGCGACGACGGTCCACCAGTCCCGTGTCCAGGTCCCGGCGCCGACGCTGCTTGCGTGCCGTCTCCACATCATGCCGCAGCCGGATGCCAGGGATCACGTAGTCAACGTGCTCCTGCACAGACCGCGGCAAGTGGTAGTGCTCAGCCGCGACATCGCGGGTCCGCGTCTCGCCGTGCTCGTAGACGTGGTACTCGGCCAGCAGGAGTTCCTCGGCCTCGGCCACTGTGGCATCAAACTGGATCCACTGCTTGTTGGCCGACTGCGTGATACGGTCAATGTGGATACCGGCCGACGTCAACCACCCGACAACAGCGTCGACGGTGGCACGCTCGGGCGCGAAAAAGTCGACCACCTCCTTGGAGGACATGTGCTTTCCGTAGCTCGCCGAGGACGGGTCGGCAATGGCCATCAGCCGCGCGTGGGCGCTGCCATCGTCGACGTTCCGCTGCTTGAGACCGATCCGCATGGGCAGCAGGGCGTCTGCAGGGGCACGCTCGGTGCGCTCCCAGCGGCGGGCCCAGGTCTTGGGCTGGCGCTCGTGCAGGGTATGCGTGTCCGGGATCATGCGGCGGAAGCTTTTGACTGTTGAGGACGATATTGGCTCGGCGCCCTTGTTGGTCGGGTGGAAGACGCCGCCGGGCAGGTCCTTGAAGTGGGCTCGTGTATTGTGCTTGTGGGCATGCGCGTTATGGGCTGCGTGAGCCTCGGCGTGGGCTGCGGAGTTGCGGCTGCGGTGTTTGGTATCATGGGCGTCGTGGTGAGCCACGGCACGGGTGTCCAGCACGGCGTGCACCTGGTTACCGATTTCAATGCCGACGTCCGGGGCCGGAACCGGACCGGCGGCGGCCTCGAGGGCAAGGCCGCCGACGAGGGCCACGCACGCGAGGGTGTTGAAATACATGGCGTTTAGCGAGATGCTGTTATCATGGGTAACGGCGAGGATACGAAGAGAGTGCGTGTGCGTGTCAATCGTGAGTGATGTTCAAAGAGCGAGAGAACGGCAGCTCAACGGAAAAGTAAATAGAAGTGACTGTGATGTGAGCTCAAATAGAAGGAGTGAAATGCAGAAACACAGAAGGAGCGAAAGGACGGCTTTGGTCGATGTTGGAAAAGCCCAAACGAGAAGGAGTGACGGGTGGTACGAAAAGACAATGAACAAACGAGGAGGGAAGGAGCAACACAGAATGAGTGACCACGGCCAGAGAGAGAAAAGGGAAGGAGAGAAAAGAACGAAGAAAGGAAAGAAGAAATGTCTTGGAAAGAGCAGGTGCACAGAACAAAAGGACAACAGAAAAGGAACGAAAACAGGAGGATGGCCACGAGAAAGCCTGGGTTACATGACATGGGGACGTACAACCCTGCTTCTCGGCATCAAGATCATCTTTATCTGCCGTGCTCCCTCGATGCCACTGAAAGCTGGGCGACCGACTCTGCCATCTTGCCTTTTTTTACCCATTTCCACTCTTTGTGCCCTCTTTTCTGGGTCTATTCCCTCCTTGTTGCCTTTGGCTCCTCTTTTCTTGCCCTTTTCGTGTGCTTGTCGTCTACCTTTGTCTTCTTGGCCGACTTCCCAAACGGGAAGCTTACACGGGAGATCGCTAGAAGCGCGATGACGACACAGAGGCAGGGGACGGGGCCAAAGGGCAAGAGAGGAGACCCAAAGGATGGAAAGGGAAGGGCGCTGCCGAGACTTAGACATGCCCACATGCCGGACAGCCTTCCCTGCGCGTACGACTCGGCCGGTCACTGTTGTTTCTTCTGTTTCTACTGGCCTTCCAAGCCTAGCTTTGTGGCATCATCGTCGGTCCAATACCTGGACCCGCCGGGGCAGCCAGCGCGGCCGTTGAAACAAGGCGACAAGAGATGAGCCAAGGGAGCCTTTAACCAAGGGCGGCAAGCTTAATTTGCTGCACTACGATGTACGAGGTGGTCGTTTTACAAGCTCACAGCTGTATAGCATAGTGGTCGAGGTCGTGTCTCGGTCGTGCAAGGAGAATCTCAAGTCGTGCGGCGCTACTTGGCATGTTTTGTTTCGCACCAACCCCTGGCTTTGGTTCCTGGACTAGTTTGCGCAGCGCGGGGTGCCGTCGACGATCTAACAACCTAGCTTCTGCACAGAAACTCAAAAGACGACAAGCAACCAGTAGGACGTCGTCAGGTCGTCTTGGCGGGCAGCTGTGGCGAGATGAGAGGGGACATGATATGCACAAAAAAGCAGGTATGCAAATAAACTACGATGAAACGAGACGCACCAGGAACCAGAAGAACGATGCGCTCTCGGCGCTGCACGACGAGAATGGGGAAACGAAGACGGAGAAGCAACGGTGCGCTGACAAAACTTGGAAGAAAAGCGGAGAGGCAGCGCACATCATAGGCAAACCTGCACGACTTGTGAGATACTTTTGAAGGCATTTTCATCTCGCAGCGGTAGAAACACACGACAAGACTCGCGGCACACCGTTTGCGTACCGAGTTGTTTTATCTGCCGCACTCAGCTTCTTCTTCTGGAAGGTCGACACTTACACCCGCTCAAAAAGGCAGCTCTATTTGCTCGCCTCGTCAATTCCTGCGCAGCAGCAACTTAACCGTAACGGTCACTCCGCCGCAGGAGGTCTGTCCCTTTCTTTGCCCGTTTTGATAATGATCGTCGCCTGTGTCGCCGCACATAATCAGGCTCGACAGGGCGCTCGCCCCCTTGTCAGGTCCCTAGCCGACTCTCTGGAAAACGGGATGACGGGAAAACGGGATCGGCAAGCACGGGGCGCCTCTCTTTATCTTAACCTTCTTTTTTGTTGGTGAACTGCGACATCCGCCACCACACGGTCTGATGGTGTTCTCTGTATTTATGAGGAGAGTCCACTCAAGACACCTGCCCAGTGTACATATCCTCCCTGGCAGTCCAGTCGCCGTTGCACAGATGTTGTGAGAGTACATATGCTAAATGAATACATACGCACACCAGAAGTTCTGCTATCTCCAAGAGCCTTACACGACAGTTCCTTACAGCAACGAAGAAGCAGAGCCACGCATCCATTCCTCCCTGGTTTTATCCTGTCGTAGATAAAAATGCAACGCGGCCCCTCCCACTCCCTCCGCATAGCTGCTCCCTTTCTTAAACTCTGCCTTTTCTTCATGTCACCCTCTCGTCTCATCGTTGACACATTGACGTCCCGCTATCGTCTTCTCCCTAGCTGCGCCAGCGACCTTGGGTTCCACATACCGTTCTGTCAGTCAATCTTTCACAGACTTTCTATTCCTCTGCATGCCAACGCTGCCACAGATCTTCTAGAAGAAGCATGCACGAGGCAGCAAGGAGCATATACGGAGTAGGACATATGCACGCAGCACATACGAGCATACACGAATACAGCGTGCAGCGGTTGCCACGCTGTCTGACACGGTCCGACTAAACAACGCAGCTGCCGTGATGTCGTTGCGATATGTGTCGTGCCCTCGAGGTACGGAAACATTGTGCATTGTCTGCACGAGCTACGAGACGTCCTTTTGGCCGCTACCGGCATGCTCGGCTGCAAAGTGCCGTCTTGGCTCTGTACTGTTTTCTTCCGTCGCGTTGTTTCTACGGCAAACTACATGCTGTAGAGAGACCATCTCGAGAGCAGTGGACGACAGCGATATTGTTTTTGTCGTATTTGCTTCGCACAACAGTGTCGTAGAAAAAGTCCCAAGTCAATTCCGGATGTATGCTGCCTCTGGTGCACGTAAATGTCACATGGACAGGCTCCTGGTCAAGCTTCGTCTGTTTCCTGCTTTCTTATCTTCTTCCTTGACGCCGTGATGATGAATCGCGGTTTCCTATTTTAGCCAAATGGCCTTCCGACCCAATAGGGCAGGCACCCGCCCGGCTTCCCCGAGTATGGAGCCCCATTGCGCCTCGCTCGGCAATGTTGGCGGTTTGGGTCGACCCGTTGATGCGTTGTTGGGGCCCTGGTATTTGCCCCAGTGCCATTGAATTTGCCTCTTGGGGACAGGAAGGCTGTGCAAATCGCTTGTCCACGAACACGGGAGCACAAAAGACTCCAAATCAATCCGAGTCCCTCGGGCGCGTCGAGCAGAAAATAACGCGCATATGTGCTTCTTTTGTCGTCCAATTCTTAATCCTCCCGTACGACGACGAGCCAATGGGGATTCTATGCAGACATCTTGAACCAAGCCCCCAAAAAACGACGCCCAGAGTGCTGCAAAGAACGGACATATGGTCAAGACCTGTGGATTTGAGCCGCACTGTGTTCGTTCAACCAGCTGAAGGGCACGTGACACTCTCTCCCTCCTCCAAATCGCACTGTGCGAAGCAGGGAGCAAGTGTAGACCATTTTCAGGGTCCAACTCGACTGTCAAAGTTATCCCCACGAATCACCTCACAAACGTATGTCCAAATTACTGAAGAAATGCCAGGGACATCGAAGCAATATTCATTTGCGGAGAACCTCGTCAGAATGCACACGGGCGCGATAGTTCCCCATAGCCGTAACGGTCCAGCCAGTCTAGATCCAGCATACCAGGCCTTTCTGGCCCACTCGAACCCCTATTCTCAGCCCCTTATCCTATTGTTAGAGCCCCTGAGGGAAATGGAGACCTCCTATTTACTAGTAACGAAACTCGATATCCAGTTGTTCATTTGCATAAGAAGAAATGTAAATACGACAGACCAAGGTGGAGATGTTAACCATGAAGAATCACAAGGCAGAGGTCAGCTTAACGGGCGATAAGGGTCAAGTACACAATAAATTGCAATGTTTAACAGGACCAGCTTTATGAAAACGGCAAAACGACGCCAGTCGATTTGATTACCAAATGTTGTGCTGCATTCAAAGGCATTGAGAGCAGTTTGCTGAGAGGACGACAGGATAAGGTCTACAGTGTCAGGTGGCTATAAATATACTATGTTCAAACCTAGATCGATTGCCCCCTCCATGTTGTTGCCGCCACCTGTTTTGCCCCTGGCGCCTGGCGTTTCCGCTACAGATTAGCGCATGCTTACGTCGGTCCAGCACCTAATCGCGTCCGAAACCCCGCCCTGTCTCAGCCTCTTTCCCCATCCACGCTGCACTCACTCTGGCACTGTCGAAGGCTGTCCCGGGGCGGGGACTGCACTAAATTGATTCCAGGATGCTGAGAAGTCGTCTCCAAGCCCCCTCTGGGCCTAGCCGCCATGGTCATCTTACAGTGCAGTCCCTCCCCGCTGTTGCCCTCCGTCACCGAGTCGGCCAAAATTGACGGGTCGGTCCTGCTCTCTAATCCTCCGCCAACTCTCAGCTTCTCCTCACTCTGTGCCTCTTTCCCTTTCTCACTCCTCGTTTCGCATCTACACTCTTTTCCGACTGCTTCTTCATCTTTCCCTCGATCACGATCTTTCGACACGTCCATTGGCAGCGCTCGATTCTCGCCTTTCTGCATTCTGCGCACCTTCATCAGCAGCGTTGGTTTTTGTAACTGCGGCCCATTTCCTTCCGAACCTAGTCTCTTCCACCGCCCTCCGCCTTTCTCCTCTCACGCTCACTTTCCTCGTTTTCCGCATTCGACCTCTCAAACGTCTCTCCTGCGTCTCGAGTATCCTCGACTGTCCACAACCGCTCTTTGAAGACTGTCTCGGTTTCGTGCTCCGCTGTCTGTTAGCTGTACATCGTCCAGACAGTGCCTACGGCAAACACTCGATCAACCTCTCCAAATAAACCCTCCCACCTCCCCACCTCAGACACAGTTTCGCGAACATGTCGACGTGGAAATTGACAAAGAGTAAGACATTATCCAGTCTGCCCCGGTTTCTGCCAAGACAATGTAACATGGATCGTTGTGGGAGGATGCATGTCCCAACGTCAACTCGGAGGCTGCATGCTCGGAACGTGCCAGACATATCGGACGCACCTGAAATGAATCCAAGGCTGATCGTATCTCCCTCCTGCTATAGAGCTGAAGGAGACTCATCTGGGTCCCCTTGCCAACTTCTCGCGGTCGACGTCCACGTCCACCATTGCTCCCGAGAAGGAAGAGAAGCCTGCGGCTACGCCTCCCGTCGCCTCCAGCACCCCGACACCCCCTTCCAGCAACATTGGTAAGCCGAACTCCGCCCGCATCTCGAGTGTCTCCTGGGGATCCTAACTCTTTCTCCAGCTGCCTCTGAAGCACTCAGCCAAACCGATGTCATCAAGCCCCCAAAACCCGGCATCCTGGTCGTCACCCTCCACGAGGGCCAGGGCTTTGCCCTGCCCGAGCAGCACCGCAACGTCTTCAACCCCCAACACCAGTCCTCTCTGTCCACCAGCAATGCCCTCTCCAACATGGTCTCGGGGTCCGTCCGACCCAGCTCCTCGCAGCGCCCAGCAGGCGGCTTTACAAATGGCTCCAGCCGGCCGCAGACGTCCGCAGGCAGCGGCTTCGGCAGCATCCCCACCAACCACGGCCGTGTGTCGGGCAAGTACATGCCGTACGCCCTTCTCGATTTCGACCGCATGCAGATCTTTGTCAACTCCGTCGAGGGCACCCCCGAAAACCCACTCTGGGCCGGCGACAACACCCAGTACAAGTTCGATGTGTCCCGCGTGACTGAGCTCGCCGTCCACCTCTACTTGCGCAACCCCAATGCACCGCCCGGCTCTGGCCGCAGCCAGGACATCTTCCTCGGTGTCACCCGCATCAACCCCCGCTTCGAGCAAAGCCAGCCGTACGTCGAGGACCCCAAGCTGGGCAAGAAGGATCGCGAAAAGGCCGCTGCCGAGCACGCGGCGCGCGAGCGTGCCGCAGGCTTCAGTGGCATCGACTGGGCCGATGTGCAGTACGGGCAGGGCCGCCTCAAGATTGGCGTGACGTACGTCGAGAACCGGGCCGGCAAGCTCTCGATTGACGACTTTGACCTCCTCAAGGTCGTCGGCAAGGGCAGTTTCGGAAAGGTCATGCAGGTGTGCAAGAAGGACACGCGGCGCATCTACGCGCTCAAGACCATCCGCAAAGCCCACATCATCTCGCGATCCGAGGTCGCCCACACGCTGGCCGAGCGGTCGGTGCTGGCCCAGATCAACAACCCCTTCATTGTTCCGCTCAAGTTCACCTTCCAGTCGCCCGAGAAGCTGTACTTTGTGCTGGCCTTTGTGAACGGCGGCGAGCTGTTCCACCACCTGCAAAAGGAGCAGCGCTTCGACATCAACCGCGCACGCTTCTACACGGCCGAGCTGCTGTGTGCGCTCGAGTGTCTGCACGGTTTCAACGTCATCTACCGCGATCTCAAGCCCGAAAACATTCTGCTCGACTACCAGGGCCACATTGCCCTCTGCGATTTCGGCCTCTGCAAGCTGGACATGAAGGACGAGGACCGCACCAACACCTTTTGCGGCACGCCCGAGTACCTGGCGCCCGAGCTCCTCATGGGCCAGGGCTACAACAAGACGGTCGATTGGTGGACGCTCGGTGTGCTTCTGTACGAGATGCTGACGGGCCTGCCGCCGTTCTACCACGAAAACACCAACGAAATGTACCGCAAGATCCTGTCGGAGCCGCTCTATTTCCCGGGCACCGACATCGTGCCGCCGGCCGCCAAGGACCTGCTCACCAAGCTGCTCAACCGCAACCCGGCCGAGCGCCTGGGCGCCAACGGTTCTGCCGAGATCAAGGCGCACCGCTTCTTTGACGCCATCGACTGGCGCAAGCTGCTGCAGCGCAAGTACGAGCCGGCCTTTAAGCCGAGTGTGGTGAGTGCCTCCCCGTGCCCCAACAAACCCGCATGTCCACATGACTAACTGTTTTTTGATTGCTGCCGACAGACCGATGCACGCGACACCGACAACTTTGACCCCATCTTCACCAACGAGGCGCCCCTCGACTCGTACGTCGAGGGCCAGCCCCTGTCCCAGACCATGCAGTACCAGTTCGAGGGCTTCTCCTACAACCGGCCGATCGCCGGCCTGGGCGACGCTGGCGGCAGTGTGCGGGACCCGTCGTTTGTGGGCAGCATCCAGGATAACCGATAAGCGTGCGGCGGAGTTGTCCAGTCTTTTTTTTTTTCAGGTTTTTTGATATTTTGGTCATTTACATCTGTTCATGCTGGTCGTTTTTTTATTTTTATTTTTTTGCTTTCTTTTGATACACTTTCTTGTTTCTTGCCATTCGCCTTCTCGTCGTATCGTATCTTACATGTAGACGACGTCGTCCATTGGTATTCGACCTTTTTGGGTGCTTCACCATCGTTTTCTGTACGGACAATGCACACAATATATGGATGACAGACGACACGGATAGGACGCTGGCCGACATACAGCGGCTGGCGATTTTCACTTTCTGTTCTTTGGGTTTTTCTGAGACATTCCGATAGGACGGCTTCTATGATATGTTGTCGAATGTCGACGTCCATATACACGCAGCCTCTTGACTTAGTGCAATGTGACATACGATGGTATTGTTGTTTCCGTGTCTTTATCATGGTGGTCACAAATCTATCACTGGATGATTTAGATATGAGGGATGTTCTTTTTAAATTTGTAAGCTGCTTTATTGATCACTTATTTATTTGAAGTTATTTCAAGGAAGATAAACAACCAGAATAAATGTTAAAATACGACGCGAAACCTAATTCCTTTTCAATTAAAATAAATAAATAAATAAAATACAGGAACCATTGACGAACTCCTATTTTCATGGTTTTAAACAACTGGGCATTCAAAATGTCTCCTTACTCGTCACAAGCTCTGGATTATGTCGTACTTTGCCAACAATTATTTAATCATCTATGCCTAGGTGCTTTGTCTTGCTTAGGCAACGGCTGTCTGCTTTCCAATTACACACCATTTTATGCAAGATCCGTATCCGAGCAAGATGTAAGCCGTTTTGTCATTGTTGTTGCTGCGCTTGGACGTGTTTGGTCAGCTTTCGCCCAGAACGCGACATTTCGTTACTCAGCTTCACAACTCGCTGTTCTCATCCCGTGCACGGTTCCTTTACTGCTTTCTTCGCCTTCCATTCCGAACCTCCTCACAGCAGTCTCTCAAACCTGAACAGCTTGGCAGGACTGGGAACGTCGGTCGGTATCGGCAATCTGACGCCCTCGGGTTTGCGGGAAAATGGAATGCTATTCATTGACCAGAAAAATATGGAGAGCGAGGCTTGGAGGGAAGAAGGGGCCGATTGGCTGGGCCAGGTAGCGCTGGCGAAAGAACGCAGGTCCTTTGGTGTTAAGATTACTTACCCCTCCTTAGTTCAGCTTCAGCAATAGCCGGCGAGCTTCTGGCTTTCAGGGTGGGGCGCTGTGTGCTGTCAGTGCGCTGTGTGCTGCCAGCGTTCTGTAGAGTGAAAGGCGTTCTGCAAACGGTGCAGCGATAACGTCACTGCAAAAACATACCCCTCAATTTACACCATCTACTGTCGCGGGGCTACTGGTGTTCTTTCTTCCAGGTTCAGACTGACTTGAGCTGGGTTGCTCCTGCCGCCTTCTCGCGAGCGTTCCTGCCTGTACCTTACACTTGTTAAACAGCTCCTTAAGATAAGATCAAAGAGCGACATGTCTCTGGCGGACAAAGACGGACCTTCATAGCTCCTTCCTGCCATTCGCCCCAGCCGCTGCCCAACGGTTTCTTCATATTTCAAAAAGAAGGCGATACCGGTGAGGACCTTCCCCCCCAAAGCGACTGCCAAGCATCGTCAATTCCCGCTCACTAAGAGCCCCAGAATTTTGGAGCCGTAAGGAAATACGGAAAACATGGGCGCGCACGGAGAAACTCTCGCCTCGTGTCTGTGTTTCCCCGATCCAGCCTCCGTTTCGTGGTCGTTGGTCGATTCTCATCCCACGCCCGCCCCCCTGCTGGTTCTGGCCTCGTCGGAAAAGCGATGCGCAGTAAAAAGTAAAAAGCTCTTAGAAGTAGTGTTCGTCGTAGCTATGAGGCGTTCGAAGAAAGAGGAAAGAACGACTGGCCCCCCGATACCCGATTAAACATAAACTCTTTCCAGCTAATTTTGTTCTCACGAACTGTTTCTTTCCCAAGCTCTTGTCCTCCTTCTCTCTCCGAAAAGCCTCACTTTTTCATCCAGTTTGTTTCGTCGGATAAAACCAGCTGTCTCCAACCCCACCACAACCGCGACCTACTGCAATGTAAGTGCTTTTGTTTGTTTGTCCTATCAGGTCCCACTCTCAGTCTACCTTTACGAACTGTGCATGTTCGTGGTTTGAAGCTTGAGAACAGGCGAGGCAGAAGGGCAAAAGAATACGACCGAGAGCGAGAGGAGAATGATACACGAGTTCCTGCAAGAGATGCGCAGTCCATCCGCCGAATTGGTTTGCTCGTCCAAAGTTCCCCACGTCTCGCCAATGGATGCGGTCATAGCTGGCCCAGGCATGGTTGGCGGCGGTGGTGCTGGTGCTGTTCGCCCTATGAAATAAGCACTGCCCTGGCCGCGGCCATTGCTTGTTGTCAAACAGTGCTTTGCTAATAAGTGGTGGGCGGCTCCAACACCGATACAGGCTTCGGATCTCTCGCTCTCGCTGTTTCTTGTTCTTCTGTGTCACTTTCGTTCTTTCTAACTTCAACCATCAACTTACTTGCATTCACCATCCAGCCAATTCTCCCACAAAACTAAAAGCAGCTGCTCTAGTACTTTCCCCTGCTCGACGTCACGAAACCTGAGCGTTGATCCCCGCTTTCGACCGTCTCCAAACTCTCGAGGTACGTGGGACTGTCGTCCGCTGAAACAAGCTGCGGAGCTGTTTCGCCATGCTCTTTGCTTCCGTGCTTGTTCTTTTACTTTGCTCTGCTTAGTTTAGTGCTCCCTTGCGTTTCTTTTTATTTAGCCCTGGTATGGTGTCTGGTCGTCGAGCGTGTGCTTGTCGCAGATGCATCTAGGCTCTGTTTCCACATGCTGTTTTGTCTTCATGCCGGTAGCAAGAGGCAGATAGAGGGTGGAGAAAGAGTTTGCTGGCAGCATCATGGGACGCAAGCTGCGACTGCCAGGAGCACACAAGCTCCATGGCGGACGCATTGGACCGCGGGATGCGGGGAAAATAGTCCATGGTTACAAGAGGGCTGGCTTTTGCAGATTTGCGCTTTCTTTTTGGTCTCTGGCATGCTTTTCTTCACCAATTGCTAACATCAGTATTTTTAACCTCTGGTAGTGAACTACTCACTTTCCACCACTTCTTCCCAACCACGACCATAGACCCCTCCCACATTCACAATGCCGCAGGCCAGTTCTTTGCCCGCCTGGGCCGAGCTCCAGAAGCACCGCAACACCGTTGGCGAGTCCTTTGTGCTCAAGGACGCCTTCGCCAAAGACCCCAAGCGCTTCGACAAGTTCACCCGTGTCTTCAAGCTGCCCGCCGACATTGCCAGCGACGGTACCGAGACCGACATCCTCTTCGACTTCAGCAAGAACTTTCTGACCGAGGAGACTCTGGCTCTGCTGCTGAAGCTGGCCAGCGAGGCCAAGGTCGAGGAAAAGCGCGAGAGAATGTTCAAGGGCGAGAAGATCAACTTCACCGAGGACCGCGCCGTCTACCACACCGCTCTGCGCAACGTCGGACCTGAGCCCTGGACCATGACCGTTGATGGTGTTGATGTCGTCAAGACCCCTGGCGGTGTCAACGACGTGCTGAAGCACATGCAGGAGTTCAGCGAGGAGGTCCGCAGTGGCGCTTGGAAGGGTTTCACCGGCAAGAAGCTGACCAACATTGTCAACGTCGGTATTGGCGGTTCAGATCTGTACGTTTTCTATCCTTGCCGCTTACTGAGATGTGAAGAGTGAGTTCTGACTTCTGACAACGTATAGTGGCCCCGTCATGGTCACCGAGGCCCTGAAGCACTACGGCGCTGCTGACACGACCTTGCACTTCGTCTCCAACATTGACGGCACCCACATGGCTGAGGCCCTCGCCGCGTCCGACCCCGAAACCACCCTGTTCCTGATCGCCTCCAAGACCTTCACGACCGCCGAGACCACCACCAACGCAAACACGGCCAAGACCTGGTTCCTTGAGAAGACTGGTGGCAAGGGTGATATTGCCAAGCACTTTGTGGCTCTGTCCACCAACGAGGCTGAGGTCACCAAGTTCGGCATTGACAAGAAGAACATGTTTGGCTTCGAGTCGTGGGTTGGCGGTCGGTACTCCGTCTGGAGTGCCATTGGCCTGTCGGTCGCCCTCTACGTTGGCTACGACAACTTTTACAAATTCCTGGCTGGCGCCCACGAGCTGGACAAGCACTTCCGCGAGACCCCTCTGGAGCAGAACATCCCTTTGCTGGCCGGTGTCCTGAGCGTCTGGTACTCGGACTTCTACAACGCCCAGACCCACCTGGTTGCTCCGTACGTGCTCTCCCTCCAGTCACAAATAAATAACACCTGCGATGTATGTTCGTGATTGCTGACACTTCCTAGCTTCGACCAATACCTTCACCGCTTCCCTGCCTACCTCCAGCAGCTGTCCATGGAGTCCAACGGCAAAACTGTCACCTCGGACGGCTCGTCGGCCAAGTACACCACCGGCTCCATCCTCTTTGGAGAGCCCTGCACCAACGCCCAGCACTCCTTCTTCCAGCTTGTCCACCAAGGCACCAAGCTGATCCCTACGGACTTCATCCTGGCCGCCCAGTCGCACAACCCGCTGTCCGACAACGTGCACCAGAAGATGCTGGCCTCCAACTACCTGGCCCAGGCTGAGGCTCTTATGGTCGGCAAGACGGCCGACGAGGTCCGTGCCGAGGGCGGCGTCTCCGACGAGCTTGTGCCCCACAAGGTCTTCCTCGGCAACCGCCCAACCACCAGCATCCTCGTCGGCGGCCACATTGGCCCCGCCGAGCTGGGTGCGCTGATTGCCTACTACGAGCACGTCACCTTCACCGAGGGTGCCATCTGGGACATCAACTCGTTCGACCAGTGGGGTGTCGAGCTGGGCAAGGTCCTGGCCAAGAAGATCCTCAAGGAAATTGACGAGGAGGGCAACGGCACGGGCCACGACTCCTCGACCGGCGGTCTGCTGGCTGCTTTCAAGAAGTACTCCAAGGTCTAAATGCAGATTGGAAATGACGACGTGGGTGCGGAGAAGGCTGGTTTGACGGGACGCAATCAAGACTGCTCCGTAAAGAAGCAAAACGACAATGGGGTGGCCATGTTGTAGCACATTGCGCAATATCGTTCCAATTTATACCTGATTGTCGATGACCTGTTGTCAGATTCTACTCGTAGAGATCAAAGTGTGCATTTTGTGACAGTATGCGGTACGGATTGTCAAATGATTTGCTATTCACAATAATGAAATTTTAGTGATTTTATTAAGCACTTTTGGGAGAAAAAAATAAATATATTCAGTTTGCCGCTCAATGCAAAACTGAAATAGAACATCTAAAGCCGTCATAAATATGGCGGGTAGAAGTAGGGACAGTATTGAAAATAAAGTAATCGCGCCAGTAAAGTCAGAAGGCCTCCGTTCCCGTCCGTGCAGTTGACATGTATGTCGTCAATCTTGCGTTTGTAGATCGATCCAGAGAGTATGGTGATACGTCTCTCCCAAAGCGCCGAAAAGAAAGTACTTAGTATTGGGGGTATGATATCGTGAGAACGCAGTTCAGAACACGCGCCGGAGAGAAAACAGTAGAAAATGGAGTGAGAATAAGAGAGAAAGGCCCAGAAAACGGGAGAACGGATTATTTTGTTGCGTCGTCGCGTTAGGACGTAGCGGCCGGCGTGTCGCCGCCACCACCGCCGTCGTTTTCATTTTTGAGTTGCGCCATGCGGTCCCTGTGCAGTAGGGCTCGTTTCCGATTCCGCAGGTCAAAGTCGAGGACGTGGCCGTACCCTCGTCGCTGCAGCTCTGCCTGGATCTTGGCAATGGTCCAGCCAGGGCTGCTGCTGCCGTTGCCGCCAGCAGTGTTGTTTGTGTCACCGCCGCCCTTGCTGTTGCCACCCGTCCCCACAGTCGACGCATCCCGCAACCATTGGTCCACCTCGGCCTTGAGCGCCCGCGGGAGCTTGCGCGCTCGCGGGTCCAGCATCAGGTCTGCCGCCGCATGGTTGTGCTGCATGTGGTCGTCGTTGGTGTAGTGCACGGCATAGCGGTCGGCACCAGGGCGCACTTCTACCAGTTCGAAGCGGAAGGGACATTCGCACTTTTTCGAGATGCGGTCCGTTGTAGGCTTGCGACGGCGCGGCGGCAGGTCGGGGAACAGTTGCAGCCGTTCCTTCTCTCGCTCGCGCTTGGCCTCTTCTTCTTTGGGCCGCAAGCGTGAGCGACCGCCGCGAAAGCAGACCATGCGGATCTTTTGGCGGCGACCGTGGGAGCGCGTGCCATTGATGCGCATACTGTAGCCGCGCGGGATCGTCCAGCCGTCGAGCTCTTCTTGCAAGGTGGCACGCCCGGACACAACAAAGCCCTCGGGCAGGGCCTCGAGGCGGCTCTCGCCGACGCCAGTTGGCTGTAGCTCCTTGGGTAGCGTGCCGCTGGTGCTCCCACCCTCACCGGATCCGCCTGCTTCGTCTATTCGGCCTTGTTGCTCATCGTCGTCGTCATTATCGTCATCGTCGTCATCGTCGTCGTCGTCTTTGTCAGCCGGCCGGCTGTTGCTGGCCTCGAGATCTCCGTCGCTATTGTCGTCTTCAAACTTTACCCTTGACTTTGTCGCGTGCGACGGTTGCGAGGATCGTTTGGAGGAGGATATCGAGGTAGGAGATGGCTTCGAGGGGTCAATGTCGTATGGGGAATATGGTATCGGTGTTCCTGTCGGTGGTATGCTGAAGGACGTTGGAGACGGTACGGAGGACGACGGTGTTGTGGCTGCAGCGAATTGTGTAGCGCCTGGTAATGGTTGGTGGAGTGGTGGTAGTGGTGGCGCTGTGGATGGTAGTGGCTGTCGGCTAATGCCGGTGTTGGCTTGACTGTCACGATGCTGCGTAGGCACTTGTGCATGCGTTTTGCGGACGGTTTGAGGTGTTGCCGACAGCTGTTTGGGGTCTGGAACGGCCAAGACGTTCTCGATGACGTTGAGGCGCTCGTTCAAGGCGTTCAGCGAGTCCAGAAGACTGTGCAGGATGGGGTGTTCGTCGTCCCTAGCAGACGGCGGCTGGTCATGTTCAGGTGGCATTGTGGACGGCTTCTTGGTGGCAGTGTTTGGTGTTGGAAAACATCTGCTATCTCCAATTCGATTGCAGTGCACGCGGCGCGGGCCCGGTTGGGAAAAAAAAGGTATGCAAATGTCAGGAGCGTGTTTCGGACATGGGGCGGGGAGATTGACCGGTCGATGCGCTGTGATGCGTTGCGGTGATCTGGGGGATCGTGCAAGCGATCCTGCGATGTCAATATTTCTAGACGTGGGAAGTTGTGGCAGCCAACATTTGCCGACGAAGTGTGTTAAATTCGTCAACTGTCACTATGTGTTGCTCGTCGTCTCGTTTCTCCGTTCTTCTATTTCTCGGAAAATCCTCTTTTGGGTCGCCGAAAAAGGTATTCCCTCCGAAGTTAATCCATTCGTGGGGACCTGTGTACTTGAGAGTACGGAGTATGCCGTGGATGGGAGTGTGAGATGAGACACAAACGAGCGAGTGATCGAGCCAGACAATGGCAGGAAGGTAATTGAAACAGTGTGCGTGAGGCTGAAGTTGAGACGTCTAGGCAGATTTCACATGGTGAAAAAGAAATAAGAGAAGGTTTGGGAGAGAACGATTCAGAACAAATTGAGACAGAAAATGGAAATGATTCACGGGCAAAGCGAAGGAAGGAGTAGGGCAGAAGTAAGCAGGCAGCCTTGCTACGTATCGAATTGCGACTTATGGAAAGTGCCAACGAGTCAAGGGAAAGTCGGTTACAAAGACAGAGCAGGAAGCAGCGATGCAGATTTACAGGAGCTATTGCGCTTTGCGCTTGCATGTCCGCCTTCTCGTGTTGCTGCACAAACGATTTCAAGCACACTTTTGGAAGTGACTCGATCGGAATGACCAAAGCCGCGGAAGACTGGAAAGCGCCGGAGGCAGGCGCGGGCAGGCTTCTGCGGATGGAGGTGGTAGAACGGTGGTTTGTCAGGTTGGCTCTTTCCAAAAAAACTTTTAGGTTCCGTCCGAGGTTCTGGTGATGTCGATGGGGAAGGAGCTGGGGAGGAGGGGGACTAAGCGGGGACTGAGCACTAATTAGTCTTCGTGGCTTCTTTCTTTTTTTGGGGGGGTGGAGCAGCAGGAACGGAGGAAAAATAAAGGGGAATGGGTGTGCTAAGGAAGGCAGAGCGAAGACGGCGCAATGAAGTGTGAAGCAAGAGCAACCGGCGTCCTGTGGTGTGGACAAGACCAGGGGCAATTGGAGGCGATTCATTATGTCGGAGAGGGTGCCCGGCGGCATTGGTTTGGATGTTGGTGGTAGACGCACGTGACTCTGTTCGACGGGTGGGGCGGCGTTGTTGACATATAAGGAGGTCGTGCCTTCCCTCTTTCGCAAATCGACGGCCATCGCTCTTTCCTTCTTTTTCAAACTTTGTGCCTGCGCACAGCACGTGAGTGCTCCAATTTGAAAAGGAGGGGTCGACCTTACCTTTATATATGGCTGCAGCCAGCTATTCTTCCGATAGAAGAGCTTGGTGTAGTGGTAAGAGCTCAGATGGTTCTTTCCTCGAGTGTCACCTAGGAAAGCATGTTGCTGACCTCCGCACCCCAGAGTACCCGCAAGGGTGCGCTTGATGGTGTGCGGCGCGAAGCATCCTCTGCCTGTACAGTTTCGCTGAGGTCAAAGGATCCTCTCTGAGAAACCTGCCGCGACAACCAGGAAGATCTGGATCGATAACCAATGATACCAGACCGCTAGGGGTGGACTGCGTACGGATCTTGGGGTTCACCTGTCGTGAAGGATCTAGCTCTTCCCGTGGGTCTGATCAACTCATTTTTTTGTGAAAATTTCTAATAATTTTTTTTGTGCAGTTCAGCGTCGCGATGCATCTACGAGTGTAGAATGGGCAGTTGGTACCTGCTTTTGCTCGAATGAACGAGAGGTAGGAACGATTCGACGATACCGTGATGTGAAGATGAGCGGACGGAAGGTGCGATGCAACGAAAGATGTATACTTTGTCTCTTTTTATCTTTATGGTAATGGCAGCTGCGGGCGTCATAAGGCATGGAAAAGGTAGTCCTAAAGCTCAGCTATCCGGGACAACCGTCGAAAAAAAGTTTGGACGGCGTGGGCATTTTGCGCAGCCAATTGCATCCAGATCTTGTGTATATCACAACAAATTTTGGAGGCAAATGCGGAAAAAGGCGAAAGGGCCAAAAATGAGGGATGGGTTGCTCTTGCCTGGGTTCGAACGGGTGTACGGGCGTGCCTTCCTTGCGGTGGCTTGCGGTGGTCGCTCCTTCCCTAAACGCGTCTCATTGATGTGCCGCTACTGCCAGTTGAGTTGCGAGTGCAATGGCGCTGTGCTTGGTCTTTGGTGAACAAGGGGGAAGCAAAAATGGTGAAAGGCCGCAGCATTCAATCCTTTGAGATGTCATTTCGACGGTGCAGTGAATGCTGTCATAGAACCCGATATATGCGATGCGCCGTCGTCACTCAAATACAGCCATCATCCATGTTTAGCCACGGCCATCCACAGCCGCTCTCCACAGCAAGCAGGCCCAAGGGTATCCATCTGGGGGCGGTAGGTTTCGATCAGCTTTGACGATCCTCCATCGGTAAATAGCTTGTCAAGGTTGCCTCGACTCCGGACGAAGCACATACTGCTGCTGTTTCGAACCAGTTTGGACGGAGAAACCAGCCATTGGAAGAGGCATGGACGTGTTCACATCGTGATCGTTGCGAAAGAGAAGAGGATGGCATAAACGCCAAATCGAAGACTCAACGAAAGTCAATGGGAAGACATGGGACATGAAAGGCAAGCACTGGTACTGGCAGTTGTGCAGACCAGGAGTCTTCCACCGACGCTCTCTGCTGACTGGAAATCAGTGAATGTCTGGGGTCGCCAACAATCGGGTCACCAACTGACATGATGCACAAACTCGCCCTCGAATTTGCCGCCTGACAGGCTGGCGGTGCGGTCACGGCCAATCTCGCTAAGATGTACGAGGACATGTACGGCGTTGGCGCCTCGGAGCTTTCAGCGTGCTGTGTAGATGAGTGCGTAAGCTGTCGGAGACGCAGCGGCGGTACGCACTCGACCTCCGTAACAATCGACACCATGTCGGGCAACGAACCGATGCTGTTTCGTTGCGGACTCCGGTGGGCCTACGAAGGAAGCACTCCTGGGGACAATATGCTTTTAATTGGGCTTGGGTTTGATGTTAGAAAGTATGCGATTCTCTTTTGGACCGCTCATTTGGTTGCCTAAGCGTTTGTTTCACGCCTCTTTGAATTTATTTTGCTAGCTGTCTTTTCAATTCTCGGCGTTCACTGGACCGTTATCTGTTTCGTCTCATACTGCAGGTCATTGAGGACCTCGCCTTGCATAATGCCCATCACATAGCTGTCGCCCAACAGCTTGAAGCGCGTCTCGCCCGCCTTCCAATTCGAGTCCCTGGCCGTCTCGTCGCCGGACGGCTCCGGCTGATCGACCTTTCGCATGACAAACGGCGCCTCGGCACCGATGACTACAACAACCGAGTCGCCTTCTCTGGTGCCCGCAGACACTTGGCACAGGCGCCCAGACGTTGTGCGCGCCAGCATACGCATGGTCGACATGCCCACCATGGACGTCTCGATCATGGCGCTGTACTTGGACATCATTTCGTCAATTTTGGCGGCCGCCGCAGCCTTCGCAGCGCCATCACTGTCTCCGTCACCATCGCCCTGGGCGCTGGCGCCCGTGTCGGTGGGTGTCGGTGTCTCAAACATGCCCAGTGCGTGCTCGACATACTCGTCAAACGCGTCGTACACGGCCGGCGGCAGCGGGTCCCTCCGGTTGTTCATCTCGCTGGTCATGACGCGTGCAAACGCCGACCACTGTTCAGGCGTCATGGGCAGCGTCGCCGGGCTGTTTTCGAGGTCGTCAACGCCGAGGACAAAGTTCTTGCTGACGAGCAGCAAGTTGCGTCGCCACAGCTGCGTGGCGGCGAGCTCCTTGTGATTGTCGAAGCGGGCCAAGAAGGGCGCAATGTCGGCCTCTGAGGGTACGCAGCGGCCGATGACGGCGCTGGGGAGGATGGTAGCGATGGTGTCGACGACGCGGGCCTGGAGGTACAGCAGGGTGTGGTCGTCGGACACGGAGATTGGCGGCGTCGTGGGCCCGCCAGCATGGAACAGCTGGGGCAAGACGGAGTAGCAAGTGAAGGGGTTGATAATGCCCATGCCGGTGAGGTTGGGCACCCACGAGGGCAGGTCGAGGGGTTCAGACCGGGTGAAAATGCTGTCGGATGTTGTCGCGGTCGTGTTGACAAGGCTGCCGGCGGCCTGGGCAACATTTCGGCCCCGTTTGTCGACGGGTAGATCCGGTAGAAGGCGTACTGTTGGTGGCGGCGGCAGTTCGCTCTCGGCAACAGCGACGGTACGAGGCGGGCGCGACAGCTGCGGACACAAGCCGAGCAGCTTTAGATTCTGGTCGCCGACAAGGGTGGCCACGGCAAAGGCCGTAAAGACCTGTTCGGTGGTCAAGGTGTAGTCGGGCCGCAGCTGGTAGTGGGACGTTGGGTTCTGGGGCACGCTGAGGACGGCATAGATGTGGTCGCGCGGGTCGGAGCACTCAAAGAGCGGCGTGGCCATGATGCAGTCCAGCAGCTGGCCGACGTGGCGGAACGTGCGGATCATGCGCATGATCTGGATGTTTTGGAGGACGAGTCCGGCCAGGTTCATGTCGTCAAAGATGTCGCCCTTGTCATTGTCATTGTCTGTGGCCTGGTCCTGCTCGGAGACCAGCCCGGGCCCGCGGAACACCGAGGCGTGCTGAGTCAGGCTGGTGCTGCCCAGAATCTGCAGCAGGATGCCCCCGGCCGCAGTGTTGTAGGCGACCTCGGCCAGATGTGCCCAGGGGAACGTGATGCGGCCGCACGCCACAAGGATGTCTTGGGCCAAGCAGACCTCCTGGACAACCCATTTGCGGCGGAACCAGGGCCGCGTGAGCAGCGCCACAAGGGGCGTCCAGTCGTGGTCCAGAAAGTTGGGCTTGCCTTGGCGCTGCATCTCCAGAGCGGTGCCATAGATGCGCTGCTGCGTCGCGTAGAGGGCCTCGCTGTCGAGCGGCATGTCGGGCAGGAACGCCATGGCTTGCCGCAGACATGCCGGGACGTCGGCCACGCGCGGATCGTCATTGTCCTCGCCGAGCCACACGAGCACACGATCGGCGCGCGAGTAGACGTGCGGCATATGCAAGACCTGGCTGGCCTTTTCGACAAGATTTGTCTGCTGGATGCAGATGGCGTCGGCCCAGAGGGTGCGCTTCGGCTGGCCGGCAGCGGGGCGAAAGCGGCGGAGGGCGCCGTACAGGCTGACGGTGATGTCGAGGGGCACGTCGTTGCAGTGGATGGAGCGCACGTCGCTGGGATCGCCCCAACAGTAGGAGATGGCCTCAAAGGGCGGGAGGCTCTCGAGCGAGGCGGAGTGCAGCTCGACACGGACAATGTCGTCATCGTGTGTGTCGGCGCTGGGATCGTCACCAGTGGCGGGCAACAGTTCGAGCAAGCGGATCTCGAAGTTGTTCGAAATGGGTACATAGACGCCGCTGGCTGAGGGAACGGCCTCTTCCGTGGCCTGAACAGGCGATGGTTCAGCCATGTGTATCTGGCGATGGTGCGTACGACGTCGGAAAGGAGGGTAAACATAGAATCAACTAACAGCCGAAAGATAGATGAAGGACGCCCAGAAATGGCAAAAGACAACAAACGACGCCAGGAAACGACGACAAGACACGACGATGTTTCAATGAATCAAGCCATACAGACACCTGCATGACACGATGAGGCTCATTCTCACTCTTCCCCCCCTGCAGACTACCTGACGTGTGGGGTCAGACGAACGGCTCGCGGAATTCTGCGCACCTGTGCAATCTGCGCACGGTAGAGATGACACCCCTGTCGTTCTGGCCTGGCAATCGAATCCCAGGAAAAGGCAAGTTTTCTTGAGCATGCAGGTCTCGAAGGACGTCGTCCATTGTACTTTTCTAAATGTTTTTGTATGTCTTTTTCTAACGTCTTTTATTACGGCCCACGCAGCAAGCATATCTGCCGACTTTCATGAGTGCCCCGTTTTGTTGATACCAGTTTTGCTTTTACGTTGCTACGCACGCACACTACCACCGCCTCCACCGCCGCCACCATACCTCCGCCCTATGCCGACTTCCAGGTCACATCGGTAATGGGCGCGGTCCACGAATCGCTCGTGTCGACGGCCACACAGGTCTGCAGGCCCTCTTTGTTGACGACGCCGTTGACGGTCGTGGGCCCGCAGTTGACCTTTTTCGAGACGACCGTGGTCGACCGCCCGGAAAAGGCGACGGGGTGCTGGCGGTCCAAGTCGCTGCAGTACCAGTCGGCGACGAGGGACAGCTGCTTCGTGGAGGGCACGTACTGGAAGCGGCAGTCGTGCGGCCACAGGGTCGGGCTGTCGTCGCCGCCGTTGCCAATGATGCAGTCGTACCAGGACTCGGTGGTTGTGGTCGTGGCGTTGCCAACGGGCAAGGGCAGCGTGGTGTTGCCGCTCCACTTGGGGCCCTGCGAAATGCTGATGGGGAACTGGAAGCCCGGGTTGGACGTCTGGAGGATGAGGTTAAAGCTGATGCCCGTGACACCCGCGGAGCCGTTCTTTTGGGAGTAGCCGAAGGCGCTGTAGATCCAGACGGGGTTCAGCAGCGAGGAGACCGTGCAGCCGTCCGGGACGGGCTGGGGCTCTTCGATGGAGTAGGCGGGCAGAGCGACGGTGCTGGTGACGTGGCCGGTCACGGTGATGCCGCTCGTGGTGCCGTTCCCCTTGCTGGCGGCGGGCACACACTGTTTGCTGGTCTGCACGGTGCCGTTGCCGCCGTCGGTGGAGCTGGAACCCGGCAGGGTCTTCGTCACGCACCTGAGAGACAACGTGGAACTCCCGACGGCCGTGATCTGCACTGGCCGCGCTGCATCGCCGTCGTCGCAGAACCACGTCTGGTTCACGGTAAACGTGGACGTCGCCGGGTCAAACGAGGCGTCCGTCTGCGGCCGGTACTGGCCGATGCCCGACGAACTGAACTCGACGCCCGTGCAACCGACGTGGAGGGCCGTGGGCGACGTGTTGTTTGGAAGCGTTCCCGGGGTCGGGGGGCCACCTCCCAGCCCCGGGGGACCACCTCCCACCCCATAATAGGCCGAGCACCCAGACTCGTAGCCCGTGGCCGCATTGACAAGCTGCGCAATAAAGTCCTTCCGTGCCATGGACGTGACGCCGTCGCCCGTCCGGTCGACATACGAAACATCGCTCAGCGTCCAGCGGGGTGTCTTGGAGTTCGCCGCACAGCCCGGTTTGGCGTGGCCCGGAGGGCCCTTGGAGTAGGCCGGCGTCACCTCGACGGGCTTGTGCAGCGAGCCGCGGACCAACACGGCATCGTCGACGGCCGTGCAGCCAGTCGCGTTCTTGCCGCCGCAGCTGAGCTTGGCCGAGGCCGTGCCCTCCGCGCTAAAGGTCAGCGGCTGCGACGCGTTGCGGTCGCTGCACGTCCACGTCTCGTTGAGGCCGACGCGGACGGTGGTGCTGTTGGCGCTGGCCTGGACCACCGAGCCGAGGTCGAGAAACAGGGGCGACAGGGACGCGACCCTGCACGGCGTCCATCCGTCGGGATGCGCTGCGCCGCCTGCTGGACAGGTGACAGCGGCCGTGCGGTTGGTGGCGCGGTTGACGACGTGGAAAGCGGTGCCCGCTGTCTGCGAGACGGTCAAGTTCTGGACGTACCAGCTGGGAATGGAAAACGAGCTGGTCGTGCAGCCGGGGATGATGGGCGACTGTGGCGGGCTGACCTGTGCCGAGACGAGCAGCACGGCAGTCGGCGATGCCAGCAGCAGCACCGAGAGGGAGAGCATTCTGGACGTGTGGGCGTGGAAGTGCAGTCGGCAGTCTATTCTGTTGCTCTTGCTCTTGTCACGTCACGGAGTTGCTGCCCAAGTGATGAAGCATCGCGACACATTGCAGTCGTTTTGCGTTATATACGGCTCATTGGCGTTATCTTTTTTTCTCTATCCCTTTTCTTTTATGGAAACTCCTCCTCTCGTTTATGAAATCCAATTTGGGTCTGAATAGCCTGATTCAGGGACGCGATGGCAAAGATGCACGGAACTGGCTGGCATTCAAGTAAGACACAAAAAAACATACATCGAACTGCAACACGCACTTATTGTTCCGATCCAATTCAGGGCGCGGAATAATAACGACGAAGACAAGACGAACAAATAATCTATTGGCGGAGACATTGATTCAACAGCCGCAGACACGGCTCGGGAAATTGAAGAATACATGGGACGAAGACGACGACGAAAATATCACAATTAACGACAATTAGCGACGATTCTCCCTAAATTCCGGCTTTCTGGGCCACAGCCGTCGGCCAGGCTGCATTGCACTTATCCAGGAACCGAATAATGAACGACAAGGCAGCGATGCAAATCACATGGGGTCTTTTTGATTATTCGACTCTCATTCTCAATGGCCATGGCCATGAAGCAACTGAATAGACGTCACGACGTCTTCTAACAAGCCAAGTTCATACCAATTGCGACGGCCAACTTATGTCGATTCGTTTTCAAATCATTTCCCTTTTTCATATTGTTTTCTCAGCTAAGTCAATTCACCAAGCCACACAGCTGTTCCTCTGCCTGTTCTTTGTCCTAGATCGACATGCGGTTTACGAGGCTGCCACTAAGAAAGATGCCACTGCTTTGCAGCTGCCACAGCGCCTCTCGGAGATAATCGCAAGTCCGGCGGTGGCTTACTCCCGTATTCGCGGCGATGTTAAAACGTCAAACATCAGTCAACGACGTCTACCGGTGTTTCCCACTACAAACACCAATTGACACAACCACACACCCGCCATGGCCGGCTTCATGTTCGTCAATGGTCGGCAAAACGACCGGTCGACACAGCGGAGGATGCGGCAACACGTTATGCAGGGAAAAAACGCGGGCAAGACCCTGCATCGACCATCGCGCCAGCTGAAGGCTGTACGGAGGGGAGACACGGCCAAACAAGGGGCGACTGCTACGTCGACGTCGTCGTCATGCTCCAGCTCTTCGCTCTTTAGCCTTACAGAACCACTGGACATCTTGAAACGGCTGCCGCCGGTCACGGCATTCTATGCGGCGATCGACAGCCCGGTGGCCATGACGTCGTTTGCCTTGCAAGTGATTGATGCTTGTGAGTTGTGCTGTCCTTTCTTTCTTTTGTCTAGTACCCGCTATGGTGGTGTTTGGCTGCTTCGCAACCCATCGTTTCTTTGAGCATCGCTAACGCGCTGCTCGGGCGATGCTCGGGCGCTGCGCTTAGACTTCAACGGCACCGTCGAACGCGTCTACGCACACAGCTTCGGCGTCACCTCCGCCTCGGCCAAGCCGCTCTGGTTCCAGTTCATCTTTGCCGACGAGGCCGCCTACCACTGCACGCTGGCGCTCATGCAGGCCAGCAACGAGGTGGTCTTGGGATCGGCGACGGGCTGTGTGGTGGCCAGCAGCAGCGGCGCCAGCGGCGACAGCGCCGCCAGCGGCGACAGAAGCGTCGCCACGTATGGGCACTACGTGGCCGAATCGCTGAGACAACTCAAGACGAGACTGGACGGCCCAGATGCCCTGGCCAACTCGACCATTCAGCTCGTGCTCATGTTCATCTCGCAAGAGCAGATGCGGCACGCGTCACGGAACGCGCGCGTCCACTTGGCCGGTCTCGCGCAAATGGTGGCCCTGCGCGGCGGCCTGGCGGCATTTGAGACGCGGCCCGCGGACCGGCCGCTGCTGCTCAAAATCTGCAAGATTGATATTGTGTACGCCCTGCAGTTTGGCGCGCCGCCGCTCTTTTACCGAGACGTTCTGGCGAGCGTGGTGGACCAGCTGGACATTGGGGGCCGGTGCGTGCGGGCCGCCAGAGACACGGCTGTCACGCACCACGCCGGTCTGGCCCTCCAGCAGCCCGGCCTCTACGCCCTGCTGTGCGACGTCTTGGCCGTGTCCCTCTTGTTTGAAAAGGAGCTGCCGCGGCGGCCCATTGACGTCTTTACCTTTGGCGACATCTTTTCGTCGCTGTGCTACCGGCTGCTGCGGATGGGACGCGAGACGTTTCGAGCAGATTCGACAGGCGACCTCTACCACCTGGGCATGACCATGTTTGCCATGGCCCTGTTTCTCCGGTTTGACCAGCGACGGCTGCTGGGCTACCAGCTGATTGGGAAGAGGTTTCGAGCGGTTGTGGAGGACGACCCAGGCGAGAGCAGGAGAAGCGAGCGCAGCGAGGACCCTGACGACATAAGAAACGACGAAATTTGCTTCTGGGTCGTAATGATGGGCGGAATGTGGACACAAGGAAATTGGTCCAAGGAAGACTGCCCTGGGCGGACACAAAAGGCACGCAAGGTACGAAAGTTGGCCGACCGGCTGGGAATCGCAACCTGGGAGAATGCACGGACTGTCCTGGATAAGTATCCGTGCTTGACAGTGCTTCACAGCCAACCAGGGCTGGAGTTGTGGGAGGCGTCGAGGGAGGCAGTGTAATGCATGCACAGTTCGGTACAGCTTGAGATCTACCCAGGATTTTTGTCAGGCTGACTTGTCTTTGACCCCTTCCCCCCACACCGCTGACCTCGTCTGGTCATGCCCGCCAAAATATCTGATTCTGATGTCATCTGGTGCTGACCCGGTTCAGCCATCTTTCGTTCAGATCCCGTCCGTCGGCCTTGCGCTTATCTCCGGACACAGCTTTGGAGATCTCCTGACGACGGAATTGAGCCTCCGATCTCCGGTGTGTCAAATATTACGCCAGAAAACGAAAAGAACGACAATTCTTACATCGACCGCTCTTGATGCCAGTTGGTGCATCGTCCCAAATAGGAAGTCGATCTCGTATTGGCCAGTTCAGGGTCTGGCTAGTCCCGAACGGGTATCAAGTCTCTTATTGGCCGGTTTTACAGTATAAGAGGGTCCTATTCTCTGGCTCTAGTCCCAAAATGGCAATAAGTCTCTTATTTCCGACGACAGCATCAACGCATCGACGACAACCGAACAGACACGATGCTAACGAACATGGCCGCGAGAGACGTATATAAGAAGGGGAAACGGACGATTTACGAGATTCTGTTTCTCTTCTGTCTTTATTCACAACTCTTCTAGTCTTCCCTCTACTCGTCTTCAACTCACTCAGTTGTCTCTTCTCTTCGTCAACATCTAAACCACCACCATATCCACCACATAAACTCCTACCACACCCCCTACCACCAACATGCCTACCACATACGCCGAGTTCGGTCCCAACACCGAGGCCACAGAGGTCGCCCAGGCCTTCCAGGACCGCGTCCGCGGCAAGACCGTCCTCGTCACGGGCGGCAGCATCAAGGGCATTGGCTACGCCACGGCCTACGCCATGGCGTCCCAGGCACCTGCTCACCTGATTCTGGCCGGCCGCACGCCCGCAAAGCTCACCGAGTGCATAGACGCACTCAAGGCCGCCTTCCCGGCCGTCGATGTCCGCCCCTTGCCGATCGACCTGTCGAGCCAGGCGTCCGTGCGCAAGGCGGCGGCCGCCGTGCTGGGGTGGGCCGACGTCCCCACCATCGACTACGTCTTCAACACCGCCGGCGTCATGGGCCTGCCGCAGCGCACGCTGTCCGTCGACGGCATCGAGATGCAGATGGCCACCAACCACATGGGCCACTGGCTGCTGTCGTGCCTGCTGATGCCGAAGCTGATTGCGGCGGCCCGCGGCCAGCCCAAGGGCAGCGTCCGCATTGTCAACGTGTCGGCGGGCTCGGCCTTTATCGGTGCCATGCGCTGGAGCGACATGAACTTTGACGTCGTCAACAAGCACCTGCCGGCCGCCGAGCAGCCCAACTACGCGTTCATGACGCGCTGGGGCTACACGGGGCTCGAGGACGTCGCGTACGCCGGCATCGACGGCTACAACCGCAGCAAGGTCGCCAACGTCCTGGCCGCCGTCGGGACGACGCACGCGCTCTACGCGTCCCACGGCATCCTGAGCGTCGCCGTCCACCCGGGCGTCATCCCGACCGAGCTCGGCCGCGACTTTGAGCCGCTCGTGCTGGACAGCGTCCAGGCCATGGTGGCCGACGGCACCATCTCGTACAAAACCCTGGGCGCCGGCGCGTCCACGTCGCTCGTGGCGGCCCTCGACAGCAAAGTGACAGTCGAGGCGCGCGGCGGGCCCCGGAACCGCGAAAACTACGGCGTCTTCATGGTCGACTGCCAGGTCAGCGACGGGGCCACCGACCTGGCCACGTCGAGCGCGGAGGCGGCGCGGCTGTGGGCCCTCTCGGAGGATCTGGTCAAGGAGAAGTTTTCCTGGTAGGCTGAGACAGACAGAAGAGATGATTTGTGGACAAGTCGAAGCTCGCTCTTCGCGGCAGCAGCCAGGAGATAGGCATCACATTGAACCATTAAAGTACGCCCCATGACTGTGCTTTAAGCAAGATGTCTCTGAATTTCAGTCGGGTTTGAAGATCAGTTGTGGAAGAATTACAGTCCTGCTGGCGCAGCCGAACAAACTACAGCCAGCTCGTGGAGCCGTGCGCGGCACAGACCATCCGTCAGAGTGTCCGTCGTGCACGTTGACATTGGTGTAGAAACAACAAAGTGTATGTTGAATTTTGAATATTGTACTTGAATACTGTATTCATCCGTCGTACTACCAGGGTATCTCGCACGTAAACAATGAAATACACAAAAACAAAGTACCACGCTCCGTAAATGCACTCTTTGCCTCTTTGGCCCTTCGTATTTACTGCACAGCCGGCGACATCACCAAAATTACCCACGCCACCGTCCCGTCGACGTCCTTGAGCGGCGTCCAGTGGCTCATCAGTCGCTGCAACCGGGGAGGCGCAGCAACACCACCACTACGACGCTCGCCCGACCCGGTCCCGGGCCGCTCGTACGTGCCACTCCGCTTGCGCCGGCTCGACGGCGGCCACCGCCCCTCGGACACGCGGCTGCCGTCCCACGACGACATGCCCTCGTCATCCATGGAGTCCCGCTTGGACCGACCTCCGCTCAGCAGCAGACTGGACCGCCGCGACGCCGTGCTCGCGCCGGACTCGTCGCCGCCGCCGCCGCCGCTCGCATTCGCCGGCGACGCGAGACCCGCGCCCAGCCCCGCCGACACAGCACCCGGCGCCATCACGCCACTGGCGGGGATGCTCAACTCCAGGCTGGCCGACTCAGAGGTCACCACCCGCTGGCGCACGTTCGCGCGGAACACGGGTGTGATCGACGGCGAGCCGGCCAGTTCGGAGAGCACAGCAAACACGTCGTGGTACATGACGGCTTCCTGTGCCGCCGGGCCCAGACCCAACAGGTCCAGCATGGGCAGCGACGAAAAGGCAACCTTGAGGCGGCTGACGGAGGAGAACGCGGAAGGGTGCGGGGCGGACGTGACGCCTGCACTGGAGCCGTAGCGGCTGTTGCGCCGAGACGATGATGACAGCGGTGGTGGCATGGGGTTGCTGTAGTCCGGACCGTGGCTGGAGCCGGGCACGAACTGCAGCACCATGAACCGTGCGTACATGGACGTCGTGTCGTCGAGAGAGGGTGTGGCGGGTGGCGAAAGGTTGATTTGCGGCGCTACTGCCGTCGTCATCGGCGGCTGAACCGGCGGCGTCGAACGAGAGACCACGTCACTACCAAGATTGAAACGGGCCGCCGACTCGCCTCGTGATGATGGAGCTGCCGACGTGTCGGTCCGCTTCTTGCGCGAGAAGGGGTTGAAGAACGACTTGGATGATGGCTTTTCCGTCTTGTCCTGCTTGGAAAGCTGCGGGCGACCGGACGCGACATGCGAGGCCGTAATCGTGCCCATTGGGCGGTTGACGTCGCGGTGGACCGGCATGGTCAGTTCGTGGCTGGGCGAAGGCTGGGCAGCAGCCGGCGCCGCAGCCGACAAGGCACTGACAATATCCCCTTGCGTCTTGACGGCGTCCGTCACATCCACCAGTCCAGAAAGCACAAACCGCACGCGACCACTGGCCGTCTTCAGGGGGCAACCCGACACCAAACTCCAGAACGGCCGGTTGTCGCGGTGATTGCGTGTGAGCACCAAATCCTCACAGAAGGCATCCTCGTTGCTCACTTCGGGCCCACGGAAAAAGCGGCCCGTTCGTGGGATGTCCTCCGACCGGTTGTATCCCAATACTTTGGCGAAGCTGTCGGATGCGTACACGACCGGGTTGTCCGGGCGGTACGGGTCCGTCAAACAAAACGCCTGGCCCAGACCCTCGAAGCGGAAGGGCGTACTGGCCGCACCCGCCGACGATGCGCCCAGCGAGTTCTTCATACGGAACATGAGCTGGCGCTTGACAAAGTCTGGGTAGATGTTACGCACAACGCGCTCCTGAATGTGTGCATTGACGTCGCCGAAGAGCATCTCAAGACCAGGCAGGATCGATTTGGACACGTGCTTGACGTCGGCGTTGAGCGATTTGGACAGCGGTTGCGGGAGGTTCAGGGGCTCGGTCGCCGTCATGCAAGTGTACGTGGTCGAGATGTTGGCCATCAGGGCCGTGACGCTATGCAGCGCCTTGTTGTATTGCTCGACCTATTCAGTTAGTAACGCACACACGTCTCCTCAGTTCTCGCGGCACCGTGTCTCTGCTCACCATCTCCAAAAAGTCGAGGTTCTCGGCGCCGCCAACAGAGCGCGTGTACTCCATAAGTCGCTGCCGCGCCACGGGGTCGTCGAGCACCACGCGGACCGTCTCCCACGAGAGAAGCTTCGGAGTCGTCGGTGTCCCTGCCACGGCGCCCGGAGCCCGATTGCCGCCATCCCCCGTCTCGTCTCCGAATCGTCCGTCCGAGTCGAAGCGCTCGTCTGTCGGTGGTAGCCGCGTTGACCCGTCTGCATTGTAGTCCGTGTACCGCCGCAGCGCAGCACTGTTGGTGTGCAGTGCCAGGCCCGAGTTGCTGCGCAGCCGGTGGATCGACAGCGTCTCCTCCGCGCTGCTGGAAATGCTGCGCGTCCGTGCCTGCTCACTGTCTCGGTCGCGCCCTCGGTCGCCGCGGCTGTTCCGCTCGTAGCCGCGCTCCGAGGCCGCACTCTGCACACTGCTCATCGACATGGTCGGCGACATGGGACCGCTCGACCGCCGCCGCTCGTACAATGTCCCACTGATGTCGAGATGCGCCAGCTCGTCTGGTTGTTTGGCCAAGGTGTAAGCATACGCATCAATGGGCGTCGACACGGCCGATCCTGACGAGGACGGTGCTTGGGCAGGTAGACTCCGGCGGCGCTCGCTCCGGTTGGACGCCGATTTGGTGCTCCGGGCACTGGGTGGCGGCGTGGGCAGAGCAACGGGCTGGCGCGCGTTTTGGTAATCAAGGCCCGAGGACGGCTTGGCCAGGGCCGACGCCGGGCGCTGAATCGACAATTTTCTTGGCGAAGACGACATTGTTGCTGCTCCGCAAAGATACGGGGATGATAAGGAGAGGCGATGTTTTCGGCCGAAGTTGCCTGCAGGTGGACATCTGGCGAAGTGAGCACTACAGCATGGCCGGTGGGAGTAGAAAGCGTCAGAAAACAAGTAGGGAAATCGGTAGGATGTTCTGGTTGCGTGCCATGCTGAGAAACGAGAGGAAACGACGCTGCAAGAATATTTAGTCACAAAGAAGAAAAGGATCAGGAGAGGATGCTTTGAGTAAAGTAGGCAACAAATGAGGTAAAATAACGGAGGAAGGAGAGGAGCGGGAAGGTGAGGAAGGCACGATCGATAAGATGAGTTTCTGAAATAGGAAAGAAAGGGGAAAGTCTGTTGGGTCCCGGGAGGCAAGTGCTCCGCTACGACATACGTCGTCGGCCTTTTTAGCGCCGTGGTCAGTCTTGGTGATCTGCCACAAACTGGGTGCTCGGTACAAATAAAGCACAGGCTAGACGATCGTTTTGCCAACCATACTGTGTACATTGTAATGTTTCTCAAGACGCAAGATTTGAGACGGATGGAGCGAGCATGTTTCTTCGAGGGCATCACATGCATGCAGGGACGTCGCTGCCATCAATGGGTAGGAACGCAAGACTCGAGGTCAAAAGCGGAAAGAACCATGTGTCCCCAATATTCTAGTAAGCATTTGGAATTGGAGGAAAGAACAGGGAGAGGAGCGGTAGAGTAGCAGCGAAAGAGGGAAAGAGGGAAAGAGGACGGATTGCGCCAGGACATCCATGTTAGTTTCTTGGAAGGCAGGAACTAGGGTGATTATTCGTGCTGTGGTGGTCGGGCCTTCCCACTATGTAATCCTCGTTGTATTTTCGGGAAAGGGCAACAGACAGCCGCGGGCCCGGGAGATGATAGTGAAGAGGCAAGAGCGAAGCGGCAAGGCAGACCAAGGCATGCGGGCGTAAAGGGAAGAGGTCAAGCCAAGTCAACGGGGAAACGAGGAACTCGACAGAATACCGATAACAACCTGCATCAGAGGGACACCGGCCTTGCAGATGCAGTGCATGGAACAATGCTCGAAGGACGGCAGAAGCCCGCCGACACATGGCAGCATGCAAACGCATAGAAACGAACCAGAGACATCCCTCGCGCAAAAGGCGCAGGATTCAATGCCCGGACAAGCCAATGCATGTGTCGACACTGTCATAACGATGACTCCCTTGCCCCGTATCATTTTCTCCTAGCAACTCAGGCCCCTTTTGACGCGCAGATGTAGTGCCGTTTCCCGTTCTGCAACACGGTGCTGTTCTTTCCTCTTTGGGAAACTGACAACTTGAAAACAGCCAACCAGACGGCACAGCGCATCGCTTGAAGAGGGCCATGACCTCTCCAGCACCCCCACTCGACCCGCACCGCTCCTTCCCGGATGGCACATCAAGCAAAAAGCGACAAAGAAATTCGACATTTGTCGACGATCAAAATTGGCCGAGAAAAAGCAAAATTAGTAAGAACGATCGGCCAAAAAACGCCCATAAATGAAAAAGGAAAGATGCCGGAGGAGGTCGACCAGCGACACAATGCAATACAGGGTACGATTTACATTCGTACAAAGCAAAGCAGGTCGCGATATGCCGAGCTGAACGCCTATTGTAACATGGAGCATCCGCTAGCATGGATGGATTCGAAAGTTAAATTAGGGGATGCCTAATCGCTGCTCGCCCCGGGCGCCGCCGAGTAAGGAAGAAGCCGGTCGTTGCTTCCATTTAGTGAAGCACGAACGCTTTCCGAATCGACCGAATTGAAGAAGGAGCGCTGTCACGGAAGGAAAGAGCGCATTTCACAATGTTCTAGGCACGTGCCGTTACCCCTTTTGTCGTACCATGGGAAAAGATCGGCCACATCGTCTACCGCGTCCTTTTGTCGTTTTGTGATTCTGTACGGAAAGCAGAGCCATCAAAGTTCGTTCGGCTCATGCAGCTCGAGGTCGCCGACTGAAGGGCAACGCTGTCGCTTGGGCCTTGGCCCTGCCACGCAACATCCCTACCTCGCAAAATGCCGACGTGAAGAACGTCGAGGTCCAAGCGATGGCGAAATCAATATATTACCCAAGTCGAGTGCCACGGTGTGTGTTGCATTCTACGACAGTACATCGTGCATCTCTTTTTTTTTTTTTTTTTTTTGCCACACGAACAAAAAGGGCCCAGACCGCAATGACGGGACCATGGCGCTGGAAATGAGACGCTGCCGTCAAGACGCGCACAGAGCCAGCGGTGACTGCAACTGTGATACGGATCCCAGTGCCCAGGACGATCCGTGTGGCAGACCAGCGTGACCACCGGGAGGATGCCTAGAACGGTAAGTGAACAGACCCCATCATCGCACAGTGTGATGCAGATCGTCCCGGTCCAGCCGAAATACGTCGCATCAAGAGTGATCCTGCATGTCTCCCACGACGTACGACAGATCAGATGACAGATGTGAATGTATGTTGCTGATTGATGCTAGTTCCTATGGATATTGACAATCAAAACGAAACGTTACAGACCACCTCTCTCAAAGTGTCCGCGGTACCTCGTCTCACGCCGCGTGCCGGCCGTCGTGCTCGCGTTCCCCGTGTGATATTCGCCGACACTCGGCGGCCGGTCGGCGGCGGCCCGTCCCCAGGTGGCACTCTCGTTGCGGCCCAGCGTCAGGACCAGCTCGTGGCCCTCGGTGAAGAAGGCGTGGTCCACCCAGTTCTTGGTGTACGGCGCGCCGTTGAGCGTGGCGCTCTGGATGAAGACGGCCTCGTACGTGGCGTCAAAGTTGGTGCTGCGGATGACGGCCGTCTTGCCGGTGAGCGGGTGCGTGATGTGCACGGCCTCAAAGAAGGGCGGGATGACGAGATACACGTTCTGGCCGGGGTTGGGGAAGAGGCCCATCATTGCAAAGGCCAGAAAGCTGCCCATGGCCCCGCTGTCGTCGTTGCCCGGCAGGCCGTCCGGCGTCGGCGAGAAGTACTGCGGCACGTACGTGTGCGCGCGCTTGGCCGACAGGCCCGGGCGGCCGGCGTAGTGGTACTGGAAGACGGTCAGGAACGCCGGCTCGTTGCCAATGTACACGATGCCGTGGTCGTGCAGGTAGTCGAGGCGGCGCACAAAGGCGTCGTCGCCGCCGTACAGCTGGATGAGCGTGGCCTGGTCGTGCGGCACAAAGAAGCCGTACTCCCAGAGGCTGCTCTCAAACGTCTCGGCGCCCGTGTTCTGCAGCGAGCACACGCTGGACTCGTCCGGGTTGCTGCAGTTGAGCGGGTTCTGGTAGGACCACGTGCCGTTGAGGTTGCGCGGCTGGAAGAAGCCCGTGAAGCCCGTGTCCGTGCCGTTCCACCACTGCGACGGCTGGTCTGCCTTGTACAGGTTCTGCCAGTTGCCGCTGCGCTCCAGGTACGTCGCCTCGTCCGCCGCCGACGTCGCCAGCCCGCCGCGGGCCATCTGCGCGATGCAGTAGTCGTTGTAGCTGTACTCGAGGGTGCGCGACACGCTGCGCGTCATGGTGCCAAAGCCCTTGTAGTCAAAGTCCTGCACGGGGATGTAACCCAGCGCCTTCCAGCTGTCGAGCCCGCCGCGGCCCTCGCTGGACCAGTCGTACGGCTCGACCTCGGCGTCCTGGAGGACCGCCGCGTACGCGGCGTCCCAGTCGATGCCGCCCTGGATGCCCTTGGTGAAGGCGTCGGCGAGCACGTTGTCGGCGTTGGAGCCGCCCTGCGTGTAGCCCTTGCACAGCGACATGCGGCAGTCCGGCAGCCAGCCGACGTGGCGGTACGTGTCGACGAGCGAGCGGATCATGCGCGCGAGCGCGTCCGGGTCGATGATTGTGAGGAAGGGCATCTGCGAGCGGAACAGGTCCCAGATGCAGTAAAACGAATCAAAGTACGGTTCGCTGCTCGACCACAGCGGGTTCTCGCCCGTGTAGTCCTGCGGGTTGATCATGGTGCGGTAGATGCCGCTGTAAAAGTTGCGCAGCATGTCGTCCGGGGTCGTGAAGGCGACGGCCGCCGGCCGCGAGCTGTTTCCAGCGGACGTCGCGTTGGCAAAGACGGATGTACCATTGGGCGGCGTCAGTGGCAGGGGCCGAAAGGTCGGGCGCGCCGTGCCCGTGCTGGTCGTCGACGTCGGCGGCGGCCGCTTGGGCGGCGGCACACTCGATTCGTTGGCGTGGGTCTGGTTCTGCACGGCGAGAGCGCCTGTGAAGTTGCCGACGACGACGCGGATCGGACGGAGCTTGGCCCGCCAGGCGTCGGTCGCGGCCTGCGCCACGCTCGCGAAACCAAACGAGGGGATCTCGGTCTCGGCATGCTGGCACGCCTGCTCGACACTGATGAAGCTGGTGGCCACGCGCGCCGTGATGGGGTTCGCAGCCGATGTGAACCGCACAAAGGCGCCGCCGGGCAGCGGGTAGCCGTTAATCGATCGCGAGATGGTCAGATTGTGCACGGCCGTGCTGGCCCGGCTGTTGGCATAGATGCCGCTGTCCAGAATCGTCGCGCCGTCAAAGTCTGTGCAAAAATACAGCACAAAATTCCCGCTTCCAAAGCTCGGCAGGAATCGCGCGCTGCCCGTGATGCGCCCCGTCGCTGGATCGACCTGGATCGTGGCGTTGTCCTGGCGCGAGTCCGCCAGGTCGGACAGGTCCTGGAGGATGAGCGGCTGGACGGGCCCCGTGTAGCTCGTCGTCTTCGTGGCATTCGTCTTGTCGAGGTACGTGCCCGTCACCGTGCCGTTGTCTGGGAACGTGAACCGGAACAGCGCCGTGTGGTGCGCCGCCGTCATATTCACATAAATGCCCGTGTCCAAGCCGATCCCGAAGAGGCCCGGGCGCGCCGTCACGCTCGCGTTGCGGAAATGCCCATACGTCGCCCGGCCCTTTTTGGGATACACACAGCCGTCCACGGCGCCGTCGTCAGCGCACGCCGTGTACGCAAACAGCGGGAAGTTGCCGAGCGACGGGCTGCCGCCCGTGCCCGAGTCGTGCATCATGCTGAAGCCCGTGACGGGGCTGCCGTCCAGCGTGAACCCGCCCTGGTTGGACCCGCTGTTGGTGTCGGCAACGGCCTTGGCCATGCCGTACGGCAGCGACGCGCCCGGGAAGACGTTGCCGCCATTGGAGGCGCCAATCAGCGGATCGACCCAGGCGAGCGGGTCGAACGTGGTGCTATTGGTGCTGTTGGTGCTGTTGGTGCTGCTGGCGGCGGCAAAGTGCGGTGGTCTTGGCCGTCTCAGCAGCGAGGGCGCGATTTTGTGGAATGCAATCGCCGATGAGGCGGCCGTTGTTGATGCGGAGGCCAGAGAAGGACAGGGTGCAACGGCCACGAGAGTCAAGGCGAGCAGAAGCCAGTCGCTGCTGGACCTCCTGCGTCGAGAGCTGGTCATGATGCGGACGGTTTGTGGGAAGCTGTAGAGCCGGCTGCGTTCCTGAGCTGTACTGGTGATGGTACTGTGGTACTGTGATGGTAGAGGTGATGTATGGAAAGATTTCCCGAGTTCTTTCGGTCCTGGAGTCTGGCCAGGAGGTCGTCACTGGCGGCGGGTAATGGACTAATTAAAACCGCGGCACCGATAGGATGAATAGGATGCAGACGGGTTCGAGAAGGCGTTTTGCAGCCATGGATATATATAAATAGAGAGAGGAGAAAGAGACGCCAGCAGGCGTTGGTGAAAGAGGCGTGCGTTTCGCGAGCATATGCAGGTTGTTTGAGTGCTTTATGGCTCGCTGCTGCAGCCGCATCTGCTGTGCCTTTGTAGAACGACCGTTGTCGGTCGAGTCGATGCGTCGTGAAAGGCAAAAGAAAACCAGTCATGAAGCCGGAGGAACAGCAAAGGACGTTGGAAGAGCGCCGCAACTAAATAAAAGGGATCATATGGCGTCGAGAGGGTTGGCCCCTGTGAGTGATGTCGTCCAGTGTATTGTAGGGACCTCGGATGCAACGACGTCGAAGATTGGACGCAAATGAGATTCGAGGCAGATTGAGAGCGTGACGCCGTTTCTCTATGAAAAGCAATGCAGTCATTGCAACTGCCTTTGAATGTGTGGTGTCCTCGTGAAAACACGCGGCTCTCGTCGGCCTCCCTTTGACACGAAAACAGAAGGTGCGATGCAATGCATTGGTGGCAGTAATCTTTAATTGCAGACACTCAGTTACTTAGCCATAGACGACCAGAAACCAGGAACAGACGATCTGCTCATCATTTGTCGCATCGTTTGTCCTTTCCACAAAAGGGGTTGTCTCCAGTTAGATTGTGATGATCGGCGTTTGTTTATGGTGGCATCCCCCTATCCCTGTCAACGCCGCCCTGTGTTCAGAGGACAACAGCATCACGGTAACTTTGTGCTGGGAATTCATTCCGTGTGTGAGAAGCAGCGAGGCAGCTTGGAGGATGAGGGTGATAGTATTTATTTTGTTCTGGGTATGTGCGTGGTCTATTTGCAAATTAAACCGCCAGGGATGTTATCGTTTTTTTTGTTGTCTTTTGTTCTTCTTTTTATTTTTTAAAAAACATAAAAGAAAAAGAAAACGATTCTTACGTAAAGACACCGTTTTCTTATTTCAAAAATATTATTAAACGTTGAAGATAAAAACGAAAGCAAAAATACCTCCCACGACGAACTATTTCATATACAGAGACATAATTTACATGCAGACACATAAAGGCTCTCTTTATTAGGCACGTATACAAAGATCACGACCGAGGGAGTGCTGTCTGATTTTGAATGTTTTTCAGCCTTCAAAGCACTATCTTGTGGCCGATTTAGCCGGAGGTCTAAACGAGACGACACGAAGGAGGCGGGGAAGACAATACCGCCGGCACGTACGGATAGTAAATATATTTACCGGGATATACATGTACAGAGACAGTGCCGCATTCTAAAGAGCTCTTTGATCGAGTGACCTTGCCCATTGTGGCAGGTCCAAAAAAGTAAGACAGACGATACCGCCTAGGAGTAAAGAGTGAGGGAGTAAAACGGGTAACTGGCAGTAATGCGTATGGTATCAAAATACAGAATCGTCAAGGAGAACGAAGAAGCCGAACTGTCACTCCTATTGCCCAAAACACCACTTTTGTCTTTCATAAACATCATGGGCCATAAAGGGAACAAAAGAAAACATATGCAAAGTAGAGATAGGCAGTTACAGCCAACGTTCGTGTCGAGCGTAGAAATTCCCCAGCACAATATTCATAAAAAGCCCGCTCAGTTGTCCTGCCCCCGTGCTGCGGCGATCTTGGCCCGGGCCTTCTGTATGCGCTCCTCATCCATCGTCTGCCGCCACTCGCAGTCGTCGACAAACTCGCAGTAGCCGCACTTGAGCGCGGCCTCTTCAATGTCGACGCCAACGGGCGCCCGCGCCCCGCGCCACCATGCCAGGTAGTTGGCCAGGTAGCGGTCCAACACATTCTCATCGACAGGGATGACGTTGGTGCCGATGCAATGGCCGCCGTCGTCGCCGTCCCGGGGCCGCTGACGGTACTCCACAGCCACAACGTCGCCAACCGAGGCGGCGCCGTGCGGGAACGTCAGGGCGACTTCGTGCTGGAGGATGCGCACAAAGTCGTGCAGCGTGTTGTTGCTTTCCGCGTCGTCGGCGGCGGCGTCCTCCGTCAGCTCCACAAACAGGGGGTCGGCGTACATTTCCGCCAAAAAGTCGTCCGAAAACAAGTCGTGCTGGTCGACGTTGTAGCGCTGAAAGACGACCTCGAAGCGGAAGTTGCCGCTGGCGAGGTCACACAAGAAGCGGTGGTACAGATACAGTTGAATTTTGGATGGACGTGCCGCGGCGCCAGTGGGTAGACGGGCCGACTCGCGGGTCTTGACGTCGGTAATGTAGACTTTGCGAAGTGGTGACAATGGCGGCTCTTTTTCCTTTCTGGGGCTGGATTTCGCCTGCTCTTGTGAGAATGGGTCCAATGGAGACGACGGAAAGTAATCGGTAATTTGTGCTGCCGAAGATTCGGTGGAAGTCGCCGCGGCAGCCGATTTGGAGCGACGCGTTCTTCTGGTCGGCGTTCCATTGTCCTGTCCGTTTTGCCGCCGTGGCTGTTCCGCCGGATCCGGGTTCTCGTAGCTCAGCGCGTCAATCACGCCATTGACCACTTCCTGCTGGCTCTGGCCGTCGACCGGAGGAGGGCTCACGTCGACCAAGCCCCAAATGTCCAGCTCGCGCGTCAGCCCCGTCTCGCGCAGCGTCCGCAAGCCGTGGACCATGTTCCAGATCTTGACACCCATAAAGTCTTGCGACTTCTTGACGGTTATGGGCACCGTCGTGTGCACCTCGTCCTCGAGCTTCTGGTGCACCTTGGAGCCCGCGCGCATCGCTGGCGTGCGCGTGCGACGGCCGCCCGGCAGCCGCGTCAGCGTGTATTCGTACTGCAGCTCGCACCAGGCGCCGGCAGTGAGGTCGCTGACAGACAAAGGCTTTTTGGGATAGGTGCGGAACTGGGCGAGCGGTGATGCAATGCTGGCGGAGGCCATGTTGGCGGGCATGCCTGCGGGGCCGGCTGCCGGCCTTTGCGGCAGCGGGCCTGTCTCGTCCGCATTTCGTCTATTCGTTGTAATCCCAACAACAGCCTCGTCCCCATCGGCCATTTCACCGTCGAGGTCGGCCACGACTTGGCTTACTAAACGCTGTTGTTAGAGTCAGAAACGGCCTTTCCCCCTTTTTTGCGACCACAAACAAACTTCTCGTATTCACGTACAATCCGGGTATTCGACGTCGAGGCCGACACGGGCCGCGTCCAAGACAGCAGCCGCGCTTGGATCGTCGTCGTCGGCGACTGGGTCGTGGTGAGACGCAGCCGTGGCACCCACAGCCTCCGCCGCCAGAGGGCCGAGTGGCTGCGAAGCGGCTGCATTGTGTCGTAGTACTGGCGTGTCGGCGACGACCGGCACAAAGAGTCGGGCGCGTGGAGAGGAAGAGGAGACGAGTGCGATGTCCGTCTGCGCGGCGGTCGCGTTTAAAAGCTTGTGCACGTCTTCTTCCAGCGACAGGTCCCAGCCGTAGTCGCTTTCGCTTTCGCTTTCGCTTTCGCTGTCAATGTCAACGTCGACGGTGTCGCCGACCTTCTTGCCGTTGCTGTCGTTACCAGCCACAGGCATGGTGGAGATTGGCAGTCATTTCTGTGGAATTGGCCAAGCAGAGAAAAGAGGAAAAGAATATCGAAAAACACGAACGCGGTCCGGCGTCATGGTGGGAAAGCCATCGCCAAAAGTCTGGCCCGTGGGTTGCGCCTGCCCAATGACAGCACGGCGATTGGGGTGTCGCCTGCCACAGGCAGCAACGACCCTAGCGTAGGGCCCAAAACGGCAAGACCTTTTCGACGCGGACGTCACAGGAACTCACGTGAGGCCATTTAGAGAGCGGTTGAGCATGTTGATACCTGTCCCAGCTGCTGGCGGTGTCTTTTGCTCCTTTTGCATGCATTTGACGGATTGTCCCGTGCAAGTGTGCCAGACCCATAAGCCGCCGACTAACACGCCACAACTGCTGTTTCTGCCAGGCCCATCGTAGCAGCCTACGACAGTACTTTCCATTCCCGTCGGGTGCCTCTTGTGTTGTCTAGCGCGCCTTCCCCCAGCCTTTTTTCTCGTATTCTGGCTCTTTCCTCGACAGGTGACTCGTCGGCCAGGCCAATCGTAGCTCCTTCCTTGTCTGTCGCAAGGTCGTTTCGGCACACATCGCCATCCTGCTGTCCTCCTTTTTCCTCCACAGTCCTCTTTCATCCTTTGTCTTCCTTCTTCCACCTATCCAGCCCTGTATCAGCCTAGACATCCAATCGACCTTGTTCACAGCCTCCACTTCTAGCGGCAGTACCCTTGTTGTTGGCCTCCAAGGCAGCCCGCAATTAAGATACCTCTCTTATTTTCATCGATTTAGAGTGTTCTTTGGCACGACGACATAACACAAAAGATTACAATAAAGGCATGCCTTGACAGCCTGGCGGGTGGTCCTGGCGCTTGGAAAGAAGCCTTGCAGTCCCGAACAAGAATACGGTAAGATCTATGCGGGTGCCTATTAATACCCTGTTAAAGTGGACCATCTCCAGCTTGGTCCCCGCAGGCCTAACAGCGGATGATCCCCAGTCCTCAAGACAGAACCAAGGATATCCCAAGCGCCACAAAATACAGCTTGCGGTGACAGTCGGGCGAGACACAGCCTTCGTCGCGGTGGTCCTATTGTGGTTGTGCCGGTGCCTTGTTCCTGAATTTAGGGTGCCGTTGGGCCTGACCGGCGCCGCTTTGGGTGCTGCTGGCATTACTCAACCACCATCGTCCCACACTCCACAGTTCTAGATACCTCGCATTCCTCCATGTCCCTCCTCGTGTCTCTGCTCTTCCCACCCCTTGTTTCATCTACTGCAGCCGGAACTGGCCCTGCACGCTGTCATTCGGCGGCGAAATCCAGGACGTCCAGAAGAGCGTTGGAGGTTTCCTGCAGCCTTCTGCTCAGCTCGAATACTGCGTCTGTTTTGCTTCTCTTATTTTTCTCGTCTTATTTAGTGTCTGCCTCGTCCTTGTCATTTTCGTTTCTCAATATCTTTCCCATCTTCCCACTATCCCGACTCCATTACTGGCTTTTATTGATCTGTCCTTTGGTAAGGCAGCCACGAAACCGATTCGACAAGACATAAATACGGCAGGCTCGGGACTTGACGTACAAATTGATCAACGTCAATAACCTCCTGCTTGTCACACACCGACAATATATACACTTCTTCGCCATGGTGCTTCGGTGGCTGCCAGGTTTCCGGTCCCCGGTTCAGGCCCCGGCTTCTGGGCCTCAAGCATCAGCAACCGCGTCATCCAAACTGCCTACGTCTGGCTCAAATAAGACCGTCGCCGGACTTGACCCGAATGCCGACGACGACACCATCACCATCTCGCCCCGGCCGCCCCGCTCCCTCATGAGCCTGCCACCGGAGCTCCACATCCAGATCGCCAAGCAGCTCATCTACCCAGATGCCCTGTCGCTCAAGCACTCTTCCCGCTACTTTTACAACTTTGTCGACACCGGCATCGAGCTCAAGGTCAGCTGGCTCATGTCCCGCCGTCTCCTGCACCTCGACTGCCCCAACGACACCCGCTGTGATTTCCGCAGCGACCTCCGTTTCTGCCGCGGCAGTGTTCCGTAAGTTTGGTCCTCGCTTCGCTCGCTTCTTCCCTTTCGCCCGCTGCGTCTCCGCACTGTCTGGTTGTTTCCTGCTAACAACAATAGACTCCTTATGAAGCGCCGTCGTGAGCACATAGAGTGCGAGAGCCGTCCCGACCTCGGCTGCCTCATCTACAATACCAAAACCTGTGTCCACCGCCGCCCGCCTCGTCTACTGCACCGCTGGTTCCGCCGGCGCCTCACTGTCGAGATGTGGTGGATTGTTCTTGCCCTGATACCACTCGCACTCTCTTGGCTCTGGTTTGCCGAACTTTTGTTCTTTTTATGAGAAGTTTACGCCATTTGTTTGGCTGTATTATGTACAGTCTTTATGTGACTGCGCATTTTTGTTTGGATACTGTACTATATATATATTATGCGGCCTTCTGCAACTTTTACGACATTACGACAACACGATTTACACGTCGGGCGCTGCCCGTGGACATGTATTGGTCCTCTTTTAATATTTTATACGGTTTACTTTGCGTACATGTTGGCATGTCGTCTGAGAAAGGTGTTTCTGTTTTCTGTACATCTATCCTTATGCTATGCTCCTCACATGACAATCGAAACTGGGGCGATACGAGATTAGTTTTATACATACAGAAGTAGTTTTCGTACACATCTCCCCCCAGCTCTTATCTCTCGACCATCCGCAGAAGCTTGACAAACTCTCTTCTCGACCGCTTGATTTGATCCCGCGTCATTTCCAACCGAACATCCGGCAAGTTCCGCGCAATGGCCTCGGCGCCCGGGTCCGCCACCTTGATGCATTGTGCCAGTGCATTGTACACAGCCGCCTTGGGATGCACCGGCACCTGCTCGTGCATCATCTCGTGGAAGCACCTGCGCACGGTGTCGATGCACAGGGCCTTGTGGCCGGTCTCGGCCATGCGCCTGAATACGTAGATGTACAGCGTCTGCGACCGCGACAGGCCGTGCTGCGGCGGCATGCGCCAGAGCGCCCAGAACCGGGCCCAGTCCTCGGCGTCTGCGTACGCGCCGAGCAGCGTGATGATCTGGGCGTCCTCGAGGCACGGCAGCTCGGCCTGGTGCAGCAGGGCCTCGAGCGTGGTCTGGAGGTCGTCGGCGGCCTGCGCGGCGGCACTGGCACCCACGGCCCGGTTGTCGGCGTCCCGTGCGTCGGTCGCGTCGGCTACGTCGAGTCCCCGCGGCACGTCGTTGACGGCCTGGAAGCGGCGGTTGCCGTCACGGTCGAGGTGTGCCGGCGCCGCAGCAACGCGGTACCGGGCCTGCTTCAGCTTCTCCGCAAAGACCGCATGGGCTGTGGCGCGGGCGCGGGCGACGCCGTTGTGCCGCGCGAGGGCCGCAATCATGGCCACAATCACGTCCCGCGCAATCGTTTCTTGCCCGCGCTCGTACATGGTGTTGAGCAGGCCCAGGGCCGTCTCCTTTCGCAGATCCAGCAGCGCCGCCTCGCGGGCTGTCTCCTCCGCGGACGGCACCGCGCCCGCGCTCACAGCCACGCTCGGCTCGCGGGTCTCGTCCGCCTGCGGCGTGAACAGCGCCTGCAGCAGCTGTGCGCACAGCGCGCGGTCGACGGGCAGGCCGCCCTGCTGCATCTCGCGGATCAACTCGACCAGGCCCGCCAGGTCGTATCCGCCGTGGCGCAGAATCAGCGCGCGGGCGTGGACGTGCGCCCGCAGCGCCCAGGTCTCGGCGGGCGGCACATCGCGCATGCAGACCGCGCTGGCGGTGATGAAGTCGGACGTCGGCCGGCCGCGGCCGTGTGGCTGCACGGCGCCCAGAGCGTGGACGGCATCCGGCTGGCCGAGGCTGTCGAGGTAGCGGATCAGCTGCTTCTGCAGCTGGGCCTTGCCGGCGGCGTCCTGCGCCAGCCGTGCCCCCAGCTTGGCGACGTCGCTCGCGCCGATCCAGGGCTGCGTCAGGCGGGACACGATGTCCACGTCGGGGCTGGACTGGCCGGCGTTCTCGCGCTCCAGGGTGGCCCGCCGGCGTGCCGATGTCGAGAAGTAGCGGTGCTGCCCGCCAAAGGAACTCGAGGGCGCGCCCGAGGACGATGCGGCTGCCGATTGCACAGTCGACTGTACAGAGACATCCTCGAAACCGGTTTCTGCCCCGTCTTTGGTGTCGGTCTCCTTCCCACTGCGCGCCTCGGCCGCCTCGGCCGCCGCAAGCGTGTATTCCGGCAGCGCCTCGCCCGCGGCAACCCGGGCCTTGACGCTGCGCACCAGCGTCCGCGACCACAGCGCTTCGAGGTCGAGCTGCTTCCGCTTGGCGTCCGTAAACATTTGCACCACGACGGTCGTGCCGGGGGACCGCAGCGCCCCAAAGCCGCTCGTGCGGCCCGCGGCGTCCAGCGTACTGCCCTCGTCCGCCGACCGGCCCAGCGTGCCCGCATGCAGACACACCCACTGCGTGCTGATGCCGTCGTCGACCACATGCGCGGCGGCGTCCTCGCCCCGGGACGCCGCGTCCAGCTGGGCCATGCCACTGGCGCCACTGGTGCCACTGGTGCCCAGCAGCTTGGCCCGCCGCGCCTTGCGCCGCAGCTTGATCTTGAGCTCGTTGCGGCCCAGCAGCCCGTCCGCCGTGGCGTGGACGCCGTGCTTGCGCAGCCAGCGCACCAGGCGGTCGGCGCTGACGTGCAGGTGGCGCTCGCTGCGGGCGCTGCCAAACAGCATGAGAAGGTCTGGGCCGAGGGCGGCGGGCGGGTCGAGGGCGCGCAGGTCGAGCAGGGCCAGGTCGTCGAGGCCGAGGTCGTCGGCGGCAAAGGAGAGCAGAGGCGTCAGCAGGGCCGGCGAATGGGGCGGGATGTCGGGCAGGGGCACATCGTGCGGGGCGAGGGTGGCGTGTTTGGGGACATCGACCTTGAGGTACCAAGGGATGTTGTCGGGCGGCGTGGCCGAGGGGGTCGAGGGGATCGAGGGGGTCCCTTTCGTCTCGTCAGACAAAGAAGTCTGTGTCGCGCCTTCGACATCCTCGTCGTCCTTGTTTCGCACGGGGCGCGAGACAGACAGCCACCGCACTTGTGACAGCTGTGCTGGCCGTGCCGGCCGTGCCGACTGGCCAGGCCGTCGCACCAATGCTGTCTGTGGCCGTGATGGTCGCGTGTGCGAAGATGCTTCGAGTGCAGATCGACAAGATGCCGGTGCCGCAATTTGCAGAACACGCTGCAGCTTTGCCCGGGATGCGACGCTGCCTGTGGCTCTCACTGTCGGCTGCAACATCGCGGGTCTGTGCAATGGCATGCAATTGGTGCTGTTGGGGAGGCTTCTCGCATCCAGCAACTTGAAAAGCACAACTTAGCTTTTGGCTACCAAGTTTTCCGCGGCTAGCAGATGCATTTATGCATTTAATGTTCGAATAAATTTAATTCGTCCTTTGGCCTCGTAGGCGGGCCGGGGCCTCGCATGCCCCACATAGCGGGCCAACTGCCACATCCAGCCAATCAGCACGCCCAGCCGTGCTCTGGGGAGGCCGGCAGCTAGCGGCCAAAATTTCTAGAAGGTCAATTTTTTCAGTGCAGTTTTTTCTGCCTCCTGAAATGAGCATCCATCGACCTGACCTGTCTGCCATTTGTTTTTGTTTTGTGCTTCCACCCATTGGTTTGTGTCTGTATCATATCCATCTGCATTTCTTTTCGTCTCGTTGCTAGCGACCGACTCTCACTTTCAATGGGGGCATAGACGCGCCGCCTCCTTTCCCTTCTTCTTCTCCTCTTGTCATCGCCATCTCAGCTTCTTTTTTTCCTGTCGCGTGAGGACCATCGCGATGCTCACACGACAAGCGGGCGGCCGCCACGCTGTGGCCCTGTGCCGGCTGCCCTCCGCCAACACGATCCCAAGGCTCCCGACACAACCGACACGCGTATTACGACCCCTGCGCCCCGTCGGCGTCGACCGCCGCCTCCTCACAACACGTCCCGAACTGCGGCCATGGCGGCCCAAGACGAAGTTCTACAGCGGCATCGGCTACCTGCCCGAACGCACGCTGGCCACCGCCCTCAACGACTACACCCCGATCCCGCATGACGACGGCGCACATGCCGCCGTGTCTCTCTCGCCGGGCGCGCCGCCCTCTTCTTCCTCCGCCTCGTCCGCTTCCTCTGTTTCCTCTGTCTCCTCCGCTTCCGCCTCACATTCCACCGCACGATACCCTCTCCTATACGCGACATCTCCACCATTACCGCTCTCTTCGTCCGCATCACCACGCGCCCGCACGGCCGTGCCCAGCCCGCTGCCGCTCTGGGAGCTGCGGCCACACAACGTAAAGGCACCGCTCGTGCTCGACGACACCGAGAGCGTCCCCGTGGCGCGCCAGAAGATCAACACGCGCGGTGTCCCCGGCGACGTCGACGAGATGCTGTCGGTGCTCGACGCGTGTCTGCAGGTCGGCAAGCTGGACCGCGCGGCCCTCGTGCTCAAGCGGCTGGGCCAGCCCGGGTTCGCGACGCCCGACGTCGACCTTGTCGAGCTGCACAACCGCTACCTGCGTGCCGTCGTCGACCAGCTGCTCGCCGACCCCGACCTGGCCACCGCCGAGGAGCTGCACAAGTGGTTCGAGCTCGAGATGCGCGGCAAGCGCGCCCAGCAGACCCCCGAGACCATTGCCTACATGCTCAAGGCGTCGCTGCTGACGGCCCACGGCGCGCGGCGCGAGCGTCTGGTCGACCGCTACATGGGCCTGGCCCCGGGCGACGCCGGACTCGAGGTGCTCTACATGACGGGCATCCTGAACGACCAGGACCGCGCGGCCATTACCGACATCTGCCGCACGTACAACCTCGAGTCGTTTGCCGGCGGCGATGCCGAGGCCACGACGCTGTTTGAGGAGGCGCTGCGGTCGATTGATCCGGAGGGTGTGGCGGCCGGCGCGGAGGCAGCGGAGGCAAGCCATGCGGCCACTGACGCATCCGCCTCGACTCGTGCGTCTGCCCCCACGGACGTGCCTGACATGCCCGACACGTCCGCCACACCCGACATGCCCGCCACGCCCGACACGCCGCCTGTCCTCGGCACGCCGCAAAAGGGCATGGGCCTGCGCATGCTCAAGCAGACCCTCAGCCTCTTCGCCGAGATCCCCGAGGGCCGCGACATTGCCGGCCTCAACCTGTCCGAGCGCCGCGAGATCCAGTCGCGCCTCGAGCGCGACTGTGTCGACGCGGCCGTCGAGCGCTGGAAGGAAGAGAACCAGGCGCTGCTCAAGATGGGCCTCAACACGTCGCTGACGACCGCCTCGCTCAACGCGCGCCTCTACGAGTGGCACAAGGACCTCGAGCTGCGCCTGTCGCAGGAGCTCAAGAAGATTGAGCTCGCCGAGGCCTCGGGCAGCAAGAACAAGGAGGACCTGGACCGCTGCCTGTACGGGCCGTTCCTGCGCCAGTCGCTGCCCAGCCGCCTGGCCGCCGTCACCATTGTCAGCACGCTCAGCGGCATGGCCATGCAGGGCGCCGACAAGGGCATCGCCATCAGCAACATCATTACGCAAATCGCAAAGGTCGCCGAGGAGGACATTCGCCTGCAGCAGCACACCAAGATGATGGCCGCCCGCGGCCAGAAGACGTCCGCCCGCGCCGCCGCCAAGACCGCCGCCAAGACGGCCCTGCGCAAGGCCATGCGCCCGGCCAAGGTGTCGCTGCAGCATGCCGGCGACGCCGCTGAGACGGCCGCCGCGTCTGCTGCCGCTGAAGCCGCCAACAGCACCCCTGCCACCACTCTGGAACGGCCCGCCGACCGCGACGTCGCCTGGCCCATCACCATCAAGGCCAAGGTCGGCGCCGCCCTGCTGTCGATGCTCATGGAGACCGCCAAGGTCACCGCCGTCAAGGAGCACCCCGAGACGCGCACGCTCGTCTCCCAGCAGCAGCCCGCCTTCAGCCGCCTCAACCAGCTGCGCCGCGGCAAAAAGGTCGGCGTCCTCGTCGCCAACAGCACCCTCGTCGACCTCATGAAGCGCGAGCCCCGCGGCGACTTCCTCGCCCGCCACCTGCCCATGGTCGTCGAGCCCCAGCCCTGGCAGACCGTCGACAAGGGCGGCTTCCTCGAGTACCCGGCGCCGCTCGTGCGCGTCAAGGACTCGCGCAAGGACCAGAAGATCTACGCCGAGGCCGCCATTGCGCGCGGCGACATGGACCAGGTCCTCAAGGGCCTCGACGTGCTCGGCCGCACCGCCTGGAAGGTCAACCGCCCCGTCTTCAACGTGCTGCTCGAGGCCTGGAACACGGGCGAGGCCATTGCCGACATCCCGCCCATCGCGCCCGACATTGCCGTCCCCCCCGAGCCCGACTCGTCCGAGGATCCCATGAAGCGCCGCACGTGGCTCAAGGCCGTCAAGGCCGCCGAGAACCAGCGGTCCGGCCTGCACTCGGTGCGCTGCTTCATGAACTTTCAGATGGAGATTGCGCGCGCCTTCCGCGACCAGACCTTTTACTTCCCGCACAACGTCGACTTCCGCGGCCGCGCGTACCCGATCCCGCCCTACTTCAACCACATGGGCGCCGACCACGTCCGCGGCCTGCTGACCTTTGCCCAGGGCAAGCCGCTCGGCGCCGACGGCCTGCGCTGGCTCAAGGTGCACCTGGCCAACGTGTACGGCTACGACAAGGCCAGCCTGTCCGACCGCGCCGCCTTTGCCGACGAGCACGTCGACCAGATCCGCGACGCCGCCACGAACCCGCTGCGCGGCGGCCGCTGGTGGCTCGCGGCCGAGGATCCCTGGCAGTGCCTGGCGGCGTGCATGGAGCTGACGGCCGCGCTCGCGCTCGACGACCCGACGGCCTTTGTCTCGCACCTGCCCGTCCACCAGGACGGCACCTGCAACGGCCTGCAGCACTACGCCGCGCTGGGCGGCGACACCTGGGGCGCCAAGCAGGTCAACCTGGTCCCCGGCGACCGCCCGGCCGACGTCTACTCGGCCGTCGCCGACATTGTCCGCGCGAGCATCGCCGAGGACGCCGCCCACGGCGACCCCAACGCGCGCGCGCTCGACGGCAAGATCAAGCGCAAGGTCGTCAAGCAGACCGTCATGACCAACGTCTACGGCGTGACCTTTGCCGGCGCGCGCAAGCAGGTCCTCAAGCAGCTGGACGCGCTGTACCCGACGCTGCAGGCCGACACCGACATCCCCGCCATGGTCCTGGCGTCCTACATTGCCACCAAGATCTTCCAGGCCCTGTCGACCATGTTCAGCGGCGCCCACGACATCCAGCACTGGCTGGGCGAGATTGGCGGCCGCGTGTGCCGCGCGCTGACGCCCGACCAGATTGAGCGCATCATTCACAACGAGCCGCACCAGGAGGCCACGGCCGCGGCAGCGGCAGCGGCAGCGCCCAAAAAGTCGCGATCCAAAGGCAAGGGCAAGCCTGGCGCCTCGGGCAGCACGCCGACCAAGACGATGAAGCGCGAAAACGACGAGATCCTCGGCCAGTTCCGCTCGACGCTCGTGTGGACGACGCCCCTGCAAATGCCCGTCGTCCAGCCGTACCGCAAGGCCGCCAGCCGCACCATCGAGACCTGCCTGCAGGACCTGATCTTGTCGGTCCCCGCGCGCAGCGACCCCGTCCACAAGCGCAAGCAGCTGCAGGCCTTCCCGCCCAACTTTATCCACTCGCTCGACGCCAGCCACATGCTGCTGTCCGCCCTCGAGTGCGACGCCCTGGGCCTGCAGTTCGCCGCCGTCCACGACTCCTTCTGGACCCACGCCGCCGACGTCAACACCATGAACCGCGTCCTGCGCGACGCCTTTGTGCGCATCCACAGCGAGGACGTCGTCGGCCGCCTCGCCCGCGAGTTCGAGGCCCGCTACCGCGGCTCGCTCTACCTCGCCCAGGTCCACCGCGGCAGCGCCGTCGCCAAAAAGATTCTCGCCCTCCGCAAGGCCTCGCCGCGCATGTCGCTCAAGGACGAGCTCGTCCTCGAGCACACGCGGCTCGCCCTCCTGGCGTCGGACGACCCCGCGCGCGTCGCCCAAGGCCGCAGCATGGTGACGCCCGCGAGCCTCTTTGCCGAGGCGGCGGCCGCCACGGACGACGCCGACGCCGTGGTCGAGGCCGAGGACATGTCCGAGTTTCGTCTCGGAAGCATCCCCGCCGACGAGGCGGCCGCGCAAGAGAAGCTCATGCAGGCCGCCGCGGCCGCCACCAACAAGGACGCCCGCGGCACGAAGGCGGGTTCTACGAAGGCGGGCTCTACGACACCTACGACGTCGGCGACCGGCCGCGGCCGCAGCATTACCGGCGGCATGAGCCTCGACGGCGTGGGCTCGGCAATGGGCGACGTCGCGACCGGTGACGAGATGATGGCGCTTGAGGAGGACGACGAGCTGGCCCTGCTCGAGGACGCCGACGCCGACGCCGACATCGACGAACTGTCCCCCACCGATGCGGCGCTCGCCGGCACGGGCCACTTTGAAGCCCAGCTGCGCGGCCTCAAGAAGCCCTTGACCAAGGCCAAGAAGGACAAGACGGCCGCCGCCTTGGCCCGCCAGACGCCCGTCCAGGTCTGGGTCCCGCTCACCTTCCCGGCCATCCCCGCCAAGGGCGACTTTGACGTGCGCCGCCTCAAGGACAGCGACTACTTCTTTTCGTAGGCTGGTCCTTTTGTTCGAGGCCCGAGACGCCCGCCCCCCACCCCGTATGGGCCGCCCTCTGGTCGGCCCCTCCTTCTCTCCCACCCCTCCCTCCTCCCTCGACTCGCCTCCCCCTCACGTTGTACATTATGAACTGGGCGTTACGAATGGTGGTACGATTTTTTTTCGCTTGTATTTTCTTCTGGGTTTCTGTTTGGTGCGGGAGGCTGATTGGTCGGTGTGTTGGTGAGCTTCGAGGGGGAAGCTTACGCATGGGTGGCGCGGGTACATCCTCGACCAGCCGTGTCGATGATAAATCTACGACTACGAGTCGGTGGTACGAGGTACAAGAGTACATTGGGGAGAGTTTCTATGCATTTTCTGGTGTCCTGTTTTTTTTATTTGTGGCTGCTTTTTTTGGCATCCCCATTCTCCATCTGGCATCACTGGCATATATAAAAGCATGTTTTATGGGGCCGAGGCAACGAGAGGGTCTTGCTTTCTTCTCTCGGATCTCTTGTATAGATGTACAAAACTTGAACGAAATGATAAATAATAATTAAAAATGCCGAGCAGCAGCACAATGTGACTGGATGTGGATTGAAGGAAATTGAGAAGCGTTCCAAGTATGAAATAGATGGAAACTCCGCGAGTATCGATTTGGGAAGTGATTCGGCCAACGTGTACAAGTAGAGGTAGAAGCAGAAGGTGAGAGCAATGGAACATCATAGAAACCAGCGCATCAGTTTAAATACGTCAGGGACGTGAAGTAGCACAGTAATGGCCAGTCCAACGCATCTCCTATTTGTCCTGTTGGTAACGTGTGTAATGCGGCGTTAGCCTTGTAGCTGTAGCCTGTAATTACAGAATAAGCCATACCCAGACTCTGCGTCCAATCAGGCAGCGCCAAAGCCACGTCCACCAAAAACGACCAGCGGCTCTTTCCTCTTCCGTGTACTACGGACTAGCAGCAACCATCACCAACATTCTCTGCCATCTACATCTATTCTTGTATTCAGACTGCGGCCATGGCATTATTCACCGCCCATCACCACGTTGCCTTTCCGGAGTTTTCAGTATGCTCTGGTCTCCCAAGTTGCCCATACATCTGGCAATCGCCATTAAAAGCTGGGTGGTGGTTCTTGCTTCCTTCCTTCCCCCCCACTTTTTCGTTCCTTCCTTCTATCCTGTTTTCCCTGCTTCCTTCCTTCCTTCGTTTCGTTTTTACTTCCTCCCTCGTCCCTTTCTCCTCTCCTTCCTTTTTAAGGATTGCTCTTCCACCCATCTTTTCTCCTTCTCCCGAGTTCATTCGATCGAACCCATCCAACTTTTCAATTTATTCTCACCAAAACAACCGCCATGAAGTCCAATGCCGCCCTCGCCGCGATCGGTTTCGGCATCACCGCGTATGTTTCCTCTCAAAGTCGCCGTCGCCTCTACTTGGAATAGGAGCAAGTGCATCTAACGAACCCCACCTTAGCTGGGCTGCTCCGGCCGACACCTGTCATGACTACTCTGTTGGAAAGAGTCAGTGCTACACGGCCACCATCACGGTCGGCGAGGGTATGTTCACGCCCGTTGTGCTTGATGTTGTCATTGGTGTTGCTGTCCACGGCCATCCCTCACGATATCTAACTCTCCGCAGTCAACCCCTGCCCGTATCAAGAGTGCCCGTTCCTGCACCGCTGCCGCGCCACGCCGCTGACGACGAGCACCATTGTTCCCATTCCCTGCAAGTATGTTCAGTTCTCTGCCTCGCTCATCTCTTTTGTTACCGTCGCATCATTGACCACAACCAGGAACCCCTGCTGCCGCAATACTGCCACCAAGACGGTCACCACGTCATGCGGCACCTGCCCCACGACCTGCACTGCGATGTTCACGGAGACCATCCACCGCTACGAGGATAAGTGCGATGAAGACGGGTTTGCCCTCAGCTACGACGCTGCAGCTGCTGCTGTCCCGGCCCACGTCGATGCCACTCCTACTGCTGAGCCCGGCCGGGGTGGCGTTGCTGCTCCGAACCACCAGCCTCCTCCTGGGCCCACCGCCCGCCCCATTGATGACTTGGTTGAGGTCGAATGCAACCCTCGTGTTCTTCAGGAGATGCGTCAAAAGATTGAGGAGTTTGAGACCAGCCCTCCTGAGCCTGACGTGATCTTGGACCTGCGACAGCAGCTGCGCGAGCAGTCGGCCATTATTTCGGCCTACCGACAGTTGAATTTCGTGGAAAATACAAAAGTAGAAATGGGTCTCCATCGATACAAGCATGTCAATGAAGAGCAAATTGTTGAGGACCTGAGACAGACGACCGTCGGACAGCACTACCGGAAGCGTTCGCCGCCACCGCTGTCGCTCGGCCCAGACGGCTCGGTAGCCACACCGCAGCCGACGCACCACTTTGGCCCCGGCGGTAGGCGCCCGGATGCCACCACTGAAGGGGGTGACGCGGCGGTCGAGACGGCCACACGGACGCCGACGCCCGAGGCTCGCAAGGACTGGCGCCCTCTTGTGGCGGAGCCTGACTATGAGACTGATGTCGAAAGCAAAGCGGACCATCCCTCTCGCCCCTTGGTCAAGAAGCCTGGATTTGCGATTGAGGCCGAAGATGAGCTGGATTCCTCGTCGCCGCCCGTCAACCACATCCCTCGTGCCAAGATTCTCCAGGATGAGCCCGTTGACGAGGCTGTCGAGGATGCCGAGGCCGCTGCTCCCTCTCCCGTGACCAAGGACGATGATACCAAGACGCCTACCGAAGATGAGCTATTCCCGGAGCTGTGGCACTCCAAGTGGGGTCACGGCCCTGTCAACAACTGGCCCTCGCCTTCCACCCCTGATTCCCTGCCGCCCGTCCTGGGCTCGCCTCAAGGCCTGCCTACGGACGGTGGTATGGCTGATGCAGCCCATGCAGCTGCAGAAACTGATATGCCCACGCCTACGCGGGCTCCCATCGCTGCCCGTAGACCGCCCTCACACCTGGGGCCTACGCCCTTGGCCGCGTACAAGATCCACGAGGAGGTCGCTGAGGCTGCGGCTGCTCATGATGTTGCTTATTGGAAGAAGTTTGGCGAGGAGCAGGCTGCTAAGCAGGCTGCTGCCGAAAAGGCTGCTGCTGAAAAGGCTGCTGCTGAAAAGGCAACTGTCAAAAGGGAAGCTTCCGACGAGGCCGCTGCTCCTGAGCCTGCGGACAGCGCCAACGGTGTCAACGACGGCAATGATGGTTATAAGGACCCTTACCCCGACCCCGATACCGTGGGTGGCGTGCCCAAGTACGAGAAGCCCCATCACCCTCACCACATCCCGCCAAACAACGTCTAGACGACCGGTCCCTAAGGCCCTGGCACTGGCCCCATGGCACGCGATGTTGCCGGTGATGAGACTGCCACCGAGAACAAGGTCGAGAGGAACGGTGGCCCCGATGTCAACCACGGTCTCGCCAGTGACCCTACCGACTACGACGGCTCTATTATCGAACCGCCCCCACCGCCGCCCACCACCGGTGGTGTGCCCTAGTTCCAGCACAACGAGGCCGAGGTCGAAGAGGCTCGCAAAGCTGAGGCCGCCGTGGACAAGGACACCACCCTGTCCCCGCCGACGCACTTGCCGCATCCCAAGATCAGTCTGCCGCCCCGGGCCAAGGGGACACCGGAGACGCATGTCCGAGGTCAGCCATACCTGGGCGTTGTTGACGTTGAATCTATGGGATGCTTTTTATCTTTCATTTTAAGATATTGATATGATGACAACCTCGGCGAAGTCTTTTTGTTTCATGGGTTGTTTTTCTTCGTTGCTTTGTGCCTCTTTGGCTAGGCTTCGCAACTTTCGTCTTCTTTTTTTTATTTGTCCTTCGTTTTACTTGCCCTTTTTTTTGTCATCTTCGTTTTCCCCAATATTCCACCTTTCCGTCGCATTCCAACTTACCAAAGGTCGACGTGTTGAATGATACCCATACCACTGATATCCCCTATGCCCCTGGACCCCACCACTAATGTTTAATGTTACGCTGATTTCCCAACGACCAAAAAAAGGGGAAGCATTCAATAGAAGGTTTCAAAAAGGTTAATTAACTGGTAGTTTTCCTTCTGTTCGTTTTTCTTTTTTTTTTCTTTATTTCAATTCCTTGCAAGATGTTCGCTTGTTGTCTGGGGGTCAATGGAAATAAGAAAGATCCGACATTAAAAATAACTCTTCTATGGCTGTATTTAAATAGACCCAAAAACATAAATCATAAAAAACCACAAATGGCAACTAAAATGTATGTCGTAAATATCGTCAAATACGTCTAAATCATCACGCTAATCTACCACTGAAAACTCTCTTCCAGGTAGTCAATATTGCCGGCGTCTCGCCGGCCCAACACATCCACCACGGACTTGCGTGCCTCGTCGGCCATACGTCCGGGCCCGCAGGCAACCACGGCAAGTTTGCGGTCCGCGCTGCCCACCCGGTTGCGGCCACGGCGGGCAGCCACCTCCACCTCGCTGCGCACGTCGGGTCGGCCATAGAGGAGACGCACGTTGTGAGGCAAGGGCTCACCAAGGATGGTGTCGCCCAGCGGAAGTTGTGGTCGGTCGACACCATTCCCATTCTTTGGGCGGTCGTGGCTGGCGCGGACGCTGCCATTGACGGTCTCGTCCTCGTCGTTTTCTTCGCTCGCATGCCCAACAGGGCTACTCCCGCTAGGTTTGGACTGGGTAACATAAATGTCCATGGTAACGCGCGTCCTGCCCATGCCACTCGTGGAATTGTCTCTGTCGTGACCAAATATGTCACCAAGGTCTTCCCGCAGCACTTCGGCCGCAAACGCGGCCTCGCGGACGGCCCAGACGATGCGAATATGCTTGAGACGGCGGCCCGCAGCCGTCGCCTTGCATAGCGTGTAATCACGACCAAGGCCTGTCAGATGCGACAAGGCCACAACAATGCCGCTGCCGCCGACGACAAAGAGGACTGAGTCGTACTCGTCATCGAAGCGCTGGGCGTGGCCGTACGGCCCGTCGATGACAACTCGAAGATTGGCTGGGGCTGGTCGGAGGGAGACAGAGCCGGCGGAACAGTCTGTAGATGAGTAGCCCGGATTGGCCGCGGCGGCGGCTTTGTCCCGTAGCCGACCCGTGAAGCTGTCGTAGGGGCGGATGAGGAAGGTCATGGACGAGGCGGCATGGGCTGGGGGAGAGACGGCCGAGGAGGCAACGGAGTGGGCCGTGGCGGCCATGCGGCTGCAGGAGGGTCTCTGCTCATGGTTGGACGGTGGCTGATATGGATTGTGACAACAGGTGCTGCCGTAGTTGGTGTTCGACAGCAGGCGGCTGTTTTCGGACGTGTCATGTTCGACAGCTGTTGGTGTGTCTGCGTCAGTATCCACGCCGAGATTAACATCCTCAGTGTCACTTTGTGCGTTGGACTGGTTTTCGAGCTCGACCATCTGCGGCGGTAAGCGGCGCTTTTGGGGGCTGATCGACGAGGGAGCATTTGCATCGACATCGGCATCCACGTCCGGAATCGGGCCCCTTTTCTTCTCGAGCGAGGTCACAGTGGCCACGGTAAACGGATGACTCTCCCAAAAGCGCTTGTCGTTGAGCACATGCAGGTAGTAGAAGGTACCTGGCTGCGGCTGGTAGAGGCTCGCATTGTACGGCACGACGACACGTACAATGTTGGATTGCGGATCGTAGGTAGCTTGGGCACGCGTCTTCCAGAAAAGCGGGTTGAAGGCAACGATACGCAGGGCACGCATGGCGCGATCGGCTACCCACACGACGATGCACGCCCAAAAGTAAACGTCGTACTCGCCATGGAAGATGGACACGTGGGCCAGCATGCCAAAGAGGATGAGGATGGAAAAGCCAATATGGACTAGCAAAAAGACCTCGTAGGCATGGCGACGTATCCAGTAGAGCGAGAGACCCAGGAGCAGTGACATACAAATAGTGGCGACGCCGCCCGTCCACCAGAAGAAGCGAGCCCAATAGTTCAGGAAGCTGGCGAAGCCGCCGTCTTTCCAGACGAGAGCAGTGTAACCAATGGAGTGGACAATGGCCTGGACAGTAGCGATGCGGGCGACCCAGCGGTGGAAGTTGTTGTAGGTGCCAAAGTCCCAGCCAGTCAGCCACAGGAGGATGTTATTGCGCATGCCAAAGAGCCAGATGAGCGGGAAGTTGGCCCAAGAGATGATACCGGTGCGGTCCGAGACATAGCGCAGGAGTTGTTGCGTGATAGTGGGCCAGCTGGAGGCGGTGAGTATGCTGTTCAGATGGAAAACAAGAAAAGACGATACCGTGGGAACTTACTACATGTTGCCTGTGAAGACACGGTAGCCATGAAGGCAGAAGACCGTATTCATGATGGCAAAGATCAAGAGCGTGAAGGACTGCACACGCGGCGGCACGGTGTACCAGCCAAAGTCTTGTGAGCAGCGCTGGCCAAAGGTCGCGGGCATCGTCAGGTGGCGCTGCAGCCAGACACGCGGCCGGCGGGCAAAGCTGTGGCCAGCTGGGGTCATACCCTGCTTCTGGTCGTAGGAGTCGCGGCCTGTAGCATCGATATCGCCAAGAACAGGATCATCATCCTCGGCCTCTTCCTCGTCAACCTGGTGGTAACCCGTCGTGGTCCGACTGTGGAGAGTAGGTGAGAGAAAGCGACGACGCCGACGTAGGTTCTTCACAACGGTCATGCAAACGCGGTTGCCCATGCCATACAGGATGACGACAACCCAAAACATAATCACAGCACGGCTTATGAAGCACGTCAGCTAAAGATCACCAGTGGGTCACAACAGAAACCAAAAAAAAAAAAAAAAAAAAAACTACACCCATAGCCATGGTGGTACTTGCGGACGTAGATCAGGTCCGCCAGCGTGTCATACGAGTTCTCGTACAGCTGCTCGGAGAGGACGACGACTTCTGAGAGGACTGTGCCGCCCACAGCTTCGGGACGCTGCAGTCGACGCAGCCCTAGCACCTTGTCGGGCGGGTAGTCGGCCAGCACGCCCTCAAACGAAGGCAGCGGCTCGTTGCGCAGAGCGGTGCAGCTCCGGTTCATCTCGTCGAGGCTGCCAGCACCGCGGCCGTCCGAGCAGTACCCGCGCAGACAAATGAACAAGGACGCCTGCATCAGCGGGCTGTAGCAGTCCTTGACGCGGAAGCCGGCCTCGGGCGGGACGTCTACAAAGGTGGGCTCTCGCAAGGCCAGCTGGCAGGCGTGGAGGCATGTCTCCGGGTCGGAACGGACGACGACGGGAGCGGGTGCAGAGCCAATGTGTCGCAAGGATGTGAGGGAGTACGTGTCGTCGCTGGAGACGCCGAGGCCGTCGACATCGATGTCGTTAATCGATGGCGAGGCGTGAGCCATGACGCCGGCCGTCCAGAGTCCGGCGACGACGCACAACAGCGGCAGAAGAGGCCGGCTGCTGGTTTTCCGTTTCCTCATGGCGATCGAAGGTATTGTGAAGGGTGCAGGTAAGAGCGACACGACGAGAAAACGAATCCTCGTGACTGGAACAATAAACCGGCGTCAAAAAGCATTATCAGGATGCCATCGAAAAGGAGAGAAGAGACGATGCAAAAGGAGGGGATATGTCAGGGGGTTGACAATAGGCAGGAAGGACAGTAGGTTGAGGCAGGTGCTCCAGGCATCTCTTTCCCCGTTGGGCATTGTTTTGTTTGTCCGTCTGGCAGGTGCAGTGCTGTGAAAGGAGGCAGGAGCGTCCCCCAATTCCAGCAGTAGTACCCTCAGACAACCTACACCCGGATCCCGTTCCTTCCCTTCTTTTCCCGTGAAGTTCGCCAAGTCCCCCCTCCACCGACTCGTGTGTAAAAAGAACGCTAACATGCAAAGATCCATCTTATCAGATCCATCTGTGGCTGTTGATTGGCCATAATAACTCCACCCGAGCGTGGGCTACGTATCTGATTGGCCTGCAGCGATCTTCCGGGTTCTTCTTGCCCAACTGGCGTTGTTTTGGTGCGAGCCGCGGTTGCCCTTTCCCAGATCGTCCCCGTCAACTCTCAACTCCTGGGGCGCGCACCAAAAATGGTAAATACGAGAACGGCCGAAACCGGGGAGCCGACTGATGGCAAATCTCCTGTTTCGCCATCTTACTTCCCATTGTGCCCACCTTTTTCGCGTCCGTTTTGCTGTTTCCAGCTTCTCCGGTGGACATGGCGTGCTTTTCAAGCCGTGGAAAAAGTGGAAAGGGGAAACGATGCGCCCTGGTGTGTTCTCGGAAGAGGGAATTAAAGACTTTAAAACAGCATTAAACGACTTGGATCTACTAACTGCTGCGTGGTCTGTCAGCATTTGATCTGATAATCATCTGCTAAAAGAATCAGATAAAAATCTGATTAGTCCAGAGAATCAGATAAATACGACCCGGTCAGGTGCGATCACACATTTCCTCCACAAACGACGACGAATATGGAGCACTCAACGCACTGAATAGGTTATCTAGACACCTTAGGAAGCCATTCGAGCGAGACCTTAAGCCAAGTGGCGCTCACAAATGTTGATGGTTAACATGCAATTCATGTGTCTACTACTAAGAAGCACATAAGAAACGGAGAATGAGCGGCGAACGAAAGAGGGTATGGCGTTATTGAACGGACAGGCAGTAATCGACGTAAGCAGTAATCGACGTAACGGAGATAAAAAGTAAAAGAGCACGGACACGCTGAACAACACCTAGCCGCCGTGTCGTGGATTCCACACAGACGTTTGCTGTTCTGGTGACGGCACGACGCCCATCTCGACATCGCCGCTCCGCCGCTGCGGCGGCTTTTCAGGGTCGTTGGGACCATCCGAGACTGCAGTGACTGCCGTGATCACGACCGCCGGTTTGGGCGGAGACAGCCCGCCCTCCTCGTGGCTACTGAGGTCATCGTCGTCGATGTCGATGTCGTCGCAGTCGGACGACGAATGCAGGGAGTGGTGGGTGTGCCGAGGAGGGCGGCCATGGCGAGCAGGTCCCGACGGGAGGGATGCCATGGCCATGGCGTCGGCGGACTTGTTGCTGTTGGCGCTGCCGCTGAGGCTGCCAATCGTGTCGACATGGCCACTCGACTGGCCACTCGACTGGCGCGCGTAGGGGTGGTGCGGCGACATCCTGGCCGACTTGCCGGCGGCAAACGCGGCGCTGGTGCTGCTGCGTGCCGGACTGGCATTGCCAAAGACGCCGGGCCAGAACTTGGCAAAGAGGGAGCGCAGGGGCGGCAGCGAGACGCAGACGATGCCAATGGTGCACTCGGCAATGGTCCACATGACGGACGAGACGAGGTCGTCTATGTTGGTGAGCCAAAAATAAATAAGTAAATAATAATTAAATAAATACGTGACACACGGGGCACTCACGAGTCACATCGATGGGGTCGTAGAGGACGTGCAGGTAGGCGAGGCGGACGATGGAGGCGATGCAGGCGAAGCCGCCCAGGAGGAAGAGCACGGAGATGACGATTTTCTGGCGCCGCGGCAGCTGCAGGCGCCAGAACAGCGGGATGGGCACAAGGCACAGAATCAGGTCGGTCGTCACGTTGATGGCGGTGCTCGCGTACAAAAAGTTGACAAAGGTGTAGCAGTGCGCGGCGCTGTCGTTGAGAGACCAGGCGCCGGCGACGGGGATGCACTCAAAGATGGTGGCCGGGACCGAGGCCAGGCCGAGGCCGACGGTGACGCACGCGGTCGCGTACAGCGTGGTCTTGAGGAGCCCGCGCGGCGCAAAGATGTGGAGGTAGGAGGCGATGATGGACAGCTTGGTAAAGGCGATGGCGGCCGCGTAGAAGATGTTGGCGACAAACATGAGCTGGATGCAGACCTTGAGCTGGTCGAGGATCGTGGCCCGGTCCAGGTTCCAGACGTGCTGGCCGAGGCCGTACTTGGTGGCGGCAATGACAACCGAGCAGACAACGAGCGTGAAGACCGAGGCCAGGATGACGAGGTAGTCGTCGAGGAAGAAGCGGCCGACGGAGTAGCGGCGCACGGTGAGGCGCAGGACCACGGTGGACGTGATGAGGGCCATGGCGACGGCGGAGACGACCGTGACCAGCGCTTCGAGGGAGGACTTGCTGGCGAGGTCGAGCTGGGCGATTTGGGCGGGCGTGGGGTTGGCCGTGTACAACGCGTCCCGGCGGCGGTGGGCGGCGGCCATGGCGGCGGCCAACAGTGAGCCAGAGCCGGGGCCCTGCCGCTCGAGAATCATGTTGACGCGGACAAGGGCATGCGCAGGGGTCGGCGCGCAGTCGTGATCGATGCGGAGGAATGCACCAGAGGGTTGCTGGTTGAAATCAGATGCCGGATGGTTGACGAAGAGAGCAGGAAATGAAGCAGAAAATGTAAAAGGCGAATAGAACAGGTTGGACAAACAAACGAGGAAAGAAAGAGTGCGTGGAGAAAGGAGAGAGATACGGGAGAGACAATGCGGACAGCGCTCGAGGAGATGGACGGGCACTGCGGTAGAAGTAATACTTGGATAGATGGGCGAGACAAACGGCGGAGAAATACACGACGAGACAACAAACGACACACATCCATCCGCCGTCTAGATCATGGCAAAGAGGCGACCTGTGGACTGTGGACATGTCGTGTAAGTGGACAGGAAGCAAGGGTGCGGTCTACAAAAGATACACGGAGGATCTGCTGGACCTGGCTGAACCCCTGTCCCTTGCCCAACGTCCCAACGCAGCTCCAACGCCATAGCGCCCTGCATCTGCTCGGCACTCCATAGTTTGTGCATTGAATGGGTGGGTGCAATCAGGGACTCCGTACAACGTACGACGTGGCCGACGGAGTACATTGACATTGGCAAGACACTTTTGTGTTTGTGCGCGTGTGGACAGCGAGACATTGGGGATATGTGGGACGGAGCACGAGAGAAGACGCGACTGGCGGCGTTTGGGAAAGGACAAAAAAGGAACAAAAAAAAAGAAACATATCAAGACAAAACAGGAAGACATAGCGTCGATCATATATGCTAACTGTACACAGGCAAGGCGCGACAGTAGCAAGACATGCAAGGAGGAGACGGGGCTGAAAAACGAGTAAAAAACGAGTAAAAAACGAGTAAAAGCGAGACAAACCGAGAATGAGAGACATTCCCGTCAATAGTCGATAAGTAGTGGGCGTTGAGAGAAACTGAAAGACGAAAAACTGTACAATGATTGTAGGCTCAGGAGAAGCGCAACACAATGAGGGCGGCCAGCTGGATGTGACTGCGTGATGAGAATGTGGCTTGCCAGTTAGCCGGGCAAGACAAGAGGGGAATGAAAAGAAAGAAAGATTAAAGTATCACACCAACACGCCTCTTGTCCGCCCGTCACACTGTCCTGTCTCGTTAATTTCGTTTGTGCTGCGTGAACGATGTGAGTGGAAAGCTCTACGACGCAACGTCAATCAAATTGATCGACAGAGGCAGTCTCCCGCTTCCGCTCCCAAGCCAGTGGCCATCTCCTCGAGCCGCATGCAAGGGGCACTCTTGCATGCGACGTTTGCACTGGCCTACTTTTGCCTCCACGTTCGACCAAGAGAGTAGCTCAACCAGGGCAAATGGGCGTAGCAACGTCAACTGTCTTCCTCTCCAGCCAAGTAAGGAGATGGAAAGGCAGTGCAGACGCCGAGTCCATTTGCTGCCCAGGCTTGGCTGGACGTGGAGACAAACGACAAACTGAGACATGCATATCCAGTTTCTCGTTTTCAGTTGGATCGTTGCCCTTGGGAAGTCGACTGCTGATCTTTGGGGTAGAAACGTGCTTCGTTCCAAGGCGAGCCAGGCTTACAGCATCGACTTTCTCGTCTCTCTCTTTTTTTTTATTTTATTTTATTTTTTGGCGTGGCCACCATCGTGCTACTTATTTTGTCTTTTGTCATATTCCCCGCTGCATCGCAACCCATATCCCTGGTCACTTCTCATACCATTTCTTACTTCCCGAGTCGATTGCAAAATACGGCGTCCCAATACCTTTGTCACTTGCTGCCCCCTGCTCGATGTGACTCCCCGCCTTGCAGTCGTTCTCTTGTTGCGCTGCCTCTGTGTCCACCACATACTCCGATTGACCTGCGTTCCCTAGATGGACGCAAGGGATGTGCGCCCTGCCGGGACGCATGCTCGTTCAGGATAGACACATCCTTGGTCTCCTGCCATGCACTAGTGGTCTCATGGCGTCCGTGGGTCAAGCTGAGACCAGCCAAGGCAGTCGGAGGGCATCCGAGCTGGCGCCTTTCTTCCATGCCATATTTCCCGCCCTTTTCCCGTCCTTCACACCAAGGAACTCGTGCGTGTAAACATCACCAACGCTTTTTGCTCATATTGTCCATGGTAAACATAAACATCCATGGCCATCTCTGTCTTATCCGATCTATCCCAAAAGTCTACCGAAAATGCATTACATTCGCCTTACAATATTACACAGCCCTCGTACATGAACTTGTCGTCTCTGTCCACCCCAGTCACCTTCAACCTTCACGTATACCGCGTCCGCCCGGTGCTGTTGCTCATGGACGAGGCGGCACTGCTGCTCGGCGGCCGCCGTCCGCCGCCGCTGCTGGCGCCCTTGAAGATGCTCTTGGCGGACCAGCCCCCGGTCTTGACAGGCCGCAGCGGCGCCAGGGACTCCTGCTGCAGGGTCTTGGTGAGGATGTGCGACTGCGGGAAGACGCCGAAGCGGCCCTTGCTGTTGGTGCCGGCCCAGCACCAGTGGTCGGCGTAGAGGCACTTGACGTTGGAGATGGTCTCGCCCTTGTCAAACGACAGCCACAGCGACGCCTCGCCGCCGGCGTTGAGCACGCTGCTCGCGTCGTGGCCTTTTTTGGTACCATTTTTCTCCTTGTCCCTCTCCCTCTCCTCGTGCGGCTTCCACTTCCAGCGCGTCGTCACCGACATGCCGCTGTCGCTGCTGGCCATGGGAATCTCGCTCGGCCGCGGCGGCTCCATCAGCGCCGCCTTGGCCGGGAACGCGCCCACAAACCCGTCGTGCCAGCCCATGCACCACTTGCCCTCCCACTTTTCCGGGAACATGACGCCCACCACGCGCGCCCCCGCCAAGAAGTGCAGCATGTCGCCGCCGTAGTTGGGCGGCCGCGCCAGCTTCTTGGCGCCCCACCGCTGCAGGTGCTCGCGCGTGGCCGTGGCGACGGGCGCCTGGCCCACGCTGGGCGGCACGGGCGTCGGCAGCGGCGGGTTGACGAGGTGCAGGTCAAAGTTGTTGGTGTCCGGGTCCGAGCTGCTGGCCGTGCTGACGCTGCTGGCCGACGCCGGCTGGTAGTCGGTGCCGTAGAGCACGGTGACGCCCGGCACCAGGGGCAGCGGCTGCGGGTGGCGCGCGAGGTGCAGCAGCAGGTGGTCGGGCGTCGTGAACACGGTGGCGTCGCCCTCGCGGACCGTCGCGCCCGCGTGCACGCAGAAGATGCACGCGTAGTGGCTCTCGGCCTGCCGCTGCGAGCTGATGGCCGTGGCAATGTGCGACTTGTAGAGGAGCCGGAGGCGGAACCGCGCGCCGCCGGCTTTGGTGAAGGTGGCTTCGGCTGGGGGTGTTAGTAATCAGCGGGAGGGGAAGGTGATGATACAGGGAAAGAGAAGGGACGGAGGACCTACGCTTCTTCTCCATGTCCAGGCGGACCTCTTCGTAGTTGTGCGCATAGCTGCAGCCGACGCACCGGCCAATGCTCGCCTGCTTGTTGGCCACGTAGCCGCCCGTCTGCTTGATGCCCTGCCAGTGGCCGCCGCTGCGGTACAGGTCGGCGCCCTTGCAGAACCCGCCCATCATCTCAAACGTGCTCTTGGGGCCGATGCTGCAGTCGGCCTCGCGCACAAACTCGCGCGTCAGGGGCACGTCCGCGTGGTCCGCGGCCGCGTCGTCGCCCGCGGTCGATGCGGCGCCCGCCTTGGCCTTGTCTTTGTCCTTTTCTTCGTCCACCACCATCAGGCCGTTGTCAAACACCTTGTCGGACATGCCCGACGGGATGCTCGGCGGCAGATTCGGGGAGGCCATGCCGGACGGCGACGGCAGGTCGTGCAGGTCGTGCAGGTCGTGCAGGTCGTGGTCCAAAATAGTCTGCGGCTGTGTCTGCGGCTGTGTGGCGGTCGAGGACCGTCTCGTCGTCTGCCGCGACATCGGCCGGTCGCCCGCTGCTGTCGTCGCGTCGCGCACGTCGGGCTGCATTGCGCGCTTCATGTTGATGCGATCATGGCGATCGTGCCGGTCGTGCCGATCGTGCCGGAAAGGCTGCTGCCGCGATCCCGGGCGCTGGTAAATCTGCTCTTCCAGGTCGTCCAGCTCGGCATCCCGCATCAACGGATCGTCACCGCCGCCGTCGCCATCACCGTGCACGTCGTGATCGTCGTCGTCATCAATGGCGTCCACGTCGTCGTCCACGTCGCCGCGTCCGCGGCGTGGCAGGTGTCTGGGCGACAGCGGTAGGCTGATGGGCGGCACGGGCGGCGACGGCGCAAACTTGATAAAGTCCTGGATGCTCTGCGACGAGCCGTGGCCGTGCGCCGCCGACAGGGCCGGCGGGGGCAGCGCAGCAATGGGCGGCGCGACAAAGGGGGCCGGGCCCGACGATGTGGGCTTGTTGTTCATACTGGCACCATCGGGACCGTCTGCCTCGCCCAGCGCCAAGATCGGCGACGACGTGTAGCTGGTCGGCGCCGACGAGAGGTACGACGACCGTGCCGCGGAGTCGAGGACGGGGCTGGGCGCCGTGGTCGCGCTTGTGGCGCTGGTGGTGGCCGACGCCGACCGCACGGACCCGGACCCGTCGACCGTCAGCGAGTTGAACCGCGAGAGCATCAGCGGGCTGTCGTACGAGTAGTCGGTGGCCACGGTGTCGCGGGACGCCCTGGCCCGCAGGCGCTGGCTTGCTGTCTGTACCTGCTGATGTTGTTGTTGTTGCTGTTGCTGCTGTAGTTGTTGAAGATGTTGCTGATGGCTCCTCACCCACGCCGATGTGCGAGGAATCGACGGTGGCGGCGGCGTCGACCGCTTGCCGCCGCCCGGGGCCACGCTCTCGCTGTCGTCGTGTCCCCGCTGGTCCTGGTCCTGGCCCTGGCCCTCGGGGTGGTCGTACAGCTGGTAGCGCTCGGCGTGGTCAAACAGCATGCCCCCCCGCGTGGACGCGCCCGACATGCTGGTCGCCACCGAGCTCTTGGTGTTGGCGCGGCGCAGGCTGCTGTGGGCGAGCGACGCGCGGCTCGACGAGGGCGCCGTCGAGGGGCCCACCGATGACGTCGGCGTCGAGGCTTCAAACAGCTGGTCGTCGCCGTCCATCGCGTCGGACGGCGCCGTGTGCGGGTGGGACGTCAGCGAGGCGAGCCGCGGCAGAGACGCTGCGGCGCCGCCGCCGCCGTTCTTGAGCAGGGACGCCCGTGACCGGCGCTCGTTGACGTTGATCGGGGGCAGGGAGGCCAGGTTCGGCATCGGCGGCAGCGGAGGGATGCCGGCCATGGACGGCGGCAGGGGCGGCAGGGGCGGGAAGCTGCTCTTGGTGGCCGTCGTGGGCGTGGACAAGGGTGAGGCCGTCCCGCGTGCCGCGGACCCGCCGCCGCCCGCAATGGCCGCCAGCTGCGCCGCCGTCGACGCCCGCTTAGGCGACTCCAGCTTCAGGCGCTTCGTGTGGTTGATCACGTCCAGCGCAAACGACCGCGTGGCCGCCTGCAGCTCGACAAATTTGGCGGCGTCAAACGACCGCGGCTCCGTGTAGTCCTCAAAGTCGTACAGCAGGTCCTCCAGCTCCCGCCGCCGCCGCTCAATGTCGTCCTGCTGCAGCATCGCGTCCTTGAAGGCGTCGCCGTACTTTTCCACCTGGCCGTCCCAGACCGGCTGCAGCCGCTTGAGCGCGCGCTCGCCTTCGCGGACGACGGCGCGGCCCGCCTTGGCCATGTCGGCGAGCGTGCTGCCGTCGACGCTGCCGGCATCGTCGGCCTCGCCGGCCTCGGCATTCTGGATCGCCTCGTTGCCGCGCTCGACGACCTCTCGAAACGGCCGGACGATAAGTTCCTCGGCGTCGACACCCATGGTGGGGCCGAAGAGTCGAGTTGGGGTGTGCGACGAGGAGTTGGCTGTGATGATGGCCGGAGAGTGAGCACAGACGAGAAAATTCGGAAGGTAGTATGGCGATCGCAGGCAGATGCAGATGATAAGACGGACGGACAACAAGACGGAAAGCTGCAGAAACGGTTGTTGGGTCAATGTGTCGAGAGAGGGAGGGCGTGAAGGATGCAAGAGGTGCGTTCGTCACAGGTTATGTATGACGGTGTCCAGTGGACACAAGAGACAGTAAAGCAAGACAATGGAACAGACCAAATCAAAAAAGGAATATAAAATAAACAAGAAAAGAGAAGTTGAGATATTAGATTGGGGAAAGGAAAAAACTAAACTATCGAACAAGACAAGAAAAGAGATGAAATGATAACCAACGTCCACACCGGTCCAGTTTCTCGCATGGCAGCCAGGAACCATAAAGATACATTCGCCATTGGCGTCGTTCCGCGCGAGCTAAAATCGGTCGGTCGTCAACGGTCACTGGTACCTCTCTCTGGGACATGCGCCCTACACCCTCTTCTGTTGGCTTCGTGCCCCTCGCCATCTAGAAGCGGATCCCGAGGGGCGGGAACCAAGACGAAGGAGACGATGGGTATCCCAGAAAAAGAAACAAAAGAGATGCCCGGCGAGCCAGCCAGCCATGAGCTTCTTTCACGAGAGTGGTGGAGGATCATGCTAGTTCCTCACTGCCCCGAAACAATGCCTTTTGGGAATGTGTTTCTCCTTTGACCCCCCACCCATCCACACTATTTGCATTGTGCATCCAGACAACACGGGGGAGAGATACGACGCACCATGAACCTTGGCTTGCATGGAGACCAGGCGCGTCGTATCGTCCGCATACAAGACGTGACTGGGCCGGAAGACGCCTGCAGCTGCCGGGACGTACGATGTAAGAACTCAACGAGCCCGATGCCACAGGAGGGTGCTACGTTTCTGTACGATTGTGAGTTGGATGGACTCCATGGCTCGTGCGAGTCTTTTTTCTTCTTTTTTTTTTCGGCCTCCTTTTCTTTTCTTTTCTTTTCTTATTCCTTCTTCTTCCTTGTGTCGGGCTCAGCACAACTCGGCTCTTGTTTGCCACCCGTCACAGGCCTCATCACAGGTCGGTCACCGTTTTCTGTCTTGACTGGCTGGCCATGGCACAACACGGCGAGAGGTGGGGGGAGGAGCACATGCGAAGAAGTGGCTGTCTGGGAAAAAGAAAACATATTCAATGCATCCGCGAGGTGGAACATTGAAAGTGGATTCGTTTTGTACGGAGTCCTCCGTACGGAGAAGGAGACAAAACAGAAGAGAAGCGAAAATAAGTAATAAAACAGTCAAGACAGGAAGGTTGTTCCTGGCTTTGCAGTGTTTCTTCTTACGCCTCTGCGTTGAATTCAAAAGTGAATGTCTCAACACGGTGCCCAGCATCGGGTCGGTGGACAAATCAGGAATGGTACTATCCCGACCACAAAAGTGTGGGTAGCAGAGTCAACCGCGGGACGCCACCCACCCTGCCACCTCGACCTCGACCACACAACCATCGATAGACAGGGGCTCCCTTGTTCGAATGACAGTAGCGACGAGACCTCTGGCTTTGGAATGAGGCACGAGAGACAAGACTCCAAGACAATGGTACGATGCCGTAGAATTCTCTGTGGGCGACACTCTTTGTATGCATGTTTAAAACACCACACGTGCTCTTCAACATCTCCGCGGCCACGGCTGCCTCTCTTCTGTCTCAAAGGTCCATGCTGGTCTGGCCTCGTGCCAACCCAACGTCACCCGTTTCTGGTAGGAGCGCCGTTGAAACTAAAAGAATGGCGTTGGCGACCAGCGGGCCGGCTTCGGTGCCATTTTGACTTTCTGTGCCATGACCTCCTCAAGTGTCCCGATAACCTACGATGTCAGCCGTACACAGTAATTATATAGCACGACGTCCGTGAGACACTTAATGGCGCCTTTCGTCTAAATATACGTTTGCCCACTTAGTATGTCGTACTCCATAATTACATACAATATTTGCTCTCACTCCTCTTTCCATTTTCGAGAAGAAGCCGACGCGTTGACGTGATCTCCGGGCTCGACCAACTGCGACGGTATTCGTCCGTATGTGCTTGACATGGGAGAACTCCGCAAACTGTACGAAGTACGTCGTAAATGACAAACTTCTCCCCGAATATGTACTATGGCGTGGAATTCCTTCGGCGAGCCATTTGCGCAACCTCGCCCCAGATCGCTTCACAATGCCTGCATTGCACAATACCTGCAAAGCCGAGGCCTTTTCTGTCCGTGCGGGAGCTCAGTGGATTTCCAGGCAGGGGTTGTCGTTGCGTTGAAAAGAAGGTCGCCAAAGGGAAGGTCGTTGTCGTTGACAGGGAGCAAGGGTCCCTCACAAGTGCTAATTAGTGGGCTTGGGTCGAGTGGACCCTGACAGGGGCTCACTGGCCCCAAAATGTCTCCCAATTGGGTCCCTTCCATCCCCTGGTCCTTTGATTCAGGGCACAAAACAAAACACAGGAATCGAGCACGTGGGCAGCCAGACACAGCCCAACTTAAGAGTGCGCTGCGATGCGATTTGGGTCCAGCATTTGGCATACGATGTATTGTGCTCAGTACGTATACATGCTGTCTCGTTGTTTGTCTCGTTACTGTCCTGTGCATTTCTATGCCAAGCTATTGAATAAAGCTTGGCCTCATTTCCGTATGTTCTTATGTTCTCAGTCAAGTAACAATACAGTCTGCTGGCCGTTCTCGTCATGACAAAATTCAGGATTAAATTACCAAACATATCGCGTCAATATCATCGCGTCAAGTATCACGCAAAAAACAATGGAAAACAATGGAAAACAATGGAAAACAATGGAAACCAACACACTGCAAACTCCCGTGAGTCTGTGCCCTGATCCAACCCCGGAAACCTCCCGCCTTAAACGACACCCAAACCGTCGAACCAAAGACAACAAAAACGCCCGGTCTTGATGATCCTTTCCTGGATCTGATTTTCCTGCCCCCATTCCTTTTCCTTTCCTCGGTCTTCATCACCTCGATTTGACCCTGGCAGCCCACCGTTATCCATCTGACCCATCACAGTCCTTGACGGTCCCCATCTCTCTCACCCTCCTCTCACCATCCATGTCTATCATCATTGCAGGGCCTTGCAGCCCCCGAGCCCCCGTCCATAATTGGGCAGCGTCTTCACGTACATTGTGTGTCGAAACCAATCCTCATCCATGGTCTTCACCAGGTCATCCAACGGCGTTTGTCCATCGCCCACGGTGTGTCAATCTCTGTTGATCTCAATATCTCAGTATGTGACGTACCCTCTGAGCCTCTATTCCATCATTGTATTTCCTGATTTCGTACCATCTTCTGCTTCTGCCTTTCCCCTCGCTGTCACAGACAGCCACTCTCCTGGGGTTGCGACCGTACATGATACCTCCACAAGGCGAATGCGGGCCTCGTTGGTCGATCGTCCAACCTATCCTTGACCTGTCTCCGTACTTCCTTCTGCGCGACCGATGGTAGGTAGAATGACGTATGTCAGAGGCAATGAAGAACATCATCTTCTCTTTGTGCAAGTCTGCTATGGTTGTTCGGGTGCGTAAAGATACAACGCATCTGACATGTTGCTGCACCCGGCGAGCCGGCCTTCTTCCGTTAAACCCAACATCGACACCGACGCCAAACGATGTTTTGATGCAGAATCTTGAACGCCACAATAGCATGCCTTCCATGTGCTCCCCAGTTTATGCACCCGCCCCCCCCCCCCCCCCACCGTCCTGACAAACGTGGGACGAGGCCACGACAGCAATGGAGAAAGCGACACGGGATGCGGTGGACGACGATGGAAGACGCGGCTTCACGCCACAAAACGCCAGCCTCCTCCACCAGTAGCACGGCGCCGGGCTCCCACGCTGTGCCGCCCCTTCTCGTGCTGTGCATTTGCATCCGGTCGCCGTCAGCCATTCGCTCCCGCGGGCCAGCAGCCTTGCATGTAGACGGAGAAAGAAGGGAAGGTATACGACGTACAGAAATTGGTGGAAAATGCAGTGGGCGTGCGATATTGAGCCTCGTTCCGAATGCAGTGTTCCTCGCTCCCCCGTCAATCAAAATAGTGTGCTGTCCCATGGCGTACAATGGCACATTGCTGGCCACCACTTTCCTTCTTTCACACCGACTGCCAGGTCGGTGGGTGAATCGGGTTATCCACTAGAACGGTTGGGAGGGCTAGGACTTTGCCCCCGGCACAGGGAGAAGGATCAACCACGGCGCCGGTGGCGGGACGATGCGGGACGAATTGGGTCTCAGGCTTCAAAATGTTCTGACCTTTCTTCTTTTTTTCTTTTTGCACGTCTCCGGTACCTAGCTAGACAATGCCATTTGTCCGACGAGAACCGTGCAGACGAGAGGCCGGGGTCCGGGTTTGTACTTGGGCATTTGGACGAAATAAACTGTGGATGAACGACGCCAGCGCTCGCTCTGCAGGCATCTTTCGTGTGTTTTATCCATTTGGAGGCAAAGGCGGTACTTTTTAGCCGAAGCCACGTGCTGTCAAGGAAAAAACAATGCAAGTTAAAGACGGGTAACTGGGTTCCTCACGAAGCATTTTGTTTTAAATGGATTGCCTATACGTTGTAGTTGACGATATTTCGCAGAAGACTTAGCGCTTCGATGGATGTTTTCTAGTTGACTACGTTTTATTTATTTAAATATATGTTGCGTCTTTTTTTTTTTAAAAAAAAAAAGAAGAAGAAGAAGAAAAGACGCATAAATAATGGCGAAAACCGTACGTAAAGTAAGAGGCTGTTGCATAGTCTTGACGTACGGCCAACCGTTTTTGTGCGACGATATCTGCCAGACTCACGAGAACGAATTGCCGAAGTGAGGTGTCATCAGCAAGGCACCCGTTACGACACGAATGGCGAGTTGCTAGGCGAACATTCGCGAGTATCGTCAAATATGGCCGTATAATAGCGAATTCTTGGCGTGAAGACTTTTTCGTAGATGGTTAAAATAAGGTTTGTTCTTGCCGTTCGGACATTGCGGAGAAACAAGGGGAAGGCGGCAAAACGGACTATAATATATGACGGGCAATAAGAGCATGAATTAAGGGCCATGTGCTCAGAATAAAGAACGAAACGATATATCGCCTACCGGGAATATGAAGCACATCAACTCTATTTCGTCGGCAACCCGTACTGGTCGACAAGAGTCTAGACTCGACGGGTGTGAATACCAGTAGTCCTCTTTGGCCGTCTATATATTGATTCACAATCCTTGGCAGCCGGTTCAAAATAACCTTTCCTCGTCATGGTGCCACTTGGGTGTCATTCGGGCCCTTTCATTATTGCTTGTCGACATTGCGCGCAATGTCAGAGACTGGAAGAGGAAGAACTGCCGGAACACGCGTAGACTTTCCACACGGGACAAAGGAATGCAATTGCTTGCACCCTCGGACATCGAGAATGGATATATTGAATCCGTCCAGAGCTCCGCGCCCCAGAACATTATCCTAGCGAAATGATTGTGTTTTTTTACATCGCTGATCGGATCCCGTGACGGACTCTTGGTCTACCTGCGATGGCCTTTCTTCATTCACACTTACCAGGAAGTTATTTACACACCTCCTTCGGTCATTGCGCTCTGTAGAAATAATTGGATATTGGTGTTCGAGTCCAAGTTCGGAGAAAAAAAGATTCCAGACACGCAACACGCGGGATGATATTAGCGACGAAATAACGTCAACTCGCATTACACCCGAGTCAAAAATAAACAGTCCGGACTCTGGGACTGACGCAGTCCACCAGAAACAGCCAAAATGACGATACCACAATGTGAGAGCTTGTCTACATATAAATATCTGAATACAAGTCGGTCGTCTCGTACAATAAGGAGGCTCAACAGCTTCTGGTACCGCTCCTTGCCACCTCTTGTTGTACGCCCCCTTCTACAGGCACACCGCACTCTTTGGCAGCCTTACCACATTATACACCTCGGCAGAGAACACAATGCAGAACTTCCTCATCACCCTCCTAGCCGCGGCCTCGGCCCTGCAGGGCATCGTGGCGGCGCCTGTTGCCACCACTAGTGCGCTTTCTCTCTCATCCCCGGTTCTTGAAACTCGCCAGCGCGGCGGCGGTGGCGGCGGCGGCCATGGAGGTGGCGGTGGAGGTCGCGGAGGCGGAGGTGGAGGTGGTGGCGGTGGTCGTGGCGGCAATGGTGGAGGAGGCCGTGGTGGTAACGGTGGTGGGCGTGGCGGCAACGGCGGCAACCGCGGAGGTAGCGGGGGTAACCGCGGTGGGAATGGAAATGGAAATGGAGGCGGCAACCGCGGCCAGCGCGGCAACGGTGGGAACCGAGGCGGCAACGGCAATGGCGGCAACGGCGACGGTCGCCATCGTGGCGGTAGCGGCGTTGGCGGTGCCGTGGCCGGAGGCGTCGCCGGTGGTGCCGTTGGCGGCGCAGTTGGAGGTGCTGCCGGTGCCAACTTTGGCTATCCGGGAAATCCAGGCAATCCCGGCGGCTTCGCCGATGTCCCAGACGCCAACATTGGTGACGACGGCGACGACGGCTCCAACGGATATGACGGCAACGACTTTACGGATCCCAACGGCGCTGACGGCGGCGACGACTCGGCCGACAATACCGCCCCTGCCAACGACCCGGCCAACGTCCCTACCGACACGCCGGTCGATGACTCGGCTCAGGACCCAACCCCCGAGCAGCCGGCGGATGAATCCACAGACGACGCCACCGCGCCTGCCGCTGAAGAGGCGGCTCCGCCCGCCGACGATGCTGGCGCCGCCGAGAACGACGCCGATGCTGCTCCCACGCCTGCCGCCCGCAAATAGTGCACGGTAGCTACGTTGAATACAACTGGAAATTTGTATTCAAAAACAGCTGCAAACCAGTGTTTTACACTACGCCATGTGTTTCTGGAGCACAAGGCCTTTGAACAGTCACTGTATTTGTATTACTATTTATCCGCCTTTCTCAGCCACTGATGGCTATTGGCAACTAGCTATAAGGATCTTTCCTGGGGAACAAAATGTCTCACAAGCAAACGGGCAGCGTTTTCTAGTCACAGGTGCGTGTGGGGGAGGAGTCAAGGAGGCAGGGTCCAAACTAGATAAACGAGGTGAGCAAAATAAGAGGTCCACGGAATCTCTCGACGGCGGATGAGTTTGCATATTTCGTGCGTTACGGACGTTCCTGGGCGCAACACTGGTGCGTAGTAGGAACAGTAAAGATGACTTGCCACAACGTATCGAACGCCCGCTGTTTTATGCACTTCAGCTGTTCTGCATGTTTCTGTGCTTTGTCCCAAGACTCGTAGGTCCAGGTACGCCTTGTCGTGATGTCAGCGTACAAAACTAAAACGGAGACGAACGGTCTTCCGTGTCAGTTTGTGTGATGATAAACAGGAGAAGGAATACACGTACTTGATCATTTGTGTGGGGAGGGCAGTATTGTTGAAAGTGAAATAGGGGTTCATATTGAAGTAGGCGTCGAAAAGGCAGGAGATGATGAGGTACTTGACACGATATCGAATGAAGTCGACAGAACAGGAGAAAGAGACGATGAAGAGGAAGCGGACGCAAATGATAACAGAACAGAAGACGCAGGAACAAGGTAGACAGGGACAAGGTAGACTGGGTAACAGTGTGGCCAGCTGAGTAAAAATGCACGGCGCCGGGAAGGAGAGGAAAATACGGTGGTCCTAGCCCTTAAGTCAAATGGCCGTAAAAAATACCAGTTGAAAACAAAAATCTAATGCCCATTAGGGGGGAGAAGGCAGCGTTCCGGACCACAGAGCAAGGAGCGCGGCAGGGACCGAAGAGCGAGCAGCAACAGCATGGATTAGCCGGAGGCGAGAATGGCAAGCTTCCACTGTAGTGGGAGTCCAGATAAAAAGTCAAAAGTCGAGACGAAGGACAAAGGAGAAGGTAGGAGGAGAGATGGAAGCAGAGTAAACAAGTCTTGTTACATCCCCCTGCCTGGCAGATGGGGTCGTTCGACGACCTGGTTGCCGTAAAGTGTACCGCCGTCGGCCCCTTTCTTCTCTGTCCTCTGGCTTGCAGCCTCGTCTCGTCCACCACGCAGGCAGCGAGGAGAAGACTGCAAAAGTATTACCTCGCCGTGGGCAAAGTCGAACTGCACGAGGTGCTATCTGTCCAATGGCTTGCGAGCGAGCCTTTGTCAGGAAGCGTACCGACCAGGTGGCCGCCCGCATGACCACCTTGCACGCTGCATTGCCAGGCGTCCATTTTCCAAGGCATGGCGAGATGCTCAAAAGCCGATAGGTAGGCGAGTAACCCCTGCGTCTGTTGCACGGTAAAAAAGAAATGTCGAAGGAGGTCTCAATGGTTAGACTGTGACCATCGTGCATGCCAGCGACCTGGCCTGCACGGTCGGTGAACTGCACAAAACGCATGTTTTTTGATTGGCACAGGCGTCTACCCCGTCTGGGATTCGCCGGAGCAAACGGACTGTTGACCGCTGGCTGTGACGAAAAAGAATGAAGTTTTATTACGGCAGATGTTTGCGGCTGCCGGATCCATGCACGCTGTACGGTTACGTCACATACGCGCCTAGCCTTCGCAGCCTTGCCTGCCTATTGATGAGACAGCCTTGTCTGGCTATTGGAAAGATACGCATCGTTGTTTCGTCAAAAGGGCAGCATCATGAAGCACCATGAACTATGAACTTTGACAAAAGCATGCGATCAACTGCGTATGACATTGGCATTCTCTTGTCTTGTTACCTTCACGAACCAAGCGTCTTCAAAAGGTTGTGCGATACGTTCAACCGATGACCCAAGTATTCCAGTCGTGATTTGACCAAACAAACACCAAGGCCATCCTGTGCTGGGTGCAGTAGAATGATACTCATATAGCGCGTTCCTTTTTTGCCTGCTTAACGCTTCAATGGCTCGTGCAAACGTTGAAAGAATGGTAGGTAAGTCAACAGTCGGTATCTAGCAAACCAGTTCCGGAGCAGACAATTCCCGTCGTATTTCGCTTGTGGCAGTGGCAGTGGCAGTGGCAGTGCCAATGGCGCTTGAGTCTGGAGAAGCTGGTAAAGTACTTTCGTCAGCGTTGTCCGTGGTGGACGCACTTGAAGGCTGGGGCCTCATGAGTACCGCTTGCCTGGATGCTCTCGATCGCTTCCCTCGCCTTGCCCAAAGTTCCTCTCCTTTGCATTCGAAACACTGCATCCACTAGAAACGTGTTAACGAACGTATAAAGTCACGCCAGGTATAGAAATGCAGAGCACCATGTCGATAAGCCTCAAGTCAACTTCATCACCACTTTCCCCGGCGTGGCTCGGCCGAGTTCGAAGGCCGCTGAGGATACTCGCAGCAACTTGGGCAGTGAAGTTTTGTTGCGGCGTCTTGCAACGGGTGACGACGATGCGTTTGTCGGCTAGCGTCGACGTGCTGCCGGCGTGCAGTCCTGCGTCTTTGGCCGCGTCATCCGTCGGTGTGCCGCTGTCAACGGTCTCACATACCACGCTTACATCGACGTCGGTTATCGCACCATTAAGCGTGTCAACGGCTCGCTGCCCGGTACTATTATCACGCTTAACGTGGCTGGTGGCGTCGCTTACTGTGTGGCCAGTGGTATTCGTCTCGGGGACGAGTGTATCGCTGTTATTCATGTTTATACAGGATGTGGAATACTGGTGCGAATTTGATTCCATCGGCAACGAATTACCTCCGTCATTTTCAAGGTGAGAAGATGTATTAGACGAACGTAATAAAACGACATCTACACAAGACGCCGCGGCCTTTTTCAACGGTGATGATGAACAAAGGGGCGGCGAAGCGTCAACCGCCGATACCTACGATACGCCCAGAGAATGTGTGCTCGGAAGTCGTGGAGACGCCTGCTGAACAGACAAGCCGGCGATACCGCTGTAAGACGACAGTCATCCCAGTCGATACTTAAAGCTCTTAAAGTGCTGCATTCGCTATGTTTCTCTGGGTGTTTGAATGGACACCTTCTCTGCTACTATCGTTTCTTTCAGTCTTTCAAATCCATCTTGTGCACGGAGAACTGTGGTAAAAGGAAATAAGGACGGAATAAAAAAACGATATATAATTTTATTTTTATCCCACTGCCAGCTGTACTTTGTTATGCTTCCTAGTAGTATAGAAAAGCAACTTGCGCTTAAGTTTTCGTTTACCTTGGATTCTGTTCTGCCTCGTCGTGTTTGTTTCTTCGTGACTAAACAGCGCGTGGTCGGTCTAATGCGAAGCTGCTGTCGCTTTAATGACGAGCGCATAAAAGAAAAAGCAAATAGAAGACAAAATAGGAATAAAAATATATGTACTCAGCCTTCCCTGCATACGATTTCTGCTTCGGGTATCAATCTGGTCACGTATCGTACAATCCACCCACTCCTTCCGCCCCTACAAATGCTGCACCTTGGCCGCCTCCATGGCCTGCCGCAGCACCTCCGCCACCTCGCGGTGCCCTTCCTTCTCGGCGTAAAACAGCGCCGTCTTGCCCTTGGTGTCGCGGATGGTCACGTCGGCGTGGCGGTCGAGCAGCAGGCGCACGGCGTCGAGCTGTCCCTTTTCGGCGGCTTTGTGCAGCGGCGGCCCGCGCGGCATGAAAAAGAACATGTTTTGCGAGGCCAGGTGGCGCGCAAAGAGGCCCTCGTTGATGGGCGCGCCGTGGTCGAGGAGCATGGAGAGGACGGGGAGAACGTCGGCTTTGCGGTCGAGCGCGTACTGCAGTAGGTCGCCCGTGCCAATGTCGACGAGACCGCGGGGGTCGGTCAGGTAGGCGTGGACGAGGCCGGCCTGCGCATACTGTGCGGCAAACGACATTGGGGTGAAAATGTGGTAGGGCGCGTGCGCATTAAGGTTGGCGCCGCGGGCGATTAGCCAAAAGGTGATTGGACTGTCGACGGTCGTCCTGGTCCAGACGGGCGGTTTCATGTCGCACTCGGGCTGATTGATATCGTATCCAGTCTCGAGGAACAGCGTGAGGCAGCGTAAGGCATGTTTTTCGACGGCTTCCCGGAAGAAATGCTTCACTTCGAAGCCGCGCTGCATGAGTTTGGCGATAAACGCGCTGTTGTCGACATGGATCGCATCGTGTACGAGCGGTAGGAGCAATTGTACCGAGCGCCGAGACAGGCCGGTGGCGGGGCCAGAGGCAAGGTATTTCGAGACAAGGTCGTCGACGAGATCGAGACGGTTGCTTCCGAGGGCCATGCTTGGAAGAGTCATATGCTCGTCCTTGTAGTTTTTGTAGAGGAATCTCCGTTGCGGTACCGGTATAGCGACCGCCGTCGTTTTGGTCATGTTGCCGTCACTGCGGGCGGTGCTGCCCGTTTGTGCGCGGGGTTAGGTGTAGTGTTCATGATGTTGAAGGTTGAGGTTCGTTGCGTGATTGTTTCGGTGCGGAGGTTTGTTTCGCTTAGTCATCAAGTACACGTGCCTATATTCGGAATCACATCACAATGCGTTGTGCTCATGTTTGTTTATGTGATGTATGTGACGACGGATCTTACTGGCGCCCGAGGAACAATTGCATATGTGCAGGCCTTTTTAGGGCTGCTGCCTAAATCCGAGCAGTTGCGTCTGACCTTTTCGCGGGAGAGAACTATGCGCGGGAGATGATGCGTCAAGTTCGAGAGCTATACGACAACTGCGCAGGCTACGGATACTTTGCCACCGTGCCCTCGAGCAGCCACATCGTGTGTGCCATCTTTCGGGGCGAGACGGCTCTTCCCGATCAGCTGGCCATCATGTACGACACGCTGCGGGACATGCATCTCGACTCGGCGACGCACACATACAACGTACCTGTAAACGAAAATATGCCGGGGAACGGCACGGTGGTCATCATTTCCGGCAAGCGCGCGAGTATTCTGCCCACTGTTTTCGTTGAGAACAGGCTTGTGACGAAACTCGAGGACATGATTCCGCGTAGTGCTCTGGAGGAGGCGTTGGACTTGGATACGGGACAACTTCGTTTCGACAACGACACCGGCAACCCAAACGACACGACTGGTGGCGATGACCAAAGCGCCGGTTACCAATATACATACCCACACCACAGTACACGATCGAGGAAGGGGGTCACAGCTTGACGCACGACCAGCCAGCTTTAACGGAAGCGACGAGTACTGAGCAATACATCCAGAGAAACGATTTTTCATACTACCAGCCTTCGATACCAGCCAAGGCCGACAGTATGGGGTATATGACGATGGACTCGGATTCATATGGATAGCCGTCGGCACCAGGCAACATAGGCGGTGGCATGTACGACCAAGGCAATACTTACGCCTACCAAAAATACACGCTGCCAGTGGAGACAGACAGCGGGGCGGCTGGACCGAGCGGACTCTCTTCCTATTCGACCTATGGCCATGCTGCAGCAATGGAAGAGACAAGCACCGCCGAATACGCACAGGGCCCGGGCATGGCATACAGCCAGTCTGCAGCGCTGATGGAGACCGTCAGTAAACACATCATACAGAGCGAAACGTCCTACAGTGGCCGCGGCGTTGACGCTCTCGAGCCAGCCTCGACCCCGGGCATGCACACGGTCCCCCCTGAGCAGCCGTTGTCGCTTCCACAGCACCCGCAAGCGCTTGGGTGGAAGTCAGTGTCCGAAGGGTGAAGCACACGCTCACGCCAGACGAGTATCTCTTTCGCGACAAGGCAAGGCAGACGGTCTCGACGAGAAAGAGTGATTGGAGCCGGGCGACCTACGGCGGGCAGGTTGTGAGCAAGTTGAAGAGAGGCCGGACAACGTATTTCACGTATGATGCAATACAATAATCGAAAAGGAAGCGAGGAACAGCGTTCAGCGTTCTACGGTTATTAATCTGGGCGATACAGTAAGACACATAAGAAGTAGGACGTATTAAGCGATGAACACTTGGTACGAATCGGGCAATAACGGGAACATCAAAATCAGTAACACGCCAAGAGCAGCGGGCTGCCGTCGGTCTTTTCTGTATGCGTTACTGCCGTCGAGTGTTCTGACGTCAGGTCTGGCGGCCGCTTTCCGTCTCCCGAGAGCAGGCGCTGAGTGCTTATATTCTTCGGACTGTATGACGTGAATTCGAGTCTTAAATAAAAAAGAAACAAGGACGACGCTAAGGCCGAAAAGAATAAGAAGAATGATGCCGCCGAGGCTGAGGAAGAGAAAAAGACCGACGAGGCGAAGCTCAAGGACAAGGAAAGCCAAACTGAGTTGCTGCCTGCCCCGGAGACCGAGACGGCAGTTGAGAAGCCCGTTGAGAAGCCCGTTGAGAAGCCTGCTGAGACGGTCACCGACAAGGATGCTGAGAAGGACGCTGATAACGTTGAGACTGCCGAGGCCGACCTTCTGGCTTCGGCTGCAACCGTTCTTTGTGCTGCTGCCGCTGCTGCCGCTGTCACTGCGGTCGACCGTGATGTCATCTCTGCCTCGACTTCTGGCTCCAGGCCACCCACCACCCGCTCTTCCATCAGGCTACTGACCTCCTTCGCCAGATAGCCACTGTGGGCCACAACAGCGGTGGTAAAGTCGTCTCGATCGGCGCCGTATGCGTTCCTCCATTCTCTGACTGTGGTCGACTTGCCGTGTGTCTTGTGGAGCCACTTGGCAAACTGAAGGCGGAAGTGGGAAACACGGACGTCGCGATCGCGGTCAATAGCACTGTCGACAAAGTCAATGAAGTGCTTGCCCAAATCGGCCACCCACAAGTATGGCTCGTAAAAGTGCTTGTACACGGTGAAGCTCCGACCGAATCGAGATGTGGCCCTTGACAGTGTTATATTCAACGCCGTAGTGATCGACTGGGGCCTCGCTGAATGGGATTCACTTAAAATGCCGTCGAAGAATATACGACTGTGCCAATAATGTTAAGGTCGTTTCCGGTATTGTTTGTAGTTAGCAAATGTAGAGATCGTAGCCGGCTCTTTATGTTCGGGGTGTCGTTGTAAACCTCGAACTCGTCGAGGTTAATGTACACATAGTCTGACGTGTATTCTTTGTCTAGTCCGAGACTCGCACTCGTCGTTAACGGAAGGAGCGTGTTGACTATATAAGACTCATTCGTCTACAGGATGAACACTTATAATACGTTCCTCTCCAAATTTCAATTAATATGTTTCGTTTCAGGCAAACGTAACAAACATATATAAATGTATAGATATAGCCTCGAATAAAGTCTGCTGTATGTCTGGCTTCGACACTACTTGGCCGCCGTTTTGAACGATTCGGTAATGCCGTTCACGCCCGTCTCAATGACCTTGAACGCCGCTGCGTCGCCCTGTCCGCTGGCGGCCTGTGCATAGGCCTCGTCGCTGCGGTCGCACAGCACGTCCAGGTCGTGGTCGCTCAGAACGACGTCGCTGTCGCCCGACACCGTGTACACCTGACCATCCTTGAGGAGAAGCGACCGCAGCGCGTCTGCGTCGAGGTCGTCGCCCTCGCCCTCTTCGGCACCGTCGTCGCCCGAAGCTCCAGAAGCACCAACAGCCTTTGTCGGCTTGAGCTTCTGGTCCATGGTGCGGAACCCGCCCTTCTTAATGACCAGCTTCTCGAGCCGCCGCTTGGCGTCCGCGCTCATCAGCAGGTCCTCTTCGACCGTGCCCTTGGTCGCCAGCCGGTACACGACCACGGGCCGTGTCTGGCCGATGCGGTGCGCGCGGTCCTGCGCCTGCAGGTCCTGCTGCGGGTTCCAGTCGCTGTCAAACAGAATGACCGTGTCGGCACTGGCCAGGTTGATGCCCTGGCCGCCGGCGCGCGTCGACAGCAAAAACAGCTTGTACCGCGGGCTGCGGTTGAACAGGTCGATCTGGGCCTGGCGGTCGGCATGGGCGACAGAGCCGTCAATGCGGCAGACCTTCCACCGGCGCAGCTCGGCACAGTACGCCTCCAACAGGTCGAGCTGGGTCTTGAACTGTGAAAAGATCAAGACCTTGTGGCCGCGGCGGAAGAGCGAGGGCAGTAGGCGATCAAGCAACAGCATCTTGCCGGACGAGGTGACAATGGACTCGTCGATGGGGCGGTCGGCGCCGCTCTCGGACGACCATGACCAGGGGTTGTAGAAATTGTGTGGGCTGTTGCAGACGAGCCGCAGCTGCATCAGTGGGTTGCCGAGCTTCTTGTTGGCGATCTCGCGCTTGGCCAACTCGAGCGTCTGCACACGCTGGATTTCTTCGCCGGAGAGACCAGAGAGGCCTGACTCGTTGCCTTCGTCTTCATCCGCGGCAGCATATTCGTCGCGCAAAGCGGCCTCGAATTCATCGTCGGACATCTTGTCCTCGTCAGAGGTGTCAGCCTCGTGGTAGGTGCGCTGGCGTCGTGTCCTGGTGCGAGACAGGTCCCGGGCGGAGACGTCGCTGGCTGCCGTGAAGCTGCTGCCGGGCGTCGAGTGGCGGCTTGACTTGGCGCTCTTTGAGGCAGGCTCGTCCGTGGTTGGCAACGTCTTGCGTTTGTTTGTGGTCATCCGTTTGGTGGCCGCCGGGGGTGTGGTCTCGATGGATGCGACCGGGCCAGCAGCAGCAGAAACATTCGTCTTTGACTTGCCCATCAGCACGGCAAATGCGTTTTTCGCCTTGATTGCGGGAGCCGGCGGCGTCTCCACCGTCTTCTTAGCACGCGGGCTGCTCCGAATGGGGACCGAAATCGACTCCACCTTGGCTTGTGGTGTTTTGAAGCGAGAAGACTTGGCCCGCCCATTGGAGGGCCTTGTTTCCTCTTCTTCTCCCGTGTCCTCTTCCTTGACAGCAGCAACTGTGCTTGCCCGACTCGAGCGGGACGACCGCGATGGCCTGGATGACCGTGGCGGCGTACGGTTGGCAGCCTCTTCCGTCAGATGCTCGGCCACCTTGTTCTCCAAGTAGGCGCGCGTGTCGACAGTCTTGTCGCTGATGGCGTTGTAGAGTCCCGTCTGCTCCTTTGTCATGGGCGCATACAGAATGTACTCGCGCTTCTTGGGCAGGTAGCTGGCCACGTCTGCCTTGACACGCCGCAGCAGCAGGGGCTGCAGCACCATGTGGATCTTCTTCACCAGGTCCTGCTTAATGCGGTCCTCGATGAACTCGGCCGTCGTGTCCTCGTCCTGCAGCTCGCTAAAGTCGAACCAGCTGCTGAACGCCTCCCAGTCCGTGAAGATCTTGGGCATCAAAAAATTGAGCAGCGACCACAGCTCCTTCAGGTTGTTCTGCAGGGGCGTGCCTGTGATCAGAAACCGCGTAGCCGACCGGAACGACTGCAGCTCACGGAACAGCTTCGAGTCAAAGTTCTTCATGCGGTGGCCCTCGTCGATGATGATAAACTCCCAGTTGATTTTCGAGAGATCGGCGCGGTCGCGCAGGATGATTTCATAGCTCGTGCAGACGACGGGGAACTGGTCCGTCGGCCGGCCCTTGGACAGGTGCTTCTGGATCCGGTTCGCAAACAAGTCCTTGCGCTGCTGGGGTGTCCCGTGGTACATGACGACGGGGATCGACGGCGTCCAGTGCTGAAACTCGTTGATCCAGTTGTTCAGGGTGCTCAGCGGTGCCACAATCAGGTGCGGGCCCAGGTAGTTTTCTTGCTCCCTCAACAGGGCGATGAGCGAGATCGTCTGCACCGTCTTGCCCAAGCCCATCTCGTCGGCCAGGATACCGCTCATGTTCTGCAGGCAGATCTCGAGCATCCACGTCAGGCCCTCCAGCTGGTAGTCCCGCATCGTGCCGCCCACCAGGCACTTCGGCTGCGTCGCCATCTGTAGGTCGTGCTCGCCGAGCGTCTTGCCGTCGAACCCGGACCCGACGCGGCCCAGCACCTGTGTCTTTTTGGTCAGGATGTCGCTAAAGGCCGCGCTCTGCTTAAGAAGCTCGTCCAGTTCGCGGCCCTTGGCCTCCCGCTCGGCCTTGTTGTTGGCCTTCTTCTTGTTCTTGCGCCGCGCGGCAGCCAGGCGGCGCTCTTCTTCGACGGCATTGGCCTTGCGAGCGCGGCGCTCCTCGGCCTCGATCAGAGCCTGGTCCTCCAAAGAGATGTCGGCGAGGGTCACGGTCGAAGCGTCTGTCACTTCGGTGGCATCGTCGGTCTCGGTCTTGACAGGCTCGTGGGCCGGAGGTGATGACGGTGGGCTCGTCATGACATTGGCAGGGCTCGAACAATCGGTCTCAACGTCGGATGAAGAGCTGAGATGACGGGCCATGGTTTGGAGATGGATGTGAAGGCGAGAAGAGAATGGTGTGTGAAAAATAAAAGGGGCAGAATGGAGAGCCGCCGAGACGTGAACGCCCGTGAAACACGCAATTCAAAAGCAAGTCTGAGAGAAATCTGATGTGAATGTGAAAAGAGAGCCCGGCATGTGAATATCGCGGATATGCCAAAAAAGACGAAATTCTATGCGACAACGAGACAAATAACTGTCTTCCAATCAATCCGAAGTAAATAATCGTCGAGGAAGGCATGAAGCCAAAAAAGGGCGCAATCCGCAGTGGCGATGTCGAGCTGAGTGCATCAGGGAAAAGGAAGGCGCGTCACGCGTACTTTCCCCGATCATTGGCGGTTTCAATTAAACTGTAGCAGGGGCAGGAGCCGTGAAGACCCACCTGAACGCCAGGACAAACGCGCCAGACTTTCGCGGTGTCACGCGCTAGCCAGGGACAGATAAATGGGACGGAGCCTGGCCGTGTTATGTAAGCCAGTGTAGTGTTGCCCCTCTGTCCAGAAGGCAGGCGTAGTGAAGCAAAGCTCCCAATGCGGGGCATTCTAGCGCTAGAAAAAGTTTCCCGCCCGTTTTGTCACACTATTGTCGAATCTCAACGTATGTCCTTGGATAACCTCACGAACCTCGTGTGACAACTGTGCTGACCGCAACAGCTCGCCAGCCGCCAAACTGTCCTTCCTACACATCTTCCGCCCCTTTGCGCTTCGAAGCCCTTCCCGGTTTCCTGCGCCCGCTCCAACGACTTTCTCGTTCCTGCGGCCTTGTTTTGTTCCGAATCGACAGCGAACACAACAACTATCCTTCTTTTCTACGTCCACGACACTCTTCTCCTCCACCATCGCCTCCACATCTCCAATCATGGCGGCCATTGCCTCCCAGACCTACACCCCCGCCGAGGAGACCGAGATCCAGAAGTGGGTTGACACCGCCGCCTCGGCCGCCTCGACGCCGTCCGTCCTCGCCGAGCTCAACACCCTCCTGGCCACCCGCACTACCGTACTCGGCACCAAGCCGTCCAAGGCCGATGTTGCCGTATACGAGTCCCTAGCGCCCGTCGTCAAGGCGTGGACGCCCGAGCAGCGCACCGGCAAGGAGGGCCTGCCCAACATTGTGCGCCTCGTCGACTTTGTGCAGAACAGCCCCGCCCTGTTTGGCGTGACGGTCGCCGACACCGACAAGATCGCCATTGACGCCGAGGAGGTTCTGTACGTGGCGCCGGCCGTCGATTCCAAGGCCGAGAAGGAGCGCCTGAAGAAGGAGAAGGCCGCCGCTGCCGCCGCTGCTGCACCAGCAGGCGAGGAGAAGCAGCTGGCCGACCGGACAAAGAAGCAGGACAAGAAGCCTGCCGCAGAGGGCGAGGCTGCAGCAGGTGCCGCTGCAGGTGCTGCTGCTGGTGCCGCTGCTGGTGCCGCTGCTGGTACCGCTGCTGGTGCCGCCGCCGAGGGCCTCCCGACCAAGAAAAAGGAAAAGAAGGAGAAGCAGGCCCGCCCGCCCAAGGCGGCGCCGCCACCGCCGGCACCCCCCTCGCCGTCTCTGATTGACCTCCGCGTCGGCCACATCCTCAAGGCCGTCAAGCACCCCGAAGCCGACTCGCTCTACGTTTCCACCATTGCCATGGGCGACGCCAAGGGCACCACGGACACCGAGGAGTACGAGGGCCAGGTCGTGCGCACCGTGTGCTCCGGTCTCAACGGCCTTGTCCCCCTCGAGGAGATGCAGGGCCGCCGGGTCGTCGTCGTCTGCAACCTCAAGCCCGTCAAGATGCGCGGCATCAAGTCGGCCGCCATGGTTCTGGCCGCGTCGCCGCGCCTCAAGGAGGGCGAGGAGGACCACCACGGCGGCCCGGTCGAGCTCGTCAACCCGCCGGCCGATGTCCCCGCCGGCACCAAGGTTTTCTTTGAGGGCTGGAAGGGCGAGCCGGAGGGCCAGCTGAACCCCAAGAAGAAGGTGTGGGAGATGTTCCAGCCCGGCTTTACGACCACGGACGACCTCGAGGTCGGCTTTGACGCGGGCGTGGTCAAGGAGCTCGGCAAGGAGGGCGTGGGCAAGCTGGTGACGGAGAGCGGCGAAGTGTGCACGGTCAAGTCGCTCAAGGGCGCGACGGTGCGGTAAAAGTCATAAAAGGGCAAAGGAAAAACAATAAAAGTATAATGCTACGTTTAGGGCATTGGGCGTATTATGGCACGGCTACATCCTTGTAACAATGAAAAATACTTGTCGTAAGCATGATTTGTTTCCTTAAAGACCGCATTGAAAGCTGAGTGGTTGGAAATAAACTCGAGTTGCGGCTGGAAGACGACGACGTGCGGAGAGAAGCGCCGTACGTACCCCATGATGTCCCCTAGATGTCGAAAACCCGGTTGACGTCATAACAGCAAATCAGGACGACACCGGGATCAATCACAAGGAAGGCGTGAACAATGGCCTGGTATATAAACTGTCTGGCTATTCCGTCACGGCAGCAACCAAATCTCACATTGGCTGGAAAAATTCTACGAGCTATTTGGATATATTTCATGTCAGCGGTACGTCCCGTCTATCTTATAAAAACGAAACAAAAACGATGCCCAGAGGATGAAAACAGTGAAAGTAACAAAAATGTAAACCGACCGGTACTTGCCACCATCCTTCTCATCACCCTTCTCCCTATCCTCGCCTCTGTCTCCCTGAGCACTCTCATCTGCGATTCTTTCGTCCCATACCCGGTGTCGACCCGCCGGAACACCCAGCTCTCTCAGGATGTCTTCCGGGTCGGCTGGAAAGTACGTTTTTGGCACGCGTCGTTTGTGTCCACCGACAACAAACGCATAATGTGTTTCTCCATCCGCGTAGCACAGAACAGGCTCGTGGTCTGCCATGCACAGACAACTCTTAAACAGAAGACGGGCGTTTCCATTGTCCGGTTGAAGCAGGCTGGCCAGTTCCGCGTCGGGACGGGCCACCATATGCTCAAAGATACGTCTCGCGAGCTCGCTGGATATGTCAGCGGGTTTGGTTCGTATGGTATGTTGCAGCAGCGGCTGTAGAATATCAAGCGGCAAGGTTGACTTGCGATAGAGTGTCCATTCCGCCTCTTTGCGCGTTTCCGTATCAGAACTCGCCAGGCACGACAAGATGCTCGCTAGGACGGGCCGAGAGACCAATTCGCGGTGCGATAGGGCAGTTATGAACGTCCCCGAGTACGATTCAAGGCTGCCGTCGCCGTCGCTAGAAGAAAGCAGCTCCAGCAGACTCGACAAGACGTTCTCTGGTAACGACCGGCGTGCGCCAAAGATCTCCGTAATCTGTCGCGGGGTTACAAAGTGTACAAAGTTGTACAAACGGAGCTCGGCCACTTGGTGGAGTGCTGTATGAATTTGAATGTTTTGGAGTTCTGTTAGCGTTTGTATTTGTTTGGGTGTTGCTAGAGTCTGCAAGGTGGACTCAGAAAGACGGCCAGGTTGAACCTGAAAGACGGCGAGTATCCACGCCCGTATGAAGCGCGCCGTTGTGGAATCCCACAGTTTCTGGGCCAGGACGTCTATTGTCGCTGGAGACAGAGGCAAGGTTGTGGGAAGGATGTCAAACACACGCCGCGTAGCCTTGTGAAAGTTTTCGGCCTGTGATAATATACCAAGGACAATATCGTCCACGGCAGGAACGAGAGGTGTTGTATGGTAACATAGAGCCACGGCCGTATAGCCGCGGACACCAACGTCCGGGTCGGCAAGACCGACAGCAAGCTGTTGGTATATGTGTGCGGGGAGAGGTCTGTCTGTCAACCGAAACGCCAGTGCGGCAACGAAACGGATTGTGGGTGTTGGACCGTTGTGCAGCAATTCGATCAGCGCCTCTAAAACAGGATGTTGTGTGTCCCTGGCCTCGCCCTTGCGCAGGCTATTTATTTGCTCCATTCTCCACGAATAGTCGGGAGTTCTGCCTAAGATATGGATTGCCACCGCTGTCTCTGCCTCTGACGACGAGCCCAGAAACTGGGCCAGGCGAGCCAAAATGGCATCGGGCAGCGCTTCTCGTCTTGATCGAAAGACGTTTACTGCCGCTGACAGGACGTCCAGCGCTGGATCCAGAAGCCGGTCGGTAATTTCCAGGAATATTTCCACAGGGAGCCTTCGCGCTTGCTTCGCGGCCTGTGCAGCGGCTCGGCGGACACTGTCTTTTTCGTCGCGCAGCTTGGCGCAGATGACACCAATGGCGTCTCCGGGAAAGGGCCGCACGTTGCACAATGCAACCATGGCGTTGCATGCCGCGCCCTCAAACACATCGCTGGTGCAACAAAGAACCAGCGCCGCAACGGCCTTGGGCGGGAGAGCCGCTCTGTCACGCGCGATCTCGGCAAAGGCCGTGGCGGCATTGGCCGCACAAAGCCCGTCGTGTGTCTGAGACAATCGAGGATCAACGGCAGCGCGTCGCCGAGATACTGGCTGAGGACGTCGAGAGAACGGTGTGATCGGTCGATTGGAGAGTGGCGAAGACGGTCTGTGATGGCCTGGAGAACATGGACCGGAAGAAACGGCTGCTTTCGTAGTAGCGTGCAGGTGGCGATCGGCATGTGCCCCGACGCATCAATAATGCACAGGTCCGGGGGCACGTCCCGTAGAAAATTGCTCTGCATCAGCTCCACCTTCAATGTCTCTCTCAGAGCAATGATTCCTGTCTCGTCTGGCACAATGGGACTAGCTATACGCTCGGGAAACGAGAACAGCGACAGCAGCCGGAGTGTCTGCCACTGATCAAAGTCGTACGCTACCCACTCCTTCAAGCGGCTGCGGTGCGCCTCAAAGAGGGCCATGTCCTGGGCCGGGTCGGCCTCGACCAGACATTGCACCACCAGAGCCTGGTGCTCGTGGCCCACAATGTCGCGCGGCTCGCTCTCCAGGGCGTCGAAGAAACGCCCCAGACAGGCCGTGTCGGGGACGTCTGTCTCGTTGTGGAGCAAGCCGGCCACGAAGCGCCAAAATCGGCTGTAGCGAGCGTCGTACTTGTGGGCAGCAAGAAACCGGTCCGTGCCCATGGCGTGCCTTGAGCTGTCCTTTGAGACAACGAAAGCAAAGCTCCTTGCGGGCTGTCCAGCAGCCGACAAAGTACTGTGCCGCAAAATACTCCTGGAACGTCGAGTGGACGAAGTGGTATGTCCGGTGGCGGTCCGTGGTGGCCATTGAATCCAGCGATGTGATGGACGGCTCCCGGCTGCGCAGACACGACACGTGGAGCAGCGCATCGTCTACGGATCCAGAAAGGCACGGCGCGTCCATGTGTCGCTGCACGTTGTCGCAGTGGCGCTCGTGAAAGTAGACGGTCTCGCTGACCAGCCCCGAAAAGGCCATCTGTTGCAGAAACGCGGCTTCGACGTGGACCAGCTCGCGTATTTGCTCCCGTGTCCGGAGACCACGTACCATGTCTTCGGTGATACGGCCACGGGGGCCGTACTTGTCGAGACGGGGAATGTCCTTGCGCCACAGCTTGTCTTCAATGGCCTGGTAGACGGCCGTGGACGTTTTGAACTGCGCTGTTTCGGTGGCGTGGTTGTCGTTGTCGGGGTTGTCTTTGGGGTTGTCGTCTTGCAAGATGTAACACAGTGCGTCTAGCAGCAGTGGGATCTTGACGAGGTCAGACAAGAGCCTGTGACGGTGCCGGAACCGCAGAAACGCTTCTACACGCGGTCGATCGCTGAGAGAATGGCGCACGTACTGCTGTACTTGGTAATTATTGAATCCCGTCGTCTCCAGCTCGCAGTCCAATGGTGGTATACGCATTCCGTTGGGAATGCGTACACCTGGTCTCGACGTGATGATGACATCCGGCTGGCTGAGCAAGGACATGAGAAACGTGGCTGCCCGGTGTTCCGTGTCGAGGTACTGTGACACCTCATCGAGGCCGTCGAGTAAGAACAGCGTGCGGCTGCTTTCTCCGTCATTGTCGCTGGATGCTGTGCAGTGGTCGTGGAGGACCCGTGCGAACACGTTACCGTCTGGCAGCGCGTGCATGTATGCCGCCCGAAAGAGATCCATCAACGTGTACTGCTCGCCAGGGTCGTGACGCGTTAGGTTTCGAAGGGGGAGCCAGATGACCCTGTCGTACGCCGCCGTCCAAAATTGAAACTCGGGGCTCACTGGGAATCGCGTGAGCTCGTACACAATCTTTTTGCAGAGTGTCGTCTTGCCAACACCAGCAGCACCGTAAATCAAAAGGCGACGAGGCACACGCATCGCCCCGTCCTTGCAGATGCAAGGGTCGAACAAGCTGTGAAGAGGCACCGTCTCGTTGTTTGTGTTGGACTTGGACGTCTTGATCATTTTCAGATTGATATAGCAGTCCTGCATGGGCAAGCACGCGCCAGACAACCGCTCGATTTTTAAAGGTGCTCGTCACGAGCAAGGTAATGCTTTCGAAGACTTGCACTCGCGTAAAACAGCTGGGCCGCTAGGCCACAGAGAAAATCAATGTCTTGGCGGCAGGGCACTTTGTCCAAAAACAACTTGAGGCTTGCAAAGGCCCTGTTCTGGATCAGCATGTCGCTGTAGCGCAGCGCCACGTACCAGCTCTTGGGCTTGCGTTGTTTGCTGACAACATCCTTGGCGGCATCAAGACTGCCCACGGCCTCGGAGATCGACTTCACCACATCCACCATGGCAGAGACGAGATCGGGCACATCGGCCAAGCCCACAGCGCCGTCAAATAGCTTTGAGGCGTCCATGGTCGCCACTGCTCCGGCAATCTTGCTCGCGGCACCAACAACGTCGACCAACTTGAGGAGGAGTATCTTGTAGGGGCCTTCGCTGTCGGGGAGGCATCGGAGCGCTTCGTAGGCATAGGTTGCGGCCTGCGCGAGGCGGATCTCCTTGTCTTAGCTCAGCGTGTCCAGCGTATCGAGAAGTGGCTTTTGCACCGTTTCGCGGTCAATGCCGACCATCTGGACGTCGTACATGGCATGCAGCACGCTTCCCAGTGTCGACACCAACTGGTATTCTGCATTTGGGTCACCTTGTGCCACAGCGGACTCCAGGCGCCGTTTGAGGCTGACAAGGACGGTGCCGAGTCGACTGTCGACTGTGGTGCTCGTACGGCCAGCTAAGTCGCGCGGGATGGAGCATCGCAGGACGCGCACAAACGTTTTGCAGAGAAACGGGTCCAGCACATTGCCGTCGGCGGTGCCCTCTGTGATGGCATTGGCGAATGCCCAGAGCAGGTCCCTGTAGCTCTCTGGGCTTGCCACAACGGCCAGCGCGGCGGCTTCGTGTCCCAGGCGCACAAGTTTCTCTTCGCGAAGCACTTGGACCATCTCCGTGGCGAGTGCATCCAGAGCGATTCGCTCCTCTTCTCTTATTGCCGTGTCTTGCAGACGCTTGACGAGATCGGTGGTGGTTGTTGGTTGAGACATGGCGGCATCTTTCGATCTTTCGTGGGGTTACCATTGTTGTAAAGCGTGTATTGGAGGTTGTTTGTTGTAGTCGTGAGTCACGAGAGAGAGAGGAGAAGAAAGACAAAGAGCGTATAAAAAAACCGGCTGCAAGGGGGAGATGAATGCTTAAGCTCTAGCCAAAGAGCAGCGAGTGGGGCTGGCAAGGCTTGGGATTCAGCTGAATGTTGGTCCTCGCGAACATACAGAGTGCTCATGTCCAGCCAGTGAAAAGCTGAAACAACGTAGGTTTGTTCTCGACCAATAAAAAAGTAAGCCACCTGAGGGAGCTGAAAGAAAAAAACACTGATCCTAGTGCATGGGGAGAATGAAAACTACGTGCATGACATGCTTATGTTTACTTGAGGATCGCATGGAAAGCAATAATTATAACTGCTATAGAAACCTCGAATCACGAATGGAGGAGTACAAAGCAGTGCAATCCGTACGTTGTATGACATGATGTATGTCGTACTCCGCATTGTGTTACAGTATACGTTTTGAGGGCCAGTGCATACATTTGTGTAAGCCAAGCCGTTGAAAACCAAGTGGATAACTGCATAGTGACAACAAGTAAAAAAAACCAAGACGGAAGGAAACGGGACCTGAATGAAAAAACCGAAAATTAAAGACAATAAATTTGAGCGATGGAAAAAAGAAGGTAGGTAAAGAATGCTGAAGTAAAAGGAGAAAAGGAGTATGTAGTGCCTAGACAATGGAGGCTATATGCGACACCACAGACGTTCATAGGGTATGCAGACAAGGGTATGACAGCGTCATGCGCTTCGTGGACCGGGAGTCTCTCGATGCGTGAAGATGAATCTCGTCTCGAACCTATCGTAGGCTTGTTGGCCCGTGACTGTCGGTTTCGATTCCGCCGGCCTTCCGCCCACGTATAGATCGTCGTCGTCATCACGGTTGTCGACGACCTCCATTTGCGCCTCGGCGGCTTGGGCAAAGGGAGGGAGGCGTGTCGTTGGTTCGGGACGAGAGACTGTCGTAGCGGGCTCCGGATCCCTGCTGGGAACCATGTTGTTTTCGGAGCGGGCAGGGGACACTTCGCGGCATCTAGGGGCTTTTTGAATAACCACATGGATGGTTGACCGTTCTTCGGGTTCTGGAGAAAGGGTCTCAGTGGCGGGTGGCTCTTCAGTCTCGGCAGGTTCAGGCTCGACAGGCTCAGTAGACGCAGAACCCGGCAAGCCGCCGTTGGGTTCGAGATTAGGTGGCTCGGTGCTGGCTGGTTCGACAACAGTCGGTCGCTCCGTACCGATATTTGCTTCGTCCGAGGGCTCATTCGTCTCGCTTTCGGACTCCTCGGAATGCCCATCGTCACAGAGGAAGCGGTGTCCGACAGCTCGGCGAAGCGCTTTATAGTACCCCTGTGTCGACATCTTAAAGTCCCGCACGTATTGGTCGGCTGCCGACTCGATCATTTTCGCCTCGAGGGTTTGCATAACCTCGTCGTGGGAGGTGTGGGCCGACTCGGATGTGGGCTTGCCTTCTGCCGCCCATTCGCTAGGCCGTGCAATCGCGTTCTCAAAAAAGGCCCCCGGGCTGTGCAGAAAGCAAGCCAGCCCTCGTAGGACAAAGAGGCCCTTCTCGTCGTGGGGCGTGCGTGGAAGATCGTGCACCAGGTCGAGTCTGGAAACCAGTGCGGTCTGGCGGGGGACGGGTTGCGCGAACGCATGTTTTATGAGAAATTCGAGAACCCTATCTGCCTCCAGAGGGAGCCTGTGGCCAAATGGATCCAGAACGGCATTCAGGAACAAAAGCGCAGCCGGGCCTTCGGCCGGACACGGAACCGGCCTCCCGCCCCGGAGATCGGAAAAAATGACCGACCAGTGGGACCCGTGGTCGATGGGAAAGACAAGGAAGTCGCAGGATTTGGCAGACGGCGGAACGGTGCATTCCATACTGCCCGGGGAATGCCACATAGAGGCCGGGAACAGGTGCACGTGGGCGTCTTGCTTGTGCTTTTTGCGCAGTTCAGCAAATAACGTTTCGAACATGTCCTCAGTGTAGTAGGCTGTTGGGTTGGCCTGCCTCAACAGAACTTTATGTTCACGGTCCAGTATTTGTCTAAGGGTCTGGCTCTTCCCAGCTTCTTCGTCTTCGTCTTCGTCTTCGTCTTCGTCTTTGTCTTCGTCATCGCCATCGTCTCCATCATCGTCTCCATCCTCGTCGCCATCATCGTCGTCGTCGTCGCCGCCGTCGTTGCCATCGCCGTCTTCACCGTTGTTGGTACGTTCAGTGTAGCCACTGTTATGAACGTCTCTTTCAGTACGTCGGGTTCGTTTCCTGGCTGACTGGGGCTGGTCTGCGTCTTTTCGACGTTTAGAACTTGTGTTGCCCTTTCCGAGACGATTAGTACCTTGCAGGCTTATGTGGAAAGTGGTACCGACATCAAAGTCCTGCGAGGAGGTATAGGAGAACTCAATAAATAAAGGAAGGAATTAAATGAAGAAATGTAGAGGAAAGAACGAATAGTACGAGGAACTGTGGAAGAAAGAACGAAGAAAATGAAGAACCAATGGCGAAAAAAGCCAACGGGGAAGACGAAAAAATGAAATGCTACTCACCGGTCTCATCGAAGAACTTGCAGCCACCACGCATGGTGCCTGTTCCACGACCATAGACACCGCACATAAACCGATGTCTGTGATTGTACCGTCACCATTGTCTCTGAAAGCGATTCTCTTGTGTGCGCTCTACAATGGTAAAAAAAATAATCAGTTAGAAATCCACACTGAAAGGTGCAGTGGCCTCACCATGAAACCAAATAAGAATAACACTGTCATACTCTCCAATGCTTTGCAAGGCCTCTTGTATTTTTGGCATTCACATCGCAATCGGCAACAGAACATGGCCATTCTTCGTCGCCGTTAGGGTCAGGGAAAGCGTATCCCCGGGGAAATAGGACGGCCTTCAGTGTCGTCCACCCGCCTTGGCTGTTGGGTGCCTGGTGATAGTCCCGACCTGGTTCCGCCGTCTCGATCCGTGCTGTTTCGTAGTAGAAGTCGCTTTCGCGGCCAGCTCCCGGCCCGTTTGCTGAGAGTATTCGAACTGCCTTCGTGGGCCGTGGCTGTGGTGGTGTGGCCAGCTTCGCGGTCCCTGTGGTGGAATTGGAAGAGGCCGCCATTATGCAAGACCGCGTATTTAGAAAAGTAGACAGCGGTTGAGATTCTGCAGGCTGACCAAGAAGACAAAAAATAGTAAAGGACAAGAACCACCAGTTGCAGAACTGAACAATAAAAAGGAGACGATTCAAATCAAAGAAGCAATGGCCACACAGGCCGACCGGACGCATTTCTACTTTTTGCGACTGCACCAATTTCAAGTGCTCCCAGCCACAAATAATATTCATGGTCTTGGTATGCCGTATCTCTACCCAGCTCTCTTATCCTGCTCTGTTGCTTCAAGGCTTACATTATGCATGCCCCTTTCCCAACGTCGCTCCTCATCTCGTCGAACAGCCAAAACGACCTGGTTGTCTGCCGCGAGAAAATTTTTTTATCTCCCCTCCTCGTTCCCCCCTCTACTTGAATTTTCCTGCTTCCCCATCCCACCATGGCCTGGGCACGCAGCTGCGTCGACACAATAGGGGTAAAAACTGCACTTTGCTGAGGGTGGGCGCACGGACAGGGCCGTCTTCATTTCCTCATCACTTCACCTGCGCCGTAAAGTCCCTGGACAACACTTTTTGCCTCGTTCAGCTGGTTTCGACCTGGTCCATCATGTTACGACCTACGATATTCAGTATACGAATGCGCACCTAAAAGATGGTCTAGAATTGTACGGTTGTGATCTAGAAACGCTTCCCACCGCCTCCCGCCTTTGTATTGGAGGAAAGAAAAGAAAAAGTCAGGGGTCGCGGTAGACATGGGGATCTGATTGGTTCGTCCCGTTCTGCGTTGTTTACGTGGCTGTCGCCTAATTCCCAAAGTAGATAAGTACGAAGCAAGGGAGATGTGCAACTGTGACATGAATAGCATCTGTGACTGATGTGTCTTCCGCGCTTCTGACCAGGGTCCCGGTTCCGGAACGGACTATTAATACAAAAGAAAAGTCGGCGTGAAAACAGCGGTGTCGACACAATGCCACTGGCTTGTACTCTGTACTTGCGATTATCAAAGGCAGTTTGTATCATTGCAGAAGTACAAAGTACTTGATTTGAAAATTCGACCTTTCACAAAACCTAGTAAATAATATTGTGACGAACCAAGCGAGAGGGACATTTTTGTATGACCTAGTGGTCCGTGTCCATCTTAGATATAAAGTGTACCTGAGTATGCCTCCCTCTTGCCGGATATGCGGCTCCCCTCTGCCCCCGACGGCTTTTTTCCTCCCCCCGGAAGGTATCATCGCCATTCTGTCCTGAATGAGATAAGTCGAGTCGCTTTACTCTTATTACTCTACATGAAGCCCGTTCGGTGGATTATTGCTTGTGACGTTGATCTGCCAGAGCTATTCTATTGGCTATCAGACTAAAGTCTATAGTTCCTTCTCCACGGCTCATTATGGCATTACTGGCAGAAACCTTGTGTCGGCCTTGTGCATCAGCCCAAAGCGAAATGTCAAGCTACGGCTCGATTGTACTGGACGCCTGGATGTACGTTTCTACTTGACTAGATCTAACGGTGTTGTCGAAAGCAAAAAACAGGACTAGAAATTAAGCGCCCGCCCTTTCCCCACTTCTTTCCTTCTGGCACGCTAGGCCCCGGAAGCGGCCAACGGCGGCCAGAGCAGTAGCCATACACCACTTTGGTTTTATTTTTATCGGTGCTTTTCATGCAGGCTTCTCTCCTAGGACGGTAACGCCGTCGGGGCAGACTATACTGGGTGCGTCCCTCTATACCTTTGCCACGGGTTGCAAAAACGGACACACGAGAAAAAGTAGACAACAGGTTGGCCGCAAAACAGGACAGGAGAGAGTCTCAAGGGGCCGATGCGTTTGAGAGAGATCGACTTTTGGCCTCGACCTCTCTGTAGACCCGGGGCAGAGTGGTCTTGTCTCCGCGGACGGCCTCCCGTCGCAGGATATGCACCTGCAGCACACAACTGAGCAAGGCAGACTCGGCAGAAAAGGAGGCGACGGGCGACATCAAAGACGAGTTCGTTTTGTTTTCCTTTTCTGGCCCCTGACAATGGACGGAAAACGAGTCCATGGCCAGTCCAGAAATGGGAAGGGGGGGTCAGAACTGGCCATAAGGGGCCCTATTTGTAGTTCTGGCCAGCATTGGGGCGTGGATGCCTTGTTGAAAGATTCTGCTGAGAAGGACAGGAAGAGGTACTCACAGAAATGGTATTTAAGAACGCAGTAGGACGATACCTGCTCGAAAATGGGGGACGCGTCAATACTCCCCTATTGTTTTACTACTAGTATTTTGTAGTATTATAATCAGAAGTTAGCAATCCCCCCAACACCCTCCCCCCCTCCCCATCTAGTTGTCTTTTATTCTGCCACAGAAATGTCAGAACTACCAGGGCCGATTCCACGAGACCCCATGCCTACAGGCCAGCGTGAAAATGACAATGACGCAGCGTCCATTTCCTCCACCAACATAAGATACTACGGACCAGAATGCGAGATTGAGATGGCAGAGCCGGGCCGCACATATCACCAAGCCCGTCGAAAGAATCGGTTTGCCAATTCAAAACATGCACTCCTACCAGCGGAATATGACTTCCCAGACGGCGACAGATGGGCATGTTCTGTCCGGGGATGCTCGATGTCGACGAGGGGATTGGTTGGCCTGGGGCACCATTGGCTAGTAAGTAATTCCTCGATGCGGATAGCAGTGTGGCAATTGTTTTAGCTGGCTTGTCCTTGTCCTTGCTTACACTGTACAGGCAAAGCACATGCGGACGGCATTCAGAGACAACGGCGATGGCTCGCTCTCTGCTGTTGGAACATGCGATGTCTCCATGGTCGTGAAGCAGATGCGCCCAGTAGTAGGAGCGGGCGTGACTGGACCGGTATGTATAGCCTTATAGGCCCCCAAAGTTCCGTCTCGCTTCGATGTTGACCTGACAAATCACAGAGGACGCCACAACACAGGCGAAATATACGGCGCCGTGGCACGGTTTCCCGAAACGTGAGAGCGCGGCTGAATCGCCGAGAGCAACGCGCGGACGGCTACAACGACATTGACCGTCACATTTACAGCGACATCGAGACGGACCGCAACGAGCCAGATGAGCAGCGACAAAACGGCACGGCTGCCACTGACAGCTCCCACAATAATGCGGCCAGTCCAACGGCGGACGATGCTCGGGCCGTCTTTGTCAAAAAACGACGCGCACTGATGGCGCTGGAAGACCCGTCGGCCGACATCAATGCCGACACCATTGACGCGTCCGCAGAGCAGCTCCAAACGCGCAACAGGACGCAAGACAACGTCTATATTTTCCCCTCTACATTCTGGAAGAGCCAAGGCGACCGGCCGTCCCCCGCTCTGCCCACGCAGCGTCCGCTGCTAGCAAAAGACCGCGACAGCCTTGTCTTCCCCATCTACCACGAGCACGGCGACAGCAAAGGGTGGTATGGAGTCTTCGTGCAGCGGCGCGCTCCCATGAAATTCGTGTTTGCCGTCGTTGATCCGACACATCCTACGGACGCCTGGAAAACGACCGAGGCCATCGACATCTTCCGTTTCTTGCAGGCGCAAGGCTGTCTCTGTGACCATCCCGCCGCCTCGTTCTTCAACCCAGACCCCGGTCTTCCTCGTGCCGCACACGGCAGCAGCGATGCCCACAGCGGCGTGTCCTTTCTGCGCGCACTGAGCTGTTTCCTCCACAGCCCCAAGGCCTTCTTTGATAGTGCGGTGCACGGCGTGCCGCTGCGATGGGCTCGTACGAGCTCCCGGGTGGCGTCCGCTGCGCACATGACACGGGCGAGCATCCTGGACGATCTCAAAGAGACGATACACCGCGACTTTGTGGACGAGGCGATCCAGGACTTTGTGTCCCGCGTGGACGAGTATGCAAACGGCCAGGCGCAGGAGAAACGGCACCTCCTCATCTTGCACGCCGAGGCCGCAGGCCGCGCTGCTACGCAGCTTGTGGAAGAGAGCCAGGACAGCCCACCAGAGTCGCGTACCAACGGGGCCGATGCCGCCGACGCCACAGCAGGTGCGACAGCCAGCGATGCGCCCGTCGCAGCTACATCGGCAGCGACAGCCACGTCGTCCGCTCCGGCGGTCTCCAGGGAGAACGTTGTGGATGGCCACGCGACTGTCCCCGCCACCCGACCACGGTCCACCCGCGCATCGTCCCCGTCGTACTCACACTTTTTTCCGCGATCTCTGTCACGAACCGTTACACCGAGGCCAGCAGGGCCAGCCACTCCGGCCGCCACTCCGGCCGCCACAGCAGCGCCAGGCGCACAGCCGACATCGACGGTCGCAGCAGAAATCTTTGTTCGCGCGGCGACAGCCGAAATGGAGGTGGACGAGGAATTAGACGTTCGCGAAGTGCCACCGCCAAACGTGCGCGGCAGCGTAGTTGATACCGACGGCGAAAGCAGAACGAATAACGTATTTGTTGTTCTAGGGTCCAGGTCGCATTCGTCTTAGTAATCTAGTCACTAGTCCGTATTTCCTTCTATTCGCAACTTCTAGTAGTGGTTTGGTAGTCTGACTATATAACACATGGGTCTATAATAAGAGAAAAAAAAGAAGCATAACCCATTTTCCGAGCAACAGCAATGTGTGTGTATTGTCCAGTTTTCTTGAAGACTTTAAGAAGAAACCTCGTCTCCAGAGAACTAGAATATAAAGTCTGAAAGAATAAACAGTCAAGCAGACCAAGGAGACATATACTGCCAATGATCATATGAGCTTATAAACTGCATGAATAAATAGAGCATAAATCAAGCAAAAATGCAATAGGGTCGTCTACGTCTGGATTGAAATGCTGTCGACATATGGCGGTGAAATTGGTCTACTTTCAATGAAGCCAAGTCGTTGTGAACGACATACGCTAAGGCGGAGAGTAGAGAGGTTAGCCTTGAGACCCACTTATTTTATTCTGCCGCCCTTACTCGTCAACCACCAAGAAAATTTACAACGTCAGAGCTGTCCATGCGACTGGAGTCGCTCCGTGTCTAGCTATATCGACCACTTCACCCAGGGACGCTTGACAAGTTTGTCGCTCTGGACACACGACCACAACTATGGCCACAGTAGCAAGCTCAGACACGGTCGCCGCGCCTGACCCCGATCCCGTCATCGCCCGCTACAACGTCTTCCTCAAGCCGCAGCTGCCCGCCCATCAGAAACTGCTCGTGCTCCAGTACCCCAACCGCACCGACAAGAATGCGGCCGGTGGCGGTGCCGGCGCCATCTCGCTCAGCGGCCAGACCCCGACCGAGCTGCGCATCAAGACCGCGTCGGGCATGGTCGAGGTCGACGTGCCCCTCGACTACGCTTCGGCCTACGACCGCGCCAAAGGCATCGCCTGGGGCACGGCGCTGGCCACGTCCACCAAGGCCAAGGCGGGTGGCAGCCACGGCTTGGCGGGCGGCTTTGGTGTGGGCGGCACCACCCAGGGCAACAACCGCCACGGTCCTGGCGGCGGAGGCGGAAGCGGTGGTGGTAGCCGCGGTGCTGCTTCTGGCCAGGCGACCGCCGCGACCCACGCCGCCGCCGAAGCCGAGGACGGCCGGTCGGCTGGAGCTGGGGCTGGGACCACATCGTCGGCCGACTGGGCCGAGGCCGTGCGCCAGGACCGCGTGCTGCGCCTGCAGACGCTGGGCGGCATGTGCCCGCCCGCCCGCATCGCCGAGGCGCGCTGGATGATTGGCGCCTTCGACGGCGGCAACCTGCATCTGACGCCTGTCAACTCGCTCGTCCACCTGCGGCCGCAAATGCACCATATTGACGCTGAGGCCGAGGTCGAGCGCGCCAAGCACCGGGACACAAATGCTGCGGCGGGAGCCGGCGGCGGCGAGGGCGGCGCTGGTGTTGGCGGTGCTGGCGGCGCAGGGGGCGGCCGGTGCAGGCGGCGCAGGCGGTCGTGCGGCCGGTGCGGCTGGCGCTCGTGCTATCCACATGACCGTCAAGAGCGCCGGGGCCGACGGCGACGAGGTCATTACGGAAACCATGGCGGACCGCCTGCGCGCCGTGCAGATGGAGAACTGGGCACGCATGCTCTACGTAGGCGACGACGACGAGACCTCGTGGGAGGTGTACGACCAGACACTGTTCCTCAAAGACCCGGCCGCGGCCATGCAGGCAGCAACGGCCGCGGCGGCTACGACGACAGCAACAGAGAGCGGCGCCGACGACGTGGGCGGCAAGGGCAAGGACGCCGTGGCCGACGCCGCCCACGGCCAGCTGGTCGACAAGGTACCGGCGCTGCGCACAAACTGGACCGAAGACGACATGCTGCAGGCCATTAGCAGGATTGAGAAGCCGCCCGACGACCTGACACCCACCCCGACCGCCAGCAAGGCCAAGTCAAAAACGGCCGTCAAGGGCAAGGGGCCGGCATTGCCGCTACCCACGGCGGCCGGTGGTGTCGAAATCAAGAGCGAGGCGGATGCACAATCTACGTCGCCCAGTGCACAACGCCGGACGCGCCCATTGGCCCGGCCAGCCGCGTCCAAGGCTGCGGCTGCGGCCCCTGCAACGACGTCCCGCGCTCGTGGTGCTCGGGCACGGCAGGCAGGGCGTGATGTGACCATGGACGTGGACCAGTAGAGGTGGAGAAGATCATCTCCTTGGGGCTGAACATGTTGTTTAAAGGGGCACGTGAAATTTACGTCTACAGAGCGCGTGGTGTCTGATAGTCTGAGCGTTGATTGACATCAAGAAATTGCTAGGGACTGTGGGCTGAAACGAGGGTGACTTCCCATTTGCGCCCCAGAGCTACGTTTTTGGAACGACTCGTGGGTCAAACCAGGGAATAAGAGCCAACCATGTTGTGCGGCTGAAAACGTCACATTTTCGGATATTGGATCTGGTGGGTGGAGTGGGGGTCGATTCTATCAAGCATTTGGCATGGCGTTATCTCCTTAGTGGCCAAAATATGACTTTTTTTAATGGGGCGCGCGAAACTTACGTGTACATACACTGCGCGTGTTGTTGGTCCGAGCGTTTGTTGACATCGAGAAGTCACTGAGAGTTGACAGCTGAAACGAGGGTGACTTCCAAGTTACGCTGTAGGGCTATGTATTTGGAAGTATCAGTGGGTCAAAAACAGGCATTAGAGCCAATCACAGCGTGCGGCTGAAAAAAGTCATATTTTGGCCACTAAGGAGATAATGGGATTTGGGAAATCGTCACACTAGACGGCCGTCGGTTGCGGTCCAGTCTGTATAGAATTCAAAAAGATATACAACCACAAGATGCACCTCGGAGGAACCAAATATTTCCTGCATTGCCTCGTAAATTGGGCATGCCTTGAATTGTCGTTTCTTCTTTTGGATCCCCAAGTTCCTGGTCGATCCCCAAACCTCTCTTTTGTCCTTTTTACATGTCCTTGTTGTAGCATGATATGTAAGTAATACAATACAGGATACAGGTAGCAACACACCCTTCGTTGCGCTGTCCCCCGTTTCCAAGCCCTCATTGACAGCAAAAAAATAGTCTCGGGCACTGGATCCTGAAAGCAACCTCCTTCTTCCCCCGTCAATGCTTTCTTATGTTGACAGTTTCTGTTGAAAACATCAAACTGTGGCAATTTTCCGTTTCCCCATCCCTACGACCCAGGCCAAGTTAAAAATGTCTGACGCTGGTGTCTTCTTGTCCCCGAAAATGGTACCTTGTTAAAATGGTCCATTGTGGACAATCGGCGAGCTCGACGTGGTCCAGTCCCCCCCAAGCTGGCCAATGCTCGAGAAGAACGGGGTGCCGTCGTGCCGCCAATTGTCCATGTGTGCTCGATGGAGACGAGGAACATCTACCAGGCTATTTCGAGCTTAGCAGAGAGGCTCGTCCCAAGGAGGCTTTTGTTGTGTCTTGTTGTGTAGTGGCCTGTTTTGTTGTGGTGGCTTTCTAGATTTTTGTGATTTTTTTGGTTGGCATTGTTGTGGTTTGACGAACTTCGTCGAGGTTTGTGGTTTGTTGCCGAGCAGGGTTGATAAAAATACTGCATTCGACTGTAGTGAAAAAGCAAATAAACTTGAGAAAATGCAGAGCAGAGGATACAGCGCAAAGCAGCGGCAACGCAAATCAGAGCAAGCGACAAAGCAATGCAGAGCTTGAAACAGGGGAAAGCAAACAAAAGCACACGCTGAACGGTAAAAATCAGAAAGGCCGTTTAGAAAAAGACACGGACACTTCCACGGGCGTCATCTGCAGCACAGACGCCTGACGCCCTGCGAATGGTGGACACGTTATGGGGACGTGCCATCGGCCGTCTCCTACTGGAGCAGCTCGACGTCCAGGCCGATGGAACGCATAAAGAGGTTCACATTCTGCAGGCGCTGCGCCGACAGGTCGACCGGCAGCGTCTTGGCCACCGCGACGGTGTCCATGACCCGGTCCTTGACGGCCAGGACAAGGCGCTGCTGCTGGTCGGGCGTCGCGCCAATGCCGAGCGCCGCCAGAAGCTGCCACACGTACATGTCCTCGCCCGACGAAACTGTGCCGGGGAACATGTAGGGCAGCACCGGCTCGAGCGCATTGAAGAAGTTGTTGTAGGTCATCTCCCACGACTGCCACTGCTCGGGCGTGCCGCCGCCGGCCTGCTTGATCAGCTCGGCCCGGCTCAAGATGGTGGTCAGCATCGACGCGCCGATTCTCGACCGCGCAATCACGTCCACCTTGAGGTTCGTAATCAAGCCCAGGACGCCCGCCACCAGGTCCAGCTGCAGCTCGCTCATAAACGTAAACAGCGTGTGCACCACGGTGAGCGTGAACAGCTCAATCTCCTCGCGCAGCGCCGCATTCGGGCCCGTGCCCTCATCGCTGTCGCTCGTGACCTGCGCGTTGCGCACAATGTCCAGCTGGTCGAGGTGCACGACAATCATGGTCAGCACCGTGGCGCGCAGCTCGTCCGACAGGTGGCGGAACACGCGCGGGATGGCCTTCTTGCCCTTGGGAAACGACAAAAAGGCAATGAACGGGTGCACGGGGAACTCGCCAATGGGCTCGTGCACCTTGAGCTCGCGCCACAGCTGCGTCTTGAGCACCTCGAGCTGCTCGGCCCACTCGCCGCGGCGCTGCATCAGCTCCAGGTCGTCCTGCTCCGTGGGCGGCGGCGGGATCGAGCGCGCGTGGTCCTCAATCTCCATGAGCGTTGCGTACACCTTTTCGATGATGTTGAGCACGGTCTTGCGGTCGAGCACGCGCGCGTGGCCGCTCGTCGACTGCGACACCTTGTGGTGGGCACTGGCCGGGCGGTCGGCAGCCCCGCTGCCGCCGCCACTGCTGCCGCCACCCTCGGCGCCCGCGCCACTCGAGACGCTGCCGCCAGCGGCCGCAGCAGCCTCGGACGATCGCTTGATGTTAAGAAGTGGCTTAGGGGTCTTGGCGTTGCTAAAGGAGATCTTGCCGAGGGTGCCTTCGATCACCAGCTGTTTGTTCTTGGGCCGGTTCTTGGCGGCCTCGACGGCACGTTGTACCTGCTGCTCCATGCGCTGCATGTGGTTGTCGGCGCCACGGTCCCGGTTCATGTAGCGGCGCGAGTTGAAGCGGCTGCCCGTCTGGAACAGGTAGGTCTGGGCAAAGTTGTTGAGCGGCTGGCCTGGGTGCTGACGGTTGCCGCCACGGATCTGGTTCAGAACCTGGTAGTAAAAGTCCTCACGGAGAGCCTCGTCGGTGCCGTGCTCGTTGGGGTTGCCAGTGGCCGACACGAGCTGCTGCAGCTGGATGCGCGTAACAAAGTTCTTGTCCTGGGGCGTCATGAGGCCGTTGTTCTTGGACAGCAAGAAGATTTTGTGGTTGCGCTTGGCACGTCTGGCCTCCTGCTCCAGGTAGGCCGCCTTCTCCTCGTCGGACAGGTGCACGAGCTGCGACGGGTGCGTGATGATGTGGGGAACCCCCGAGAACGAGCTGGTCTGACGATGATGCGAGGGCTGGCTGGGGAACTGCTGCGGAGGCGGCGCACCAAACTGCTCCGAGAGCCGGTTGGGGTTCTGGAGGATCTGAGTTGGCTGGACCGGCGGCGCTTGCTGGTGTTGCAGCTGTTGTTGTTGCTGTTGGTGTTGCTGTTGTTGTTGCTGTTGCTGTTGCTGTTGCTGCGGGTTCGGGAACATGCCCGGCGATGTCTGCTGTGCAGACGAGCGCTGAAGCAGGGCCATGGGGTGGTTCAGGTTATGAAGCTGGCTAGGATCGCCCAGCAGCTCCTGCGGCGGCACCGGATAGTAGTCGCCAGGAGGTGGCTGGTGGTACTGCTCCGGGATTTGCTGGTAGATGGGCTGTTGCTGTTGCTGCTGCGGCTGCTGCTGCGGCTGCAGGGGAGGGGTTTCCTGGGCCTTGCTCTGGTTGCGCATGGCTGCTTCGACCTCCTCCAGACTCAGGATCTTGCGGCCGGACGGAGCAGTCTGGCTCGGCGTCGACGAGGCCTGGGGCGTAGACGAAGCTGCGGGTTTCTTGGGAGCGACGCCCCACAGGGCAGCGTCGACCTGCATGTCGGCCTCGGGCTCCTTGTATTTTTCGTAGCCGGAGCGGACAGGCTTCACGGCGGGGGCCGGGGCAAAGTAGTTCTGGTTGTAGCTGCCGACGGACGGGCCCGGGGCATAGTCGTTGCGTACGGGAGCGTTCCGGGCGACGGGCTGCATGCGGTTGAAGCGGGCGTGCTCCTCTTCAATGGCATCGGAGACCTTGGCCGTTTGGCCGAAAAAGTCAAAGTCGTTGCCCACCTTGGCCGAGCCAAAGGCGCCTGTGTTGCTGCCTCCGCCACCGGCGCCGCCGCTCGCACCGCCTAGCACAGCATCGCCACCAAAGGTGTCGTCGTTGAAGGCATCGCCGGTCTCCTCGAGCTGGTCGCCGAGGCCGTCGTAGGTGTCTTCGAACTCGAGTGCGTCGTCGACCGCGTTGCCGCTCGCGAGACCAGCAAAGGGATCGTTGATTTGGGAGAAGCCCGGCGCGGCCGTGTTATGGCGCGACTGGGAGGATTGGTCAAAGCCAAAGAAGGCCATGATGGATATTCGGGGTCGTGGCTGTCGATGTAATCGACATGCACGAGTTGGGGGGGAGGGGTGTTGTGCTTTTGTTTGGTGTTGTGGACGGCCACGATGTTGCGCAAAATGGTAAATGGTGCGCAAAGGTAGGTGGAACCCTTCGCTCAGCACATGCGTGCGCTGTCACGTGATTATAAATAATGGGGATAAATACGCCGTAACCAATCATAACGGCACCCATGCCACAGAGCAAGATTGAAAAAGTCGGAGCTCTTCTTGGTTTGCTCTTCTTTGATTCATGGTTTGCTGTCAGTCGTGCCGAATGCTTTTTACAGCAAATGTCGTCCTGTGCCTTGTGTCAGCCGTGTGGTGACCTTTGTGTGCCACGAAGGCAAAGAAGCTTCGAAGCCACATTTGAGCGCAGCAGTGTGGCGTCTAAGAGCGGCCAGGGCGACTTTATTCTTTGAGAAGGATTCCAATAGACCAGCCGATAAAAATAAGCATTATTGTCTTGGCATGCTTGCATCTCTCAGTTGCTGGTCGCCAAAGTTGCACTGCGAAGGCGGCAGGCCACGTCTGGGTTTCGAAACATCAATATATGCCGTACTCGTATGATGTATGTCGTGCTACATCGTGGTTCTATCAAAACGCGACGGCAGTGCAAAAATGTGAATAAAACGTCAACCATGATTGTGAACTGGGCCCCTATGGCGATGTTTTGTTTGGTGCTCTGAGTATCATGTGAAAACCTGACGCGCAAAGTGTCCAGTGCAACGGTAACTAAGAGCAAAGCCCACGGCAGTTGGAGCCAGTAATTACGAGCCAATACAACCCTAGTAAGTACCATCGTAAGATGCAGCAGAACAACACAAGCGAAGGCACTCCTGTCCTTCCGTTCCTCCGCTTCTGCCTCCTGGTTCGCAACGCGCCCGTTTACTAAGAAACTGTTAACGGCCTCGATTAAAAAGTACCGATATCCCTGATCATCAGCTTCTACATTCAATGTGAGTCGTATTGTACCCCTGGTCCAGTTCTTGTCTTTTCCTTTTCAGATGCCCCTTTGAGGCTTCAGTGGCGTTGTATTGCCTTGTGTTCTAGATTCTCATTGGTCCAGCGCATCAACGTATCTTACCGTACATATATCGGACCTGAGGGACTTGACGCAGCCTACTGTGGACATGCAAGACGAACGCGTTCCAGAAAGGAAAAGAGGCGGTTAGCTGAGATGAAATGGGACGCTGCATTGAGTCTATGAGGTCGCTGCCAATCTGCACGCCCGCTAGTGAATACGAGATGCCAGCTATTACTCGGTCGCCAATATAAATTGCCTTTAGCGAGTCTGCCGAAGCAGCCTGCGAGATGCCAGCGCGCTGTGGCATAAACCGTCCTGCCGGTAACCACGGCGCAGTAGTCGGTAATTTTACTGCTGAAAAGTTGTAAGATTCCACTATTACCTGTCTAGTATGCCGCAGAGGCTCGTCTAGGCGCCACGTCCACTAAATCAAAATGGTTTTGGGCCACAGTTTCCTCGTCCCGAGTAAGATACACCCACTGCACGACGCAATTACACACTAACCGCGAGCTGAACATACCGCCCAAACGGGCTAGACGCACCTGCGAGCCATGCCTACCGTCACGCTACGCCACGCCGGGCAATTTCCGTTGAACTGAACACGTTCTAACATGCGTTAGAACAGGGCGTTCCAGGGCGTCGCTCCAGTTAGAGGACCCTTGCAAACACGCGGCGCGCGCCTCTTTCGCGCCACAGCTCAGCGCTCTGTTTCCTCCTGTGAATAATCCATGCGCTGTTCTTTAGTTGCGTCTCGACACTATGGTCAGGCCATTCGATTGACGAGCCGACGCCGACACACATGTCCTCCCAAAGACAAACTAACTTGGACAAAGGTCCGCTTTATTGCGCCCTCCTCGTAATACACCCTTGCCCTGCTTTAGGCCCCTATTCTGCATTTTGTCGCTTTTCGACTCTCCCTTGCCAGGCCTTGTCCATCGCGCCTGCCTCCTTTTCTTGCTTTTTGCTCCTGCCCTTCGTATGTCGCGTATGGCATTGTCCCTTTGTCTCCTTTTTCTCAATTCTCACAACCTTTTTCACTTCAACGGAGTAACCAAATACAAGCTTTGATATATTTGCACAGGCAAAGGGATCGACCTATTCCGCTTCTTGGGGCACCCCTGCTTGTAGGTTCTTGGCTTCATTGGGACTCCACCCCCCATACCTATCCCCTTTCTTCGTCTTCGCCTTCCGTTTTCGTGGATCTCTTTTTCATCTCGTCTCCTACATACAACGCACCTGTTCGCTTCTCTTTCTTCTCTTCATTTTGTCTTCTTTTTCATTCTGTCTTCGTTTTTTCCCTTGAAGCAGTCGAAGGGACGTTGCATGAGCACGGTTCCTTCGCCGCCATCCTTTCTTTTACTACGCTCTTTCCAAACCGCGACATTCGGTTCTCTTTTTGTCCATACCCGACTTCACAGCTCGAGCGTCCCTTGTAGGTCGCCATCGTTGCCGCAATCATGGTCGGCAACGCCCGCTACGTGCGGTACATTGTGATCGCATTCTTTGTACGTCGATCGCTTCCTTGCCCGTTCTTGATGACCAGCGGTGGCCTGCCGGTGGCACCATACTCGACGACATTGCTAACCAGGTTTCGTCCCACAGGTGATCGCCATTGTCTACTTCGTCTCCAACACATCCGAAAATGTCGCGTTGCGGACACCCGAGATGCTCGGTCTGAGGCCCAGCAGCGGCTCCTCGTCCTCCAGCTCGTCCACCGACCCATCGGGCCACACAAACTCCCACACTGAGTCTTCGTCAGATAGCCAGAAGGCCATCAAGGAGGGTTCTACCAGTGGTTCTACTGGCTCCGGCAGCTCGGGCAGCTCAGTATTCGGCAGCACCACCAGCGGCGGCAGCGCCCTCGACTACCCCCTGGCCATGTCCCCCAACGACCCCGGTTTCTACGCGCCCGTCGATACCGCCCCCGGCCCTCGCATGAACGCCACCTTTGTCACCCTGGCCCGTAACTCGGACGTCTGGGAAGTCGCTCGGTCGATCCGTCAGGTGGAGGACCGCTTCAACAAGCGCTACCACTACGATTGGGTCTTCCTCAACGACAAGCCGTTTGACGAGGAGTTCAAAAAGGTCACGACGTCCCTCATCTCCGGCACCACCCACTACGGCCTGATCCCGCCCGAGCACTGGTCGTTCCCCGAGTTCATTGACCAGGACAAGGCCAAGAAGGTCCGCGAGGATATGGCCAAGAAGAAGATTATCTACGGCGACTCGGTCAGCTACCGCCACATGTGCCGCTTCGAGTCTGGCTTCTTCTTCCAGCAGGAGCTGATGCTCAACTACGACTACTACTGGCGCGTGGAGCCCAGCATCGAGTACTTCTGCGACATCCACTACGACCCCTTCCGCTACATTCACGAGAACAACAAAAAGTACTCGTTTGTGCTGTCTCTGTACGAGTACGCCGAGACCATCCCGACTCTGTGGGACAGCGTCAAGAAGTTCATTAAGGAGCACCCCGAGCACATCGCCGAGAACAACTCGATGCGCTTCCTCAGCGACGACGACGGCGAGACCTACAACAAGTGCCACTTTGTATGTATTAGCCGATCCTGTTTCTGTGCTTTTCTCGTCTTTTTGATACCCCAACTGACCTGTCTAGTGGTCCAACTTTGAAATTGGCAACCTGAACTGGCTGCGCTCCAAGGCCTACACCGACTTCTTCGAGTCGCTCGACCGCGATGGCGGTTTCTTCTACGAGCGCTGGGGTGATGCCCCTGTGCACTCCATCGCCGCCGGACTACTGCTGCCGAAGGAGGAGATCCACTTCTTCAACGACATTGCCTACTACCACGTTCCCTTCACCCACTGCCCCACGGGCGAGGAGACGCGCCAGCAGCTGCGTTGTCACTGTAACCCTAAGAACAACTTTGACTGGAAGGGCTATTCTTGTAAGTTTTAAATATTGTTATTTTGATTTATTTCTTTTTGTTTCGGCGTAAACTACGTCGTCGTGGCAAAACACGATGGTTAACAGTCCACAGGCACGTCGAGATTCTTCGACATGAACAACATGGAGAAGCCGGATGGCTGGGAGAAGCAGAGCTAGAGCAGCACCAATCTATTCTCATCACCTCCAATTGAAAACCCTCCAGCCTTCCAACACCGAAATAGATCTGCTCGAATCACCATAGCTCCCAGAGCATGACCGTCAGAAATGGCATGGGTTACATTGAACTCCGGCGCGTTTCATCATGGCCTCCATGACGTAAAGGCACAAGTGTGCTATGACAGACATGGGGTTGGTACGACTCTGCTGATGGGGAAATCAACAGTCTGGAAATAACAGGCGGCGCACTTTGCACAGGATTGACTATGAAAGCAGTCGATATTTTGGGAATGCGGTTTTCTTTTTTTGTAAAAACAAAATGTTTATAATCTTGTTTTCCGAAACGCAAAGATCTTTTTCTTTCTCGTGCCTTTCACTTTACTTGTTTCTGTTTTCTTACCTTTGTGTTTTGGATGGTTCATACCGCGGGCTACGGATAGATTGAAAAGAAACAACTGGATCTGATACTCTTTTTTTTTGGCTTTCCGGTTCGGTGCTGTACGATAGGTTGGTCAAGCCCAAGGCGAATTTTAACAGACTCGATCATCGTTAACGGGATTCTAGTAAGTAATGTGAACGGATCAATACGATAAGTAGAAGGGTTGAAAACACAACGGTAGATTTTGGCTTTTATATCGTACTTATAAGATACCCGGTCATGACATATCTATCAACCCAACGCTGTCTTCCTAGCTCGAATGGCTCCTATGAAATCCAGACTTAGCCAACAGTGGCCTTCTTTGGCTTCTTCGTGCCGTACTTGCTGCGACTCGTCATCCGGTTTGCCACGCCAGCCTGTTCCTGTTGTTAGCATATTGTCGCACACGAACAATCAAGACGATGTACAGAAAACAGCCAGAATGGGCATACCAAATCATATGCGCCACGGACCAGACGGTACCGCACACCAGGACAATCCTGCGCACGACCGCCGCGCACGAGCACCACACTGTGCTGCTGGATGTTGTGCCCCTCGCCGGGAATGTATGCCGTGATATGGCGGCCGTTGGACAACCGGACACGCGCCGTCTTGCGCTCGCCAGAGTTGGGCTTCTTCGGCCGCGTGATGCCGACCTTGAGGCACACGCCCTTCATTTGCGGCGCCTTCATCTCCGACAGGGCCGGCGACACAGGTTTCCGCTTGCGCCGGGGCTTGCGGCAGCCGCGAAGCACCTGGTTCAATGTGGCCTGGGTGGAAGGCGTCGAGGAGAAAAGACGGAACGCGGACACGGCGGGCAGACGTAGCGCCAGGGAGACAGCCGGAGTCGTGATTGATGTGAATGCGGTCGCCTTGGCCACGGATTGTGTGAATTGTGTCCGGAGCGGCGTCGCTGGTCGCAACAGCAGCCGCAGGAGCGGCGACACCATGCTTGGCTGCATAGCTGGTTGCGACGGTTTTGTGGCTCGGGGCAATGCAGGTTGGTGATCGGCCGGAGGAGCTTCGCGGTTTCCGAGATCGCGAGACCAAAACGTCACGATGCTCTGTATTCTCGCGCAACCTCCTTTCCACCTTTCGTTAGCCTCAGCCAAAATTTCCCAATTTCCAGACCACGAATTTAGTCACGTGGTGATAACGGCTCAAGCACTCCAATCGTCTCCAACCGGAAGTTTACTTTTTGCGGGTCCCGTTCCTTCACTGTCGCCTCGCTTTCTGATTGTCCCCACCTATAGGCCGACGGCAAACATTGCTCGGCTTTGGCGTGTTCCCCAAGCCGTTTCCCCCGGTCAGCTCTCCTCCAAAGTATCAAATAGCGGGCCTTCGTCACAAGCAATGGATACCCTCGGTACAAAAGTCTCCAAAGGACCGCTTTATTTTCTACCGCGGGGGCTGTTTGGTGCACTCCGCTTGACCAGGGAGCCTATTTTCGCTTGTGGACAACGTCTATCTACGAAAAAGGGTCGTGGTAATGGCCATTTGGCGGGCTTGAGTCCTTAGATTCTTTTATTTTCTTTGCCAGGGATTTTTTTTCTCTTTTATTTTCGGTCTACTGGTTGCCGTCGTGACCCGCCAAGTGCTTGCTACTTGCTATATATGCATTCCACTGGTCGCTCTTACCCCAACTTTACCCTCCTCTGCCTCCTTTCTCCCTTTGCTTCTCTTTCTCTGTCGGCCGCATTTCTACAAATTCGTCCCTCCTAGTTCCCCCGACTCCCGACACAGTCCACCACAATGTCGTCCTTCGTACGAGCTCTGCGCCCGGCCCTCCGGATGGGCCAGGTCTCTGCCATCTCCAGAATCGCCACAGCTGCCCCACGGAGAACACTCCCCAGCCGGATAGTGGCCGCTCAAGCGTAAGACGAGCTGTGATGTGCCCTGTTCTGATTTGCCTTTGTTGTGTGATTTACCGTATCGAACATTGCCGGCTGACCCGTTTCTTGTTGCTGTCCGTTGTAGCACCCGCTCGTTCTCGTACACCCCCGCCCGCCACGATGACGACGTCCCCCACCTGCCCATCATGTCCCTCAACGAGATCGAGTCGTCCATGCAGGAGGCCGTGCAAAAGTTCGCCAACGAGATTGTCCTGCCCAAAGCCCGCGAGATGGACGAGGCCGAGGCCATGGAGCCCGAGATCATTGAGCGCCTGTTCGAGCAGGGGCTGATGGGCATCGAGATCCCAGAGGAGTTTGGCGGCTCCGGCATGAACTTCACGTCTGCCATCATTGCCATTGAGGAGCTGGCGCGTGCCGACCCCAGCGTCAGTGTTCTCGTCGACGTCCACAACACTCTCGTCAACACCCTCTTTACGCGCTACGGCAGCCCCGCCATGCAGAAGCGTGTTCTGCCCAAGCTTGCCTCCGAGTCCGTCGGCTCCTTCTGTCTGTCCGAGCCTGTGTCGGGCTCGGACGCCTTCGCCCTGGCCACGCGCGCCACCGAGACCGAGTCCGGCTTCCGCATCTCGGGCTCCAAGATGTGGATCACCAACAGCATGGAAGCCGACATCTTCATCGTGTTTGCCAACCTCGACCCCTCCAAGGGCTACCGCGGCATCACTGCCTTCCTCGTGGAGAAGGGCACCCCCGGTTTCTCCATTGCCAAGAAGGAGAAGAAGCTGGGCATCCGCGCCAGCAGCACCTGCGTCATCAACTTTGACGACGTCGACATCCCCAAGGACAACCTGATTGGCGAGAAGGGCCAGGGCTACAAGTACGCCATCGGCCTGCTGAACGAGGGCCGCATCGGCATTGCCGCGCAGATGACCGGTCTGGCCCTCGGCGCCTGGGAGAACGCCGCCCGCTACTGCTGGAACGACCGCAAGCAGTTCGGTCAGCTGATTGGCGAGTTCCAGGGCATGCAGCACCAGATGGCCCAGTCCTACGTTGAGATTGCCGCCGCTCGTGCGCTCGTCTACAACGCCGCTCGCAAGAAGGAGGCCGGCGAGGACTTTGTCAAGGACGCCGCCATGGCCAAGCTGTACGCGTCGCAGGTTGCCGGCCGCGTCAGCAGCCTGGCTGTTGAGTGGATGGGTGGCATGGGCTTCGTGCGCGAGGGTCTCGCCGAGAAGTTCTTCCGTGACAGCAAGATCGGTGCCATCTACGAGGGTACCAGCAACATCCAGTACGTTACGCCTTTTTTTTCTCTTTTGTTTTGATTTCTTCCGCGTGCACCCATACTGACTAGTCTAGGCTGAACACGATTGCCAAGCTTCTACAGAAGGAGTACACCGCATAGAGATCCCACATTTAAGTTTAGAATGCGTGGCGAAATGGAGAAGCGTCACTTCATATCCAGAAGCAACAGCGCGGGACCTGATTCTTGATTTTCGGCGTTTTTGTTGGCCTGGGAATTTAAACGTACATTGCCGAGTGAAGTACACAACGAAATAAATACATAAATTGGATCAAACACACTCCGCAAAGACATGAGCGCCTTTCGTAGCCCGCGTTTACATATTTTCATACAGATCTCTCCTTCAAATCAAATCTGAACGAGGTCAACTAAACCGGTTTCCAGACATCACCATCTCGCCGTACTTTTGCAGTCTGTGTATATTTTCAAGGTAGCATCAGTCTACTACCGACACCTCGAACTATCTTATATTCTATATATAATTGGCCAGGTAGGAGAACTGCCGCCTGCAGTACTTTTGAGTTGAAACCGGCACTGTCGTTTTAAGTCAACTTTGTCAGCTCGAACATTTATTTCGTCTGGTCGTTTTGTGCCACGTGCATACGAGTTTTACTTTCTCGGGATTTTATTTTTCTGTTATTTTAATTTAATGGTTTCGTATTCGACAGCAGCCGAGTACAAACGTAACGTTATCTTTGAATTTCATGTTCATTCAAAGCTTAAAAGCAAAAACTTTCATAAATAATTTAAAATCATTATGATATACATAGTCATGTCAATAATCAGGAATAAAACGAGAAAAAAGAAAAACGGTCGAAATATAGTTTTCAGCGTGTGCAGTTTGCCCTGAACCGACGTCAACCGTTTCTCGCTACGAGGCCATCCGACTTGCCACTGTGGACAGTTTACGCAGGACAGAGTCCCCACAAACTAATTGAACCAGTCGAGAGGACAGAGCTAGAGTCCGGGTTCATGTTATGTTAGTGTGCCAAGCGCACTGGAGGAAAATTAAGATGCACGACATACGACGAACGGGACGCAAAACGGACCAAGTAAATTATGAGAAAAGCAAGGAAAAATATATGGTGACAAAAGTAGCGAGATGACTGCAGCTTGGGCTTACCCCGGAACGGCTGCCTCTTCTGGCTTTTGTTTTGTTTGACGTTGCCGTCGGTCACGTGCCCCGTTTTGATATGATTATTACTTTTATTATGATTATCATAATTATTTATTTTAATTTTTAATCTTTATGTTTTGTAGGCGCAGAGACTGTAAACAAGCTGCACCAAACTTTTACAGTGCAAAGTCCAGCGTATGTCGTCTTCGTCCTTTCCTCTGCTGGCAGTCAACACTTGATGCTTGTTTGCTCCTGACAGTTGGGCTGATGTTGTGTCTTTCCCCACCTGCTGGTTTTGGGCGACACAGGCGGGGTTTTGTCAGGCAAGTCCTAGAATCTAGGACAGTTTCTAGAGCTGGAAAGCGCGACTTGCAAATACGCCCAGTCTGACAGCGCCCGACCAGCCAAACTGGTAGGGAAAAAAGGGAGGAAGGGACGGGCATCGGCTTCGACAAAGTAAATAAATAGAAATATTATATGGTAGCGTTCTGCTTTGACATCACTCTGCAATGCGGTACGGCGGACCTTTCTGTTTCCACTCCCACAACCACTAACGTCACCTACGATACGTCACTGTTCTGCAAGCGTAAAAGCACACCCCTGTCCAGAGCCCCTCCACCACAGCCATTGCTGTGAACTGCTTCGCGCCTTCCGCCCACCTCCACAAAACAGCGTGCCAAAGAGACTGCCACAGCGGCCGTAAAGCGCAGGAACGACCAAAACAGCCCCTCTTCTCCGTCCCTCCCCATCTACTTCCCCTCCTTTAACGCATCTTGAGCAAGTCTTTTTTCGCTCGTTTTGGATTTTCATTCCTTCTAGGCGGGTATTCATTCTGCGCCGTTCCTTGTCTCCCGTTTTCAACCCCTCCCTCCTCTCCTGTTCCCATAGCCTGCGGCATCGCATTCTCGCGCCGAGACTAGGAAACCCGGAATACTGCCCCGGCTCCTGTTCTCGTCTCTCTCCTCATCCCACCTCTCGCCCTCGCAGCAATACGGGCACTTCGTCCTTCCTTTCGCTCACGCGCATCTTGCATCACCAGGGCTGCAGTTGTCACCATAGCCTCTCGCATACCTGAGCAGCAAAGGCCCCCGTTTGGTTTTGTTCTCCAGAACTGAAACATTTTCTAGCTTGTGTTTTGTCTGCCTCGCGTCCCTCCACAACCTTTTCCCCCGACCCCCCCTCTCCTCTCCTCTCCCGCCCGCTGGCGCACCCCTCCTCCTCCCTACCTCCCAACCGGTTTCTGCATGAGCTTCGTCCGCTCAAGCTTCTTCTGTCTCGACCTTCGTCTTGTGCAAGTTTTTGCCTTGGTCTTTCGCGGGTGTACAGTTCGCGGCGCGATATCTAGGCACGGCGATTTGTCCTCGGCAGCACTCACGATACGACGACTGAGCTAGCTTATGGGCTTCAAAAGGAGACAGCACGAGATCAGACGATTCCAACATATCTGCGCCTGTGGTTGTAGACTCGCATCCACTTCACGATTATTCCGGTAGGCATTCTCGAAGACAACCGTACCGGACTGATCGTTCCAACTTTTTCGGGGTCTCTTCGATTCTGTCCGTACAGCCTGACTTGGTCATCACGAACGCCACCCGAGAATTGCCACAAAACCGCTTCGCAGCAACTTCCGAAACAAAAGCTCGTTTGGCAACTGCTTCTCCCTCGTCACCTTCAGTTCTCAGTATTTCTTCGGCGCCCAAGATTTCCCAATAAGGCTTTCCAAAGCGTGTCAATTTCAGCCGGCCTCGTCTCGCATCACAACGACAGGTTGCTCTCTGCGCCTGAGCACCTCCTGAAACCCTGCTGTATCGATTCTAGAGCTGCTGCCACGCGAACCAACGCGTGGCCCGAAAACTAGCAACCATGGCGGAAGAGCAGCAGATGCAACTGATCTTGAAGAAGATCGACATCGAGAAAGTGTTTTTAGGCAAGGCCATTGAGATGCGCAAGGCCGCCAACTCGGACAATGCCGATGTTCTTTCCAAACTCGATTCCGCGGTCCACTCCGCGCGGCGCCACCTGGAGTACTACGAGGACATGCTTCGCCAGGTTCAGGTGCGCCGCCTCGGCCAGGGTGTCGACAACATGAGCCTGGGAAGTGGTGGATCCAATTCCCCGGCACCTGGCTCTCTGCGTCCCCGGAGCACCGATCTGCGAAATGAAGCTGGCGGCGCCCCGCCGACGCCGCCACCAAAAGATTCTGCCTCATCTTGGGGTGATACTTCCACTCTGAACTCGCAGAACTACGCTGCCAGTACATACTCGCAGCATGGCGTCCAGTCTCCTTCGAACTACTCAGACTCGCCGGCCGACACAGCGGTTGTGAAGACGCGTCCCAACTATACGAAACTTGGTAAGATACCGTCGATGTTAGGACGCCTGCGCTATCCTGCATGCCTTTACCTCGATATATTCTAATGGTTTCCTTTCATAGACCTCATCAAGTACGACACGCCGTACATGGGCCCTCGTATCCAGCACATGCTGTCCCAAATCCAGTTTAAACTTGATGTCGAAGAACAGTACCTCAAGGGCATCGAGAAGATGGTCCAGCTGTACCAGATGGAGGGTGACAAGAAGAGCAAAGCCGACGCAGCCTCGAAGAAGGTGGAGAGCAAGCAAAAAATTGTACTACTGAAGCAGGCTCTGAAGCGGTATGAAGAGCTACATATCGATGTTGACTCGGGCGACACACCAGATGGTGAGTACTTTGGCACAGTAAAAAAACGCAGCAAACGTCGCTCGTTGTACTTTTCGTCGTACATACTGACAATTGACTAGATGACAGTGTCAATGTTCCGAACATGCGGAAGCCGCTTTCTGGTAACCTGTCCATTCGCATCATGGCTGTGAAGGATGTTGATCATGCGCCGACCGGTCGATTCAGCCGCGGCCCGGATACCTTTGTCGCCGTGAAGGTCGAGGACAATGTTGCAGCGCGCACGAGGCTCTCTCGCACCGACCGTTGGGAGAGCGAGTTCCATAGCGTGGATGTCGACAAGGCAAACGAGATCGAACTGACGGTTTATGACAAGCCTGGCGAGTATGCCATCCCCATTGGCATGCTTTGGGTCCGGATATCAGACATCGCCGAGGAGATTCGGAGAAAGAGAATCGAGGCCGAGATCAACTCGTCGGGCTGGGTGTCGGCCGACAAAATGTCGGCTGCTCCCAACCGGGTACCGCCAGCTCAATTCCCGATGAATCCCCAGGGTCAGTTTGGCGCACAACAAAACGCCCAAGGCGGGCCTCTCTCGCCCCAAAATCCCCACGGCGGCGGTTTTGACGGTGTCGGTGCTCACGCCGCTCATCTGTCTCCCGAACCGATTACGGGATGGTTCAACCTGGAGCCCACCGGCCAAATCCAGCTCAACCTCAACTTCGTCCGCCAGAACAAGGATCGTCGGCCGTTGGACCTTGGTCTCGGTCGCAAGGGTGCCATTCGTCAGAAGAAGGAGGAAGTCCACGAGATGTATGGCCACAAGTTCGTCCAGCGCCAGTTCTACAACATCATGCGCTGCGCGCTGTGTGGAGATTTCCTCAAAGGAGGCGCGGGTATGCAGTGCGAAGACTGCAAGTACACCTGCCACATCAAGTGCTACTCGAGTGTGGTCACCAAGTGCATCAGCAAATCCAACGCCGAAACCGATCCCGACGAAGAGAAGATCAACCACCGCATTCCCCATCGTTTCCAGCCGTTTGGCAACTATACTGCCAACTGGTGCTGCCACTGTGGCTATTTACTGCCATTTGGAAAGAAGAGCTGTCGAAAGTGCTCAGGTTGGTTTTGCCATCACTCTGTGTTACTGAATTAGGATGTTTTCCGCTAACACGTTATAGAATGTGGTCTTACTGCTCACTCTGGTTGTGCCCACCTGGTACCCGACTTCTGCGGCATGTCGATGGCCGTGGCGAACCAGATCCTGGAAGGTATCCGTACCCAGAAGCAGCGGCAAAAGCAGTCGACAAACTTGACTGACCGTACTCTCCGGCCGGGAAAACCTAACTTGATTTCCCAGCAGGGTGGGTATGGGAACTCCCAGGGTGCAGCGCCTTCTCCTTATGGCCCCGGCGCTGCGTCCAGTCAGGCGACCGAAGCCGCCAAGGTGATGTACGCGAACCAATCCTCACCACAGCGTCCCCAGCATCCCGATCGGACGGCGAGTGCATCTTCTTCGGCTGCTGCTGCTGCCGCCGCCGCTAGCATGGCTATGTCGGGCACTGGTGCCAAGGCTGGAACTGGTCCTCAGGCCCAGGCGGGCCAAGACTCCTGGAGACATGACCCCGGAAACTACGGCGACTCATATGACCCCCAATCTGTGCAACAGCAGCAACAGTCGTACGGAAATGCACCACAGCAACGCAAGTACAACCCGGCAGACTACATTAATGTTGGACAATACCCAGCGACCCAGCAGCAGCCTGGCCAGATGCAACATGCTCAGCAACAACCGGTTACCATTCAGCAGCAGCAGCAGCAGCAGCAGCAACAACAACAACAAATCTACCAACAGCCGCAGCAGCAGCCACTACAGCAGCAGCCTCCCCAAGCCCCGGTGCAGGTGAAGACGCAGCAATCCGAGCCACCCGTTTCGCTTCCTCCCGTTTCTTCCACCACCGTTGATGTCACCGGTCCTGGCGTCAAGAAGCCGCTGCCCTCAGCGACCGACCCCGGCACGGGCCAGCGCATTGGCCTCGATAACTTCAACTTCCTTGCGGTTCTCGGTAAGGGTAACTTCGGCAAGGTCATGCTGGCCGAGACAAAGCGTTCGAATAGGCTGTACGCCATCAAGGTCCTAAAGAAGGAGTTCATCATTGAGAACGATGAAGTGGAGAGCATACGGTCAGAGAAAAGAGTACTGCTCGTTGCCAACCGGGAACGGCATCCGTTTTTGACCAACCTGCACGCCTGCTTCCAGACCGAGACGCGTGTATACTTTGTGATGGAGTACATTAGCGGTGGTGATTTGATGCTGCACATTCAGCGTGGCCAGTTCGGTACTCGTCGGGCCCAGTTCTACGCCAGTGAAGTCTGCTTGGCGCTCAAGTACCTCCACGAGAACGGTGTCATCTACCGCGATCTGAAGCTCGACAACATTCTGTTGACGCTGGATGGCCACATCAAGATTGCCGATTACGGTCTCTGCAAGGAGGACATGTGGTACGGTTCGACGACCAGCACTTTCTGTGGTACTCCCGAGTTCATGGCGCCCGAGGTATGTTTGCTGCCCACCTGATATCTCTTATACGTCTTTTTGTACGAATTGCTAACCTGCGGTACTAGATTCTTCTCGACAAGAAGTACGGCCGCGCTGTTGATTGGTGGGCGTTTGGTGTGCTAATCTACCAGATGCTGCTGCAACAGTCCCCGTTCCGTGGCGAGGATGAAGACGAAATCTACGACGCCATTCTGGGCGACGAGCCCCTGTACCCGATCCACATGCCCAGAGACTCGGTTTCGATTCTGCAAAAGCTGCTCACGCGCGATCCCGACCAGCGCCTGGGCAGTGGCCCGACAGACGCGCAGGAGATTATGTCGCAACCGTTCTTCCGCAACATCAACTGGGACGACATTTACCACAAGCGTGTGCAGCCGCCGTTCCTGCCGACCATCAAGAACCCTACGGATACCAGCAACTTCGACTCGGAGTTCACGAGTGTGACGCCCGTTCTGACGCCCGTTCAATCAGGTATGTTTAGGTGGTTTTGTATCCATGTCAAGGACTGTGCGAGACGTTTTACTAACTCCTTTACAGTGCTATCACAAGCGATGCAGGAGGAGTTCCGTGGCTTCTCATACACGGCAGACTTTGTGTAGCTCCGGCAAGCACTGGAATTTGACGATATCCAGACTTTTGTTGCTGGTTTTAGATTTTCATTTCATTTCATGCCACCTTTTTGAGGGAGAGAATTGGAGCTTGCAGCTTGTTTTATGTCGCGAGATTTTGATTTACGCTCGAGCGACTTGATGTGTTATTTGGATACGGACATAAAAAAAGTCGATACGTTTTTGGATGCCAGCTTTCTCAGCGAGTACAAGTTTGGCGACGGACGTCGCGAGAGAGCCCCTGGCGAGACCGGCGGTCGGGCGCTTCCACCTGGCTCACGTTGTTTGTTGTTGGCTGTTTCTGAAAGGCCATCGCTATTTTTGTAATTTCTTTCTGTCGCGTTATTTCTGCGCGCCATTTCAAGCTTTGCGCGTTCCAACATTTTTCATGTCGATATATCCATTTTCACCGAAGCCATTGTTCACTTTGGGCGGTAGTTTTGCTCTTCTACAACATGCCAGCCACGTATTAGTTGCTGGAGCGTTTTTAATAAAGCCTGGTTTTTCATAGTTTGATTCATGTTTTCTATTTCTTGAACATCAGTGTTTTATACAAAATCTATGTACAGTGCCTTCTCGGATTTTCTTTTGACAATCGCTAATATTACAGTTCGCAGGTAAGCCAACGCTGCCTACCGGAAAGCAAGCACCAGACCGCCGACAAAAACAGCTCCCGCGATGGCACTCTGCAGTGCTACGATGGACACATCTCGCATCCGCACGTTGACCGTGCGTTCGCTGGCAATATCCTGTGCCCATGCCTTCCACCGGACAGGATCGGGTCCAAAGGCCACGACATCATGCCACGATGTTGGCCAAGACAAGGTGAACAGCTGCAGCCGGAGAGGTGGCGAGGGGAGCGCGTCGGCGGTGGGTGTGAGGGTAGGCTGCTCTGCCGAGGAGAGTTCTACTGCTGCTACGTCGGCATCGCCGGCAAGCGGGGTGTCGGCCGGTCCTGTCGTCGATGCAGCAGCGCCCGAGACGGTTGCCAGCGCCGCGCGCACGTCCGCCAGCTCCTTGCGCACATCCTCCAGGACGCCCGACTCCGCCTCGGCAATGCCGCGCATCAGGCGCCTGCGCCGCCACGGCTCCGCAACGACTTGCAGGATGATGAACAGGACCACGTTGAGGCCCATCAGGCCCCAGGTGCCCCAGGTGCTCTGGCGCCGGATCCGGTCGCTCCAGACCTGCTCCTCGTGGTACCGCTTCAGGATGCCCGAGGTCAGCGCCGCGCTCAACCGCGACTCGTCGGCTTCTGCCTCCTTGAGCTGCTCCACGGCGCGCTGCGCGCTCGTCTCCAGCTCGTGGTCCTGGCGGTACAGCACGGTAAACCGTTCGAGGTCCGGCGGCGCCCAGCTGTCCTTGCGCGCCAGGAGGGTCGTGACTTCGCGCTGGGTGGCGGCGCGGCGCTCGTTGACGGCCTGGTACGCGCGGCGGGCGACGCGCAGGTCGGCCTGGGCGGTGGCCAGGTCGGTCTCGAGCCGGGCGTTGTTGGCCTTGATGTGCTCGATGGCGGTATAGCCGGTGAGGTCGTTCAGCGTCTGGGAGGCCGACACGAAGCGCGCTTGCAGGTCGTCCATGAAGCGGCTGAAGCGGGCATTGAGGGCGGACCGGCGAGACTCGACAAACGAGGGGAGCGACGAGGACGAGGACGAGTCGTCAGCAGCGGTTTCGCTCTTGCTGTTGGCTGCCGCTGGTGGCTGCTTGGCCGTCGCTGACGCGCCCTCCTTCTTGACCTTGTCCGTCTCGGCTGTTTCTGCGTGTGGTTGTGGCTCGTCCGACTTTGGGGCCGAGGGCGCATCTGTGTTGGGCAGCGGCGGTGGCTGCGAGGAGGCCGGCAAAGGTGATTCCGGTGGCGGCGGAGCATGTATGATGGATGGTAGGGGGTCGTCTTTGGGCGGCTTGTCGGAGGAGGACGAGTACCACCGGCCCGCGGGATGGTCGCATCTGGGACGAAATACCGCGCGAGATGCACTGCCGCTCCTCGCTACAGACATCGCCATGCCTCGTTGCGGCACACTTACCACGTGCCTGGCTGTCCGTGGTGGCCAAACACTTGCAAGCTCCAACGTCGTCCTACCCGGCATCGCCGCACTCCGCAGCAACGTCGTCTTCAACTGCCGGCCCATCCGTCCAGCGGCCGCCGGACGGGCACCTGCCCAGGCTGCCATGCCTGCACAAGCGCCAATGGCGATCGAAGCGACTCTCTTATTTCGTCGAGCCGTCGTGTCTATTCCATCAGACAGGCTGGGCCTTGAGCTGCTCGCGTGAACCTGCGAAGCTTCGCCGTCCGAAGTCCAGGTCGTCTGCGGTTGAAATTGCGGGGGAAATGGAGCCGTTGGGGCTCATGCGGCGAGGTATTTTGGAAAGGAGAGGGCGTGCTGTGGTCGATGCAGTCGTGTTCCAATCGTCATTCAGGTTGGACCAAATACACTGCCGCCGTCTTGTCGCGCATGACAAGCAGTCGTCTAGCTTGTTGGTTCCTGGTTCTGGTCGATTCGTTTTCCCGGCCTCGGGCCGTGGGCTTCTCGTCGGCATTTAGGCCCTGAATTAGCGGCGAGCCACAGTGTACCGCGCCCACCTCTTTCGGGGCAGTCTACCGCAACTGTGGCGGCTGAAGAAATCGAGATAAAGGTTGAAGAGCTGGTGGAAAGTCTCTCGAACGTCTGTGAAAGGACAGAGGACTTGTTAAATTTATTCGATTTTTGACGCAGTGTTTCACCTTCGTTTGTATCCGTACCGACATATAACTGTCGCCAGTACTTACAGCACCTACAATGCTGAAGACGGTGTTATTTGCGCGTTGGTGTACCAAGTAAGGAATCAGCGCGCAGGCCGGCCTTCACCGCCCAAGTCGAGTGGACACACCATGGGCCCATAATTTTTGAGAGTGCCCCACTAAAAAGTAGAATACGGCAGAAAAAGTTGGAAGTTTTGATGCACTCGTTGGGAAGTCGCAACCGCCTGGAAAACACCTTAAGAGAGGCACACTCTTTGGCTTCGTCTCGTCCTTCTCGCCCTATTGACCACCACGACAACCGCATCTACACATCGCAACGGCACTGTTGCGACCATGGCGACTCCCAACGGGAAGTCCTCGACCCGCAGGCAGCCGCGGCCGCAAAAAGTCGACCGCAAACTCAAGCGCAAGCGCGAAGTCGAAAGCATCGAAGCCCTCCAAAAAGCCGTCGACGAGCTCGATCCCAAGACCATTCCGGCCCAGTTCACCGAGCTTCCCCTGTCGAAGCCCACCGCCGCTGGCCTGCGAGACTCCCACTTCGTCTCCCTGACCGACATCCAGGCACGTGCCATCCCCACCGCCCTCAGAGGATCCGACATCCTCGGGGCCGCCAAGACTGGCAGCGGCAAGACGCTCGCCTTCATCGTGCCCGTGCTCGAGAAGCTGTACCGCGCGCGGTGGACGGAGCTGGACGGACTGGGCGCTCTGATTGTCTCTCCGACACGAGAGCTGTCGGCGCAGATTTTTGAGGAGCTGCGCAAGGTGGGACGGCACCATGGCTTCTCGGCCGGTCTGGTGATTGGTGGCAAGAGTCTGCAAGAGGAGGCTGAACGGGTTGGGCGGATGAACATTCTTGTCTGCACGCCGGGCCGGATGCTGCAGCACCTCGACCAGACGGCCACCATGGACGTCAACAACTTGCAGATTCTCGTCCTGGACGAGGCGGATCGCATCTTGGACATGGGCTTCAAGGCGGCCGTCGACGCCCTGGTCGAGCACCTCCCTCAGTCCCGCCAGACACTTTTGTTCAGTGCCACTCAGACCCGCAAAGTGTCTGATCTCGCCCGCCTCAGTCTCCAGTCACCCGAGTACATTGCCGTGCACGAAGCCGCGGCCGCGGCCACGCCCAGCCAACTACAGCAACACTACGTCGTCACACCCCTCCCCGAGAAGCTGGACACGCTCTACGGCTTCATCCGGTCGAACCTCAAGTCCAAGATGATTGTCTTTTTCTCGTCGGGCAAGCAGGTCCGCTTTGCTTACGAGGCCTTCCGCCAGATGCAGCCGGGTATCTCGCTGCTGCACCTGCACGGCCGCCAAAAACAGGTCGCCCGTCTCGAGATTCTGCGCCGCTTCGCCGCTGCGAAGCACGCATGTCTCTTTGCCACAGACGTCGTCGCCCGCGGCGTCGACATTCCTATGGTCGACTGGGTCGTCCAGGTCGACTGCCCCGAAGACGCCGACACCTACATCCACCGCAGCGGCCGGACGGCGCGGTACGAGAGCGCCGGCAAGGCGATCCTATTCTTGGACCCCAGCGAAGAGGCCGGCATGATCAAGCGGCTGGAGCAGAAAAAGGTCCCCATCAAGAAGGTCAACGTGCGCGAGACGAAGAAGCAGAACATCCAGGACCAGCTGCAAAATATGTGTTTCCAGCAGTACGATGTCAAGTACCTGGCGCAAAAGGCCTTTATCTCCTACACACGGTCGGTCCACCTGCAAAAGGACAAGGACGTCTTTAAGCTGGACGAGCTGGATCTCGATGGGTTTGCAAAGTCCCTCGGCCTCGCGGGTGCGCCGCAGATCAAATTCCGCAAAGGCGACAAGGGCGAGGACCTGAAGACGATCAAGAACCGGTCGCGGGCGATGTTGTCGAGCGGCTCCGAGGACGAAGAGGCGTCAGACGGCGAAGGCGGCCTGAAGACCAGGGACAAGAGCAAGGACAAAAAGAAGAACGAGGTGCGCACCAAGGCGCAGCGCATGTTTGAGCGGACCAACCAGGACGTGCTCACCAAGCACTACCAGAACCTCATTGGCGAGGAGGGCGACGAGGCACCAGGGACAACCGACAATGCCGACGACGCCGACTTCTTTGCCGCCAAGCGCGTCATGGACGACGATGCCCTCACGCAGGCCGCCGGCCTGCGCGGCCCCAAGGGCAGTCAATCCGCCGCCGCCGATCCCTCCAACTTTACCACTGCCAAGGTCCTCCATCTCGGCGGCGAGCGTGATCTCGTTATCGACTCCAAGCGCCGCGAGAAGCTCCTCAAATCCAAAAAGCAGCTCCTCAAGTTCCAGGGCACCGGCACCAAGATGGTGTTTGACGACGACGGCAACGCCCAGCCCCTCTACCAGCTCCGCGACGAAGCCCACTTCCGGGAGCAGGGCGCACCCGAAGCGCAGCGCCAGCAATTCGTCCAGGCCGAAGCCGACCGTGTCCGCACGGCCGATGTCGAGGACAAGGCCCTGGCCAAGGCCAAGCGCCGCGAGAAGAAGCTCAAGCGCAAGGCGCGCGAGCGGGGCGAGGCGGCCGAGAGCGACGGCGACGCCGACGGAGACGGAGGCGAAGACGAAGACGACGTGCACGGCGGCGCTTACATTGGCGGCAGCGGCCAGTTTGGCGACGACGGCGACGACGGCCTGGCACTGCTGCGGTCCCTGCCCATGGCCGGCGAGAACGGCGACGGCAGCGAGTACGACAACGGCTACGGCTCAGAAGGAGATGCACCTGCACCCGCCAAGAAGAAGCAGAAGAAGTGGTTCCAAAACGACAGCGACGTCGACAGTGACGGCCAGCAGAGGACGACCAAGAAGGCCAAGACGTCCAAGAAGGACAAGCACACGGTGCTTGAGATGGACGCCATGCCGGACAACCTGGAAGACCTGGAGGCCTTGGCAACAGGTCTGTTGGACGACTGACGCGGTTGAGGTGGTGGTCACAATACTTTGGCATAGCATGGGTTTTGGTACATCTAGATTCAATAGGAGTTTGTCCTTTTCTTTCTTATCTTAGTATACTCTGAAGTCCGCAAGTGAGAGGAGCCTCGTGTTCCTGATGATTTCCAGTGAAGACCAGCCACCATCGGTGAACTTTGTAAATTGGAGCCATGCCAATACGATCCGTGTCATCGCCAAGTGTGTCCGAGCACACGCCGTGGCCAAGCCTCCTTGTCGGCCCAAGACGGTATGCAGTTGTCGTCACAAGACGAGCAACGCTGACGACGACGTCAAGGATGAGCGTGGTTGCTTATTCGTATGAGCGAACTGGAACGTATCTGAAGGATGGCGGCTTGATAGTGGAAGGAAGAGCTACCAAGAAATACCAATACGATTTGTACTTGCTTTACAGATGAGCCTACCAAAGTACAAAAGACCTGGGATGGCAGGTGGTCGTAAGGATAGGGCCGAAAAGAGATGCTGGTGTGGGGTTGTTTATTTTGCTATCTTCAATAGCTGAAAACCAGGACAATGACAAACCAAAAAAAAGGGACGAAAAATAAATGTGGCCAAAAGAAATAATATTCCAAGGCCAAGCCCTTTGGTTTCGGTGTACCGCCGCGAGGGGGCTGGTTTTGATTCGTGTTTCTGCCCACTCGCCCCCTCGAGCAGAAATAAATCCTGGGTCACTTGGATTGTCTCTTGGGGGGCTTGGCTCTTTTTGGCTGCATCGGCATGTTGGTAGTGTCCGCCGCGCAAATGCAAGAGGCTGCAGGTGTCAACGCATGTACTGTACTTTGATTTCTTCCTTGTTATTTTTATCTTTTAGGTTCGGATCTGCCTGCCCTCCCCCGGTGATGAACCAACCTCTTTGCGAACACGAACCGACCTTAAGAACTGCCAGCGCGAGGATCCCGGGGGAGCCAACGCTTTGCAGCGTTGCAGTGGACATGGCGAAGAATACGGAAAACGTAGATTAATCGCCCCCTCGCTTCGGCCTCGGCCTCGACCACCTATCGTCTTATTTTGTCCTTTACGTCCCATGTACGTATTTCACCTCTTCTACTTTGTACTAACTTTGGTATCTTCACTCGGGCCTTCAGATGACTCTCCACGTGAACACTCCGTATTACTCCGCTTTCATCAGAGCCCATCAAAAAGTGCCTTGGCATGTCTGTTTATTTATTTTAGGCACTCCAGAAAAGTACTCCAGTGAGGAGAAATGGGCCCAGCGGCTGAGGCCCCGTCAAGCTTTTTGCTCTTGAGGTGAGCCAGAGAACAGCCTTAAGTTGGCCATTAACGTCGGGTTTGGAGAGGTCCGATGCCTGGGATCCCCGCACAGGGCGGGATGTTACGTTGCGACATGTTCGTGTTTGGCTTGTTCTAGGCTGGGCATTGTTTTATTTATATTCCAAAAAAGAAGAAAGAAAACAAGTCCCACAAACACAGATAATACAATAGTTTCCAACGTGTTAGGGTACCAAAACAACGTCTTCCCCATCTACAACAATAATTGCCTCCCGATGCTATTATGGCTCTGGCCATTCGCATGAGACCTATACGTGAGAATAGTGAAATATACTTTCACAGGGACGCACATCATTGTTCGAGATAATAACATCATGGCTGGCAGTTCATGCTCAGACTTTCCGAGATTTAGAAGGGCCCGGGGCCAACGTTCCATGTCGGGCAAATCAGGGAGAGCATATGGCAGTTCGTCCTGCAGCAGCTCCATGTCTCATAACCTTAATCCAAGACAAAGGATTTTACCCCGGATCTTTGATCAGGAAGACTGCAAAGCAGCACAACGAGTATACGGTGAGGAACAATTGAACCGGAACCTCTGCCGGCCCTTTGTTGTGGCCCCTTTTCTGTCGGCGATTATCACCAAGAACTCCCTTCCCGCTAGACGAAGGCGGCCCGCTGCGAGGAGCTAGCAGATACCGACGTCAGTGATGGCCTGGTAACTTGGCTCATATTGACATTTCGAAGTAGTGATTCTCTTGTGAAACTATCATATACATAGATCGTACTGTGAAAATATAGTCAATGTACGGCGCAGTTAACAATGCCTCGTCCCTAAGAAACTGAAAAAAATGCGCAGGCCCATAGGGGTCCAAGGAAAAGCAGAGTGAAAGGAATCAACATATTGCGATGAGCCAGCTTGATACAAAGATCCTACCGGGGAAGATTGTCGAGAGATACAGTTTGAAAAGGGAAAACTGAAGCATGCCGCCCGGAGAGGAACCGAAAGGACCTCCCTCTTTTTCATTATCCCTATTTTCAACAATTTGAAACCAGGCGCAGGCATGCCATAAACCTCGCGTAAGGCAGACCGACGCCGGCGTCCCGATATATTATGTGTATCGTGTGAAGCTCGAAAATATGATTGCGGCCCCGCAGCTGGCCTACCGGGTTCATCGGTTCGACGTCTTGGCTCTATGGCTGTTTTGAATTTCCAATTTATTTTCCCAGCGACCTGCGGCACAGGCGGGCTAGAAAATTACGACACAAAAGTACACGTCTCGTGCCTTTACTGTGAGATGATTGTACGCTAGTCTCTCTGTTCTATATAGAATTTTTACATTTTTGCAAGCCAATCTTGCACAAACGACATATAGACTTGGGGTGTGAGAACTTCCAAAGTCAATGCTGAGGCGCAAAGAGATGGACCGTGGGACTTACGTATTCATTATAAAACAGACCGAGTTAAGAGGCTGTGTTGGGCGGTCTGTTCATCGGGTCTGCCCAGGATTCTGTAGTTTGCTGAACTTGGGCTATGTCTACGAGATTCGACCTGTGCCTTTCGGTACACACCTGTCCATGGCATGGCATATCATCGCCGATTGTGTTGCCTATCTGCAACTCTCTCGTTGTACACTGAGGTATTGTGAATTCCAAAACCAAGGGGAAAAGACTCCAAATGGACTTCTGAGAAGCGACCGCTCAAGATATCATAGATGTAGACTGAGATGTGCCAAATAACACGGCATCCTAGAGGAAAGGACGTGTACAGTTAATACTTTGTGAAATCCCACTACCGTACAAGGATGTATACACGGCTACTACAAGCACATGTGAGCCGATGCCACGATTATGTGACAACGCTACCTTGTTGATTTAACGAACTGCTACTAAGCGCGACCAGTGTAAGTCAAGGCGCCGAGCCTCATTTCTGTGAAAGAAAGGGGCTCACAGATGGTCGATATAGAATATTAGCAGAAGGGAAATTCTAGGTCGATAATATTTGCCTGTGAGCTTAAACACGCAGGTGAAATGCTCAAAAATTCAAGCCGGGGTAGGTACTGGCACTATTTTGACTTACAGTCTCCCAGTAAGATTTATGCCTGTTATTTAGTTTTGTACAATTATTTCATTATCGATGTTTTCCTTCTGTTTGAACTTCTGACATTATTTCAATGAGATATCCGCTGGCGTAGCGGTTCCCCAAACGGAAAGTTCATCCTGCCGACAACCGACAGCCGTCGATTTCACCTTCGCGCTTTCCGCTTGCCCTCCTTCTGTCTAGTAATTGCAACCTTGGACACTACCTCATACTTTTGTCGTACACGCATCGAAACTGGTAATCATAGCTCCTTCCTTGTTTGTCGTTGCATGATCTGTTTTTGGAACGCTCCTGCTTACGATTCACATCTACACCGGACGAAAATGTAACAGATTACGTACCCACACCAAACCTTTCCCAAGATACCAAGACAATTCCGGAGAAAACCACCTCACACGACATGGAAATAAATTAAGTATAGAATTTCTATTTGTGGTCGCTCGTGCTCCATTTCCTGCCTTCGCAGTTCGCGGGAGGAAATTGGGCGACAGTCTTCTGGCAATTTTGGCCACCAAGACCGATGCGGAAAGTGCATCCCCCCACTGCCACCAAAAAGAGTGAGAGCGAACAACAAGAGGCCAAAAAGACGGCATGAACAATTTTACAACTCTCGGCAGGGGAAGGAGCGATGCGGACAGAGTCTCGAGAAACTGACGGTGGTGAAAATTAAAGAGACGTGTTAGAAGTGGACTTGCGGATATGCGCTGCGCCGCTAGAAAAACTGGTACCTCTTTACCACGTCAGTTCAGTCAATACGGGCTACAATTCATTGAAAAAAAAAAGAAAGAAAGAAAGAAAGAAAGGCACGGTTGCATCTTGGCTTCTGTCATCTCATCTGAAGCGCTCTTTCTTGTCCATTTAACCCCCAAGATCATTCTTTCCCTTTGGATTTCATGATGTGCTTCGCCGTAGCCAGGGAAGGAAGGCGCGTCTCAGTTTGTTAACCCGTTCTTGACTTGGAAACATGTCTGCCGCGCCGATCAGCGAAGAAGGCAGGAACATACTGCATCGCGACTTGCCACTTCCCAAAAAGGTAACTGGACAATAAAAGGGGCAAGTGAAATAAAAGACAAAAAAACACAAGCACAAAACTCAGCACGACTCGCCTAAAGATCGAGTTCTCTTTTATCAAACTTTGCAAATTGTCGACATTACAACATCACCAGACACACGACCCTCTGCACCATCACCAATCTGCCCCGTGCGCACACACGAGTGGTCACACCAACGCAAGAAGAACGTCGATTGCAAACGACGTAATGCCACAAACGGACGTGACCACATCGACACCGTTTCTCTGCTTCTGTGGTTTTCTTTAATATGCGCTGTCCAAGTCTTTCGGTACGAAGCTTGACCTGCCTAGATGGGTCATGATCCCGGGTCAATCCAACCCGGTTAATACCTGCGCAATCTAGCCGACTGGACTGGCCAAATGCCACCTCTTGTCTCTTTGCCTGGTGCCGCTTCAATTCTGGCCTCACTGCCTGCCATTTCAACTGGACTGCTTCCCCTCATTGTCTTTATCCCTCGTCTTGGCCTTCTGCTTGGCCGCTATTTCTTGTCTGCCGCATCTCCTCCAGCCAGCCCTTTCTCTGCCGTATTCGTTCCATTTAATATATATCATGACTTCCGAGTGGCCCGTTACCTCCATCGTCCATTTTGGCGGCTGTCCCGTTTTAGGCCACCCGCCATCTGCGACGGGAAAAGGGGGTAGAAGGTGGTGGTACCTTCTCTACTTCGCTATGCATCCTGTGTTTGCTAACCTGCCACGGTACCCAGGAGCCTGTCCCTCTCGACACCCTGTTGCTCGCTGTCCCCCTTTTAACCTGTTGACGACTTCATCCACGACCACACGCATCCTGAGATGCGGCCTAAACGCCATGGTGACCCATCGCGCCCCATCTGTCCTTCCAAGTTAGCCCACCTCCCATCCCGTCTGTTATCACCATTGAAGTCGACTGTGTTTCTTCCATCCCCACTCCCCCAATTTCCGCAGTGATTTCACATAATTTTCTCTCACATTTTCCCACAAGTCATGCTCGAGAATTCGACTAAAGGTTGCCAAAAAGGTCCAAGAGTACCCATCCTCCTGGGCAGCCAAGCTATTGCGGCCTGGAGTCTGGAGTGCAGCTTCTGGCCAACACCATCATCATCCCCAGAAAAGGCTTGCAAATGCCGGTGTACGCTTTAAGTTTTAAGATGCACCCGGCGCGGGAGACGCCGTGGGGAAACAAAGGTCCTTCATTCCGCTGTCGATGTTGGCTCTGAGTCTGGGCAATTTCTTCACCTTCTGCACCCCTTGAAATACACTCGCGGCTCTACGTTTTATGTGCCTTTGCATTCAAACGTCAGCAGAGCTCACATGCCTTCCCCATCTGTGCTGCTTCCCCGTGATCCGCTTGCCTCGAAGTCTCACCTCTTGCCATACTGCCTAGGAAAAGAAGACCAAGGCATGTTGCGCCTCTGACGGTGAGTGCACGGTTTCGTCTGTACGTGACGCTTCAGAAATCGCAGCCCCCCTCATTCATACTTCCCCTGTATTATTTCCTTACTTCTATTAAACATCCTGCCCCCATTCACACCGTCTCCCAGCCATTACACCACCGCCACCATCCGCAACCTGCCATCGGTACAAACCGCGGGCGAATGCAAATCATTTAAGTCGTTCATCCACAAAAGGCGGAGGGTATCCCCGTTCGGAAAGATTTTCACTTTTTCACCCCAGGCAATACAGAATTCAACGTCTCGTGTCGACAACCGGAACACGATGTAGAAAGGATCCAGATTGGAGACGACTACAAATCTACGACCGAAGAAACTAGGGTATCGAAGACATACGCTGACGACAGCTTCATCAACAACATATAACGGTCTCAGAACTCTACGCGTCTCCTCAATACGACACCGGTTGTGATTCAGTCGTTCGGGTGTCAACATTCGAGCTACAGTCCAGAGCACAGTCAAGCCAGCACAGAAACTGGCCGCAAAGGCGCTCCTTCATCATCTTTGAATTTTGACGCCTGCCCTTGGTCCTTTGCTTTTTTTCACGTGTGGCGAAATTCAAAGGACAAGAAAAGGGATAGACTACGGCCAGAAAGCATGTTACTTTGCTTGTTGATCCTTGCCACTGCCCAAGATGGATATTCGAGCTTCGAATGGTGGCCTGGGCCTCGCTCAAAACACAACAACTTGCCCGTAAGTATGCCTTGAACTGCACGTTATGGCAACAATTCACTCCAGCTGACGGTCAATAGTTACGAAGAGAAGGTCGTCACCGACCCAACGACTGCTCGCATTGTTCTCACATTTCTGCGCGAGTTTGTTGAGCAGAAGATAATCTACTCGCACAGCTCACAGGGCTACTACTGCCCAATGACAAAGTGCGAATCCTCGTTCACAGAGCCCCTGTTACTTATCCAGCACCTATTTACGTGTCCGGAGCTCGGAAGGGGCGAGTTTGAGTGTTGGAAATGCTGCAGCTGGCACCGCTTCCCTACGACGGAGAAGGAGTGGACTGAATGGGCAGGCTGGAAGTCGACAGCAGTAGGCTTTCAAAGGAAACGGAGCCTTGGATCGAAGATGAAAGAAACATTGACAGATACCCTTACGCTTCGTCGACGAAACTCGAATCGCAGATTCTCAGTGTCCAGTGCTGGCCCTGTGGGAAATGCCGGCCTGGATCAGACGCCCAATCCAACGTCCACATCCTCGATGATTTCATCTCCAACCTTGACCGGCACAACAGCTGATATGGACGGCATCGCCTCGACCATCCACCACTCGGGAAAATTTCTAGCTTCGACGGATGCCTGTGAATGGAATCAATTTCTCGGCCTAGACCAAGCACAGATGCTCTCGCCTCGTTCAATACAAGAGTTGCAGACGGCGTACAGAGTTGACCAGCAGATGGTGCCCACATTTTCACATCCCCCAGGAGCAAACCTTGGGCTCGACTCTACACCTGGGACTGCAAATGCATCGGGGTATACGTGCACATTCGACGAAGGATGTTTTGTCACGAGCGAGCACCACCACCACCACCATGGAATCGGTGTGAAGCCGGGGTCAGGAGCGGGAATATCTACAATGGCTGCTGCCTGCTCATGTGACAGCTTCGGCAATGCAGGAGCAGTAAGCAGTAGCATGGAAGACCGAAGCGCGTCTATGATGTGGTCAACAGACATAGACTCTAGCGACACAAGCAACATTTCCTCTACCCGGCCATCGACAACGTTTGACCAGACTCCATCACTTCCTTCATCGACAAACACATCACAGGGATCATTATTCGCGGCACAGATCCTGCCTTCGTTCTCACCAGATGCTGCTCAACTTATTGCTGCAGGTTTTGCAGGTGAACCGTCGGCAAATGTATCGTCAGATATGTGTTCTTTACAGTCGCCCCCATCCACCGCACCTCTTCTTATGAATGAGAGAGTAGGCACGAGTGTATTCTCACCAATATCGCCTTCAAAGGGGGACGACCGCCTGACGGTGCCCAGTTCCTTTGCGTCAACACCGGCATCAGGAGACTTCGACCAAAGCGAGAATCTCATATTGGACGAGCGACATAACTGGTATCATAATAATCAAAATGCAACTGCCTCCGTCGTATTGGCTCCTGTCCCCAGCGATGGTAGCCTCGATCATATCCCGGGACCTGTCCTGACCACAGGACCTTCACTACCTTCTACAACTACCACAATATCCAACCCAATGCACAACGCACCGACAACTTTTGAAAATTTAGCGAATCAACAAACACCTCACAATCTCCATCAAATAGATTCAAATCCACATGACTCACTGGCGGTGTCAATGGATATTGACATGGATGGCTTGCCAAGTCGCCCACTCCAAACACCAACTCGACCTGTTAAACAGCAAGTCGCATCTTTCATGCAAAGGCCTCCATCCATGGCATCAGGCCATCTTCCAGCCCAACGCCCCCAGCAACACCGAGACACCTACCCACACCAGATCGGTCCACCAACCATCCCAGTTGCGGTCCAGGAGCCCGCGACACATATTAACAGCCAAAAACCGCTTCACAGCGGGCTTTTCCCTCCATCGTCTTCTCAAATGTCATCGTTGACAGCTCATGCTACCAATCCGCGATTTGAATTCACTGGCGCAGGGGTATCACAAACAGGGAGCAGACCAGTCAGCCACCAGCGCCATCCATCCAGCTCAAGGGCATCATTACAGCCGCCGAAGACACCTACGTCGACCATCGACGATGACATCGATCCCGAGGACTTGGTATGCGACGAATGCAATTGGAAGCCTCGAGGCGTCCGTGAGAACCTACGGGGATACTTACGCAAACACAAGAACGTTCATAAAGGCCTCCGTCTTTCTTGTGATATACCCGGCTGCAAGAAGAGTTTTAGTCGACTTGACAATCTCAAAACACATCGCCGTGACAAACATGGAATCGACGAATCCACAACTATCTCAAAAGCAGCGAGCACAGCATCCGTAAACTCTACGGGTGCCTTAGCCAGTGGACAAATCGCGACCGGTGGCATCAGCGCCCTTCCAGCCAAACGAGTCATGACTATGAACGACTACAAGAACGATAGTCTAGCCGTCGATGGCCTAGGTGCCATGGTGCCCGTGTCAATGGTATCTACAACGGCACTTCCTCCACAGTCCCAGAACGTCCTTCAGGCTGCAGCCAGCGTCGCGCAAGCTCAAGTCCAAGCTCAGGCACAAGTACGCCAAGCACAGCTTCAAGCCCAGGCGCAGGCACAAGCACAAGCACAAGCACAAGCACAAGCCCAGGCTCATCTACATACCCAATTCGACCAGGGTCATCTCGTGATGCAAGACCATACTCGTGGCACTAGCCATGCTCATCCACACGTGCAGGTAGCGAATATGCAAGCCCAGCAAGCCCAAGAACTGGCACAGGCACATGTTGCACAAAGTCAAACTGAGCTTTCTCGTTCTGATTCCAAACGACAGAGGGAGAGCCTCGATCACGGAGGCTACCGTGGCGTAAGAGGCGAACATGCAGCACTTTGGCCGCTCATGCAGATTTGAGAGCCTGCATCGTGTCCAGCAGCATCACGAACACAGTTTTATTTTCTGAGCACATATTTCATTCTCGTTCTAGTTTTGACTTCACTTCAGCCCTCTGCTAAAGCAACACATCCACTCGTTTATTTTTTTTTTTCTTTCGCCTATTTTTGCAATTTATTGTTACCACTCTTTTACCGTTTTTCCTTTGTTATTTCTTATTTATTTATATCTAACACCAATGCTGCATTGTCTGCAAGTCCATTCGCTTTGTCGGTTTCGAAACACATTTTCAGTCATGTCTCGAATTTTTCGTCATTATACCATTTTACATCCAAGACGCATATAGCAAGCTCTCGCTTCTCCTAGTTTACAATTTTATATTTTCTAAGCAGATTTCCTGTCGAGGCAAGGCCAACTATACTTAAACACTTGCCTGGCCATGGTATTTGTTACATAAAATATCATGCCTATTTTGGACCTTCCATTTTTTAAGATGGGTCCTGGACTGCAACGATATTCATTTGGTTTTCCACGTCCGTTGCCTTGTTTTGTGCTTTCTTCTCACATAAAGCAAACAAAACGACACTTGAAAATTTCAAGAAATGAACTTTCATATGTTAATATTTCTATTCTCAACGAGAAAAATGCCAATAGATACACAACAAATTCGGCCGTTACAGGCATGACCATCTGGAAAAGATGCAATAGGTAAGAAAGTGGGTTGAACAAATCATTAATCATTAAAATTTGTGTCGTTGTCTCATCTGTCTAAACGGGAAAATATTTTGTGGACGCATGCCTGGAGCACAATAATTGGCGGCTGGAACACGCCGCAAGCAATTTGGAGTGTAATGCACAACAGCCGCCGAGAACATTCCCCCGCCGCCCCAACAAAAAAGTGAAAAATCCAAAAGACAGGTCATCAATCGTAAAGAGCCGAATTTTTAATGCAGAACGTAAGAATAAAACAATAAAATCTTCTAAAAAGATACGAACTTGCGGTAAAAAGACATCGAAATGCTTTGGGTACAGGGTATACGCAAAAGAGACAACATCCGAAAGCGGTGTAAGAAAAAAAAAACGAAACAAATATGAACACAACGCATACGTGGAAGCCCAACGGTTTCCCATTTAGCCGTCGACTTCAGTCATGGCGAACTCGGCATGGCCGCGGCTTTGGCGGTAGGTCTCGTTCCAGCCCCCGTCCCAGCCTGGTGCCGGGTGGCTGTTGTGCGGTGGCGGGGCATGTGGGAACATGGGCGGCATCTGGGGTGCCATTTGTGGTAGCTGCGTCTGTTGAGGATCAAGTGGTTGCTTCACATCGCCTGGCCAGCCCCACTCGGCAGGTGTTGCCCCCTTGGAAACTGAAGCGCGTCGTGGCTGGTCGTAATAAGGGTGAAAGGCGTTGCGGTATGGCGGCTGTGAGGGCTGCTGTTGGTGCGATCCACCATGCATATTGGGCGACCCTCTTGGCTCGCGTCGGTCTCGATCGTCGCGCTCCCAGCCCCGAGGCGGCGAGTCGTCCGGGTGGTAGCGAGGACGCTGCTGTCGCTGCTGTTCATGGTACTGGCGGCGGCGGTCTTGCGTATGGTAGGGCGGGCTGAGTGACCGGCGCCGCGGTGGGTAGTCGTCGTGGTACGGAGCACTTGTCACTGGGCCACGGTCATCGTAGTCGTCGCTGTAGTAACGGCGATCGCGCGGATATCGGTGGTCATAGTCGTCGTAGTTGTCGTCTTCACTGTACCCAAAGACTGCATGTCCGTCATCGTGATGGTCATCACGACTGCCCCGGTTGCGATAGCGGTTCCATGGCTGAGGCCTTGGCGGAGGATGTGCACCCGAGTCTTGTGGCGGAGGTCCGCGAACCGGCTTGGCGTGATCGTCCCCCCGGATCCAGCTTGAGCTCCGTTCTGCTGCAGCGGTCGGACCACTTCGAGGACCGTTCATCCTTGTTGCCTGAGTACCGACCCAAGGAGCGGCTGGTGGCGGCATGCCCAAGCGCTCGTTCCAAAAGGATGCCCACATCGAATCTATGGTAGCATCACCAGCACCAAAGCCAGTACCGACGGCACCCATGCCCATATCAACGTTGAGTCCATAGCCTGTGGCTTCGGGACCACCTCTGGGTTGTGTCTGGTATGGATAAGAGCCCATCATGGGATGCGGCGGTTGCGTGAAGTATGGTATGCTAGTAGAACCTGGAAAGCCACCAGGACCAGCAGCGCCACCAGCTCCTAGTGGACCTGGCTGTGGCGCCTGCGAGTGTATGTGAGCAGCCGGTGGTGGGACAGGCGCCTCGCCAGGGTGTGGGATGTGCGGCGGTGTGTCTGGGGGTGTAAAGACTTTGTGCTCGGTATCGGGCGAAAATTGCGTCTCATTGCCGTCGTCGTTGGCATTTTTGTCTTTGTCATTCTTGCCATCGTTGCCTTCGTCGGCACTCTCATACTCGCTATCGTCCCTATTCTCATTCCTTGGCTCTGTCTCGTTGTGGTCCCCCTCCGCAGTCAGCGCCCTGGCCTTAGCGTTACGTGTGTTCTTCGCCGTCTGCTTGGCTTTAGACTTTGTCTTCGATTTGGACGTTTCTGCTTCAATAGCATTATCATCTTCTCCGGCCGCAGATGGAGGAGTTGGTGGCGTAGGCAGGACAGGGGCTACCGGGGGCGAGGAAGCCCCGTTAGCTTGACCAGCGGTTTTCCCAGCAGACGTGCTGACATTCCCATTCCGTTTTTTGCCCGAGTTGTTTGACAGTGGCAGAGCATCTCTGATATCGACCGTCTCAGCGTCTGAGTAGTGCTTCTCAGCTTCGTCCTCGGTCTCAGCAGAAGCCTTCCCGTCGCCCTTTTTGGTAGGCTTCGAGGACACAGCAACGGGCTTTTTAGGGCGGTACACGGCACGTTCAAGGCTCAGCTCCGGTCGTGCTTGTGTGTCGTGCCCTCCGTCGGCCGTGCCTTTCCCGGGGGATGTCTCATCGCCTATCTTGTTGCCTGAGCCGTATTTTTCGTTCTCCTTGTTGTCGTTGGTCCCTTGAGAGTCATCGCTCTCCCTCCGGCGGCGGCCAGTTAAGTCGCGTCGCCTATTTACCGGGGACTCATTATCAAATTGGCCACCTTCCTCGAACTTGCCATACGCAGCCGGTCGGCTTCGAGGCGCAAGACTACCACCACGGTCCATCTCATGACTTGGTGCGTCACGATATGATCGTTCAATGGATTCTCGCCTTATGCCGGGGAACGGTCGGCTTGGCGGGAGGCCGTCAAAGAGGTCACTAGGTCCGTGGGTGTCACCCGTGGCTCCACGAGGTGAGAAAAATGACTGTGGTGCTGCCATGTATTGTGGATGAAGTGGGTAGAAACCGATAGGGAGCATCGCAGGCTGGGGTTGCATAAATGGTGGCATATCAAACGAAGCACCAGGCGGTGTTTGGTAGGCCATAGGATTTGCTGGAGGATACGGGAAGTGCGAGGCGCCAAATGGCTGGCCTCGCCCATGAGGTATGAAAGATTCCGGAGACGGGTATGGTGGTGGGAGATCGTCGTGATCTTGCTCAAGGTCGTATTGTCCAATCTTGGCGTCCCGGGATTTGCCTGGCTCGGTCTGCGTCGCTGCTGCCTTGGGAGTGTCGGCTTGATGCGCGGGTGTTGCTTCGGGAGCGCCACTGGCATCGGCTATGAACCCGCCTTTCTTTGTGCCCGCTGTATCAGTGCTGCTAGCATTCATGTCCTCCATGGCCTTTCTCTCTGAATCTTCGGCCGTATTATTGTCAGTTGTTCCAATGTCCCTGTCGTCTGACGGACGTTCAGGTTCGGTAGGCTTCGTGGCGACTGCTTTGGCCTTGCCCTTGAGCTTGGCCAGTTTCTTAGCCGCCTTCTTCGACAGAAAAACAGGGGCAGGTTGTGGTTCTGGTTTTGGTTCTGTAATAGGCTCCCCTCTTTCTGTACTGGGATTGCGCTTATCCTTTGACACACCTTCTACTGCTGTATTTCCGTCCGTTGGCTCTGCCGCAGCTGCATCTGCAACTGCTGGTTTTTCGTCTGTTTTTGGCAGCACAGCCTCTTCGAGAAGCCACTCAACAAAGTGGCGTGGGAGTCGCTCGGCACGGTCGCTTTCTTTGATTCTATCTCGCAGATTCTCATAGATCCAGTCGGCCGCGTCAACTTTGACCTCGACGAGCGCCTTGCTCTTGGACTTTCCCTTCTTAGAATCCCTGGGATACGGGGCAACAGGGGCAACATAGAGTAAGGAGCCTGGTCCTGTGACGGGCTCTTCGTCATCACTCTGATCGTCGTCCTCGGGACCAGCAAGCCTTTGCTCAATCGTCCGGACATAAATAATGACGGCACTGGTCAGCGTCTCGGACGCAATGCGAAACCTGTTTTGATTGTTAAGATTGGCGCTGTCGTCGCTGCCATGCGCCTGTGATGTGACCAACCGGAACACGGTCGCCAGAAGAGCAAGAGTGTTGCGCATCCATTCCATTTCTGTAAAACGCTCCGCGGCGCCCGAACCGGGGAACAGTGTCTTGAGCCGTCCGAGTTTGTTACTCGACTTGTTTGAGTTCAGCTTCTTGCTGCTGCTGGGTATCTTGCCACTGACAGGAGCTGGATTATTGTCGCCCAGGCCTTCCAGGAAGGCCGTTTGTACCATATGAACACGGTGGATCAAGGCGCCGACACGCTCCAGGCATGGTGGTGTCAATGATACCAAACTCGAGCTAGACGGAAGTGCCGATGCGAGATCGGCCAATGTCAGGTTGATGTCGACAAAGGCCTGTGCAATGCGGCCAATCTGGCACTCGACGCTGGGATACTCAGAGGCGAGACAGTATAGATCTTTGGCCAGGTTGACACCCAACTCGGCGGCGTCTGAAGCGCTTTTCGCGACGAAAGATGAATCCATGACTTGTCATAATTTTTCTTTTCAGGAGAATTGATCGAGAGATGTGAGAGATGTGTGCGTGGCACGACAAAGACCGAGAGTGCGCTTTGCTGACCGTAACAGCGAGCAATGGGATACCTTTCCGGATCAAACGACCAGCGCCTTGGGCGAAAGGAGACAAGAGTGAGAGATGTAGTCTTGTAATAGAGACGAGGGATTTGCTGAGGTGGGGGAGACCAGAGTCGTCGCGCGAGTGAGTCGTCGATGCGCGCTGGCAGTGGAGGCGGAAGAAATGAAAGGAGATGAGGAATGCTGTACGGGAGAACCCACGCAAATGAAATGGAAGAATTTCAAAAGCCACAAACATAAAATGTACACCCCTCTCGTATTTTCCCCAACAGCCAGGACGAATTGGGATAAAAAGGTATGACAGAAAATGGAGAAGTAGGACAGAATAAAGAGCCGAAAACTTACAATTTAATGCGCAGTCTTGCTCATTGATGTCCAACTGTGGTCTGTGAGCCCAGCGGAGCGGCTTCGGTTCCCTTGTCTGGGTTTGGCCCCATCATGATCTGTCCCTTGTTCCTGCAAACCAGCCCATCCATATAACATAAAACTACCGGCGGCCCACAGTCCTGCCAGTGCCTCATGAGAATGGCCGCTTGTCCGTTTCCCTTTTCCTTCTCGCCCCTTTCGTCCTTGATTCCCGAACCCTGTCAGCCCTGGTTGGTTCTTCGTCATCTGTCGTTGACTCGTTTGCTTGGCTGTGATGTGTGGGCGCTCTTTGTCCCGGCTCCCCTCGCTGGCTTCCCTTGTTTATTTTCATCCATGCTTGCGTTTCATCCCTGTCCACCCATCTTTCCGGAACATATTAAAGTGGGCAATGTGCATGATGGCACGGGTAGTGACGCAGCCAACGAGAAGTGAGACGGCGGGGCGCGAAGCAGAAAGCGGTGCGCGAGTTAGGACACACACACCAAAAAAAAGAAGAAAGAAAGAACGAGACAGCAGATGCAACGGTCTCATCACACTCAAACCCGTAGCACGCGAAGAGGAGACAAAACAAGACCTGAGGATTCTCAGAGTGACACGACAAAAGGCCGAACGAACAAACGACGAGACGGCGACAGGGCAAGACAAACCGTACACGACGTAAAAAATGGTGACAGCAGCCGAAAAGGGTGATGTGTTTTAGCCCGCCCAAAGTGCACAGCAGCAACACCAGTTGGATCAGACGCCGATGACGTGGCAGTCGAGGAATGTGGATGAGTTTTGCAAAGAACAAAGTGCTAACACGAAATGAACACCAGAGAACAAGAGCACAAGAGCACAAGAGCACAAGAGCACAAGAGCACAAGAGCACAAGAGCACAAGAAGCACAAAAGTCAAACGAGCACAAGAAACCACGAGAGGGCGGTGCGAAACAAAGTGCTGGACGGAGCGGACGGTTGGACTGCAGAGACGAGAAAACGTAAACAAACGGCGAGCGCATGACTGCAACCTTCGCGCGTTTTCTCCTATCAATTCAATTGTTTTCCCTCTTTGATGCTTTCGTAGTGTTACCGTCATGCGTGTCTTGGCCGTCTTCACGTCCGTGTCTTCCAATCGTTGCGCGTGCTTTTGGCTTTGATGGTGGCCTTTTGTTGTGCGCTCGCGGCCAATCGCTGTCAAGGGAGGGATGCAAGGCAATGAAATTTGAACATTTGCCAAGGGCAGCATGAAAGCTCCCGACAATAATTCGACGGAAGGGATTGTGTATTGAAGGGATGGGGCAGCTATGCATTGCATATGCAGGTGGGATGCAGCAAGGGTTTTGATCCACTGGTGCTACCGCGCGCCTCGGAAATGGCAGCTTTGCGTGAGAGAAGTCTGCATCGTTAGATTCGTTTGCTCGTGAGTTGGAACATCGATGCGAATGCAAACGACAGACAAGGTAATTGTCGCGTTCATGTAAAAGGGCAAGCCAAACCGTAAACAATGGGACGGCAAAAAGGGGGGATATGATGTCGAACATTACTTCCGTGGCTGCGGGCTCTTGGCCTGGTCTGTTGAGACCATGTTTGGCCGTTTGCACTTTCCGAACCCAGGAAAAGCGGCATGCAACCCAAAATGTTCTGGAAGGAGCGTGCGCGCTTAAAACAAAAGGAGAAAGAGCGGACGGAGAGAAAATCAGGAGGAAAACGTTACGAAGCACGGGAAGGAGCGGATCAAGTTCCAGGTGGGTGAGGGGACTTCCAGAGCCCTGCTTGAATTGGCTACAACAACGATACACGATAAGCCCGGGCGCTACCACACTACTGGGCCAGGCCACTGCAGTCAAGTAACTGTCTGTTCAGCGGCCTTTGGGCGATCTAATTACATTTTATCTCCAAATTAGCACAGCGCCGGTCGTTGAGGCCGTAGCTGCTGGTGATGACAACCCTCAATAGGACGTTCGAGGACGGTCATGTCGGTGATACGGACAGTAAGTCGTAGGGATTTGCCATGATGCTGTCCAGGTTGATGAATGCATTTGGCACAAAGTCAGTGTAATTCGCAAACATACCCGGCATGTTCAATAGTAAACGTGAGACGTTCAAAGTGTTGCCTTGATCGTCCGCTTGGCTGGCTTTCGACTCGCCGGTACGGTCCAACTCAACGTGGCAATTAGGTGGGTGAGGCGTGAGGCGTGATCCAACGATACAATCTGCTTGTATGAAAAGGTGCAGGGCGTGGTTAAAAGTTAAAGACATTTTGTGAGCAAGTGCGTTTTTGGAGTGTTCGTCTTACAACATGCCTGTGGCGGTTGTCAAAGAGAAACCTGCGATCCGAAGTCGTAAACAATTTGCTTCCATAATGGCATAGCTCAGGTGAATTCAAATTACAAAAGGCACCTGGCATGGTATCTTAAACGTTTCTTCGTCCCTTTCCGCCATCAATATTAATGCCTGCCTGCTTCCCGTGCCATACGACTCTCCTCTGCGACACCGCCATCCACCGTGTCCATGATCGTCTCAAAGACAGGCCTTGGCCGCCATCCCAGCCGGTCCTTTGCTTTTTCATTGTTCGTGACAAGCGCCGGACCCAAAAGCGGCGACACATTACGACCACCACTGCCGCCAGCACCACCAACCATTGACGCTGCCCTCGCCACCCAATTTGGAACACTGATCGACGGCACCTTGCGGGCCTTTGCGAGCGCCGGTCGCTCTTTGCGGATGGCCATGGCGATGCTCGACAACGACACGGGCCGGCCATCGGCGGCGGCCAAGAAGCGTTGGCCGCTGGCGGTCTCCTCTGACGCGGTCATGGCCCGCACGTGCAGGTCGGCGAGGTCGCGGACGTCCACGACACCCAGGTGGAGGTCGGGCAGGGCAGACCACGTGCCGTCGAGCAGGTGCTGAATGGCGTTGGACGCGGGCGGCGGCGGGAGGCCAGGAAGTGTCGGGCCGTACGTACCCACGGGGTTGAGGACGGTCAGCTGCAGCTTGTTGCCGTGACGCTCACCGCCAGCGGGCAAGCCCTGAACATACTCCCAGGCGGCACGCTCGGCCTGAAGCAAGCCGCGGTGGTAGGCCGGAAGCGAGTTGTTGTTGTCGACCGACCATTCGATTTCCGTGAATACGCGGCTGCTCTCTTGGGGATGGCCGTAGCCAATCGTGGCAAACGACGACGTCAGGATGACACGGTGGACGGTCGTCTCCTGGGCCGCACGAAGCATGCGCAAAACGCCATCCTTGGGTGCATCGCCCGACAACGCATGGTGGAGATATGTGCAGCCGCGGACGGCATCGGCCCAGCCGTTATCGGAGGCGAGGTTGGACGCAAAGAAGTGGAGCCGAGCAAGGTAGCCGTCAACGTCGGCACCGGCCGCTGTCAGGGCGATGCCCAGACTCTTGCGCACATTGTCCTCCTGTGACAGGCTGTCCAGAGTTGTGCGGACGGCGTAGCCAGCCGCGAGCAGTTGGAGGATGAGATGCGACGCAAGGAAGCCTGATCCCTCCGTGACAAGGACGATGGTAGCCGAGTTTGCCTTGGCATGTGCCGCATCCGTTACGCCACTTGACGTGTCGACGATGTCGTCCGGGGGATGTGCTTCAAATGCGCCGGGCGCACGTCCGGCCGGATGGCTGTGCGAATCGGATGCTGGGGCCATTTTGGCCTCCACAATTCGGGTTGGTCCAGCTCAGTCAAGTTGCAGCTAGAATGAAGCATTTCCAAGACGGCACAACGTAGGTGCGCTCGGATAAGCTCAAAAGATCGTGCCAAGAAGGCTTACCTGCAAGCAGTTAGCATGACTCAAACGCCATCTCGGGGGTCACATCTCGAGCTGCTAGACTTCTGTCATCTTTCAGGATTTCAGTATCCGTGTGATGATACCTGACGATAACACCAAAAACTGCGAAAATACACCTAAAGGGCACGCACTCCGTCTACGTATTTTAGACATTCTGTCCTTTGTCATTTATACTTGTTTCTGTCACTCCTAGCTTTGAATGCAACAGTATTAAATTTTCAGTCTGGGCATACACCGTTCACACACATTCCATTCGACGTCTTCCGAGCTACGAAACGGCGCCGACGAAAACCCAGCCACGACTTGGCTCAGCGAACATTCTTGATAACGACGGGTTTCTCCTTTGGCACACTAGAAGCATCTTTGAAGGCATCCAGAGGTGCGTCCTGTTTTATGTTAGCGGGGATTTTGTAATACATGTTGGCCCGCCTCCTGGGGACCTTGACCCACGTAGAATACCTTTTGATCCGGCGTCTTTTCTTTTCCGGGACCGTCCACCGCACCCCATTTCAAGTATAGGTCCTTGGGCAGCACCATGTCCTGGTCGACGCTGCGAATCACCAGCTTGTGCCCTTTGGTTGGGTCGTATTGGAGTGTGGCATGCCCTCCCCGTTCCCGCGTGACCAGGACAATTCTGGCGACCAATGCAGCCAGCTTTCTCAGATCGGCCTGTTGGGCGTCTTCCCATTGTGTGATGTCGGTTGCTACATCCTCCACTTGCGGCTTCGGGAAAATGCCCCTGTCGTGATACGCTCGCACAAGCTTGGGCGTCTGGGCGATCCAGAGCTGCGGTGCCACGTCGTGGATGGCGAGGCGTTTGTGGGCGGCGCGGGTCTTGATCTCGACGAGGGAGTCCGGAGGCACGAGCTGGCCTTGCAGTTGGATCGTAAGTTTCGTTGGTGTGGCTGTCGTTGCGTGCGTGGGTGTGGCAGATACAGCATCGGCCGAGGGACCACCAGGTTGGGCGAGGGACAACGATTCCATCAAACCAGAGAGGTCGTCACTTTTCATCGCCTTTGACTTGTTGCTCGCAGACTGCAGAGGGTTGGCAGAGACATAGCCGTCCGTCTCGTAGCGAACGATAAAGTCGAGACCGCCAAACTGATACGAGATGATGCGATGGTGCCCCGTGCCGCCGGTGATCTGCTCTGTGGTGTATGCTTTTTCAAACTCGTGGCCGTAGCCCCGGAACTCCCAAGGTAGAATCACCTGCGTAGTGTCCGTCTCTGCTCGGCAGAATATGACAGTCGTGTTGTTCACTTCGGTCTGGATCGTAAACGGCTCCTTTGCGTACCGGTTCATGCTTGGGTTGACAAAGGCAAGCAACTTTCGCATGTTGTTTCTGTCGGTCACAATGTCCACCGAGCGAATGTCAAAGGACGGATGCTCGACATACAAAGCGCGGAACAGAGGCTCCAGGGGACTGTCTGGATGGCGTGCCGCATTTTGGGCAATGTAGTAGAAACCCGTGTCCTTCTTGACTTTTCGGGAGCCCTGTGGAGCAGTCCAAAGTGCTGGGCTACCCGGGACGGCAATCGTGGGCTGCCCGGCTTCAATCCAGCTGTACGAGGCAAGGTGCTTGACGTTTGTAATCTTTGCAGTCGCAGGAGGGTGGAGCGCTTCGAGATCAGACGAAGTGATCTCGGCGATGGTCGAGGAAGGTGCCATTGCTTTGAGAGTGAACGGGGGCAAATTATGGTCTGAGAAATAGGGAGAAATGGAGAGATTGATGGAAGTAAAGGGCGGTCTCTTTTGCAAGAAACATGTTGCTTCTCAGAAATGCGGCGACGCTGGCCATCCGAAGAAGGCAAATTTCGCGGGGCCGTATCGACATCACGGCCCCAAATAGACCACTTCTTTCAGCAAATATGTCTATACCCAAAGAGGCTCTCTCTTGCAAGGTGTGGCCGAGTGATTGGTTGGCATTGTCGAATATTGACTGGTGCCTCTTGAGCTCCGTACTCTTGATGCGAGGCGAGGGAACTGAATGTACAGTGCACCTGATGAACGGCGGGTAGTTACACATAGGCTACAACCACCATTGAGGAAAGTCAACAATGCTCAGTGGTTGGAGTTGGGCATTGGCTTGAATAGGAAATGGAACGACAATTTTACCGCCTCAACTTCACAGGGCGGTTCTATACGCAGCCAAACGAATTTCGCCACGTCTGTGGGAGGCTTTGTGCATAAGTTCAGCCCCCAACATCACATACATGAGAGCGATGTAAAGGTTGCGAGATGCAGAATTTACGCTGCGGAAAGAACCACAGTCACACCTGAGCAAGCAATGGCCTGTGGTAATAAGAAGAGGAGGACAAACCAAGACCACAAAGCATACTGTCGTAAACGCTTGCCATTTGGGAGTGGAAGCTGCTACAGCTGGCCGGGCGATGCCCTTTGACTGTGGCCGGAACTAAAAAGCGGCCGAAACATAAGCCAGCTAAAACTGAGTCACATTGGTGAATACATATAGTCAGTACGGGTCATTCCCCATCGTGCCGTCACTTACCTACCTACAAGGGGCGTTTCCCTTCGTCTCTATGGTCAGATCAAACAAGCTAATACGATGTCACGAGAAATCCACAGGAAGGCGGTGGATAATGATGGGAAGAATTCGTAGATTTGGCGGCAGATAATGATGATACCTGGCGATGATAATCATAAGCCAGCAGTTGAAACAGGCCATCAAGAATTCGACGTCTTCATTTTAGCCCGAAAATAAACATGGTAATACCAAGAGTAGCTTATCCTGTCTTATTCAGCTAGATATCCACGAACAACTCCGAGCATTATAATCCCCTCGTCACCAACCGCAACTCTTGAAGCTTAAGAAACTACATATAGGAACAATTCCTGGTCCTGGCTACTTGTAATGTTCTTCACTTGTGTGTCTTTCTGTTCCATGGAAACCTTCGACATCTTCCTTCCTTCAACGTCTACTTTTTCAAAATATCAAGCTACCAAAACCAAAACCACAACGCCTCAACTATGGCGTCTTGGACATCCTTACCTTTAGAGCTTCGGCAGCTTGTCCATGGATATGTCGCTGGAGCACCTCTTCCTCTATCAGAAAATGAACGTAAGGTCACGACAAAGCTATCTAGTTATGCTTGCGTCTGCAGGGAATGGCAGACGACGTTCAAGCAGTACACGTTTGTGCAGTTGACGTTTAACGACGATGATGTTGGTGCATTTTGCCGCGTTGTAGATGGCAACAAGATGATTCGTCTCTTATACATACGCTATATACACTTTGTGATTCGTCTGAACGAATACACTTGCTCTTCGTGCTCGAAAGTCGAAGACCCTGATACTATTAAAAGGTAAGTCGATTCGGTACTACGCCTTCACGATCCTTTATCGCTGACCACTATAGAAATAATGTCGCATTTACGGGTCCATTCCTTGGCCTCCTCTCCGCCTTGTCTACGTGGAATGCAGCGGAGAGTGGTGACGAGGGGCGACGAAACCGAACGAGTCACGGTCTCGCACTATCCTTGTCGGTCTGTTCACCGAGCGACCCCCACCATGCGTTTCATAACTTTCGTTTCCATTTCCATCATAACCTACACGCGCCTCGACCTAGTGACGCCGAGCTCTTTGCTGCGCGTAGAAACGTCACAAATCGAAAGCATCGGTGGGCAAGCGGCATACGTCTGGGAAAACCGACCCTGGCCGCGACGCGTCGTGTTTTGGGTGGGAGGCCATTGGTCCTGGACATGGGCAACGGGGCCACGCCGACGATCCCGCGTCTTGACATTGTTCGTTTTGTGTATGTACACCGCCAGTTTTACCGCATGATCCACCCAGGGCGCCTGGCCGATCTGGTGGTAGCCTGTCCGGGGCTCGGCGGTGTCTGGATCGAGCAGTGGCGGCCTGTCACGGATTGTAATTTTCGAATCGTCGAAAACGGCACGTTGCTCTACGAGTCATTTAAATGAAGGAACGTGATATGCATCTGTCGATTACTAACAAGGCCTGTGGTAGGCTACAACTGTCTCCTAAAGAATCTGCGGATGCAGCAGCTGCTGCCAAGAATGGTACATTTGACCATCTACCAGGAGAGCAATAGCGTCATCAACGACATCGACCGTGCCGTGAGCCGTCGTAGACCATGTCGGACGTTGGGTTGGAGCCTGGCGAAAACGTGCAGGCGGCTTACGACTGTCACGGTATCCTTCCTGGTAGAGGCCGACGACTTCTTCTGCATCACCGATGCAGCTCCGCTCACATGCAATTGTGTCAGCTGTAGCAGAGAGGTGGCAGAGGGGAGGAAAATGCCCTCTCCGGACTTTTCCAGACGCTTGTCCTATCAATGGCCAGCTCTGAGCTACCTGGCCTTGACGTCTTCAACACTTTCACCGTCGTCATCCTGCGAGGAGGTCCAGGCCCTCCTTTCTTCTGCCTGCCGGTCTGCTGCACGGATGCCGGCTCTGAAAATGCTAGAGCTTGGTATGGCGAGGACGGCTCCGACCACGCTTGTGTCTTTCAATTTATTCGCCCGGTTTTTGGAAAGGGGGGGGAGACGCAGAGTGAGACGCAGACAAAACCGACGACAAGAAGCGAGCCACCGCTTCTCGCGCTCAGAGCTACGTGGCCCGTCGACGACGTCCTTTCATCTGATCTCGTCCAGCAGTGGCAGGCGGTTGTCGACAGGCACAGGTCCGTGGATCGGTCCTGCGCCTCGACATGTACTGGGTGTGGTCCACCCGATCCTGCATTACCCCTGCATGCGACAACAACGTTATGGTCTCGACGTAGTAGAAACGGCGGCTGGCAAGATGGGCGTACGCTTGCTCTATCAGCACTATACCAGTCTCCCATAATGCTCGCGCCGCAATCACGTTTGGCCCACGACTGGGAGCGCGGCCCAGGGAGACTCGTCATGTAAAGAGACTGTCGAAGACAACCAGCATTCTTGCTCGATCATGACGGGCCGCGGTCGAGAATATTTTCTGTCGTTCTCTCTTCTTTTGTTCATCTATGCCTTTGCCTTATATCGACGGTGCCTCTTGTGCCACCTCGTCATCGTCTTTCTCGTGTCCATTTCGCCCCTGGTTTTCCATTGTCTTTGTCTCCTCCTCCAGCTCTTTTTCACTCGCCTGTCTCTCCTCCTTTGCTTTGACCGCTTCCCACCGCGCCGTCCAAAACGCCTCCACGTCCTCACGCTCGATACGCTGCCCGTCGACGTAAGTCAGCGCGTGCGTCCCGTCCGAGACCAACGGTGGCGGGCCTTGATCGAGCCGCCGAATAAACTCAATACGGCCACGGACGTCCTTGTCGAGCTTGGCGCGGCGCTGCACGTACGTTGTCGCGTCGCTGTGGCCCGTCTTGATAAACACAAAGTGGATTGGCTGCTCGGTTTGGCCGACGACCTCTTCGCGCACGGCTGACGGGCAGTCGCCGAGAAAGACGTCAAAGGCGATAAAGGCCGCACTGTGTAAAAGGTGGACGACATGGGTGACGTGGGTAATAGAAGTGTCGCCCTCTATCGGCCCCTTGGCCAGCTGCGCAGCCAACTCCTGGCAAAACCCATCCACACGCGGTTTGGCCCAGGCGACAATGGTAGGGATACGGCGGTTGGGCACGGCGAGTGGCTGGCGGTAAAGGCAGCGAATCGTGCGCCTCGCCGTGAGGGCCGCTGTTGTATCTTCGCAAAGTATGATCACCATATTAATTATATAGGGGACGAAAGAGAATAAAACGAAGATAAGTCGTCGGTGGCCGGTTTTCTGGGCCGTTTGTCTCTTGTGTTTTGAAGGAAGGAAGTGTTGTGTGGCGGCAACGCGGGGTCGTCGGGGGCGTAAATAGCGTGCTGTGTTTGGTTGGTAGTGATAATTGGAACCATGGAATACGTCGTATTGACTTTCTTAAATATAAAACTGGCAGATATCGCGCCTGGTTGCTGCCTGGCTGTTGCCTAGAACAGCACTCAGATATTCTGTATATGCCTCATGATTTTTGTTTTTGTCTTTCTAAAAAAGAGACCGATGCGCACTTTTCGTAAAACGCAAAAGATATACAAATCCAAAACAAAAGAGAAAAATAAGGGACAAACAAACTCGAAAACGAACAAACAACATGTGCGTTTATATTGTCATAGTGTGTCCTGACTGTAACGTCGTTATGGGCAACCAAGCACAAAACTGTCCAAACGCCCCTTGCCCTCCTACAGCCGCGAACACCGTCCACGCTCCAAATGCCACTGCTTGTGACAACTGTCGTGACTCTGGTTATGGCTCCAGTAAGACAATATCCTTTCTTATTTATGTATCTTATTGTTTTGAAAAAAAAATACTGATCTACCGATCACTCCATTTTCTGTATATAGCCTAACACCTTTTCCATATCTGCTACCTGACAGTCACGATCCCCGAATGACCAATGCATGGATGCCTCAACTAGGGAAAACAAGAGGGCGCCTACTTTATAGTAGGGAATCCCACGGCTTGTTACGTCGTGTTGTTGTTTGATGGATAAAATATAGCATATTTCATAGATTACTTATTTAGCTATATATGACTTGAATTGTGAAGCTTTTAACTATATGAAACAGGATTTCCACACGTAATTCCCATGCCAGTGTACCCAGCTTGATTCCTTTTTAGAAGGGACGGAAAGTTGCTTTTCCCCATTCTGATATCACATACGATAACCTATGCTGCCGTACACGCGGTAACGGCAGGTATAAAACAATCGTCGACCGTGACAGACCGTTTCGCGGCGTACTTCGTCACCGCCGCCAAGTTAATATCCGCTTTCAATGGGGTGTGAATTATACCACCTGAAAGGTGAGCCTGTATATAGTCTAATTCTAAAACATGACCGCTTAGTGAATAAATATAATATTGTACCCACGCTCTGTGGCTCCCTATCCATCCTCTGTTTCATAGGACATCGGGAGCAAACTAAATTTTAATGTGGAAACGGCCCCGTCTGGTAAACCGGTTTTGGCTGCTCCACCTATCGGAGCGGTAGTGGATGCACGTGACGTGGATCGGCAGGGACCATGGCTCGAAAGCCCGTCCAAATTGCGGCATAATAAAACATCTTCAAAAGACCGATTACGCCGCCTCATCCACACCAAATTCACTCCTTTTTACTCCTTTACTCCTTTTACTCCCACCCGCACAAAATGGGCTCCGCAGCGAACACCGTGGACCGGCCAGCGCTGGCGTCCAACCCCAAGTACATCTTCTTTACCGACTTTGATGGCACCATCACCCTGCAGGATACCAATGACTACATGACCGACCACATTGGCTTTGGCGAAGCACTTCGCCGGAAGGGCAACGGCGACGTCCTCAGCGGCGCGCGTGACTTCCGCGATTCGTTCCGGGAGATGATGGACTCGATCCGCACCACCTCGTTCGAGGACTGCATCGCCCTCCTCAAGAAGAACATCAAGCTTGACCCCCACTTCAAGACCTTTTTTGACTGGGCCGACGGCGCCAACGTGCCCATTGTCATCCTCAGCGGCGGCATGGAGCCCATCATTCGCGGCCTGCTGAGCAACTGGCTCGGCGAGGACGCCGTCCGCCGCCGGCTCCAGATTGTCAGCAACAACGTGGCCGCGCGCGAGCCGGGCGTCAAGGACCTGTACAAGGACGCTGGCGGCTGGAAGCTGGTGTACCACGACGACAGCTCCTTTGGCCACGACAAGTCGATTGAGATCCGCAAGTACTCCCGCAACGCCGACGGCAGTGTCACGGCCGCCTCGGAGCGCCCCGTCATCTTCTACGCCGGCGACGGCGTGTCGGATCTGTCGGCGGCGCGCGAGACGGACCTGATGTTCGCCAAGGCGGGCAAGGACCTGGTCGAGTACTGCAAGCGGGAGAACGTGCCGTACACCGAGTTTACGGATTTCAGCGACATCGCCAAGGATGTCGAGAGCATTGTCGAGGGTCGGGCCACGGTGGCCGACGTTTTGGCGAGAAAACAGTAAAGGGAATGCCACGAACAATACAGCGAAAACATAGACATAGACTCAGCAAAGGCAAAAAGAGAAATTAGAAGAGAGGGGCCACCGGTAGCATGGGAGATTTGGTATAGGGACATATAATGGCACTACATAGAACCCGATACGCTCTATTATTTCACCCGGGGATGGGCGCAACGCTAGTGATTCAAACACTTGGTGAAGATTCGTCTGGAAGGAAGGTTAGCATAAGGCATGAAGGTGGAACACGGATCGGATATCAGGTTCATACTCTGTAAAAAACTGCTCAAACGTGATGGTATCTGCTTCGAAGGCATACGTCGGTTTTTTCCAGAGCGGTAACTCTTTGCCGGTCGGGATGTCTTGGCCCACAAACCCGGCGCGCCCAAAGTCAATAATAATCATAGTTTTGTCTGGTCGCTGCATGACGTTTCCCGGGTGAAAGTCATTGTGAACAACTCCAGCATCGTGTATCTGTTGCATTATTGTTTGTACTTCGTCCGCATGCTGCTGGATCAGCGTGCGCACTGGGACTTTGATTAGTTGCTCCATACGGAACCCAAATATTCCGTCCTCATCGACCAACGGATCCGGGTGGACAGAAACAACGGGCGCCTTTTGGGCTACAAGTTTTTGAAGGAGGACAAACTCGTCCTGGATCGATCGACGCTGGCAAGCGTTGACGGCCACCTTGCACACCGGGAAATCGTCGTCTTGTACACAAGGATCTAAGAGCCGGATATGGGAGTCGGATCCGTGGCAGACCGTGCTTGACTTGGCCCATATCTCGTGCACCTGGGCGCTATGATGGATTCGTGTTGCGGTATTCGTGTCCGCAATATCGGGAAAGGTGGTCAAGTCGGGTGTGTCTCTCCAGCTTCCAGCCCAGCTGACACGGTATTCTTCTTTTTCAAAGTCGATATTGATGGCCCACTTCCCCTCCCATTTATAAACCTCGGTTATTTGAGTCGCCATGTCGTAGTTGTCGGTTCACAATGTCAACCTGGACGGGTTGAAAATTCAACGAAAGATCTTGTACGTCAGTAGGCAAAACAACTTAGGCAGAACAAACATTAAAATTCTGCTGATTATTTAACGAAAACTAGTCACGTGCCGTCGTCTTGAACTGAGTAACAGAACGAAGAACCAAACGACATTCTTGGATATTTTCTCACCTGCCATATTCATTATGTAGTGTGGCATTCCGTAATCGTGCAAGGTCCATATAATGTGGATGTTGGAATTCACGCTGCAATTCTAGGTGCTGAGCACCGCGATCAACTCAGAGCACCCTTCCCTCGTAATGTTGATTCAGTACGGAGGACATAAAACGATTATTTCCACACAAAAGTTAACAAATCGTTATTCGTCGACGTCTGTCAAGGGATTGACAAGTCGATGACATCCCTCTCCTAACTGCCCTGTCTCGTGTGCAGCCCCCAGCGGTAAAGGTCGTAGGATTGTCAGGTCGTGGGTAGTCGAGGTCGATTTTTGAAGCAGTTGGAGCATGGTGTGAAGTTGCCACATTAGTTAGCACGTGACACAAACTGTAGAGCACGACAAATCACGGAGTCTGATTACATCAACCCCGGTTCTTAGCAGTGAGACCCACCTTCTCGACGCTTCCTCAACATCCGGATTACATTTCGACACGTTCTCATCACAACCACGCCACGATCGAGTTTTCTCCCAGTGTGATACCAACAGCGTACATATCACATTCTCGCATACGCCCTTACCGACAGCATTGTTCGTTTTGGTATCTTTCGGCACGCCACGTACGCAGCCGCTGGCGGTGGGTTCGTCTTCGTCGGACCGGATCTTGACTCACCCCAGCTCATAGCCTCGCATTCTCCCTCCTCGCCTTCGTATCGAGGCCGTCTACGGCACTCTGGTGCAGTATTGCACCGCCTGACGCGTTATGGTGGCTGCAAAGCGAAAGGCGCCTCTCACCGGCCAAGGGGCCAACAAGGCGCCGCGGGCGTCCAAAACCTCGACACCCGGTCCATCGACGCCGAATGCTGGCGACGACAGCGAGCTGGCCGAACAGTCTGACGCGTCGGACGGCTCCGAGGCGCTCGGTGTCCCCGATGAGCTCAATAGCATGATCTCCGACAACGTCGACCGGTTCGGCATCGGCGCCTTTCCTTACCTGCTCCCGTCCGGCGCCAACGACTCGGCATCACGCCACTTCCAGCCCCAGAACAAAAAGGACTTTACAGCGCTGCCCATGAAGCCCGACCACGAGTCGCGGCCGCTCTGGGTGGACGGCTGGGGCAAGCTGGTTCTCGAGAGCTACCACCCGCTGGCGCGGCCGGTGCAGGATCTGCTGATTACGATTGCCGAGCCCATCTCGCGACCCATCTTCCTGCACGAGTACCGCATCACACCCCACAGCCTGTACGCCGCCGTGTCCGTGGGCCTGGAGCCCCGCGACATTGTGAGCTCGCTCGACCGGTTCTCCAAGACGGACATCCCGCCCAACATTGTGCAGTACATCAAGCACTGCGGCAAGAGCTACGGCAAGGTGAAGCTGGTGTTGCGGCGCAACAAGTACTACGTCGAGACCTCGGATGCGGCGGTGATGCAGATTTTGCTGAAAGACCCGGAGATCAGTGCGTGCCGTGTGCACGGCGCGGAAGAAATGACGCTCAAGGCACCGACCAACGCGGGTCTCGCCATTGCGGGCACGAACGACGCAGCCGGTCTGCGGGCGGCCCAAGGTCTGGACACGCGGCCCGCAGCAGAGGGCAGCGCGCAGGAGGCGCTCTACACGCAGGCATTAAATACCCTGGCCGACGACGCAGACGACGCCGACGACGCCGACGCCAGCGGCCGCAGCTCCGTCTTTGCGTTCCAGATCAGCGACGACAAGGTCAGCGCCATCACCCAGCGGTGCCTGGCGCTGCACTACCCGGCCCTCGAGGAGTACGACTTCCGCAACGACTTTGCCAATGCCAACCTCGAGATTGATCTGCGGCCCGCTGCCCAGATCCGGCCGTACCAGGAGCAGAGCCTGAGCAAGATGTTCGGCAACGGACGGGCCAAGAGTGGGATTATTGTCCTGCCGTGCGGCGCCGGCAAGACGCTGGTGGGCATCACGGCGGCGTGCACCATCAAGAAGGGCGTTGTCATCCTGGCGACGAGCAACATGTCTGTCCTGCAGTGGCGCAACGAGTTTTTGAAGTGGTCCAACATCAGCCCCGACGACATTGCCGTCTTCTCGTCGGACAACAAGTCGACGTTTTCCGGCAACACGGGCATCATCATCACGACGTACTCGATGGTGACCAACACGCGCGAGCGGGCGCACGAGTCTGCCAAGATGATCAAGTTTCTGCAGAGCCGCGAATGGGGCCTGATGCTGCTGGACGAGGTGCACGTCGTCCCGGCGCAGATGTTCCGGCGCGTGATTGGCAACATCAAGGCGCATTCGAAGCTGGGGCTGACGGCGACGCTGCTGCGCGAGGACGACAAGATTGAGGATCTCAACTTTTTGATTGGCCCCAAGCTGTACGAGGCCAACTGGATGGAGCTGTCCCAGCTGGGCTTCATTGCGCGCGTGCAGTGCGCCGAGGTGTGGTGCCCGATGACGACGGAGTTTTTCGAGGAGTACATGCGGGCCAATGTGCGCAGCCGGTCCATCTTCTGCGCCATGAACCCGACCAAGTTCCAGGCCTGCCAGTATCTGATCAAGTACCACGAGAACCGCGGCGACAAGATCATTGTCTTTTCCGACAACGTCTACGCCCTCGAGGCCTACGCCAAGAAGCTGATGAAGCCGTTCTTGTATGGCGGCACGGGCAACGCAGAGCGCCAGCAGATTCTCGACTACTTCCAGAACTCGCCGCAGTGCAGCACGCTGTTCCTGTCCAAGATTGGCGACACGTCGCTCGATCTGCCCGAAGCCACCTGTCTCATTCAGATCTCGGCCCAGTACGGCTCGCGCCGCCAGGAAGCGCAGCGCCTGGGTCGCATTCTGCGGGCCAAGCGGCGCAACGAGGACGGTTTCAATGCTTTTTTCTATTCGCTGGTGTCCAAGGACACGACGGAGATGGCCTTTTCCGCCAAGCGCCAGGCGTTTCTGGTCGACCAGGGCTACGCCTTCAAAGTCATTACGCACCTCAAGGGCATCGAGAACATGCCCGACCTGGCCTTTGGCAGCTCCCACGCCCGGCGCGAGCTGCTCCAGAAGATCCTGGTCGAGGTCGAGAGCAAGTCGTGGCGCGACGAGGAGGAAAAGGAGAGCGCCAGCCTGCTGGCCGACAGCAACATGTTTTACGGTCCGGACGGCAAGCCGCTGCGCAAAGGGCCGGCCAAGCGCAAGGCAGCACGGCGCACGGCGGGCACGCTCAAGGATCTCAGTGGCGGCCAGGACATGGCGTACATTGAGCAGAACCGGAGTGCCAACAAGATGATCAAGAGCAAGAAGGGACCACAGAACGCCTTTTTCAAGGCCATTACGAGAGAAAACGAGAGACGGAAGAAGATGGAATAGGATGTGTGCATCTGATCTCCTCGTGTTTGTGTTTTTATCTTCATTTTGGGTTACTGGTTATTACCGGAATGGTACAAATTGCATGATTGAATGGGTAACAAGACACTGGGAATACAATGGTACATGGACTTTTGTCAAAATAGAAGGATATGAAACTCCACAGCGAATCAAAATTATATTACAAGATCGTAAAACTCTTGCAACAAACCAAATCTGTCGACCAAAGCGAATTGCGATCCTAAGATCGTTATATCATGTCATGACCACACTACAACTACAACACCACCTCCATCTAGTCCTTCTGCTTGGAGAGATCCGGCACCAAGTACCAAAACACCAGCATGGCTGTAAATAGGCAGATGACTATCGGGTGCAGCACAAAGGTGCCCACGGCCTGCGCCAGGACACCGGTAATAAACGGTGCCGCCGCGCCGCCCGCACTGCCAAACGCACCCATGACGCTGATGCCCGCGACGCGCTCGCGCCGGCTCAGATTGCGCATCATCAGGCCGACGGCGCAGGGGTAGACGGGGCCCAGAAGAAGGCCCACGGCCGAGACGGCGACGGCGTCGCCAATGACGTTGGGCACAAACCACACGAGCAGCTCGAAAACGGCGGACCCGACGACCAGCAGGTACACGGCGCGGCGGGGGCCGATGCGCTGGGCCGGAACGGCCAGCACAAAACGGCCGACGGTGATGCCGGCCCAGAAACCGGCGGTGATGTAGCCCACCTTGGGCTCGGTGCCGCCGCGGTTGGCAATGAGAAACGACGTGACCCAGCCAGCGACGCTGACCTCGGCGCCCTGGTACATGAAGAGGAAGAGCGCGCCCAGAAGAACCATGCGCGACGAGGGGACGGTGAACATGTCCTTGAGGCGCGTGGTGGCGTGCTGTGTGCGGAGGCGCATTGTTGTGGGCGTCTGCGGAAGCTCTTGCGTCGTCGTAGGCGCAGCCGTCGACGGCGCCGCCGGCCCCGCCGGGAACAGGGGCGCTGTTGACGAAGCAAACGAGTGAGAGGGCGTAGCAACGACGGACGCCGATGCCGACGGACAGAAGGGGGAGATGGTCTGGGGATGCGACTGGATGGGCGACAGACTGGGCCGCGGCGGTTGAGGTGATGCGAACTCCCGCACGGGCGACGTGGACCGCGATCTGACTCGCGGCGGTGCTGCCGTGGCGTGCGTCGACGTGGGCTGGGGACGCTGAATGGCAGAGGCATTGGACGCAAAGTCGGTGAGTTCGATGTTGGCTGGGGGTGGTGAAGGCGGCGCTATTGCGGCCATCGCTGTCTTGCCTTTCGCATCCCACGGGACCTGGCGCGCCGCCCGTTCCGGCCTGTCCTGTCCGGCTTGCTCCTGCTCCTGCTGCTGCTGCAGGTTGTCCAAGGCTGCCTGCCGCTGCCGCCCCACAAGCCACCGTCTCCGCCGTTCTGCGGCACCTTCGGAGCTGGACGAGTCCGGCGTCGCCTCCCGCACCTCGCCCCAGTCCCGTTCGTAGCCCGCAAACGTCCACGCCGACAGCACGGACGTCAGCACGCACACGCCAAACGGTACCAGGTAGAACCGCCCAAACGCAATGGCCGACTTGCTGTCCGGGTCCTCGGCCGCGCCCGTCGCCACCGCCATCGCCGTCGCAATGAGGGGGCCCGAGATGCCGCCGATGCCGTACGAGCCGTGCACGATGCCCAGGGCCAAGGTGCCCTGCTGGATGCCCGCGCAGTAGGTGTTGCCCATGGCGACATTGAGGGCTTCGCCCAGGCCGACGGCAAAAAACCCAACGACAACGGCCACAAAGGGCGCCACCGTGGTCAGCAGGGGGACGTAGCCGACGGCCATGATGAGCTGGCCGATGCAGAGCGTGCGGGCCTGGCCGAGCCGCCGCTTCATGGGGTCGGCGACCGTCGCGGCGATGATGGACCCGAACGCGCAGGCCACAAAGATGAGCGACACGACGCCGTAGCCAATGTTGTAGTGCCGCTCAATGTACGGCAGCAGCGCACCGGCGGCGCTGTCGTTGAGTCCGTCGTTGAATGCGTTGAGGGCCGCGGTGGCCATGCGGAAGATGTTTTTGCGGGGCAGAAATATGCTCTGCAGGACTTCGACGCCGTTCTCTGCGTCGTCGCCCGGCTCGCTGCCCAGGCCCGTGTGGTGGCTGGCTGTGTCGGCGTGGTGGACGTTGGCGCCGCTTGTGCCGCTGTTCTCGTCGTCGTTCTCCACTGGCGTCACGGGCCTGCTCCTCTCCAGGTCGGCAGCATCAAACGTCTTGGTCGACGGCTTGCGCTCCAGCAGGACATTGTCGTCGTTGGCGGCGAGGGGACTGGCCGGACGGGGGCGGGCGACGGCACGCGCAGGCCGGGCAGGGATGGACGGCGAGGCTGAATAATGCGTGCCAGATGCGCTGGCCATTTGAACAGACGTGCTCGTGGAGTGTGCTGCGTGTTCCGTGCGTCCAGGCTGTCCCGTCGACGCCGACGATTCAATCTGGACGAGGGACAACATGGTCAACTTATAGGCGATGGGTGCTTTGAAATTGGATGAACATGGGAAATGGACCAAAGTATGTGCAATATAGTCGCGCCAAGTGAGATGGATGTATTTGCAGTAGGCAGGATACGGAACTGGCTATCATCTATGCCCAGAGCCCATATCGTCCGATGCAAGTCACAAAGAGGGGATTCCGAAGACGGGGAGACGAGAAGGGGAGATTAGGAGGCGGACACAAGGGTAAAATGGGGATGGCGCCGCTTCGATCCTGAGTGTCCGGAGTGTCGTGGCGGCTGGTCTTGACGTTGTGGCCCAGGTTGGCCCACTGCGGTACCGTGAATTGTGATGTGAGTTTGGGTTTAACCGATGGATAGCCGTGGCGGAGCTGGTCTTGCAACATTAGGAGGTTGGATGACTGTAATGGGCGGAGAGAATCAGGAGGACGGCGGACGACATAGGCTTGGGAAAGTCTGAGTCTGAAAATAGACGGTGAAGAGGGTCCCATCCGAATAAGTGCGAACCACCTGAAATAAGAAGTAAGACGGCCGACTCTCTACCGACGCTCACTCGCATTTTCTTATATCCTTTTCCTTGTCGTTGTCTTTTCTGCACGCTTGGGGATTTGTCAGATCCACACCTCCACGGCAATGACTTCGACGACGTGATATTCCGCCCTTACCCACGGCCACGATCCACTCCCACTTTCCACTTACACCTAGCACGCCCTGGGGTCTCGGGCCCCCTTATTGTGTTCACATGGGATGGACTATGCATCGCAGCGGAACTGCCATCACAGGTGCCTTACTTGTGGACCCCAAAAACTCCGACAGCCACGGCCAGACTCCGACAGGAGTGGTTGTAGACAAGCAGGCAAAATAGGCAAAACAGGCAAGGCGTGAAAGCGAGCATGAGGCAAAGTGGCTATGTGGTTATTGGTCGAGTCTTGAGCACGGTTGTTCTGCGTAGTCTTTTTGCAACTTCACTGCCGTGCTTCTGTTCGTCGTTTTTATTTTCGTTTCCGGCCGTGGCTGCAGATCAAAGGCTTGACTGACACAAGGGCCCACATGCTCCTCGCCAGGAAACAGTATTTCGACTTCGCCGGTCTCTTTGTCATTCTTATTTTATCTTCTTTTCCTTTTCGTTCCCAGCATCGCATCGTCCCTGTTAGTGCCGGATTTTCATCGGTCTAGGCCCGGGCGCCAGCACGGGCGAGCAAGTCGCATTATCTCTATCATGCAGAGGAAAAGGCAACAGGACAAGTACAGGCTCCAAGACCTCGTCCAGAGGACCAAAAGTGTTTGGGCTGGTCTTGTCTCCCGGCCCGTCTCGGCCTCAGTCTCATGGCCTCGTCCAGTCGGTCCTTTTCTGCCAGCTATTCCTATTCCATAATCTCAAGACGTGGGTGTATTTCGTGTCCCGCCGGATCGTGGGACAGGGGACTCGAGGTGGAGATGAGGGAACGTGACGGGCGAGAAGAAATAAGAATACGTCAGTTACAAGTACGGAGTTGTGGAGGATGTGCTGTGCGGAGGTCTAGTGTCGCGGACTTTCCCAATTGGGCGCATCCGCTCCGCCAAATTATACTACTTGACACACAATGCAGAACTCCAACCCAAATAAATCGTAGTTTCTTTTCTTATTTCTCACGCTGCTATCACCGTCCTCTTCAAGAAAGCCCTTCGCTGGCAAAGTTTCGGCAGAAGTTCGCTTGAACATAGCTGAACCAGCCACACGAATTACGAGCCCATGCACCGTGAACTTGTTCGGGCTCTTTTTGTGATCGGTTTTTTGGCTGCTATTGTTTGAAGCCACCTGTCGGTTGCCCTCCCATTTTCCCACATGCTGCCGTTCCCTGTTCTTTGACAAACAGATATTTGCCCTTGTGAACTGCGTCTCGTCTGACAAATACGATATCTGCAACTACCGAGTATTACGTACTACGATATCTGCTATCATTTGCTATTCCTCTCGTCGAGACCACCAGCAGAGACAGAATTGCTGACCAGATCTTTGGCATACCCTTATTTACCTGACATGGGTCTTGTGTCGATTGCGGTCCCTCTTAACCTTTGCTTTGATTCATAATACAATCACCGACGGCCGGGGACGTTGAGAAGCGTGACAAATGTGGTTAACATTCATAAGAAAATTCACTCGTCATCCATTACTTTGAGAAGACGGAAAGCTGGAAAGCTTTCACGGCTACGATTAGTAGCTTCCCGGACAAACACGAAAAAAGTATCTAAGTAAGCGCAGCGTACAATTGGCCGTGGAATTTGAAAGTCCCCACGCTTGAATGATGCGAATGGTTTCGAAGCTTTTCCTGTTGAATTTATCCCGGGGCGTCGAGATGCCTCAATTGGCGGCAAAGCGAACAAGGGCGACGTGGACAGGAGGGAAGAGTTCCAATTGGCTCTCGGGAGTGCCCTGTGCTGACCCTTTAGGGACTTGAAGCTGATCGTACACCGCCAAAAATAATGTGGCAGAAAATAGCTCTATTTGCAGTACAGGATGTGTCATAGTATAATACTAAAATTACAGTGCGCTTAACGATAAAAATAATCGAGTAAAAATTTCAGACAAGAAAGCAACTAGCAACAGGGTATCACATCCAACAAGCTCGACAGATTCCTTTTGAAATATTCGCACTATCGCAACAATGTCCTCCGATGCCACGTTTGAGCCCGAGGTCGACGTCAACGGCACTACGCCGCCGGCCGCCCTGACCGCCACCCAGTCGCTCGCCCGCGTCTTCATGGCCGAGGGCAACGGCCGCTACACCGTCATCCTGCCCGACAGCAGTGCTGCCCTGGCCCTCAAGTCGGGCGCGACCGATGGAACAGAGAGGGCGGAGAAGAAGTCCACAAAAGGAGGCAAGTCAGCAAGGGGTGGTCGTGGCGGAAGAGGCAAGACCGTTCGCGGTGGTGGTGCCGTTGGGTTTAGCGGCATGGGCCGTGTAGGCTGCGGGGGCGTCGGGCGGTGCAACGGCAGCTGTCTCGATCGCGGTGGGAAGACATGCAATGGTGGTACACGCGGTATTGCGGCGGCCGACGCGCCGACAGGGGAGAAGGAGGCGGACAACGGAGAGGCCACACCAAAGACTGCGAAAAAGAACCGCGTGCTCGTCGACCTGCACACGGCCTTTCACAACACTGTCCGCGTCGCCCGCCATAGCATCGTGCTCGTCGACCTGGCCAAAGCACCCGAGAGCCTGCAAAAGGGCAGCCGCGTCGTCGGCACCATTGTCAATGTCGTGCGAAACCCACAAGTCTGGGCCCAAGCGTCGTATTGGCCATACCCGCCGCCAGCAGCCACCGTCAAACCCAAAGAGGACGACTCCATTGTCGGCCAGATGCCGCCGAGCGACGACGATGAGGAGTGACCAGAATGAGTGACCGCGATTCACTCCTCCTTTTTCTCGCTCGCCCCCACTCTGACAACTGGGGCATACTCCTCGGTGGCTCCCCACCAGACGAGCGCGACCGTCACCGCCATCGCTGCCACAACAACGCCCGAGCTGACAGGCGTGCTGGGAAACACGTTCCACGCCCACTCCTGCGCGGCCCACAGCCCGTACTGGACAATGGGATGCACGCCGCTGCGCCACAGCAGGTACGGCGTCGTCCAGGCCAGGTACGCGTAGAACTGGTAGTGCAGCGAGCGGGCTGTCAGCAGGCCGACAAGGTTGGCCGTCAGCACGGTTGTGAGCACAAAGCGCGGGGACGCGGCGCGGGCCGACAGCTGTGCTTCTTCGCTGTCGGTGAAGGGCGGTGCAAATCGGAGGAGAGGCGCCACAACGGACGCCAGTGGCCCCGCCGGCCGCAGCCAACGCGTCGTGGCAAACAGAGCCAACAGCGCGACGTGCACGCCCAGCAGGCCGAGCGCAAAGGGCCGGCTCAGAAAGACCTCCTCGCCCACAAACCGCCAGTTGACCGTCCACTTGAAGAAGAACTGGCGCGACAGCTCAAACGCCCGGCCCAGGTAGCCCTGGGGGTTCTCCAGCAGGAACGGAATGGCAATGGCGAACTGGACCTGAATGAGAACGGCGGCCAGCCGCACCGCGCCGCGGAAGCCACGGCCGTACAGAAGAACAAGGCCGACAGCGGGCAGGCTCAGCAGCAGGCTCATCTTGGTGCCCAGGCCCCAGGCATACGCCAGCAGGCCGAGCGCCCAGTAGCGGCGCTGGAAGAAGAAGATGGCCGCCCACAGGCAGAGCGCCGCGATGCCGTCGTTGAAGCACCGGAGCATGTAGATGCTGTGCAGCCGTTTTGACAGGATCAGGAGGGGGAAGACGTAAGGAGGGGCCTGCAAACAACAATGGCACAATTAGCACAATCAGCACAATAAGCACAATGAACGCAAGTAGCATATACTCCATAAACGGTCCTGAGACTCGTTACCACGCACATTCGCACCCCAATAGCAAGCCATGGCCAGGGCCAGCGCCGCCAGGTAGACGCCGGCAAAGATTTGCTGCGCCAGCAAAATGTTGCGGCCCGCGTCCGTCACGTAGTACAGCCCCGTGTACGCCCACACGTGCGCCGCCGGATACACCAGCGGGCCCGTGCCGCCCGCCATCTGCGTGTAGTCGCGCTCGCCCGCCACGAACTGGCCAATCTGCTCCATGTACGCGACCCAGTCGATCTCCGTGTACGGCACCTTCCAGACGACGAGGGCGCACAGGACCGCGTCGAGGGCAAAGAGGCCAAACGGAACAAGGACAGACAGCGCGCTGCGGCCCGTGAGCACGTCGAGCACGAACTGGACCACCTGGAGGCGGAGTGGAGGCGACGAGGACGAGGCTGAAGGAGGCGCCGCAGCCTGTGGGCGTTTCGGAGGCGGTGGCGCCATCGTACCGGATCGGCGAGTGTGCCGCGCCAAGAGTGTCGTGTGCAATGGGATGGGATCGTGGACGGGTCCGTGGGGGTGTCGCGGGCGCAGTTCCGCGATTATCTCCGGATTGTCACAGGATGGGATGAGTTGAGAGCTTGAATCGCCGCCGAAGTCGCGTCGAATCGCTGGTCTATTTTAGTGGGGCGCCCCCTGGCTACTGTGTAAAGGTGGCCACAACAGCTAATCTTAGCTTCTGGCAGCTAAAACGGAAGGCACGGTGGGCAGCTGTGCTTTCCACGTTGTAAAAGCCAATCCGTATAATTACGTTGCGTCTAAATTCAACCTTCTATCACATTGTCTGCCCATCAACACAGTCACCCAACAGCTCTGCCAACGATCAGAAGCAACCCGAATTATGCCGTGCCCAGCTTTCCTGCGACAATCTCGGCCACCAGCTCGACGACGCGCTGCGAACACCCATACGAGCCCTGGTAGCCCCAGCCAGCGTGGCCGTAGTTGTGCACCACCCAGACTTTGCCGGTGCCCAGTCCTTTGACCAGATCGATCTGCTCGGACTCCAGCCGCACACCGCCCTCCCGGTATGGCCGCAGGCCCACGCCGTGCCGAATCACATCCAAGTCCGCCGCCGTCTTGCCCGCCGCCACCAGCGTCGGGTGTGTCGCCGCGATCCGCGCCAGCAGCCGCAGCGCCGTGTTCGGGTCCGGCTGGCTCTCCCAGTTGCCCACCTGGTACGTCCCGCCAATGACGGTGCCGCCGCCCGCCGCCCGCATCATGCTGTACACCGTCTCACTGTGCGGGGGGGCCCCGTAGCGGTCGGCCGCGCGACCCGCGCTGAGCATCGGGCTCAGCTCGTCGCGCACCACGACCACCTGTCCGCGCGCCGGCTGCACCGCCTTGTCCATGACTCCGCCGAGGCGGCACGCCAGCAGACCGCTGCAGTTCACCACGATGGTGTCGCTGTGGTCCAGCACCTCCTCGGCCGACTGGGCGGCCGTCGTCCCGTCTGCCTGCACCGCGAGGTTGGCAAACGACGCCGCCTCCGTCACGTGCTGGAGGACGGCCCGCCGCAGCACGACGCCGAGCGCGCGGCACTGTCCGACGAGCCACGGCAGGTACAGTGCCGTGTTGATGCACACCGACGTGAACTCGGACGCCGACGCGAAGCCAAGCGGCACATGGTCGGCCGGCACGTCGCGGTAGTCGTCCACGAGCGTGCTGAACCAGGGGTCGTCGTCACCTGATGCGTCGGGCAACTTGAGAGCCGTGTCGCCGTCGGCAGCGGGAGCCACAGATGCCACTGTGGCCTTCTTGCCGCGGCGCAAGATCAGCGACTTTTGAAAGTGGATGCCGGCCTCGGGCACGTCGGCTGCCAGCCGCCGCAGCTCCGGCCACGTCTCGCACTCCCACCGGCTGCCGGGGGCGGGACTCATCCTGGCTGTGTGTTAGTGGTTCCGCTGTCTCCGAGTCGCCTTTGTCGTCTTTTCTTTCATTTTGAGGGAATGACGCACGGTAAAAAATCTGCGCCTGCCCAAGGCGAGGTGTATTCAATGTCGTAGTCGCCCGGCATATGGCGGGCCAAAACCGTGACGCGGTTCTTGGGGTCGCGGGCTAGAAGCAGAGCAGTCGTCAAGCCCGCGACGCCGGCACTGGTCGCGTTAGTAGACGACGTAGACGACGGCCAGAAGGACGTACCCGATAACGACAATGTTCGGCATTGTGAGGTGAGACGTAAGCTGTCGAGTTGCGTAGTATAATTCGCGCCAACTGGCAATTTGTAGGAATATCTAAATCTTATTGTGTCTCGTATGTCGTTGTTGCATTACAAGTCTACATCAAACCCAAATATCAAGTCACTGGGACGGACGCCCTGTTCCTCATATACGCTTCTTCCGCAGCTCGGCACAGCATTCCCAAGATGGAACATTTGTTGTCAGTAATACTACGTGAAGATGCATCGAGCTAGTAGCCCCTCCTCCTTGTTTACGTACTCCAACTTGGAGATAGCAAAACCGGGCCCTGGTCTTGGAACTTCCCCTCATAACTTGGCGGTTCTAAGCCGACGCCGGCGCAAAGCGACTACCAAATGTATCTGCGGGCTGCCAATAGCGACAACGCCTGCAGTCGCCGAGCTGTCCGACTTAGGACGTAAGAGGAAGGCCGTAGACGGTTCTTCTTCAAGGTATTTGGTCAATGAGCAAAACAAGAAACAGGATTGTACCCAAGATTGTGCGTCAGCGTACTTCCGTGTCCCTCATTATGATCTGTCGCACATTTGGCTGAAACTACAAGTCATGTTTCTATTTCAATGCAGAATTTTTTTGCTCCTGGTCATTTTACCCATCTGGTATCTAGAATCTAGTAAACTGCCTCTAAAGTTGTGAATGGTGATTATGCATATGGCAGGCAGAGGCCACTCATGGTGTCCTCTTCCTTAAAAAACAAAACGAACAAAAGCAGAATATGTAATGTAGCCTCTCCGCCCTCAGTTGTTCTTCTTCAGCGCCTCCAGCAGCTTGGCCGGAGGGTCCTGCCGGTAGCCCTTGGGGTTGTTCTCCACCCACCGCCACAGGTCGTTGCACGCATCCTCCATCGTCAGCTCCGTCTTCCAGCCCAGTTCCTTGTTCGCCAGTGCCGGGTTCGCCGTCAGGTCCAGCACATCGCCCGCCCGCCGCGGCACCACCTCGTATGGCAGCTCACGGCCCACCGACGTGTTGAATGCCTTGATAATCTCAAACACCGTGCTGCCGCGGCCCGAGCCCAGGTTCCACGTCTTGAGACCGGGCTTCTGCTCGCGCAGGTACTTGAGCGCCGCCAGGTGGCCGCGCGCCAGGTCCAGAATGTGAATGTAGTCGCGGATCGCCGTGCCATCCCGCGAGGCATAGTCGTCGCCAAACACCAGCAGCTTGTCGCGGTCGCCCGTCGCCACCTTGCCCAGCAGCGGCAGCAGGTTGTACGGCACGCCCTGCGGGTCCTCGCCCATCAGGCCCGTGGGGTGGGCGCCCGCCGGGTTGAAGTACCGCAGCAGAGCACCGTTCCACCGCGCAACGTCCGCGTCCGACTTGCCCGCCTTCTTGGCGTTGTTGCGCTGCGCGTTGACCTGGTCCGTAATCACATCCTCAATCATCGACTTGGTGCGGCCGTACGTGTTGGTCGCCCCCGTCGGGCAGGTCTCGGGGATCGGGATCATGTCGGGGAACCGCGTGACGTCGCCGTACACGGTGGCCGACGACGAGAACACAATGTTGGACACGCCGTGCCGCTCCATCGCGCGCAGCAGCGTGATGCTGCCGCCCACGTTGACGCGGTAGTACTCGACGGGGATCTCGCCCGACTCGCCCACGGCCTTGAGCGCCGCAAAGTGGATCACGCTATCAATGGCCGGGTGTGCCTTGAACACGGCGTCGAGGGCCGCCTCGTCTGTCACGTCAGCCTTGTGGAAGGCCGGTCGCCGGCCGCAGATCAGCTCGATGCGGTCGAGCGCGACCTCGGACGAGTTGTAGAGGTTGTCGACAATGACGACATCGTAGTCGTTTTGCAGAAGCGTGAGCGACGTGAACGAGCCAATGTAGCCAGTGCCACTGTTTGCAAAGAAAGTGAATGGTCAGGTCGCGGTCCTTCTGTGGCTTCTTTGGTGGGGAAGCTTTTGGAGAGACATCTGCACGGAGGGGCTAAGGGGGCTTGGCTTACCCAGTCACCAGCACAGTTCCGACGACCATGATTGCAGATGTGCTTGTGGGGGAAAATTGGGAGGAAGAATGATCAATTGGTTCTGTTTTGTCGTCCGAAGATGAGGCCAAGAGAGAATAGGGGCAGAGGGCAGCAAGGCCTGGCCAAGTTATAAAAACAGCAGGAGCTATTGCGGGGGTTCCGTGTAAAATGTATGGCCCGCTTTGCTACAAGCGCCCGTCCCAGACACAACGGCCGCGCCGTTCAGAAATTCTCGCAATAATACGCAGTTGTAACGTTAACCTGTTCCACACCGGCCACCGCTCTTCTCTCTCGCAGCTCCAGCACAGCTAATAGACACACCTGGCGTCATCGTGTTCCATCCTGAGCCTAGCAGTCGCTGTAAATCAGACCGAATGGGACACCTGCGACGGGGAACGTCGGGAGTGCAGTTGCAACGAATATCATTCATTTGTGAAATCGCTATAACGGGGTGCATAATGCGAACCCCTGGCCATTCACTTGGAATCACCCATTCACGGTCGCGACTTCTCCAAAATTTCTATATTTATTCACATCGCAGGAGCATTGTTGACGAGACAAGAAGGAACAATGGCAATTCTGGCCTTCGCCAGCGGGGCTAGCACCAAAACGTGGGGTCGACCGTATGCGGCCTAGCACTGCCTTCAACCAACAAGGAAAGCACGGACGCGCCGTAACTTCCATTTGCGACGCGTTGATCCAGTAATACCGTCCCTGCCACCTCTTTCCCAGCCTGCACGCGGAAAAAAAAAGTAAAATAAACAGAAAAAAAGGAGCAAAAAGAGCAAAAAGAAATCGACCAAGCTTCACCGACCTTACCCCGGTTCCTCGGCCCCAACCACCCCCGGACCCCCAAGCGCATCACGAACCATTTTGTGTTTTGTCACATCGCGGCCGTCTCTCCCACCGGGCGCGCAACCAAAGAAACCGCAGGGCTCCTCATCGATAGAATGGCAGCAGGCTGCTGAGCTTCCTTACTGCCGTCGCCTCTGCTTTCTTCGCCATTGGCCTAACATCGGGTGGCTGTTGGTTTCGACCTTCGCCGACAGTTACTTTCGTCCTTTTGTTTTCCTTTGCTGTTTCCGCCGTTCCTTTCTCTGTCCTCCTTTGTCTCGCACTCTGCCGCTTGCGGGACTCGACAATCGACAACAAAGAAGCGACCGACCCCCTTGTTCGCAACAAGCTGTCGACCTTTAGATCGCGACGACGACGTTGTCATTTATTTGCGCTCCCATGCCGGCATCCACGGGGCCATCTCGACTTTGCTTCGCTTTTCCTTCACCTACGTCGCAAGCGACAGAATACGTACACCATTCACTGCGCATCAACCACGAATCTCATACGCAAATTCTCAAGCTCAAATTGCTCTTCACTGCTCCGACTTCTCCATCTACTTCATGTCGTAAGCATCACAACGACCTCGCAGCCTCGCAACCATGCCTCCTAGACGATCGACACGCGTGACGTCGTCGAGCCTGCTCTTCGACGGCAGCTCGGAAGCCGGCGGGCCTCTCGACAGTTCACATCTCGACAATGTCCAGCCACAGTCTGTTCACACCGCCGTCGGCCGCGGCATGTCACCGGGTCCCGCCAAGTACAGTTCGGCTTACGGGTCTCCCCCAACCATCCTTCCCACAAGACAAAATGTTGCACGGCAACGGTACAACTTCTCGAGCGCTCTGAGCCACGTTGTAGATGCGGTCGAGCAGGACAACGAGAACGACGCCCGCGAGCGCGCGCAACGGGAAGCCGAACAAGAACAGCGCCTGCGGGCCGACGCCGACAAGGCAAAGGCGAGCCAGGCGGCGGTACCTCTGCCGCCCCCAGCTCCAGTCCCGTCACGCCCAGCAGACGAAACGCTAGAGTCGGTGGAGCTCGTAAGAGAGCCAGTTGCCGACAGGGAGTCCGAGGCGACCAACACCTCCGACCGAAACTCAAGGCGTACGTTATATTCTTCATGTCCTGGATGGTGACTCGCGCATACTAATCTTTTTCTTTCTTTCCCCGGACAGCAGGGCGCAAAGCACAACCAACAGCAACAGGCCGGTCTTCGCGAGCGGTGACGGAGACATCTCAGCCCAGGGAACAACGGGAATCGTCCCCGGAACTGGACTTTGCGGCCGAAGAGCAGCTCTTTGCCGAGACCCGGATTTTCTCGCCAGTCGTCCCAGCACGGACCACCGGCGTCGTCTCTAGAACTTCGAACATCCTCCAGAACATTCTCAATTCAGCACGCCGTATCTCAAACTCCACCACCACCACCCGTGAGGAGCCCGACGATGAAGCCATCCGCCAAGCGTACCCGCAATTCCGCTTCATTCGACCCAGTGCCGACGACCTTCCCGCGAATGCCGACTCGAACCAAACAGAAGCCGAAGCCGCGCGGCCTCGCGCCGCAGCAGGAGTGGCCGAACCAGCAGAGGCACAACCACCACCGGCTACGGCGGCTAGAACGGCTGCAACGGGAACAACGGGTACACCAGGTACTACACGTGCGGCTGCAAAATCGATCAAATCGCGGATCGCCACGCCAGGTCCGGGTTTCAGCATGCGTAACCGCAAGAGCTTATTCAAGCCATCACGCGACCCATCACAGGACGAACTCGCTTCTAACGATAACGACGTCGAGACGGTTGCGTCAGCAAGGAGTCTGCTGGGCCGGAGGCGTACGCCAAGGGCACCGTCCCAGCCAGTGGCGGAGCCGAGGCAACGGGCAAGCACCGAAGACACTGAAGTCTTAAAACCGACGTCTTCCGATACAGCATCAAAACGCGTCGGGGGCATTTTCGCGGGTCTTGGTCAACTGGCAAATGTGCTGGCCATGATCATCACCGTCACCGTGCTGGGACTGGTAGCTTTGCGCGTATTCGTTATATCGACTTCGCCGGCCGAGCTCTACCAGGGCTACAGGGTCGACAACCGTCTTCGCTGGTATGGAAGCGACTGGAGGAGCAACTTGCGCCAGCTTGTGCCATTCGCACTGGTACATCCTCTTGGTGCCATCAGCGACGACGAGTTTGCCCGCATGAACGGTCTCCTTCTGAGCCATACCAACGAGATCGCGCAGCTGAAACGTGCAGACCGCCTACACAGCGACGCCCTCGAGCGCATCGGCCGAATCTTGCCGCGTATGGTGCAGATGGAGCTCGACCGGCACGGGCGCCCCGTCATTTCGCAGGAGTTCTGGCACGCGCTCAAGGAGAACATGCAGGCCGACAGGGACATCTTCAGCCTGATCTGGAACAAAGACGGCTCCATGGCCATCTCAGATCTGCAGCTGGCCGCGATTAAGCGCCAGCTGCAGTCGGCCGGTCTTTTAGCGGACCCCAACACAAAGGCCCTTTCCGTCGCTGATGTAGAAGGCACCGTCACAACCACAGTGTCCAAAAGTTTCGAGTCGTGGCTGCGGCAGAACCAGAAGAAGGTCCAGGACATTCTCGGTACACACGTCCCAAAAGACCACTCTACGCCGTCCCCGTCGGCCGAGTTCGACTACGGCGAAGTTGTCGATCGACTCTCCGAGACCCAGGTGGTGAAGCTGGCCAATCTGCTTGCGGCCTCGCCTGGGGCCAAGCAGATCCTTGTGTCCCGGCAGGAGTTCTTGCATCATTTGCAGAATGCGTTTGTGGAGCACCGGCTCGAGATCAAGGGCGAGATTGCCGACCTGGAGACGCATGTCGTGGACGCTGCACGTGTCGCGGCATCTGCACTGTCCTTGGCACAAAACTCGCCCACGGAGGCGCCGCCCACGACGACAGGTGTGGCTGGCAGTGGCGGGTTGGGCAAGCGCGAAGTCACGGCGCTTGTTGACCAGCTCGTCCGCCGCATCATCACCGACACGCAGCTCGAGGCCATGGCGCGTGGTAAAATCAAGGCCCACTGGGACGCCGACCTGATCCAGCAGATCAACTTTTTCACGCAACACCACGGTGCCACGATCAACCACCACTTCTCGAGCCCGACGTACGAGCCGACTAAGTCTCTCTTTGGCAAGCTGATCGGCAGCGGCGGCGGCGGCGGTGACGTAGGCCCGTCGCCCGGTCTCCCGTACGCAGCCGCCGTGTTTGCGCCGTGGGAGCAGGACGGTGATTGTTGGTGCGGTGCGACCAAGGGCAGCAGCAGGGCGCGGGCGCCGTCGACGTCGACGTGGAGGAGGAGCGCCAGTGGCCAGGGCCCGACCGACATTGGAATCAAGCTCGGCCTGCGCATTCTGCCGCAGTTCCTCGTCCTCGAGCACATCAGCCCGTCGGCCACACTGGACCCCGGCGCCACGCCCAAGGACCTCGAGGTGTGGATGCAGATCACCGACTACGCGCAGCAGCAGCCGCTGCACGACTGGAGCATGGCCCAGTTTCCGGACACGGACGACCGCGAGCCCCTCTTTGGCTATGGCTTTGTCAAGGTCGGCGAGTTTGTGTTTGAGGCCACCAAGGCCGGCGGCGTGGCGGGCGGCGGCAGCGGTGCGGCCCAGGTCTTCCGGCTGTCCCCGGATCTCGAGACACTCGATGCCACGACCGACCACGTCATCGTCCGCGCGGTATCCAACTACGGCGACCAAGACCACACCTGCTTCTACCGCATACGTATGTACGGCCAGCACCGGCCAGATGTTGTGGAGTAGGGTGATTTTATTGGTTTTTCATTATGGTTTGTCTTCGTTTCTCTTCGGTTTTTTCTTTCCTTTCATGTTGGTGTGCGGCGCAGGACGGAAAAATACCCTAGCGATTTGTTCAGCAGACTGGGGTGGCTTTTGTTTTAGTTCCTGTTCCAATGTTTACACAAATCAGGGGGGCAGGCGTTTGGCAGGCGTTTGGTGTACTCTCTCCATATTTGATGTTTTCGTCTATTCGACTCTTTTTCTTGTTTAATTGCATCTTCACATTCTTGTTCTCCATTTCTTCTTGCGTTCATTACGTCCGTTCATTACGTTCGTTCCGTCATGCACACGTGAATATACAGTCGATTCCAACGGTTTGCTACTTGATATCCAGGGGTATCCAATTTCGTGCCAATTTCGTGCCAATTTCGTATTCCATGCATCCAGTCAACGGACTGTGTCAACGTCTACACCATCGCATCTGCGCCGTGTCCGGCCTTCTTCTCTTCGGCCTCTGCATCCTCGGGTGCGCCCGATTTGTAGGCAGCCGGCTCCTCGTACGCCAGCTGCAGGTCGTCGTCAATGGCGTCGCCGACCTCCATCCACTTGCCCGTGGCGCTGCATGCGGGCACCGGCCGCAGACGACACAGCAGCCAGTACATGCCAAACGACACGAGGAAGCCGCAGAAGAAGTTGAGGTTGTAGATGTAGGTGGCGCCGACCGGCACGTCGCGGCCGATGGCGCCGGCGAAGCCGACGACATTGATCAGAATGCCGGAAATGTACGCGGCGTAGGCGCGCCAGTGGAAGCCCTTGAAGAAGTAGTAGGGGCTCTCGGCGCGGCCGTCGTAGAGCGCGCGGACTTCCAGGTAGCCGCGGCGCACGGCATAGTAGTCGGAGACCATGACGCCGGCAATGGACGACAAGAAGACCGAGTAGGCGGACAGGTAGGTGGTGAACTGGTTGCTGCTCGTCAGCAGCGTGTAGGGGCACATGGCGAGGCCGACGATGGCGCAGATGTAGCCGCCGCCGCGGATGTTGATGAAGCGCGGCAGGAGGGCCGTCAGGTCGGTGCCGGCGGACACGGAGTTGGCGGCAATGTTGGTGCCGAGCTGGGCCAGGGCAAAGGCCAGGGCAATGACAAAGACACCGAAGCGCTGGGCCGAGCCGCCGTCGGTGATGAAGTTGTCGAGCATGTCCAGGGGGTTCCAGATGGGCTCGCCGTAGATGACCTGGGACGCGGAGCTGACAAAGATGCCGATGAAGCTGGTGATGCCGAAGCTGACGGGGATGGTGCAGAGCTGCGGGAACAGGGCGTCGCGGGGCCTGCGGGCGAAGCGCGTGAAGTCGGGGTCGTTGACGATGAGGGTGGCAAAGTTGGCGATGCTGCTCATGATGCCCTTGACAATGGCCCACCCGAGCGCCGAGCCGGACAGCGTGGCGCGCTGCTTGACGACGGGGCCCGCACCGCCGGCGCGCAGAAGCGTCCAGATGAAAAAGGCAATGCCGGCGCAGGGCACAAAGTAGGCCTTGACGGTGAAGAGGTGGCGGATCTTGTGGACGGGGAACCAGAGGGCGGGCAGCGAGCACAGCCAGAAGATGAAGAAGGAGGCGTAGTCGGCGGTGGTGGTGCCCGAGTCGGGCGCGAAGGTGTTGTGGATGGTCGTGCGGTCCCAGCTCGTCCAGATGGCGCGGATCATGAGGTAGACGCAGTTGCCGCCAATGTACGACTGCACGCCGTACCAGATGCAGGCCATGGCGGCGCGGTTGAACACGGGCCACAGACTGCCCCAGATGCCAAAGGACGCGCGGTTGACGACGGGGAAGCCGATGTGGTAGACGGCGCCGATGCGGCCCGTCAGGCACACAAAGTTGGCGGCAATAAAGTAGCCCACCCACACGCAGATCCACGACTGCCACCACGACAGGCCGGCCGTGACCATGGTTCCGGAGATCATCCACGTGTTGATGTTGAAGGCATCGCTGATCCAGAAGGCCACAAAGTTCCACGACCCCCATTGGCGCCGGGCCGGCTCAACGGGTTTCAGGTCATGGTTGGTCAACTGAGAGAGGGCACAAAATTAGCATGTCTGCCGCGGGAGGCAAGGGGCATCGCAGCAAGGCGACCGTACCATCAACTGCGTGGACGTCAGCCCCGGCTCGGCGTCGACGGCCAACGCATGGATCAGACGTCGCATCGCCATGTCGGCGATGAGGGGCGATGAGTGACGTTGAAGACTAGTTGTTGTTTTTTTTTTAAGTAAAGTCAAGTGGATGATTAACACGAGTTGTGTTGATGTTGTCAAAGTCGATGGTGATCGCAATGGCGAACAACAGATGCCAAAACAGTGACCATGATGCAAACGACTGGAAACACAGACGGGCGCGATCGACTTATAAGGAATGCCAGCCGCGCAAACCCATCAATCGACGCTGGGAACGTTATCGCACGGCGACATCTTCACGTCGGCGCAGATGCTTGTTCCGTCGCTTCTGGCTCCATTCTTTTCACGGTTTTCGCCGTTATGGCTGGTCGCTTCCCCGCAAAAATCGTCACTTCTTCCAACAAAGATACAAGGATACAAGGATACAAGGATACAACCCGAAGACGAGAGCATGTGCTTATTGTCAATGACAATTAGACACGAAACTAATGTCCTTGGATTGAATCGACTGCCTCGACGGTGTGTATTTGCATAGTAGCCGCGTCAAACGGGGCGAAAACCAGCACAAATCAAGATAAGAGAGGCCGACGGAGGAGAATCCCTGGGATTGGGTGGTATTGGCGTCACAACCAGCGGGGGCGATCTGCATTGCTGCACGCTTCTCACCTTTGTACGAAGTATTGCCAACCTTTGTTTGGGTGTCTGTGGTCCAGAGGATTTTTGGACTTTGGGAGCAAGTCTCCAAGTCTTTGGGGGTCAACTCGCCCCATCGATTGTCTCGATTGTCCTGCCAAGCTCAACTTTTCCATTGCATTTTCAAAAACATAATGCGTTCATTTGTCGCCTCCAGAGGCATTGATAAGAAAAAGAACGCAGGCAAATGTCTCCAGAAAGCAGCGGGCCAGCATCCACTTGGCGGCAGGCAAAGCGTTATCGTACAAGCTGGTCTCCTGGTGTATCGGTCAATGGGGCCGCCGTCGCACAGATTAATCTTCGTGACAAAATTCCGACTGTCATAGCGGGCAAGGGCCTGGTCCCTACAGCGTACGACGTACAGAGTGGACTGGACTCGAGGTGAGACTCAAATGACATCGTGGTCGATTGCCGAGGAAGACGCCAGAAACGCGAGAGACGGCGCGACAGGGGGGAATAGGTAGAAAACAGGAGGCACAGTCTAGTAGTCGGATCGCCATACTGCCCCGATCAGCAGTGCTATCGACCCGTCAACATATCGGACGGAGCCAGAGCATGACTCTTTACTGAGCGACCTTCACATGGAACGGCGTCCATGACGGAAGCGGAGGCGAAAATAGAAGTAGAAGTAGCCGGCGCCGACGCCGGCAAAATCACGATTATGTAAGGAAGAGGCGTGGTCACGTGCTGTCTTGAAGAAACATAAGGCGGTGAATGAATGTGGAAGGGTCTTTGTCTATGCAAAAGTGGGGCATCCAAAATACTGCCGTCCCATGTTTTTTTCTGCCGTGGGCCGAGATATCTTGGATTCTCGAGATGCTTCACGACCGACTACTGCGCTCGACGAACGACCGCCACCCATCGTTGTTTTACCAGTCACCACAGCCACCATGGTATGCACAATTTTCTCTGTCTGCACGGCTGCTGACCTGTCACTAACACCGCTCTCCAGAAAATCAAGGTCTTAAATCGATCGGCGGCGTCGTCGCAGCACCAGCAGCGCAACCACGACCCGGCGCTGCATCCCTTCGAACGCGCCCGCGAATACACCCGTGCGCTGCAGGCGGCCAAGATGGAGCGCATGTTCGCCGCTCCCTTTGTCGCCCAGATCGGCGTCGGCCACCAGGACGGCGTCTACTGCCTCGCCAAGGACCTCGAGAACACCGACCGCCTTGCGTCTGCGAGCGCCGACGGCATCATCAAGATCTGGGACCTGTCGACACGGGACGAGACGCAGAAGGCCAAGGCTCACGAGGGCCTCATCAAGGGCATCTCGTGGATCAAGACCCAGGCCGGCCGCTACCTGGTGTCGTGCGGCACCGACCGCAACATTACCGTCATGGACGCCGTTTCGGGCGAGGTCACGTCGGGCCTCGGCGACTGCGCCTTCACGTCCATCACGAGCCACCGCACCGCCCCGACCGCCGTTGTTTCCGGCTCCTCGCGCATCTTTGTCTACGACCTCGGCCGCCCGACGCCGACTGTGTCCGAGACGCTGGCCTGGCCGCACTCCGTCGACACCATCACGGCGGTCCGCCTCAACCAGGTCGAGACCAGTCTGCTGGGCTCCTGCGGCAGCGACCGCAGCCTGGTGTTTTACGACCTGCGCACCTCCTCGCCCATTCACAAGACCGTCCTCAACTTTGCCTGCAACGACCTCGCCTGGAACCCGCAGGAGGCCTTCAACTTTGCCGTCGGCAGCGAAGACTACAACATCTACCACTTTGACATGCGCCAGATGGGCCGCGCCCGCAACATCCAGCAGGGCCACACCGGCGCCGTCCTGTCGCTCGACTTCAACCCCACCGGCACCGAGCTCGTCAGCGGCTCCTGGGACCGCACCATCCGCCTCTTTGACGTGCGCAGCGGCCAGAGCCGCGACGTCTACCACACCAAGCGCATGGCCCGCGTCCACGCCGTCAACTTCACCCCCGACGGCAACTACGTCCTGTCGGGCTCCGACGAGGGCAACGTGCGTCTGTGGCGCGCCCAGGCCGCCTCGCGCCAGGGCATCAAGTCCACCGCCGAGCGCCAGAAGCTCGAGTACGACGCCACCCTCAAGGAGCGCTACAAGCACATGCCCGAGGTCCGCCGCATCCTGCGCCACCGCCACCTGCCCAAGGTCGTCAAGAAGGCCGACCAGATCAACCAGGAGATGCTGCGGTCCATCAAGCGGAAGGAGGAGAACCGCCGCAAGCACAGCGCCAAGAAGGACGGCAAGCGCACGGCCGCCCGCGACAAGGTCGTCCTGGCCAATGTGGAATGAAGCGTGGTGGGCGAGAAGTTCACGATTGCCAGCTCATTTACCTTTTATTTCCCCTACGTCTCCTGCAGTGCCGCGCCGCGGAGAGGATCTGGGTGCATTCAGACTCGGCACTTGGTACCATTCTGGACACACCGACAACTGGAAAAGCAGGGATACCAGCCCAAATGGACACGCCATTATCAAAAGGACGTGCTCGTCTATTGCAAAAGGACGACAGTTTTACGATACCCCAAAACTCGAGGGAATGTACATATAAAAGCGTTTTATGTTCGAATGGTTTGCAAAAGCATGTTGGGTGGGGTTTAATTCATAAATGGATGGCGCCCCCTAATACAGGCAAATAGCTAAAGTATTCGAGACGAACTGAGCGCGGGAGAGCCAAGCCCGCGAGTCTGCCGTCTTTCTTTTGCCGGGAAACAATGTAAATATTGCTCCTCTTGTCTCGTGAATGACTTGAAAAAGTATGTGCCTCAAATCCAGGGACGAGGATACGCTCGACTGTAGTTTGCTGTTTTTGCCTCTTTGTCTCGCCGCTGAGTTGTTATCGATGTTGTCGACAGAAATTAATCATGAGACTTCCATCGACTCTTGTCGGCCTCGCTGGCCTCGCCGTCCCCGTATTCGCCGACGGAAATACAACACAGCTCGGCCTCATCCGCAAGGCCACCGACCCGCAGGTTCCGCCGGCGTATCCGATCGGCTTGTCCAAAGAACCATTTGCCAAACCAGCTGGCCAGCTGTTTGACATCAATGGAACAGTTGGCTATTTTGCAGGTAACAATCCCTACAAGTTGGTTATCAGAAACAACGCTGTTCAGTAAAAGCTAAGGACGCAGGCACGAATGCGTGGTGGCTTGGCCATCTCACTAAAAATGAAGATGTCGATACGGCCATGCAACAAATTGCCGATGTGGGTGCCGATTGGATTTCTCAGAATTCTATTTTATTTTCATTTTTATTTACATATTTATTTTCATTCATCCTTCCGCTAACACGAACAGACGAAATACAAAATCGTTCGCGTCTGGGGATTCGGCGACATCAACGCCGGCTTCCGTCCATCGACAGACACGGCCGATCCGCTCCGTGTCTGGTTCCAGCAGCACCCTGCGTCCAACGACACGGAGGCCAACCAGGCCGCGCTGATCAACTACTCGCCCCAAGACGGCCTGCCGCGCCTGGACTATGTCGTGTCCACCGCCGAGCGTCTCGGCCTGAAGCTTGTGCTCCCTTTTGTCAACAACTGGGCCGACCTCGGCGGTATTGCGACCTATGCGGCTGCCTACGGCGGGTCGAATGCGTCCGTGTCCTTCAACTTCTTTGAAAACGACCGTGCCCAGCGCGCCTACCGCGACTACATTCGTGTCCTCGTCGAGCGCTACCGGTCGTCCCCGGCCATCTTCGCATGGCAGCTCTGCAACGAGCCGCGCTGCGAGGGATGCGACCCGGCCGTCATCTACCGCTGGGCCGCCAACGTCTCCGCCTACATCAAGCAGCCCGGCATGGACCCCCACCACATGGTCTCGCTCGGCGACGAAGGCTGGTTCGCCCCGGACGCCGGGTACCGCGAGGCCAGCGGCGCCTCCTCGCTCGCCTACGAGTCGCACGGCGGCGTCGACTTCTGGGGCAACCTCAACATCTCGACGCTCGACTACGGCACCTTCCACCTCTACCCGAGCACCTGGGGCTATGCCTACTCGTGGGGCGACCGTTGGATCGAGCAGCATGCCGACGCCGGGAACCGGGCCAAGAAACCGGTCGTGCTCGAGGAGTACGGGTCACCGCAGCGGGACGACCATGCAACCGTCCTCATTCCGTGGCAGCACGTGGTGCTCAACACGAGCATTGCTGCGGACCAGGTGTGGCAGTTTGGCCCGGCCAATCTGTCGTTTGATGCGACAAAATTCGGCGACGAGTTCAGCGTGTATGCAGACAAGGCAGATTTTGCGAATGTGAGCCAAAAGCATGCTCAGGCCATGTTGGACAAGGTTGTTGTTTTGTAGCAACTGTATTTACTGTTTTTCTCGACTACTTGAGTTATTTAAAATGTAAATATGTTTTCAATTTAAATCGTGAATTTATGTATATTCAGTGTCGTTCTTTACAATTGTTTATATTATAACAAAAAAAAAAAAAAAAAAAAAAAAAAAAAAGAAAAACAAAAGAAAAAGAAAACAGTCATCCATTTTGATTTCAAATTTACGGTAATTCTCTTTTCAAACTCAAGGTCACAATATAACGATCAACAATTGCTTTGCATGTATCTATTCGTTTCAAGCAACAAAGCAGAGCCACACAACGAAATGCGTCGTCTCGACTCCTTTCTACTCTTTTGGCCGCTCAGGCAGCTTCTTCTCGTTGTCGCCCTTGGCCTTACCATCAGCCTTGCCCTCACCCTTGCCCTTCTTCGGCTCCGCCGGCGGCTTCGGCTTGGGGTTCGGGTTGCCGCCCCACTGCAGCTTGCGCGGCGTCATGTAGGACACCAGCACCTCGTCAGTGACTGCTTTTCTCCGCTCCTGGAACTCCTCGACGTTCTTCTGCAGCACCTCAATCGCCATCTTCTTGAGGTCGCCCGTCAGCAAGTCGCCCTTCTTGTAGTCGTCGTAGATCTTGGCCAGCTTGGCGTCGTCCTCCTCAAAGTAGGTCAGGTAAATGTACGAGACATCGACGTCCGGGTTGCCGCCGAGCGCGCGGTGCTCCTCGACGGTCTCGCGGCCGCCGCTGAAGGCGTGCTTGTTGATCTTGGTCTTGACCTGCTTCGCGGTGTCGGTCATGAAGATGGCCGAGTTGGGGTTGGACGAGGACATCTTGCCGCCGGCGCCCTGGAGGGCCGTCAAGAACTTGGAGTGGATCAGGGCGGGCTTGGGCGACGGGTAGCGCATGCGGTGGGCGTTGTCGCGGAGGAGGCGGAAGTACGGGTCCTGGTCGATGCCCATGGGGATCAGGCAGTCAATCTTGGCAATCTCCTTGGTGCGGACCGCGGCCGGCGTGTCGGCCCAGATCTCCGGGTACGACGTGGCAAAGCCGGCGGCGCACTGCACCGACGGAAAAAAGACCTTGCCGACGTTGGAGCTGCCATCAAAGCCAAACGCGCCGCGGACCTGGTTGAACGTCACGAGCCGCGAGAACTCCCAGGCGTTCATCAAAAAGTGGTTGCTCAGGTACTCGAGATCGCTGAAAATAAACGTCTTCTTCTGGTCATAGCCGAGCGCAATAATGTCGCGCGCATTGTCCTTGCCGTACTGCAGCGTGTCCTCAAACGCCAGGCTGTCCTTGAACAGCGCCTTCTCGTCGTCCGTCAACATGAAGACTAGCGGCACGTCGAACACGTCCTGCAACCACTTTGTAAACTGCAGCGGGATCGTGTGTCCCAGGTGCAGGCTGCCCGTGCTGGGTCCGCGGCCTGTGTACAGGAAGAAGGGGTCGCCGTGCTCGTAGCGGGTCAGGATGCGGTCAAAGTCGCGGTGGCTGAAGAAGAGGCCGCGCCGCAGCCAGCGGTGTGGCTTGTGGCCGGTGACGCGCTCGAAGCGCTCGAGGAGGGCCTCATCGATCAGGCTCGTGCTCCATTTTCTGGTCCTGTTAGCACACAATGCAACAAAAAGACGAGTGTAGACGGGACCGACGTACTTGCTGAGCGCCGCATAGTCAATGGCGACAACTTCGCCGTTCTCGTCCACGCCGCCCTGCACCGACCAGGGGTTGATGTCCTGGTCGGCAGAAGCAGGAGGAGCGGCGGCGGCCGGTGCGTCAGTTGCCATTGTTACGAGGGCGGGGTTCGGAGCGGATCGAGGTGACGTCGTGTGCAGCTCGATTGGCCGAAATGTGTCATTAGATGCCAAAAAAGTGAAGCTTCTCGGAAGAGCGCAAAAAAAGGACAGCGCTCGCTGGCAAAACGGGAAGTTCTGCGTTAGTCACCTCGCAGGCCGTGGGTCGTGCCTGCCAGATTGGAGTTGCCCCGCGAAAATATGCAAAAACGCTTCGAGCCGTCTTTTTGCTGGCGAGGGGCAGGCACAAGGGCACTTTAGCAGAGACAGGGTGCAGTGGGGCCGCTATATCGTTTTACAGGGGACTACGAATTAGCTGTTTGGATCAATGGCGATCACGTGTAGCGAAATGGTCGCGACGAGATGCTTCATGGTCAACAGGGATGACATTATTGCAAGTACGTAGGCATTTACTGATTGTACATTGGTGGAGGAACGGCCCACGGTAGTATACACTGACGTTTGAGATGCCTTGCGAAAAAAAAAACAGTATGCCTGTGCTCTCTATGCTGCATGACGATGATTCCAAACTCCTTTAAGAAAAAAACACAAAACAACCCAAAAGCTTTTAGACAGACACAAGAAAATCCAGCCCTCGTAGAAAGTGCCTACAGCCCCGTGCTCACTTCTTTCCACGGTCGCGGCGGCCCACCTGGTGCAGCCGCAATTTCTTCTGGAACCGTCCACCAACCATGCTGTCCTCGTGGCCGGCACCGGCACCGCTGGCCCGGGGTCCGTCGATCGTGTCGATGCCCCGCTTGCGGCTCTTGTCTAGCATCGAGCGCGTGCCGGCTGCACCGCCGCCGCCGCTCTTGCGCTGCGTCAGACGGTTGATCCGGTCCACGCCTTCGCCCAGGCCGCGCCACTCCTCGCCGCCAAAGCTCATCTGGCTGCTGCCGCCCTGCTCGGCAGCCCGCTTGGCGCGCTCCTTCTTGCTTGCCTTGGGCATGCGCACAAAGTTGGCTTCTTCGTACTCGCGGCGCTCCTCCTCGCGCTGGCGCTCTGCAGCCGTCGTCATGTGGCGGCCGCGGCCGGCAATGTTGGCGCCGACGCTGAGCTCAGCAATGGGCGCCGTCGACAGCTCGTCGGCAATGAACTCGTCCATGGTCGCCGACTTGAGCGGGCCGCGGGCGCGCTTCTCGCGGCGCTCGGTTGTGGGCATCATGGTCGGTGCGATCTTGGGCGGGCGGTAGACGCCGCCACTGCTGCTGTCGGCCTCGGCGCCGCTGCCGCCCACCTTGGCCTTGGCAGCCGCGGCGGCAGCCGTCGACGTGGCCGGGCGGACAAACGCGCTGCGATTCGGCCGGCTGGCAGACACCTCTTCCTCGTTACCGAATGCAGCGTCCTCGTCTTCGTCATCCTCCGCGTCCGATCCAGAACCAGAGTCGGAGTCGGAGTCCGAGCCCGAGTCGGACTCTGCGGCAGCCGCCTCGGCCTCGTCTGTCTTTTGCTTTGCCCTACGCTCGACCTCTTCGGCGGCCCGCAGTGCTTTCTCGACCTGGTAGCGCAGCTTCTCCTCGAGCGGCCGGACGCCCTTTTCGAGGTAGAGACGCAGCTCGACAAGCTTCTTGACCACGGATTGGCCCAAATCGGAGGTCTCGAGGCTCAGATCAGCATCGGAATCGGATGGAGACGAAGAAGCGACTCTGCGCAGCTTCAACAGTATTAAGAAGACCATGTGCTCGAGGTAGCTGAGGAGAAGTTCGTTCTTGACGTCGAGCAGCGAAAGGCCGTCTTCGGGCGGCGTGAGGGCCGACAGCTTCGGGGTCGCATCGGACACGGAGACGACAGACTTCTGGAGCGACTCCAGAAGCTGTGGTAATGTTGATGTCGCCATTGTACTGGGAAATGTGTGTATATGGAAAACTCGGATTGCGTCGTGAGAAACGGCCGTGCAGGAGACGAATGTTTGCTTGAGTCGCGCCTGCCGAGCGCCTGTAATTTTTTCCTTATCGTAGAAATTTAGTGGATACCCTGCGCTACGATAAGATGACCCGCTGTTGCTGCCCGGCCTAAGCCTCGATTTTGGCGAATGACTAAGATAACGGCTGCTGACGGTTACTGGCTGGGTTTTGGGGCGCTCCAGAAACGGGTTAGACACCAAGCTCCAGGCAGGAGCGAAGCAGGGAGCTGCAGAAAGGCTAGCATCACCAAACGTGTCGTTTACATCACGAGCATCGACGCCATCCTCTCCACGCAGACCACCCATTGCACGCACTCCACGACGATCCTAGACAGCGTCGGCACGCGTTTTCTGCATCACTGCATTTTGCATGCTCGGCAATTAATGACAGCTGCAGACCCACAAAGCTGTGCTACAGCAGGCAACACTGTTTTGTCCTCCCCTTTTTAACACGTCTTCCGAGGCGCACGGCCAGATCGAGCGCCCCATTGGCGACAGCCTCGGGAACGATTGGACTGTGAGTTACGGGCCTGCGATCTCCTTGTGTAGATGTTCGATGTTACGTGGCGTCCACGCTGCGACCGAGACAATCCTGACGTCCCTGAAGATCTCCCGGTCTACCCGCCTCTAGGCACATCCCAAAGATACGAACTACAAACGGCCTCCTCAACCGCCACGATGATCGCCCGCGCCTTCACGCCGTCCTCCGCGGCGGCACTAGCCGCATCCCTCCTCTTGTCCGCCCTTCCCCAGCCGGCGTCGGCTTTCTACCTGCCCGGCGTGGCACCAACCTCCTACGAGCCCGGCAAGACTGTGCCGCTCAACGTGAACGCCATCCGTCCTATCGCGGCGCCGCGTGATGCCATGCTGCATGCCGTCGTGTCCTACGACTACTACCACCCCTCTCTGCAGTTGTGCCAACCGGCAGGCGGGCCCAAGAGCGTTGGCGAGAGCCTGGGCAGCATTCTGTTTGGCGACCGCATCATGACGTCGCCCTTTGAGCTCAAGATGGGGCAGAACGAGACGTGCAAGACGCTGTGCGGGGTGACGTACGAGGCCGAGTCGGCCCAGTTTGTCAACATGCTCATCGAGCAAGGCTACAGTCTGAACTGGCTCGTGGACGGCCTGCCGGCGGGCCAGGAGATCATCGACGACCTGACGGGCACCGAGTTTTACAGCCCCGGCTTCTTGATCGGCCAGGACAACGGCGACAACGCCATTGCCTTCAACAACCACTACGACATTGTCGTCGAGTACCACGAGGTCAGCGGCGACCCGAACCAGCTGCGCGTCGTCGGCGCACTCGTGCAGCCCAGCTCGCTGCGCTACGACGACCCCAACGCCATCGACTGCTCGCTGCAGCACCAGCCCGTCGTCCTGGACACCAAGGCGGGCGGCAAGACGCCCGTGACCTTTACCTACAGCGTCTACTGGACCCCCTCCAGCACGGCCTGGGCCACGCGCTGGGACAAGTACCTCCACGTCGTCGAGCCCAAGATCCACTGGTTCTCGCTCATCAACTCGGCCATTATCGTCGTCTTTTTGGTGCTGACCGTGCTGTCCGTCATGGTGCGCACGCTCAAGAAGGACATTGCCCGCTACAACCGCCTCGACCAAATCAACCTCGACGACCTGTCCGGCACCAGCGCCGTGGACGACGGCGTCCAGGAGGACTCGGGCTGGAAGCTCGTGCACGGCGACGTCTTCCGCGCGCCCGCCCACCCGCTGCTGCTTTCTGTCTTCCTCGGCAACGGTGCCCAGCTCTTTGTCATGACGGGCTTCACCATCGTCTTTGCCCTGCTCGGCTTCCTGTCGCCGTCCAACCGCGGCTCGCTCGGCACCATTATGATTCTGCTGTACACCATCCTCGGGTTCGTCGGTGGCTACGCGTCGGCGCGCGTCTACAAGGCCTTTGGCGGCGAGAAGTGGAAGCTGAACATTGCGCTGACGCCGCTGCTGGTGCCCGGTCTTGTGTTCAGCGTCTTCTTTTTGCTCGACCTGTTCCTGTGGGCCAAGCAGTCGTCTGGTGCGGTGCCCTTTACGACCATGATTGTCATTGTTGGCATCTGGTTCGTCATCTCCGTCCCGCTGTCCTTTGCGGGCTCCTGGATCGGCTTTCGGTCGGCCGCCATTGAGTCGCCCGTCCACACGAACCAGATCCCGCGCCAGATCCCGCCCGTCACCACGTACCTCAAGCCCATCCCCAGCATGTTGCTGGTCGGCATCCTGCCCTTTGGCGCCATCTTTGTGGAGCTGTATTTTATCATGAACAGCATCTGGTTCAGCAAGATCTACTACATGTTCGGCTTCTTGTTTTTGTGCTACGGCCTCATGATTATTACCTGTGCCGCCGTCACCGTCCTCATGGTCTACTTCTTGCTGTGCGCCGAGAACTACCACTGGCAGTGGCGCGCGTTCCTGGCGGCCGGCACGACGTCGTTGTACATTTTCGCCAACGCCATCATCTACTGGATCAGTAAGCTGAGCATCAGCAGTCTGGCGGGCAGCGTGCTGTATGTGGGTTACAGCGCCCTCATCAGCTTCCTCTTTTTTATTCTGACTGGTATGTTTCTCCTTGACGCGTTCCCCTTTGTTGATGTGCTAACAGCGACCTCTAACACGTACAGGCTCTATTGGTTTCTTCTCGAGCTGGTGGTTCACCCGCAAGATCTACGGCAGTATCAAGGTCGACTAAACGGCGCCAGATGTCAGCTAGACAACGTTGGCAACGGCAACACGAATGTATCTTGCCGCGTGCTACGGGCACAATTCCACACACGCACATACGACGCACCCTTACGTCCCTTGTCGTATGTACGTTCTGTGCGAGAGGTCATGCTACAATGCCCTGATCTTTTAAGGCGCGGTCTTTGCGTCAAACGACCCATGGGGCGTTCAGTTCTAAATTCAGCAACCTACCAGCAACGTGTCCTTGGACTGGTTATTGGTTGACACGACAGGAGGGGGGAGAATCAAAGGTAGAATAGGAGATGCTTTGGGTTAAGAAAGTTAGAAAAAGGGGAGAGGCTAGGCGTTTTTCACTTTCGCTTTCATGTCACTGGAATTATTTTTGGTTTGTTCTTGTTTTATTCATATTTTCAATAGGTTTACGGTCGTAACTTTTCGGGACTGTCTTCCACGTCTTATTCATAAATTTTCACTCTCCATACAACGACACTATGACTCCTGTCACTTGTGATCTTGATTAGCACCTGATTAGCACCTTTGCGTCTCGCTTCTTTCGAGGCTTTGTAATCTGAAATTGGATTGACATACAAAAACATAAAATAGATAGCAGGCGTTTACACAGCAAGAGGACATGGGCCGTGCAGCTTCCCAATCTACGCCAGACGCCGACCCCAATCTCGATCTGATAGCACGAGAGACTGCATCACCCGACCAGGTTGATGTACGGTTCCGGCCACCGCCCAAACACGAGTGGCCGGTCGCCCAGGCGTCCACTGAGCGGCGCCAAGACGCGCACCTTGCGCCGCTCGGCATCGACTTCGGCCACGTACACGAAACCAAGCACAGGGGCGTGCTGGATCACGTCCGGCGGGTCGTGCAGTCCCGCGTTCATCACAGCCAGCGTCCAATGCGCCAGCGACGGGCCCGCGTCCACTTTTTCGAGGTTGTGCTCGCCGATGGCGCCCTCTTCGTCGGGCCCGTCGTCAACACCCGCGTCGCCATCGTGGCCATCGTCACCAGAGCCACCAGCGCCGTTGGCACGCGCGGCATTGTCTCCCGGCGGCAGGCGCAGCACGGTCAAGGCGTCGGCGTCGACTTGCTGCGTGTACGGACTCAGCGTCCGTTTGGCATCGCCGAAAAAGTACTCCTTGATGCACGCCTCCCGCTGCTGCTGCTCAACAGCATCGCTACGGTCGACCACGCCGTCGGAGGCGTCGAGTTGGACGATCTGTATGGGCTCGCCGAAGGTCGTTGTCTCGCCCTGGAAGCGGTTGGTCAGGGCCTGCTGGATGGCCGTGCTGGCTGCGCCGTCGCCGAGCACAACCACCAGGTTCACAGAGAACTCGTCGATGATGTGGGCCAGCAGATCCATGGACATTAAATGGCCGAATTTGCCGTTGTTGTTGTTTTTGTTATTGCCGTTTGCCTTGCCACTCTCGTCGGCCGTCACGGCCGGCGTGTCGATCAAGAGACCGCTGGCCGCCACATTGGCGTCCTCCGACGCGCGCGATGCGACGGCACCTGCTAACCGTGTCACGAGTCCGCGGTACAGATCTGGCGCATCGCTGGGCCGTGCATAGCCGTAGTTGTAGACGAGCGGCAGCTTGACGGGCACGGCGCTGGGGCCGCTGCTGGGTGCACCGCCCCAGCCCGAACCGCCCTCGGTCTCGAGGTCCATGAGCGTCGCAAACACGGCCGCACTCAACGTCCCCGGTAGGCTCAAGAGGCCTTCCTGCGGGTCGACATTGACCACGCACGGCTGCTGGTAGTGTGGCGGCGGCGGCGGCGGCGGCTGTTGTGGCTGTTGGTATGGCTGTGGTGGTGGTGGTGGCGGCGGCGCGAAGCTAGCCATCTTGGTCGCCCATGCCGTGAGCATGCGCACCAAGCTCGTGCGCCCCGAGTGAGGAGGTCCGCAGACGAGGAGTCGTGGCCCTGCCGAGCCCGGGCTGCCACGGGGCACCGACGCGGCCGTGGCACGCTGGGACGCCAGCAGCAAATGGAGGTTCATGTAGGAAATCATGGGCGACTGGGCGGCGTTGGCACCGCTTCGGGCATCGCTCTTGACACCCCCCGGGACGACCTCGTCATGGTCGCATGCGCCTTCCACTTCGAGCTCGCAGCCGGGCCACGTTAGGATCTTGGACTGCGTCCCAGCGAAGCTGTAGGTCTGGCTGGTGGCCAGCTCCGTGCCGTCGCGCTCAGCCGTGCCGGACAGCACGCGGACCTTGACAGCCGGCTGCGAAACGGAGAAGCGCCATTCTGACAGCGGTGCGAGCTTGAATGTGCGGGTGGTGCTTGCGGTGGTCTACTTTGTTGCGTCAGTCAGTTACGGGATTCTCATGAGAACGAGCGCGTCGCATAAGTTGGCCACTATTCACCTGGACGGGGATCTGTCCTAGACCGGGAATGGACATTATGGGCGATGATGCGGCATGAGAGATGCTTTATACGGGTAGGTATTTTTGTTGCAGGGCGGCGTACGTCCCAAGGGCAGATGACGTTGATGTTGATGGGCTTGTGAGCTTTGAGCTTGAAGGTGACCGCAACCTCGAAAGCGGTCCAGGGAATGCTTCTCATTGGCCAAGGTGGTCAAGTCAAACTGGAGTGGAGTTCGTTCCGGCAGTGTCATTGCACTGGGATTCTGAATGTATATAGCGTGTTTTACAGCGCTATGCAGTAACCTAGAGCTGTTACTAAATTGCGTGGCATGATAAGTATTCTTTGACCTCTGATAGCGCCACCACACCGCCAGGCCAAGACGACCACGATTATAGCGGTCTTCTCTACCTGATGGTTCAGAAGCCTACAACACAGCGGTATTTCAAGACGTAGAAAAGTCTTCCGACAATGTCGCTTTGTTCTTTATCCCTGCTTGTTCTACAACATGACACAACGTTTCACTTTCTTTTTCGTGTGCCTTTGTTCCTCGGCGTGGTCATTCCAAACTTTCCCTCGCTACAACTTTGGTCGTGGGCTACTCGGTGTTAACTGCGCTAAAGGCGCTGTAATGCGCTGAAAGGAACAGCCTGCAGATGAGACATGCCCCCGCGTTATCTCCTGCCTCTTGGGGAGTCCTTGAATTCGTCTGCCTACCTCGTTAATTCCTTCGCAGGTCTTGGCACAGCCCTCTCGAGTGTATTGCCACTGAAGGAGTCTGGAGTGTGCCGATGCCCCCAACCCCTGTCGTTGTTCCCCTCGTGCCACTGTGCTATTGTCATAGCGTCCCCGTACTATTACGTGCACTCCGCCCGCCTTCTCTTTTCTTGCCCTCTCTCGATGCTCTCTTTCGTTGATATCATCCACGACACCCTCTATTCTTTTCCCTTCAATCGTCAAACGTTGGCATCGCTGGACGATAACCTTTTATACCGGCGACACATATACGCACAGACTGCGGTATCCGCATCCGCAACCGCAACGCGACCGTTTTTTCTTTCCTCCTTCCATGTCCTCTTCGAGCGTCGTCATGTGCTCAGCGGACATTTTCCTTGGCCTGCTGGCCCTCCTCTTCCCACCTCTTGCTGGTGAGTGACTACTTTCTGTTCTCTACCGTGACACTGGACCGCAGACCTGTGTGTACAGTGTGGTGACGTCTGTCGCCCTCGCTTCAGCTGCACACGGCCTGACTCCGAGGAAACGATCGGCTGATTCCAACAAACACATACTAACACGCATCGACAGTCTGGGTTAAGCGCGGCATCTGCTCTGCCGACTCAGTCATCAACATCCTCCTCTGTGTTTTGGGCTATGTAGGTTCTCCCGTTTGTTGCGTCATCTGTGACCGCGTCTAACTACCGTCTTCCAGATCCCCGGCCTGATTCATGCCTGGTACATCATCGCCAAGTTCCCCGAACCCGACTACGAGTACGAGGTCCTCAACCAGGATGCCGAGAACAACGGCCGCGTCACCTATGTTGTCGTGCACGGCAGCCGCCGGCACGGCAGCGGCCGCGGTACCAATGCCAACAACCGCCACCACGTCACGACCAACGGCCCTGCGAGTGCCGACAGCAACGCCGTGCAGTCGGCGGCCCCCAAGATCCAGGACAACATGAACTACGGCACGGCGTCGACGGGCGGCCCTGCTGCTGCGGCCGGCTCGTCCACTGGCCCGGCGGCGGCGGGCTCGTCCGCTCACGACAACGGCGGCGAAGGCGGCAGCGATGCCCCGCCGCCGAGCTACGCCCAGGTTGTGGCTGGCGACAACAAGGTGCAGAGCCAGGAATAGAGAATGCGCCACGAATCTTCTCATCTCCTCCTCCCTCGTTAGCCACCCTGCCACCAACCAGTATCTCTCACTGGCATCACTCAATATCAACCTCTTAAACGGATCCGACTCTCCTGCTCGGCCGACCTCGCTCTTCATTATTAGCCAAGCTCGATTTGTTTACGACCAACAACGTCCCTTTCTCTCCTTGTATTTTGTTTCTGGAACTTGGCCGGGATGGCTTATCTGTTACTGCTTAGCTCTTATTGCGACTTCCCCAGCACGGGATGTTTTGCTCTTGCATTTGTTTTATGTGTTTGTTTGCCACGTCATATCTCTACTGTTGTCTTTTTTTTTTTTGGCTATTATTAGGCGCCATTTATGTCTTCCCAATGCTCAAATCAACTGTATAAAACTGATTGAAAAATTATGGTAGACTACGAGTGCAACCGGAGACACTCAAAATTGTGAAATACTGGTGCCTGGCGAAGACGCCACCAGCGTGGGCCCGGCGTTAAGGTCCGTGACGTACGCAACCCAACTAATACTGGCACCTGCATAACACCTTGCCACACTCGGTCCTAACGACGCAGTCAGACAGCACGGCATTGATTGGATGTGAATGCTTGTTTATTTCTGGAGTTTGATTTTCCTATGCAGCTAACTGCAGTTTCCTGTCATCTAATCACCAATGTCCGAAATCGTATTCTTCCTTATCCGTAGATCATCCGCTTTTTCTAGCGACCTTTCTTAGACCTTCCTTTCGTGTCGTATGCTAATCGCCTCCCCCCTATTACTTGTCATCCTCCATCTCCTCATTGCCCGCCTCGGCGTCGGCGTCAGCATCGGGGTTATCGACAGAGGGGCCTTCGCGCTCGTTCGGCCGGGGCTCTTTCCAGTCGGACATAAGCTCCTGCGGCAAGAAGGTGTAAAACGAGGGCAGCAGTTCTTTGACGACCGACACGAAATTGAGGTCGCAGTTGAGCTCGTGCATGACGACGCGCAGCTTCATGCCAGGGCACAGCAGGTCCATGAGGTCGACGTCCAAGAAAAACGCATGCCGCAACCGACCGCGGCGGGCCAGCTCGTCCTCAGTGGGGATCGGCTGGTTGGCAACACCTTCTTCAATGCGGTAGTGTTTCGTTATGACGACACCGGCGCGTCTGATAATGTTGTCCGCGTCCACTGCCTTGGTGGAGGTTGACTTGTCATTGGAGTTGGTATCGGCCCTCTTGCCTCCCGCCGCCTCCCCCTTGGCAGTGTCCTCGGCAATCGCTGCAGTATAGCGTTCCTTCATCGTAGAAGAGGGCCACACCATCTTGGTGATCTCGAGCTCCAGCTCACGGGTGCTGACAATTTGAATACTGGACATGTCGACCTGGGCCATCGTGGTCGCCCGGGTGCCAATGACCAGGTCCTGCAGCGCAACGGTTGCCCGGAAAATGTGTTCTGCGTCCCAATCCTTGTTGGTGAGTACGGCCAGCGGGTCGAGGCCGTCATGCTCGACCTTGTGCTCGGCCGTCTTGCAAAATAGCTTGGTGCATGCCATGTTAAACTGGCCTGGCATGAGAGGTAGTGCCCGCAGCAGGTTGGGCAGCTCCGTCTGTGCCTTGGCACAAATCTGGCGGGCGTTCTTGACATCCTCTTCGTACTCGGGGCAGACATCGTGGAGCTGTAGGTAGCGCAAGAAATTGTCGACGACGTCAATGCCGACTTTCATGAGCCTCTCGTTGCTACCACCAATGCTGCGGAGGGTAACAGACCTAAATGCATTAGCAGCAGAACTGTTTGGTAGCGAAATTAGTGGTACATACAAAAATCCAGACAAGACCCCGGAAAAGTCAACGGTCCAGAGGTCGGCATTGTCCGAGGCGTAGTACTTGGAGTTCTTGCTGCCGGCACGCGACACGACGTCGGTGGCGGTCAGGGCGCGCACATCGTCCTTGGTCAAGTTCTCGCCGTCTTCCATGCCAGCGGCACCATTGAACATACGGGGCGTGCAGTCGATGCCACCGAGCCTGAGATATTGGTTGAACAGGTTGGTGCGGTCATTGTCAAGGCGACGACGGGCACGGTAACGCTGGATACAAGTCTCGATGCGTCTGTGCCACAGTTAGTTATGTGCGCTAATCTGAAAACGGTGACGGAAAGATGAACGAACTCGTCAAAATTGAGAGAACTGTGAGAAAAATTGAGGTCAGCATAATGGTTACGCCCGACATACTTTGCCCAATATCGGCAGGCAGGGGCGGAGTGCATGCACAAGGCAAGGCTGCATGCAAGGCGAACACCACCGGCGCGTGCCGGGCAAGATTGTCAACACGAAATGGAGAAATGGGTCTCTTACGCGTGGTATAGGTCCAACTCCTCCTCAAACTCGTCGACGGTCAAGGGCGGTTCCGCATAGTATTCTACAGTTTCGCGATGGCGGTAGGTCGTATCGTGGAGCTCCAGTCAGTATCCCGTCCAAAACGAAAAGCTTTAATTGGACAAAATATGGAGGCTTTATGCACGAGCTTCCGACAGCTACTTAGCTTGCAGGAGCTTTACACGATTTTGAGGCATCGCGCCAAGGGGAACGGCTAGGCAGCAGAGCCACCACATCGCACATCCGTTTAGGGATCCCGACAACGAAACACACGCAGCGCAAGTGTAAGGCAAATGCTCACCTTCGAAGCCGGTACCACATCTCTTGGGAAGGGCCGTCGGGCCACGTGCGGCCGTGGACTTGCTCTTTCGCTTCTTTTTGCCCGTCACGGTGGCTTCCTGCATGTCAACGACTTGGGCAGGATCGTGAGCTGGGCCACCAGGCCCGTTGGCGATACCGCTCGGGTTACCCTTTTCGTCACCATCTTTGCTGGGGGCATCTTCGAAGAGATTGGCCCTGCCGGCTTTGTCTGCGCGGGCGTCTCTGTTGGGGTCTAGTTTACTGGTCGGTTTGTCGTCGTGGCCATTGTCGAACGGCGGCGCAGCACCTGTGGTATCACCACCAGGTGCCACCTGGGCCTCGACTGCCGCAGGCATGGCGACGAAAAAGTGGTCAAAGCTCCCGGAGCTGTCAAAGTTGTAGCGGAGGTCAAGGCGAAGCTTTTCTCTTGCAAGGGTGCTCAATCCAATGACGGTAGGTCGGAAATCTTGAGGTTAGGAGGGTATCAGCGGCGAGTGGCTTGGAGGAACGGATTCGAGAAAGCGGCTGCGTTTCGCCGGTGAGTAACGCGGTGAAGCGATAGAAGCAGAGATGTATGAATGGTGACGACGTGAGCAGGAAGTCAATACAATCACAGACGCAGCCCAGTGGGATTGTGGCCCAGATATGGAAGGAGCGGATGGTTTTTCTGGGATAGGAAGGCACGACACATCAACAGCAACAACGCAGACAATTATGATTTACTGTAAAAGAGCGCAAGGAGGGTGCCATCATTGGCAAGCTCGCCAAGTGGGAGAGAAAATACTCACGACACGCTGAATCGCTTGTTTGCACGTCAGACTTTCAAACCACAATACGAGATGTCTCAAAACGAGCTGTCCCCACGCGGCTCGCGTTTGCTGGTCACTTCAACAACGACTGAGGTCATGTGCACCAGAGGCCACACCGACTACGTGATACGAAACAATTCAGCACTTTGTGAAGTCTCTAATTTCTGTTTCTTTCAGTTCCGGTCATTGCAGCTCCAGCCAAACGAGTCTTTGTCTTCGCGATGGCTGTGCTACGTTGACAGGTGGTTCCCAATCTACGTCCCGTCCAGTCGGTATAACAAACTGCACGTTTCTTACTGGAAAAATGGGATATTTCCGTTGGGACCAGGGCGCACCCCAGGCTTACAGGACCTACCGAATCTCAACATGCGAGAGAGGAGGGAAAAGTGACGTTGCACGTCAGCGCGCAGGAGATGGCAAGGCTTTGCGAGGCCGGGTGAAGACGATGTAGGTAGTACTAACAAATATGCTGCATTTGTACAACGCTTTTTGGGCAATCATGAAGTTTTTGGACTATTACGTCACGTTATAACATGAAGACGCACAAGTTGTTTACATTAAAAGCATCTCATCACAAATGCAACGGTTGAATTCACGCCGGCGGCCAACTATGTACATAAAGCAGTTACATGCCACATGAGTGGTTTTGGCAGTACGTTTCCGAGTAAAAAGCACGACGTAGTTACGACATGTAGGCAGCACAGAACGTCCTTCTCCTTGTATGAATTATAAAACTGCACGTTATGAACATTTTGTCCGTGTGCACGTTGCTTACCTGCTCTGGAGGATCGTCTCGGTGCGACCAGGCGGCGAGTCGAGCTCACCTTTTGCTCTCATTCCTTGGCTAAACACGTCATAGGAATCTTGGTGTCTCTGGTGTTCATGCCGCGAGCGCACTTGGTTTGTCCTTCAGTTCTACCAAGTGCTACGGAGTACATTGTGCTGCATTGCAACGTTTCCAGGGCTCGGAACTTCAACTACCTAAATATACGAATACGTGAGTCCCCATATGTACCGTTCACCCCAAGTTCGCTGGTTACTACATGATGTATCTTTTTTAACAGTTCAATATAAAAGGTACATCAAGGTACAAGTTGATATCTTCAGGCATTAAGAAGCTTGCCCACTTGTTACTTTTATTACTTGAAATCGGCAAAGAAGAAATTCGATTAAGTACTATTTGCATATAATATATACGAAATGTACTTTGCGTCATGGGCGGAAGGGAGGATGAGCACTTAACCTGTATTACAAAGAAAAAGATAATACAGAGAGGCGCGGGGCCTGCGCACGCAACTGACCTGTTCGTATGACGCGGAAAGTCAACGATGGGCAGTGAAAGGACCAGTGTGACCAGGCTGAGAGACGACGATAAGGTGAAAAGAGGCACCAAAGACACATGAAGGAGGAATAAGAGCCAAATACGGCAGACACGAAACTAAAAGGCCACTGGGAGCTAAAAAGGAACAACAGACACAAAAACAGACGATGGAAGTGACATGGACATGGGCCATGCATTGGCTGATGCGAGTATGGCCACCATGGACGCCGGGGGCGGTGCAGCTCACGGCGGCCAGCTTTCACGAGGCCGACAAAGTTTTCCGTGACGCCTCTGCTGTGGTGCATTGTCAGTCATTTTCTCTCATTTCACTTCGTATCATCCATATGTCGCCTTTTTCGCTCAACGCTTGTTAAGTCGGACTGGCGGCGCAAGAGAAAAAAAAACATGGAGAACTGAAACGTGTTGCGCCGCAGGCCGGGCCAGGCAGTCGACGTGCCTGATTAGGGCGTGCCAGCGGCCGTTTTGCGGGCCGCTGGGGCTTGCTGGGCTGCTGGGCTGACGCTGGCGAGGAAGCGCAAACCTGGACTGAAGGGTGGCGGAGCAGCCCGAAATTTGCCTTTGTCTCTGCCCACAATGAGCTTCAGCCAATTGACGACGGAGGCTGCGCCGGAAACTGCAGACTTCGCCCGACAGCAACGGAGCAGGAAGGTGCAGGACGATGAGAAACACGACACAAGGGATGCCACAAAGAGAAAGAGACAGAGAAAGAGAGAACGAGAAAGACCAAAACACGCAGCCCCATCCCGCCGCCACTATTCTTTACCTTTGGTCCCTACATATTTCTTGGAAGGAACTATCGGCGCTAGCAGGGAACCAGTGCAAGGAACAACAAAAGCCCATCTAAAAGGCCGCGCGAAACAGGCGCTACTGCCTCCTTCCAGGGATGTACCGTTTGGCGGTGAGTTACTAGTAATGGTACGCCCGCCCACATTCGTGTCGCCCCCCGTTGTGACAATGAATTTCGTTCCAGGAATGAACCCAAGCAGAAACAAAACGACACGAAGAAAATCGACACCCAATTATTTATATCACAAACACGGCCACCCACAACGCAACACGAGCGCATCGTCACCGGGTACATCCCACGAGACTTGTTTATCCTGTCACACACAAACCAGACACAGGCTTTCTATTGTCAACACTCGATATAAACCACCTGCGCCGTCGTCCCAGTCATTCCGCCCCGCCCGAATGTCGCCCACCGCTCCTCACATCTCGCCATCATCATCTCTATTATCGACACCGACGCTGACACCGACGTTGACATTGGCACTGACAGACTGCCCCTCGAACAGACTGTGACTCCCTATGCAACACGTCACCGATACTTCCAGCCACCTACCGCACCGTCCGCTTCCTGCAAGCCGCCCCGCGCCCGTCCTCTTTACGCGCGCCTACAACCGCCCTTTTCTCGTCGCGACATCCACCCAACGCCGCCTCGCCGGCCACTGGGCTCCAAGGCCCCAGAAACAAACCACCGACCATGGCACCAAGAGAGATGCCCAAAGTCTCTGAGCTGCACGCCTATAATAACGCCGTTGCCGGACAGTACGTACATGCGCCCACATACTTGACCACTTGTAACCCTGCTAACTCGCCAGTGCCGGAACACTGTCGGACGCCAATGGTGACCTGTTCATCAAGCCCTGCGTCCAGGCCGAGATCGACTTTTACCAGCAGGTTTTTCAGGGCGACCACGCCGCCCTGGCCAGCATCATGCCGCTCTACATGGGCGAGCTGTCGCTGACCGAGACCACCGACGCGGCCGCCGCGGCCGTTGCCGCTGCTGGCGGCGTCGTGTCCGCCGACGTGCAGCAGGCCATTGCCGGCCTCGACACGCAAACGAAGCAGCAGGAGCAACGGCCTGCCCCGTCATTACCAGCTACTACGTCACCTGCAGCATCAGCAACCGTCGCGGGTCCCACCGCTGCATCACAAAGCGCCCCCGCCCCTCCTGACAACGTCACTTGGGTTCCTCGCGGCAACGCCAGTATCAACAGCGACCGCGCTGTTGTCCTTGACAACGCCACACAGGGCTACAAGAAACCCAACATCATGGACGTCAAGCTCGGGCGCCGCCTCTGGGGCGACAGCGCGCCCCTCCAGAAACGCCAGCGCATGGACGACGTGAGCGCCAAGACCACCCACGCCACGTACGGCTTCCGCATCTCGGGCATGCGCGTCTACCAGGGCGATGCGGCAGCCGCAGCCGCCCAAGACCCGACGTCCGACGGCGCCGGTTACCGCATTTACGACAAGGACTATGGCCGCATCGCCGTCAACGACAGCAACGTCGTCGATGCGTTCCGCACCTTCTTGTTCAATGAAGCCGCCGGTGTCGACGATGCCCACGGCCGTGCCGTGGCCGAGGCGTTCAAGGCCGAGCTGGAGCGCGTGCGCGACGTGCTGGAGAGCGAGCACACGCGCATGTACTCGAGCTCGCTGCTGTTTGTCTACGAGGGCGACGGCGCCACTCTCCAGGCGGCCATCGCCGAGGGCAACGCGCGCGCGACGGCACGCGAGGCAAGACTGAGAGAACGACAGCAGCGGGAACTCAACTTGTCGCCGACGCCCATCCGCGTGGTCGAGGCCGAGTCGGCGTGTGAAGAGCCCCAGACGTCGACAACGGTTGTGTCGCTCCTCGACGCGGAGGCGGCCGACGCCGCTGTGGACGTGGACCAACGCTCCCGCTCCCGGCGCGAGGTCCTCGGAAAGGCCGCCGACCGCTCGTCGAGTCGGACAGATAGCGGCATCGTCATCGACGAGGACGAGATGGAAGACCATTTGACCGTCGACGTCCGCAACCTGACCGAGGCCGACTTTTCCTTTGGCGACGACGTCGTCGGTATCATTGGCGCGGATGACTACGACGACGACGATAACGACGACGCGTCCGACACCGGCAGCGACAGCGATGGTGAGCCCAAGTCGCCGCCCATCTTTGGCCTCCGCCTCATCGACTTTGCCAATGCCAAGTTTGTGTCGCCCGCCGAGGGGCCCGACGAGAACAACCTCGTCGGCGTGCGGAGTCTGATTGCCATTTTTGACGAGCTGACCAAGTGAGCCCAACCTGGACGACGCAGGCGTTGTCGCAGCGTGCTTCTTGGTCGTATGATGTGTCTCTTTGTTTTTCTTGTTGTTGTATTTCCTAAAAACGGTTCTTCTCCGGCCCACGGCGTTTTCATACACACGTTCGCTTTATTCATTGATTCCCCTCTCGTCACACCCCACACATATAGGAGTCTATTTTTGTTGTTGTTTTTGTTTTCTCGGTTTATCTGGTCAAAGTAGGGCGAGCATATAGAGGGTACGGGCAGTGCTTGCGGGGACATTTTCATAGGACATTCGCTTATAGCATGCCTTTCTTGTTATTTCCTATCGTAACTTGGCTCTTGTTATCGGGACGCATTGTTTTTAGGACAGGTTTTACACGAACTGATGAACAAATCTACTTCGCCGAAATAATCGTGAACACACTGTCGTAGCTCTCGGGGACGAAGAACAGCTTTTGAAATAGCCTCGGCGGATCATCGGCAACAACCATGGTCGGGTCGTTGCTTGTCTTTTTTTTCTTCTATTTCGTCCTTTTCGAGCAGTCCTTTCCTCAATTTTGCATCACACGCTTCAGCACATCAATGACGGCTCGCGTATATTAGCCGGAGCACCACTTCTCTTGTCTCGACAATGATGAGACACTGGTCAATACGCACTGCGCAAGGTTAAATTCGACGAAACCACTGATTGTCCGTTGTAAGTTTGGTTCTAAAGGATGAGGCTCTTCCGTTCCTCTTCTTTCGGGTGGCTGGAAAAGATGTGCGTCAATAATTGACGTCGAATGAGGAGGACACTCGTGTGCAAAATTACCAACAAAAAAAAAAGAAGAAAAAAAAAAAAAAAAAAAAAAAAGGAAAACGTACAAAAAATTCAATTTGGTATAGAGACCGTAAAATAATGAATATACATTTATTTTACGTATTTACTTTTCATCTTCTTCCCAAAAGCATCTTCTTCCCAGAAACAATTAAATGAAAGGACCACCATCTACGCAATACATGCGACAATTCCCAACCGTTACACTCGCACACGCATCGCCACTGGATCTTGGTTCACGCATGTCCTCCAGGGATTCTCCACAACGGCATTGTTTCATCCGATTGTACATCTCGATGACACTTCTCCGTCTGCACAGAGCCATTGTCTGGTACCGGCTGCCTTGCATCCCCTACGTTTCTCTCCTCGCTTCATCGACCATCCTCGTCCCCTGTGATCCTGGGCAAAGGACCGCCATGAACAGCCACATCCCGAACCAGAGCCAGGAAATACGAGCATCCCTCCCATGAGACTGCATGGTGTCCAAGAGTCATGCCATCCGAAGCGGCAGTCCACGAACATGACTCTCCACTTGACAGGGGGGCGTAAATAAGGTGAGCACGAGAGGGGAGGCTGAACGGGCGTCACAAGTTTCGACGATCGCGCATCGGATGCGCTGTTTTCCTTTACACGTGTGCTTGCGCAGGCCCTTTCTCTGTCTCTGGCAGCCCGTGCAGTACACGCAATAGAGCCAACAATGTTGCTCGTTCCAGACCCAAGTGCCATGTCGGATGCCGGGCCGAGAGGTGACTGCCACCTAAAAAGGAAGCAGGCAGGAAAGAGATCGACCTTCATAATAGACGTATTTCCTGGTCGGTTTGCTCTCGAGTCGTCTCTTTTCTCTCTTCTTTCTCTCTCTTTTGTTCTCGTTCCCTCTCTCATCACCCTATCATCGCCAAAGACCAGCGCTGCTTGAACCCGGTTGTTCGATCGCGTCATTCACTCCTTTGAATATTGTCTTTTTATAAATAAATATTTTCCTCTTTTCAATCTCTTCATATTTACTCCACCCCCACACCATGTCTTCTTCAGCAGCTGCGCTGCTTCTTCTCCTCGGCGGCGCCGCCGTCGCCCAGCAGATTGGCACGGCCGTCCCCGAGGTCCATCCCAAGCTGCCCACGCAGTTCTGCACGACGGCCGGCGGCTGCAAGACCATGCAGACCAGCCTCGTGACGGACGCCCTCTCGCGCGCGCTGCACGCCGTCGGCCAGCCGTCCGTCGCCTGCGACGTCGCCAACAAGACCCAGTGCCCGGACGCCACCACCTGCTCCAAGAACTGCGCCCTCGAGGGCTATGACTATGCGGCGCACGGCGTGTCGACCACCGGCAACGCCATGACGCTGCGCCTGTTCAACGGGTCCGGTGCCAGCGTCCAGACCCTGAGCCCCCGCGTCTACTTGTTGGCCGAGGACGACAAGAACTACCAGCTGCTCAAGCTGGCCAACCAGGAGTTCACGTACGACGTGGACATGTCCAAGGTCGGCTGCGGCGTCAACGGCGCGCTGTATCTGTCGGAGATGGACGCGTCCGGCGGCCGTTCGGCGGCCAACCAGGCGGGCGCCCAGTACGGCACGGGCTACTGCGACGCGCAGTGCTTCAACACGACCTTTATCAACGGCCTGGCCAACTTCAACAACTCGGGCGCCTGCTGCAACGAGATGGACATCTGGGAGGCCAACAACGCCGCCACCGCCATGACGCCCCACACCTGCAGCGACGCGGGCCTGTTCCAGTGCACCGGCGACGCCTGTGGCCGCGGCGCCGCGGCCGCCTGCGACAAGAACGGCTGCGGCATCAACCCGTACCGCGCGGGCGCCAAGAACTTTTACGCGCCCGGCGGCTCCGTCGACACCTCCAAGCCCTTCACCGTCGTGACGCAGTTCCTGACGAGCGACAACGCGACCACGGGCAGCCTCGCCCAGATCCGCCGCCTGTACATCCAGAGCGGCAAGATGGTCAGCTCGGCCACCAAGTCGTCCAACGGCTCGACGACGTCGCTGTCGTCCCTGGCCACCGGGTTCGGCACCATCACCGAGGACTTTTGCACGCAGAACGGCGCCACCGACTTTGTGCGCCTGGGCGGCCTGCAGGGCATGGGCAAGTCGCTGGCGCGCGGCATGGTCCTGATTTTCAGCATCTGGGATGCGCCCGGCGACTTTATGACGTGGCTGGACAGCGGCGAGGCCGGCCCGTGCTCCGCGACGCAGGGCGACCCCAAGATCATTGCCATGAACAACTCGGACGCCGCCGTCACCTTTTCCAACATCCGCTGGGGCGACATTGGCTCCACCATCAAGATGTCGCCCAACGGCTCCATTGTCGCTGCCACCGACTTGGCCCTGTCCAAGCAGACATCCGGCGGTGCGCCGCTGCTGTCCATGTCGCTGTCGACGACCATCCTTGGTGGTCTGGCCATGGGCTTCGGCTACCTCTTGATGTAAGACGTCGGAGCAGAGGGAATCGAACATGAATCGAGAATCGATGGGACAGGACTCACCAGTGTCGAGGACGGCCAGCCATCCTGCTGGACAGGCCGCATGATACACTGCGTTTTGCACATAGAGACAAATCGAATGAAAAACAAAATGAAAACCGGAAGAGCATTGTGCAAGAACGTAAACGAGAAAACACATGTCCTTATGCTACACTAGATGAACTCCTGACAAGAAAACAAAAAAGACTCTGAGTCGCCGAGAGTCTGAATGTGTAATGTGGAACGCTGGAAACAAAAAGTACAAAATGGACAGCAGAAAGCAGAAAAAACACCATGAAAAAGGAGTATCGACGCCAGCCTAACCCCACGTCCCGCCGCCGCCGCCCGAGCGGCCGCCGCGCTTCTGCGCACTGATCCGCCAGTCCTCTTCCGTCTGGAACTTGTTGTACAGCGGCTGGATCCGCTCTGCGCGCCGGCGCCGGCTGAGCCGGTCGCTCGGCGACAGCTTGAAGAAGGTCGGCGCCGCGTCCACGAGCCACTTGGCGTCAATGGCCGTCGTGCACTGCATGTATTCCTTGGTCGTGAGCACCAGCGTGTCGTAAATGACCCACTCGGCCTGCTTGCCAAACAGCGCGCTCGACGGGTGCAGGTAGACGGGCGTCCCCTCAATCAGCGTCTTGAAGCCCTCGTGCGGATCCTTGCGCGACGCGTTGCGGAAGAAGCCCGCGCACAGCGCCTGGCGCACGCGGTCGGTGTGCGTGCCGCACGACACGATGCGGTGCTTGTAGCGCTCCATGATGCGCTCGAGCTGGGTGCGCACGTCCTTGGCGCGCGTCAGCACGCGGTACTGCAGGAAATGCTCCTGGCACCACGGCTTGCTGAAGCGCGCGCGCTTCCAGCTGTTGTACACGTTGAGCATGGTCAGGTGGTCGCCGTGCGGGTCGTTGAACTTGGCCTTCTTGGCGTCCGCCTGCTGCTGCTTGTCCTTGGGCCGGTACCACACGCCCTTGGGCTGCGCAATCATGCCCATGATGCTCAGCATCTCGTCGCTGCAGCCCAGCTCGACCGACGCGATCAGCGCCTTGGACGACGTCGGGTCCATGGGGAAGTCGGCCATCTTGCGGCCGAGCTTGGTGAGGAGGCCTTCGTCGTCGAGCGCCGACAGCGCGTACAGCTCTTCGAGCGCCGACAGCATCGTGTTGATCGGCGGCGGGTCCATAAAGTCAAAGTGCAGCAGGTCGTTGATGCCCATGGCCTTCAAAATCAGAATGGTGTTGCTCAGGTTCTTGCGCTGGATTTCGGGAATCGTCGTCGGCAGCATCTCCGTCTGGTACGCCGCCTCCGTGTACAGCCGGAAGCACTTGCCGGGACCCGTGCGCCCGGCACGGCCGGCACGCTGGTTGGCCTGGGCCTGCGAGATGGGCGTGACGACCAGCGAGTCCATGCCGAGCTTGGGGTCGTAGGCGTTCTGCTTGACGAAGCCCGGGTCGACGACGTAGTAGATGCCGTCAATCGTCAGACTCGTTTCGGCAATGTTGGTGGCGATGATGACCTTGCGGCCGCCCGGGGGTGCCGGCTCGAAAATCTTGGACTGCACCTCGTTGGGCAGTGCCGAGTAGACGGGGAGGATGACGAGCTCAGGCACAGCAGCACCGAGACCCTTCATGCGCTCATATAGAATCTCGCAGCTGGTATCGATTTCTTCTTGGCCCGTCAGGAAGACTAGGATGTCGCCCGCGGGCTCGGTGAGATGGATCTGCATCACCGTCTCCAGGGTGGCGTCGAGGTAGTCGGACTCGGGCTCGCGAGAGTACAGAATCTCGACGGGGAACGTCCGACCCGGGATTGTGAAAATTGGAGCACCGTTGAAGAAGGTCGAGAACTTCTCGGCATCCAGCGTCGCAGACGTGGCAATGACCTTGAGATCCGGTCGCCGCTTTACCGTCTTCTTCAAAAGACCAAACAAAACATCGGTGGCTAGGGCACGTTAGCAGGAAAATAAAAAAGATGAAACATAAAAAGGTGGAGGGCGTGTCGACTCACCAATCGTCCGCTCGTGGGCTTCGTCGAGCATAATCACCGAATACCGCTTCAGCTCCGGGTCGAGCAGAATCTCACGCTGCAGCATACCATCCGTCATGTACTTGATGCGCGTCGCCGGGCTCGTCAAGTCCTCAAACCGAATGGTGTAGCCGACCTCCTCGCCGAGCGGGCAGCCGACCTCTTCGGACACACGCTTGGCCACGCTCATGGCGGCCACACGCCGCGGCTGTGTGCAGCCGACCATCTTGCCGCCGCTGGTGAAGCCGGCCTCGGCCAGGTACTGCGTGAGCTGGGTCGTCTTGCCGGAGCCGGTCTCGCCAATGACAATCAGGATCTGGTTGTCCCGGACGGCCTGGATGAGCTGCGAGCGGAACGAGTAGATGGGCAGCGACTCGCGCTGCTCCTTCATGCTGAGGTCGGTGCGCTTGCCAAACGACTGGTCCTTGTTCTGGATGATGCGCTTCCACTCGGGCACCGGCTCAAACCCGCCCGGGCCCCCGCCACCGCCACCAGCACCGCCGCCGCTGCCACCGCCAGCGACCCCGCCGGCACCGCCACGACCGCCGTGGGCGGCACGCGCGTCATTGGCAAACTTGCGCTGCTCCGGGTTGGCCATGGGGTCGTGCCACTGCGACGTCAGGTCCACTTTCTCCTTGTCCCGTTCGGCCTTGGCCGCGTCGGCTTCTTGCTGCCGCAGCTCTTTGCGCTCCTTGGCCAGCACGGCGCCCGCCATGGCGGCGCGGTTGAGGGAGCCGTCGGGCGCCTTGACGACGCGGATGGGCGACAGCTCGAGCGAGAGCTTGGTCTGGCCGGCCAGGAAGGGCGGCTCTTCGTCGCGAATTTCAATGTCGACGTCCTCCTCGAGCTCGATGGTGCCCTCGCCCTTGAGCGTCGCGTTGTAGTCCTCCTCGAGGTCCGGGTAGTCGGACGCCTTGGCGACGCCGCTGGCAATCAGCTGCCGGATCTCCCAGCGCTCGGGCGACGTCATGCGCTTCTTGCCACGGCGGTTGGCCGCAGCGGCAGCCGCTGCACCACCGCCGGCGGCGCCACCGGCGTGGTTGCCGTCCATATCCAGGAGCGTCGAGCTGCTGATGCGCGCGCCGCCACGCACGCCCAGCGCCTCCATGTTGGCGCCCGACTGGAACATGTCCTGGGGTGCCGTATTGAGGTCCTCGCCCGACGCCTGGTCGACCTCCTTCATGGACAGGCCGACGCGGCGGTCCTCCACCTTGACCACCTTGACCTTGACGGGCTGGCCCATGGACACGACGTCCGAGGGATGGTCGACGCGCTGGCCCTCGACGAGGGCGGACACGTGCACCAGACCGTCCACCTTGCCACGAACGCCGTGGATGTTGACAAAGACGCCAAAGTCCTTGATGCCCGTGACGTGGCCGTCGTATGTCTTGCCGAGCTCGGGTGTGTCGTCGAGCGGGCCGCTGTCGTGGTGGCTGTTGTGATGATCATATCGGTCGCGGCCGCCGCGGTCCTGTCGGTCGTCCCATCCATTTTCACGTCCTCCGTGTCGCTCTCGCTCCCGCTCTCGCTTGCCGTTTGCGTTGCGACTGCTGCCGTAGTTGTCGTACTCGTCGTCGGCGTCCTCGTATCCGTAGCGCCCGCCGCCTCGCTTGCGGCCCCTCGATCGTGAGCGCGACTGCGACGGCGAACGTGACCGGTACCGAGACTTGCGGTCACGGCCGTTGCGGCCCCGGGGGCTTGTGCTGTCTCGTGTCCTCTTGCGTTCTCTGTCCTTTGCGGCGGTGGAGGTGAGGTTGGCCGTCGTTTTGTCCGGTTTCGGCGCGTGGCTGGCCAGGCCTTCGAGCAGCGCCAGAGCGTCGTCGATCTCGTCTGCTTCGTGCGTGTCATCGTCCGGATCGTCCGCCTCGACCTGCTTGTCCGGCAGGGACAGGCCTTTGAAGATGTTGTCCTTGTCGGACCGCTTCTTGCTTGACTTGCCGCCCGGTCCAGCAAGTTTGGCATCGCTGCCGTCTTTCGCGTCTTTCTGGGGTCGGTTGCGCATCTCCGGATGCAGCGTGCACACCAGACGGTCGATGCTCTCGACGAGGCTGGGCGGGAAGTCGACGTTGAGCTCGACGAGCTTCTTCTTGAAGGCGCGAAAGCTGTCGCTGGCAAGGCGCTGGGCAATGATGAACTCGGCCACATCGCGGTCGTTCATGCCGACGTGGTTCTCCATCTCGGAGGCGACCTTGGCCACCAGCGAGATGACCTCGAGCGCCTCGAGGCCCTCCATGGCGGGCGGTGCTCGTCGTGTCGCTGCTTGTAGGTGCCGGTCGTTTTCGCGTTCGCAGGTTTCTGTCGGATCGTAATGTGTCGCTTGCTCTCGATATTCGTGTTTGGCTGGGGCACCGTCGTTTCGCTGTGGCGTTGCGCGGTTGAAGAATGAAGCAGAAGATATCGTGACGAAACAGCGTGACGATGTGCCGTCAAAATTCTTAGTGCGGCGGCGGCCAGGCTGAACGGGCAGGAGCCAGTGGCGGGCTGCAAAGACCCACTTTAATTGTGCCGTCAGCCAACCACAGACAACGCCACATAAGGTGTCTAAGACAAACCTGTTGACATGGCCAACGTGTATTAGTTGTGCTGTTTCTTTCGACTCGAGTCTATTCCATGACAGCAGCGAGAGCTCGAAAAGACCTACATTTTTAAAGGGCCATGGATGCTCCTCGTTATGTTTCCTTTTCTGTCCTTTGTTTCTCGTATTGCCCGTTCTGGCAGGAGCTCGAAGAACACGTCCAGCCGGAAGGAGCGCTGCAACACAACATACCAGAATCAGGGCCAAAAAAAAAAAAAAAAAAAAAAAAAAAAAAAAAAAAAAAAAAAAAGTGAATTTATATCGAATGTATTTTGAACTTGGCCGTGATGCAGCTCTGAGAAAATAGCAGATATGAGGCATATTGTTGGGGCCGGATAAGACTGGACACAATAAACACAATGGCTAGCATGACGTTGGGTATGCGCGATGAATTGAAGCTGTACCATGCAATTTCTATATACATCGTCACCAAGGCACCGTCATGCATGCTCATTCCACATTGGTGATGGCCCCTGTGGGCCCCGATTCGAGCAGGGCCTGCAGCAAGGCCAAGTCCTTGAGCGCCTCCTGCGGACTCTGCAGCGGATCGGCCTGGCCAGCCGCGACGCTCGCCGCGAACGCGGCCACTTCGGAGACGACGCCAAAGTCGGGCTCGTAGGTGTCGGTTTTGGGGTCCGCCTGCCCGCGGCGGACGGACACAATCGAGGACGGCGCCCATGTCCAGGTCACGCGGCCCTCGGTGGTGACGACCTCAATCTCCAGGACATTTTTGAACTCGGTGCCAAAGGACATGGAGATGGTGCCGTTGACGCCGCCGTGCGTGGACGCGACCGCATGGATGCTGTCGACGGGCGGCAGCCGCTTCTCGAGGAGCGACGAAAAGCTGGCGACGCGGGCGACCTCGTCGCCGGCCGCCGCCAGCAGGAAGCGCAGGCCCGCGACGAAGTGCACGCCACCGTCGAGCAGAAAGCCGCCCTGGTAGCCGGGTTCCTTGCGCCAGGCGGTGTTGTAGTACTTGTCGTCCTCCAAGACGAAGCCGTTCCGCACGAGGTGGAAGCCGACCAGGCGGCCGCCAATGTCCTTGATCTTGGCGGCGGCATCGCGCACGACACGCAGGTAGCGGAAGTTCTCGGCAACGGACCAGATGGGCCGCGTGGCGGCGGGCAGGCTGTCGTAGTAGGCGACGAGGTCGCGGGCGGCGGCGACATCGGGCGCGACAGGCTTCTCGCTCAGCACATGTTTCCCGGCGGCGAGGGCCTTGCGGACGACATCGGGCTGGGCGAGGATGGGCAGGCTGATGATGACGGCGGCGATATCGGCGCGGGCAAGGAGCGCATCAAGGCTGTTTCCAGAGGCGGGGCTGTCGTAGTACACCTGTGGTTTGGTGGCCTGCTTGGCCAGGGCAGCGAGTCCCTCCGCTGAGGCCTGGGAGCGGGAGTAGACGGCAAGCAGGTTCAGGTCCTTGGCAGCTTCGACAGCAGGAAGGTGCTCTGTTATCTTGTCAGTATGGATATCCATGAGAACAGACGGCCGGGCTGTTGGAATAGACCGACCTATTTTGGCAAAGATGCCAGCACCAAGCAGAGCGACACCAGTCATGATGAGAATGCAGTATCAATTTGGGTTAAGACGAATGTCGTTTTACTAACAAATGAGTTCAGACGGCGGTCCAGAAGTCAGTTCAGAAGTTGGCACAAAGGTAGGTCGGTTGCGCTGACCATGAATTTATCTTGGTTCGTTCCGTTCTGTATCGCCGTAGTGCTTTCCCCACCTCTCATGTCGACAATTTGTCCCCGCATAGCGTTATACGGAGTAGTGTTGGCGGCCCGGGTCTCCGATAAATGCGCCATCGCAAATACGGATACTCTGCGACTTTTTATTCGTGTCCGTTTTGGCACGGAGGCCATGCATCTCGGCATCACAAGAGATAGCGGAGACAAGGTACACCCCCGAAAATTAACGCCTGTGGACTGCGTCAGAGCCTCGATGCGCATGACCATGGCCTGTACGTTCGGTTCCGCCTGCTAGATGCGCAACGCCGCCGGAGAGGCCCAGACGGCGGCCGTTGTGTCAGCATGAGGGGCGCACGCAGACGTTGGAATCGGGTCCATTGCTGAGTGCGAGGTTGGCGTGCCAGGCCAGCAGCTGTAGTGTGGCCTCCTCGATTAGCTTCGGCGCGTCCACCATGTGCTCGTTCCAGGCGACACCGCCGGTGCCGTGTCCGCTTTCACCACCCTGCATGCTCCAACAGATGCCGCGCAGGGCAATCTCCGAGAGAAACAAGTACGAAATACGTACCGGTCTCGTCGTAGTGAAGGCTGAGGCATCAACATACAGAGCCAGTTGGCCAGAAAGTAGGTAGTATGTGCGCTGGAGCGTATAAATTCAGAAACATGCTATACATTATAACAGAATGGGCCTTCAAAGGCACAGTGATCCTCCGTTTCCGTTGCCTGTTCAGAAGAAAGCAACACCAATATGACCAAGTCCGCTACGCCGTCGTTGACCAGTAGAGTGCCGCATCATCCACCACTTTCTGTTCCTGGCGGCAGCCGCGCATATCTTACACTTGTCCATGAGTAAGAGAAGAGTGACTGGCCGATAAGCCCCACAGGCTTCATCTTGACTTTAAGTCCTGTTCCATCAACTTCATCGTTATATATAGTACCCACAAGTTCGTATTGATAGTCCTAGAGGGCTATATTGTCTTCGTAAAGAATGTTTATATCAGATCCCAATCGCCGCTTCATCCACTCCCAGTTAGACTTAGCAGACTTATTGTCATTTTGAGCATAAAACACTACGTATAGAGGTGCTTCTAAATAATGTCGAAAATGCCAAGAGTGCGGGCGTAGAGAGGACTTTGAGGCTGACAAGGAGCTACGCGTCTACATATCCAACCAACAGCGAGCATCACTCATCACAGCAACTCGAACGCGAACAGCGCCCGTACTCCGTTCTTGTACAGTGCCCAAAACTTTAAAAGAAATAGGATGGTTGCCGCGGATTACATCATCTTGTTGCACACCCAACAGACACAATGCACGCAAAATCCGCAACCACGAACTTTATCCAGAATTCTTTAAAAGTACGACGTCTCTCACCGTCCCTTGTCTCCTCTTCCCAGACCCATTTCTTTGCACCTTTAGAACAGAAACTCGATTTATACGTCTCGCTTTTGGAATCCTTGCTCCTTCTATCTATACTTTTGGTCACATCGCTCTTCACCTTGATACGCGCTCCACAACGGCGACCAAAACAATGAGTTGCTTGTCTTGGGAGCGTTTCCCCCCAGAACTGCGCCTCCTTCTCCTCAAGCACATCGCTGGACCCGACCCAGACCCACACCAGGGGCCCAGACATTGCTCAGAGGCAGAGGCGGCAAGGAGGGGTAGGGCAACGGGAGCGAAACTGCACACATACGCGTGGGCGCCGTGTGCGGCGGTCTCGCGCGAGTGGCAGGCTTTTTTCGAGCGACGCACGTTTGCGTCGCTGGCGCTGTTTAACGACGACGTGGGGCCGTTCTGCGCGGCTGTTCGGCGCCGTGCCGATCGGCTGGCGTATGTGGGCCGGCTGCGGCTGACCATCGACCTGCCCGGGTACACATGCGAGGAGTGTGGCACAGACGAGAATGCGGCGACGCTCAAGCGCAACAACATTGTCTTTACGGGCGTTCTGTGGCGTCTGCTGCGCGGGCTTGGCACATGGACGGGCCCTGTGTCACAAGAGCGGGGACTGCGGCTAGAGTTGGGTGTGCGCTCCATCAGCGATGGGCAGCACATGTGGCAGGAGTACCGCATCTTGCATCCGTACGGCACGATACGCTGTGGCCAAGACTACTGGCGGTACTTTAGGGAAACACGGCACCTCCGCAAACATTGTAGGTACGGATGGGAGGAATGGAGGAGCAGTGGCTTTGTCATTCCGCGAATCCGACTACCGCCCGCGGGCTTTCGCCGTATTTTCGGGACACGTCCCCTCGCACTTGACGCCGATGGTGTCGAGGTAGATGCAATAAACACGGGAGCCAAGGAAAACAAGGATGACACGGGACGGAAGCGGTGCAGAGCAGCCGGCATCTGCGATATCGGATGCGTCACGGCCCACCGGCCGCGCCGATTGTGCAGACACTTGTCATGGGCCGCCGGTTCTTCCGCGCGATGCACCCCGATACTTTGCACCACCTGCTCCATGCGTGCTTTCCGGGCGTGCAGCAGGTGCATCTGGAGCCGTGGCGGCCGCTGGATGCAGCCAACTTTGACACCATGGAGCGCGGCTACAGCCGTCTGCTCGCCGATCTGCCACCGTCGCTGCGTTGTCTCAACCTATTTTTGGAGAGCAGCCATACCCTTCACCGGCAGTTTCGTGGCTTTGACGGCGAACCCGTCGGCCTCACGGCCCTGACCTTTCGCCGACTCCGCCCGCAGCTCGGACGCCAGCTCGCCACGGGCAGCAACAACCTGGCCGTGATCAACGTCGCCTTTCTCTGCAACGCGGACGACTTCTTTGCAGCCGCGGCAGGCCTGCCCGCAGCGACACACACGTGGCCGCGGCTCGCCACGATCGTCTTGACGGCGCCGACGCTGGCGCCCTCCTCGTCGCCCGATGCCATTGTGCGACTGCTGCGGCGGGCGGCGGCCGTGGCGGTGCGGATGCCGCAGCTGCGGGAGGTCGAGCTCTGGTACGTGTGCTGCCAGAACGCATGCACGTTTTCGGTCACGCTGGCGCCGTTGGCGCCCGGCGGCGCTCTCGCGGGGACATCCAGAGGGGCGGCACCAGAGGCGCACTTGACTCTCCGTTCCACATGGCCGCTGCAGGCGGTGCTCACGAACCGTGTGGTGGGCGCGTGGCGGACGGTGACCAGAGAGTGGGTCAGAAGGACATGGCCGTCGGCTGACGAGTGTCGTCTTGACGACTGTCTTGTCGTCACAGTTGAGACGCTCCAGGTGAGCTCAAGTGCTATGGAGCGGGGCATGGATGCGCGCATGCTGGTGCTCACCGGCAGCACACTGGCCAGCAAGTATATATTTCGGCAGTCTTGCGAGGACATGCAGATGGAACGGACCGGGAATTGGAGATCGCTTTTTGTGGTAGTATGATATTGAATTTCATGGCGGATATGTATGAAAGGTTCTTATTTCGGAAATGTACTTGTGGTATAGAAAAAAAGGGAAATCAAAACGAGACCCACGGCGGCGCCAATACAATATACAATACATTTTACGTATATTTTTATTCCGTTTCCGTGTTTCCAAGTCATCTGAGCACGGAGGTCTCTTGACATATTTGCATCACACAAGATTCGAACGGAAGTGGGCATCGGAGGTCAAGGCCAGTCGGTGAGCAGACTCATCCTATGGTGTAGTAAACTCCAAATCCGTTGAACGGTCATTTGAACAGTCCCTCATGTACCAAGAAAGAAAAGAAGAACGGAAACAGTGAAAGAGCGAAAGGGCTTCAGGGCAGGGACGTCCAACGCTCTTGCCTACTGAGGTTGTAGGTGCAATGAGCGTCATATTTGTTGGCGACAGGTAGCGCCTTCCTGCAACGCAAGATGCAGTGACCCAGCCCAGACATGTTCTTTCCATAATAACAGAAAATGTCAATAAACAGAAAATGTCAATAAACAGAAAATGTTGGAACCAAAACATGGTCGCAAGACGATGTTTCTCCACCACCACAGCTGCATTTACAACGCCCACCACCGTCACAGACAGAGACCACGAACAACAACAGCAGCAGCAACCAGAAGAGCAGCAACAGCAGCAGAAACAGCATGCCGCGTGTAAGAGTCTTCCCCTGTAAAGCTACGAGTCCATGCTACTGCGCGCCTAACTAACATGCGCTGTGACAGGCAACTACAGGTCGTGGCCGGCGTGGTCGGCGTGGCCGGCGCCAAGGCATCGGGAGGAGCCGAGCTGGCGGAGGAGGACGGCTTCGGGCCGACAATGAGGACCTGCTAACGAGAGCACTGGCGATCATGCGCGAAGAGGAATCGGAAGAGAACCGCAGGACCGCCGAGAATTCACGCCGGGAGACCATTGAGCGATTCATGCATGAGGCTATCGATGCCGCACAGGGGGCAGAGATGGCAGCGGAGCAGGCTACAGTGGCGAGAAATGAGGGAAGAGCCGAGATTGCTGCCGGACTGGTCTGGAGTCCGGGCGATGCTGCGGCCGAAGCCCGCCAGGAGGCGGAGACAGCTCGTGCGGAGAGAGAGCGCGCGGTGGCGGCAAGGGCAGAGATGAGGAAATACCGCCCCACCCTCATCGAAGCTGAAAGTATGGAGGTCCAAGTGTCGGCAGCGGCGAGGGCCGCGCAAGTTGCGGAGAAGATGGCCGAGAACATGGTGGCAGCGGCAGCGGCAGCGGCAGCAGCGGCGAAGAACGAGGCAGACTACCATCTGCATCACCCGCAACTAGGCGAGGTGGTCGGTATGGCACGCGGAGACGACATTGTGCAGTTTCGCGGCCTTCCCTTTGCTGCAATTCCGGGTCGATTTCGACAGGCGACTTTGCTTGAGCAGCTCCCAGAGAATCCGTTTGATGCTCGGCAACCAGGGTGAGTCACCTTATGTGATACCGAAAGGCACAAAACTTACAACTCACATTCTCTAGCGCATACTGTCCCCAGCCACACATGCCGTTTCTGGAGTACTGGGACGGAGGACCGGTCAGTGGCTCTCCAGAGATTGCCATGCCGCCGATGGACGAGTTTGCCTGTCTCAATGTCGACATTACGGCACCTCGGTCGGCCGTGGAGAGCGGCAACGCAGGCGTGCCCGTCCTCTTTTTCGTCCACGGCGGCGCGTACATCGGCGGCAGCCACAGCGTCCAGGTGGCCCGGCGCGAGGTCTACGACGGGACCGATCTCGTCCGCGCGTCCGTCGCCGCCGCCCTCCCCGTTGTCCTGGTCACCTGCAACTACCGCCTGGGCCCCTTGGGCTTCCTGGCGTCGGAGGAGCTGGCCGCCTTCAACGCGGCCCACGGCGAGCCCGTGGGCAACTATGGGCTCCACGACCAGCGGCAGGCCCTGGCGTGGTGCGCGCGCTTCATCGGTGGCTTTGGCGGCGATGCCGGCGCGATGACCATCAGCGGCACCAGCGCCGGCGGCAGCTCCGTGCACTTCCAGAGCATCTATCCGGGCCCGCGGCACTTCCAGAGGGTGATCGCGTCGAGCGGCACGATGGTTGGCATTGGCCCGATGCCCACGAGCTATCAGCAGAAGAACTTTGATGCGTACATGGCCAAGGTGGGCGACGACGGAACACGCCGTCGTAGAACACGAGGCCGCGATGCGCTTGACATGGTCCGGCGACTGCAGCAGCTTCCTGTGGACGACATGGTCACGCCCGTGACGACGGACATTTACTATCCCGTTGTCGACGGCGAGTGGATCAAGGGCGGCCACCTCCAGGACTTGGAGACGCCGCGCAGCGAGGACGGCAACGAGCCCGATCTCATGATTGGTGCCTGCGCGTACGAGGTAGGATGTCGCAGGTCACAGTTCACAAACTCAAACCGCCGGGGGCCCCGTCCAATATGCTAACGGCTGTTGTGTCCCTCGACCTCAGCAAGATCTCACAGAGACCATTCTCATGGACAGAGGCACCCGCCAGCCCTTCGCCGATAACCACATACGCGGCAAGCTGTTCAACTTGTTCGCGTCAAACGGCATGGTCGCTGACGCCAGCGCGTTTCCTTCGCCGCGCATCGCCAACGACTACGGCCTCGCAGCGATCCTCGAGACGCCGTCTGCGGCCGTGGCGCCGTGGGCGGACTTCATGGCCGACGTGGCCTTTCGCCTTCCGCCGCTCCACATTGCCCTCCGGCACCGCCTCGCCAGCCGTGTCCTCGTCTACAACATCGAGGCCACAAACCCCTACCCCAACTGGCCCGCGTCGTATGGCCGGGCCAACCACGCCATCAGCGACCTCTTCCTCTTCAACGCTGCCCCAGACCAGGTTCCAGCAGAGCTGCGCGATGGGTACGGTGGCGCTGTCGCACAGATCCGGTCGGCCTGGCTCCGCTTTTGCCACAGTATCCTGCCTTGGCCGCCCCTCAGGACCACGGACGGCACACTGGGGCCCATCTTTACGTTCCAGAATGGACCGGCCGGCCGCTTGAGCGACACCTTGGAGGAAGCAGTTGGTGAGCAGAAGGCGACGAAATAGAGGAACATTCTGCAGTCGGACGCGACAGTGTAGACAAAGGGCCTCGTGCAGGATTAACAGACGTCATGTATTGCCTTGACGACTCGAGGAGCAATTGTTATTATATGAGACAAGACTCAGCCTATGATTACCGTGGCCAGTAATCAGGTACATGCGAAAATTAGTCCAAAAGTATTATACAGGAAAGGAAAGGAAAGGGAAAAAAAGGAATGGCAGAATTTATGTTTTGGTCGTTGTCGTCCACCCTCCACAATCGTCTACAGCTGCACCCACGAAATCTGCAGCGTCACGCCGGACTGGTCCTTGGTGTAGATGGTGCCCTGCGTCGTGCCCGACGGCACGGCCTTTGCATAGAACGTGTTGGACGCGCCGTGCGTCAGGAAGCTGCCGTCGTAGCCAAAGTTGCTGGCCGTCGTCACCGTGCTGGCGCACAGCAGCGAGGCGTCGTCTTGCACGGCGCACTTGCCCTTGGACGTGTTCAGCGTGAAGGCGACGCCGTCGGCCGCAGGCGTCGCCGTATACGTCGCCGGGGTGCCGCCGCCGCGGTACCAGGTGCCCGCCGTGATCAGGACGCCACCCGACGCGACGCCGGGCGACGAGACCTCGAGGTGGCCCTTGCCCGAGAGGGCGACGGCCGAGCCCGATGGGGCGGGTGCCGACGACGACGAGGCTACCGACGAGGCTGCCGACGAGGCTACCGACGAGGCGCTGGACCGAGTGACGGTCGACAGCGTCGAGGACGGCGCCGGCGTCGACGAGGGGCCGGACGACACGACCGACGACGGGCTGATACCGCCGCCCGGCGCAACGTTGGCGCCGCAGACGTTGAGCAGAGCCACCGTGGGATCGTGGTCCGACGTCTGGTCGTTGTAGTTGACCCACGTGTTGACGTGCAGGTGCTCCTCCTTGGGGGCCAGGGCGGCAATGGCGCTGCTGACAAACACGTGGTCCAGCTCCTCCATGTTGTTGTCAAACGTGTACGTGTAGCGCTCCTCGGCCGGGATGCCGGCCGCCACGTCGAGGTCCACCATGCCCGAGACGTTGGCAAACGTCGTCACGGGCTGCACGACGCTGTACTCGTTGAGGTCGCCCCCCATGATGACGCGGGCGTCGCCGTCGAGCGAGAGAATCGACTTGATGAACGCGCCCGTGATCTGGGCCTGCTGCGTGCGCTTCGCCACGGGGAGGTTGACGGGCGGGCGCAGGTCGCCCTGCAGGCTGGAGCTGCCGCCCTTGGACTCCCAGTGGACGTTGACCGTGAAGAAGACGTGGCCGCCCACGACCGTCTGCCACGCGGCCGCGAGCGGCTTGCGGCTGCTGGCCCACGCCGCATTGGTCGGGTCGATGCGGCCCGGGTTGTACTTGAGCGCGGGCTTGCCGCCGTTGCTGGGGTCCGCCACCACCGCGTCGGCATCCAGCGCGCCGCCGGCCGTGCCCGTCGTGCTCTGGGCCAGCCGCACCACGGCCGCGTTGTACAGGTACGCCTGGCGGATGTTGCCGCCGGGCTGGCCGCCGTCGGCGTCGTTGGCCGGGTTGATCCACGTGTAGCTGTACTGCAGGCCGCCCTTGCCGGCAATGGCCGCCACCAGCGTGCTCAGCGTCAGGGACGAGTCGACGACGCCGTTGTCCGTCGCGCCGTTGTTGTCCTGGATCTCCTGCACAAACAACACGTCCGGTGTCTTCATATAGTCGACAATGTGCGCCGCCACTGCAGCGACGTGCGCCGAGTCCGACGGCGCAAAGTTCTCAATGTTGTAGTCGCCGACGGTGAGGCCCGCGCACGTGCCGGTGCTCCGCAGCGTTGTCGGCGGCGGCAGCGCCGGCGCGGCCGAGCTCTTGTAGACGGGCGCCACCAGCGGCAGCAGGTAGTAAAAGCCGTACTGGTAGTGCACGACGCCCGTGATGTCGCCAAAGGTGTCGCCGATCTTGTACGTCGTCACCGCCTTGGCGCCGTCGAGCGGCGCGCCGACAATAATCGCCTCCGGGTTGGCGTCTTTGCTGCCCAGCGTCAGGCCGCCGCGGCCGTTGCGGCCCGTCGCCGTCCAGTTGCCCACCATCCACGTCTCGCCGTAGCTGTTGGGCTTGGCGACGGCCACGGGGCGCGGGAGCGTGACGAGGTCGCCGTTCAGCGCCTTCCAAAAGTCCAGGCCGTACACCTCCGGCTGCAGCTTGGGGTTCGCCACCGACACCTGGCTGACGTTGTTGGGCACGCCGAAGATGTCGCCGCCGTCCAGGCTCGTAAACTGCTCCGTGGGCGGGCTCAGCGACGACGTGCTGCCCAGCACGCGCGGCTTGGGCGCCCCGCCCTTGCCCGCCGCCCAGCCCTGCACGACGGGCGACTCCAGCTCCGTCGAGTACAGGTACGCCGCCGACGAGCGGTACTCGGAGACCTTGCCGCTCAGCGTCAGCGTGTCGCCGATGGCGATGCTGGCGTTGCCGCCGAGCGTCGAGCTGTACACGTACAGGCCGTTGCCGATGCGCGCGTCGCACGACAGCTTGGGGCTGCGCAGGAACAGGCCGGCCGACGACTTGGCCGTCACCACGCCGACAACGCCCGAGACGGACTGGCCATTGTACGGCGACAGAAACCTGTTGCCCGTGATGTCGTGGATGCTCTGGGCCTGGGCGACGACGGCCGTCAGGGCGAGCGTGGCGAGGAAGCTGTTCATGGTGAAGGGTGCCGATCAGTGCCGATGAACTGTATCCGGTCGTTGAGGTTGACCTGCTCCTGTAGGTCTCGTTTTGCAACGACGATCCCTCCTCTTTATCTATTTATTTCCCAGCTTGCCATCAGACGACTGCCCTGCCGCCATCCGAGTCCGCCTGCCCTGTCAGGAACAGGAAAAGAACTGCACCGATCTGGGTTCGCGTTTCCTTGTCAGCCAATAACGCGCCCGACAGTGTGGCAGGCCGGGGCCAGACCTAGACCAGGCGACCGGAAACCACGTTCTAATGAGCACAGCTGCGCATCTGCAATCTAAGGCATCGTCCATCCTTTCCGTCTTTTCCGCATGCGATTAGGTGCTGTTGAGCTTTGGGGTGAATGGTCGTCGATGAAAGTTTATTGTGGTAAATGCATGCCAAGAGCCCCTAACGACCAGCGGAAAGAGTAGCCAGGGGCACGCTGGAGCGTTCCTTCCAATCGTGGCGTCAGCCTCTCCCGCGTGCCTCTCGATGGGGTCTTGGCATTATCTACTGTGTACTCATCCACCACGTCCTTCAGTCTTGAAGCCCCTGTCCGTGATGAGACGGCCGGCCGGAGTACGAAGTCGGTTTGTGTTCCTGGAGCTGCCAAGGCAGGCCTTGTCGTTTAAGAACACCGACGCATTCGTTTCCTCTTCCTTTTTATCAATAGTCGATGAATCGAGGCAACAATGGCGAGGCGGCAGTCATTGACGAGCGGGCCGTTACGTACTCTTTTACTCTTTACTCTCGTCTGGACGTCTTGCTTTGTTGTTTTCGTGCCGAGTTGGAAATGTCGCCATATGGTGGGTGCCTTGATTCGGCACCGCAAAGCTTGGAAGGCGACTAGAGATGTATTAAACATGACGTTGGGTAGAGCCAATCAGAGACAAAACAAGAGCAAAGAACATTGCGTAGATTCTACGATAGTCCCTACATTGCAGATTTCTACCAACTAAAAATTCGGGTAACGAATAAATAACACAGGCCGGCAACAGGCAGATCAGCAATCTCTTCTCCCTTCCAAGTAAAAGAGCGTGTGATCCAGATGATACGACAAAGATAGCATGGAAGTTTTCAACATGCACTACAGAAAAGATCGACTCTCTCGCGGGAAGCGCATGGGAGGCGACAAACGGCACACGGCACGAGAGGATCAAAGAAAGCAAGGATTGTAAAGTAGGTGGACGTGTACGGTGGACATGGCTAAATAAGTTCGCGTTGCAAACACCACTAACAAAAGCTGCCCTGGATCTAGCCGTTTTCCCTGTCGGTCAGTGTCTACCAGCACGTGCGCTGTCTCGTACGAAGACCACGTTTTGCTGTTTCTTTTCTTTGAAAAGGACTTGACGGAAGCAAATAAGCTATGCTAGGACTCCACGTCAACTGATCCACATGTTCTCTCATTTCTTTTCAACCGCGTTGCCCTTGTGGAGCAGAAAGCAGGACTACGGGGTATTACTTCGTACGATGAACAGTCGGTCTATTTGTGCCGTATTGCAAATAGCAAGGAGAACCAATCAACGTCAAGAGCCATGGGAACACATATATTACACATGGCATCGGATGCAGGGTACATCATGTCGGATGAAAGAAAACGCTGTCATATAAAGTCTGGCCATGGGACCCTAACATAATACTATGCACAGAAACGTACCATGACACAAGCAAACCACGGCTCCAGCCATCCCTTCTCTATAAAATACATCAAAGCCTCAGTCTACAGCTCGCCCATGGCGGGCGTCTTGGCACCGTCCACGCCGGCACTCTTCTCCAGCTTGTCAAAGTCGGCAAACGCCAGCTCATACGCGAAACCCAGCGTCATGCGCGCGTGCTGCAGCATGTGGTCAAACGACAGGTACTTGATCAGGTCGTCCGTCGAGTGGATGTGCTTGTCGCTGAGCTCAAACGACGACTCAATCACAAACGCCGACGGGTAGCCCGCCTTGCTGGCCGAGGCATGGTCCGAGCACGCGTAGCCGCACTTGGTCTCGACGTAGGGGATGTCGCAGTAGGCCACAATGACCTTCTTGATAAACTCGGTGAGGGCCGGGTCGACGTAGTCGACAATGACCCCGACGCTCTCGACCTGGCCGGCGTCGAGCGTGCCCTGCACGTAGCCCGTCATGTCCTGCTGCAGCATGGCGCGGACGTCGTGGCCGGCCTTCTCGTAGGCGCTGAAGATGGCCTGCGAGCCCAGCAGGCCGCCCTCCTCGGCCGAGTACCAGTGGAACTCGACCGTGTTGGGCGCCTTGCCGGCCTTGATGTCCTCCGACTGCAGGAGCGCCGTCAGCGCCTCGAGGATCGTGACGGTGCCGCTGCCGTCGTCGTCCGAGCCAGGCGCCGCCAGGATGGACGGCAGGAACAGGTTGATCGAGTCCTGGTGCGCGCCCACGACAATCGTGCGGTTCGTCTGGCCCGGGATGCGCGCGATGATCGAGTTCTGGCCCCACGGGTGCGGAAAATGCTCCACCGTGATGCCGCTCTGACTCTGGAACCCGCCGGCCGCGCCCACAATCTTCTTGACCTGCCCCAGCAGCCACTCGGACGACTGCCGCCCGTAGTCCGACTTGTAGTAGCGCGTGTGGAACGACGTCAGCTTCTCGAGGTGCGCCTGCAGCGACGCCTTGTCCAGGTGCTTGGCGAGCGGGGCCACCTCGGACTGCAGTGTGGCGTTGGCCGGGAAGACGCGCGTCTTGCCCGCTGCGTTGACCTTGACGGCGTTGATGGCGCCCAGCTGCTCCGTCGCCGTAATGTCCATGAACCGCAGCCCGTTGCGCTTCAGCTCCCACTTCTCCTCCTCCGACACCCAGCGGGTCTCGCCCGGGCCCAGCTCAATCAGAAACTGCTCGGCAGCCGCCACCTCGGGGTGCAGCTGGACGTTCTCGCCGTTGTGGCTGTCGACGAAGCGTGCGGCCACGGCCGGCAGCAGCAGCGCGAGGGCGTTGGCGGCCTTCATATTGAGTGTATGGGGAGGGAGGAATGTGAGCGAATGTGGCTTTCGGGGGAATGTTAGCGTACACAGTGTCGATGATTGTCCTATGGCCGTTCTTGTCCTTGTTTTGTTGTTGTTGTTATTGTTGTTGCAAAGGAGAGCTGTCCAGTTGTTTGAGGAAGGCGAGTATGACGGATCAGAAACAGGCAGCTCTCCGCACTGCGTGACTGATAAGCAACGGCGGTGGGCTATCTCCTTCCTAGGCTGGCCAGGCGGCGCATGTATGGGTAGTGGGTCTTATTCTCAAGCATGAGCCCATGTGATTGGCTGGGACCAGTGCGGAGAGTTTCACAGTGGATTGCGTGCCACGCGGTCAAAGTGGTACGTCTTAGAGCCGGATGCAGTCACTAACGCTGAAGGACCCACTGTGGACGTTAGGCACAATGTAGCGAGGCCCGAATAGCATACAATCCTACTTTGTAACTGTTGGGCATCTGATGGCATAACGGACAGAGCTTTCCTAGTAAAATTTGCCGACATCATAGTCATTCCGTATCAAATCAGTTGCTTATCAAACTGCTTGCTTCCTCTTCTTGCTCTCCTACATGACGTGGCATGCGCACGATCCACGCAATGTAATGTACTCTGTCCTTACAAGTCAAAACGCTTTCTATATGTCGATGGTCTCTATTCAAGGCGGACGCTTATGATGGTCGCTTCCACGCTTCCATTCTCGTTCCGTCCTCCTCGTTCCTTACATGCTGTCTTCCATCTGCCGGCTCCGCGTCTTGGTCCAGTTGTCGTGCTCGGGCTTGCCGCCCTGGCTTTCGAGACCCATGCCGCGCTCGACCCACTCCTTGCTGCCCATCTGCGTCAGCCGTGACAGTGCACGCCCAAAGGCAAAGGCCTCCTCCTCGCCGGTAAACAGGTTCGAGTGCTTGAGCTCGGCCATCATGTTGTGGCCCTCCATGCCTTCGACGAGGTGCTCAATCGACTCGTTGGTACTCTGGCCTTTGCCGAGTGTGGCCGTCGTCGTGCCGTCCTTTGTCAGGCTATCGATGATCTCGTCCTTGGACACAAAGAGCTGGTTGAGCGGCACGGCCGTCGTCAGCACCAGCTTGGCCTGCGCCTCGTAGACGGCGTCGATAAACGTAATGAGGCGTCGCGCGAGGTCGCGCTGCCGGTGCGTCATGCCGGGCACGTCCGTCACGATAAACGCGTCGTACGCGCGCACGAGCTCCAGGTAGTCCGCGGCCGACGTCGGCTTGCCAATCAGCTCGTCAAACGTGAACCAGGCACACCGGCCGCTGACGCGCGGCACATGGATCTCGCGGCCCCAGACCTTTTGCACCTCGGGGTGCGGTTCCGGGTGCTCGCGGTCACCCAGGAAGCGGAACCACTTTTCGGCGTGCGACGCCGCGTGGCTATCGAGCGGTGTGTGATAGACGCCCGAGGGTGGACGGGGAATCTTGCGGTAGTCGGTGGGCGAGTCGAGGTTGATGACATGCAGTCGTCGCTTGAGCAACTCGATCGCAGGAATAAAGGACTCCCGCTGGATCCCATTCTTGTACAGCTCGTCCGGCTCGCGGTTGGACGTCGTCACGAGAACGACGCCATGCGACATGAGCGCCTCCAGCAGCCGTCGCAAAATCATGGCGTCCGCCACATCGGTGCACTGGAACTCGTCAAAGCACAGTACGTTGCCCTGCTCAGCAATGTCGGCCGCGACAAACGGCACGGCGTCGATTTCGTTGCCGTACTTCATCTTCATATGGTGCAGCCGCTTGTGCACATCTTGCATAAAGTTGTGGAAGTGGATGCGCGTCTTGGACCGCACGGCGCTCGGCAGCGTGTCGTAAAACAGGTCCATGAGCATGGTCTTGCCGCTGCCGACGTCGCCGTATAGATATAGGCCCTGTGGCAGGTTCTCGGGGATCTTGCCGAGGGCCGCCTGTTTGGGCCCGCTGCCGCCAAAGAGGGATCCCATAAACGACTTGGGCTGCGGCTGGAGACTTTCAATGTCCGGGTGCACGACGTCCGGCGCATGGTAGTGGCACAGCTCGTCGTGCATGTGCTGCAAACTCTGTATGATTCCTGGATTGCGTATCAGTTATTGTCCTTTCGCTTCTCATTTTCCGTAGCCTTTCACGAGGGCAGACGTACCCCGCTGGTGCTCGTCATTCCGCAGGCGGCCGGCCTCGACACGCCGGTCGTACTCTTGCAGCGGCCCAATGTCGTCGCGTGTCGCCTGCACCGTGTTCTCTTCCGTTGCCGTCGCGATGCTGGCATGTTGCCGCCGCTGGCCGGTCCGCGCACGTGTCAGAGGTGACGATGCTGCCGGAGACAGTGTCGAAGATGGTGTAGCACCACATTTTGGCGTCGAAGCAGGCCGGACATACGAGCCCGCCTTGGTCTGCAAGCAGCGCGCGCATATAGTCGCAGGTATTGCTGTCGGAGAATTCAAAGCAGGAGAACCAGCCGGCGCTTGTGGCGGGAGTGGACGTCGCCGAAGCGGTGTTGGTCGCCGCACGAGGCCGCGGCGGACGGCCGGGTAGAAAGAGGAGGGAGAAGACGAACGGGCGATCATTGCATCACCGAGGGTCGGTGGTGGTCGAGGGTACAGTGGTGAGGTTGCGGTTCGCGAAAGAGTGCAAGACAAGTCAAATGAAGTCAGCTGCGCAAAAGTGCAACAGGGCGAATTAGTCCCGCGGTACGGAAGTTGGAGAGGGCAGGAACAGCTGGTGTCTGGTTGGTTGGCTGGACTGCGGGCGCCTGGTTTGACACTGCCGAGATGCGGTACTGCGCTAAAAATTTCGAATAAGTCCCAGAGGCCCCCAATGTTCATAAGCATAACGTCACTGACGTCGCTACTGGGGGCCGGGATTTAACGGGAAAATGGCACCTCCCACCGCTGTCTGAACGGTTGTTGCAGCAGACCAACACGGAGGAGACGCCGAATACCGAGGATGACCGACACACAAGCAAAATGGGACGCAAAAAAATAGGTCTGGGAACTTCATCGACAATATGATAAAATGAAAATAAAAATGAAAAGAAAACTATCGTCATCCAAATAAGAGCGAAAAAACAAGGTTTTTACGTGCCATTATTCATTTTTACAGCGCAAGGGAAATATGTACAGATTATTAACATCATCCATCATACAACCCCTTTCTTTCCTACAGGAAGCACCCGGCCAAAGCCACTGTGACTGCCACCCACAAAGAGCGCTCGAAAGCCGCGGCACTGCTGCTAATGTCGGGGATAAACGGAAAGCACCAAGTGCTGGCCGACGTAATATTGGCACTGTTGCCGCCGCAGATGGTCCCGTCGGTCGTTCCGTTGAAGGTCGTGCCGTTGAACGCCAGCGTGCCACCCATGACGGCCGGAGGGGAGATATCGTGCGACGCATTTCTGGCCATAGTAGCGTACGTGGTCAGGTTGTGGTGGCTGGTCTCGCTGCTATTGTAAGTCGTGGCCGGGTTGACGACACCGTACATTCCGTCCTGGCAGTGCCGGCTGGCCGTGCAGTAAAAGACGAACGGCTCGGACGTGTGGACAGTAACGCGAAACGTGGCAAGCTGTTGGTCAGTATCATAGAAAAATAAAAAAATAAATTTTTTTAAAAAAAAAGGAAGAAAGAAAGAAACCCGACGGAGAGACAGTGAACTTACGCCACTCTCCTCGGCGGCGACTGGGATGAAGCCCGAGAAGAAGCCATTCGGAGCGGGCGCGCAGGCCTTGTCCCAAGAGCCGAGGGCCACGCTGTGGTTGCGTGGATAGAAGGAGAAGACGAGAAAGTCGCCGACGGCGGCCGATACTGTGTTTGGCGTAAAGGCGAGGCCAGACTCGCCCACGGTAATGGTCACAGTGCTCGGTGGTGATGGGGAGGTCGATGATGTCGGGGCTGAAGTCGGTGCAGGAGTTGGAGTGGTACTTGCTGGTAGAGCTGTTGATATTGGCGAGCGAGTTGACGACGTGCTCGATTTATGGTTTTGTTTTGTCGATGCGGCCAGGGTTATTCGTAGGGTCGAGGAGGCTGCGGAAAGTTGAAACGGAGGAGCTGAATACATCGGTGTTGTCGCACCCATTACACTGGTCGGTGTCGAAGATGTTGTCGTGGCCGACAAAGCTACACCGATGAGGGACACAAAGATCGCCTTGCGTAACGACATTTTGAAGACGACGTTTCCAGCAGTTGTGAATATTGCAATTTTTCAGTGATAGGAAACCTCGTTGGGTGTCTATCCATGGAAGAGATGTTCAGCCTTTAGATGAGGGCGGATACCGGACTCTGAAAACGACGAGACGGAGATCCGGACAACTGTACGTTCTCTGTTATATTTACCTGTTACCTTCATTTTTCTTATTTTTACCAGAGAAAGGATTCCCAAACGGAGGCTTACGCACTCCGACGGGCATTTGCATGGCCTTGGTGACACCTGCTTTGCTGTTTCCCAGCACCAGTACGCGTCACAACGAGGTAGTACTGTAGGGCCCATTTCTTTTGCTTTTGGCGATGGGCACATATTTTCTCTTTCCCCCCTAAGAGGGAGGAGTTTTGTTGTTCGTTTTCTTTCTCAATCGCTTGGAATCTGCATATCTCAACTGTCTTGGTCCCACAGACGAGATTCGTTGGAAAGTTGAGACACAGTCACATTCATGCAAACAGGACGCCGAATGTGAGCAAAGGTGCAATAACAGACGACTGCCAGGGGGCGACCACTTTAGACACGAGGTTATGAATGTGAACGGCACGTTACAACATTTTTCTTTACGGTCCTGAGTTCGTATGGAAGTTTAAGCATAAGTCTGCGTGGCCATGCAACCGAGCGCCAATTTACGATGCTTGCCTTGTAAGAGGCGCTTTTAGTGTGCCATGTAAAACATACAACATTTTTTGTTTCCAAATATTGTACTTTTTTTTTATTAAAATATTACGGAGAAGGTGAAGAAAATAATTCCTAAGATAAGAAGTAAAATGGTGAACATGCGACGAGTCAGTTGTCAACTTACAGGTGAAGAAAAAGAGTGGAGATCTTTTTAGTCGCATCTCGCGTGTGGCGTCGTTCCCCACCAACAAGAGAAATTTCACCTCTCCCTCATAAGCACTAATAACGCTGTCAGACTTCAACAAGAAGTCCTAGCTCCTGTCTTCGAACAGGTTCCGTGGTGCAGTTGGTTAGCGCATCGTACTAATATTTCTTCAACGAGAAATCCAATGCGAAAGTCGAGGGTTCGAGCCCCTCCGGGACCATTATAACTTTCTTTTTTTGAAATTCAAGAAGGACGGTTCGTTTTTATTCCTCGTTTGCCCTCAGTCTTCCATTTTTGTTATATTTTTTTGTCACTCATTTCTATCCGTGTTCGACATTTTATCAACAAACTTTCATGTTACATTTACTACGCCAAAATAATCGTTTGTTATTTCATCGTCCAAAATTTAACCCAAGATATTCCTAATGAAATTAAACGCCATCGAACCCACTCGTAGTTGTCCAAACTTGTACCTGTATCCAAATACGCCGTGAAATCATCGTCTGCCTAGCGGCATGTTTCAAGCCCTCCATCAAATCCCCTAACCCCTGTCATCTCGCCAATGACCTTGGAAGTGGTGCTCCACCAGCGTCTGCTTCGACCGGCTCCTGCTTGCGTGCGAATGCGGCACGCCCGTCGCAAACCCGTCAATCGGCAGCACCAGCGTGTCTCCGAACAGCTGCGGTTCCCTTATGCCATGCAGTGTCTCCCACGTAATGCGCGGCTGCCCGACGCCCGTGCCGGCCACGTGGTTCAGGTGCTCATAAACGACCTCGGTCCACGCGGCCGGGCCGGTGATGGCCAGAACGTCCTTGTCGGACAGTTTTCCCGCCAGAAAGCCTCCTTTTAACTTGGCGCCCTTGGCCAGAATGCGGTCCAGCATCGTCCAGAGTGTCGGGTGGTTAGGCGCACTCGCCAGGGTCCACTGGCAGAACTGGACCTCGTAGGTGGTGTCCTCGACGGGCGGGCTGGAGTCGGACTCGAGGCCGACAATGAGGCGAGTTTCCGCCCGAAACTTGCCGGGGACCCAGTCTCCAATGGGCTGCACGAGCGTTGTATCCATGTCCGAGTAGACACCGCCGTGGAGAGCCAGCGCGAGGTAGCGCATAAAGTCCGCACGCAGCACACGCCGCTGCATGCCATTGTACTGTGTGAGGGCGTCGCGGGCAAAGTCAAGCGTTCTCATTTCGGGCGCGGCGTCATTGATACGGGCAGCTCCGCCCGTGTCGCTGAGGCTGTCACTGACGCTGCCGCCCTCCACACTCTCGGTCGGGCCAGTGGTCTGGCGAAAAGTGTCTGGGTAGATGGGCACGCGCTGCAGAACCTCTCCCGCTTTAGGGGTAGCCATGGTGACAAGTCGGCGGACCATGCTGAGGGCGCCGCCCTTGTCCAACAATGTGTACGAGTATGACGGCGAGCGGGACAGCCAGGTGCCCAGGGAGGTTACGGAGAGAACGCTCGGTTTGAAGTCGAGGTAGATTTGCCAAATCTTGGCAGGGATGTGTGGAAGATGTGTCGTTGTCGTCGTGTCAAACTCGTCGACGGCCATGTTCGCAACATACTTTGCAGCTTCGGCCTCCGCCGCAGATTCCTCCTCCCTTTGTTTCGTGGCGTTGATCGCCGGCACGCCGCCCCAGGGCAGGTGTCGCATGCCACCTGGCACGGAGAGGCCGTGGCCTTGCTCATTGAGGTGCATCATGCCTATTGCAAAGAGAAACAGGCCAGCAAGAATCAAAATGATTCGTCGGAACCGGGCAACACCAGCGAAGCGGGGTCGAAATAAAAATGCTGATGCGCGTTTTGGTACTGACATGGATGCTGCGTCGGATTCGGTGCACCACGCCCCAGCACCTGCCAAGCGCGCAGACTGTTCGGCAATGTGCGTTTGCCACCGAGACAACATTGTGTCCTGCGGTGACACCGTCATGGTCGCGAAGTGTGTGAATAGTAGCTAGCACGACGTGTTTTCCGCGTCGTTTTTCGCGGCGATGTTGAGCTTGCCGGTTGATCCGTCGTGCGTTGCTACCCCGGGTTTTGCGAAAACGAGAAACCAAACGTAAGGATTGCAGGTCGTCGAATGTCGTCTAAGGACCAGCTTCAACCCGCAACCTCCGTTGGTTTCGGCAGGATCCGTACGATGTGTCAAGCAAGAAAGCTGTAGCCGTACTTCTCGTGTACTCCTCCAGCGACCGTCGAAAGAACCAGAGTGCTCAGCAAATATGTGCGAAGAGTGTCAGTTATACTCCGTTCAGTCGGTCGTGAGATTTGGTACAACGCCCGACGGTTCGATACCGGGAGGTTGGAGGGGAGCTCAGGGGGGCCTAGAAAGGTGAAGGTCGAAATGGCCAGCGCAAGGTTCTGAATAAGAGGCCTGGATTGGGCGTGTCAGATCGAATGACTTTGGCCGTCCTCTTTTGCTGTGCTCTCGATACGAGGTTGCAAAGCTTGGCAGGTACAAGTGGTAAAATACCAAGACCGAATCGGTTGCGTTGGGATGAAGAAGGGCAGTTTCACGTCTTCTCGTCTCTTGACTTCTCTCCAGAATTGAAATGGCGGCTTTCGAGGGTCTGTGCCGTAATACATATGCAGAACAAGAAACGCGGCCCAAGTAAAAGCTATGCGCGGCGCGGCCCATCTTTTGTCTCCGGTCTTTGCCGTTCGTTACCCTGCCTCCTGTCCTCGTAAGACACCAAAATCAAGAACGTATTACTTCGCCCCAGATGTCCGCCCTCTTCCATCTTACTTGGGCCTTGTCGAAGACCAGGACTGTGGAGTGTGGACCGAGAAAAAAGTGGAACCAATGAGATCAGAGCAAAAAGCTCTGAGAGACGAAAGGCAGGGAGAAGATGGATGGTAGCCGAAATTTAAGTTTTAAAGCAGGAGGTGATCGGCGACGCGCAAATGCGTGACGAGTCCCTACATAAAAGGAAGAAAAGGGGTTAGTCAGGCAGTCAGAGTGTTTGACTTTGTGGGAACTGTCTTGGATGACGACGAACAGGGCCCAGTAAGTTGCTTCTCCCATTGTCACATTGTCGTCACATCGCTGGTCGTCTGACATTGGAAAGGAGGCAAAAGTGTCGAGGAATGATGGATAGAATGAAGCTGGTTGTTCGCGTCGACATTCTTACGGTACATTCTTTTAAAGAGAGCCTCTGATCAAGACGTTGGAAAACGAAGATGTGACGTGAATCTGTGGTCGTGCCAAGTCCTTCTGCCGGTCGCTTTGCAGTGCCGGCCCCAAATGCCACCCGGGTCTAGCGGCAGTTGGCCGCATGTGTTGCTTCTTGGCAGTGACGTAGAGCTGGGAGCGCAGAGAAAACAATGAAACGAAAAGTCCGAGACAAAGTAAAATCACACCGAAACAAAAAGTTTGACAAAAGCAAAGGCAAGCGGACGATGTGATTCGAGATCAGGAAGTGGAAGTTGCGAATTCATGCGACGTGCTACGACTGGAAGCCACGACTGACGACAAACCATTCTAAGAAAGAGCGATGTGCACAGTAGGTGGCGACGCGTCACGCAGGTCTGATGGGAGGCAAGCGCGTGAGTCGTGGCCATGTACTTCGTAGGGGAAGGACAGAGCAAGAGCATGCGTTGCCTTTCGTCGCATTTTCACCTGAGATCTGCCCCTGAATTGCTCCCACGTCAAATGTGTTGCCCCTTTTCCCCCCTTAAAAGTCGCACAAATAAGCACGCAACTTGCACACGAAGAACAATTCTTGCAAACGCCACGCGGACCACGGCATATGAACCGGCGAGCACTGAGATACTTACGAGATGTACGGAGTACTGATTCTCAACATCAGCTGCGTTCCAGTAGTTTAGGCGACGATGCACAGCCAGACCTTGCGAATGGCTCCGCTGTCGTCCTCGGTCGATGGTATAAAAGAGGATCGTCAGACAGTGGATGCATCTGACTGCTAGATTGTGTTCCGTTCAATCAATATGGCCCTTCACTCTGTCATCTTGTTTCTTCATTTAAGAATGTTTGGAAGTTTGGACATGATGTGCAAACGAGAAGGTGCCTTTGTGCAAAACACGACAAGAGCCATAATGATATGGTTTCCAAGCGACTGCTTTTTATGCGACGGTTTGAAGACACGCTTCGTCTGTTGCCTGCATTTACGGCAGTCTCTTGATATTCTACTTTCTGCCTTATCCATGCTTGCAAACAATCAAACGACACTCGTCCATCTCGTCCAATCTCCTTACAGCTGCAGGTCCGACACTCGCCACACCAGCCGCTCGGCACTGGCCTCCTTTCTGCGCAACACATCCAAGGCCTTTTGAGCGCGCTCCAAGAGGGTAGCGCCTTCAATAATGCGCTGTCTGTTGGGCTTGACGATGCCTGCAGTCAACAACGCAGGAACGACGGTTGACTGCAGGTGTTCCTTGAAGAAGGGATCCTACACAGTTAGCGATGAAGAAAGGCATATGGACGACGCCTACACTGGGACAGAAAGGAGGTACCTCTTGATAAAAGTGCGCGCGCACACCGCGGGCTTCGACACCGTCGGCCCAGTTGACGGCAGCCTGTGTGTCCATGGCGTACTCGGGCGCGACGTCGTCGGTGGCATCGCGTACAATGACGGGCAAGAGGGCGGCGACGATGGTACCGTGCTGGGCCAGCTCGGCAATGGGGGCGAGGCTGCCCTGCTGGGAGGCGATGCAGTCGAGGACGTACGGCACGGCCGGCCCGGCAGGGTTGGCTTTGGCGCCGCTCTCCTCGGCAACGGCCTGGAGAATTTGGGCAGCCACATCGACGTCGTGATAGTCAAATACATGTCGGGCACCGAGGCCGCGCAGGTCTGCGTGGTGGCGCTTCGAGGCGGTTGTCAACAGGTTGGTGTAGCCCCATTGGCTCAAAATCTGCAGGGCGTATTGGCCACAGGACGAGGCGCCGCCCCAGATGAGGATGGGCGTGTTGGCGTGCACATTTGACGACGCAGGCGGCCGGGGCCACGCCAGAGGCAACCCGAAGTCTTTCGTGACGGCATGGAAGACGGAGACGACGTTGTTGGGCAGAGTGACAACCTCCTGCATGGAGAAGCCAGCGGGGATTTTGCCGAGACTCGTCTCAGGGACCGTGGCAAAGTCCTGATAGGCCTTCTGCTTGTTGTCCTTGAACGCGAAGCCAAAGACCTTGTCACCCACGCGCAGACTCTGGACGTCAGGCCCAACGGCCGTGACGGTACCCGCAATACCGTCGCCCATGACCTGGGGGTGCGTAACGAGCAGGCCGCCGTCGTTTTGGTGCAAGTCGAGCGGCGTCGAAGCAGTCCATTCGACGTGCACCTGGACCTCACGGCCGGTAGGCGTTGGCGTCGGGACGTCGATGAGACCCAGAGGGGCCCGCACGGCCACGGTGACGACTGCCTTGTGAGTGGACATGGTGATTCAAGTGTTAAGGAATCAGAACTGTCAAGTTGTGGTTTTATTACGTTTGATGATGCTTTCTTTGATTCCTCTTTTTCGTCGTTTTTCTTTGTGTTTTTCTCCCGATTACTTTCTTTGGAAAATAATGTTTGGCGTCTCTTGAGTTGGTTAAAATACTTTTTTGTCTATTTTCGTCTTACAATGCAACTCTAACACAAACATAAATGTTTTAAACTATGTTCGTGAGCCAAATCCGTCGGATCACTTACACGGCCGTTGTCGGATAAGCCGACTTACTTAGGCGGTTGGGCGCCAGAAGAGCAACTAAAAGAGCCGCCGGCTTTGCCGACGTTTTTTGGTGCCCTTACAAAGCATCTCCGCCAAGACCCACTTTCCCGCCCGAAGCATCCAACGACTCTCCATTGATCAACCCGACGCCCCCGACTTACACGATCAAAACAAAACCGACACCGAGACTCCTCGACATCGACAGCAACAAACACAATATCCACAGCAGGGAGTAGCAATAAAGCACAAGGAAACAAGAAGACGACAGGATTTTTATCCACTTTGCGGCATCCACATCCTCGGCATGGATTCGATGCAGACCCGAGAAGTCGGCGGCCGAACACCTCAGGCGTGCGAAGCGTGGTGAGTTTTGACTGTGTCAAGGCCGCAGACAATATAGAAATGCTACGAAATATACACATTGCTGACTCTTGACATCGGGTAGCCGACGCAGCAAGACCAAGTGCAGCGGCACGCGACCACAATGCCGGCGCTGTCTGAAGCGCAAGACGCCATGCACGTGGCCCGGCGCGCCCTCCTTCCAAGATGTCCCGAGCAGCGCAGACATCCCCGGCATACCTGGGACGCCGGAGTCGTTGTCCTCGACATTTGGACAATCTCAAGCGACCCAGAGCAGTCCTGCCGTCGATGCCTACGCCCGTGTGGGCCCCTCGCAAGCCGTCGCCCTCCCCCAACGGCTGCTTGACATCTTCTTCGAGCGCCACCATGAGGTTGAATTCTGCGCGTTCTTGCACAAGCCGACAACCACCATGGCCGGCCTGCAAAACCAGGCGCCTGTTCTGGCCACGGCCATTGCCAGTCTCGCGGCGTTGTACTTGACAGCCGACGAGGCGGGCCACCTCACCAAGACGCTCGGCTTGCCGACAGCCTGCGCTGTCAGCCTGTCCGACTTCTATGCACGGCAGGCCTCGGTTTTGGGGCGTCATTTGACGGACCAGCCGTCTATCCCCACCATCCAGGCCTTTTTGGTCCTGGCCGTCCGCGAGCTCGTCGCCTGGAAAGACTTCAAGGCCTGGATGCACGCCGGCACCGCCCTGCGCATGGCCGATGCGCTGCAGCTGAGTGTGGAGCTCGACGCCGACCAGCAGGCACCTTTTGTTTTCGGGCCGACCGCGACGTCGGCACGTCGCCACGTTGGGCCCCGCCAGCGCGAGATCCGCCGCCGCACCTTTTGGGCTTGCTTTGTTGTTGACCGGCTGATCTCGTACACATGTCACCACCGTTTCTACATTTCGCTACCGCCCGTCATCTCCAAAGGCGTCGCCACCAATGTTGTCTACGGGACCCGCGGCGGCGGCGAGGACGTGCGTCTGCCGTGCGCCGACAACACATTTGCCTTTGACGAGAACGACCCGGGCCCGTGGCTCGACGACTTCATGGGGGGGCAGTCGCCCCATCAGACGCCGGGCGGCCAGCTGTCGTTGTCCCGCACCAGCGTCACTCCCTTTTACCTCTGCCTGCTGCGGCTCTGGGGCGACATGGCCCTGCTGCACGCGACCGGTGGCCGACGCCGCACTCCGTATGCGCCCACAGATCCTGCCGGGCCCTTTGCCAAGGCCAGCGACGCCATCTCCGACTTTGCCACGCAGGTCGTGCCGCCTGCCATGCACTGGTCCGCCGCCAACTACCGGCTGCACCGCCTGACAGGGCAGGCCCAGATGTTTGTCCAGTTCAATTTCCTCCTGCACCACGCACGATGTGTCATGCACCACGAGTACCTGCCGCAGCTGGACATGCAGTACTACAGCCCGCTGCTGGAGACGGACGGAAGCAACAGCAGCGGCTTTGACGTGGGCCTGGGCCTGGACTTCGACTACCGCTCGCTCATGGCGTCTGACGCGGCGGGTCTGCCGCCCGACTACTCCCACAAACCGCTCATTGACACCTGCATCGATGCTGTCAATACCATTACGGACATGGCCACCCTGCTGTATCACGGCGGCGATGAGGGTGAGGGCGCACCAGTCGGCCTCGGCGGAGCTGGTGGTGCCGGAGACGTCCAAGCGGAACGCGACCGCGGCCGCGCTATGCTGCAGTCCACTGTCGCCGCCAATGCTCTCGTGACGGCGGCCGCTGTCCACCTCTGGGTCGTCTACACCCAAACCTGCGACCGCTGCCCCAAACCGGCGGCCCGCGCCAAGTTTTTGTTGCTGCTGCGCATCATCCAGTCCTGGGAGCCCCGCTGGCCGGTGGCTGCTGCGTGGGGCCAGACACTGGGCCTGCTCTACAAGCTGTATGAGTACTCGTACGGGACCGAGCCCGTCCCCGAGTTTGTCTCGTGGGAAGCGGAGGCAGCGGAGGGAGCGGATGGCTCGACGGCGGCGGCCAAGACGTCAGCTGTGGCAGGTACAGTTTTCTCGCCGAACTGGAAACAAGGCGAAAGCAGCGCCTGCCGCGACCACCCTGGCCTCTCCTACGGTGATATCCTGCCCGACCCTGCCGCCGTCGGCCAGAGCCTGCACGACAAGGTCCGCAGCATTCTCGTGCACCCGCTGCATGCGCCGGACGTGAAGCGCAAGAATTTGCGCGTATTCTCACAGACCTTGTGGCAGCAGAACCTGTGGTTGCTGCCTGGCCTACTGGGCAACGGCGCCAGCAACGACGGACTCGACATGGAGACCATGTATATGTGACGTGGGACGTACAGAAATGGGGGCGTCAATCTTATTCAATATTGTATCGTAATAAATAATGGCAAATATGTTACAAAATGTTGTGAGTATGAAAAGCAAAATCAGAAATAAATGCGGCCGTAAGGCTGACCATATATGCCTTTTTGTCTATCCCATTTAATGCCAAAAGAGAGACAGAGAGGACAAAAAAAAAAAACAGCTCCAGCATTCCATCCCTCACAACGCCGCCTTCTTCGCCTTGCTCTTGACCGACTTGACCAAGTCGGCCAGCTCGTCGCTGCGGGTCGAGTTGGTCTTGGCCTTCTTGCTGGACTTGGCCGAAGCGCCACCACCATCCTCGCCGTCGCCGCCCTTGCGTTTCCGCCGCGCCTCGTTCTGCATCTGTTCCAGACCCAGCGTGTCCTTGTACTGCGGGTGCGACGGGTCGATGGCAAACTCGCCGCCAGCAAACACCGCCTGCAGACGTGGGTCTGCCACGTCCACACCGTGGATGGCAGCAGCGGCGCTGGCGCCGCCGGCCTCCTCGCCGGCATCGTCCTCGCCGTCGTGCCGCCGGTTGTGGTTGCGCCGGCTCTTCTTGCGCGCCTCCTTTTGCCGCTGCTTCTCGGCCTTCATCACCTCGCGCATGTCAAAGTGGCCGGCGCTGCCACGCGCATCCTCGCCGTCGTCGCCCATCAGCGCCTCCAGCTGCGCCCGCGACGCTTCCTTCTCCTTGGCCGCGGCCTCGCGCGCCGCCCGCTTCTTCAGGCGCTCCTCCTTGCGGATGGCCGACTTGGAGGCGCCCGCGCCGCCGGCCGCGCCGGCCGCGCCCGGAGCATCGTCCAGGAAGAACGGATCGTTGAAGCCAAGGTCTTGGCCGTCACCGCCCTCGGCGAGGCCCCCATCCCCCTCCACATCGCTCTCTGCCTCGGCATCTGCGTTGAGATCAGGATCACGGCCCTCGCGCTTGGCAATCGCCTTCTGCTTGCGCAGGGCCTTGCGCTCCTTCTCCTTGCGCTTGTACTTTTCCAGTGTCGTCTCTTCGCTGCCGTCCGCGCCGCCAGACTTCTTCTTGGCAGCCGCGGCGTCCGAGAGCGCGGGCGTGAACGTGATTTGCATGCCGCCCACAGGGCCGTTCTTTTTGTCTTTGCCGCTCTTCTTGGCCGGCTCCTCGGCCAGGCCCAACGCGGCGCGCATCTTTTGGCGTGCGAGCTCCTTTTTGCTCAGCTTGGCAGGTTTCTCTTTTTCCTCGTCCTCGTCGGCATCGTTTCCTTCTCCTCCGCCGCCCTCCTTGTCGTCGCCGTTCTCATCCACGCCACCAAACTCCTCTCCATCGTCTTCAAAGCCGTCCTCGCCGTCGCTGTCGCTCGCCAGGTACGCGCGCAGATCGTTCTCAATCAGCTCCGCCGGCGTGCCCGAAAACGCCTTTTTCATCAGGTCCTTGCGCGAGGTGTCTTCGGGGTGCATGTCCCACGTCAGCTTGACTTTGCTGTGCTGCAGCGCCTGCGTCACAAACTCCACCGGCTTGTAGTTGGTGGGCACCTCGGTGCACTCGTCCCGCGGCTCGTCGTCGTCAAACGTCGTGTCGTCCGGCACGAAGCGCAAGTCGATAAAGTTGGACGACGACTGGTACTCGGTGCCGTCCGTGGCCCGGTAAATCGCCTCCGCCGTCGCCGCGTCCGAGCACACCATTACCGCATAGTAGTACCGCAGCCGGTCCAGCTGGTACGACCGCAGAGCGTTGCTATCAAAGTCCGTGTCGTCCTCTTCACGGAGAAGATCCTGCTTCACCTTTTCATCATCGTCGTCGTCGTCTTCGTCGTCTTCGTCGTCGTGGTCGTCGTCCTCGGAGTCTTCGCTTCCCTCGTCGTCGTCATCCTCCTCCTCATCGCTGTCCTTTGCTTTAAAGATTTCTCTCGGCGGGCCCTCCAGCTCCTCCCGCTGCATCCGCTCCTTGCCAAACTGCGACGGGTACACCGAGATCCGCTCGATCCGTCCCCGTCCGTTTTTGGGCACAAAGCTCGCAAACATTGCCATCAGGTCCCGCGCCTTGACGTGGTCCCAGTCCAGGTTGACAATCGCCAGCCGGTGTGTGATCTCGCCCGTCGGCACCTCCGCTTCTTCCTCGCGGAACTGCTGCGTGTCGACAGCCGCCTCGTCACTGTCGTCCGCGTCGTCCTCGCCACCAAAAGGCTCGCCGTCTGATTCATCATCGTCGTCCTCGTCGTCCTCGTCAGACTCGGACTCGGATGCCGAGAAGCCACCGCCTCGTGCCGCGTCGTAGTTTGCGCGTGACGTCTTGGACGGCTTGCTTGGTTTGCTTGACGCGGACTTGGTATCGTCCTCGCTGTCTTCGTCGTCCTCCTCTTCGTCGTCCGCCGCCTCGTACAGACGCTCCAGCGCCTTCTTCTTCTTGTCCGACTTGAGCTTACGCCCGTACCGGTCAATCTGTGTTGTGGCCGTAAACTCCTTGTCTTTCAAGACCCGACTGAACCGCTTGTCAAGCTTCGTTTTTGCGTCACGCCGCGACGGTAGTCGGTACCGTGGGTCGCTCTCGAACTTGGCAAACCGCGCATCGTTGATCCGGCTGGGCGAGCCACTGCGCTCCTTGTTTTTGGGAGCCATAGCAGTACGCAGCTTGGTTCGTTGCCGAGTGCAATCGTGGAGAGGGCAGTTTGTAAGGTCAGGTCGCGGGAAAGTCGCAGGCGGCAGTTAAGGAAGGTGTCTGTTCCTGCAGTGCGCTCGTTGACTTTGTGACGACTCCTCGTGAGTCTGGATGTTTTCTGCCAAAACTTTTTTTCTGGGCTGGCAGAATCGCCCTAGCGATAAAGGCGGTGAGAGCCAACTGCCACCGCCAGGCTAGCGCCTTTCTGGCCACTCGGCCTGGCCTACAATTGGAGCCTGCAATTGGGGCCTGTAAATCATGCTTGTAAATTGGGCCTGCCAAGACCGATCTCATCCCATCTTCCTTCGGTGTTGACGTACAGAGTCCGGGGTATATGAGAATAACATGCCTAGCCACGAATATCTTGCATTTTGATTTGGCAGCATTGTAGAAGAAGAAGCGCCTCAAGGGGCCGCCCGAAAATAGAGGCAGGACACGCCTGCAGCCAGTCTTCCGCTGTATTACTAGCCAGCTATGTACAGCGTCGTATGGCCACCTTTCGCGCCCCTTCCAGGCTAACAACAGTGGACTATGCACCCACTGACGTCATCCCAGAGTCGTCGCATGCATAGCTACAGCGTACAACACACAGCTTTGACATGCCTTGGCCAGGAGAGGCAGGACCTCGCTGGCGATTGCCGACTGGCAATTAATACACTCCACCACACAGCTTCTGGGGCAGCAAATGGAAGGAGCATTCCGCTAGGTTAAAACATGGCTGGAAAAACGGTCGTGGTTGGCTTCTCTTCGAGGTGCAATACCAAGTCTCGCCAGTGTGTAAGTGAGCATTGTACTTTCCCGTTCCGTACATTTCTACCCACATTTCGTAGCCTGTTTCTCAGAGCAGTGGTGACGTATACTGACGATCCCATTGAGCGACGTGACGACGCATCTATCCCCCTCCCACCTTCCCGAATTGAGCCAACAAGCCAATCGCTGGGCCTTTCTCAATGTTTACCCTTTGCACAGTCGCACTTTCCTCCACTATTCTCCTTAAAAGCAGCTGCAGCCCCCGTTCTTGGCATTGACATTCTTTCTCTTGGCATCTCCAAAGCTTCAATCGGCGACTATTCCGTAATAGATTCACGTTTGACGCAGCCCGTCGCCTGTTTCGCAAGCCCCACACATCTCACGGAACAGACCACACAGAGTTAAGAAATAAGAAAATAACCTCCGGTTCAATCGTTCAGCCCTATCCTTACGACGATCAACGAGCACGTCCGCTCACAACATCATGGAGACCAAAGACTTTGGGATTCTCAAGAAGGGGACGCTTGGCAATGGCATAGTCGAGCTCTGCACCTCCAAGAACAGTGTGTCGTCGCTGGTGGCTGCCGATCCCACATTGGCGGCGGGCGATGCCTGGCAGACACTCTACGGGAAGTACAGCCATACCAAGGACGCCGGTGACAAGGCCGCAACCTCTCAAGTCGACGACCTCCAGCGCGCCGCACAATGCGGCAAATGGGGTCCTACGCAGCCCAGCGAGCTCTTCTTGAAAGTGAGTGCTCTGTATCTCAGCGAGCTATTATAAGTGCCTTCCGCTGACGGCCACACAGATCTACCGTGATGTTCTGGTGGTTATCGAGGAAAGCCCGGACCGGGCTATGGTCAGCCCGTCACTGCTAGGCAGCTGCGGCGTAGCACCGCTGACGGTGATCTCGACCATCCCGGATATTGCACGGCACATGGCCAATGTCATTGCTCGCGCCGAAAAAGAGGTCTTTCTGGCGACCAACTACTGGCAGGACAGTGTTGCCTCGCGCTACATCACAAACGCCATGCGTGAACTCGACCGCCGCGCTGGCGCCCGAGGCGAGCGCGTTGTCTTCAAGGTCATGTACGACCGCGGCAGCCCTAAACAACTAGTCGACCCGCACTACCTTGTCGGTGTCGACGAGTACACGGGCAAAAACGTCATGATTCCATCGCCCGAGGAGATACCCAACATCGACATGCAGGTCATGAACTACCACCAAGCGATGGTCGGCACCTTCCACGCCAAGTACATGGTCGTCGACCGCAAGATTGTCATTCTGCAGAGCAACAACATCCAGGACAACGACAACCTGGAAATGATGGCTCACTACGAGGGCCCCATTGTCGATTCCTTCTACGACATGGCCCTCATGTCCTGGCACAAGAAGATGGAGCCTCCGCTGCCGAGCTACAACTCGCCTGCCGCCGCCGGCGGGCTCAGCATCGACGGTGTGGCACCTAGCCAAGCCAACATCACACTGCCAGCGAATGCCAGCACTGAACCACCCCCTGCCGCACGACAACAGCCGCAGACTACACCAGATGCGGTACAGGCCGGCCCGACCGTCGACGCGAGGGGCGTGCGTGAGCCGGGTGCACTGGACGCAAAAGCCGCGTACGCACCTGTTGAGAGTGATAACGTGCACCGCTCCGATATCGTCACCGGCCCGACGACCACTGCCAGCACGCTTCATCCGCATGCCTCGAAAACCAGTGGCGGGAGCAGCTTGGGCAATCCAGAAATGGACAAGGCCGCTGCTGCACAGATTAAAGAAGGGAATACGGGCAGTGCCGAGGGAACCCAGGATGTTATCAAATCCAGCCCCAACAAGCCGAATGGCCCGGACCCGGCCACTATTTCCTTCTTGAGCAGCGGGAAGCAGCCAATATCGGCCGCGTCCATCCACCAGCCCACTGCCCCCGACACACTCCTCCCACAAAGCACAAATGAGCACCCGCAATACGACAGAGACATTGCAGGCGAGGTCTCCCGCGTGCAGACGTCCGTCTCGGCAAAGCCAGGTGAAACACAGATGGAGGCCATCAGCCGGCTGCTCAACCATACCGTGAACCACCTCAGGGCCGATGCGCCAGAACCGAGCGAGGGCGAGGAAATGACACCCTACATACCCCACGCCACCCACGAGCCGTTTCCCATTGCCATGGTCAACCGTCCTCCGTTTGGTCCTCCGACGCACTCGTCGGTGGTGCAGCCCCAGAACGCGGCGTGGCTTTCGGCTCTCAAGAATGCGCGAAAGAACGTCTTCATCCAGACGCCTACGCTCAACGCCGAGCCCTTGGTACCGGCCATCTACGAGGCGTGTGAGCGGGGTCTCGACGTGATTCTGTACGTGTGCCTCGGCTACAACGACATGGGTGAGCTGCTGCCACGCCAGGGCGGCACCAACGAAATGATCGCCCACCAGCTGTACCAGGCCCTCTCCGAGACGGGCCGCCAGCACCTGCACTACTTTTGGTACGTGGCCAAGGACCAGACACGGCCCATCCCGCAGAGCAAGAAGAAGCGGGACTGCCACATCAAGCTTATGATTGTCGACGAGACGATTGGCATCATGGGCAACGGCAACCAGGACACGCAGAGCTGGTACCACAGCCAGGAGATCAATGTCATGCTGGAAAGCCCCGACGTCTGCCATGCGTGGATTGATGCCCTGCGCCGCAACGAGAACACCCATCTGTATGGCGGGCTCGACAAGAAGGAGGGCGTGTGGCGCGACCACGAGGGGAAGGAAGCTGACGGTGTGCTGGGCATCGACCCTGGACGCTTTAGCTGGGCCAAGGGCTTCGTAGGCGCCATCAAGCGTGTGCAAGGCAAAGGTGGTTTCTAGGAAGAGCTGCCACGTGGCGCACGCAATGACTGGTGGTGGTCATTCCAGGAAAAGGGCAACGGGGAATGATGAACGTCTTTTTCTCTGGCGAGAATTTTTGGTGGCGTCACGTTGCATTTTTGAAGAGTTATGTTTTTTATATATGAAATGATTTTACTTCTTGTTTTCACAAGCTCATTGCCAAAGCCTCATATCAGAATCAGAAATTCAGTCGCTCTCCGTACCGCGCGTCCCTGTATTGTCCACGTTCCACATGCTTCTTGTAAACACACAAGGTATGAGTAAAACGCATGACGTGCCAGCTAAATCAAAACAAATCCTCGCTTTCCCACAAGATGGTATTTTTCCACTTTTTTTATTTTTTGGTTTCCCATTCCACACACTCTAATAACTGCGACCGAACATGACCCAGGTGTTGGCGCTGCGCTCGCACTCGGGGTTCAGGCACTTGGTGCCTTCGGCCAGCTTCTCCTCCGGCTGCTCAAAGGGAATGCACAGACTCTTCATGCCCATCGACGGGGCCTTTTGGCCATCAGGGCCCTCGGTCACCTCGTCGCTCTTGGTCAGGTCCTTGATGCGGTCCTCGCACTTTGGGTCCAGGCAGAACGGGATCAGCACCACGTTCTTGTTGTCCAGAGCCGGCACCACCTTGCTCCAATCCTTAATCACCAGACGGTGCTCACGGAAGGACTTGTCGGCCTTGTCGTAGAGGTCCTTCTGCACCGTCTCGAGCAGCGCCGGCACGGCCGTCGCCAGCTCGGCCAGCGGGATCGTGCCCTTCTCGCCCGTGTCGCGGCGCGCGAAGCTGATCACGTCCTTGGCGGCGTCCTTGGGACCAAACTCGAGGCGCAGCGGCACGCCCTTGAGCTCCCAGTCGTTGAACTTCCACGCGGGCGTGTAGCCCTCACGCACGTCAATGTCGGCGCGCACGCCGGCCTTCTTGATCTGGGCGAGCAGCTCGTCGCACTTGGCTACGTGGGCCGTCTTCTCCTCGGCCGTCATCTTGGCGGTCAACCCGACAGGGATCAGAATCGCCTGGACCTTGGAGATGCGCGGCGGAAGCACGAGGCCCTTGTCGTCGCCGTGGATCATGACCATGACGCCAATGACGCGCGTGGACAGGCCCCACGAGTTCTGCCAGACATGCATATGCTGGCCCTTTTGGTTCGGGTCCTCGACGGTAATGTCGAACATCTTGCTAAAGTTCTGGCCCAGGCAGTGGGAGGTGGCGCCCTGGATGCCGCGGCCATTGGTGGGGATGTAGCCCTCGACCGTGGTCGTGTAGTAGCCGCCGGCAAACTTCTCGTTCTCGGTCTTGCGACCGCGCACGACGGGGACGGCGAGCAGCTGCTCGTAGACACCGGCGTACAGCTCGAGGATCTCAAGGACCTCCTCGCCGGCAGCCTTCTCGGAGACGTGGGCCGTGTGGCCCTCCTGCCACAGGAACTCGCGGGCGCGCAGGAATGGAGTCGTCTGCTTGGCCTCCCAGCGGACGACGGAGTTCCACTGGTTGAGACGGAAGGGCAGGTCGCGGTGGCTGCGGATCCACTTGGCGTAGTAGGGGTACATGACGGCTTCGGAGGTGGGACGGACGGCCACGGGGACCTCGAGGTCCTTGTCGCCGCTGTGGAGGTTAGCACAAAGGGTTGGATACACAAGGCTCATGCTCATAATCAAAGACATCCCAGCATCGGGGGAGACTCACGCTTTCGTCACCCAGGCCAACTCAGGGGCAAAGCCCTCGACGTGGTCCTTCTCCTTCTCGAGCGACTTGGACGACAGGAACATGGGGAAGCTGGTCTCCTCGACGCCCATGTGCTCGATGCGCTCTTGGAACCACTTGCGAATGACGTTCCAGATGTACATGGCAGGCGGGCGCAGGATGTAGAAGCCGGCAATTTCGTTGTAGTAGTCGATCATCTCGGCCTTGAGCACAACCTCCTGGTACCACTGCGCAAAGTGGTCGGCCTTGCTAACGGTGATGCCGATGATGTCGTCCGCCTTCTTGCCGCCCACAACGGCGACGGTCTGGGTTGCCGCCTTGGCGGCCTTCTCCGCCTTGGCCTGGGCCATCTTGGCCGCCTTCTCGGCCTTCTTGAGCGCGCTCTTGGAGGGCTCCGTGCTCGCGGGGGCAGCTGCGTCGGCCATGTTTGTTGATGGTGACAGGGTTGTCAAAAAATGGTGATATTTTGGGGATGCCGTGAAATTGGCGATGCAGCCACTTTTGAGGACAAAAGTAAACACGCTCGGGTCGTTCAAAATGCGCAATGCTCGTTTCTCCCGTGAGTCACCCGGACAGTTGTGTCGTCTTCTCCGGTGATTATTTTCTTATCCCAACTGCTATTTTTTGTTTTTTGTTTTCAGGCAGGGAACGATCTCAGGTATATTAGTCTATTTATTTGGAGGGCGCTATATGTCCTATCTTGTCGCCGTGCCGCCTGACTCTTTGGCGGCTGCCATGCCAAAATCTTTCCAGCTGCCCCGCACTCGCGGGCCCCTGGTTCGCTTCAGGCGTTGATAGAGGGGCCAGAGCCCGTGGAACCTCCTTATCTCTCCTCGCCTGACCGAGAGGGGAAAGCGGTGTGTCTTAGTTGCACTTGCTCGTCGCTTTTCTGCCAGGTCCCTCCTTCCCCCTGTCCCTGCAGGGCATGGATCAACTGATTTTCCGTCCAAATATCAGGAAAGTGCTATGGAGCACTGTAGAATCCCGTTATCTTACCAACAGAGGGCCACTGGTGGTTTTGTCTATGGCTTCCCCTGTCTTCTATTCCCCTCCACGGCTCCCCTCTTTTTTGCCCCTATTGTGAGCAAACTTGCAGGCCCCAACAGCAACCGCCGGGAGCTACTGCTGCGAAGCTCTCCTATTTTTCAGAGCCACTCAAACTATACGAAATATTTCTGCCTTGGTAAAAGAAGCTACATCGACGTCGAAAAGCACGACATATCCCCCCTTCACGACCAGGCGGCAGTATTACGTCGACGGCACTCCCGCTCCCGGACGAGAATCGATCGATCTTTGCAGTTCTCGTTTCCGTGATACTTTTTCCGTTTTCAATTCGCATTCGCCTCCATCCACACCGCCATCGCCATGACGTCCATGTTCGAGCAGTCCCGGCAGGGGACGCTCTTTTTGGGTGGCCAGAAGATTTCTGGCACCGACATTCGTGATCAGAACGGTAAGTCGGGAGTCGGTTGTGTGATTTTGTTGCCCGGGCTGCCGTACTGACGCTCCCTTTCCGCAGTGATGGCAACACAGGCGATTGCCAACGTGGTCAAGAGCTCCTTTGGCCCCAGCGGTCTGGACAAGATGATGGTGGACGACATTGGCGACGTGACGGTGACCAACGACGGCGCGACGATCCTCACGCTGCTCGACGTCGAGCACCCGGCCGGCAAGATCCTGGTCGACCTGGCACAGCAGCAGGACAAGGAGGTGGGCGACGGCACGACGTCTGTGGTGCTGATCGCGGCCGAGCTGTTACGGCGCGCCAACGAGCTGATGAAGAACCGGATACACCCGACGACGATCATCACGGGCTACCGCCTGGCGCTGCGCGAGGCCGTCAAGTACATGAACGAGAACATTAGCATCAAGGTCGAGCAGCTGGGCCGCGAGTCGCTCATCAACATTGCCAAGACGTCCATGTCCAGCAAGATCATTGGCTCCGACTCGGACTTCTTTGCCAACATGGTCGTCGACGCGCTCCAGGCCGTCAAGTCGGTCAACACCCGCAACGGCGAGACCAAGTACCCGGTCAAGGCCGTCAACATCCTCAAGGCCCATGGCAAGAGCTCGACCGAGTCGGTGCTCGTCAAGGGCTATGCGCTCAACTGCACTGTGGCCTCGCAGGCCATGAAGACGCGGATAACGGACGCCAAGATTGCCATCCTCGACATGAACCTGCAAAAGGAGCGCATGAAGCTGGGCGTGCAGATCACCGTCGACGACCCGCAGCAGCTCGAGCAGATCCGCGCGCGCGAGGCCGGCATGGTCATTGAGCGCGTCGAGATGATCCTCAAGGCCGGCGCCAACGTCGTCCTGACCACCAAGGGCATCGACGACCTCGTGCTCAAGCTGTTTGTCGAGCGCGGCGCCATGGCCGTGCGCCGGTGCAAGAAGGAGGACCTGCGGCGCATTGCCCGCGCCACCGGCGCCACGCTGCTCAGCACGCTGTCGGACCTCAACGGCGACGAGCGCTTCGAGGCGTCGTACCTCGGCCACGCCGAGGAGGTCGCGCAGGAGCGCATCTCCGACGACGAGTGCATTCTCGTCAAGGGCACCAAGGTGCACTCCTCGGCGTCCATCATCCTGCGCGGCCCCAACGACTTCTCGCTCGACGAGATGGAGCGCTCCGTGCACGACTCGCTGTCGGCCGTCAAGCGCACGCTGGAGAGCGGCAGCATTGTGCCCGGCGGCGGCGCCGTCGAGACGGCCCTGCACATTTACCTCGAAGAGTACGCGGGCACGGTGGGCTCGCGTGAGCAGCTCGCCATTGGCGAGTTTGCGCAGTCGCTGCTGGTGATCCCCAAGACGCTGGCCGTCAACGCGGCCAAGGACGCCTCGGAGCTGGTGGCCCAGCTGCGGTCACGGCATGCGCTGTCGCAGCGGGTGCTGGACAAGCCGGCGGCGGGCGGCCACGGCGCTGCGGGTGCGGCGGCATCGGCTGGTGCGGCCGGTGCTGCATCGGGCGCGGCGGGCGGTGCCGGCGGAGCCAAAGACGCACAGCAGCTGGCGTCGCAGGTGGCCACCTCGCAAGGCAAGTCCGCGGCGGCCAAGCAGCAGCAGCTGGACGACGAGAAGGCGATTGCGCGCAAGAAGGGCTACAAGAACTACGGCCTGGACCTGATGCGGGGCCGGGTGGTGGACGAGATCAAGGCAGGCGTGCTGGAGCCGAGCATGAGCAAGGTGCGACAGCTCAAGTCGGCGGTGGAGGCTTGCATCAGCATCATGCGCATCGACACGCTGATCAAGCTGGACCCGGAAGAGCAGAAGGAGGATGACGGACACGGCCATTAAAAGGGGGCGGCGTCGGAGAGCCTACGGCATTAAGTTTCATGGCGGATATGTATGAAAGGTCCATGTTTCGGAAATGTACTTGTGATAGAGAAAAAAAAGGGAAGTCAAAACGAGACCCAAGGCGGCGCCAATACAATATACAATACATTTTACGTATCTTCTTATTCCGCATCCGTGTTGCCAATCATCTGAGCACGGAGGTCTCGTGCCATGTTTGCACCACACAAGATTCGAACGAAAGTGGACTTTGGAGGTCAACGCGAGTCGGTGAGCAGACGCATTCTATGGTGTTGTGAACTCCAAATCCGTTCAAGGAGTGGTCATTTGAACAGCCCCTCATAGATAGTGCAAGTACGAATGTACCTTCCCCCTCGCTCCATCCCTGCGGGTGCCAGTGGGCCGCCTATCGTCGGCTTAAACGCTAAGAACACGCAGACCCGCCCGCAGTTTCCGTCTTGCAAGCGGCCTTCATGGGCGTCGATTTTCCCTGGTGAATGACACGGAAAACGGAGTAGGAAGCAATAAAATACGTCCAACATAAAAGGGACTCTGGTTTGACCAGCTCCCCGTACATCCTGTCCGCTGTTTCTTTGATGTACATTTTGTCGAAACGTTTTTTTTAAAAGAAAAATTACATTAGCACGACAAGGACGATGACAACGGCAGGAACGACCAGGAACGTTCTCCACCACTCTGTCCTGCTTGTTTGGGGCAAGTGCGGTCAGATTATGTGCCCGTTGAGTACAGCATACATGCAAAAATACTGCTCTTGATGGCTTGTGCTGTTTTGTCTTTTTCTATTCGCCAATCACGAACTGAACTTTTAGTCACAAGCTCACAAGCGCCTTCTTTTCTTGGATTCTGTACTCAACGTCCTCCGTAGAAAACAGCCCGTTAAACCAAACTGCATAGGCCAAGGCCGGCCGTTGCTGTACCTAGTGCGGCCGATCTGCCCTCTCCAAGTTCTGTTATTGTTCCATTGAATCTTTCCATTGTGGGCCTATATATACATATACCACACCGGTTCCTGCATCCAGGCTTCTCTTTTTATCTTCATCGTCGAGTCGTGTCTCGAAATCAACTTCTTTCCTTATCTGCCAGTTTGCATCAAACTAAGCAAGAGCTGACGCTAGACCCACGCACGCCTACGCACCTTCCCCCGCGAACGACGAAACCGTCTGCCATCGGGTCCTCCTTCCTTTTTCATCATTCATACGTGAACAAGAGGGATCCTGGAATTGAGCCGACCGGAACTTGCACGATCCATCTACAGCAAACTCTGACGACGAAACGCCCAGGCCTTACCCCAATTGCTTCATTTTGCTTCATCGCCATATATGATGGGCTCTACAGGCCACGACGAGAGCCTGCCGGAGGCGACGGACCCGGCCCTCGTCCTCGCGCTCCCGACGGCGCAAGAGCGCCGCAAGGTCTGGGAGCTGACGCACACCATGTGGGGGAACGCTCTCGTTCTAGACGACTACCTGAAGCGCGAGGAGTACTTGACGACGGTGCCGCTGGCCATGGAGAGCGGGATCACGCACTGGATCCTGACGGACAGCCGGCGGCCGGCCAACGACCGGCCGATCCTGTCGAGCTGCGAGACGCTGCGGAAGCACGCCATGTCGGCCGAGGCGTCGACGACGGCGACCGTGGTGGACGGCATCGCGCACGGGATAGCGTCTGTGTTTACGGACCCGGCGTACCGGGGCAAGGGCTACGCTGGGCGGATGCTGGAGGAGCTGGGCCACCGGCTGGAGCGGTGGCAGGTGACCAGCCCAGCACATGAAGAGGTCGGCGCCAACAGGATGGCCAGCAAGACGGACAGCGAGGGAAACGGAAAGGACGGTGCACCCAAGACGCTGTTTTCGGTGCTCTACTCGGACATTGGCAAGAACTTTTACGCGAGCAAGGGCTGGCCGGCGTTTCCCAGCACGCACCTGTCGTTCCCGCCGCTGGCGTTGCCCCTTTCGGACACGGAAGACGGCGCAGCGTCCTATACGTCCAAGGCTGTGCACAGCGAGGACGGCAGTTTCACAGTCACGCCGCTCGGCTACCACGAATTGACGGAGCTGTGTCCGATTGACGTGCAGCTGCTGCGCGCGCGGCTCATCCGGCGGGCCACGCGGCGGGCCGTGCTGGGCGGCGGCAGCGGCCGGCCCAGCCTCGCGGGGCCGAGCGTCACGCTCGTGCCGGACCTCAACACCATGCTGTGGCACCTGATGCGCGAGGACTACATGACCAAGCACATTTTCAGCAAGACGCCGACGGTGCGGGGCGCTCTGTGCACCTTGAACAACGCCCCCCAGCCCGGCGGCAGCGGCGTCATTGTCGAGAAGCAGCGCAGCATCTGGGTCATTTGGACGCGCGGGTACTACAGCGGCCTGAAGACGCTCAACGGCGAGGGCAACACGCTGTACATTCTGCACGTGGTGCTCGAAGACCTCGACGACGACTTCCCGGCGGACCCGGGCGAGGTGCCCATCTCGCAGCAGCACGTCGACGGCTTTGCGGCGATTGTGCGCATGGCGCAGGGCGAGGCGGCGGCGTGGCGGTGCGGCGAGGTGCAGCTGTGGAACCCGACGCCGGCGCAGCGGATTCTGGCGGAGCGGAGCGGCATTGCATACAAGGAGGTGCTGCGGGATAAGGACAGCATCCCGAGTCTGCGGTGGCACGGTAAGGGCTTGTCGGAGGACGTGGACTGGGTTGCCAACGAGAAGTTTGGCTGGTATTAGAACGAGGTGGGAGGCGGTGGTTGGCTCGTCTTGCCTTTTGATTTGGTTTACAAAGTGGCACTTTTGCCTGGATGGGAGAACAGCCCTCTCCAATTTCATCTATATTACCGTCTTTGAGTCAAAAATGAAAACAGTTGCAGAGTGCTTTCCGAAGCACCCCCACAGCCCCGGAGTTTGTTTCGCCGTACGATGCCGCTGGTAGTGGCCCCGTTGTTAGCGCTTCTGTTCACTGAATCACAGACTAGTTATTGGGGCTTCCGGGGCGCTGGCGCTCGTTTTAGGCGGGTATGGTTACCCGCTTGGCGCTGCGGGGTGCCGGAGGCCGGGCCAGCAACAGCATGCCTTGTTGATTTAAGGCGGCGGACAGCGACTCACGATGAGAATGGCTGCCGCTTCTCGTCTGATAGTTTGAAAACGGAAAACAAATTCGTATTGTGCCCCAGCCGCCGCCAAAAATGCCTCCCACATCCTACACCATGGTCGCGTTCATCAAGCGCAAAGAGGGCATGTCCCTCGAGGACTTTTACACGCACTGGGAAGACGTCCATGGACCGCTCGTCAAGCCCTGGGCCAAGAAGCACGGCCTCACCTACAAACAGGTATGTTTGTCCTCCTTTGTTTGGGAGGGGGCCTCCCTTGGTTATATCAAACAACGCGGCTGACCTTCAGGTCCACACCGGCTCAAGCGCCCCGACCGGCGTCGACTCCGAGTTCCTCAGCAAATACGACGGCTGTGCCATCTTTGAATTCGCAGACCCCAATGCCATTACGGTGGCGTTTGCCGATCCGGAATTTAAGCGGGATGTGTCGCCGGACCAGGAATACTTCATGCAGGAACAGGTGACTATTATGACGACGGGCAGCACTGTGACCATAGTGTAGGGTCTCCTGTCCGTCCCAACTGTATATTGCTGATCAGTATTCACCACGTCGATGAACTTGTAGCCATAAAAACAAACTTGCGAATATAGTACAGTGTACGTGAATGCACATTGAAACATACCCAATAAGAAATAATAACATTTAAAAATAAATAAAAAACCAAGTATACGGATGCATCCGGAGTATGTAGGCGCCTCGAATCAAAGATGAAACCTGTCGACGTCAGCCAATGCTCATCCTGTCGTCGAACGTCACGCCAACACACCACCATTCACAAATTTGTACATCGAGTTGCACGTCTTAAAAAGTGTGGCCAGCGCCTTGGCCTTGTTGACTTCGTCGAGTCTGCGGTGCCTTTCTCTGCAGGCAGTATCTTGTTCAATTCAGTCTACACAGCCCAATCCTCCCCACATGGAGATGCAAAGACATTTGACAGTCAAAACAGGCTCACAGCCTATACCTCTCTCATTTCCTTTACGTGCGTGAAGCAGACCAAAGACGGCCAACAGCGAACTGTTGTTTGTCTTGTACCGGTCAAGCCAGAGCCAAGTGGCCCAAGTTCCGCTGTCCCAGGGTGAGGGCTACCTTCAGACAGGAGCGTGCAGAAATAAATGATATCACAGCCTGGTTCTCGAGGCCGGGCAAGGGTGGGTTGCAGTGGGAGGGTTGAGCAACAAATCTTGTTTTTTAGACGAGATCCCGTCTTAGCGTTGATTATTTATATTATTCTTTTAATGGCCCACTGGCCCTTAGTGCAGGCTAAAGAGACTGCTGTTTCAAAATGGAACCGCTGTCGACGCCTAGTGCAGTGACGACCTGGGAAGGGGGCTGGGGGGCTCGGTGTTGGCCTAAGGCGTGGCCTGTGGGGTGTTGGCTACAGGGCAGCCGGGTGGCTAGGCTGGGACAGGAAGGCTAGACGGGTTGCCCGCGCGAGCCACTGACGTCAACACTGTCAACCATTAATGGGTGGGAACCAATATGTACATCACCAACTCAAATTATGCACACACAATCTAGCAAACAAACCCTGCCAAACGTGACACACTGTCTCTCCACACGACCACTTTTTGTGTGCGTGTAAGTGTGCGTGTGGGACTTGCACTGATCTCTGATTTGCCACGCGATCGAGAGACACGAAAAACGGGAAACGAATGACTGAAAATGACGGAACACTGAAGAGGACAAACGGGATGAAGCTAAATACGCATATATAAACAAAGACCCGTCCTAGTCGAGTTGATCCCAAGCTGGACCTGTCGATACCTTCTCCTTTCGATGCACAACGTTGAACAGATTATTTTCAAGGCCGACTTACACCAAAGCCACCGCGCAGAACACACACGTGAATCGCACCATCACCATCCCCTACACAACCATCACGACCACCAACCACCACAATGCCTACCGTCCTCGGCCTCACAAACGAGAGCTACGACAAGCTCAAGGACATGTCGACCCAGGACATCGGTCCTGACAACAAAGGCCGCCTCTCCACCATCCTGCAGCGCAACGTCGCCGCCGGCCGCGCCATGGACACCCAGCTCTGGCGCGCCCTCTGCGACGAGCCCGCCACGGCCGTCGCCTACATGGCCAAGGACTGCGTCATTACCAGCCCGCTCGTCCCGCCCGCCGATGACGACGAGGGCGGTGGCGACAAGTTCGCCAACGTCGTCGCCGGCAAGGAAAACGTCGAAAAGGCCTTGTCCAACATGTCGCCCCTGCTGTCGTACAAGTTCCACGACATCAAGGTCGTCCAGATCGACCTCATGGCCGTGGCGGCCGTCTACCGCGTGACCGTGTCGCGGCGGACGTCGGGCGATGGCAAGGGCACGAACAAGCGGGACGAGATTGAGGATCTGGAGATGGTGGCGCACTCGTCGTGGCGGCAGACGGCCGGCGCCGACTGGGAGCTGTGCGGCCATTGCGCCGGGTTTGCCGAATAAAAGGAACTACGGGTTGCGCTTCTTCTTCCTATAGTCTTTTTATTTTCAATTTTGTTTATTTCTTGGGAATACCACTAGAACAAAACAGTTCTATTTTCTTTGTTTTCTTTACATTTGTTTTCTTGTCGAGATTTGCGTCTCATTTTTGCCTCGTTTCTGAGCGGATTTAGTTGCTGCGTTCTTTTTTTTTTTTTGGTTATTATTAATTTTGCACCATAAATACCATTTCAAAAATCATGAAACCAGAAAGGAATGGTCTTGTCACTTGGTAATATTGTGGTACATAATTTTGAACGAAACGAAAACTCAATATCACTTTGCAATATTGCTTCAACGCTCACAATCAGTTTCTCCACTGCCAAGCCTGTGTCTCTGGCTAAACGAAGGCGCATAGTCTCACGGTCGCATGCATGCATTATTTCGTCATCCATTTCCCGTCCGCCTTTGGCTTCCCGCCCTTTCAAGCGTGCGCAGGACGTAAAGTCATGTCGGATAGGTCACGCCCGATCATGCATGCTACCTGCCATTATTTCACGTTACTATTGCGTATGGGTGAGCATGTTAACTGTTGAATAGTAGCAAGAAAAAAAGAAGTATTCTCTATTATGTAAAAGAAGAGCTGTTTATTTCTTTCTTGTAAAAAGAAAAAGAAAAAAGAGGCTTCAAAACCCTCACAGTGTTGATCAAATCGTCCGTCGTAAGGAAACAGAGAAATAGGAAAGGAGGAAAATAATAAAATAAACAAAGGTCATCAACCAAATCCCAATCGCCCATAAACCCGCTGGAACATCACCAAAATAAAAAAGTAGAGCGTACTGGATACAAAATTTGATATTTCGTTTTTCCTATGTTGTAAGCCGCCAAAGAGCCCCCCTCCTCATCTACAGTAAGGACAGTCGATAAGTGGGATGATAAAAGAGAGACAATGATGAGCCCTACAGCAAAGGAATCAGAGACCACAAATTTATGCAGACACACCCAGGGCGCTGTTGAAGGCGTCCGCCGCAGCCTGGCCGCTGGCGGCGTTGGCAGCCGAGGCAGCGCTGTTGCAGGCCGACACAGCATCCGCGCCAGCCTTGCAGTTGGAGCTGAGCTGGCCGCAAATGAAGCCCGAGATGACCTTGATGTTCAGGGCCGAGCCGTGGCTGAACTGAGCCGAGTCGACCGGCGCGAACGACTCCTCCTTGCGGCCGTCGAGGCCTGCGGCGAACTTGATGGCGGGGTTGGAGCACGAGCCAAAGTCAAGAGCAGCGCGACGGAGCTTCTTGACGCGCTTGGCAGCGCCCGAGGCGGCCTCGCAGGCGGACTGCTGGGTCTCGCACTGGGCAACGCCGCCCGAAATCTGGCCCGAGTTGGCAGCCGTGGAGCAGGCGTTGTGCTGGACAGAGCAAGAGCGCTGGAGAGCAGCACCCTGGTTGACAAAGGTCGAGCCGTCAACCGAGAAGGGGCGCTTGGGATCGGCATCCGAGCTCACCACAGGCGGAGGAGGGCCGCCCAGGGCGCCCGTGAAGGTCTGGACGTTGACCGAGGCCGAGGCACGGGACTTGACCTTGACGCCGGCGACGGCAGTCTTGATCTCAGCAGCCGACAGGTCGGCGACCAATAGCTTCTGGGAGTTGATGCAGCCAGCGGTATCGGCGGCATCATCGCAGGTGTTGCCCTTGGCAGTCGGGTCGCCAATCTTACCAGGGGCGAAAGTGCCGGCCTCGTTGGCCAGGGTCGGGTCACCGCCGACGGCAGCGATCTGCTTGGCGACGTTCACGGCAATTTGCTTGTTGCCCGAGGCAGCAGCCGAGGCAGGGTCTTGGTGCTGGGTGATGGCAGCAATCTCGGGGTTGACGGCGGTCTGCGTGCAGAGAACCGACTCCAGGCCGACAGAGCCGGTGTTGCGCTCCAGGGCACGGTAGAGAATGGCGTTGACCTGGCCGTTGACGTCACCAGCGGCGACGGCATTGGTGAAGACCTGGTCGGCAACGATCTGCTGGAGACAGTCGAGGTCCTTGACATTGGGAGCACCCTTGGCGGCGGCAGCGTTGCCGAGCAGACCGAAGACGGCGTCCTGGATGGCCAGCGGGTTGTTCTGCTGCAGGATGGGGTTGACGACGTCGAGGATGTTCTGGTGCGAGTGCTCCTGGGGAACCTCACGCTTCAGGACAGCCTTGTACAGAGAAATGTCGCGAGCAGCGGCAGCGCCAGCGAAGGCGAGAACGGCACCAGTAGTCTTCATTTTGTAAAGATGGTAGAAGAACGCGTTACAACAACAAGAGAGTGTATAAAAACGAAGTGAAGAGGCCCGGCCTGAAAAAGCAAATTATAAAAAAGAGTGTAAGGAAGATAAAAAGTTCACAGAACTGTAGAAAAGAAAGAAAGCACACTGGGTGAGAAAAGAGAGCGGTTGTTGAGTAGGACTGGAGAAAAAAGAGAGAAGAACAAAATAGAGAGAGGCTCGAAGGTGGGAAGAGGAAGCGAGCTATATGTATGGCATGATGATCTGACAACAATGGGCAAAGCCCATGTCAACAAAGAAAAAACACACACATCAGTCAACCTGTCAAAAATTAAAATAATAATAATAATAAATTGGCAGGGGAAAGGCAGGAATGTCGAGACGGGATAAGGTGGAACAGGGGACAGGCGACCAGAGAGACCAGATCACGACGGACCAGATCTGTCGGCAAGGTTGTGGAGAGGCGAGAGGGGCCGGAGCTGATGAGACGGAGACAGACGCAGGATTCAAACACGGGCATTGTGGCGGTCTGTCTCCAACCGTGCCCCTTCCCACTCGGCTACCCGCCTCATATTTGCGTCTGCGATACAAAAAGGCGTGCAATAGCATGGATCATAGGACCCCTCGCTAGACGCCCTCCGTCATTTTGCAGATCATGATGGACGCATCGCCAAAGCCCGAATTGGGAAAATGAGATAATGGGAGAGTGGGAGAATGCTGAGAGTGGTACAGACGGGACAGGGGCGTAAGGAGAAGGTTTTCTGTATCGGGTTGGACGGTGTCCGGAACAAGACACCTTTTACAGTTTGCAGTCGTGTTCGAACGAGAGCCCATGGCGTTCTGGTCTGTGTGGTGGGTTGGGTGGTATGCTCGCCAGGTCTCCTCACACCCCATTGTTACTCTCCATCAGAGCACACACGCCCCAAGCCAGATCGAATAAGCAGACTGCCGGGCTAGTCAGGGGTGTGAGATGAGTCGACGTTAAAGGAGGTTCGAAGACGTTAAAGACGGCTGTACGACAAAGAAGCCTATCACTCCTGCAGCAGCGGCAACGGTTGTGTCCGTGAGCAGGGGCTTGAAAGAGGTTAAGAAGGCTTCCCACAGGAAGCGTGGGAGGCTCTGCGGGTAAGGCAGGCCTGCGTTGAATTGCATAGGCAAAGTCCACATTTGTTTGTAAGGTGAGTTTTGTTGCAAAGTCGCCCTCATTCCCACCGGCGAAAGAGGCATCAACGGCTCATCGTGGCGAGTCTCAGCAATGCCTCTCCGTCCGATGGAAAAGCATCAAACGAATTCTCGGATGACGACAAGCTCCCTTGACGCGAGGAAAGGCCGCGATTTGTTGACTTGAGCACAGTATACGTCAATATGACAGCACGGGCAGGTGCCTCGAAAAGAAGGTTCTTTCAGCCCCAGGTTTTTGGTAAAGCTGTAGTGAGAAGAAAATAAGTCTGCCTCCGGCTGTTTTCGACGCCGCGGCTGTTTTGACGCTCACGGGGCGGTCAGCCACGCATGTGTCTGGGATGCCCTCCGATCAGACTGCCGATGGCACGTCGCACGTCTCAACTGCGCGGGAGCCGCACAAACCCGCAATTGGATGTGGACGCCAAGAAGGCAAAAAGGCAAATGGGGTGAACATAGTGGGAAAAACAATTGACTTTCTGTCGATTCTAAATATGACCAATGGGGTTCGATGCCTTTGACCCCTACCTTAAACCGCTGCATCGGAGAGGAAGGAGCGATCCAGTCGAGTCGATGCATTTGGGAAGGCGCATTTCTCGCCTTCCATGGCAACGTCAGCGTCCGTGGACGGTCTTGCCGTGCCTGAATACGGTCGCTCCTTCATTTTCGTCCTTAATTGTTTTGTCGTGATCTTGTCCTCTTCGGAGAATACCTCTGACGTCTTGTGCCTTGCTTTTCTTTATTTCTAACATGGCGATGATACGACGGAGACGACAACCACCATAGCGCGCCAAGCTTGATAACTTTATGCTCGACTACAACTGGTGACGTCCTCCTTCGGCCCAGCCTGCATTCAGTGGATTAGCCGCCGATAGCCTCCTCTCTCATATTTGTCGACTAGACTTTAGCATGCCTCCATTGTGATGCGTACATTTCGCTGCTCCCTGTCCGCCCAGACGACAAGAGACATAACCCGGTGGATGTGACTCTCCTTGTTTCTGCCTCGCTACGGCGTTGCGCCTCCTTAGATCTTTGACTGGGAATGTCTTCGACATCAGACGAGGCAAGTCAACGCGAGATGAAAGGAATGTTAAAGTCGGAAAGGGAGCCCAGATACATTATCGCCACGCTGCCTGTCCGCATTTCCTCTTGAAGCATCGTGGTATCGTTCAATGTTTGTTTATGTACCTTTTCTGACGACACTCACTCGTGCCAAGCTTTGCTATCCAGATCACTTTTGTTTCTTCACGCTTTGCGATAAACAAAACATCGATGAGCAGCTAGCAAGCCGTTGTAAAAAGGTTACCAGAAAACAGCATTCTACGTTGGCGAGAGAAGATGCGTTCAAAGTAAGGGTGCAACCGCATCAATATCCATCTCAACCAGAAATCACAGAGACAGAGAGCAATATATGAGGAGTCGACCAGACATGCCTCAAACCGGGCACGCATTTTTTCCAGATTATAAAGGATGATGAGCGTTTTGGGCTCAGGTGTGTGTCAGCCAGGAAACAGTTGAGACAAATCGGCCCTGTCGTCAATATGGCAAATGAGCAAAATCCCATTGTGCGAAACGTGTTTCACAACCTCGACAAAAGACGGTGGACCTAAACGCCATCGACTGTCAAGATGGCCAAGACAAACGAAGACGAAATCCCGATTTTCGTCCGTTGTCTCTCGTTCGCAACCGGCGAGGTCTCTGTCTCCATTTCTGCTCTTTCCAGTCTGCAAGCTCACGCTTCCCCAGCTCTGGAGCCTAGAAAGTCAATGCCATGATCGGAGCATTGCAACTCTTTAAAGCAATCCTGCTTCGACCGATCTTTAACACGAAACTCCATGTACCAAATGGCAGCCAGCTGTGGCTCGCTCATGGTCCATGCGACATGTTCCACGCACCCCATCCAAAACACATCTTGTTGTGTGCAACAAAGTTCGATTTATACACGACGAAGTCGGACAAAGGTTCCGAAACTGGAAACAAGGGAATCCAAATCGAGACATTCCCCAGTATACGAAGCCTCGACTTCTCCAGATATGGACAATAACTCGAGACGACAACGCACACAGGCACAACGATTCAAGGTCTGCGTCGTAGTCCCAAGAAAAATGCGGCAAAATTAAGCATGATAAAACTAAGGTTGCCTTTGATGCTCGCTCACTGTCTGGACAGCGATGTCCTCTGTTCCCCGGATGTCATTAACTTGGGCATGTGGCCCTTGCCCCAGCTCGACGCTTTCACTCGTTTCGGCGCTGATTGTTTCCGCACCCCTTTGCCCACATTCGTCTCCTGCAAGTCTTGGATCGCTGCTCTTCTGTTTCCAAAACAAGCATCATCATTGTGATGTGCATCATGTCTTGATCGTGATTGCATCGTCATGGTCCTCGGCCCTGCCAACCGCCCGTTTACCTGGACCAAAGCAACTGATACTCGCTCGATCGCCTCACTTGTCCCTCGTCTTCTCATCTTGCTCCCGTCTTGTTTTGTTTTATACGCGTCGCGATCTGTCGTCCCGACCCCACGATTCGTTTTTTGTTCATTCATGGCACGATGTGGCAAGCTGAAGCGGCGGAAAGTATCGTCAACAAATGGGTCATGTGAACATTGGTGGCGCCTCGGGTGTCGGACCATGCTACCTCACTGGGCCACTGCCGCCAACCGGTAATTACACACAGCAGAAGCCATCCGTGACGCAGACCGAGCAAAAGGGACAAAGTGAAGAAAGTAAAATATGTGCTTTAAAATGATAGCGAAGTAGGTGGCAAGGACAAGGCATTGTTCTACAAACCCTTTCCTGCTGTCGTCCTCCGTGCCTCTCTTCAGCTCGCCCGCAAATATAAAAATAAAGCAGCAAAGGGGCCAAAAGGGAAACGCAACAAACTGTCTACCACCGACCATCTCCTCCGCCAGTCCGTTCCCCTGACCGTCTTCCCATTTTCCAATGTATCAATATGTACTCGTACATTTCTCTGTGTAGGATGGTTGTAGTTTTGCATGTTTTTCTTTCTATTGTTTTTGTTTTCGTCCCTTCTTGATATGCTGTTCAGGTTCACGCTCCCATCACTTTCTTACGGGGGACAATCGAACCGCTCAACCAATGACGAGCTTCTCGTCCTCGGGGAACTCGTATGCCGGGATCTCCAGGTTCAGCGGCGCCGGGCCCTTTCGTATACGGCCAGAGATGTCGTAGTGGGAGCCGTGGCAAGGGCAGAACCAGCCACCAAAGTCACCGGCCTCGCCGATGGGCACACAACCCAGGTGCGTGCACACACCCAGCATGACAAGCCACTCGGGCTTCTGAACACGGTCAGAATCGGCCTGGGGGTCGCGCAGGCTCTGGACGTTGACGGCGTTGGCCTCGGAGATCTCGGACTCGGTACGGTGGCGGATGAAGACGGGCTTGCCACGCCACTTGATGATGACGTTCTTGCCCTCGGGGATCGTGTTGAGGTCGACCTCAACCTTGGCCATGGCCAGGACGTCGGCGGAGGCGCTCATGTTGACGAGGAACTCTGCAGTGCGGGGTGTCATGTCAGTAACCAGTCGTCACATGCGAAAGGCCCATACATATTTTGTCGTTTCGTCTCCCAATCTTCCCCATCATCATCCTGTCGCGCTCAGATACGGGGCCCATGGCCCGACTCCGGGACCACGCCATTATCCCACTCCAGCGTCCGGTCCATATCCATTTTGCATCACTCGTATCCGGTACCTCGGCATCCAGGCCCATCATATTGGATAATGATCGACCACACCTGCTCTCATCTTCCTTCCCATCTTTATCCTTCCAATTCGATTGCACCTACCCTGGACAGTCGACTTGGCGCCGGCAGCGGACAGCGCGCCGAGGGTGCCGACCATGAAGTAGCCGAACAGCGCGTTGGCGCTGCCGCTCTTCTTGGAGAGGTAGTGGCTGAAGTCGGGGGCCTGTTCGGACTTGGACGTGCCGCGGAAGGGACTCTTGAAGGTGGCGGCCGAGCCGTCGTTGCGCGCGACGGACGTGCTGAAGCTGGAGGAGGCGACGGCCGCGAGCCGTGCTGTTGTGTTGGCCGTGGGCTTCGTTGTCTGCTGGATGCACTGGGCCGCCGAGCGCGCAAGCACGCGCGATGCCGTCGAGAGAGGGGCCATTGTGACAGTGTCGGGTGGAGGGAGCGACAGACAAAAAAAAGAAAATGAGATAGAAAGGGTCGCCGGTGGGAGAGTGGTGCGCGGCGGAACGAGGAGTAAGGCGATATTCAATTCAATGGGGACGGGGAGAGGGAGCTTCGAGCATGTCCTGAGGTTTTTTCCGTAGTCTTATTTTTCCCTCTCCCCCAATTGGCACAGCACACACCAGAGGGAAACAGCGGGCGGCGGGCGCTTTCCCGGCTAGTGCTAAGGGTTTCCAATTGCGGCGTACAGCAGGTAAGGAGAGGCCCAACGCTGGCCTCAGGCATTGAAAGTGCAAATTGCGGGCCTCCCATTGGCTACCGTCAGGTGGGTCGCATGTGCTGGTACAGATTTCCGATCCTGCCCGAAGGACAACAGGCCAGAGCTGTCACCCGCCAGGCCGAAGGTTGACAAGCCACAGCACGCGCCACACTGCCACACTTTGTCGTCCTAAAGACAACGACGAACAAAATAACGAAAATGCATCATGATAAATTCGCTGTCGTAGATATGTACATCATGCTACTGCACCGTCTCCTTTTTCTAACTGACGGCGAACTATGATTGGATAAAAAATGAATATGTCAAGGAACCCGAAAAAAAACGTACCTCGTCTCTAGATCAATGCAAACGCTTGAGCTCTTCGATGCTGCTGCGAAGATCCTCAACGCTCGGGCCCAGACCCTGGGCCACCTCCTTCTGTGTCTCGTCGTCCAGATCCAGGAATCGCTCCAGCATCTCGCCGTCAATAAACCGGATTGGTTCGGCGGCCTCGCGCTCCTGGTTGCGGAATCCGCGGTACGACGCAAAGGACGTCTTGCCCAGGCCTGTGACGGTGGCGTCGAGCTTGGCCTGGAGACGCATCAAAAGATCTTGGGCGGCGGGCGATACGGTGCCGAACATGTACAGGGCGCCCTCCACGGTCGCCAAGAAGGCCTTGGGATGCACCATGGCGTTGGGGTTGGACTCGACGGAAATCGGCTGCATGCGATTGACCATGTCGCCTAGGTTCATTTCGGACGTGGCGCGCAGTTTGCGACGGTCTTCTTCAGTGACGCCGTTGGCGTTGCGCTCGAGAACCGAGAGATTGCCAAAACCATCGGCCTCGAGCCAGGACTCGCCTTCAATGTGGCAGACGGCTGTGACCCAGCTGGCCTGGTAGTAGCGCGCGCGGCCTTCGAGCTTGGCGGGCGTGGCAGGCGTGGCCGTTTTCTCCCCATCATTGTCGTCGACGTCCATGCTGTCGGCGCCGGCAGACGTGCCACCAATCTTGGCCACATCGTTCTCCCTATCATCGTCGTCGTCGTTGCTGCCGCGTGTCGCCGGAATGTACTCCACGATTGTCGTCGATTTCATCATGTCGCCGACGGCGATGTAGTTTCCGTAAACGGCCAGATCAGAAATAAACGTCGCGGCGCGGAACGAAGCAATCTTCTTTAGCTTGGCCGACATATTGCTTGTTTCAATGTAGTCGCTGATGATGACCGTCTTGCTGAGACCCAGCACAATCTTGCCGTCGAGGACGGCCAGGCGGCGACAGGGTCCGCGCATTCTGTGCGTCGAAACAATGTAGGGATTCCGCTCAGAGTCGACACCGACAACAATCACGCGGCCCTGGCTACCCCCGTCGTCCACAGCTGCTTGGGGTACGTAGCTCGTACCCACCAAGAAGCGCTCGGCAGGCTGACCCTGAGAGTCGAGCAGCTCGGCACGGATGACAGACTCCACCAGCTCGCCCTGCTCGCCATCGAGTGGCAGAGGCCGGCCAATGGTGCGGAACATGGTCTCGTCGACGAGCTTGATGGAGCACGTCGGCACCTCGGTGCCATTGACGACATTGGCGCCGATGCAGCCGAGTGCAAAGACTTTCTCGACGGGAGAGTAGGCAATGCGGCGGATGGTCTCGTGCATCTGGATGGTCTGAACATGGGTCTGCTTCTGGGTGTCCGGGCGGGCGATTTTGATGGATGTAAGGGAGGCCACAACGATGGCGTCGGGGAAGTCTTCGCTGTCAAAGGGGCAGACGACGTTGGCATCCTGCGCCGTGACAGCAGCATAGACGATTCTGCCTTCGGAGCCATAGATAAGACTTGGGTGCTCGGTCGTAGCGAAGATGGAGTAGGTGCCGTCCGGTTGAGGGAGGGGGTAGAGGTTGGCACGGCGGGTGCCGAGGACGACGCTCTTCTTGGAGTGCAGCGTACGATCCTCTTTAGAGACAGAAAAGGTGACCACCGTACCGTCGTCCATGGCGACAAACAGCGTCGGGCCAGAGAGGTGCGTCGGCATGACCTGAGCCAACGCTAGGCTGCGCGGCACGGATGCTGTGTCCTCTTTTTGGCGCACCGAGACGCTTGCCTGCGTGGGCTGAAGCGTCGCAAGATCCACGACGGCAACGGTTCCCACCATCCATGTGCCAACGACACCGGTATCCAGAAACTGCGGTGCAGCATGGATGGCGGCAATCTGATCGTCGCCAAAGTCCTTCTCGGCTGCTAGTGTAAGGCCCTTGTCGATGCGGAGCGATACGAGAAGCTTGCCCTCGATAGAGAGCAACGCCCACCGATCGTTGGCCGAGGCGAGGGAAATAGCTTTGCCATCTTGTGGCGACCAGCTAGCCAAGGTGTCGCCGTTGTTTCCGTCTGACAGCGTTACAGACCTGGCCGTGATAACGAGAAAAGAATTGTCCTTTGCCCGGGCGGCAAACAGAGTCTCCTCGTCAAATTGAATGCCTGGGAAGAAGGTCACCTCTTCGACTTCGCCTTTATCATCAAAGGTGAAAACGCGTGTCTCGGTCAACAAGGACACGACCAGCGTGTCCGTTTTACCGGACGCCGTCGGCCGCCTGCGGAGCGGGAACAGGGCACGTACATTCGAAAAGTCGCCCAAGATGCCAATGTCTTCGAGGCCTACACCGCTCCGCACCGACCGGAGACTGCCACCTTTGTTTACGCCGCTCCCAGTAACAATGCGAGCTTGGCCAGACGCATACTCGTTGGCCTTGCCGTCTTCGCGGCTGCCCATGTCCATAATGGTAAAATCAAGTATAGGGCCAATATTAGAAAAGGTCTGGACCAGCTCACAGTACTCGTGTTTCTTCCCGCTGGCCTTGTCGTTGGCAGTAGTCGCCGACTTGCCCGGCTCGTCTGTCATGGCGTCGTCGGTGCTGTCGTCGGTCAACTTGATGCGGTAGAGCTGCGAGTCGCCGTGATGCGATCCGATAAACAACAGGCTTCTAGACGGATAATACACCAACGACGAGGCAATGGACGTCTTGCCAATGGGAATGACCTCAATCTTTTTGACAACCTGGCCATCCGTGATAATCGTGAGCAGTCGTAGTACACCCTGGTCGTCAGCCAAAAAGTAGTGGGTGCTGTCAAAGCGCGCCCAGGCGACATAGACAGCCGGTGTACGAGGGGTCACGGTTTTTGTCGCCTGCGTCGTATCGTCGATATACACCAAACTCGTCTCACCGACGACGAGCAGGCCGCCGAGATGTGGCTCAGCCGGTGCGTTGTTGCTGGTCTTGCGCACGTTGTGGCGGCGCTCGCTTTCACTCGTCTCGACGGGGATCAGCAGAGCGGCACCAATGTCGTCTAGGTCGAGATTGATCTCGCGGTCGCGGGTAGCATCAAAGCGCGAGACGACGGCGTCGCGGTCGTCGGACGTCAAACGGTAGGAGGACAGCTTGGCGTCGCGGCGTTCAGACTGAGACTGGTACAGAAACGCAATCTTGGGGTGGCCCGTCTCGCTGTACAGAAAGGTGCACGCTTTGATGAAGAGCTCCGACAGGCGCACTTGGTCCATCCAGTCGATGTTGCGGGCCTGGTCACGACGTGACTTGAGCCGTAGCACGCACAGGACGCCCTCCCAGAGAAGCAAGGCCATGTACCGTCCGGAGGGGTCGACGATGCAGCGGTCTTGGCTCTGGGAGTCACGCAGGTGCTTCTCGCCGACATCGTGGAAGTTGTCAATGGTGTCGAGGCCTTGCCTGGCATCGTCCCAGACGAGGGTAAAGTAGTCGAAGCGGTCGGTACCAACAAACAGCAGCTCGGTGTCGGAGTCCTTGGGCCGCAGGGCCTCCAGCATGGCCACGGTGCCGTAGATCTTTTGCGAGTGGAAGAGGGCCAGGTCGTCGTGTTCGGTGAACCGCCAGATCTCAATTCGGTTTGCTCGTCTGGTGGAACGGCGGTCAGCTCAGGTCACGTATATAGTACACCTCTTGGAGGTTTACTTACGATATTACTAAACAGTCCTCCTCCGCCGAGAACAGCTTTATCCGGAGAGCATGTCGGATGCTGCTTGGCCGGTGCACTGGTGCGACGTAGGCCATGGTGAGACGTGAGGAGGAGGGGAGAGGGGAGGAGGGGAGAAAAAAGGAGACGGAGAAGAGACGAGAGGAGACGAGAGGGGAGGAGGGGAGAAAAAAGGAGACGGAGAAGAGACGAGAGGAGACGAGAGGAGACGAGAGGAGACGAGAGGAGAGGATGGCGGTGGGCTATGCGGACGACGAGGGCTCGACGATACAACACGATACGGGGCGTGAAAGGGACGAAAAAAGGTTAGGAAGAAGATCAACAGGTCGCTTAATACAAGCGAGGGTGGGCTGGATGTGTCAATGTCTAGATTGTGTGTTGTATGGAGCAAACGAATGGTAAGCACGGATGACGATGTGAAGTTCAAGTCGTAATCACACTAAAACGCAGCTGCTGCCGGAGTTAAAGCGCGGTATCGGTAGCAGCTTCCCCGCCAAAAAAAGTACGCGACGGAGACGGGAGATAAAGTGGCAGGCACGCCCCGCAATTGTCCACTCAGAAGGCTGGTAAGGGTGCAACAAGCACTCTCACACATGGGATGGAAGGTTCGACGCCGGTTGTATTCCGCCTATAAAGAGATAATAGAGTGAGGTACAAACTCTGGTGAAACAATCAAGAGAAGTGCACTATATAAAGAAACGATTGCACTCTTCTGCATACGACGCGTTCTAGAGTTTCCTGGTGTTTACCCCCAACTTACAGATCTGCTCGTGTGCTCTGGGCAGGATGCTGACGCCCAGTTATCTCAAGAGCGGCGCGCTCGGACCTGACTGGAACAGATAACATCAGCACCCAGCGCATTACTCTGTTTTAAAAATAGATACGCCAACAGGTAGCTTGAAGAGAAGAGACAGGCCAGCGATCCAGAAGCTGGTACGAGTCTAAATCGTCGAGCCGCAAGGGCAGGGAACACCCGTGCCTTTAAGCTACCGCTGTAAGAAGAGTTTCGAGGGCAGAACATGAAATTAGACCAAGTAAAATAGATGTATCGAGAAATTAGTACGAATGTAAGTCTCGTGCAAATCCAAGACATATCTACACTCAGAATGACGCTACATGCTCTGTCACTCAAGCGTCTCCAAACACCACTTCCACCAATCCAAAGCGTGCTCCACTCACGTGGGAGTGTATCGCGCCATAGGGTGCCTAATTCCGGCTGAGTCAGTGGAAGAAATGGAACAATAGGAGGGCTGAACGGGCGCACAGGGCACGCCAGACTGCTAAAATCCATTAAAGTATGGGCCCTAAATGCCACTCATCCCCCTCGTAGGGTGTGCGCGCCGCGCCTTCCTACTCGAGAAAGCAGTATGATACAGGCACCCTTCTTGGAAACCTTCTTTCGAGCTCGTTCTTGTCGTTCTCATTCCTGCTTTGAATATTCCTTCGTCAACAGCATCGATACGGCCATCTTTACGTCTATTTGATTCTTTCATTCTCAATCCCTCATCCGACCGACGCCGCGCCGTCTCGCCGACGCACGGTCTCTCGAAACCATCAGCCGGTCTTATCTACCCACCAAACGCCCCATAATACCGTCGTTCGTTATGGCGACTGCATTCGAGAGGGGCCCCCCGGTCGAACTGGAGGAGAAGCTCCAGCACACGGAAGAATGGACGCGCAGCATCCTCGAGTCACTCGGCATGTCGTCGGATGCCCGCGGCACCGGTGGTGAGCCGCTCACGATCCCGCTCGACGAGCCTGTCCAGCCGCGCCAGCGCAAGCTGGTCCTAGGCCCTGTCATTGTCGACTCAGACGACGAGTCGGATGGCCCTGTGGCGCCCCGTGCCACTCTCATGAAGCGGCGCCACTCGCAGCGGGACAGCCAGCGCCACCGTGATGCGCTCCTCAAGGGCAAAGAGGGCAGCCGGCAGCGCCGGCGGTGGGAAAACGACCGTCTGCTGCACGTCCCCAATGCGCAGCCGCCGCTGCCGAGCGACTGGGAGGTGCACCCGACGCACACGGTGCACTACAACCTGCCGTACCACGTGGCCCAGTTTTGGGACCGCGGACTGCGCGAGATGGTCAACGAGCGGCGCGCGGCGGAGGCCGTGCTGCGGCGCCAGCAGCTGGTTGCGCAGCAGTCGGGCACGGCTGCGTCGCCCCGGTCGTCGTCCAAGAAGAGCCCCAAGAAGGCTTCGAAGAAGGCAAAGGCATCCGGCTCGCCAAAGCCGACGTCGCCGTCTCCCACATTTGGCATGGTGACGCGCGACCTGCGGCAGGCCGTGAAAAAGTCCGAGACCATCAAGCTGTGGGTGCGCGCGCTCGAGGAGCCCGTGCGGCAGTACGTCTTCGCCGCCGAGGCTGCGCGGAGGGCGCTGGAGGGCGACGAGGAGACGGTCGCTGCCGAGGCGTCGCCGTCCCTCGAAGACGACGTCGGCAGCGACATGCCTTCGGACCCGACGGCCGCCAGCGACACCTATGCTGTCTCGGACGAGGACGATGATGAACTCGTGTTTGTCGGCCGGCGCACAGTCGTAGAAAAGGAGGCCCAGGCCTCGTGGAAGCGTGTACACCGCGAGGTGGGCAATAATACCGTCGACAGCGGCATCTTGTTCGATGCACTTGGCGACGGCGAAACCGGCTCTTTCAAGTATGTCCCCATCGCCCCCTCCCCCCCCCTCCTCCCCCTTTCCCCTCCTTATCCGCTCTCTACCACCCACTAACAATATAGACGTTGGATTGCACACTCGCTGTCTGATTACTACGGCCTCACATCACAGTCGACGAACATCGACGCATCAAATCGGGTTGTCTATGTCTCGCTACGGGACGAGGCCATCCGGTCGGGCGCCGGGCCCATCTTAATACCGCGGCCGATGTGGGAGCTGTTTGAAGCGGCGTGATTCGATCTTGTTGTATGCTATATATTGTCTTTCTTTTTTTCTGTTTTGTGTGTGTTTGTTTTTGTCGCTTTAATGTTCGAAACTTGGAAACACGACATACACCACATAGATTACACGGCAGGTCCTATAAAAACGTAGACAAAGAAATACAACTGCATGTACGACTTACCTCTCGTAAGTCGATTGCCGATCATGTCTTGCAAACACGTTAGAGGCGGCTTTGCATGTGCATCCTAATGATGCATACATCTCCGCGTGTTGCGCGAAGGATCGGCCTTGGCGTTGGCTCTCAATAAGCCTATTAGAAGCCTTCTGTAATTCGAATTCTGGGCCCTGCCACAATTGCCGAAGCCGTGAATCCTTTCAACGGCTTCATCCTTCGACCCATACTCAATGTCATTCATGTTCGATTCCCCCGTCTCGCCCTCTCCTTGCCGGCTTCAAGCACAATGGTTGACACACAGCACGCCGTCATGCCAATACCAACATCCTCCCCGTTCCGCGTCGAGTTTGCCACATCCGAACAAGATCTCGAGGACATTGCGGACCTCTTCGTCGAGTACACCAGCAGCCTCGGCATCGACCTCGCCTACCAGTCGTTTGCCGAAGAGCTTGCCGGTCTGCCGGGAAAGTATGCCTCGCCGCGCGGCACGCTCCTGATTGCGCGGAGCACTGCACCTGGCGTCAAACCTATTGGCTGTGTCGCCCTCCGGCCGCTGCCCGCCGGTGAACCCAAAAACAGCCCGCGCTGTGAGCTCAAACGCCTGTACGTCCGATCCGATGCACGCGGCACCGGTCTCGGCGAAGCATTGGCACGGCGCGCCTTGGCGGAGGCGGTGTCCCGCGGGTACGGCGAGGTGGTCATGGATACGCTGGAGTCCATGACGGCGGCGCGGCGGCTGTACACAAAGCTGGGCTTTTCCGAGACGACGGCCTACTATGAGACGCCCATCCAGGAGACCGTCTTTTACCGGCGAACGCTTCCTTGAGAGACGTTGTAGATCAAAGAGGGGAGTTTAGAAACGACATGAAAGGAGCCACAATTGACAAACGAAGTATACGAATTAACTAGGCTTTTCGTGTTTACCGAGATATTATGAGCTGTGCCCTTGATTCTGGCTGACAACCGGAAAAGCAGCATAAACAAGAACCCGCATTGTACGACAGAAGCATCCCTCGCCTTTTACGAAAGTATTTCCCGAGCAGATGATGACACCCTTCCCTTCACAGCGGCAGCAAATCAGGAGGCCGTCAGGCTTGTCTTCGACCAAGAAAGGTAACCCGGAGCGGTCAGGCCGCAAAAGCCTCAGTTGCTGGGTTCGCCCGCTCTGGGTAGCTTCTTCCCCGGATTTTGCATTTTAACAGTCGTTTTCGAAACGGAAAGCTATGGACAGAGCTCTTGATTGCTTTTTTTATTTCTGCAAAAGTGGGATCAGAAGCAACGAGATTAGTTTCCCCTATTTCACGCAGTCAGCACACCTTTCACTATGGCATACGAAATTCACGTCAGATGCCCTGTGGCGCCCTACTTTGGTCGTACTACCCGTTTCCGCGGATGTCCCGCCTTTCCCTGCATTTATTTGTCTTGGCTGTATTTCGTACGAAGTAGCTGGCCAGGGAGGCGCATCTCCGCCCTTTTTACGGAGTATACGGGGCACACGATCGTTGTTCTTCACTTCAGCTTCCAACGATGGCCAGCCACCTGCTTCTCATTTGCTCTTTCCCTGTGGGGGGGTAGATGACCTTCAAAGAACCCCGACTTTCCCAAAGCTTGTCTTTTGCTTCAGCATCGTCTCTCACTTCATCTTCCGTTTTCGCACGTTATGTCATTCGCGATGGATATTCACTTCTGAACATCCTTACCGTTTTTCTCCGCGCAGCCCTGAGCCTCAACGACACGTGCTTGCACACCATTCTCCGCAATGTTTGACTCCGCCTCGGCACATCCTGGACCATGGAAAGATTCAAAACCTGGCTTTCAGAGCTGGCTCTCATCGCGATGGCACAATCCACGGTGGCGTAGGCGCGTCGTCCCCCGAATCGGCGCCCTTTTAATCACGAGCGTTCTCTGTTATACTGTCCTTTACTACCGCGGCCAGGACTTGGCCTCCCTCCGTTCTGTCGAGAGCACGGCCGACGAAAGCGACTCCATTCTCAGCGGCGATAGCGCTGACAGCAGCACGGTGACTCCTATTGTCGAGCCGTCCAACCCGTCCGATGACAGCCGATTTCCAGGCGGCTGCATGAAGTTCGAGGCGCGCCTCTACAACAAGCCACAACCACTGTCGAAAGGAAAGTACCAGCTCCCGTATGTGCGTCCTCCGCCGGCCTGCCGGACCTTCAACCTGTCGTCTCTGGAGGCGCTCATCGACGAGATGCGGACGACCATCCACGACCCGGATTTGTTCCGCCTGTTTGAAAACGCCTTCCCCAACACGCTCGATACCATGATCAAGTGGTATGGTTACGCCAACGTTACAGACCCAGATACGAAAGAAGACACGGTGACAGACGAGGAGCTCACGTACATCATCACCGGCGACATTGACGCCATGTGGCTACGCGACTCGGCAGCCCAGCTGATGTCGTACAGCAGTCTCCTCGTCGCCGACGACAGTGGCAGTGGAAGCGAGAACACGCCGACACTAGCCCGGCTCTGGCGTGGCCTTGTCAACATGCAGGCCCGCCATGTCTTGATCTCGCCCTACTGCCACAGTTTCCAGCCGCCGCGGGAGTCCGGCATCCGACCCACGAGAAATGCCGCCTACTCACACAACCACCCGTACCCTCCGTACGACCGCACGCTCGTCTTTGACTGCAAATGGGAGCTCGACTCGCTCGCCTATTTCTTGCAGATCTCGGCGACATACTTTGAAAAGACGGGTGACCTTGCCTTCTTTGGTCGCTACAACTGGGTCGACGCGGTCACGGCCGCCGTCGACGCTGCGGGCGCCATGCGCGAGGGCACGTACGATGCCGAGGGCCACGTCCTCAGCTCCGCGTACACGTTCACGGGTTGGACCGACCGCGGCTCGGAGACACTCACCAACAACGGCCTCGGCAACCCGAGTGTCTCCAACGGGATGGTGCGCACGTCGTTCCGGCCGTCCGACGACGCCACCATCTTCCAGTTCCTGGTGCCGGCCAACATGATGTGGGCCTCGTCACTGGAACGCGCATCAGCCATCATGCAGAAACTGGCCGCTCTGCCGTCAAGCTCCGGCTTCACCAAGCAGGGCAAAGCCGAGAACCTGACGCTCGTGATGCGCCAGTTCGCCCGAGGCGTTCGCGGCGGTATCGCACAGGATGCCGTCGTCCGGCACCGCACATTTGGCGACATTTTTGCGTACGAGGTGGACGGCTACGGCAGTGTCAATCTCATGGACGACGCGAACATTCCGTCACTGCTGTCGATCCCTCTTCTCGGCTTCCTCGACGGCCCCCCACAACAAGAAGGCGGTGGCGTTGATAGGAGGAGCAACCGTGGTAGCGATGATGTTGGCGTTGACAATGCCAAGCAGCATCACGAGTACGCACAGATCTATGCAAACACCCGCCGCTTTGCTCTGAGTCCGGCCAATCCCTACTTTGCCTGGGGCGAGAAAAGCGGATTTGCAGCTGTGGGCGGTCCGCACTTGGGCCCGGGACGAGCATGGCCTATGGCTTCGATCGTGACGGCCCTGACCACATACATCCACGATGTTGATGGTGGCGATCGCGGCAGCCGCGACAAGATGGTCGCCCTCCAGCTTAACATGCTGCTCAACTCGACATTTGGCACCGGTGTTATGCACGAAAGCATCGACACATGGGCGCCTCAAGTCTGGACGCGGCCGTGGTTCGGTTGGGCGAATGGCTTGTTCGGGGAGCTGGTCCTAGCCATTGCGAAGGACGACAAGCAGCGGCACGCGGACGAGCGGCTTCTGAGCCGAAGCTGGCAATGAGCCACGTCCTTTGGCAGTGGCAGAACACGTGAGCTTGCGAAACCCACCAGCCATCTTCCAGTGTCTGCCACGCCACGATCGGGCACCACAATTGGACCGTTCTCGACTGGCTGGCCAGGCCTCGGCCTCCAGCTTTTCGAGGGTCGCAGGTCCCTAAGCGGTGGGGTGGGCTGTGCGTTTGGCTTGTCTCTCGCTTTCAACTGCCGGCATACGGCAGCATCTGGAAGAAGCAACACCTCACTGTTTTTTGCACGTCTCAGTCGCAAAGTTCTGGACTTTTTGGACCCTGGGATCTACGTCGCGACGATCAGGTCCAGCTGTCTCTCGGTTCAGGCGGGCCCCATTGTCTTGATCCGGCAATTCAGATGACAAAAAGAAAAGGATGAGAGGGAACAGATGAAAGAAGAAACTATCCAAAGCGGACTGGAATGTCGCTAGTGCTTAAATGTCTTGGAGCCGCGCTGGGCAAAGACGTCGGCTTCCGCAGTGAGGAATGATGCGCTCGGAGAGGCTGTCGTTCATTGTAAGTTTTATTTCGTGGTCGGGGCCGAAAAAGAAAAATTGAATGTATTTTTGTATTCTTTCTCAATCCTCGTTTGTTTCGTGGTCGGCGGCCACTTTCCTTCTGAGTGTGCTCCGTACTTCGTAGACATAGACGCAGCTTCCAAAACAGGCAAATAGGCAAGCACTAACACGACCATTGGCTGCCAAGCAAACGCTTGGTGGTTCCTTCCGTAAATCCTGCAGACCAGGTCTCTTTCGAAACCCGGTCGTTGTTTCTTCATCCAGCGGCTCCTGCCCAATCCTTGCCGAGTGCAACACACATCCCCCCCCCCCCCCCTTTTTTTTTCCAGTCGATCCTTTTTAAGTTCGATCCTTCAACTCTCAACTCTCAAGTCTCTCGTCTCTCGTCTCTGTCGTCTCACTTTCTCATGCAGCCGTTCGTCAAAATCGCCAAGAACCAACGCCCACCGCCACAGGCAGCCAAGCCTGACTCGGCCAGATTCTGGAATGCGCGCTAGTGCAGTCGCTTCACAAGCGCCCGTTCAGCCAGCGCCTGTGGCTACAGATCCATCCGTTGGACGAGTCTTTTCAAGGAGCTGGCAACCGTTGGAATGCATGCGCAACTGTCCCGCATTCCTCCTGCCTCTTGCCTTTTCTTCTCTCTCTCGACGTTTGCTTTGTTCTGCTATTTGCCGTCCCTTGTCTCTCATCGGCGTTGCCCTTTCCATCTGCCCCTTGAGACCCTGTCCCTGGATGTCTTTGTTGTTCCAACAAAAAGACGTGACTACAACGCCCAACACCATCAGTCAAAGGTCGTTTTATGTCTCTTGCGTGGGCAGCCACTCTCGCCCCTTGCTTTGTCCCCCAAGAACAAGGGTTGGCCCACGCGTTTGTCACGCTCCTGGTCGCTGGTCTTTATGATTTCGCCAATACAGACCAGACCAGCTTATTGAGTATTTTGGGAGCCGGGGCTGGCCATCCTGGGCTCAAAATTGCTGGCCCGTTTTGGGCGGAAGCGGCCCCTGCCTTTGACTCGCTCTCGACGACTTGGACCAAAACTCGCATGCGCCCTGACCCAGGCAAGATCTTCCGAACAACAACAAAGACCCTTGAGCCTGCAAGACCCTTTCTATGCCTGTTCCTGTATTCGTTCTGGATTCGGTGGCGTTCACGAGCCACGCTAACCCCTGAACACCTCCGGATGCGACTCGTCTTCGTCAACCGTCACCGATCGGCAGCCGCATCTCTACAAGACCAAGATCCACAATGGGACTTCCACGTTTGCTATTCAGGGCCTCTGGGCGTATCGCGCGAGCGTCTTGTCGTTGCGTGCAGGCGCAAAAATGCGCACCAAAAGTCCCAAATTACACGGTCTGGCCTGCTAGTGCGGTTTTTGAGTCCACTTGTCCTTCAAGTGAGACACTTGGCTCAACCTATTGAGGGACGTCAACATTCCGATGCCCGGCTGGCGGCCTGCGCAAAGCCGTCTGGATCTTTTGCTTTTTGCACGTCCTCTCGACGCGTGCTGCTTGCCCTATCACTTGGGCCTGATCTGCGGGGCCTCCCGGTGTCTCAATACTTGGTGGCCCAGCCTAGCTGTTGTGTCTCTATGTTGTACTTTCGCTACGTTTTGAGTCGATTTTTCGTCTTGCCTTTTTAAAAGATCGTCGATCCGTTTCCGTTCAAGTTCAGCCATCTCTGGAAATGCAGTCGTAAAAAAACACGAGCTTGGTATCTGAATTCGCTTGTTCGGGTCTCTTTTCGTCACTTTACACTTCTTTGCCCTACACTTTGTTCACATTCTTTCCGTGGCTGGCACCAATCCCTTCTTTCTTCACAAAGGTGAAAGCTGTTCACCGTACACAATCAACGCAAGCAAAAAAAGGACAACATCGTCTGGCACGTCTGGCCTCCCTCTTTTTGTGCTTTGTGTTCACATTCATTGTCCGTTTTTTAGAAATTTCTCGAGACATCCATGATGCTATAAAGACAGACCACCCTCCTTGTCTTTCTTTTCATGTTCATCATTCAAACCATCCTTTGCATGTTTACTTTGCTCAGTCAATAAACTCTCGGCAGTTTGCTATATCATCAGCAACATCAACACCAACACCCTTCAGCAAAGAGTCACTCACTCACTCCTGTGCATTCTCTCTCGTGCAACACAACAAGCACTCGACACCAAATTTCATGACCCATTGTGCTGGACACTTTCGGTCTCAGTAGAGTCTCTGCTTTTTATTCATACACCAAACACACCACACATTACCGACAGCCCAACACAAATTTCAAAATGAAGTCTGTTGCTCGCGTCGCTCTTGCTTCTACCCTGCTGGCTGCCACCGCCCAGGCCGCTTCCTATTCTCTGGTGGACAACTACAACAACACAAACTTCTTCTCTGGCTTTGAATTCTTCGACGCCCCAGACCCTACCCACGGTTTCGTGGAGTACGTCGACGCCCAAACAGCCAGCAAAAGTGGCCTTGCTGGCTACGTCAACAACATGGTCTACCTGGGCGCTGACCACAACACGGCGAACCCGGCGTCCGGCCGTCCTTCTACCCGCATCACCAGCAACAAGGGCTACGAAAAGGGTCTCTTTATTGCCGACATCCAGCACATGCCCGTCGGCTGCGGCGTCTGGCCTGCCTTCTGGACACTGGGCCCGAACTGGCCCGGTGGCGGTGAGATTGACATCATTGAGGGTGTCAACAGCCAGTCTACGGACGCCATCACACTGCACACCGCCCCGGGTTGCACCATGTCCAGCTCTGGTTCCTCCTCTGGCACCAAATTCAGTAACGGCGCCTCTACAGTTGACTGCGGTGCTAACGGTGGCTTTGAGGGTTGCTCGCTCTCCACAACAAACACCAATGCCTACGGCCCTGCCTTCAACGAGAACGGCGGTGGCGTCTACGTCATGGAGCTCACCTCACAGGCCATCTCTGTGTGGTTCTTTGCGCGGAACACCGCACAGGCTGCTAGCATCGTCTCTGATGCCACCCCCGACACGTCCACCTTTGGCACGCCCATGGCCAAGTTCACCGGCTGCGACATTGACCATTATTTCTCGGCACAGCAGATCGTCTTTGACACGACCTTCTGCGGCGACTGGGCCGGCAAGGTGTGGGATCAGGACTCTACCTGCGCGCCTCTTGCAAGCACGTGCGAAGCCTACGTCAAGCAGAACACCGCCGCATTCGTTGATGCCTACTGGCTGATCAACAGCGTCAAGGTCTTCCAAGCTGCCAGCACCGGTTCAACCAAGCGCCGGAGCCCGCCAAAGACGGAGCAGAAACAGAAGGAAGGCATTGTGCCTGTGCCGTTCATGGCATAGTCGCGCTCCATCTCCGACCCCTGCCCCCCCCCCCCCCCCCAACGTCCCCGTCCCCGTCCCTCCCCCAGCGGTAATAAAACAGCGCCCGGTTCTCAAGACAGATGGTAACCGTTCCCTAGAATCCCCATTCCCCATCATCACATCAAAAATCTTTCCCCAGCAATCTTCCCTTCATAATACCCTAGACCCTTTGCACTTTGCTTTCATGCGTTTTGGTTTCTGTACAAAAGTCACTCTGCGAGTGCTGTTTCTTTTCTCGCTTCAGATTTGTTGTGGCTTGCATACCCTTTGCATTTTCTCTCCCCGCGCTGAGAAACTTTCTGCCTTGGTTTTTTTATTGCGTTTTGGCAATACTTCTCTTTTGAGTACAAAGAGCATTTTGGTTTGGGTTGGCTTCTTTGTACACTTTTTGGCAGCAGGTTTTGTTGTCTTTGTCTTTTTTACGCGCCCCCTTTCACTTCTCTTGCCCCCCTTTTATTGCCTTTTGCCATTCACCACCCGCCGGCGTCGAGTGTTTGACACATTCGTGACTGCTTCCGAGTGCCCATTGATATATGGCCAATTTTCGCTTCTTTTGTACATATTAATTTTTATTCATATTTTCAATTTTCATATCCTGCATATGAAGTTCAAACCTAAACCATTCTCCATAATGCTTGCTTCTTCTCGCATGTGATACAACACGCAAACGGTACGTGTTTGGTGCAAGCCACAACAAAGTCACTTTCACGTGAATGTACAAAAACGTAATTACCCCATACAACCTGTCAAAAACCCACGTTTTTTTGAGCTGCCTCGAGCTGCATGCTCCCCTAGTACGACATACAAGATTGACGAAGCCGACTACGTCTCTTGGAACAAAGAACTCGATGGGATCTTTTCCAGATACGTCATGTAGTCTTTTTTTTAACACACATGGTCGGATCTCCCGAAACTTGCTCGTCTGCGCAGCCTTCCCATTGGGCGGCGGTAAAAGTCAACAACTCCCCAGTTCGGCCCATAGTCGCCCGTCTCGCACAGAAATGTTTCTCAGTCTAGTCGCAGTTGATCACATGCCCCCTCAAGGGAGCCGTTTATGATGTACTCTCCACCACTCGTTAGGCAAATGCAACAGTAAATTTGAGCAAAATAAGTCTGTGTTGGATTTTGTCTTGGTTTTCAAAATGATCTATATTTTGCTCCGACAGGAACGAAAAGACGAGAAGATGAGGCGATCAACAAATCCTGCCGAATACTCCATAGTGTATCAAATGTAGTAAAACCCTCCCCATATATGAAAAAAAAATTGGTAAAACTTGAGTTATTACACAAAGAGTCGAAGAAGGGGACACAGAAACGGTTCCAAGAAAGCAGCCAGAAAACAGGAACCGGTAAACAAATGTAAACAAGCAACACACAAACGCAATGTATGAATCGGCAAAAAAAAAGCCCAAAAAAGCAAAATGAAAAGAACAAAAGGTCGAAGTAGAAGTCAAAAGTATAAAAGTGCCAAAATTGTGACAACGCTGTGTGTGCAAGAAAAAGTCTGGACACACGGCCTAACGGGGGACTGTCTCGCGGAAGCAGTGTACCAGAAAGCTTGCGGGAAAGAGTTAAGAAGCGAATAACAAAATATGCAGCAACGAGGTTTTGAGGTATGGCGATTCAGGACCCTTTGTCCTAGGCACAATATCCTGGTGTGCCTCACCAATCTATCCCATGGGCCTTCTCCACGATGGGGAGTAAGGCGTCAAAGCAAAAGCAAATGAAAAATCGTCAACCTGCAAAGCGAGGTATATGTAATCGGAGGGCGAAGAAGGCACCGTCTGGTATTGTGGAAGATAGTCGTGGTATATAGATAGAAATATGTGACGGGCGAGAAAGGATGTGTGTTCGGTCGCAGCAGTCGTCGAGAGACGGGGGGTTGTCGAAATGCCCGAGAGAAGAAACGCGGTAGGTCGTCAAGATCGTATTAACGTGAACAATATAGGATGAGCGACACAGGTAGTGTGGAGCAAAAGCTGGCCACCCGTCTCTTAAAACTTGACTTTTTGGCCCGTCAGCTTGAACCAGGCGGCGCACAGTAGATCCTCCTTAAACCGCTCCCACAGCGAACGGTTGAGGTAGTAGCTAAGTTCACGGTAGTTGTACATCTCGCCCCAGCAATCGCGGCCCCATTCGCAGCCAGCCATGTTGACGAGGAAATCACGGTCATTCTGCTCGTAATGGAAACGTGTGTTGTTGCCATTCTCCGAGCAGGCGCCTTCGGGGAAGCTGTTGATCATGCGCTGGGGAAGGAAGGCCATGTGTTGGCGGATCCAAGGTTGTGCCGTGTAGAGCTGCTCCAGGGCATCCTGCTCCTTGTGCTCCCACTCCATGTGCTTTTGCTCGTAGGAAACAGGGTCCCACCACACGTCGAGCAGACGGTCCGTCCACTCGCTCTTGCGCACGAAGAAGGAGCCCAGGTTGAAGCCAGAGCAGTCCTGCGACAGAATGAAGTTGACCGAGTCTGCCTGGCCATTGCCGACTGTGCTCCGTGACACGTCGTCGAGGTATACGTCATTGAAGGGATGGGTGAGGTTGAGGGGATTGTACTCGTTGATGTCGCGGTAGATATGCTTTTCGAGGTCGTTGAAGATATGGTCCTGCAGTGAGTACGAGGGCTCCATGACAAATGTGTTGAGATCCAGCCACCAAAACCTGTAGGCGTTAGAACTAAGACTTGTCGGGTATGAAGCAAATCAATGTGGCGAGAAAAAGAGTGCGTGCTCACCATTCGGCCTTGGGATACTTCCGCATCGCCTGCCGGATAAAATCGACCTTCTCCCAGCTCTCACGCCACTCGTGAGCATAGCGTTTCTTCGTGCTCATGTCGACAATCTCGAGATCGTAGCCCCAGCGCGCGGCGTAGCGCTTCTTGTTTCGTGTACTGTCTCTCTCAATCGCCCACTCGCGCGCGCCCTTCCATTCCATGACACCACCGCCAACGTTTGCAGCCAGGATGATGACAAACTTCTCTCCACCGCCCAGCCATGCTGTTCTCCGCCAATAGTAGACAAGAGCTGCAGCAAGAATCACCATGTTAGCATTTTGGCCGAAATTGACACCGCTCAGAGCAGCACCGTCGGAGAAACACGTGCAGACAAAGGGGCACAACGGTTTAACACTCACGGGAATGGTAAAATATGTATATCGCGGCAAGTAACGCCAGCACGATGGCCCAGCGGATTCTCGTTGTGCGCCCCATGTGCGCAAAAAAGAGTTTCACGCGTCCGAGAAGCGACGACTTGCTAAATTCCCACCGCCCTCTTGGTTTGTCCTTGTCAGAGTACGATGAGGCGCGCGACGTCGGGGTGTTCGCGTTGAAGCGTGGTAAACTGCTCGAGAGTTGGCGCATGTGTCTGGTGAAGAAGCCTTGGTTCTGTGTGGCAAAGGATGGGTATTTGCTTGCGCCCGAATTGCGCGAATGTAGGGTTGAGCCGCCATTCGAGTCGCCGTACGACTTGGATGGGCTTGAACGACCGCTTCCGTTGATGTTCAGGCCAGGGCTGGACCAACCGCCGTCGGGGCTTGGAGAGGGACTCCGCGAAAGAGACATGTTGATGTTCGGCGTACCTAATCGAGGGGGGCAGAAAGAAACAGAACAGAGCAGAAGAAAAGGTTAGCCTTGTGTGTCCCTCCGGAAGCGTAAAAACATTACCGCGACCAGTAGCAGAGCGCAGGCGCAAACAGGAGCAGAGAAGCAGAGACAAGGGCCGGATTTGGCGCTGTTTCTCGTTGTGTCTCGTTTGTCTCTCGCTGTCTCTCGTTGTTTTGAGACAGTTGTGGTCGACTGGAATGTAGGTAACATACCGGGTATTGGTGAGAGGGGCGGTTGACGGGCATTCACGCCCAAGTGTTGCGACGAGTGACCGTCCAACGACAGCGGCGACGGAGGACCAATGCTCGATGAACGGCGGCGGTGCGTCCGTGGTCGGTCGCTGTAGGAAGAGGAGGACGCGGTGGAAAGTGTTGAAGAAGCCAGGTTGGTCGGTGTTATGTTCCACGTCACCAGAATGGCACTTGACAGGCCAAACTGATCACAAATGGAAAAGGGAGTAAGGGAAAGGAGATGGAACGGGGACAAAGGAAACGAGGAAGGACAAAATGATGATGAAAACTAAACCAGGGTAGGTAGGAACGAAAGCTCTCAATTCCAAAACGATCAGGGAAGGGTGGAGGGGATACTCGTATAGCGAGCGAAGGCGACTTGGTGAAGATGGTACGGATAAGGACACGAGTTTGGCGGGAGGACAAGAAAAGAAATCGTGCGCTGGAAAACAGGTGCCAAAATCGTTCCCCAATTTTTTTTCTCAACGTCTTGGACCCTGCGGTTTTGTTATTTTGGCACTAGGCACGGGCGAGTCGGTGCAATTGCCACTACCAACCCGTGTTCGTTTTGGAGGGACTCGTGTATCCGCTAGGAAGACTTTAGGGAGGTTTTAGGAGAATTGGCTGGCCGTTCGCAGGAGGCGATTTCAGCTCAACTGGTGCCGTCCTTGTCTCTGATCTGATCGGTAGATCGCCTGGATGGACGAGCAGGAGGGATAGGATGGTGGGTGGTGAGCTGTCAGTCAAGCGGTGGAGGTGACGAGCGTACTCGGTGGTGTAGTGTGGCGGTCAGGTAATTAGGCACGGTAAAACAGCCACGCTGTCGGGACAAGGGAACAGCTAAGAAAGGGATACGGAAACGGCAGACGCAGTCAGACAATGAGATGCATGGGAAGGATTAAGCCAGAGGGTCAAGCCAAGACGCAGGTGCAGAGGAGGTCCGGAGGCAGGATTGTTTGGGGGTCAGGGTCTCAGCCCGGGACAGAAAAGGGCTGAGCAGTGCGAAGAGCCTGTAAAGGAATTGTCTGGAGTCTGGCTGTTGCGTTCTCGTTTTCGGCGTGGTATTCGTGCGTCTCGTACTCCGTATCTCGTGGCTTTTTGTCGGGTTGGTGTGCAGCCTGATCTTCGTCGGTTGCGAGGCTAGTACGAAAAAATGGTCGAGTGTGCCAAAAGTCCGACAAAGGTGGCTGGCGGGGGACGTGATCAATACGAAAGGATGCGGGTGAAAATAACGAGTTGAAAGAAGAAAAGATGCAGATGGCTTGCGAAGTGGAAGCTCGTTGATGTTTTGGAAATCTCCTCTACGTGCATTTTGCTGCGTTCCTTCCCCCTTTTACAGTTTTCACCGGCTCGCTCCTTCCCTTTTATTGTTCAATCCTGCTCTTCCTTGTCGCAATTTGGGAGATGGAAGCACGTTGGGGCGTGTGTGTGACAGTGGTTCGTTCCTGCCAAAGGAGCAGCAAATGGGGGTGTGGAAACGCCAACATGTCGTTATCTCGCGCTATTTCGTACGGGCCTTTTATGTACTTCGTAGAGTGAATACTGGGCAGCTGTTCCGTGCTCCTATCCGTCTCCCCTCTCCCCTGTAAGGCTTTTCTCAGTTTTGCTCTCGATTTCCTGCTCTCTGGTTGGCTAGCCGTGGCAGTGCAAAAAGGAAAACATGCAACGAATTGCCCTCGACGATATTTTACGCACAGAAAGAACCGCCCGGCGATGGAGCATACATTTGCCGCCGTTGGTCGCTCTTGCCGCAAACGCTCCTGCATAGAATTACGGCGTATACGATTTGCGGTGGATGGAAATCATTGGCAGCTATGGCGGGTCCACTGGCATTCGCTCTTGTCTGGTCGGTGCTCATCGCCTTATGCAGCCCCCTATTTTCGCGTTCAGCGAATATTTCGCACCCATGTTTGTGCTCATCCATGTCTTGAGGTCGTTTTGGGGCGGCTTTTGGGAAGCTTTTTTATTTACCCTTCTCCTCGGAGCCCTGTCTGTTTTATTTCTTTCAGTGTCGTCTTCGAAGGGGCCTTTGCACGCCGGGCTGGCGTTTCTCCTAAAGCGGCGGCAGTAAGGCGAAGGGCCACCAGCTCGGTTCTTCAGATTGAAGTTTTGCTGGATTCAAGTCACTCAACACCGAACTATAATCGGACAGGGAAGGGCTTGTGTGGTTGTAGCGGCGAGGCGGTTTGTCCACCCAACTCTGTCCCTTTCCGTTCGTCTAACAGTGTCAACTAGTATGAAGTATTATCAAATTGAAAACGCGATCAGTTCGTTATCAGCCTTTCGTCTCTCTCCATCGCTCGGGCTCCATTATCCCACCCCTGCTAACAAAAAAAAAAAAAAAAAAAAAGAAAACAAAAAAAAAAAAAGAGGAGTGCCAGACTTTCTCGACCGTGTACGACATACGGAGTAATTACGTCGTATCAGGTACATTTAAATATCTAGCAATCTAGCCATCCGGCCTTGATGATGATCATCAGCTATCGCCGCTAGCTGACGAAAGGACAGGTAGTACTTTTCGTCGGTGTTTACCCTCTTGTTCGGCCTCTTTTTTTTGTTGTGTTCTGTTCCCTTTGTTCTTTTACCTCAGGCGGTCCAGAATATCTGCATTGCATCTTTTTGTATGCTGGTCCAGGCTCCACTCGGTTGGCGGAAGGGGAAATTGAAAGTGGATGTCGAATTATTGGCATAGAATTGGCAAACAAACACACAACACAACCATAACTGAGCCAAATCATGCACAGAAAATCACAGTGCCACACAAAGCTCTGGAACCGAACAGCGCATCAACGACTAACACTTGTATCTTGAGTGTTGAGCAGGAGATGGGGGAGGCGGAGGAGATCAAGAAAACGAGCTACAACAAGACACAGTAAGCAACATGACAACGTCTCGAGGAGGCCTTTTGCAGCCACTTCTTTTTTCGATCGACAATTCTGACAAGAGCGATAAAACAATAACTACAACGTACTACACACTGCTGCTGGCCGCACGCCTAAATGATCACGGGAAAAAGCCTCCGTCTCTGGCAATGTAGTTACTCGGTACAGATATGCTCATCTGTAAGTCGTATGGCGGTTTAGCCCCTGTGGAACTAGATGCCAATCCATATCTGCACAGCACAACAAAAGTGAGGATCCATTTGGCCCTGGCCGCCCAGGTCCTATCCTCACCAACTAAAGCTCTCCCTGCATCTTGAGCTTCCCCCCACTACGCAAGCAAAAAGGGGTAGAGATGAAGACGGGCAAGGGGCGTAGCGCCGCTTCGAGATTTTGACAAGTGACAAAATCATCGGAGCACAGAGCGCCCAGCCAATGAATGTGGCTATTTGGCTGCTCAATTTACAGAGTGCCACACAGTCAAAGGCTCAAAACCACCACAGAGGGAAAATAGAGTAGCAATGTGCGTAAAGACAAGTTGACCCGGCCAAGCCTTCACTAGCCAGGGGTAGGCTTCTCTCCTTTGTCACCCCTATTCCTAATTCTCTGCCTTTTTTATTCTTTCCTAAGCAGCCCCTTTCCTTCTTTTCCCTTTTTGATCAGCCGCTTAACGCCCCTGTATCGCGTCAGAGGCAGCACCAGCCGTGCCAAGAAGTCGAAAAAGGCCTACGTCCCACGAGGTAGCACAGGGATCTACATCGTATTACACCGTACGTAGTTAAAGACCTATCCAGCCTTTATCAATATCCCAAGCTGCTGCTACGGTTCACAACGCAAACAGAGCGACAGTATTTATTGCATTGTTTGAATATTAATCTTTAGCCAGTCCAATGCTCTTCTTTTCCAGAACGATGACCATAACACATCCGTTAGGTGGCAGGTTCTCATGAAAGAAAAGCGAGTTTCCTTAAAATACCATTCTAGACTACCTACGCGATGGGAACAGAGGTACAGAGACCGACAACAAAGACGCTCTAGTCAACTACGAGATCAACACCGCGTATCGCTGGCCGGAAAATCACACTTCGTAGGTCGTATTACTTGAGATCTTTGAGCCAAATCGTAGTGGGCTAGTTGGCCAATGTGTCGATCCCGTTGAGTCTTTCCAACATTCGCAAATCGAAACAAACTTTCTTCTAGTCGATCCTTCAAGTTGGCTAATGGAGGCAAAGCAAACGAACGTCAGAAAACTCAAGGTCTACAACACAACTGGGTATTCCTGGCCAGAAGGGATAAAAAAGCAAAAACAGGTTGTCGACGGCTTGCCCTAGTGGAAGAGTCCGTCGCATTCGATAAAAAGGGGGTTGAAATTAGGACCATATTTGGTCAGTAGAGATTTTGAAGGAAGTGATGCGATATTCTGGGCGATCGAAAGGCCCCAAGTGAAGAGATTTTTAGTCATTTGTCTTGACATTTTCTTGACATTTTCTTGACATTTTCTTGACATTTTCTCGGTTAAATTTTCTTGGTTAAAATGTAAGTTACAAAAACACAAAGGTACGAGGTAGAGTTTAGAACCAACAGCCACGAACGTGGAAGCTAACGGCGACGCTAAACTTCGACAGCCGATGACAGGTCATGTGACCGAATTGGTCTCAGAATTTGCCAACTGCAAGCCGGTGACCAATAAGCAAGACCAGGGCCCTGAAGATCTCTACATCCCACGGTGTAAACTTTTGGTGTGTGTCAGTGGCAGCAGAAAGTCTATGCCCAATAGCAGGTGGACTGCATCAGCCAATGACATCTAAACTAAATCAGGCGCAAACTGAAGCAAAGCTTGTGATATCGGTAATGCGTCGTTGACATCTCACAATGTATTTCAGGCTGTATGGTGCAAGGACCGATATTTTGGGCTTCAGTGTAAGCAGAACAATGTTGACGTCACAACGTCATCGGCCCTTTCCGGCGTCCGACGACGCACATATTACACTGCATGTTGCAAATCAGCTTTTCATGTAGTACTCGCCGAGACAAGAGACTGCTTTGGAGTGACTTATATTCATTTGCCGCCGTTTTAGGTCGTCTATTTTTAAATTATATATGTAAACTATGAATGAAAAAAATAATGAACAAACGTTAAGACCTGATATTTTCTTTCTTTTTTCTTCCAAAAACTATACGAAAATCAACCATCTAAGATTAGACAACAACGACAATTATTTTGTGCGTCAAAATACCCCACAATAAGAAGATATTATATATATATATATATAAAAACAACACTCTTGCTTTAGGGTATGTAGTCATTTCAACAGAATTTCATGTTATTCGTCTTTTACTATGTCTCCCAACACTATCCAGCCATTCGTCGTGGATATAAGCGACGTGATGGGCGATCGAGATTTATTCTGTTTGGAGGTCTCAAATAGCACTGCCACCAGTACGGTCACACTGTTACTGGGCGTAAATATGCAAGAAGGTAAAGGAAAGGGGCTGTACGTAGCGTATCAAACTTGATTCCAACTGCGTCAGAGACTCACAGGAGACTCTCCAAGACCACCTGACGCTGCATTGCTTTCAAGGACTTCCATTCCAAGGCAATAATTGCCTTCGTTTTACCGCGAAACCTCCTAAGCTGTTACTGACCCACAACCAAAGCAAGTTACCGTTGCGCACACGGAGGAGAGCTCCGAACCGGAGGCAAACAGCTGCTTGCTTAGTTCCGCCTGGTATGAGATGCAAACCGGACCCGATCTCCACATTCTCCGGTCCTTGCTCCCGATGGTCCTGTGTGCTGTGTAGCGGATAATCTCTAGAATTTCACGTCCATCGTTTCCTATAGAAAAATAGGGAGACCATGTTTAGCCAGAAATGGCTACCTCCTCCTACAGCGGCCGGCCGTCGCGTCGGGAAATACTATTTGACGTTCTTTCGTCAGACTCTAGACCGTGTTCTATGCAAGGTTCTTGTGTCGGACCCTCAGCCGTGTTCGGTCTTTCTATGGTACAGGTCAGAACGGCGCGACGTCATTGTCCCTCAATGTGTTGTTACAAGGAGAGTGAAGAAACGGATGCTGCTAGCATATATGTAAAGCAAGTGAGGTGCTCCTACAAACACTCATAAGAACACCCAGCTATCAAGAGTGGCACGGACAGAACGATGGGAACAAGGAAGGACTGGAGATCGGTATTTCACTGGCAGGCAAACAAAAGGAATGCATTACGAACAGCTCAGATATTGTCACACCGCTCGTAAAGCGAGGTGAATCTATTGGAAACAAAATCAGCGGCATGGTTGAAGAAAACGAGTGTGTCCGTTTCGATCGCCAATTTTAGTTTGTCTTCACATAAATGTTTTTTGTTGCTTGTCATCTTTTCTCGGTCTCTCCCCCTCTCTCTCTTTAATTTTTTTTTTTTTTTAAGTTTTTTAGTTTTTATTGGCCAATGTCAAACCAAATACTTCCGCCTCACCGGAGAAATTTGTCGAAGGTTTTAAGTATGAAGCTGCCTCGGGCTCGTGTTTGCTCAGAAAAGCCATCCTTTCCACGGGCTTTGCATCCGCTCCCTTCGCTCAATGAATCCCGTTGTGGCTTTTGTGCCTCGCACTTTCCATTTCTGGGCCATTATGCGTCTGAGTCCTGCTACGTCCTTCCTTCTTTGTCTAAAATTGCCGAACCGTGCTTTTCTGAAAGTGGAAAGGGCAAAAGCACAGAGCAGAAGTCTTCACCGTTCTTTCATTCACGTAGCCAAAATTAGCCATGCTGCGTGTGCAGGCCTTTTCACTCTGACGTACCTGTCTGCGCTTCCCGCTTTTCTAAAACACGCCTATGACGAGGGGACAGCAACACCACATCAAACTCCAACCAGTTTGCGTATGACTCTTTGCGTTTGCTGCTGCTTCTACAACCGAGTTTCCTTGCTTCTTACATTGGACTCTCTTGTATGATCCCTGTCCCAAATCGTCGCCACCTAAAACGGGACAAAACAAGCTTTCCTGTACCAGTGCGTTCTGCTGTCAAATTGGGGTGGCGTTTTCGGCTTCTGGTTTCCTCGCTGTCTCTTTACGTGTCACCAGCAAATTGCAAGCGTGTGCATCCGTGGTCAGCTTCCGTGACAGGGTCGTAACGGTGTTTATGCTTGGGTATGACCTTGCAGCGTAGGATGCACCAGCTCCACACCATACTTTGCAGGTGCGTCTAGATGCGCGAGTCAGGGAGGCAATCGGTCCCAAATGCAACTCCGGAGCCATGTTGCTTCTCTACAGGGAAGACAAGTCAGAGCGGCGTGGTCAACATACGTGTCAAGAGGGGCAACCGTGGTCTGGGCTCCTCAATGGCCCACGTTGCCATCGTTTTCCTTTCCTCACTCTCCCTCCGCCTGCCAGTACGAGCAGTCCCCTTCCCGCAGCGCGGCAGGTTTTCCTGAATGCAAAACTGGATGTAGATGGAAAAGAGGAAAACAGAGGGGAAGTGACAAAATAGCCGTCATCACTCAAGCTCAAGCTGTACATAAAAAGGAGCACACTTTCCGGATCTCGTCGCACCGTTTTCTCTTTCTTCACCTTACTTTTGCTTGTTGTCAAACCAACTCTAGAATTACCTACACTCACTCATCCGACTGTTTCTTTTATGCAGCAAACTGTCAAGAGCTGATTTATTTCTTCCGAAACCAATCCCTTAACATGCCTTCCACCGACGCTCCCCAGCAGCAGCAGCCCATGGCTGTCAACGCCGACGACAGCATTGTCACCGAGCAGCCGGTATGTATATTCGGCATCGTCCCTCGTGGCACAGCTTGGCATCCTCTTGGCATCAAATTGCATTTGTTTTTCTGTCTTTACTAACGCTCAAAAGTCCCTCCAGGCGCAGCCCGAGATGCAGCCAGAAGCGACGATGCGCGGCGGTTTCTTTGAGGAGTGTGGTTGCTGCGGCTGCAGCGAGGAGTGCGCCTGCTGCTAGATCAGGTCCGACAGTTTAAAAGACATGGTGCTCTTTGAGCGACGTCGTGAGGTTCTTTTGACAATCAACATATCCAAATCCACTGCCGATGCCGTTTTTGCTCTGTTTGTTGTGCAAGATTGCAACACCTCGTATTGAAAAACAATTGCGCGATTTACCGTCCTGGATCATTGGGTCGCGAGGTAGATTGTCAAGGAGGATCAGGTCCGCTTTCCAGCTCATAAAACGCTGTGACGTCGGCGATTCGAGACACGCATGTGCCGACGGCCCGCCTGCCTTCTGTTGTCGGTATGCTTTTACGACGTGTTGAGAGTTGACGTTGCAGTCACTAAACTGGGTTTGGCCTAAGACAGGTTTGGCGGGGAACCTGACTAGAGAGGCCGTTGGGGCACTTGTCACTGTTGGTGATTTCTTGGCAGCGGTCGCCAAGACGGGACTTGTGCACATCACAGGCCTGAGCAAACCTGGACGATTCGGATCTAGACCACTCCAGGAGACCTGAGTGGCTTTAGCGAGTCAGACACTCTTAAAACTGTTGGCCGACAGGCACATTTGCATGCAAAAGAAAGCCGAGCGGCTCATACAGCTAGTTAGATGAGTAGAACAATCGAGATAAATCATTTTGTGAATCGCTATGGCTGGCCTCCTTATTGTCGCTACAGCCACCGTGATTGAGTATTTGTTTACCCATGGCCCAGGTGACGAATCATGTAGTCACCGACAAACAACCAAGCTCCCAGAGTACCGGCAACGTGAAGGTATTGTAAGATGCAAGACCATACGACACAAGGTGGTCGCATGAGGAGAGCAGTGAAACAACACGAGAACCAGCCATGACGAAGGAACCGGCGACTTGCAAAGGCGCACAGAAAACTATGGCAAGCCAATGAGGCGATGGAAGCACGACAAGCTGGAGCCCCCCGCACGATCCGAGGCCGGAATCAGACGGGGCGGATGCACCCTGGAAGGCGGCGCTTCCTGAGGATTCGGAGTCGCCAAGAACCGAGACAACGGCGTCAAGCACAACATATGTCGTACTCCGTAATTCGTAGGTAGACGTCTGGATAAAAGTGGCCCGTCACCTGTTCCTTGGCCAGCAGGGGCAATGAGGCAATGTATCGCAAGGAGCAGGAACTCGCACGGAATGAGCCAACGGCAACAATGTGGGCTTTCCAGCAGTATTATCGCCTACGTCCCTAGTTACAACCAGAAGGAAAATTAGTATGAGATGCTGCAGTCCAATCAGCCGCTCGGGTAGGCATAATTGTCCCGAGCATCCTTGCACACTTCTACTGCGGAAAGCTGCGAGTGTGCTGGGGGCCCCAGCTTTAATACACTGGCGGCTACGCAGCGGCCAATGATAGCGCGCGCCCACTGCTGTAGGGCGCTTATATCAGACATCCTAACGTCGTTTGGCTCGGCTAGCTTCCTCGCGCCTCGACGTCTCAACCTCTCGCGGTGTCGACAACTAGACAGTCCTCGTAGACGCGGTCATGACTCTGTCGTTTTGGGAGAATCTCATTTCCGCCTGCGCAATAGGAGTGCGCGTCGCGTTCGCTGCTCTTGGTGGCAAGCGGCCCGAGAAAGCCCGCTTCTGACCTGTTCCTGAGAGTGCTGCGGCGATTCCTCTTTCTCGCTGCTGTCTGATGTCGCCGTGGGGCGGCGAGGATGTTTGGGACATTTGGCACGTTGATATTTCTCTTGTAGATGCTGCTCCTGCCAAATGTTGCGGGACCCCTGCAGACTCCAAAATAGGAAGCAGCAACAGCAACAGCGACAGCCGCCTGCCAAAAAAGGCTCTTTGGCATGCGGACGAATTAAATCGGCTGCTTTGCTTGGCCGGCAAGGATTCGCTACTTCCCAGAATCGTACTTCCCATTCTTGGAAAGCAGCTTCATGACAATGGCAGGAGCATGCAGCTGGGCGGTTCTTGGCCTTGGCCGCCCCCTTGGGCCTCATTCTCACACACACATGTTTTGCCTCGTCTTCTTCTCCTTCTTTTCTCTTTCTCTGTCTTTCTCCAAGCGTTTTCCTTCTTCTCTCCTTCTATCTTTTCTTTCTCTTGCATCTGGTTTGGGTGCTACACTTCCAAGTCGTTCGTTTCGCATTGCCCAGTCTTTCTCTCCTTCTCCCTCCTATCCGTTCCCTGACTCGATCCGACTCTCCGACACTCGTTTTTCGTCGCTTCTTTCTTCCCCCCCTTCGACTCTTCCTCCTTTCTTGTCCTCTTTTCGTTTTCTCTGCCATCCTTTCTTCCATTGGCACACTTCCTTTGTTGCTGGTCTTTGTCTATTGTCGAGTGACGCGGTGGTGTGGTTGGATGCTGTCACGTTTCATTGTTCTCCCGCCTTTATTCACGAACAATAACATTAACCCCTCCACATCCACTTGTCAATAATAGCCTTGCTCGACCACGAGACCTCATTCAGGATCCTGACTCGAATTTCTGTCAGGAGATGACGGTTTCGTTTTCTTTTTCTGTCCTCTGATTTCACCGTATTCCGAAAAGCATCTCATTTCAAACCTTGCTTTTTTTTGTCACTTGCATCCTTTTTCATCTCCATTTGCCAGCATCATTAAACTGGACACATTACCGAACTGGTCCTCTGGCAGAGCCATTGCATCATATATACACAACACCATTCATTCTTTCCCCTTTTCGTGAGCCCAGTGCTCCCGCTTCAACACAACGATGGACGACCTACGCACCTTACAACCGAATCCATTCAATACGCCTTTTGACGACCATGACGAGCAAGCCAGCCATGGCAACCATGGCAACCATGACAACCTCGGCAGCGGCCACCACCATACCGAGACATCGACTGACCGCGAGGAATGGGAGGATTGGGATAGCGATTGTGACGAGGAGATCCCTGGCGGCCGTGACGAGCCGCTCGACGACCTTCATGGCGAATATCCGCCACTGCTTGCAACAATAGAAGAAGCGCCCGACACGCCAGCCGACTCTCGCAACCCAACGTCCATGACCAAAACCAGGACCTTTTCTTCCAGACGCTCTCGAACAAGTACCACAATGTCGACCGCCGTCGTACTTCCCGCACACCATGCGGGGCCGAATCCGTCCCGGCTCAAGTCGCGTGCCCGTCAGAAGGCGCAGAACGCAAAGGCCGGCATCCGCCTGGTCACCGACATGAGCAAACTGCGCAAACAGCAGCAACTGCAGCAGCAGCAACAGCAACAACCCCCTTCAGGACCCGGAAAATTCGTCGATGCGGCCGCTCTCCTCGCCCTTGAGGGCAAGCCGTCTGAGTCGTCCATTGGCACCTGGCACTGGCGGAGGCGAAGAGCCAACAGCAACGGAAACGGAAACAGCAACAAAACCGGAAAGTCTGGTTCACCGGCTGTCGAGCATGGACAGGACCTTTCTCCCAATGATCGCCCTATTGTCATTGGCATCAGCCTACCCGAGGACGACCTCGTGGGCCGCACGATCAGCCCACAGACGGCCACCATCGAAACTCCGATCAATATCCCAATATACCATGGTAAAGGCACCACCGCCCAGAACTCGCAGCTCAATCAGATGTCTACGTTGTCGCCGCAGGCGCCAATGCAGTCGGTCTGGTCGCCGGATACCGAGGAGGGCTCGCCACGCAGCGCCGGTGCTTCTACCTCGCGTGTTGCATCCAGTATCTACTCCCAGTTCACTGGTCAATCTGTAACTGCACAGCCAGCCCCACCTGTTCCCAGCCTGCCATCTGCCTACCGTGACGCACTTGGTGTGGGAATCGCGCCAACAAACACGATAACGGCAAGCCATGATAGGTCGGCACGACACGACAGCCTACGTCTCCACGACGTGGATGATTTTGACAACGACACGCCCATTACGCTTTTTGAAGAGGACGGCAGCCCGGCATCGTACAATCGACTGTCCAGGTCTCGCGGTCGCCATGTCCGGTCAATGGCAAACACAATTGACACTACACGCTCGGGGTGGTGGGACCACGTACAGACCCCATTTACGGAGCAAGCGGCACACTCGTTCATGGCAAAGGCTTCTTCACCTCTTACACCAGCATCGGCCAAGTCGCCTCTATCGGCGGCATCTCTGCACGCCAGGGACGTGATCCCGGCAGTTCCTGCTCTACCGCCTACAAGCACTGTTTTACCTGCACAAACGACAACCACATCTACTACACCCATCTCTCCCCTTCTGACACCGGAGGAAGAATGGTGGAAGAGAAGCACCGCCGATGAAAAGAATGCCGTGTCCACTGAGGCACAAAAGCCCGCTCTGGGCATCTCCACCTCCATTGCCAATTCCCATTTCTACCGTGTCAATGAGCGTTCGCCGACCGTCGCTTCGTCCTCTCGATCTGCGGCGCCTGCGCCTGCACAGCGTGTCGTTACTCCTCGTCTCACGCCCAGAATTGTCCAGGTATCCGAAAAGGCCAATGCGGCGCCATTGACCGGACGCAGTGTGCTGTCTGATCGTGGCGACCGGGGTCGACGAACACCATCCGAAGCTCCCCCACCCTACGAGCCGCCGTCGCGGCCCGAAATGACGGTCCGGTATCGTGCCGTATTCCCGCCGGGTCACCCTCTGCGTGTGGATTTTCCACCTTCTCCTGGTCCAGTGTCTCCCGGCTTGGCACATACCATGACATCGCAGGGTGGCATCCACATGTCCGATGTGCCTTTAACACCTGCTGGTGTGCGGAGCGCCGCCGCCGCCGCTGGCACTCCACTGCCTACCCGGCCATCGGGCGCACTTCTGCCAGGTACTGCAATGGTGGCGTCCAAAGCAGCCACCAAAGTCGAGCGGTCTCGGCGCCGGCATGAGAAGGAAGATGCGGCTGCCATGCGTGCGGGTAGCTTGTGGCGAGGGCGTGGCTGTTTACCAAACAGTGGCTGCTTTGGTCGTAAGGGTGGTCGTGAGACCAGACGACGGCACCGTCTTATCTGCATGGCCGTTATTGGCACTTTAGTCCTCCTGTTCGCTCTTATCACTGTACTGGCCGTTACTCTGTCCAAGAAGCATGCCGCGCCTGCAGAAGAGTCCTCAATCTGGCTCAACATCACTGGATTCCCACCTATCCCGACTGGTGTGGCGACTGTCATTGGCACGGACAACGCCGTCAACAAACCAGGCTGCGTATCCCCAACGTCGCTTTGGAGCTGCACGCTTCCCAAAGAGCAGCAGTCCGGCAACGGGGCATTCTCCGGGGATGAGCCATCGTTTTTCCTTGATATCCAGTTCGACAACAGCACAAAAAAGCTATGGGACGTCCCAGCCGGAACCATCCCGACACCTATTCTCCCTGCTACAGGGAAGGCAACTGCCACGGCCACGACCACCGCGACCACCGAGCCGTTTGATGCTGGGTTTACGCCGCAACCCGCACCGCCTTCGTTCCAGGAGTTGTGGTTCCTCGGCAATACAACCGATGGAATTGTAGCCAACAATAAGGCTGGCGAGCCGACGCCGTTTTACATCACATTCTTGTCCTCTGTCAATGCTACCGCACCCGGTCCCAACGCCGTTTTGGGTCGCCGTGACGCAACACCGACGGCTGCCGACGGCTTTCCGCTGCCATCAGTCAACGCAGACGGTACAGGCGCGCCGGCTGTCATGCACCCTTTGCCAATCCAGCAACCTCTTCGCCTCTACGACCGCGGTCTGGCTACGGAACACTTTGGGTTCTACTCGTACTTTTCCAAGACCATTTACGTGCAGTCCATCGCGCCCGACTCCAGCCCGCTGGCTAGTGACGCCAACGGCGGCTCACTCGAAGTTGACGCCAACCACATTGTGACCTTTCTGCAAACGCGGTTCCTGGTACAAATTTGGACCCGCATGGAAAACACGACGAAGCTGCTCAACACCAGTGCAGCGTCGACCAACATCGGCAGCAATGCCACACAGCCCGGCACGTTCCCATACCCAATCAGCATCACCGAGGACCTGCACGGTGGTGACTTCTCACAAAAGGGCGTTTTTGCGCGCGCTATGAATGGTCTTCAACAAATCCAGCTGACCAATGCGTCATCTATCATTGACAATCTTTCATTTGGTGGCACGCTCATTAACCATGGGACAAACCCGACCTTTGGCGGCACCGACGGCGGCACGGGCGGCTGCCAGTGCACATGGAACAACTTTTTAGGAGTGAATGGAAATACTGTTGTCTGAGAGTAGGAATTGAAATGGATATGAAGACATTTTACGTTGCATAATAGTAGGGACATATTGGGAGGACACAGTATGCATTGCATCTACGGCGTTATCATTTTTGGGCACGTCGACAAGCTGTTGGTTGTCGCTTAATTTCTTGAGTTGTCTTGTTTTTATTCATACATAAAATTGGCATTTACCTATCAAACAACGCCGTCCTCTACCTGTAGCTGTGAAACCATACGCATTTATTTGTTTGGTTGCCCCTGAGCTGGTTGCGGTTGCGATCACGGTCACGTGCAGCCCTTGTTGCGTGAAGTTTTTTTTGCGCGATTCAGGAATATCTCGAACGAGCGACTTACAGCAGTAGAGCGCCAGGTCCCGACAGCCCATTTAACTTTAATTGGCCCCCACGCCATGTTTATATTATAGAATCTCTGTCTAGGAGTTTAAGTTGATGCGGACCTTCACACGCATCTCGTCGCGGCAGCCGTGTCGGCTGTACCTTGCTCATCATCCTTCCCAACCCTCACCTGTTCATCTCGCCTCACTATCCGGCACGGCTTGTCAAGTGAAGGAGTCCAGGGCATTAAAGACCGGAAGAGGATTTGCTACAACAGCACCTGCATCGGATGCCCAAGCTCAACGCCGCTGGGCCAACAGCCTGCTGACCCTGGCTATTGAGACGTCCTGCGACGACACCTGTGTGGCCGTCTTGGAGAAGGAAAGAACAGGGGCTCCCTTCGGCGCGACTCCCCGAGCACGCCTCTTGTTCGAAGAGCGCGTCACGGCCGACAACCGTGCATATGGCGGCATCCACCCGCTGGCCGCCTCCGAGTCGCACATGATAGCGCTGGCGCCGCTCGTGCAAAAGGCTACCGCATGCTTGCCGTCGGGGAAGCCCGACTTTGTGTCAGCGACCCGCGGGCCCGGCATGGGGTCCTCGCTGGCCTCCGGTCTGTCCGTGGCCAAGGGGCTGGCCGTCGCCTGGCAGGTGCCGCTGGTCGGCGTCCATCACATTCAGGCGCACGCCCTGACGCCGCGTTTGGTGGAGGCACTCGACGCAGCAAGGACGGCGGCGGCGTCGTCCACGTCCTCTGCTGCCACGCCGACGACGCCGACGACGCCAACGACACCCCCCCTCGTGTCCTTTCCCTACCTCTCCTTCCTCGTCTCTGGTGGCCACACGATGCTCGTGCACTCGCGCGCACTCAACGACCACCGCATCCTCGCGTCCGCCGCGAACATTGCCGTCGGCGATCTGCTCGACAAGTGCGCGCGGGCCATTCTGCCACGGGGCTTCATTGCGGCGGCCGAAGCCAGCGCCGGCCGCAGCCTGCCCTACGGCGCCATCCTCGAAGCGTTTGCGTTCGAGGGCCAAGACACGGAAACGTACAGCGGCTACCAGTATCCGCGTCAGCGGTGCGACGAGATGGCGCCGTTCGAATCCGGCCATGGCTGGCGGCTGGAGGCACCGTTGAGCAGTGGCGTCCTGCGCCATGCGCTGCGCTTTGACTTTTCGGGGCTCAACGGTGCCGTCATAAAGGCAGCCGGCGGTGATCCGCACATGGTTCCCGGCGGCCCCGGCCGTGTTCCCAAGGTTCCGAAGAGTACCGGCCCCCCTGCGGGACCAAAGATCACCTTGCCCGAAAGTGAACGCCGGCTGCTGGCTCGGGGGACGATGCAGCTGGCGTTTGAGCACCTCGCCAGCCGGCTGTTGCTTGCACTGAAGACCGGTGCAGGCGGCGGCGGCGAGGGCAGAGATGCGCCCCCGACATGCCTTGTCGTCTCGGGCGGTGTGGCCAGCAACCAGTTTCTGCGGTACATCCTTCGCTCGGCGCTGGAGGTGCATGGGTACGGCCACCTACCAGTGGTGGCGCCGCCGCCGTCTCTGTGCACAGACAATGCCGCCATGATTGCATGGGCCGGCATGGAGATGTACGAGGCCGGGTGGCAGTCTGACCTAACTGTGCTGCCGATCCGCAAGTGGTCCATGGATGCCAACGCGGAAGACGGTGGAATCTTGGGCCCCGACGGCTGGGTGCAGAAACGTGCACAGTAATAATACAAGAAACGATACCCACTCTCATAGTCAACGATATTTACGATGCCAAATTGTAGAACAGAAAGTAATGGACAGCATGCATTTGTATAAAATCGCCAGTAATGTATTCGTAGAGGTAAAGAATAGAGAAAAATGAAAATAAAAGAAACGAGTCCAAAGTGGTGGTACAGTATACATAAACGAGACGGGGTGACGAAAGACAACAAGGATCAAGCGTCGCCATGGATGACTGGTTGGCAGTATTGTTGTCGGGTCCTCTATGCCGGTCATCGACCTGCCCCATCCCATCTTTCCTTCTTTTTTTCTCGGTATTTCTTTCATTTTTCATGGTTGACTTCATCCGACCAGTATGGTCCGTCCCGGTTCTCCGCTTTACTCAAACGAGCTCGTCACGTTGGAGAACTCGCCCTTGTCCAGTTTCGTCTTCCAGAAAATGGGGTTTGTGTCGTTGAAGCCGTGCTTGACCCAGCCCTCCTCCTTGACGTGGTACAGGTTGATGAAGCCGCCAGAGTACGCGTCGCGGTGCGTCGCCGCCAGAATGCTGCGCCGGCCCAGCTCCAGGGCCTCCTCCGTCGACAGGTCGTACTTGTACTCGGCATCCAGCACACCGTACGCAAAGGTCTGGCCGGAACCCACACAGAACAAGTTGCCCGAGAGGCGCGTGCCGTCCGAGTCCACATAGTACAGCGCGGGCCCCTCCTCGGGCGTCACGCCCGCGCACATGGTGCCCATCGACAGGCCCATGCCCTTGTAGCTATACACCAGGTTGGCCAGCATCTTGGAGGCCGCCGCGACCGAGATGCGGCGCTTGTGCCGCAGCTCGTGCAGGCGGCACTCGCGGCCGAGCCAGGCCAGCCAGTACTGGCAGTCGGCCGCGCCGCCGGCCATGGTGCCGAGCAGGCAGTTGTTGATCTCAATGACCTTCTTGACGGTCTGCGAGGCGATCCAGCTGCCGGCGGTGGCACGGGAGTCGGTGGCGACGATGATGCCGCCCTGGAAGCGGAAGGCGAGGGTCGTGGTACCGTGGGCAATCTTGATGGGGCAGCTGGGGTTGGAGCGGTCGTCGGTGGCCGCACGGAGCCATTGCGAGGGCTGATGATAGTTAGTAGACGTCAGCGTCCGGAAAGACAAACCAAGGCAGACGCACCTGTGCTATCGGGGGGATGGCGAATCTGTGCGAAAGGCCTGGCATGGAGCCGTTGTAGTCGAAGTCGTCGTTGTCGTCGTCGAACTCGTCCGGGTTCCGGAAGGCCGGGCGGCTGTATCGCGCCACGAGAGTGTCCATTGTGAAAGGGTATCGCGAAGAAGGGCGCGAGAGGGATAGGGGCGTGCAGAGAATGTTTCCGGTCGGCTGGGCAGCTCAAAGATAGCTGAAGCCGGTCGTCTCAGTCGTCTCGATCGTCTCGTGTCTTTGATGATGCACGTAGCTCGGGATGTACACGTGAGAGCGATGAATGAACGAGTCGACGATTGGAAATCACAAACGGCCGAGAAATGCGACAGTAGACAGCATGCAGATCGAAAAGCCCAGAGCAAAACTGGGCGTGGGTGGTGATGATGTGATGTGGGTTGTGAATGTGTTTTGGTTCTGCGAAAGGTAGAGAAATGGAGGCACCAGCGCCAAACGTCGACTTCGAGCTCCAAGGCAGCTTTGCGACGCGTGCTAGCTTTGCCTAGAGCTGCGTTGGTTGTGCTGCAGGCGGTACCTTAGCGCTGCCAGGCCTGCAGCTGGCAAAGGCCGCCCCTAACACAGCCGGTTTAGTCAGTGCCTTCGCTGCCTTGTGGCCTGAACCGCACTGGCGTGCAGCAGCCGCTCAGGAACTTGACGCAGGAACGTAGTGGGTCCGTGCCAATCGTGTTGTTGCCTTAACAATGAGGCATCAATTCCGTAACGCTGATACGGCAGGGATAAACGTACTGATGTGTAACCGGAGCCTTTTCTTACGACATTTTGCGCAGAAACTGTAGAGAGTTATACACCGAGCCTTGTCAGGGCAGTATCCTGGAAGATTTGTGGTTATGAACGTACACACCAAATAAAAGCGGTTCCATGAGTCTCCTGAGATTTATGAAACCCATGTACTGAGATCCATGCACCGCCAGTAAGAAAAGATGCACAGTTTTGCGTTGTGACTTGCGAGAGGACTCGTTGATCTGTGGAGTTTGTTCAGGGTCTGCCTTTGATGATAGAAGACGAGGGCTCATGGCCTTACCACGAGAGGCAGCCGCAGCATTTGCAGGTACCAAGTTACAGACATTGTGTGGTTTTCTCGTCAATCACCCCCTATGATCCCCAGGTCTCAACTGCTATTACTTTCGACAGGCCTTGGAGCAATGCAGACGTGCCAGATAGCGCAAAGTGCGAATGCATCCGTTGATAACGTGTTTCCAGTGATCTCAAAGCAGGCTTCTGGCGTGGCACCGCTTGTGAAGAGGGCGTTGTTATCTGTGACTGCCCGTGAGAAAACAAGCATGTGCAGCTGCAGTGTGTGACAATTCACGCTCGTTGTTGTCTACATATACGAAAACGGTGCAGAAACTCAGAAATCTCGTAATTGTGCGATACGAACACATTCCCCTTTTACACTGCAAATGGTCACCGTGTCGGTGGGCGCGCCTGCCCCTTTTTCACCTCCTTTTTTCTCGGTTTCGCCGCCATGCAATTAGCGCCAGTCAGAGGGAGCCTTCCCAGAAACAGCCCTCATCGCCAGTAAGTGCCCCGCTGAAATTGGAAATGACAGAAGGGCCCTGTTCCCAATTGCCAACTGCCCTGTCCTGGGCCTAAATCCTTATGGATCGCCAGCTGGACCCTTCCTGCTACTGGCGGGACCCACTGGATCTGAACAGCTAAAGCAACCGCCCAGGGGACACGCTCCATTGGACGAGTTGTGGCTCCTGTAGCCCTGGTGGCTCCTGCCGTCTGGTGTCCTCCACCAAATTGGAGTCCCTGCCATTTCTGGTGCAAAATTTGTGTAGTCGACTCCTAATCTCTGCTGCGTATTCTGTATTGCCCTCTTCCTCTCCCTTTCCTTGTCCCTCCTCCCCTGTTTCGAGAGACGTCAATCCCAAGCCTCGTTGTTGGCTTTGTTGTTCTCTTTTCTCTTTTCTCTTCTCTGAGACCTCTCGCCAGCCTATCGCCTTGCCCGATCTCGTCCTCCGGCGTTGCGGCTCGGATCCTCCTGTTTGGATCTCCAAAGACGAACAACCCACAAAGAAACGGCTTCGCTGTCCGTTCCCCAGCCTGTCATCTAGCAATTTTGCAGTCTTGGCAAGCTTTCGTTTTACGGTTGCGCGCTTTTCCTTTACCGTACCCGTGTCTTTTTGGGCCCCTTGGCCTTTTTTACGATTCTATTCTTTCCTTCGTCCTCTTCTTCTTAGCTTGTTCTTTGTAATTTGCAACCTGTTTTCTCTTCTGTCTCTCTGCGCTAGCAAGGGAGGACGCGAACGAGACTCAGCCGCGCTCTGGGACGACGTCGGCATCGACGACAAGATTGAAGACGACAACGCGATAGGACGACCTCGATCCTGGCGACGTGAGCAGGCCAGGTCTCGCTCCTTGACGACAACTCTCCCTCCCTCTCTACGACACAACCGACCATGGCGCGACCCATGGGACCTGTCCGTCTAAAGCGGGCCAACCCCGTTACCATTGCCATCGGCGCCGTGCTGTGCATCTTCATCCTCTACTTTCTGATTGCCTCAGGCGGCTCGCACACGATATCGGCCGCGCGCAATGCCAACGCGGCCTCGCACCCGCTGTCGCCGCCGACGTCGCCTTTCCGCAAATCGAACAGCAAGGGCAAGCCAAAACCGCCGCCCGTGACGCGCTACAACATGAACAACATCACCACCACGTCGAACCCCATTGAGAACAACGAGCACATCTTGGTGCTCTCGCCCATGGCGCGCTTCTACCAGCAGTACTGGGACAACCTCCTGAAGCTGTCATACCCGCACGAGCTCATGACGCTCGCCTTCATCCTGCCCAAGACCAAGGAGGGCAACGCGGCGACCGCCGCGTTGCAGGCGCAGATTACCAAGACGCAAAAGTTTGGCGACGAGAAGGAGCGCTTCAAGAGCATCATTATTTTGCGTCAGGACATTGACCCGCCCCTGGTGTCGCAGGACGAGAGCGAGCGCCACAAGATTGAGAACCAAAAGGCGCGCCGCGCCGCCATGGCCAAGGCGCGCAACTCGCTGCTGTTCACGACGCTGGGTCCCTCCACGTCGTGGGTGCTGTGGCTCGACTCGGACGTCGTCGAGACGCCGCCCAGTCTCATCCAGGACCTGGCCTCGCACGACGCCCCCATCATCGCGCCCAACTGCTTCCAGCGCTTCCTCAACCCGGAGACGAACAAGATGGACGAGCGGCCCTACGACTACAACAACTGGCAGGACAGCCCGACGGCCCAAGAGCTGGCGGCAAGGATGGGTCCCGACGACATTCTGCTCGAGGGCTATGCCGAGATGGCCACGTACCGGTCGCTGATGACGCACATGACAACGCCCGGCGAGAGCCCGCACCAGGAGGTGCCACTGGACGGTGTGGGCGGCACGGCGCTGCTGGTCAAGGCCGAGGTGCACCGGGACGGCGCCATGTTCCCGGCCTTCCCATTCTACCACCTGATTGAGACGGAGGGCTTCGCGCGCATGGCCAAGCGGCTCGGCTGGGTCTCGATCGGCCTGCCCAACTACAAGGTGAGTTCTGTTGGCTCCCATTTTGCCTTTTGCCTTTGCCTTTGCCCTGTCCGTGTGCTAACAAGCTGCAGGTGTACCACTACAACGAATAGGAATAGATTGGAGCAGGCATTGTCGCCTCGGATGTGGACAATCCCAAAGTATGCCACCACGACTACGACCGTAACGATTCAAAACCACCTTTATATACTCTATATACACACGTTCGTGAGGATCTATCTCGACGTCTCTTTTCTTCCTCTTCAGTTTCGACCATCGACAATTTACGGGTGCGCGGTTCTTCTTTTTCTCTGTTTGGTTAGACGAGCGAAGCAGGCCCAAAAAGCAACCAAAGCTATAAAAAATAATACGACAAACCACAAAAAATCCCAGGGTGTTGATGTGGATTCAAAACTTTATAGAAATCTGTCATAGGTGGCTTCTTTTTTGCGTCTTCGTCTTCTTTTCTCGTTTTGGTATCTTCATACGTTGGCAATTCATTTGTTTGTTTCTTCGTTCTCAATTCTTCTTTAGTATCCTTTATTTTTTGGTTCCGCCTAGGGTTGGTATGGGAAAGGCGTCTTTGTATATTACGAAGGGTCACTTTCGTATCCTTGTGTTAAAATCATGCTTTCTTATGCTGCATTGGACTACCTGTTCGGCTATGCACTTCGCAGACGTGGATCAAATTGACTCGAAAGCATCATGGATGTGTGTTTTCAAAGTGTCGACATGAGCTTGCTCCACGTGTGAACAGGACATACATCAGCCAACAGTCCTTGCTACCTCCGCCAAACGCCTCATTATCTTCACGATCAGCGAAGACGTCTTGCTTCCGCTTTGGCTCTTTGACACTTGCTGCCAGATGCTGTTTGCCAGCCATGCCATCTCAACTGGTTGAACTTATCATGCAAATTCCGTGCTGCTTGTTCGCCCGCTGCTTCGTCTACAAGAACGTTCTCGCTCTTATCCTTTTGGTAATGATGACACGAACGAGGCGATTGCGTGGGTGATAGAGGACATAGCGTTTGCTATTAGAAATAATTGCACAAAAGCGGCGCAACCAACAATGGCACTGCTTCCCGTTATCATCGCAACAGAGAGACGGTACTCCAGGAGAAAGTATGTGCATCTGCAGCCCAAAGTCTTGCCGCTTGCTTGCAGCCTACCACTGACTTTATGAGATGTCCAACTCGCTGTATCGAGACCACGAATACCCCATCATGTTCTCCGAAACCAAAAATATCTACCCCCATGATCGCGAGCCAGTGCTCGAGGCAGTATAGAAAAACAAAGCAATAGCATCAGACGAAATAGAAACCAATATATGTAAATAGATGTACAGATAAAAGAAAAGAAAATAGCAATGCCGATGCCGATGCCATGGTATTATAATCGCAAATGATCGTTCCCCCTCAACGACATCCCCCCTCCTCCTTATATACCCTCGTACCGGTGCTCTTCGCACCACAGTGCCACCAGCCGCGCCGCCGCCACCGTGTCCCCTGCCCGCAGCAGCGCCGCCAGGTCAATGTTCAACGGGCTGTCCGTCCCCGGTGTGCTCAGCAGCATCCGCACCGCGCGGATGCACGACACCACGGTGAGCGCCGGCGTCCACGCCGACTGCAGCAGATCCAAGCAGACAGCGCCCGTCGTCGGGTGCACATTGGCGTGCTGAATGGGCGTCACAAACGTCACCACAGGCGGCTGGTTCGGGTAGCCCGCCGGCAGCTGGATCGTCAAGAGCCAGCGGCCATTGTCGTAGCCGCCGCCGACGCCGCCGCGGCCGTTGACGACGGCCTCCCACGCAAACAGGTCGTCGCCGTCGGCGGCCGGGCCGAGGCGCTCAATGCCGCGGTCCGGGTTGTTTTCTTCGAGGGCGAGCCCGGCCTCTTTGGCGGCCGCAATGTCCGCCTCGGTGCCCGACGCGTCGGCGGCAGTAATGGCATCGGTGGCGGCCTGGCGGGCGGCGAGAAACTCTTCCTGGTCGGCCTGCCAGCTCTCAAACTCGCGGAGCAAACGACGGGTCGCTGTTCGTGCGGCCATTGTGTGCGTGTTTGTGCGCGTGTCTGACGCGGGAACGACAGTAAGATAAAGCTGGAGTTGTCGCAATTCGCAAAAGTGCACGGCAGCTGTTGCAGAGCTCGTATGCAGGGGAAAAGGAAACGGTCGGCTCCTAACGGGATATAGAGGTCTCGTAAATAAAACAGAAACTGCAATTGGAGAATGCGCTGATGCTCAAAGTCGATGACGAGCAAAATGAAGCCGTCGTTGCTGGTTGTTGTTGTTTTATTGCGGTAGGAGAGCCGGCGCTGAACGTCGTAATTTGCCTCCAAAACATCCACGTGAAAGGCACCATATTCTGTACAGCCATAGTAACCTCAGTAAATCTGTCGCTGTGGGGGTCAGCTCTCAGCAACTCGGATTTGCTTCAAAGCTTGAATTACCTAGGCAATTGCCAATTAGCGGCCAGCGGCTGAGAAACCGCGCTAACGGTTGTGCCGTAGATCCACACGGTTTCTTAGCTGTAAGGCTCAGAAGGGCCAGTTGAAAGATATTTCCGTTGGAAGTGACGTTTTGTATCTACATCTATTCGAAACTCTCCGAGCACATAGTCCTTGATGGCCACACCACAACACAAAGACACAATAGTTATGGAACACAGAGTTGGAAGAGCAAAAGGTACATAAAATGTCGTTCGTTAGTGGCTCTTTGTAAAGAAAAGAGAAAGAAAATACGAAGAAATATGGGATGAAAAGGTAAATAGGAAAAAGAGATGGCCGCCGAATAGTAAATGTGCCTCTCGCTGTTCTGGTTGTGTAAGTCCAGACGCTGCGTCTGAACGTTTGGGAAAAGAACACAAAAAAATTGTTAAGAAAACAAGATCCGAAATAAGTCAATGGGAAAATCAGACATCACGGCTTAGATATGGACAAAGATAAGAGCCAAACATCTCCAAATGTTGCTCCGTGTGAATATTCCGTTCCTCCTCTTCACATGCACACCTCATTCTCCCCCTTCGGGTGCTGCCAACTGGAAAGCGCTCCGCTCGCCGTTCGTCATGCACAAACAAAAAAGTGCTTCATGCTCATCATAAAACAAAAAGAAAATGACAAAGAAAAAAATGAGAAAAGAAACGCTGTATGAGAGCTTCAAAGAACGACAGTGAGGTGATGAGAAGATGAGAGAGTGTAGGTATGAGAGAGTGAAGGAAATAATTGCATGTGCTGTGTGGTGCACAAGTGGTGATCGTATAAAACGATTGCGTGGTTGTGTAATATGCGCACAGTGACGTGTCGACTCGTCTCACGAAGTAGCCTCGTCTTTCGCACGCCAGAATTGCACCATCCGGCTGATACGCTTCGCCTTGCTGTACTTGCCCTTCTTCTCGGGGTCCGTGCCACTAGTCGTGCTCGCGCTGTCCAGCTGTACCTCCATCGACAGCTTACTCCGCTCGCCGTGCGACGTGCTGATCAACCTGTGCAGACTAGCCAAACTAGAGCGTCTGCGTCCAAAGGCTGTCGACGTGAACGATGCGGGCCGGTCGTTGCCACGAGATGCCAGGTACGCGCGAGGTTGGCCACCCAGAGGCGGGAATTGCGGTCCGTTCTGGTGAGCGGCGCTTTCGCGCGTCATCGTCGAATTACTGCTGGTCAACGAGGGAATGTCGCTCGAAATACGGACCTCCGGGCCCGGCTCGCCCAAAAGGAGAGACTGGAAGTTGTCCTCTGTCACGGACGAGGGCGCAGTCGAGATCCGGTTGGCATCGTACGACATGGGCGAGCGAGGCGAAGGGAAGGCAGACGACGGGGCCATCGAGTACGGACTGACGGGCGCAAGGGAGCCGGTCGCCGGCAGGTGGAGCGGGCTCATTTCAACGGGCGCCAGATCCTTGCCCTGCATGAGCCGGTCAGGTGAGTGAATGGTCGAGTCGGACGAAGACTCCATAACGAAGTCGCAGCCATCGTCACCAAAAGTGAAGCTGCCCGTATCCTCTTCAACAATCACATCATCGTGGAGTGAACTGGCGGAGTACTCAGACTTGAGGCCCATGCTTGGCTGAGTCTTGTCGTCGTCGCTCAGCCCGCTGAGTCCACTGCCACGGCGACTCAGAGCAATAGAAGATGTGGCATCATCACTGGTGGCAGATGAGAAGTCGAGGCCGCGGTCGTAGGAGGAGCCCTGGGCACCGTCGGACGAAGTGACGCGGATGTCGATGCTGTTGGAGTGGTGGTCAGGGAAGTCCGATGGGAACTCGGATGGTTGGCGAGGCGGCGTGCTGGACAGAGAGGACGTCGAATGAACAGAAGTCGGCTTCGAGCCACCTTCTTGTTCCTGAGTAGTAACCGCGATCGAATTCGTCTCTTCAGTCGTGTCAGCGGCCGTGTTCTCCTCCTCCTCCTCCTCTTCAAACACATCTGCCATAGCGGTCGAGCTGCTGAAACGGGGGATGCCCGCTCGGTTGAAAGGCGGCATTTCTGGCGCACTCTCAGCACGACGATGGGAATAGTGCATGCCGGGTCCAGTGAAGCGGGTCATACCAGCAGCACTGTGCAACTGTCTCTTCGACAGGCCACCAGCCCGCTGCGCAGCTTCCCATTCAGCGTTGCGGGGAAGAGGAGTATTGAACGGGCCCAAGGCAGCATCGAGATCGATCATTGGGAGAGATGCGTCATCGTCGGGAACAGAAAGAGATGGCGACGGAAGTGGCTGCCACGACGAAAATTCCTCACGCGGCTCAGAAGGCGAGCCCGAGGGAGTCACAAGAACAACGGGCGGCACAGAGAAACCTTCTGTCGTGGAAGGCTCGCTGATCGCCAAGCCAATTGCCTCAGCAGGCAGCTCAATCGACTCCTCGCCATCGCTTTCGGCTTGAGACCGAATCGGAGGCGGTGTCGGAGCACGGCGACTCTTACGACGAGGCTTGGACTTCCGTCCCAGGATACCCCACGTCTTAACCTTCTTCTTCTTTTTGTTGTTGCTCGGTTTCCGCGTCACGGTCTTGGAGAGCGACATTGCGTCATCAACGGATGCGTTGTTGGTAGACGCAGCACAGCGATCCGGACGTTGTGTTGAAGCCTTCGGTGCTGCGGTACTAGCGATCTCGACCAACGTTGGTGAGGCCTCGTCAGTGAAGACGGGGCTGTGCGTGGAAGAACCCTTGGGCGAGCTGATGCTGCTGTTGCTGCTGCCACCGATAAAGGGGTCAAGGCTGAAGAAGGACCACCGCTTAGGAGTCTTGCTGGGGCTGGGAAGAGCTTGCATGGCCGCTTCTGGGCCAGCAGCTTCGGCGGGCATGGCAGCCAAAAGCGGAATCGAGTTACGTCTCCGCGGTGACACGCCGTCATTATCCTCGGGACCAATAATGCTTTGCGTCCGGTCAAGAACGGCGCCAGCAGTGCTGGGCCTCGACTCAGTGACTGTGCTCCGTGACGGACTGCGAGCAAGTGGCGAAATACTGTCACGCTCAATGCCAGCTGCGATCGATGCATTCAGAGAGACGATGGACGAAATGCTGCCAGACACGGAATGATTGCCGCTTCCTGTCGGAGGGCGGGCAGTCATTGTGCTTGAGGTGTCGCTGGAAACAAGAGACAAAGGACGCGGGATGAATTCAAGTGTGTCCGAAAATCCAACTCGAGCTCGTGGCTGTGCAGTAGCCGCTTTGGGCGAAGATGAGAAACGCTCCTGGTCGCCTGTCGGCTCCTCTACTGATGTTGAGGCTTCCGGTTCCGAAACTTCGTCGGGCTTCGTCGTCCCCCCGGGTGCTTTGCCGTCCGTAATTGACAGCGCCTTTTCACTCTCGGTAGTATTTCTCTCTGGGAACGTATACGATTTGTTCTCCCTATAGTCGAATGCAGAGGGACTATTTGGCGCGCTATTTCCACGAGAAGGCGGGTTCGGGCTAGTTGGTTGCAAAATGTCGGAGATATCGTGACTAGAAATCGCAGCTGACCGCCGGTGGGCGTGTCCACGACGACCATGCGGCGGCCCAGCCGGTTTGGAACCAGGCGCGCCAGACGGTCCAGAAGGACTGTTCAGAGGAGACAGGAGAGGCGACGCAAGGCCACTCTCCGACTTTGTGGGGCTGGTGCTCATAAATGTAAAGGCCTCGCCATGGCGCACACTACCGCCGACAAACTCACTACCACCTCGTCTGTGTCCACCGCCGCCAGGCCGCGAAGGAATGGTCCTCGGTGAATGGGGAGACAGAGGAGGACTGAGGAAGGCGTGGTCGGCCGTGGGCGGAAGACTAGCGCCGGGGTTAAAGGAGAAGTCGGGCAGCGCGGGCGAGCGCGATGTACGAATGGGCGTGTTGCTGGCCGGCCCAGGCGACAATGTGCCACGGTCGTTCAGGTCAGCCACGGACTTTGGTCGTCTGCCGGTCGCGCGTGAGTAAGAAGAGGGAGCGGAAGTCGAGGGTCGCGCAGGAAAGACGAAGTCGGGGATCGGCGGTGGCGGTGGGATGTGCTGGAAACGGGGTGATGCTGGTCTGTTGGAGGAGTCTGAAGTACTATGGAATGTGCAGTCGATGTTGCTGTCGTCGTCGAAACGTGGGGGGATCGACACCGGAGACGGAATGGGGCGCGGTGAAGACGGCTTCCCGAAGGGCTCGCTGGCGGTCGTCATTGTGAGGACGTGCGCGTCCATGTTCATGGGTGCTTGCGGAGGTGCAGGGACTGGTGGAACGTCCATGCTCAGAGCCGCTGCCATGTTTCTGTGCCTACGCCGCTCTGCGGCTCCAGAGAGAAAACAATGAGCAACCTAGTTAGAAAGCCGGGACATTGGGGCCAGGCGATAAGGACGCAGGAAGTAGCAAGAAACGAGCGTTCCGGGTGCGTTTGCGGCAGAGTCGACTTGCAGACAAAACCAAGATGAATGTCGCGTGGAGCTGAAATCCAAAATAAATTGGCAATCCTGGGTCGCAAAGCCGTAATACTGGGCAGCTCTAAGGTAGTCGAGTCGAATCAGGCGCGGAGTCTGTCAAAGACGTGTGAATATCAGTAAGCCAGTTTGCGCTAGGACGACAAGGCAAAAACTAGACGATGCAATTGGGGCGTAAATTCAGGCACGACTAGGCAAGCCGCCAGCGGTTGAAAGAAGGGTTGTGACAATGGGGACTGTTGAAAGAAAGGGATGACAAGAGACATGGGGAACATCAGGAACAGGGCACCAACGGCCAACCCGTCGTAGTCTCTTTTTTTTGTTGGTATGTTCGTACCTGAACAGCCTTTAGCTCTCCTTCACGATATCATAAAGAATTCGTTACGGCAAGAAAAGGAAACGAAAACAAAACGCCGTTCGTGAGCAAGCGCAAACCGACTGAACCAAAATGACTGGGAGAGAGCCGGGTCGCAACGAATGAATGCAGTGAAATCGGAATTAGGGGTTGCAGGTGCTGCGCTGATCCGATTGTGCAGTTGCAAAAACACGGTTCGAAAGACGTCGACGGAAAACGAATGCAAGAGAGTCGATCGAGCAGCAAAAGGAGGGTCGACGGTAAGGAGCGGACGGGCAAAACCAGCAGACGCGGAGCGAGGCGTTGGACAGTCTCAAGGTGCTGGAGTTGACCCAGGGCGTTTTGCGATCGAAATGCGAGATTATTGGTTGCGAGAGACCAGAAAAAAAGATCCCAGCCGAATGCGAAAATGGGGGCAGAAAAAGCACTTGAAAAGAAGAAGAAGAAGAAGAAGAAGCAAACACAACCGTGTAGGCGACACGCGCTGCTTCGCTGTTTGCCTGGCGGAGAGGTAAAAAGAAAGAGAGAGGGAATAAGGAAAGGAGAGTGAGGGTGAGGGTTGGTTGGTTAACGAAGGCGAAAGGATTTGGAGATTCGAGGAGGGAAGGGAAAACAAAGGGCACGGATTGGAAATGAAAGGGAAGTGAGGAAAGAGCGACAGCGACCAGGCAAAGCAGGGCCAGAGGGCAGGGGCCAGTGCAGCGAGCGGAAGGTGGTTGTGCCAGTCGGTGTCGTGGGCAGGGCACTAAAGCATGCAAACACAAACAGACACAGTGAAGAACAGCGAACAGCAAAAGACACGAGAGTGTGGGCGGGAAGGAGCGCTCGGGCAGGGGCAAAAACAGGCAACTGGGTGGGTGGAGATTGGGGGAGGAGGGTCGGAGGCAAGAGCGACTTGGAGACGGACAAGAGACATAGGAAACGAGCAGAAACAACGAAGCAGGAACAGGCTCTGAAAGGCTGGCAGGGCTGTACTGCTAAACCATAGGGGCAAACACAGTGATAGGCTAGACAGGACAGACCAACGAAGGGGACGATCACCGCACGAGAGAAAGCCTGAGTCTCCACGCATTATCTCACTATGAAACTACGGAGCATTGCGGCGTCTCCGCCCAACGGGCTGGACGCTATTTTGACCGTTTCCGACCATGTCGTCTATTTCTGGGCCCTGGGAGCCTGGTTCAGCTGGCAACAGGTTTTTGTTGGCGGTTAGTGTAAAGATACTCGGCCGTTAGCGGTGGGAGCGCAAACAGCGGTACGAGGAAAATGCACGCGGAGGAAAGAGGAAAGACGGCGGGCGAGGCAAGAGCGACTGGCAAGACGGGCGCACGCGTAGCGGAGTCTACACCACGATCTCAAGGGTGTGGTTGCAGTATGGAGGCCCGCAGGACAGAGCACGACCACGTCGAAAACGAGTTGTACCAAACTCTGCATGATTCTTCCATTGTGATCGTTTTTATATCGGTCATGGCTGTATTGTTCACCAAGAGACTCGACTGCCTGGTGGCAATTATGAGAGATCAGATAGGGAAAGAACGACAAGAGAACAAAGAAAGTAAGAAACAGGAAAGAATCTAGGGACTGGCTCCCTCTCACTCCTGCCCTGCTGCTCTGTCTCTTTATTTTGCCGAAAGTGTTGTTCGAAACAGGCAGGTCCAGCTCGCCAGCTGAGGGCTGAGAAAGAAACACAGGAACGAACATCAGGAACACAGCAAGTTCCTTCCCTGTCAGGTCCCTTTTGGTACATTCCGGTCCCAGGATGTTTCCTTCCCCTCCCCCCAACTTTATCGATGAGAGCCCACTCACACATCTCTCTCACCTTGAAACATCCCCTGCTCGTGTCCTGAAGTGGACTCTTTAATGAAAGGTTCAGCCACTGAGGAGCCCCAGACGGGGGCTGTTGAGATGGTGGGAAGGTAAGTCATTGGACAGTCAACAGCACTAACGCAGTCGCGCAGTAGTGTGTCCTTCGGGGCAACTGCAAGTAGCGTTGCAGTGTTGCGGCAGAGTGTCAATTCGAATTGACAGTGAACGCCGTTGTCGAGAAAAAAAAAAAAGAAAAAGCAAAAGAAGAAAAAGAAGAAGAAAAACGAGATGGTACCAAGCGGATGCCGACAGGTCCAAGTCCGTCTCTTCTCAAGTTGTGCAGACAAAGCGGTTGTGGGCCGACAGCCGGGACGTCAACAAGGCGAGAAATGGGAACCGCCGAGCAATTACGGAACAAATCGAGCAGGTTGTCTACTCGGTATTGGCATGGTGAGCCCAACTGTCTCAAAGCGGACAACCCGCACGAAAAGCCAAGGAGACGCCGAGGAGCACACCAGCTGTGGCCTCGACCTATGATGAGAAAAATAAGTCGCCGATGAGGACGGCTGAAGTGGCCTTCAGCGCACAGTTCTCAAGGCCCTACCAGCCTTAGTAAATCCCGGCTTCTTGGGGCGGAGTTTGAACACGGAGGAAGAAATGGTAATGGGAGAAGACGAAATAGGAAACAAGAAGCAACAGAGCAACAGAAACAACAGAAACATCCAGACAGACAGCCCTCTCTAGCTTTTTCCAGCCCGTGCTCGTCCTTCACCTTGTCGGCTGTCGTCTATTTGTGACAAGTCCCCGCCGCTTGCCGCGCATTTCTGCCTGGTGCACGGCCAGTTTCTATTCATAACTTGGGGCCTCGTAAGCCGAAAGTAAACAGAAACAAGCTGGAGCATGGTCAATCTCAATCTTGGATCGTTCCCCATGTCCTTCCGTTCCCCTGATACCAAAATATATTCATCTCAAGTTCATTTGGCGGCCCCTCCGCTGCCGAGCGTCTGTGAGCGCACTTTGATCAACGGAAACAGCCGCACGAAGAGGGTGTGAGTTCAAGACACTGACTATTTATTTTCGCTAGGAAAAAAAACCTCAAAAAGACTCGTCAACCCTATGAGGCAAGGTCAGCGGGAGGCAGAGACAACGTGTTACACGGTCCTCACCGTGCTCCAGTCAGTAGAAAAAGAATAAGCAACGAATCCACTTGTGCCGGATTGGATTATCAAAAAAAAAATCACATTCTCTTTGTTTACTTTCGGGATGACGTTCATGAGCTGGTGGTATGGTTGTCCTTGTGGCCAGTGTTTCGCGAGCTTCCTCTTTGGGCTTCCGAGTGTCGTTCCCTTCCATTCGATTCAGGGGCCTCTGTCTCCTACGGCATTTTCCATCCCGTCTTTCTTGTACGGCTGTGTCCGGCAGTGGTCGTTGCCCTTGAATTTTGTGGTCCCCCAGATACGAGACGCGACGAAGCGATACAACACAATTGTATGGTATTACGGCACCTTTGTACGAGTGCGCAACAGTTGTTACTGAGTAATGCGTCTTGTCCTGTAGTCCAGCGTTAGCAAGTGCTTGGAAGTAATTTGTCGTGACAGCCACCTGTCAGACACAGGGACAGCACACCCTCTGAAGACCCTGCCAATGAAATGGCAGCGGTATCTCATAAAGTAGTCTCCACTCCACACACCCTCAAGGTCACCCCTTGCTTTACGGCCTTGGCTGACCCAGGGGCGTGCATTTCGGTGTGGGTGGTCGACACCAACTCTCGTTCCTGAAGTGGCAAAGGGATGAGAGAGGAGAAACGGGGCTCGCGGGGGTCCTTCCATGAAACAATGGCATTTCTTCGTCCAAAGAATTCACGATTGCCTTCCGCACAACGCTTAATGATGCGTAAGACAATCATCAAACGGTAGGGCAACCTCGTTTACCTACAATCGTGAATTGCAGTTCTTGACGCATTTCACTGTCACATCCAACATCCAAATTCTCCGTGTCATTGATATGATCTCGTCAGCGGTGTCGATGGTAACAAATGCGACCAGGGCCGCCGAAACAAGATCATCGTTGTGGGCGCGGGGCGTCACAATTGTTTTGTTTGCAGATGTGTTTACCATGGAGACCCGAGATTGTTTACGGAGTCAACTGCGTCGTAGCCAACCCCATCCTCGCCCATCACGAGCGGGCTCAGCCTCTGTCTGTTGTGGCTCCTCCCCTCTTTATTTTATTTCGATGGAGACACAGCCCTACATGGGGGTGGTTTTTATGCCATGAATGGCCATCGCCACCGACAATCACTGGCCATGTACGATTTATTCATCGTTGTTTTGCTTTGGCTGCGTTCAGTGGAGTTATTCCTTTGACGTCCTTCTCCGCAAGTAGGCTGAATAGAAGAACACAAAGGAGCGATACCAAGGCAGATACTGGAAAGGCAAAACAGCAAATGACGATCGTTAATTACGAGTATCGTGCGGAAGGGCGCTCCACGAGGGTGGCCCTCTTGTCTCAATATTCCCCAATAGTGAACAAGTTTGACCCATTTTCGAGTTGTCTTCAGAAGCCTTTCAGGTCATCTCGTTGTCTTCGAATGTCCCACCCAGCCCTCAATATCGTCTTTTGAGATCTTTCTTTGCTTTTTCTGTCCACCTTGGGCGCTAGCAAGGGCGCGTTCCTGTTGGCTGCAGGACGGAAAAGAACTGGTTTTTCATTTATTATTGGGTTATATCTTACACAGTACAGCGCATTGATCCTCTTCATGGTTTTGAAAGATAGCTGTTTCCTTTTACCTCTACATATTTTAAATCCTTTTGGGAGCACCAGAAAGGCAACTCCACTCAGCCGCAGGAAGCGCCGATTCACCCTGAATCGTGCAGCATACAAGAAAGCATATCATCGTACATTGACCACTGAATATCGGTCGGAATTGGCAAGGGCAGAATGGACAGAATGGCACGCAAAGCGTGAATTGGAACCTGAAAGCGGCATTGATGAAGTATGGCGTACTTCTTTACGTCGCTAGTCTTTGCGCACAGACACACTTCGTCGCAGTCTGTGGGCAGTGTGGGATCAGACTGAATATTGGACTGGCTGCACCATTTCAGGTAGACCGTATTGACGTCGTGAAATGGATAATTCGGGGGGTCGCAGACGGCAATACCAGCTTGGCAGTTGAAGCCACATGATCTGGTTCAATATCTGTGATGATATCTTTCGACGATTATGATTTCTAGCGATATCAACTCTTTTGTTCCCAAGTTGACGTACCCTCTTTTACAGGATGTTTGGTTATCAAACGGAAATTTTACCTTCTTTCCCGTCTGGTTTGCATCCCTCTGGTTTGCCGAAAATGGAACCATAAAAAGAAAAGACGGAAAAGAATACGTCTAAAACGGTGTCTAAAGCTGGGCCGGTCCTGGCACTGACCCATCATCTACATACAACTCTACGGACGCACGAGTACGACCGTAGCCTACAGGTTCCTACATCGTACTTGGAAAGGAGTACGACGACATAGGCTGTGCGGAGTTTTCTTTTAGTTTGTGCGGGCTGTTACCCGCATGCAGCATAGCTCCGCCAGAAAGTCCACCGTCCGTTCACGGAGAGCAACCTATCTCTATCTTATAAAGTGCATATTTTTGCGGTCGACATTCCGGGAAAATTGAAGTTAACTGTACTCCGTATGTAAGGAGGCGGCCTTCAGCAATAGAAATAATTGTCACCATATGGATAGGATGCAGCATTTCGTTTGTAATAAGAGTAAAGCGAGAAGCGAAATGTGTCCCCCCGTCAACAATTGTCAATCTCCCAGCAACTCTGAAAACTGCATGTAAACTCATACAAATAAAGCAAACAAAAAAAGAGTTAATGGATATATCGAAAAAATGGACGCGAGGAACATTACCGAAGAAGAAAAAGCAAAAGTACCAATGACCGTAAATGGCAATAAGAGCAGGAAGTCAGGCTCATATTGCTGTAAGCGAATTAGGAAAATTGAGCTGGAAATTAAGGCACACAAAAAAGGAAATCTGCGATATTGGATTGTTGCCCAGCATTAAGCCGCCCTGTTCCTGACCCGCGGATATTGCCTATTTATTCATTCTCTATTTCTGACACCGTCCCAAGTCTCCGTCGCCTCTGGGTCCTCTCCTTTTCTTTTTTTCGTAACATACCGTCCTTTTTTGGCACTTTTCTTTTGATTGTCTTCCCGGTGTTATTCTGCGCCGCCTCGGGAAATTGGCGTGCCATTTTCGACTTTTTCGTGTCTTCTGCACGAAAACCGCCAGACTTGCTAATAAGCGTGGCGCCCCCAACATTAGCATTCCTTTGCTGGAGACTACATGAAGGCCAGTCCAAGAAGCGTGGGAGCTAAGGAACATGCTCTCTTGGCACGGCCTGTGCATTTTTGGTGAGATTCGCGCTCTTCCAGCGCGTTAGAATGCTCTCGAAGCGATAAAAAAAGCATTATGGCGTCCCAGAGAATGAAATCGCAAATTAAGCTGTGCCAGAACATGGTCACTCGTAGATCTACGTTCCAATCTCCGTTGATCAGGCACAAGGGGTAAAGTTTTGTGCGCAACGTTGCTTATGTTCAAAGCCGAGAGGCCACGCCGGGAGTGTAAAATTCGTAAGTAATTACTGTATTATTGCACAACCTTTCTTTTCCTTCATACTCCGTAATCCACTCTCTTTCGACGGCCGGTCAGGAAGGGTCCCTGATTGCCCGCTTGGCAGTCCCTGACGATCCGTTTCTTCGGTCCCGTCCTTGTTTACGACTGTCTCCCCTTGACCCTGTTCGGTGTCATTCGCTTTGCGATTCGTATTCTTCTCCGGCCGTTGCTCTTGGCATCCGCTTAGCCTTTTCCTAGACGCGCCATTGAGAGTAATTACGTTGGCGGGTTCATCAAGCAAACAAACTAGGCGACTCTATCTGCGGAGAGACGACTGGCGAACATGAACACAGGAACCTAATACATCGTACGTCCCAAACCACCTCCAATAATGCCAGTCGGTAATAAAGAGTGGAGCAAAAGCGTCTATTTTAAAATGAAAGACTGGGCAAATGTCGGCTGGCTGAACGCAAGGTTGTGTCCGTCGTAAAGTGATCAGACGACAGAAGCAAACTGGCAACTTTGCCAGTGGCGGCAACACAGGTCTGAAACGAAATGGGACATAAGACGCACAAGTTTAACAAAACAAAAATATTGTCATTGCCAAAAGGTCTGAGCTGCTCCGTATTTTGTATGACCCCACGCCAAAAACGCCAACCACGATGAAGACCGGAAAATAAATGATATCCATGGGATTCCTTTTGGGGTCCTCGGAACACGTGTGAACGCGTCCACCATGGCCACAGGACACGGGTTGTTCAGCGAGGAATGGACAGGAAACACCAGCGACAAAGAAATCAATAGAAAACACGCGGCAGCAACAAGGAGACTATGGGCGCGAGACACGCAACAAAACGTCAAAGGACCACGATGTGTGCGAAAATGTACATGTATCGTGACGAAATAATCAAATCTCTGAAATGCATCGCCAATGACGACATGTCATTCATTTCTGCCAGCCAGCACTGTCGGCCTTTCTCCATTGGAGGACTTCAGTCTCCTTTTACCACAACAGGCGAAATGAGGTCGTACACCGCACGGTAAAACACAAGGTCGTGTTTATGATTTTTTTTTTCTAAAAAATAAATAAAATAAAGGACAATAAAATAAACGACCGCGAGGATGAGTGCGCTCGAAATAGAATCAACGATAGAGTTACATGTGGTCAGTGTGTGTTTTCCCTTGAGCTTTTTCGATCAAGATCGTCGCAAGGAAATGCAAGACATGGATGGGCAAAGGCTCCTCCTGTGCACGCACTGCTCACACACTCGCAAAAGAGTCCAAAGACGTTGAGGTTGATACGGAGAAATTACGTCGTTGTGTTGAGGCGTCATCTCGGAGCGTAGCAGTGTGATCCTTCCCTTTGAGCATTTCGTCCCTTCTTCCCGCTAGCGTCATAGTGACCCCTGTCACTAAATCCCCTGGTTTGTCCCCGCACCGGATATTAGGCCTAATCTCTTGCTGGCTTAAATGCCCGTCCCCAGCAAATATGAGCAGGCAACACCTGTTTAGGACACCATTCGAGAATGGGGCCTGGATCGCCCTGAAATTGGCTGTACGCGGCGCTGGAACGATAGCGCACGTGCGCTATTTCGTGATTTTGGCGGTGAGCGGCGGCAGGTCGATAAGAAACGTTAAGGCGGTGGGTGCTGGCAGAAACCACCCTCGTTAAAAAAACAGCGGGCAATATACGACGAAGACAAGCGATAAGGCGACAGCCCAAAAAAAAGTCGAACTGCAGAAAACAGACCTCCACCACAAGTGACTACCATTCACCAATCACCGAAACTCGACCAGGCCATCCTGACACCACGGCCAGACCGGACACTCACGACCCGTCATACTGCCGAGCTCACCATCCTACAAATACAGTATCTTACTCATGACCACACGCGCGCACAGCCATGTCTAGCGGAACTCCAGCAGCCGCCCCGGTTGCCCAACCGGTCGCCGCGACTGCACCTACGAAGCACCTCGGCATGCGCAAAAATGGTAGGTCCCTCCCCTCCGAACCTTCACGTATGAGCGCTCGTTTCTAACAGTCCTAGGCAAGCAATGGCATGAGCCCAAAAAGGCGTTCCGCCCGGGCTCCGGCCTCACCTCCTACGAAAAGCGCAACAAGGAACGCATCGCGCGCGCCACCATGAAGGCCAAGGAGAAGGAGCTCAAGGACGAGAAGGAGGCTGCCCGCCAGGCACGCATCAAGGCCATCCGCGACAAGAAGGCCGCCAAGGAGGAGAAGGAGCGGTACGAGAAGCTGGCCGAGAAGATGCACAAGAAGCGTGTCGAGCGGCTAAAGCGCAAGGAAAAGCGGAACAAGCTGTTGCACACGTGAGCTGGGCGGCCAACATGTGTCTGTTTGTTTGCTATAATTCGTTCTTTCTTGGGCTAAAACATTCTTGTGCATTTATTTTCTCTCTCGTGAGGCTTAGACCTTCATTGGTTGCTCTTCCCGGGATTCACTCTGGTCTGCAGGAAGCGTTGGGCGTTTTGGGCGGGTGCATATATTTTCTTGGGCACATCACTTTCTTGCAATATACAAAAGTATTCTTTCACCGACATGTCGTTTTCGTTTCTTGAAAAGTTTTATATCATCGGTCCGGTACCGTGGCGGTGGGCGTGTCGAGCAAGCATCGATGGAGTAGTCTCAACACGGCCGCTGGACGACTAGCTGATACAACTGGTCACTCGGATTTGAGCCAAGAAGATCGATTCGTTGGAAATCCTTATCGGATGCTCTGTTGCCAATCACTAGATACAACCCCCCCTGCATTCGAAACTAGCGGTTGCTGCTTGGCCACATATCTACCTACTTCAGCCATTTTAAACGTCCTATCGAGATGTTCTATTTAGCACACCAATATTTTACTCTTTGCTAGCCATGTATAGACAATTGATGTCTTGATGTGGCTTCTTATTGCATATACAAGTTCAATACTCAACTATATGTAGCAATATGGGGCCTAGCCAGTTGCAGTTCAATAGTGTGTTGACCCAGACCAAATATGTAAGGAATGACTGGCTGCTTCGTGGACATTGGAAAGCCCCAGGTGACAGATTTCGTGTTGGCCATGTCACCGCCATCTTGTTAAAGCTCTCGCCTTCGACATTGACTGTGGCACATATTTTATTTCCATCAATATCGTCTACGTCACGCCGATCATCGCTCTATAGTCAACCTCGGTTGGCCTTGCCGACCTTAAAGGTTTCAGGCAGCGGATAGCAGCCGGAGTGAGAAAAGCTCACGAGACAACTCAAAAGTCGCCCCAAAATTAGAGCGCGAGGGTTCACATTTTGCTGTCATCTCATCTGTATCCTTAAACGCACTTGCACGGCGGAGACTCACCTCAACACGTGGGCAAGCTATCGAACATCGAGGGAAAGAACGTGTAAATATACTTTTTAACTCCTTTTAACTGCACGGTTTGATACAATTCACCGAAGCGTTGAGTTACTGTACGATCTTCGTATGGTCAAGGGCGAATGGTTTTGGGCAGAAAGATCATGCTGCCCTGTGGTTAGACATTAAGGTTTTCTGGTTCATAATTTTCAGGGCACCGTCAAAATCATATTTTGGATTTTATTTCGAGTTCTCAGTTGTTTTCGGGTTCTACTTTTTTTTTCGGTGTTTTCTTATTGATTTTTTATTGCTGTAGGAAGGAAACAATTCATTTGAATGTAATAAAATAGTTCAGCTTCAACACATCCTCAGGACTCTGCAAACCGCTGACTGCGTTTCTATCTTCGCTGCACACTACATCCCAGCTCACACAAACAAGCGCATATAAACTAACAATGGAAGTTTCTTAAATGATACCTCACCTGCAATAATTATTAAAAAGCCTTTTGTATCTGGTCATAGTTGAGGTTGTCAAATCAAGCGCATTACATAATAAATGACTCAGCCATTTTGATTTCCATGTGACGCAGCCTCCTGTCGTCGAAACCGCGCCAACTTGCTTTCTACACATGCAGCGCCTGATGTTGCAGCACACCATCTTCCCTGGCAAAAGTAGCGAAACTGGGCACCGGGAACAGCCTGCAGCTTGCTCGCCCACGCAAAGGTCTGGGCCGCTGCATATTTCGGTTTTTGGTCAGCCGCTACACGGTACTTTGCGACACACCATTTGCCCATTTCCCGTTTTATCCACCCCCCTTTGCTTGGGCCCTGCAACTATGTCGAATAACCAGGTGCGCAGCGCCTCGGCCGTTGCCAATACCATCAGCAGCAACAATACAGGCCGAGCCGGTGGCGATCAGCTGACAGCGCAAGGAGCAAACGTTTCGGGAACAACAACACCAGTGACGACACCAGCAACAGCGACACCTTCACCCCAGCGACCGCGACATCACTTTACACGGTCATTATCAGAGCTGTCGTCGCCCTTGCGTCTACGCCGACAAAGCCAAAGCCAAATCCAGAGTCAAATCCAGAGCCAAAACCAAAGCCAAAGCCAAATCCAGAACTACGGTCTGCCGTCCAGACATAACCCGAGTTCGAGCCAGGGCCAGATCCCAAGTCAAACGCAGGGTCGACGAAACACCGGCGTTCGCGACGACGACTCCTACCAAGACGGTCGTGGTCCGTCTTCTACACGGACGGGTGTTGCCTCTACCGGATCTCCGGCGAACGGCGTTAGCCCGTCACCGAACAACACACCGGCCACGCCGTCCCACAGTCCCCGCCTCGCGCCTCTTAGTAAGTCACGCACAACAAGCGGCCTTGGTAGCACCCTCGCATCGGCTGCTGTTTTGACGGGAAACTTCTCTCTGGCACCGCACGACCCCAACGTATCCAGCTCCAATACGTCAAGTCGGACCGGTGCCTCGTCCACGACGGCCAGCCCTACTTCCAGCCGTCGGCCTAGTGTGCAGACCGGCAAAGACCAATACAACAACCATCCCTACGACGAGAGCCGCAACATGCAGCCACAACAAGCAGAGGTGCACGACAGCGCCCGTCACCAGCGGCATCATCACCACCGACACATCCACAACCTCAGCACTAGCAGCACCGCTGGCTACATGAGCAGTCACTCTACAACGATCGCGGCGCTTGCTGCTGCAGCCACGGCCGTGGCAGCTGCATCGCCAACGACCCAGACACCCGGCATGCCTAGCACATTAAACCACGGCCAGCCCGGTGCCGACACAGAGGCAGCGGACCGGTCTCAAGATGACATGCTGCTGCAACAGGAAAAACAAGGGCCTGCCGTTTCGGGTGCCAGCCGGTCCGCAACGGGCCTGCCCATCGACCCGGCGGCCGTTCGTGCTGCGGCCGCCGCTCTGGAGCGCATGCAGCGTGAGCAGAGCCGCAGCGCCGCGCGTGTGCTGCATTCTGCCGTTACCGACCTCGACGGTATGTCCACGACCACGAGTCAACGCCTCGATGCCGCCTATGGATCCGTGCTGTCTCGCCTCTGTGAGCTGCAGGACACGGTCCTGGCCCTGCGGTCGCTAGCGGCAGCCGCGCGCGCCACCAACCACCGCTTCACGGCCGAGACCGAGTCCATCACGCACGAGATCGACCAGCAGGTGCAGCAGCTCGAGGGCGACAGAACAGGCAGCGTGGGCAAAGATGGCGCGCCCGTGCTGACGCCGGCCGACCAGCAGCACCGGCTCGAGCGGTTGTCGGAGCGCGTGCACCGTGGCCGGCAGGCGATCCAGGACCTGGCCGAGCGCGTGGAGACGGTCCGTGATCGTGTACAGCGGTGGGAGCGAGCGGACCGAGCGTGGCAGGAGCGGACGCGGACGCGGCTCAAGGCGCTGTGGGTGATTGTGTTGAGCGTGATGCTGGTGTTGGTTGTGCTGCTGGCGATTATGCTGGGGCATTCCGGAGAGCCAGCGGCCCAGGAGGGTGTCGACGTGGGGGCTCAATCGGAGGCATCAGATGCCCATGGCAAGCCCAATTTCCCACCGGGCTTCCCCGAACTAGCGTCCATGACGGCGTCGACTAGCACGTTTCACTTGACGTTTCCCAACGGCACCACAGGCGGCCGCAACAATGGCAACAGAGACGGCCCTATCGCCAGTGATGCGGATGATGATCCACTCCAGCGACTGTTTGACGAGCTATGACTTTCCTGTTGTTGTTCTCTTTGCCTTTTCAGAGGCTGTGCAAGCCGCACTACTTATGTATTCATCATTGTGTTCCTCTCGTCGATTCTACTGCATCCTAGCACGTCTCAAAGCATAGCGGTCTTGCCTTACCTTTCTCATTTTTACGAAATATACCAACATACACATGTACGTCTATCTTACTTTTCTAATATAATATTCGCATAGAATCCGCGAATGAACAGATACCTACGGAGTGCATTGTTTGGGAGGCAAGGTAAGCCCGGAGTTTCGGTGACAATGCTTTCGCCCGATTGCAGTGCGTCTCGTCCAACTTAGGCAGCGTGTAGTACGGAGTACGCGGACGTGGGAGATGGTTGTCCACTGGCTTGCTCAGTATCGTGATGAGCTCTACAGTGGATTACCCTCAAGAAGCGCCCAGGGACTATCTCGGAATAGACTCGGACATGCTTGAGGCACAGTACCAACATGAAGCGTTCTTAAGCCTTGTGCTCGCGTTGTCTTTTCAACAACCTTGTCCACGTACGCATAGCAATTTGTATACGAGGATGTTGCACAGCTGCCGAATGACAAAAGGCCCAGCCACAAGTATACAGTCACGAAAAAGGCCGGCCGCGTAATGAAGGTTGCAGGTGTGGACCACGGCCAAGACGACAGACAAGACCAGCCCAAACAAAAAAGACGAGACGAGGATAAGGGCAATACGAGCAGAGGTTGGGAAAGCATCCCGGAGAGACCACAAAAACAAAGCCACAGGAAACATCCACAAGGAGCCACTCAGCCACTCTACTTAGCACTTAATCTGCGGCACATTTTGAGGAGCGTAAGCAAGGCCTCCGTATCGTCTCACGCTTTATGTTTTGTCGGATTCGCTTTTATGTGTTTTCGCCTGCTGCCCGAAATGGGCATCCCGCAAACGCCACACGAGTGGATAATGGACGTCGAAGAAGCGTAACGACTTAGAGGAGAAGGCGTCAAACGAGGCTGGTCTGGGGTGGATGTTGTGGCATAGTACTCCGTGCCGGGCGAGAGGCAAAAAAAGGGAACAAACGTCATGCCCCACAATTTTCAGGTCCTGCCCTGGAAAGTGATAATATGCGCAACCACATCACCGCGTCACCCAGGCACTGACTCCGTACTTTTTGCTTGGTAGCTCCCTCCAAATCTACAATCTCTTGTTATTTTTGCTATATTTTTATACTGCTTGTTATTCTTTTCTTACATTTATTCGCCGTATGACTTTTTGGTTTCTCCGCGTCACTTGCGCCGTTGGCAGTGATCCTCTTCTGAACCTTTCGATCAGTTTATGCCGCTGGATCATCTGCGTCACTGATCCCTGCTAACTCCGGCGATGTCTGATCGGGACTTGTGTGCCAGTCGAATGGCCAGAAAACATGGTACACAGGGTGGCAGGAGATTGGGATGTTCGATGAACATGGTAGCTAAGAGTTAGAAACAGCTTTCACCGATAGAAATCCCACGTAAGACGCGTAGAAAGAGGCATATTCCGAAGTCCGCCTGAACCCATTGAAAATAGCAGTTGCGACCCATACTAAGCAAACGCCAAGATCTACGACAACGCAATTGCTTTTAGACACCAGCAGAGCGCCTAAATCAGGCAGTCGCATTTTTGTATTTTTAGCGCTGTTTCCTTCTTTAACAAAAGAAAATAGACTAAGCTGCATCCCGGCACGGCATGAGCGTCATCGCTTCTTCGCCATCGTGCTTGCCGCCCACAACACCTCCGGTCGACCGCTCCTACCTGAAGCGTGTTTCTAATCGTTGCTGCGCTTTGTTCTTTCCCTTGTTGAGCAGATAGGAAAAATCTTTTGGTTTATTATCTTGGAATTTCTTTTCTTTTTGTTTTTGGGCTTTACCTTTTCACTTCATCCATCTTCCTTCTCGGCAAAACGATCTCTCTCCAACCACCAGGCCCTTGCCAACCGCTGTCCACTCAAATTAGCGCCCACGTCGACCTTGGCTGGTCCAGCCAAGCATCAACCTTCCGGCACTCTTCTCTCAGACCATTGTGGTATCTGTGATCGTTTTTCTTTTTTCTTCTTCTCTCTCTCCTGAACCACATTCTCTGTCTGCGTTTCCTCTGGTCGACTGCTGGTTGGACACTCGGCATCCACCCACACACGATTTTTGCGCACTTTACCCAACTGCGGTTCTTTCGCTTCCTATTTCGAAAAGGCACCGTGTACAGGGGCGCAGCGGAGTAATTTGAACAGCTACGGGATTACAGCAGCTCTTCATCCCAACCCCTCAGTCTTCTTGCTGCTCACCTCTCCCGAGCCTTCCGCGACAGACCGATCCTTTCTCTTCGACCGATTGAAGGTTGCAGACGCGGAAAATTTTCAGACAACAATTATACACGCCAAAAAAAAGAAGCATCATGGCCAACAGACCAACCGCCGTCAGCGGCGCTGGTGGCGGCGTTGCAGTAGCCCCCGCCTCCGCCCAAAGCGCCGTCGACGTCACCAAATCTTCTGGCGTTGGGGCTGCTTCAACTTCCGCTTCCTCCATGACTTCGCTGCCACCACCAGGACAGACTCTGACGGGAAAGCAGGAACACTGTCCGTATTGACCCTTTTTGTCCTGGGCACTTTGCGTGTATTTACTCCTTCTTTTGTTCATTTGGCGCAGCAAGCTAACTCGGTCAGACTTGAAACGAGAGCTCCTGGGCGAACAGGCAAAATGGGAAATCTTCGAACTCAACTCGCCGACTGCTCTCCGACGATTCGGCGCCCCCTTCCGGTCCGACGTGGGCGAGGTCTCCCCGCTCGACTCTAGCCTCCCCATCCTTCGCTACATCTTCGTTCACCATGTCCGCGAGTTCCCATTCCTCGACAAGGCGAAGGAGAAGGAATTCTGGCAGGACAAGCTGCAAGTGGTGTGTACAGCAATAACCAGACGTAGCTGATATCGCTCCAAGGTGACTTTGTACTAACAATGAGACTTCAAGTTCCTCGAGTCTTTTGCTACGAAAAACATCTCCTCGTCCGAAGACCGCCTCGAAGAAACCAAGCGCCGAAAGCTAGCTACGAAGGCACAGAAGCTTGTGGAGCTCATGATGGTCTCCGGCGTTCGCACCTCGTCTGGCTTTGAAGAGCGGATTCGATTCTCCGAACTCGAAATTGTGGACCGTGATGCGATCGATACTGGTGTCTTGGGATCCATTCCCCAGGGCAACTTTGTCAACGGCTGGGATGTCAACGTGGCAGGTGTTCGCGTAATATCGGTCAAGCGCAACATTCGCTATCACAAGCATGCCGTATGTTCCTGGCTCGCCCTACGGCTATTCCTAACCTTTGATGCTGACAGCGCTACAGGAATTCATCCTTCGGGTCCAAAGAAAGGGCGAGCTTGAGCACTTTGTTGGCCGTCGCTATGGCGATTTTGGACGCCTTTACAAGGCTCTCCGTGCAGAACTGCCGGGGCGGGTCCTGCCGCCCCTTCCGCGGAAGAACAAGACAAGCTCAACAGCTTCTAACATTATTGGCGGTCTCAGAGGCTCCAATGACTCGGATGTTGACTCCATCTCCTCGGCCTCGACAATGACCAGCCCAACAGGGCTCGGCCCTGGCGGTGTTGGAGAGTCACTAAAAAATCTCACAGTTCGAGGTATGTTGCACTTCCTCGGTCGTCTCCAAGGGTTCGGTGCTAACCAACTTATAGAGCACCGTAGAAATGGATCTGGGAGAGTATCGCCACGCCAGTCTCTCGACAACACTACACCTCCTAGCCCTACAGTTGCTGCTGGCCAGGAATCGAAGGCACCAGAGGTAAGTTCATTTCGCCCTGATAGTGCCAACGGTTCTCAAACATTTATAACTAATACGATATTACAGAGCGTGGTTTTATGGCGGGAGAACCAGCGCATCTCGCTGCGTGCTTTCCTTCGTACACTGCTTCATAACCCTCAGATTGCCCGGACAAAGGCCATTCAGGATTTCCTGACCCGGGATCCGATCACCCCACGAGACGAAGACGTCGACGACATTGTGCGCAGAGTCGAGGTCGACAAGAAGCGCGTGGAGGAGCAGAAAAAATTCTACGAGATTGCTCGCAAGCGAGCTGCTGATCTCGACGTGTACATGGAACAGTATGCAAATGCACTCCTGACTTTTGGTCGCCCATGTGATGTTCCCGTGCTAATAACTCGTTTTGCAGGTTCCGTCAAGACATCGTTGAGCGCAATGGCTTGACTATGCTGTTCAAAGAGATCAAGGAGAAGAAGACCATCGGAGACCTGAGCATCCAGTACCAAAAGTTTGCCGAGTGGCTCCGGATCGAAGTTGCCGCTACGATTTACCATCTTTTTCTCGCCGAAGATAACTCACCCGAGCTCTTTTCTCAAGCGAAACGCATCCATTCTCTGATTCCGTACACAATTATCAAGAACGTCATCCGGGTAGCGAATCCTGCTGCTGTCATGTCTGGTGTCCTCGACATCTTTCTGGCACAGCCCTTCGGCACGCGGTCTCTTATGCAACGCATCTTCTCCCTGACATTGAACGATGGCATCCGCAACTTCCAAAAATCTATCGACTCTTTGGCTGTCAAGATCGATGACCCGGTGTTTGTCAGCAAGCTTAAGGCCTACTCGGATGCCGACCAGGCAATCAAGGATATCATCCGGGACGAAGCGACCAACGACGACGTCGATATTTTGGTCGGTATTCTGCGCTCCGAGCTGATCGAACCACCACTCATGCCCGAGCAAATTGGACGCCTCTACAACGCGTACGTGGCGTTCAATTCGGCTGTCGAGAATGTTGACGAGGAACTGAAGCAAGGTGCCGAGCTCTTCTCCTACCTCAAGCAGCTCATGAAGCTCTACACGCGCCAGCGTGACAAGGCAATGATGTTGAATCTCATTGAAGAGCCCGTCACCCTCTCGCTGTTCCGCGACCTGTTCACCATCTTTTACGAACCCCTTGTTCGCGTCTACAAGTCGGCCAATGTATACAGCAGTGTCACCGATTTTTCCGTCTTCATGGACGATATGATGCAGGTTGTTGAGAAGTGCAGGGAGCAGGATGCCTCTGCCGATCCTAACCAGACTGTGCAGGCGTTTATCGACCTGTGCCAGCGGCACGAACACAACTTTTACAAGTTTGTTCACGAGGTGCACACACACGACAACGGCCTGTTTACGCAGCTGATGGGCTGGATCGAGGGCATCCTGGAGTTCTTGCGCAAGGGCCCCAAGAACGGCACCCTGGACGTCAACGCGCTCTTTGAAGGCTCTGTCAGCATGGGGCAAATTGACAAAGACAAGGCCATTGCGGAGGTAAACAGTCTCATTGCGTGGCAGGAAGCGCGTAAGAAGTGGCATCAGGACAAGACGCGGCAGAAAATGGCCGCCGAGGGCGGCGGCAGCGACGGTCTGGGCGAGGATGGCCTGTCTGGTCCCGTCAGTTTCAGCGCCGGCGACTTTGGTCTGAACGCGGCCGACCTCCAGGAGATGTCCTACGACGAGTTTGATGATTCCGAGGACGAGGCGGCGCTAGAAGATGAGGACGACCTCGATCCGATTGAGGCCGAACGGCGCCGCAGAACGAAACGGCAAGACCGCCTCCGGCGGAGCGCGGGCGAACCGACGAAGCCGGTCGTGAGTGAGATCTACAAGCTCAACGATAACTTTTTGGCCATGCTTCGCAATGTGTTGGCAGAGTAGACGGAGGCGGAACCGAGGAGGATACTTTTGTTGTGGTATGGATATCTTTGCATTACAATACTCTGGTGCATTGTTAGTGATGGGTATATCTCATGGTTGGCGTTTGGAACAGCAATTGTTGGGATATTTTTCTTGACATTTTAAGACACCCGCATGTTGTAGATAAATGGTTCAATTCTTAAATCGTATTCGCTTTCTGCCAAACAGTCGAATTGGGCTACTAGCGATTCCAGTTCCTGTCAGCTGCTGTTGTCCAACGCTCGGCGCGAATGTTGGACGGCAGATGTCGTTGCCTGTATCGCCTGTCACATGCTTTTTGTCGAGGATCACAGCTTTTGCGCCAAGGTACCTCTTCCACGACCTAGCTGTTGTGAAGTCGCCCATATCGGCAGGAGGGCATGCGAGACAGAAGGCGCGCTTGGAAAACTCACAGGTTGCACCAATTGCCTCCAATTAAATAGATTCACGTTCTACAAGAGGAAGGGACGAACGACGCACGATGTATCTTACTATACACAAGCCATCAGAACTTCAGATGGAAGGAAACGTCTTGGGCGAGCACATGGTGCTGACGCACGGACCATGCTCTCGGCAGGTGCTCGGCTAAGGACATGCTCTGCTTGGGAAAGAATGGGCAAAAAAAGGTAGCGAGGTTGTCGGACAGAGAGCGGGACTGTGGGGTTATGCGAATTTGGTGGAAGGGTCGACTGGACGAGCCCATTTGAACGACAAAGCACTTGGAGTTGGGTGGAGTAATGAGAAATGCCAGCCATGAGATTGGCCAGCGCGGGGAAGGAAGGGGCCACTCACTGGGGTGGGTTGGCACAAAGCACGCTGAAGGGCAGGTGCTGGACTGAGTAGGGAGACACGGGAGTAGCGCCTCACTTGGGGGGGAAAGAGTGCTGGCCGCACCAGAACCCCAAACCCCAAGGCCGCTTCGGAATTGTGCGGTTGCCATTTTTCGTCATGGGCGACTTTCCGGGGCATGTCCTTGAACCTCAATTGGCACGTCTCTATTTTCCCCTACCCGATTTCTAAACCAGCTTCACCTCCGATACCACGTCGAATCTCCCCTCTTTCGTCCAAAGGTCGGCCTCTCGTAGGATTTTGTTTGTCTTTTTTTCTCTTTCTTCTGTTGTCATTCGACGTTTTGGGTAACACCAAGACAGCCACAATCCGAACCTCGTTTACTCTCACGAGACGAAGCTCGGCTGTTGTTTTTCGACGACAAGGGAACCCTCGTTCTCGCCGACGACAAGTTCGCAATACGCGACATACAATCCACATCATTGAGCGCGACACACAGACGATATGGCGTCCACAGGGGCTTGGAAGCGGCTGGCAACAATTGCCCGGCCAGCTGTGCGTATTCACCCCTCCACTCCTCTCTTCCAAAGATGCGCTGTGCTTGCGACAAATCGAATCGCCGAGGTCCCGAATCGACGAGGCCGGAGCACAGCGACAGGAAGCGTCTCGAGCGATAGAGTCCGCAGATTACTAACGTTTTTATTTTCTGCAAACAGTTCCAGTCTACAAGAACCTTCTCTTCTACGCCGCGTGCCGGTAAGTTGCTCCCTCTAGAATCCTCTAAGCCCGGGGCATCACGATACACAACGCCGACGACGGCGGTAACGAGGCGCACAAGCTAACGCATGCCCTTCTCTATAGCTCGCGTCTTCGCAAACGGCCCGCTTCGCGCCAAGGAGGCTTCCTCGTTCGTGAGCAGCAAGTACCCAGTCATTGTACGTCTCCCTGCTTTCTTGTATCCATTCAATTGCTCGCCCTGTCTCGTGTATTGTCAGCCTCGCGGCTTTTGCCTTCCGGCATCTTGCTAATACGCCGTCTTCTGCATTAGGACCACGAGTACGATGCCCTTGTTGTCGGTGCCGGTGGCTCCGGTCTGCGTGCCGCTTTCGGTCTGGCCGAGGCGGGCTTCAACACTGCCTGCATATCGAAGCTGTTTCCCACGCGCTCCCACACTGTTGCCGCTCAGGGTGGCATCAACGCCGCGCTCGGCAACATGCACAAGGACGACTGGCGCTGGCACATGTACGACACCGTCAAGGGCTCCGACTGGCTCGGTGACCAGGACGCTATCCACTACATGACGCGCGAGGCCCCGGCTTCCATTATCGAGCTTGAGAACTACGGCTGCCCCTTCTCGCGTACCGACGAGGGCAAGATGTAAGTACTTTTAGGCGAAGAGTCCGCGAGACAGGGAGCAAGTATAGCTAACAATTCCACAGCTACCAGCGTGCTTTCGGTGGCCAGTCCCGCGAGTACGGCAAGGGTGGCCAGGCCTACCGTTGCTGCGCCGCTGCCGATCGTACCGGCCATGCCCTGCTGCACACTCTGTACGGCCAGTCTCTGCGCCACAACACCAACTACTTCATCGAGTACTTCGTCATCGACCTGATCATGGAGGACGGTGAGTGCCGCGGTGTCCTCGCCTACAACCAGGAGGACGGCACCCTGCACCGCTTCCTTGCCAACCACACCGTCCTCGCCACTGGTGGTTACGGTCGCGCCTACTTCTCATGCACGTCTGCCCACACCTGCACGGGTGACGGCATGGCCATGGTGGCCCGTGCCGGCCTGCCCAACCAGGATCTCGAATTCGTCCAGTTCCACCCCACCGGTATCTACGGTGCTGGCTGCCTGATCACCGAGGGTGCTCGTGGTGAGGGTGGTTACCTGCTGAACAGCGAGGGCGAGCGCTTTATGGAGCGTTATGCTCCCACTGCCAAGGATCTGGCCTCGCGCGACGTCGTCTCCCGTTCCATGACCCTCGAGATCCGCGAGGGCCGTGGTGTTGGCCCTGACAAGGACCACATCTACCTGCAGCTGAGCCATCTGCCCGCCGAGGTCCTTGCCGAGCGTCTGCCTGGTATCTCGGAGACGGCGAGCATTTTCTCAGGTGTGGACGTCCGCAAGCAGCCCATCCCTGTCCTGCCCACCGTCCACTACAACATGGGTGGTATCCCCACCAAGTACACTGGTGAGGTCTTGACCGTCGACAACAACGGCAACGACAAGGTTGTGCCCGGCCTGTACGCCTGCGGTGAGGCCGCTTGCGTGTCTGTCCACGGTGCCAACCGTCTGGGTGCCAACTCCCTGCTGGATCTCGTCGTCTTCGGCCGTGCCGTCTCCCACCAGATCCGCGACACGTCGAGCCCCGGTGCCAAGCTCAAGCCCCTGCGCGCCGATGCCGCCGCCGACTCCATCGAGTACCTCGACAAGATCCGTAACGCGGACGGCCCGCGCACGACGGCCGAGATTCGCCTGGCAATGCAGAAGACCATGCAGACGGATGTCAGCGTGTTCCGTACCCAGGAGTCCCTGGATGAAGGTGTCCGCAACATCAACAAGGTCGACAACACCTTCAGCGAGGTCGGCATCAAGGACCGCAGCATGATCTGGAACTCGGACCTGGTCGAGACCCTTGAGCTCCGGAATCTGCTCACTTGCGCGTATGTCCCGCATTCACACCGCCCCCCCCTCCCACCATACTATTTTACTGGCTTTTGATTATGACTAACGTATTGTCTGCTCCAGCACCCAAACCGCCACCGCTGCCGCCAACCGCAAGGAGTCGCGTGGTGCCCACGCCCGCGAGGACTATCCCGAACGCGATGATGCCAACTGGATGAAGCACACCCTGACCTTCCAGCGCGAGCCCCACGGCCCCGTCGACCTCAAGTACCGCAAGGTCATCAGCACCACCCTGGATGAGAACGAGTGCAAGCCCGTGCCGCCGTTCAAGCGTGTGTATTAAGCGAAGTTGTGGTACGAGTGTGACGATGTGAGGTGGTCTTGTGTTCCTTTTTGCATCTTGTCTGAACTTTTTTCTTTCTGTTTTTGGCCGAGACCCGTTCGTTGTAACACAAAATTGCATGTACTTTTTTACACGGTCGAGTTTCCACAGTCGGTGTTCCCCCGGCTTTCTTGTTTCATATTTTCACCCTACCTCGTTCAAACCACAGTTTACACAGGCGGGTATTATGCACACTTAAATGCATACTATGCTCGACATATATACGGACAAATCGATGGGAGGTGGATGCGGAAAGTGGATGTCGGTCGACACATAAGATAGAAGACTTGGGTATTCCTTTATGTAAAGGTTGGGTTAAACTCAATAGAACAAAAAAAAGAATTAAAACTATGCCATTCGCGGGTTTTAGGTGTACTGATTGTTTGGCGCCAGAACGACTTGCGACGACAATGAGTGATGAACATGAATATCAAGAAGAGAACATGCCACCGCGGATATCAATAAACAACTGGAAACATGTAGACCCCAAAGGCGACGATTCGCTTTACATATGGTCAGTATTAGTGTGCAAGTGCGCTTCCTATGCTGGCCTCAGTATCTCTACTTCAATGAGCATTGCTGCTCGCCTCAATAACCGCTGCGGGGTTGGCCGTTGCCTGGTTGCCTGCCTCCTGGTTGGCCGTTTCCTGGCCAGCAGCTTGCTCGTCGTTGGCGACTTGGCTACCGACCGGCGGTGTCGGCGGGGACCGGGGTTCCCGTTTATTCACCATAACCTTCAGGAAAAGAGGCACATCTATTGCGATCTTCTTGGGAATGAACGGCTTTTGAATAAAGAGCGGGAGGTTGCCACGTGCATGCGATGCAGTAGCCATGACCCATTCGATCTGCAAGTTATCAAGATAATTGTCAGGCACGTCTTCTGGGTTGACTGCATCTCGGGCAATCCCGGCCTGGTCGGCGGCTTGCAAAGCTCCCGCCGCAGAACCGTCTTCCTGGGAAGCTTGTTCCGCCTGTTGCACTGGAGCAGCTTCCGCTATCTGAGCGACCGAGGACCTGGGCTTCAACTTCTTGATTCTGAGAGAGGACTTCACTTTGCCAAATGTGCTCACTTTCTGGAGTGGTGCCTCCCGTTGCGTTTTTGGCCCCAAGCGGAAGCGTTCGACGCTCACATACGAGCCAATCGTGGTCCTAGGTCCGTTCGCAAGCTTTCGGCCGTCACGGGGAGCAGGGGCGGCACCCCAGCCGTTGATGGGCACGCTGATTACGAGAAATTCGTCGTGGGGCGCACTCTGTGCGCTGAGGCAGGACATCTGCAAGACAGGAAAAACTCGGTAGTCGAACAATTTGTTACCCAGGTCGTGCTTCATCTCGACAATCTGCAGTGTGAAGTCAGTCCAGACAGATGGGCCTCTGATCGGCCTCATGCCCAACGCGTTCAGGTCTATCGACATGGCCCTATGTATGCCGTTCCAAATATATGCCGTGTTTGTCCCGACAACGGTGTCGGTCATATCGTCTTCGGTCTTAACATGCTCGTCTTTCATGTGTTTTAGAAACTCCAGCCAGTCTGCTGTACCGTCTTGGGTGAGGTTGTTGTGGAATGAGCGGCGGCAGGCCCAGGTCTCTGAGACGGCCTTTGTCGACTTTCGGCACACGTTGCCACCTCCGTACGGCTGGTTCACCACGGCATCCAGCTCGGATTGTAGTATGTCACGTTCGAGTAGCTCTACCGCAACCGTGTCGGGGCCACCAGTAACTTTAGCGCCATTGAACTTGGCACTGCCCTTTGGATACCATCCGGACGGGTTCGGCTTCGTGTCGCGTTGCTGGTCGTAGACGTCCACGGTGCCAATGAAATCAAGAGACTCTTTGAGTAAGTTTGTTATGAGCGGCTTGATCGTGTCTATGCTGCATTCGTGGGAGGGCAGACGATCAAAGTCGATTCCCTCGAGGCGCAAAAGTGGCCCGAGAGGGGGATCACTGGGTGGTCTGACCATTGTTGGTTTTCGTTCAATGCTGTATCAGATTGCGTCGTTGTTAGTTGAGGAGCGGAGAAAAGCTTGGAGAATGTTTTGGTTCTGCGAACCTAAGATGCCAAGCTCTATATGTAAGTCCTCGGAGCTAAAAGCTGACTGTTCTTGGGGCAGCCAGCTACTGTCTGTGCTGCAAAGGTAGGTGTGTATGGTTTCGGGCGCGCACTCCCTTTGTTTCAAGCTCGCCAGAACAGGGGTGCTGCTTTGGCCGGGTTTAGCACAGGGCGATGGTACCAGGGTCGTTTGAGAGTGGAATCAAATGTTTACGACGTCTGACTCCGCATATCTGTTTGTCCGTTCTAGCGGTGTGATTGATGTGCCGTGGAAGAGGTAGAATTGAAAGTAGTATCCGATGCAATAAGGAGACAGGAGGGTAGAAACAAAAGAAGAAAATGGAGTCAGAAGAGAAACGAGAAGAAAGAGACGGTTTGTTGTTCTCCGACTCACGTTGCCCATTAGCTGGGACAACGAGAAACGTGAAGGGAAAGAACGAGCGGCAGGTAAGTCTGTGAAACGTGAGCAGCAGACCAGATTTGGAAGGCTCAACACGGGGGTATCACCGCTTGGGCTGCGTGTCCATTGCGCTTTCCCCTTCCGGGTGGTCTGTCATCTGGGGAGACCAAGCCTTGGAGCGGATCTGGCGAAAACCTGTGAGAGTGAGCCGCATAGCAATCCGGGGTCCAATCTCACTTTTTGTTCATGCACGGAATAGAAGCTCACGAGCTCTATTTGATTCCATGCCACTAGTAGTATTGTGAGCTACTTTGCGGACTAGCACATCTGGTTGAGGTTTGCAGGCGAATTGCAAGATCACTAAAACCACCTTTGCGTCGCGCTTTCCTTTTGCAAGCGGTTTATTTTTAATTTATTTATTTTTTCTCGCAATATGCGGAAAATGGAAAGAACGATTTAGTTAGATTTGCTTCATTGTGCACTTTCCACGTGGCAACTAGAGTATGTGAAAACAAGACGATGCCGTACTTCAAAGAAGCCTTTCACGTAAGTGCAACCCATCCCCACCGTCACTACGCATTGGCTATGGCTTTCATGAAGATCTTGCATTAAAATTCAGTAAGCCTATGGGGGATACACAACATAGAAACGAAAAGAGGTCGTTTAATTAACATGGCAGGCAAAGGAGCAGGCATTCGACCTCCGTACCGCTCCTTCCCTTTTTTTTTTTAGCCACTCGACAGGAAACCACTGCCCCCTTCAAACAACCGCGCAAGACACGCCGCTCTTCCAGCAGCTTATAGCTTATGCCTTCTCGCGGCGCTCCCAGTGGATCATGGCAGGCTCCAAGGGCCGCGAAAACAGCGAGGCGAAGTCGGTGCCAATGACCTTGTTGCTGCCATCCACATTGCGGAACTTGAACAAGCGCACAACCTCGACGATAATGGTCTGCAGTTGCACGTTGGCAAACTGCTCGCCAATGCACCGGTGACGGCCAGCGCCAAAGGGCAGGTAGGGCGACCCGGTGCCCTTGCTGACGAGGCCGTAGCCGTAGTCGATCTTCTCCTCGTCCTCCTCCGCGCGCAACATGGCCGGGGCGTTGGGTGAGTCGGCGTCCCACCGGTGGGGGTCCCACAGGTCGGGGTTAGGGAAGTAGGCGGGATCGCTGGCGGACACGCCGGGCGCGGACATGAGGATGTGGCTGGTGGGGACGACGTACTTGGTGCCGGGGACGTGCAAGGGCTGCTTGACCTTGCGCATGATGGAGTGAATGGGGGCATGCAGGCGCAGGGTCTCCTTGACGACGGCACCGTGCAGCGGCAACTTGGCAAGATCTTCGTACTGCAGGGGTGGCAGGTCGGCGCCGAGAACGTTGATCTGCTCCTGGTACAGGTCCTCCATAATGTCGGGGCGCGAGGCGAGCAGCAGCATGATCCAGGCGGAGGTCGACGAGGACGAGTGCTGGCCAGCCATGAGGAGAGCGATCATCATGTGGGCAATCTCGTGGTCAGGAACCTTGACGCCGTTCTTGTAGGTCGCGTTCATCAGGTGGTACATCAAGTCCTGGGCGTCGTTCTCGGGGTTGGCGCGGCGACGCTTGATGGTGTCCATGTAGAGCTTGGCAACGATGCGCTGTGCGCGGTCGCGACGGTTGTTCCAGGGGAGCGGGGCCCAGTGGAAGGTAAAGTTGATGGGGTTGAAGCCCAAGTCGAGGTCGTGATACAGAGCGGCCAGGGACTCATCAAGCTGCTCACGGATGGCCTTGCCCTGCAGAGCGTGAGAGGCAGTGAAAATGGTGATCTCGGCCATCTTGGGCGGCATGTTCACCTCGCCGGAATCGCCCTTGAATTCTGCCGTGCGCTTGAAGTAGCTGGTCACCTCGTCGGAGATGATGTGGACGTATTGGCGGAAGGCCTCGGTGGTGAGGGCGACCTTCATAAACTGTGGGCAAAGAAAATTCGTTAGCGAGGGAGGAGGTGATGGCAGCGCGCTTGTCTTGAGCTGTGACAGATGCATACCTTCTTTTGTTCCATCAGCTTGGAGTTGGGGCAGTCGTACACGACATCCTTGCCGAAGACGGGTGTGGTCAGGACACTGTAGATCTCCTCGGCGTTGACATCGCGGATCTTGCCGTTCAGCACAAAGTCGTTGCCGGCAGTGCCCAGACAGACGGTGGTTTTGCGGCCGAGCAGCACAAACGTGAAAACGTCACCGTACTTCTTGCGGTTCTCCAGGAAGAAGCGCGGCGGGTCCAAGCCGTACGTGATCGTGCTGCCGATGCCAGGAAACCAGTGGAAGACGACGGGCGGCTCGTTGGCGTTCTTGAAGAGCGTCTGGTTCAGCACGTTGAGGACGACGGCCACGACGAGCACGGCAGCAAAGCCAACAACAATCTGCGAGCCAGTGCCCAGCTGCGCATACTTCTGGACCAGAGGACCAGCCAGTTCCTGGATCGCACCCATTGTGTATGTCTTTGTTTGCGAGGAAGGGGGGCGAGAGGTAAGACTGTCGAAAAAAGGGGCGCCGCTCGAAGCGAGATACGCGGCGAGCTGGAGAAGAAAAGAGGGAGGAAGCGACAGAACAAAAAAAGAGGGAAGCTGAGGCCCTGACTTTGTCGTGGGTGTTCGCGACCCGTTGAGAATTGGATGATGCGAATTGGTCGAATTCGAAAGGGGGAGCGAGGGTGAGGAGAGAAAATAAGTGCGGCTGGATCGCGTTTCTAATATGCCGTTCGATTGTCACAATATCGTGCCAAGCGTCCTTGCAGCGAAAGGCGGTCTAATAAAAAAATCCGTTGAAAAAAAAAAATGAATTAAAATAAATCATTCCTTCTCGAGTCGTACTCGTAATGCGCGTATGGGCACGCCAGGCAAACCATCCACGCTCCTTCCAGCGAAATGTTGAATTGACCATAGTCCAGCCAATCAGAGGCGTGTATCGTATTCGTATCCGCAACCTATCCAGGTACCACTCTGCGCCGAACGCACGCAAAAGGTACAACCTCTCCGTTTCCAATTTCGCGCCGTGGCGGCGCCTCTTTTTTTCTCCCTTTTTTTTAATAGTTAAAGCGGGCAGCCCTGAATATGGTGCCATAACAACGGTTCCACGACACTGTAGGCCTGGCCCGCAGTCTCGCTGTGAAATCAGATGTTTTTTTTTGTTTTTTTTTTTCGCTCCGCTTCCTTGTGACGAGGAGGCTTTCACGACTGGTCCATTTCCCCCTATTTTCCTGGCATGGCACCCGCCGTCTTCGACACATTACCCACCAGCAATAAATAAACGAGTCTATTGGGCCAACCGCCGTTCAGCAGCGAGAGCAACAATGAATGCAAAAAACTTGCAATCAACTCATTCTATGCTAGACAAAGAAAATACAGAAGGAAGAGCAGCCCCGGAAGATCGTGCTGGCCTTGCCATTCGTCAATTTGTTTTGCCTCTGAGCTCTCAAAGGAGATTCTCATACCAGCCAAAATCAGATGAGTTCAAGCTGGCCATTGTCCGATTGTCGTTTCCCGGGCGTGGCCACGTAGGAAAGAAATACACACACCCGAACGGTTAGTAGTCGATCTCATCAGTAAAACGTCTAATTCGTAGGGAGCTGGCAGAGAGGCTGGTGGGTGATGCTGCCCGGCGCGGCTCGCCCCTTCCCTCGCTTTCGTCAGCCAAGAGTTCTTACGTTACTCCAATACTTGCCAAAACGAGTAACTTCTTGGTCTGCTTACACGCGACACGCTGTATGTCAACGACCCCCAGCATCGCATTCGCTGCCAAACCGCGCAATTTCTACAGCACGTGATCTCAACAGCATTGTTCTGTTCTGCCACAACTTGAACGTTGAAGGTCCCGAGCTGCCTATCCTACCACCATCCTTCGGTCTCTTGTTCGTATTCTTGTGCCGTTTCACGTGCTGAAAATAACTGTTGATCACGGTAAAGCTAGACGAATAAGAGAGCTGCTGTTGGTTGATGGCAAGAAATGCCACAAGTTAAACGAATAAGAGAAATGTTGAGCCCAACTTGACAGACCAAATTTGTTCCCCCGTGGCCTCCTACCTACGCACGCTGCCGACATGAAACAATGTCACTACTGCGTGAATAAGGACCCGTCGTGACAACAATTTCTCAGGACTTTGAGACGTAGGTTGCATGTAAAGAAGGTATAAGATATTATTTCAAGGAACTAGGCATTTGAAAAGTCCCCAACTGCCTGGGTACATCGTTGCTCCAGAATGTACAACTGATGAAATGCGCAATGTCGACCCAAAGAAAGATATGAAAAGAAGCCATGACCGGATATGCAATGCTAGTGAAGGTATAAGAACGTGACATAAGAAAAGCGAATGTAGGGGCTGAAAAGGGGTAACATAGTAGTGAGTGAGTGAGATTGAGAAAAAGGAGGAACTATAGAGGAGACGTAGCGCGGTGCAACCATATGCCATCAATATCAAACGTCGACAGCCCACCAGCCGTATTCGCCGTCAATGTTGATCCAGCGTCCCTTGTCCACAGCGGTCTCCCAGCCCATCATCACCGCCAAGAGGCGGCATCCCGTCGCGCTGACAGCACAAACGATGGAGTCGCTCGCCTCGGCCAGCACGGCCAAGTCCATCATATAGGCACGGCCGACCAGACTACGGATGCGCAGCGTCTCGGCAGGCGCCGCCGTCCAAGCGGACGAGGCAGAGGGCGGGGCCGATGACACACCGGCGCCGCCCAGGTTCCAGAACATGGCAGCAAAGAAGCCGCCCTCCCAGCCAAACGTCTCGTCAACAAACTTGCGGAAGGCACCGGGCTGCGGGTCTTGGGGCGCCGCGGCGGGCTTTCTGGCGAGGCGAATACGATCCTGGGCACGTGCAGCACCCGCAAACTCGTCCGAGTCATAGACCAGGGGGTCGTCAGACGCCAGCACCATGAGCGACGAGGGGCCGATGCTACCGCCGGCACCAATAGTCGCTGGGCTTTTATGGCTCTTCTTGTTTTGTTTGCTGGCGTCGGCAATAACATTCATCGCACGATCCGCGTATAGATTGAGGGGCACGTACGAGTCTCGATACTGGAACTCAACCGGCCGGAGGTCGCCGCGGCGGACGTGCAGGCCCACAATTGTGCCATGCTCGTTCTTGCCGTTATGACCACTGCTACTCCCGGCAGAATCGTCACCGTTGCCGTCACCGCGCTTTTCCAGGGCCGTTAGGGCCTTGAGCTTCTCCACGCGCTGGGTGACATGATTAGCATCGTCCTTGTTGAGGCGAAAGAGAGCCTCGTAGCCCTTGCGGGCGAGGTCAAACAAGTGTTTGGTGCGGTCCGGGGCAATACCGGCTGCCGCGTCGCTCTTGTCGGCAAAGAAGAACTGGTCGGCGGTGTCGGCCGTCATGATCAGGTGGCGGGCTTGGCGTGGGCACGGCAGCATCTCGTGGCGCAGCGGCGGGCGGCAGGCCGGCGATGGTGGGGGCGCAAAGATATGCGCGTAGCGGCCATAGGCCCAGTGGGTGTCGTCGATGAAGAATCCACGACCCTCGCTCTGCGCCTGGGCATAAGCCATCCACAACAGCATCATGGTGCGGCCGAGACCTGCCTCGGACGAAGCCAACACGAACGTTAAACTGCGGCCGCACACGGGTTTGCCTGCGAACGTGTTGCTCGACTCGCCGACAATATCGCCGTCGTCGGCGTTGGCTTGTTGGTTAAAAAGGGTCCCGATGGACACGCTGCCTGTGAGATAGCCCGCGACCTCGGCCTCATGGACGTCAACAAAGTTGCTGTCAAACGAGCGCAGGCGCTCGGCGCTAGTCTTCCGTTTTCGCTTGTTGATGCCGCCCAGGCTGCCGAGACCGATGATGTTGCCGAGACCGACACTGCTGCCACGCAGAGCGTCGACCTGGTTCGCCACCTCGACACACTTTGCGCAAATACTCGAGTATTCGTTCACCGTGAGGGGAAAGTTCGAGTTGGGTGGGATGGATACGGTCCATTTCGGGTTGCCGTGCTTGTCGCTGACAATAACGGGCGTCGAGTGGGTGGGTAGGCTGCTCTTCGCCACCATCTCGTATGTATTTTTCGTCGGGTCGTTGGGATCCGGATCGTTCGGCCAGAAGTAGAGGCCGTCTCTTACGGACCGGGATGTCCTTGAGCTGCCCCATAATGCGATAAAGAGAAGATAGAAGACGGATACCAGTCCAGCAAAGTAAATGACAGCTCGAAGCACACGGCTTGGCCGAGGTGTGCTGGATGACCTCCGTTTCGGTGGTATTAATTGGGGCAGACCGGGGGATGGCGGTGGTGAGGCGAAGACAAGATGGTCGAAACCGAAGCGCGAGGATGTTGACGACAGCGGTCCCTTTTCATGTGTATATGAAGCGGCACGCCTCAGGTTGATGCGCGGTGGTGCCACAATCATCTTGTGGGATGTGTGAGATAGGTCAAGGGTTGGCGGCATAGCAAAAGTTCTGAGGTTTGCTTCCATGAGAGTGCTGGAGGTGTGACGAGTATGAAATTATAGAGTGTGCAGTGAAGAAGCCATAAAAAATGAGAGGATATTAGGAATATGAAAGAAATATTGACGCCGAATGTTGAAGTTGGACCAGCCTGCCTCGGGACAGCGAGATAAAAGAGACGGCTGTCTCTGGAAAGTATGAACTCGAAGCGTATGATAGCGATTCAAGAGAGTTGAAGCCAAAGAAAGCATTAATAGTCAGCATGTCGTAGTTGAAGGAGCAATGGAAAAGAATCAAGGCTAGCAACGTAGAAGGGTATCGATGAAGAATAGCAAACAAACGGCTTCGAGACTAAGCTTGAGCCAAGAGAAAGAGGGCTGATGGTGGCTTAAGAATGATATCGAGTACATGTACAAGGAAATTGTAGGAGAAGAGGAAGGAAAAGAACGAGTCCAAAAGTCAAAGTGAAAAAGCAAAGAGGGTTATTTGGTGTTCAGAGCACGGTTCCGTAGTCTGCAGTTGACAAGAGAAGGCGGGAATGCTAGGCGGGTAGCAAACGGTTGGTGACAGCGGGATGGTCTCCCCGCTCATCACAATCTGACAGGTTGGACGAGTATACGATCTTCGGGGAAGAGAAAAGGACGACCGGAAAAGGGAGGCACGATGCCAAAGAAAATTGAGGGGCGTCTGCCAGAAGGCAAAGAAGGTAGGAGAGAGAGAGAGAGAGAGGGAGAGGGAAGGATATTCGCAGATCCTCGTCCCAACCCTGGTTAAGCGTCAAGATTGGCGGCCCGCTGGAACGGAGAACAACGTCACATGCTCCACGCGAGGCGAGACAAACAGGAAAGTGAAGTGCAAAAGGTTCAAAGGGTGCTGACCCAGAAGGAATTCCCTTGATGCTGTGCTGCCTACCCTTTGACAGCTGTCGTGTGCGCCGGTCCTGCGGCGGAGGGAAAGTGTGAGAAAGTGAGGGTAATACGGTCTGAGAAGAAAAATAAGATTGAAAAAAGAAAAGCCAACGGTAAGTGGCGAGAGATAATAAAATATGGGAAAAAGGCGAGACACGGCCACTCGGTCGACGAGTGAGAGCACGAAAGTGTCAGAAAACCGGTGAATATAAGAAAATGAAAGCAAGGAGGATTATCAAAGCTGGGTCTTGTGCGCTTGTCTTCTTTTGTTTTGGGAAGCGAGACCTGTCTCTTTAGCCTCAGGAAAGCTCCGTTCCCGATTCGACACAAAGAGTACGGAGTAGGTTCAAGAAGCAAGGGAAAAGGTTGACGCATAGCGGTTCGATGCCACAACCTAACCCCACGATGGTACCGAAAAGGCCGTAATACTGAAAGTCTATTTGGGCAAGATGGACCCTGAAAAAAACGAGCACGACGTATGACGCTCGATCGAAGCTGAGGCCAACGCACGCGAAACAGGCGCACACGCCCACACGTACACGGGCTCGACGGGCAAACGAGCAGAAAGAGGGTTGGCGTGGATATCGTGCTCCACAAGACCGCGAAGATCGTGACGAAGTGGCGTGCAAAAGCAAGGGTCTGTCAGGGTCAGGGGTATGCAGTGGAGGCGAGCAACCTTGTTGCCTTGATTTTTGCCTTCCCTTTCTTTTCTCCGTCTTCTTTGTTTCCCAAACCGGGGATTGTGGCGGACGTTCTTAAGGAGCTTGGACCTGCAGGCCGTCCGCTTAATTAATAAAAGGGAGGTTGCAAGAGGAAGGAAAGAAAACACAGAGAGCAACCATGGAGATTGACATGCCCAAGAAAAAGTCTCTGTCTGATGTACATCGTACTCACTCTTTCTTTTATAGTGATTTTTTTCTCTAACCCCGTTCCCTGTTGTTTGAAGTTAGATCTCGGCCACGATGCCTTGTTTTTGTTCACTCTCTCTTGCCTCTTTTATTTATTTCTTATTGCCGTTTCGTATTTTCGTGCTTCGCAGGCGATTGTTCTTCGGTCGGTGCTGGCCAGGATACACTCAGTGTGGTAAATGATATTGCACACACAGGAGGTGAGCGCTTGAACCGACTGTTCATGCAGGCGGACAAAATAATATGTGCCTCTTTGAAGACGAGAAACCAACTTTGAAGCTGTAACGGGGGTGGGGGTCGACTCAGACGATTCGAATCAAACCCATGTGGAGAAAGTCGAAACTAGAGACAATCGAGCAGTTGCAAGTTGGCCGCGGCAGAAACCGAAATTGAATTTTTGGTTACGAGAGGCGCGAGGGGGAGTGGAAGGGGACACGACGCAAGATGAAATATACGCAAGCTGCAAGTAAACGAGGAAGTAACAAGCACCGGTGCAGGCTGAGGGATATGGAACCGAGTGAGCTGACTGGTGGCCGAGATTGGCCGCAGGCTTGTCAACGCAAGATACGTAGTATGTCCGTGTTGCGAGGATGCAAGACACCGCCGTCTTGAGAAAAAAGCAAGACGAAACGAAGGTGCGGGACCAGTGGGCAGTTGCAGGCGTGGACGAAACGGAAATCGAATACACGATTTGAAGGCTTGCGCTCTGGGGCGTCACGTTCCACAACCTACCTGGCGTAGACGCACAGGGCAAAAAAAGAGGCCAAAAAAAAGAAATTGCCAACAAGGGCGCCCCGGACAGACCACCCGTCCCTGGCGCTTTATTGTTTCCCGGTGTGGCTGTGATGTTCTCGAAATCTGCCCGCTGCCCTGATTTTCTGTTGTGACGATCTCCAGCTTTGCCTTCTAACTGGTTGAGCATCATGCTGTCCCTGGCTGCCCGGGATCCTGCGGTGCCTGCCTGCGTTCCGTCCTGTGTGGCAAAAGGTTTGTTACCCGGGACTGTCTAGCAGAAACTTCTCGTTCCACACCCGGCTGTTTCTGCGTTTTGCAAATCATCGGCGAAGTGTTCGAGAGAGCTGCGAGGTAGGCGAGTGATATTTTATCGCCAGTCTCTTGTACGATGCTTTGTTCCGCACAGCCGTCGCTAGGCGTCAGGTTTCTTTCAAGTCTCCTCTGTAATCTTACCAGCCGCAGTTGTGCCTAGCATCACCGAAGCAAGCAGGTGGGACACATATGTCGTCCTGTATTTCTGATCCTGTCCCTTCGCAACATCGTTGCGTTGTGTTCTTGTTTAAGTTGGTTCCAGTGGGGAAGACAAAATGTTGGGATGGGCGTCGCAGTGGCGCTAGCGCGGCTTCGGGACATTCTGAAACACATTAAAAAGGATGGGCAAGACCAAGGCAAGAGACAGGCCAACGGCGTCTCTGTGCTTGTTTTCTCGGTGTTGATCTTTTCCTACACTGGCTTTAGCTGCTTTTGCCCCTAGTCAGGTCCCACCACTGCAGGTGCGTAACGAAATAAGGGAGTGGGAGAAAGTTGGCATACCGCTCGACAACGATGAGAAATGAGCGATGGACAAAAGAGTGGCAGCACACATTCGTCGTCAAATGTCGTACGGAGTCCGGGGGGGCGCGGAGAGGACGGAGAGTATGGAAGTAAGACGTCGTAACGAATATGTGGCAAGGGTGACTGACGGTGGTCTTGTTCGCGTCTTGTGAGTGGCCGAAGGCACTCTGTGACGTAGCTGGCTGTGTCTGACGAATTGCTGGCCACAAACTTGCTTTTTATTTTCTGTTTGTACGAAGTACATCGCGGGTTGAAAAGGAGAGGCGTCACAGATTGAAGTGGTACACAGACTGAAAACAGTTTCCATTGGACACCGCCAGCCGCTATTTGACCGACTGAGAAGGAGCGAAAACCACAGGAAGCGAGACGAAAAGCAGAAATAAAGAAGGAACGAACGAACAAACCAAACGAAACAACCGAAGAGTAAGGAGCGATGGGAGCAAACTGGCAAGAAGGCCCACGATTTGAGGGGCAAAGGCAAGGGAACAAGGCAATTGCCCTTGCGGCGATCCTTCTTCAACTGGTTCGTGCGGTGAAAATGCGTGCAGCACAATAGGAGGACAGCTTATTTAGGAAGGAGTCGATGGCATCTCTAGAAAGGTACGGAGTAGAAAGCCTCAAAACCTTGAGCGCAAACACAAAACAGCGTATCGACAACACAATATGCGGTGTAAAATAACTTTCCAGTTAACTTTCCAGTGTGCAAACGAGCAAATTAGATATCACATGGAAATCCCTAGTCCCTGTGGCGTCGACACCCAAGCTCCAAGTTGAAATCGAAGTTTCTGCTCATCGCTGCTCGTGCCCCAGAGCCAAACAAACTGTTGGACTCACCCGTCTCTCACCACTGCTGCAAGCGTTCGCTCTGGGCCAGTATGTCTGTTGATTATCGGAGGACGGAGAAACAAAAGCGCAACGATGGTCGCAGTCAGACCGTTAGAAGAGAAAAGAAAGGGTGCAATGCAAGGAGGCGCTAAAATTTGCGAGGCAGAGAGTGAAAACGACTTACACCAAATATGGCAAGAGCACACCAATATTACAGCGCCGGAGGCGCATGGCACCAAACGACGTAAAGTCTCACACGGAGGAAAGACAAATAAAAAGAAAGAATATTGAACTACCAGAGGGGCAATGGAGTTGGAAAAATACGATATCAACAGACGAAAAGGGAAAGGTAAAAGAAATAATGGTCTCAGTGAGACATACGGACGAGAAGGTAAACACGAAACCCTACGATATTTGTCTTCTTTTTGTTTAAGTTTTTTGTAATCTCTTTTTTGCCGCTCTTCGCATCTTCGCGTCGAGTTGCCCCCCCTAATTTTGTGCCTCCTGTCAATATCTCGTCTGGTCGACGGCTTGCCTATCGTCCGGTAGTAGGGAAGCAAGCAACTAGCCGCCCTGGCTGTATATATGGCTCATGAGGTTCACACACCCGCACAAACGGCTGTATTACGGCGCAGGAGCACGGGGTGCGTCGTATGTATATTGCTTGCGTCGCCGCAGTGGCACCGGGAGGCACACCGAATAGGGGCTGCAAACAAACACAAACGAGCAGGTGCTCAGTCGCAATCAACGATTGGTAGATGGCAAAATGTTGACATGATTTTGGGCCCTCGGTCGGTGCCGCAATGATTTATCTTGACCAGAGACAGTGCAAGAATGAGTGCCTCATAGAATACTCAGAGGTTGCCGCGAGTTTCAGTTCGTCCCGACGTCGTTTAAAAATGTTTCTCATCACAGGTGGGAGGCATACCATATATCATGATTGGCGTCTGCCATTGACGGAGTCTTCGGAATGAGCGATATTGATGCGACTACCCGTACATATCTCGGCCACATCGGACTCGCGCGTAGTCATACAATTGAATGGCACCATTTTACATACGATCATGCGCTGTCATACTTTGTGCTTTGCAAGATCTCTCGGATGTGAATGTCTTGTGCCGTGTGCGTATATAGTATGTGCATGTAAATTATAACAAGTCCTTTTGGTCTTTGTCGCTTTCCTGTCGTTACTTTAGTCCACACTCTCTTCTTTTCTTCATGCCGTCTCCATATGAACTATACACAACCAAATCGTCATTGAACACCACACACCACATGCCACCTCGCATCGTTTGTTGTTTTCCCGGTCCGATCAATTATAGCAACAAAAGCTGCCAAATATACATGCTTCCAGACAAAAGAGAGTAATAGGAGAGAGGGAAAAAGAGACAAGCCTCAAAATGCTAATAATACAGAGAATGTCGGGTATAGGACAAAAGAACAAGAAAGGACATATCAAATATAACAGGCGAAAAAAAGAAAAGCAAATGCCGTCCAGACACGCCCTAGAAAACGAGAAAATCAAAATCAAGTCGTACAGTTTGTCGTCACAAGCGCCCCCGATGCGCTCGTGGATCCCCACCGCCTCTGTGCATTCACGTCTCTCTCACACCGAATTCATGCCTCCATCGCCACTGGTGCCGGCTCGTTGATCAGAGACGGGCTCCGCCGTAACGGCTCGAGGTCGACGGTAGGCTCAGCCAGAACAGCATCCGGCTTGTGTTCGTTGGGCGCGACGCGGACGCTGCCACGTGTGCCACGGACAAGCTGGCCGCTCTCGACGCGATCCTGGATCATCTCATCGAGCATTCGGCTCATCTCGTCCACGCTCTTTGTGCGCGCACGAGGGAAGCCAGAGCTGCTGTGCCGCTTCCCGCTGCCCAGGACGGGGGACTTGACACCAGTGGACATGGCGGGTGTTGGCGGGAGGGCCATGGCGGGTGGGCTGCTCGGGGGTTCCAGCATTTGCGAGGTCCGGAAGCTAGATCGAGAGTCGACACGGTCAGCATTGTCGCGCGATCGTGCCGCGGTCCGAAGTGCCGCAAGCATGCGGTCCTTGTCCTCCAATTTCGCGCGAAGCTCGGCAATCTCGGCATCCTTGTCACGAATCACCGCAGACACACTATGGTCTTCGCCAACCATAATACCCTTGGTTGATCCCAGGCCGACCGATGTTCTTGACGAACTCGCTCGTCGCGCTTGCAGCAAGCGCTTCTCGAGCGTGGCAATGTACCGGTTCTTGTCCGCCAAGTCGGCCTGCAATGCCACGTTCTGAGATTGCATAGATGCAATGCCATCACCAAACTCGCCCGCGCTGTCGTCGTCCTCGGCCGGCGAGCCTTCAGCTGTACCGCTGCCCGAGAGCCTTTGCCGACCAGCACCGCGACCGACGGTGGAAGACGAGGATGCTGTCGAGGCTGTTCTCTCCAACAGAGACCGGCTGCCGCTGATGGACGTACCGCCGTTCGTGGTTGCCACAGAGCGGACAGACGCCATGGATGACCGCGGATGCATTCCCAGTGAGCTGTAGGAGCCGCCCGTGTTAACACCGATCGACTTGGAGCTAAGAATCAGTCGGTTCAGATGGTCAATCCGCTCCTTCAGTGCTGTGCGTGCAAGCTGCATCTCCAGCATCTGCTCTTCGTGACGGTGCTCTGCCTCGCGCTCCCGTGCTAGTTCCTCTTCCGCATCGCGGACACGATCCTCCTCTTCGTTTTCCTCTGACTTCTTCTTGGCCTGCGTCTCGAGCGCTCCGCGTAGTTCAAGAATCTCCATACGATACCGCTCAAGCAGCACACGTGCACCGCCATCGCCGCCGGCGCCCAGGGCCTCCTCGGCGCGTTTGGCGTGACTGACAATGTTGTTCTTGGCGCGTGATGCGAATTTCAGCGTGTTGATCGTCTCGGTTGTGTGGCTGTTGGCTGTTGCGACGCTGCCGACGGATCCGATTTGAATCGTGCACAGAATACTGACGAGCGAGCCGCCAGACAGAGCGCCTTGTAACAAGCGTGTGAGCTTGCTGTCTCGGTATGGCAAATGCTTGCCGTCCTTGTCTGCTTGCTTTGGGTCCTTGTCCTTGCTGTCTGACAGCTTGGCGATAACCGTTCCCAGCGTAAGCAAACTTTTGTTGATGTGGGAACCCTCCGTACGGCGCTCCTTCGTCTCGGCCGCCTTCTCGGAACCTGCCAAATCGATCAAGCTCAGGGTAGACACGCGCACACCGCCCGGAAGGAGACCGCCACGCTTGTTGTCGCCGCCGGTCGCATTTCCAGGAATGCGCTCTCTGCTCTCGACAACGATCTGCACAACCGCGTGACTGCGAGAACTCCGCGAGTTGAATTGCGTGCTGGCTGTGCGACGGGCCTGGTCACCACGGGCAATCACGCGAAGCAGCTGGGTAGGGCTTTGGACAATCTCCTCTTTCAGAGGACTGGCATAAACGCCACGCTTGCTATCTTCACGCAATTTGATCTCTTCTTGCGGCACGTTTCCTCCGACGCCACCATTTGTCGGCATGCTCAACAAGTCGTGGATGCGCTCGTTGTAGATTTCGAGGTAGCTGACACGCAGCAAGAATTCACGGGAAGGTGTTTCCCGAATGTAAGAGAAGATGTCGGTGATGGCGAGAGGAATAACACCCGGAGAAGACGCTGTACCTTGCATAGAGAAGGTCTTGCCCGTGCCTGTCATGCCATATGCGAATACTGTGCCGTGGTAACCCTCCATGACCCGTCGAACAAGTCGCTTGGCAATGTGATCGTAAACCTTAGAGTTGTTGTCGTGTGTTGAGAACACATTGTCTAAGAAATATCGTCAACAAATTTGTTCTATAGGTCCATTTGGGAAAAAGCAATGTCGACAGAAGACACTCACCATAAAAATAATCGCCACCCTCCTTTCCCCGGTATGCGACCAGAGATTTGCGACCATCGACCATCCACTCTCCATCAGTTTTGTGCTCTTGGCCGCCCGCATCTGGGCGGACACGAACACTGACTATGACATTGCCCTTGCCATCCGTCTTGGACATGCGCTTAGCAGATCCACCCTCAGTCGAGATACCCAACCCAGACTTTGGCCCAAGGTCGCCGACGTCGTCATATTGTGTCGCCGAGGTAGAGTAGGAGTCCTGAGCGGAAGAACTACGGCTTTGTGCCGGAGATGCAACGCTGATGAGTCCATCTGAGCTACGCTGGCCGGGCCGAGCCACGGACTTACCCTCGCCCGTGCCGTTCAATAAACTTGGCGTAGAGCTGCCAAATGTGTAGTTGGGAGTCGTTGGCGTCTTCAGCTTCCGACTAGAGGGGGCCCCATTCGACAACGGACTTGGGGGTAAACTTGTCCCCCGGTTGTCGGATCTTGGTGGTTGCGGGAAGGAGTTAATGCTGACGCTCTTTCTGAGAGTCTTGCCGGCGCCGTTGATACCGGAGACAGCGCGGGGCTGAAGAAGGCCGGGGGTCACACTTTGTGGCGCAGCGTTGGAAACGCCAGAAACAGATGGTGCCCGGAGACCACTCCGGGGTGTGCTTGGGGTGGACTTGTCGACTGTTGGCGTAGGAAGGGATCCCACACTCTTTCGTGTCTTCGCCATCGGAAGAGCTGGGAGCGCTGTCGCTGGCGGGGCGTTCGATGGCCGTGTCGTTTTCGGAAGGCCTGAAGCCATGATGTCTCGTTTGGGCGTTGTGTAGCAACGTACAACGGGTGCAGCACGAGAAAGATTGAGCAGTGCCTCGGAGACGGTTTCGTGATGCCGAGCAGGTGTCGTCTATCGAATCTCTATGAAGTCAGAAATTGCTGTCCATGAATTCGTAAGTTCTTCGGTGGTGTCGTCGGCAGAATCGTCGAGATATGGCAAGCATTCAAGTCGTCGTAAAACAGGCCAGGCAGAAAAAGACCACTTGAGGGAAACAAAACTGGAAAGTAAGGTCGAGAATGCAGACTAGGATTTCTAGTGCGATTTGTGAACCGGGACCGTCCGTTTGTTTAGTAGCCTTTGCAACGTCGTTATGCGAAGTGTTGTTGGGTTTACGCTGGCAAGGATGGATAGGGTGGAGGAGATGGTGTCTTCTGTGAATAGAAAAGGAGCAAAGATTAGTTCGAAGTTCAGGCAGACTCAAACCAGTCCATGAGCATGATAGGGGTAGACGAGATTTCCAGCCTTCCCCCTAAAAAGTAGGGATGCTCTGCAAATCTTTCGTGGGGTTTGCAAACATGCGAGAAACAAGCGGGAGTACAGGTCATACCGAGCTACAATTAAGGTTTCGCTGCGCATGCATAACAGCACAATGGCTTAATGCAAGCACTTGAGCACTCCGGTTTCAGCGCAACTATGTCGAGGGCGCAGCAACCAGCGACGAACATGGGCAAGCCAAAGCTGAAATTCGTCCTTTGGTGCCGGAAGCCAGGTCCCCAAAAAGAAATCGCGGTTGTCGATCCGGGAAAACTGCACAAAACTGACAGAAAATCGGGCGGATTGACGGGTATCGAGAGTTATTAATCGGACGTGCGCGGCTCCAGGGCGAACGCAAGGGATCGAATATCGTGCAGTTTAGCAGTCGGGCCTGCTCTATCACGTCCTTTTGGCCCAGGGGTTCGCTTATCCACGACTCTGTTTGGGAGACGCCAGCTGAGAAAGTCTAGCGATGGCTGTCGAACAGACAATTAGGGAGCCACGCGAGGTCCAAAGACATGTGCAAGAGGTCGAAGTTTGGCAGTGCGTAGTTGGGAGAGACAGTCTAGGAGATGGGTACTGCACAAAATGTTAGACATAAGAGGGTACCGACTGGGCTGATCTCGGGCCTGTTTCACACAGCGAGCCAGGTCATTGGCAGATCTAGTAGAAAGGGAGACACGAGCGCCGAGGGAAGAGCGAGCAAAGGCAGGAATGCAGTCCTACCGCCGATTGTGCTGGGAGGGGGCAATAATGCAGCATGCGATCGGGGGGTGGCAGGAAAAGGGAGAGACAAGAGCAGCAGTCGGAAAAGCAAAATGACGACAAGTCGTCAAGACAGGGCAGGAGTACGACGTACGGAGCACACGTCGTAAAGAGAGGTGAAAAGAAAAACGTAAAAGGAAAAGTAGAAGCTGTATCTGGTGCCTGGGTCTCGAGAGTGACACGAAACAATGGAAACACGAGGACAGATACGCGACAAAACGGCAGTGCGTGGGAGGACGACTAAGTGTGGAACAGGACGCGGTCTTCTTCTTGTTCATTGCAGAGGGGCGGGCGAGCGAACGAGGGTGTCGGGTGACTGACGGGGAAGTTCTGGGATTGATTTGGAGACGGGAAGCATGTATGTCGTACCTTGTGGTAGGAATTCGTAACGTCGACGCAGTCGTGGAGTATCTGCTGGCGGTTTGTATGTCGTGTAGTCGTAGGCAGTCGTAATATTAGTATCTGCCAGGCCGAGCCGCGCTTTGAACGCGGGCTGGTTGAAACGCACAGATGAGATGGCGAGCCAGATCGCGATGGATGTTCGGATGGCAAAGTGGTGAGAAAGGACAAAAGAGGCGATGCGAAAGAAAAGAAATAGAACGCAGAGGGAAACCGAGGAAAAGGCCCAAAACGGGTGATACCCAAAAAAAAGACTGGAGTGTCGAGAAAGGAAAGAGCAAACAAGGTCAGCCTGGCCACCTACAAGTTAGGCTAGTATGTTCCCCTTTTCTCTGTGCGTGCTCGAGTGTCCCTGCCAGTTGGTCGGTTGGCTGTTGCACGGAGAACGGCACCATGTGGACTTTCTAAAAGATGCGCTGAGTGGGCAGGCACGACGGAAAATAACAAAACTATCCCAAAAAATAGGAGCATGTGGGCATTTGACGGGAAGGCGCTGCCCGCGACGGCGTGGGCTAGGAACAGTCGACTTGGAAGGCACGCTCGGCACGCTAGGCACTAAGAAAGATATCCACGCCACTTTTCTGTATGGGATATGCTCACTGGTTTCGAAGCTTTCTGTGACCACAGCTACGACGCATCTTAGACGTACGATCCCAAAACGGAGAGCATTATTTCTCTACACAATATGTTGTATTTCCTTTATTTTAGTATTGACTTTGCGAGGTTGCCCGCAATTTGCTTTTGCGAGCACGAAAAAAAAAAAAAAAAAAAAAAAAGGCCATAACATGCTCCACTTTGGCTTCTTGTCCTGCCCAACAGGGAGGCACAAAGAGGAAACAGCGACCGGGAGAGGCCTATCGAGTGGAAAACATAAGATATCTTACTCACGGTGTGTTTCGTTCCTGATGCGCTCCTGTCCAGTCATTCTCTCTCTTACTTCATCGTCAATCCTGAAACCCCCTCAGTATACCTCTTGCTCCTGATCTTGCTCGCTTTCTGCGGCCATTTCATCCAGCAGTTTCTCGTCCTCTCGTCGGTTCTTTTGCTTTTTTTCAAATGCACCGTCGTTCCTTCTGTGTCAATCACATCCATAGTGGCAGCCAATTTGGTCGATCACCCATTGGCCCCACTCCCCCCTCGTTCTGGAGTGCCGTCCCTGGCACGCCTATTGCCCTTTTTTCAGCTAATTACTACGAACAAGGGCCTCTCGGCAGGTTTGAGCATGGGGGTCGACAGGGGACAAAAGGGGCCAGTCGGTCGTCAAAATTGTCCTTGTGTGTTTATCTCCCAGCGTTGTTCATGCCCGACCAACTTGGCTTGAGCTTCAGGGATGCTCGTGGCTCGCGGCCGCTGTGGTGGGCTCCAAGGGCTGTGCTAACGTACATCGTAGGGACGCTTCTGTTACTTGCGGGTCGGTAACGTGTTTCTTCTTCTTCGCACCTTCCGCAGCAGAAATCGGAACGTCTCGGCAGTGGCGGCAAGCGCGACTCTGCAAGCTAGCGGCGTGCTTGTTTGGAATTACCAGAGCTCCGTTTTGCAAGCCCAAGGAAACAGCGAAGGAACCAGACGCCAACTGATATGCGACATGGAAGTCACGATGCAGTACGACATATCTCACGATGTAGAGAGCAAGCGCGGCCCAAGGCTAAAGACACACGTTTCCAAAGAGGTTAAATCAGAGCCAATATTAAATGTCCCTTGCCTGCACTTTTTTGCACTACTCCGTAGCAATGCATGCAGGAGCACACGCCAACTGCTGCCGGCAAGAACTGGCGCGGGTGGCCCACACATCAATATATTACTGGCGTTGCTTTCGCCCCCTGCATTTCGACCTTTTTTCTTCCACCCTCGACGAACACTGCGACATAAGATACGGCGTGCTCTCACACCCTTCCGCACCGAGCCGATCGGTGTACCTGCACAATTGTGCTGCAGGCTCCAGAACCTGCATGCATAAGGAGCGCACTGGAATGCACAAACGACGTCCACGAAGCCACGGCGAGTAAGCAATGGTCCGATGACGGTATTTGCAATTCAGATACAGCAGACCTGTGCCATTGGATTCGCGATCCGTGCAAATGGTGAAACAGTGTACAAGATTTCAAAGCGTGAGTGCCTTCACTTGCTTGTCGTTTCGTTCGAGATAAAGCATCATGATCAGTCGGGAAGTCCACTTCTGCGACCCATCCAATCTCTCTGGCCACCTGATGGTCTCAGCTTGTATGCGAAGCCCACCTTTTCCTTTTCTAGGAGTGGCCTGAGCCGCGCTCAGGCAATACTCGAAAGGCAACCTCACCACCGTTGGCCCGCCAAGTCCAAGTGCAAACTTGCTGGAAGGTGAAGATGAGAACATGGACTCAAGGGTGTGCGTCACCTCAACTGTCAACCGTTGCACACTCCACTAGGTATCACCCGATGGTGTCCCCGGTGACAAAAGAAAACTCGCATTTTTGGGTGTGGATGTTAAATGAGCAAAAAGACGTACGAGGGGCCAAACGTCGGCAAAGGGCGAACGAGGATTGAGAACGGGGTCTACACGTACGACCAGAAATCACAGGGCTATGGTTCTCCACGAAAGACCCAGCACCGCAATTTCCGTGTCCGTTTGCAATCATTCGCGTCTGCCCTTTTTCGTCTGTCACCCTGTCGTGTCTGCCGTCCGTTCGTCCATCGGGGTATCCACCCTCCATCTCGAGGCTCGGGTCCGTGCACATATCAACCAGGGGTAAATAGGAGAGCTGCCGCCCAAGAAATGCACTTCGACCCACCCTTTTGGCAGCCCGAAAGGTCTTGTTGACCTGTGTCTCTTTGATTCTGTTTTCTGCTTACAATGTATCTCTTAAACGGTCGCCATCTACGATGTATGAAGTATTTACATCGTACGATGCGTTACCTGTGATGCACGCTTCAAGCGAAGACGGCGGTCGCAAAGCCCTGACGGCAACTTTCTTAGCCTATGGCCATAATACTGATTCCTGAAAGGCTACTTGGTCCTGGTCCTAATGTGGAGCATTTGGCAAGACTGTCTCTCAGAACTCCATCCTGGGCGAGTACGAGACGGAACCACGCTATTTTATCACGGGATGCCAGCTGCCCTGTGCAAAGCCTGCCTTCGGGAGCGCGATGTTCCTCCACGCGGAGAGCGTTTTGAGGATCGGCTTGTACGAGTACAGCCGTCTATTTGACGACCAGGCAAGACAACCAAGTGCGTTGATATTGTGCGATGACCGTTGCAAGTACGGAGTACGAGCATGTTTGGTTCCAGATGCGAATAGTTTGGGCACAAGGCTATGAATAGATCTTGTACTTTTTACATACTGAACGCACGACCGCATACCCACTCGCATCTGTCCCAGCCAAAAGGTCCTTCTTTTGCTGGTCCCTGGAGTCTGTTCGTTGTTGATCTGCCTTTCCAGCTTCCAGCCATGCTGTTTGCTCGTCCCTTCTTTTAGCGCAACACACCTTCGCTCATACCACCTCAGCGGCGAGCGCTTATCTCGACACGGCAACCGGTTTGTCTCCGTTTTCATCTATTTGAATCCGATCCGTGCAACCATGCAGCCGTTCCGGCCACTTCATCTCACTCCGCAACATCCTCCACATTGGTGATATTACGGTATTTCCAACTAAGCTCCTCGAGGGGTTTCCATTTACAAAACATTAAAGTTTGGTCCAAACACACCTCTTCCTTGGTGTGCACGCATCATCCAATTCGGGAACGTGCCATAAAGAATGCATAAAGTGGAAAGGGAGGATCCGGGAATGCCATCCGAAATGTGAGCGGGTGACTTTTCAGCGGACTATTTTCCATTCCCCCATGTTTTCTTTCATTCGACTTCCGTCTCTCCTCGTTTCTATGTCTTCTTTTCATGTGTTTCGTCCAATATTGCTTTCATGGCGTGTAATATTGGAAAGATACATAAAAACGCCCCGACAGTGCTGGGCATCCATTCCAGTTACAGGAGGTGGAATGACAAGTGGAAGTACTCTGTACACCTGCTGAGGCAATACACGCATCTCTCGTGCATACCCCGATTTACGAAGCTGAACGCAACTGTTCCTACGATTTTGCGCGGCGGTAGTATCTTGTTGGCTGAAGACTGTATGCGACCAAGGGGTGTGTGAGATACAACAGTATCTCACATTGTGTACGACGTATCACTCTTCCTATCAGAAGCCCCCAGATTCGACCACGAAAGTTTTAACCGCACCGCTTGTACAACAGGCTGCAGGAAGAAAAGGGGACAAAGCAACAATGAGGTGGAAACCTGTACTTGCAATCATAGGAAAGCAAACCCTGGTCCTGGGTCTTCGGTAACATGACGCCTCGCACGTGGTTGGTTGGCAAAATGTTGCGTCCGATAAATGAGAGCGCGTTTGAGAGGGGAACACAGGAGACGAGACAACCAGACAAGAGACATTGAGTCGACAGGCAGGTGGAAACAAAAGACTGACAATGAATCAGCTTGTCAGAGCCGTGATGTTCTCATGTCGTCGCGTGGACCGTGGACCGTGGGCAGTCGGAAGCACAACTTCTGGCTGCGCACCATCTATCTCTACGGACTACAAAGCATGATTTAGTCGGCACCTCTCATCGCTGGCTTCTCTTACATCTTTTCGCCCTTTCATCTCATCTTATATCACATCCGCTACATCTCCTCTTTCGTGCAGTTGGCTAATGTCAAACATTAACAAAGCCGCCGCATTGACCCCCTGTCACACATACGACCTTCTTTTGGCTCTGCTCTGCCCAGGGTTACAACCAGCCTTCTCGGTGTTCGTTGTTCGTTTTCAATAGTGCCTTTCGAACCTTACCCCCTTTCCTCTTATTAACTGATGCAGGGCCAGGTTAGACCGGGCGAGCTCGACATTTTGCAATATGTTGCCGTTCAGGTCCAGACTTGTCAATGCGGAGGGCGGCAGCGTCCAGGTGCATGAGATGCTCGCAGTTGACAACAGCGTAATAATACATCGACAATATGCAGCGACGGTCAATACTTGCCGTTGCCGCCAATATAACGAGCACCTCCCGCCTTGCAGGTCGGAATGACTGATGTCGTTCTTTTATCATGAGCCAATACCCCACAGTCGCGCAAGTGCGCAGGTGATGCAAGGGAGGACTTGGCAGTCTGCAGAAGCTCTCTGCACGATGAAGATCTTGGTGTCGTTTGGGGGATACGGGCAGAGTCTTTCCGGTCACGCCGGTGTTCTTGGTTCAAAGGACGGTGGATGCCTCCGCAGACCATGTCTCTCCCTTACCTTTCCAAGGTGAGACATACAGAGGGGCCACGGCGTACAGGATTCAAAGGACCGGGCTCGGTATTCCAGACATCGGGAGTCTGTACAAAGGTGTTCGTCCCGGTTTGCTGTTGCCCTTCTGTTGCCCTTCATCGAGCATATTTGCAAAGAGGCGCAAAGAGTCAGTACATTAAGCAACCTACTGCTGCCATTGGCGAGTTTGTCTGTCGGTCTCCGCGAGCAACGGCGGCCGTGTCTCGACCATCGGCACAACAGAGTTTCTGTCTCAGACCCCTATCTCGTGCAGATGTACAAATAATTACGCGAAAGGAATAAGACGCCCTGTATCAGACAAACCCGTCCCGACCGTGTGCGCTTTTTGAGGGAAATGTATAGCCGGTTGACAACGTTGTCCTTGTGTTTGAGTTGCAGCACCTGCTCAATATTTTGGATTTTTTGCGATACAAGGATGGCCACATATAAAGAGGGTGATGAAGAGGGCAAAAAAAGTCCGGGCGAGGCGAAGGGGGACCGATAAGCATCATCTGTGCCTTGGCCCCGACAAGCAGGCTTGCGCAATGTTTCGGGCGACGCAGATGGCAAGGTCCCAGGGTCGACTGGTAACAACCCAAGCAATGGCGGGCAGTTAGGGCCATTTTTCACACGGGCCGTTTGTATGATGGATGACGGACGGGGGCGGCGGATGTTTGCGGGGGGGTTGGATGAGACTGGGAGACTAGAGTGCCGTGACAAAGGAACAGGGTGAGTGCTTGTTGAAGATGTGAAGGAACAAAACATCTGGAATCATGAGGTGTAGGTTTCAAACAGGATGCATGTATTTCGAAAACAATAAGACCTGGAGTCCTGAAGAGATCGCCATCATACCCCAAGTCCCGATGCAGGGCATTATCTGGAACTGATTTGTGGCAAAGAAACAACAGTTATAAAGTGACGTGGCCGAGGTATCGAAAGATGTGCATTGTGTTTTAAGTTGATCAAACTCGGATAGCCTTTCCGTGATCCTCTTCATTAGCACTGGAGTTTGAGACGGGGAAGACAGAAAGGACACAGGGCGAGTGTATTGTGCCTGTTTTCAGTTGTTTTTTGAACTGTTTACTTGTTTTCGCATATTTAGCGGAGCTTACTTGCCCATGTCTGGTTCCCGGTATTGGTTACATCATGATCCTTGCCGCTGCTGCCCCAAAGCCGGGGTCGCGATGCAGTGCTTGGGATGAGGGGCTCGGGGAGGTGACAAGAGGCTTTCTCTGTCGTCCAATGTTTCATGATGGGCATTCTGGGCTCCTTTATTTGTTGTTGTTGCAGTTTTCAAAACAGGGACCATTGAAACCTCACCTTTGTTCAGGGTGATGAAATAAGACAATTGGTCACATAAAAGTATTTGAGATGGTTGCGTTTGATTTTGGTGGTTTCAACTGTGAAAAGTCACGATATTGCATTGTTGTCTGTTTCATTACCTCCCTTTTGTCTTCGTTTTAGTTGCTAAAAGAATGTGATAACAAAGTACGCCCAAGAAATACGAATAAAATGTTACATTGTTACAAGTAACAAATGTCGTAGGTGGTGGTCTTCAATAATTTTCGACATTTTCTTGAGAGATGACAAAATATCGCCGAGTTAAAATAAGTAAAAATAAGTAAAAAGAAGTAAAAATAAATAAATATATATTACGTATATATCCGTAAAAGAAGAATAAACACAAAGGTATAATTCCCCCTACTCCGACGGTATATGTATCGAACCCTATCTTACAAGCCAGTAAAATCAAAGCCGTAGACTGCATTACTCACAACTCTCATACGTGAATGCAATTATACGTGACAGACAACTAGTACCCAACGCCTCACGACAACAGCCGGACACCACGGCCAACACTGCCCGTGTCGAACAGCTCCACCAGGCCGGCGCCCACAGCCTCAGCCAGCACCCAATCGAAACTGAGGCCGTAAAAGTCCTTCCACTTTTTCGTCCGGGTGAGCGGCACACGTTTGAAGCCTCCGCCCATTTCCCTTCGTTTGGCGATGCTGCCTCCGGCGTCCCACCGCTCACGCAGCGACGTCTCAAGTGTCTCGCGATGTGACGAGCGTGCGATAATGCCAACGAGGTAGGACAGGGCGCCAGACACGAGCTTGACGAATGAGCCGTGGCCGGGGATGCTGAGAAGAAGGTCTTCGGTGGGCGTTGCTGCAGGACCGCCGCCAGCAGCAGCGGCTCGATACCGTCCCCGTGCACCGCCTCCTCCAGCCGTATACACGGCGCCAACACCGCCAACGGCGTCAAACGAGCCAGAGGCGGCGCGAGCGACCGTTTCGAGACTCAAGAGCGTCGTGCGGTCCTCGGGACGGGCATAGACGTCCCCCGTGTCGCTCTGGCTGCCACGTTCGCCACGACGGCTACCCCCGCCGCTGTGGAGGCTGCCGCTGCCGTTGCTACCGCCACCGACGGCTGCACTACGGTGCCCCGTCACGCTTATGCTTCCGACGAGGCCGGCAGACGCGCCGTGACCTACGAGAAAGCCAGCGCGCACGAGCTCGTCGACCATGTGCACAGCCAGCTGCGGCGCGGGGTGGCCGTTGATTGTGAAGCGCTTTGCGGCGGGGTCGGCTGGCGTCGGAGGAAACGACGGATTGGCATCCCCCAGCCATGCCACGAACGCCTCTTTTGTGTCGTCGCTGAGGCCGGTCGAGGACGGCCCCTGGCGCACGCGTGCTTGCAGCTCCGCCGTCTCGACGAGCACTTCGCCGAGCGACTCGCCGCCAATGACGAGGGCGCGGCTGCCACGCTTCGGGTCCGCACTGAGGGCGTTCGCATCACCGCCTCGGCCCCCGAAATTCGGCTTGCCGCTGAACCCGCGCCGCCACTGCGGCTGCACCACCTTGCGCAGCACCCCCGCGCGGATCAGCGCCACGGTCTCGCGCTCCGTGGCCGTTGCATTGGGAAGCAGCGCCGCCACGTGCGCCGTCGTGGCCAAGGCGGGCATCCGGCGGCGCATGTTGAGCAGCTCGGCTGTGCGCGTGCTGTTGCCAACAAATCCCGTCGTGGTTCGTGCGCCGCCTGGCGTGCTGCCATTGTTGTTGTCGCTGTCGGCATGGCCTGCTGCGGACGCCCTGGCACCCTGCGGCACCGGCTCAAACATATTGCCGCGGGCATAGCGCAGGGCCTGGACGACGTCGCGCAGGGACAGGTCGTCGGCGAGGGAGGCAACGAGGCCGTTGTCGTCGAGCTGCTCGTCGTCGTCAGAGAAGAAGTCATCGTCGTCGTCGTCGTCTTCGCTACCGATACCGCCCTCGTCCTTATTCTCATCGACGGGAGTGGCACTCTTTGATATACTGCCACGTCCGCTCCCCGGCTTGGCCTGGCGCACGTTGTTTGGCAATGGCGACGATGCCTTTGTTGATGTTGACGCCAAGGCGGCCTTCTTCTTCGTGCTGCCCGTCTTGTTTGCAGCGACCGGCGCAGAGCGTTTCTTGACGCGCGACCCGCTGAGGATCGCTCGTAAACTCATGATGACCGCATGTCCGTGTAAGAGAAAAGAGACAGGAAGGCTGTCTGTAACAGGAAGCACGGCGGGCTGTCGCCTTGTCGTCGTTGGTTTTGCTTTAGAAGCAGCCAATGACAAATATAGTGGGGCATCGCAGCCTTGACGCTGGCGAAGCGGCTCTGGCGCTATTGGTCAGCCTCGCCACTTGGCGGCCTTTGAGTGACTCTCAAGAAACCCACGCCTCCGTGCGACTTCATCCTACGAGTGCCGTGCTGTTGTAGCGAGCAAAATAAGCCGTCAAGCAAGCTTGGCACCGACAAATATATTAAAGGCTATGAATGCCAGATACGAAAAAGGCTGCAGCAAAACGGAATAACTGCAGTCTTGAATAAGTGCAAAAACTAACAGAGGCCCAACTTCGCCTCTTCCTCCTTTCCCCCTCCATTGCTGCCGTCGTCCCTGTCTCTGCCCTCCCACTTACGCCTGGCCGGCCTTCAACCGCTCCTGCTCCTTGAACCACTCGACGCCGCGCTTGATGCCCTCCTCCACAGACACAATCGGCTCGTAGCCCAGCAGCCGCTTCGCCTTGCTAATGTCGTAGTACCGCGTCATGCAGGCGTACACAATCCGCTGCCGGTTGAACATGGCCGGCTTGCGCAGAATCCCAAATACAATCTCGCTCAGCAGCCCCAGCGCGAGCCCGACCGCGCGGGGCAGCACCACCACCTTGTCGAGGCCCTCCGTGTTGCCCGCGTGCTTCCACACCGTCCGCGCAAAGTCCCAAAAGTAAATCGGGCTGCCGTTGGTAATGAAAAAGGCCTCGCCGTCCACACGCTCGTGGTCGAGCGGCGCCGTCTTGGCCAGGGACGTCGCCCGCAGGGCCAGCGCCGCCAGCAGGTGCGCGTGCGCCACGTTCTCGACGTACGTAAAGTCAAACAGGTTCATGTTGTCGCCGATCTGGATGTTGTGGCGGCCCTGCCGGAACACGGTGACCATGTTGAACGTGGTCATCATGTCGCCCTCGCCGTTGATGCCCGACGGGCGGATCGAGCTCGTCAGCAGGCCATTGGGCGATGCCCGGTCGTTGGCGGCCAGCACAAGCTCCTCGGCCGCCGCCTTGGTCTCCGAGTAGTACTCGGTCTGGTCCTTGCCGCGGATCACCGGCCAGCGCTCGTCGGCGTTGATCAGGTCGGTCTTGTTGTCCGAGATGATGCTGGCCGAGCTCGTGTACACGAGGCAGCGCACGCCCGCCGCCTGGCACGCCTCGATGACCGTGCGCGTGCCCTCGACGTTGACCTTGTAGAACAGCGCATCCGCCACCTTGGTCGACGCCTGCGCCTGCGGGCTGGCCGTGTGCACGACGACGTCCGGCTTGTATTCGCGGAAAATGGCCGTCATGCGCTCCGCGTCGGTGATGTCGGCCTCGTAGTATGTGACGCCAGCAGAGTCCGGCTGCCGGTTGCGGCTGCAGAACAGGTCCACCACGCACACGCCCGTCGCCGCCTTCTCGGGCAGGTAGTCGCGCACCAGCAGGTTGACGACGTGATGGCCCAGGAAGCCGCAGCCGCCAATCACCATCACCTTGCCCAGCGAAGGAGTCGACATTGTGAGTGCTTGTGACGTGTAAGAGGGACGACGTGGTTCGAAGAGTCAATGGTAGAGTCAATGGTCGAATGCGCGAGGAGGTCGTGGGCAATTGTCGTCGTCTTCAGTCGTCGTCGTCGTCGTCGTCGTCGTCGTCGTCGTGATGTTCTGTGCGATGCGGCCAGCTTTCTTCGTGCCCCTTTTACACGGCACTAGCAGCTTGCGGCAGAATTCATCTCCCCCAAGAAATCTGCAGGCACCGCGGCCCGCTGCTGCACCGAACACCGTGTGCCGTAGGGCGGTGAGATGGCCTGGCTACGGCATTAACTCCCTGCAGCACCTACTTGGCTGCTGGCCCCGCTTTTTTATTTTACAGCACTCCGTAATTACCTCTCACACCACGCTGGCAGGCGCAACGCACAATAGGCGCCTGTAGTTGCCTAAAACAGTACGAATGCACTCAGATGATCGTCCCGTCAACCGCTTCACGGTCGAAAAATGGAATGGTTTCGACTTCTCAGCGACCTTTAGCATTTTCTTGATGTTCTCTCTCCCTGTCTTTTTACTCCTCTCATATGCTCATCTCTCGCCGCCCTGGCACACACCAATCTCCTGACATGTCTTCATGACACGGCCACCGACCGAGATCCTGGTGCACATTGCTGCAGCCAGCAGCGCATCCGACGATGTTCGATATCGCACCCTGGCACAGGCATATGCCGACTATGAGCCGGCAGCACGAGTCAATGTCGGGACGGTGTCATTTGTGAAGGATAGTGTCGGTAGTGTCGACAAGGCCAGCTGCGTCGGCAGCTCGGGTGACCCCGCGCATGTTGTTAGTTTTGAAGAATATCGGCAACCCGTGAGCAGCACCGCCATCGACGGGCAAATTGCGGACAGCCAGTCATTGCGGTCCGTGAGCTTGTCCTTTGAGAGCGTATGGGACAATGTCACGTCACCGGGTGTTGTGCCAGTGCCCTTGCCAGTGCCGCCGCCCCCTCGCCCAGAGGTCCACAAACGACACCTGCACTATGTGTCGCCCAACGACTACATCCCAGACTCGCAGTCTGGCGACGAGCGCCGGACGCGACGGAGACGCATGACGGACCGCGACGACAAGAACAACACCCCTCTGTCAGAGCGCGTCTTTGGCGTGTCTCGCATTGAGGAGACCCGCATAGAGGAGACACAGGATCTGCTGAGTAGCCGTGTCACGGACAAGCACACCGACGCCGAAAGCGATATCCGAATCCACGAGGCTGCCAGCCCTGACCTCAGCACCATGCACATGGATGTGGCACATCTGACGGACAGGGTGCTCGGGGATTCACAGGACTGGTTGCCGCCACACCGACGTCCGCAGAGGCACGCACTTGGGCAACGGTCTGCAAACTCACAGCACTCGCCACGGAACGAGGACAATGACACATTTCTCAAGAGCAGTCCACCACTGCACGAGTGGGACTCGATTCCGTCTTCCGCTCCTGGCTCTTCACCAGACCTGGGAGCTGGCCAGCCTGTTGGCCTTGGCGTCGATGTGCCCTCTTCGCTGCCCGAAGAGTCAGGCAAAGTGGTCCTTCGGGTTGCGCCGTCTTCCTGCGAACAACTAGGGCTGTCGGCACGTTTGTCTTCGTCTGTTGTTTCGGGTGTTCCGGGCTTACTGAGGGCAGATTCGGAGCCCATCAGGACGAAACGTCAGAGAGAGTCTGATCATGAAAGTATAGGGACTAGCGGCCTCGACCACAAAAAGCAGAACTTGCATGCGAGACGAGCAAGCGATATTGGGCAACCATCACCGAAGAAAGTGCGGGGTGATCTGGTCTCTGAAGCGGGATCTTCTGTTGCGAGTCCGGGCAAAACCGGCGCATTGATGAACGCACCGAATGGTGCTCTCCGTGACCTTTCACAGCCGTTTCCCTCATCGTCACCGACGGCCAGCGCGCCTGGACTGTATCTGGACCAAACAGTTCGCATCATCTCACCGGATCCGCCCGTCTCCTGCGAGCATCTCGACCCCACTGCGTTGGTCACTGACAAGATGGCGAAGCTCGCCCGCGATCTCGACCTCGAGCGACGTTACCGGCCATCACCCTCGCCAGACAGCCGTGCTGTGCGTCCTTTTGAGAGAGGCTACTGGCGTCTTAGCACCGCGAGCTGGCCTGCCACCCTGCGCCAGCAGGCCTGGTCGTTTCTGAAAACGTACATTGGTGCTGGGGATGCTGGTTGGAGTGTGTGGTGCTCGCGGGACCCGGCCCCGCACACCTGGTTGCGGTTGTCGTGCTTTGCCGCTACAGCCGGCCACACCTACCTGATCCTATACCTGGCCAGCCAGCGACACATCTTGGCGACGGGCGCCGTTTGGCTGGATGCATCGGGTACGCCGACGATAACGGTGCCGCCGCGCAAGAGGAAGCAGACGAGTGGCAGCGTGGATGTCCTTACGAATGCATACTGAATATGGGATGGATTGGATGAGATATGACACGGATATAATTGGATATTGATGAAGGTGCATTTTTTATCGGGATAACTGGGCAAGCTTGGTACAATTACGGCGTTTACTTGTCACGACTGCAGGGACACTTATTTACTTATGGGACACGTATGAACGGAGGGAGGATGTATTATGAGACACACCGAGAGACGAGATACCATGCTTTCCCTAGCTGGGCCAATACAGATAAAAACAAGCAAACTTGAAATCGTTGAAGATACACGAAGCACAGCGAAGTACCGTTGGCCCTAATCATACAATACAGTTAACTGCTCAAGACTAACGTTCCGCCCGTCAGTAAACATAAACGTGATCCTTTTCTGTCCTCATTCCGGTTCCGGTTCCTTGTTCCTGTCACTGTTCCCGTTCCTGTTCCCGTCCTTCCCCGGCCACTCAGAGTAGGGTACATAAAAACTCAGAAAGCATGGCAGCAAGCAAGCAAGCAAGCAAGCATAGCTGAAAACGCCGCGAAAGAGACGACGGCCGCACATAATTCAAGCAAAAGAAAACATAAAGGCAATGACAAAAGAAATGGATAAAATACGATAAGGGAATATCAGTATCAGGGACTTGGTGCAACTAAGGATGAGAACGGCTCTTCTCAGACGACTCTAAAAAAACGGAACATCGTTCGGGCCACGTCAATTTTACGCAGACGGCGACGGAGACTTGCTCACGGTCCGGCCAAAGGTCGACTTGACCTCCTTGCCGTACCGGTCGGCCTCGGCCTTGGCAATGTCATCGTAGCGCTGGGTCTCGTTAGCCTAGATTCGAAAGAAAACAAAGAAATTGGTAGAAGGCGTCGACATACCTGGCGTTCCGACGACGGGAGGTTCTTCCACTCGGTGGACAGAGCACGCGCGGCATCAGCCAGCGGCCGGCCGGTGAAATCGCCCGACCCCCACCGCTCCTTGGTGAAGAGGGAGAACGACGACGTCGGCCGCCGCGGCTGGCGTGCGTCCGTGATGCTGCGGTGCTTGGAGGTCTTGCCCAGCCGATTCAGGTGCAGCCGTGCCCGGTTCGCGTCGGCAATCTGCGACACCGTGTGGCCCTCCACCCACTCTTTGTACGCCTCCGCGTTCGATGCCCGGTTCCTCTCCGACGTGTCCCGCAGCCGCTGCAGCTCCAGCGGCGACAGCGCCTTGAACGCCTGGCTCAGCCCCGGCATGATCTTGGCGAGATTGGCCTTGCCGCCGTCCTCTGCCTTGGTGCCTTTGGTGCTCTCCGTGATAAAGAGAATCCACGGGTGCTCCGGCAGCTTGCGCGGCTCGTGCAGCAACGCCACCTTCTTGAGCTCCCGCTTTTGTGCCTTGGCCTTTTCCTCGGGCGTCAGCGCTGCCTTCTTCTTGGCGGCCGCCGCCTTCTTCTTGGCCGCTGCCGCCGCCTTCTTCTTCTTCTCCGCCGCTGCCGCCGAGGCCGCCGCCGTCTTCTTGGGCGCCGCCTTGGTCGCTGTCTTCTTGGCGGTCGTCGCCTTCTTCGGCGAGGCCTTGGTCGTCGCCGCTGCCGCAACGGCCGTCGCGGCCATGAAGCCGCGTGTCGACTGGGCACGGAACGCGTTCAGGGCGGCCTCTCTGGAGGCGAGCGGCGCGCCGGTGCTGACACCGGCTGCCTTCATTGTGAAACTACGGCCAGCGGCCGCGGCGCCGACGCGGAGGACGTTGGCGGAAAGCATTTTTGGGCAGGGAGGGCGATGTTTGTTGTGCGTCGACGGTTGTGGTTGTTGAGACGCGGACAATTGCGCGGGGATTCGTTTGTTTTGATTGTCTGTTGGTCACCGTGTCGCCGGTATGTTGATAAGCGCGGGCAGTTGCGGCGTTGCGACGTAGTTTTTTCGATGCACAACGAATCGTGATATTGCTGTCGCACAGAAAATTCGCGGCTCCCTTGGACGGAAAATACACAGACCGTATGATCGCGTGCGATTGCGGTCTGGGTGTGGTCTGGGCGCGCTGAGTCTCATGTGGGCAGGTGCTTCCCAGCCCCCTTGTTTTACAGAGCTCCTTGCGTCTCGGGAAATGACGACAAGGCAGTGGTAGAGGATACTTATTAACTGGAGTCATAACTGCATACAACATATGTATACTATACACAAGTGGGCCTTCCGCTTTCGTCCGTTGCTATTGGACTAAGCTGTTGCACCAATCCACTACATTCTAGGTCCCGCATAAGCTGGTCGAGAAGATGCACGTGACTAAGAAGCAACTGGGGTCACGTGAATGAGCCACGCTCCACAATCTCCAATTTTTCATCATCGAGTCGCGTTGCCTAAATCCATCGAAGGCAAGGCTCCAGTGGACGATGTTTTAAGTTTTTTCTCTGCTTTGTTCACCTCCTTTCTTCGTCTGCCATTTCATTTTCAAGCAGATTGACTGCTCAAGTCCCATCTGTCGTCTTGGGAGATAAAAAAAGTAGCCACCACCTAGCCACCTAATGTTGACGTGTTGAGCCAATTCAAGAGAAAAGAGAAAAGAAAGAAACAGAAAGACGAGGTCCGCCGAAGCACACAAAGCCGAAGACGCAGGATCTCGCTTCAGAAGAAACCATGGCTCGGCCCAGGACCTCACGCTCACCATCTCCTGCAGGTCAACACGATGCAAAGCGTTCTCGCAAAGATGACGACAGGCGCGATCGCGACCGCGATCGCGACCGGCGAGACGGCGCACCACGCGACAGCCGGCGCCGGTCGCGTAGCCCGGTAAATGTGAGAGGACGCATCCACCCTTACGGCGAGGGAAGAAGCATTTCTAACGGAACGCATCTGCAGCACACCTACCGCGATCGAGACCAAGCACGCGATCGCGACAGAGACCGCAACCGAAACCGAAACCGGGACCGCTCGCGCGACAGAGGAGGCTACCGTCGAGACCGAGACGACTGGCGGAACGACCGAGGCTCCGACTACCGACGCCGATCCTCGCGGTCACGATCTCGTTCGCCGGCAGGCCGACGTCGGGACCACAGCCGTGATGGTGGCCGAAGCGACCGCAGCTACCGTGGCGGCAGCCGACGGGAAGGCACAGCCGAAGCCCCTCGTAGCCATAGCAGAGGAGCAACATCGCCACTGCCGCCACGGGGAACGCCCGCCTCCGCAACCTCAAAAACTCCTGCGGAAACAAGTGCCGCAGCCGCTGCAACTCGCGAGAAGTCCGAGGCCGAAAAGAAGGCCGATCGTCTGGCAAAGCTCGAGGCTTGGAAGAAGAAGCTCGAGCAGAAACAGGCCGCGGCAGCATCTGCATCCCCGTCGGCCACGGCGGCTGCCTCGCCCGCATTCGCAGCACAAGTTGCAACAGACACCCTGGCTACAGCAGCAGCGCCTGCTGACGCCGCATATGCCGGCAAGTTCGACCCAAAGGCCATCGCTAAGAAATCTGCTGCTCGACACCACTCGCCTGGGCTGCTTGGATCTGTCACTCTAGGGAAGCCTGCTACGGCGGAGAGCAAAGCGCCGGCACCGCCCACGGCCAAGAAGGCGTTTGCAAAGGGTGAGTTGCAACCTAGCTCGTTCTGGTCTGACTTGGAACGAAGGGCATCTCTGCTAACAAGTTGGTCTCCACGTTTAGCATCCAACGTATCTGCAGCCAAGCCGTTTAGCGGTTTCGGATTTGGCAAGGGCGCCGCCGACGCTGCTGCCGGAAAGCGCAAGCTCGACCTCGACGACGAGGAGACCTCCAAGCGAAAGCTAGCTAAGCTCCCCGATGCCTCTCTAGAAGACGCTGACGATGCCCCCTACAACGAAGACGAAGACGAGGATGACGAGGACGATGGTAGATTCGATGGCACCGAAGAGGAGTTTGCTGCGGCTGCTCGTGCTGCCCGCGAGCGCCGCGACGAACGCATCTTACAAGAAAAGATGGCGATCGAGACGGATGCACCCGATGGCGCTGTTGTTGATGGCGCCGGCGAGGAAGAAACAAATGCCACTTCTTCGTCAGAACCAACGGCCGATGCACCGCAGTCTACGACGGCGTCAGAACCTGCCCCGGTCGTCAAGTCCGAGCCAGAAGCCATGGAGGTTGATGAGGCGAAACCAGCTGTTGAGGCGAAACCTGCACCCGCTAAAGTGAACGGGTTTACACGCACACAAGATGCCGCGCCCCAAACCCCGACCGAAATGGACGTGGACGACGACGTCGACCCGCTCGATGCGTTCATGGCGAACCTCGACCAGGCACCGGCCACGAAAAAGCCATTGAAAACAAAGAAGCCCGCAGCCGAGCCTGAGGCGTACTTTAGTGATGACGAAGACTACTTTACCAAGGCCCAGGACAGCCTGGATGCGAAATCCATTTTGGCCATGGCGGCCAAGCGCAAGAAGAAGGAGATCCCCACGATCGACTACAGCAAACTGGACATCACGCCGGTTCGCAAGAACTTCTGGGTCGAGCCGTCAGATCTCAGCCAGCTTACGGAGGCCGAGGTCGCCGAGCTGCGGCTGGACCTGGACGGCATCAAAGTCTCCGGCAAGGACGTCCCAAAGCCGGTGCAGAAATGGTCGCACTGCGGACTGACGCAGACGATGCTGGGGGTCGTGGAGAAGCTCGGGTACGAGAAGCCAACACCGATCCAGATGCAGGCGCTGCCCGTCATCATGTCGGGCCGCGACGTGATTGGCGTGGCCAAGACGGGTTCTGGCAAGACCATGGCGTTCCTGGTGCCCATGTTCCGCCACATCATGGACCAGGATCCTGTCAAGGACAACGAGGGCCCGATCGGCCTCATCCTGACGCCCACGCGTGAGCTGGCGGTGCAGATACACAGGGACTGTAAGCCGTTTGCCAAAGCGCTTGGGCTCCGCGCCGTCTGCGCCTACGGCGGCCCACCCATCAAGGACCAGATTGCGGAGCTGAAGCGTGGCGCGGAGATCATTGTGGCCACGACAGGCCGCATGATTGACCTGCTTGCGGCCAACCAGGGCCGCGTCGTGAGCCTGAAGCGGACGACGTACATTGTCCTGGACGAGGCCGACCGGATGTTTGACATGGGCTTTGAGCCGCAGGTGATGAAGATCTTTGCCAACATCCGGCCCGACAAGCAGACGGTGTTGTTCTCGGCCACGATGCCGCGCATTATCGACGCGCTCGTTAAGAAAGTGCTCAACAACCCCGTCGAGATCATTGTCGGCGGCCGCAGCGTGGTGGCGCCCGAGATCACGCAGATCGTCGAGGTGCGGGAGGAGAAGGAAAAGTTCTTCCGGCTGCTGGAGCTCCTCGGCGAGCTCTACATGAACGACGAGGACGTGCGGTCGCTCATCTTCGTGGAGCGGCAAGAAAAGGCGGACGAACTGCTGCGCGAGCTGCTGCTGAAGGGCTATGGCTGCATGTCGCTGCACGGTGGCAAGGACCAGAACGACCGCGACTCGACGATTACCGACTTCAAGAACGGCGTGTGCCCTGTCCTGGTGGCGACATCGGTCGCGGCGCGCGGCTTGGACGTGAAGCAGCTCAAGCTGGTGGTCAACTACGATGCGCCGAACCATTTGGAAGACTACGTGCACCGTGCCGGCCGTACGGGTCGTGCTGGCAACACAGGCACTGCCGTCACGTTCATCACGGAGGACCAGGAGAACTGTGCACCGGGCATCGCCAAGGCGCTGGAGCAGAGTGGGCAGCCCGTGCCCGAGCGTCTGGCCGAGATGCGCAAGGCGTGGCGCGAGAAGGTCAAGGCAGGCAAGGCCAAGGACCAGTCGGGCTTCGGCGGCAAGGGCCTCGAGAAGCTGGACAAGGACCGGCAAGCCGCCCGGCAGCGCGAGCGCAAGACACACAAGGCGGAAGGCGACGACGAGGAGCCCGACAAGGAGGCCGCCGAGGAGGACGATAAGAAGAAGCAGGCCGCGAGCAACCTGGCACAGTCCGCAGCGTCGGCCATTGTGTCGCGCGACACGGCCAACGAGGGTGGCGATAGCAGTGCGGCGGCGTCGGCGGCCGCGGCCGGGAATGCCGCACCGGGTGTGGCCCTGCCTTCGAAGCCAGGCGTTGGTGGCGGCGCAGCACTCGAGAAGGCGGCGTCGGCCATCAACGACATCAATGCCCGGCTGGCCCGAGCCGGCCAGCTGCGCTCTGGCCAGGCCATCGACAACAAGGGCCCTGATGCAGGCGCCTTTCATGCCACGCTCGAGATCAACGATTTCCCGCAAAAGGCTCGATGGGCCGTCACGAACCGGACAAATGTGGCCAAGATTCTCGACTCGACCGGCACGTCGATTACGACCAAAGGCACCTTCTACGCGGCCGGTGCCAAGGTGCCCCCGGGTGGCGAGGCCAAGCTGTACCTGCTCATTGAGGGTGATACGGAGCTGGCTGTGGGCAATGCGCTCACTGAACTGACACGTTTGCTGCGCGAGGGTACGGTAGCTGCAGCGGATGCAGAGAGCCGGGCGCCGGCCAGTGGACGGTACACGATTACGTGAGAGGCAAACAAACAGTCATGTAGCAAAAGCAGGAGGTGGTGCATATTTTGATCATGTTTAATGTACTTTGGGGTTTCATATATGCTTGCGTTTGGAGGCGCCATCTTTGATGGGACCAAAAAAAAAATACTAGATAAAAGAAAATGAGCTGTGAAGGCTGTGTATGATAGATCTTCAGAGCATGGAAATGGAAATGAATATGAAAAAGAAAGTATATGTGGAAATGGAAATGGAACCGCCTGCTGGCTTGTGCCAAGCTACAAGAATGCAAACGCTCGCAATCGTGAAGAGAAGGTGAAGACGCAAAAGACTAACCAGAATAAAATGCAAACAACTGTTCGCCATCGCTCTCCGGCCACAGCCACCCAGCACCCACATGTCATCTGTGCGCATACTTGCCATAGCTCGCACCCAAACTCTTCTCACGTACGACGCAAGTACTCCGTTGTTGTGTCCAGAATCAGTCGTACTGCGCCGCCGACGTCTGGGCGTCCATCTCGCGCCGGCGCACCTCGGCCTCGCTGGCCTTTTTTAATGTCTCGCTGCGGTTCTCGCGCCGCTGGGCCTCGAGCTGTGCGCCCAGCTTGCCGGTCGTCGCCCTTGGTGCATTCCGGGCCTGCAGAGTCAGTCTTCACTTTCCAGGATTCGGTCTACGCAATCACAGAAAACAAGGTGCGTTTACTTACCTCCGCTGCGGCGGCGGCTCGCTCTCGTGCATCGGCGGCCGCAGACGATCCCGGCCCGCCACTGGCGCCACCGAGCGTGCGTGCCGGGCCTCCCACGCGCGGCGGGACTGGCGCAGTCTTGGCCGGAGCTCCGCCGCCCGCTGCGACTGGCCGTGCATTGCCCGACCCCGTGCCAGCTCCGCCGAGTGTGCGGCCCGGCCGGTCAAAGGCACCGTCGTCCTTGTCGACTTTGCCACACAAGTTACCCATTGCGTATCAGTCGGAAGAACTTTGGACCGCGATTGGAAGGTGAAATCCAGGCAAGGCCGTTGAGAGGCGACTGTGCTAGCCAGGAGGACGTCGTCTGCGAAAGATCCGCTCCTTTCCCAAGTGGCGGAAAGACGGACAGCTGTGGTGGAACGTGGGAGACGGGGAGGTTGCGATGGCCGGCTAGGGAGGGCGATGTGCTGAATCGAGTTCCAGGCAATCGACTATTTCAGAGGTGGGATAATAACGTCGGGGACGGACGACAGGCGGGCGACAACGCTCTTACATTGCTACAAGCTAGAAGAGGAAACGGGGAAGAAAAGACTGGTGAGGCAATTCGATGCAGAAAATGGCGATAAGTCGCAATTGCCAAGTTGAGCCAGGCTGTGTTGGAATCGTCCTTTCCCTTCTGGAGAAGCTCGCGTGGAGAAAGACCCCTCTTTTGGAGCTGCCTGGGATATTGGCACTTGTGGCGCTGTTTGCTCCTTCCTAATGACGCGGCGACAGTTGAAGACCAATTCTGCCGTGCTAAATTGCTGACAAGGCAAGGAGACGCTTCACCGCCTTTATATGAACGGCGTGTGATGACACTATTCGCCTGGTAAGGTAAAACACATCGCGCATGATGATTTACGACAAGTATTGGCAGTACCACTGTCCGTAAAGATAAATAATAAGTGTTGACAAACAATAAGCGCCGTTTCCACCACCTCTGCTATTGAACAGCGTTTGCCGTTTCTTTGCTCGCGACGATAGGGCGATTGGTCGTAGACTCGCCTACAAGTGATACGGTCTGCCAAGTGTGCATCGACGGCCGATTCGGTTAGCCTTGTCTTTGCTTCGCGGAGCCTTATCAATAATAAGTTGATATTCGAGGGCAAGGAATGGAAAAGGCAAGAATAGAAGCAATCACTCGCATGCTCCGCGGGGACTCTTGATGGACGGGATGTATCAAGTTTTTGTTGTTTGAGTCACTCAGGGCCCACCGGCGTACCTTGTACCAAATATCACCGCACGATAAAAGCATGCAAGGTGAAGAGATGCGTCGCCGAAGGTTGATATTGTAGTTTTCAAAAAGAAGTGTTTAAAAAAAAAAAATCTACGAGTACGGGTTCTCCTCTGGCAACAGGCTTCGGGAAGAGCTCGTAATAACCAAAAGTAACGAACGAGGAGCAAAAACGAAAACCCAAGCTGCGCAGTCACGGACGGTAATGTGTAGAATCAAATCTGACGATATGTGGTGAAAGGCGCTCTACGAAGTTGGCAGGCCGTCGGTCAGTCTGGCCTTCATTGATTCGAGCAGTAAGCAAAATATTATGTGCTTGCAAGAGAGGCCATTTGACGGGTCCTCCAATGCACAATTCGCAAGCTGGGGAGTAGGAAAGCCCAGCAAAGCAACGCCACAGGGCCAATTGAAGACAAAAGAGGGAAACTACTCTTCCACTTCCGGGTTTCTTGCTTTTGCTGGGTGAAGGGCACTTTGCCCTTTTGCTCAGCAGGTGATCGCAATAGCATTTTTGCTTTTTCCTTTTTGCTTCTTTGGTATTTTTTCTGCGTCTCTTGCTCTATGGAGATGGGGGGTTGCACATCATTCGGCGCTTTGGCTGTACTTCTTTGGCTCTGTTCTTACAAACACAATTGTTTGCGCTTCCGCATCTCGTACGAGCACGACACAAAAAACGTCCAGAGGACCATCCGGGTTCTCAAACGCTCGTCCCGCGGGTGGGTTTTCTTGGTGCTTTCTGGAGCCTTGTGTAGTTCCGAGCGATTTCTGACCAATAAGAACCATGAATTTCTGCTAGAGTGGGTCCGTGAGAGTAGGTGGGGGGAGGTTAAACCTGACCCTGTGGCCTTTCTCTACCATTTGCTCTGCGAAGGAGGCCCTGAAGAATTTTTTTAAAAGGGAAGGCGCTGTGTATCAAGCCGTATTACTGTAGTGGCGCTTTCCACTATGCGCTAAAAGCCGTTGGATCATGCTTGTATGTCGAGGACTAAAACACAGCCAAATGCCACTGAATAGGTACATCTAGGGCCAATGTATGTTGTAATACCAAAGAAAACCTCACAGTGCCATCGCTCCTGCCCGTCTCAAGCCCCGGCCTTGCCTTGCCATATCACAACCAGGCACGGAGGACCTGTCCAGACTCTTTGTGCATCTCTTGCCTGTTTCTCTCTCCCCTTCCTTTCTTCCCCTCTACCATCTTCTCTCCCTCCGTATCTCGGTCGGCTCCTCGCCTCCCCTCATCTCCTCGACGTGTATTCTCGTCATCCACCTCACCCTCTTCGACCTTCGTCTGTTACCCCTACGGACGGGCCGTACAACGACACCCTGCTACACGTTACACTTACCATTCTACCACCTCCCTTTGGAGAGGAATGGCCTGCATCTTGCTACGCGCACCGTGCACCGTTCCTGATCAGAGACTGTGTCGATGAACCAGAGGCGCCTTGCTGATGCCCTGTGTTGACATCGCCGGCTTCATATTCCTGCCAACACATGTGTTCGGTCCCGGCTCTACGTCGTCTGATCCTGCACCTCCTGTTCAGTGTCCTGCTTGAAGGGTTCTTGTGGAAACTTTTCCTCTTCTCCCCTTTCATATTTCCTCTTCTCACTTCTCACTTCTCACTTCTCGCGTTGCCACTTATCCCCCGGCCTTCATCCTTTCTCAAATCATATGCACCCACACAAAACATTCGCAATGGACAGCAGCAACTCCCGCCTCCATCAGGGGTCGCTAGACTTTTCCTACCTCGAGTCCTTTGGCGACGCTCTCTCGCTTGATGGTAATTCGCAGATTGCTGACGTCGACATGGATGACTGGAAGCTCTTCGGCGTACAAAGCCCCCAGTGCGTCAGCCATGACCAACAGGCCGGCCTGGGCACCGCCCTCCGCACGTCACACGATGACCTCTGCGCACATCCTCCCAAGTGCCCTACGGGTGGCCACTACAGCAGCAACAGTAGCAATCATCACGGCCTCTACCACGGAGGCAACTCGGCCTCAGCAGCGCACATGCTCTTCCATACTCGTCACTTTGATCCAAGTGTCGTGTCCAGTGGCCACAGCGGACAAAACCAGCGCGGCATGCAGGGCATTCCTACGACTGTAGGCGGCACCCAGGGTAGTGCGCTCAACCTAATGGACTTTACTACGGGCGGCTCTTTCTTCATTCCTTCCTCAGTTGGTCCCACGGCCCCTGACTTGAATTCACCCACATATGCCAACGACTTTGCCGAGCAACTATCTGTGCTATCTTCACCACCTACTCAGCACTCTATGCACTCTGGTGCCGCTGACGACGGTGCCGACGATGATGAAGGCTCGACCTGCGGCAGTGACTGCGACGCTGACAACATTTGCCGCGACACGGCCTGTGCTATCAACCCCTCGGGTTGCTGCGAGGACGAGGACTGCCAAGGACAATCCGACACTGTTTCAGTCATTGCTGCTCTGTCACCAGAAGATGCCGATGCTGCGGCTGCACTCACATCCTTTATAGAGCAGCAGCAGCAGGGGCAAATCGGCCAACAACAAGAACAACAACAGCAGCAGCAGCAGCAGCAACAACAACAACAACAACAAATGCCAGTAGTAGATAGCCACCATGGCCATCAACACTCTGGAACATCCGTGTCTGAGCCTTCTTGTCTGCAGTTCGGCCTTGGTCAAGACATAACATGCATTAGCCCGCAGTTCTTGATAAACTACCAGCACTTACGCGACTCACACAACCCCCTCAACCCATCTGAATGCACAGCTTCTGTTTGTCCTGTCGAAGACCCCAGCTTTTACCAGGAGTGCCACATGCGTCACTTTACCGACAGTCAAGGCGGTCTCTTTGATAACCTTGACTTGAACCAGATCATGAATGAGAACGCCAACCATGGCCATGGCCAAGGACTCAGCCATGTTCACTCGCACAACCACGTCGATGCCGTGGAATGTGGTGCCAAATTCCCAAGTGGCGAGGCTATGCTTCAGCATTTATGGAACGAGCACCGCAAGAGCCTAAACCTCCTTCAATTCCCTGCCATGCAACAGAACTTGCAGATGGATCAGACTCCAGACATGGCCTCTTCTGCATCGCCTTCTGCTTCCTTAGTCTCTCAAGATCTGGCAAGAACACCTTCTTTGCCACAATCCGGCCAGGACGTTGTTGGCGGCTTGACATTGCCAGACTCTTCTCTTCCTCTCAGAACTTTTGGCTTTGACTCGCTGAACGATGCAGCCATACAGAAGCATCTACAAGATCCCGCGATGACCTCTCCCCAGATCACCAAGCAGATGACTCAGCTGCCACTACCGGCTACCCCTGGCCTCAAGACTGAAAACAGTCAACAAAAGACTGCTGGCGGGGCTGTTGATACCGGCCCTCAGATGTTTGAGTGCGCCTGGTGTGACACTCTAGGTGGCCAGCCATGTGGCCAGTCCTTTGATTCTGCCTGTGAGCTTCACAAGCACGTCCTCGCAGCCCATACACACTTGCTGAAGAGAGATGTGGGGGGCACATACTCATGCGGATGGCAAGGCTGCACACGCCGGGACAGTGAGGAGAAGGGTGGCTTTGCTCAGAAGAGCAAGATAGACCGCCATATGCAGGTTCACACGGGCAGTATGTTTTTTTTCTCTCATTTTCTTAAATCCCCCCTTCCTGTACAACACACACTAACAATCTCAGACAAACCCTTTACATGTGACATTTGCCACCAGTCCTTCTCCGCCAACCAGGCCTTGCTTCAACACAAGCTGATCCATGAGGACAGCAAGCCGCTATCGTGTGACATCTGTGGCAAGACTTTCCGGCAACACAGTGCACTGAGTACGCTTTCCCCCTCCACCTTTTTATTTTACATTTTTTACATTGTTGAACCATAAGCTCCCTTGCTGACCGCGTCCTAGCTATGCACATTCGCACACACACAAAGGTGCGACCACTCAAGTGCCCCTACTGCAACAAGGAGTTCAGCGAGTCGTCCAATCTCTCCAAACACAAGCGCATCCATACTGGCGACGGCCAGTACGAGTGCAAGTTTCCTGGCTGCAATCGGACGTTTCACCGAAAAGACCAGCTGCGCCGACACAGCGGCCAGCATAGCAAGAGCACGTCGTCTTCTATCGCCAAACCTGTAGCCAACAGCTCGCTCGTCGCTAAAACCGTCGCAGCTTGAGCCTTGATGGACCAGGCTGGAGTGAACGTCCCTTTCCAGTCGTTTTATGTGTTTGTGGAAGTTCCTGTTACGTTGTTCCATGTTCATGTTCATGTATGATTTTGATTTGGAGTTTGATTTTGCCTGTATTTTTCTCAGTTTGGAACGGCGTTGAGGGTTGGACGGTTTAGAGCAAGTGGCATAGCATAGAAAATTGTGCCTTCATAAAGGCGTAGAAGAAAGAACACGGAAGTTCATAAGGAGAACCGTAACTCGTCTTGAATGACAAAATATAGTCATCAGACCATAGAAACTTTTCGGTCTTCTAGTCTATTGTTATTTTTATAATAACAGTTTCATTACAAGACCTGCTAGTGAGTGGTGTAGCTGAGAATGTTTTGTCTGTGCGACTTCTCGACCTTTAGTGAGGGCAGAGAGTGTTCAATGTTGGAGCCGGGGTCGATATACAGCGTTCTTCACAAAATGAGAGACTCATAGAAGCCATTGTTGTCACGACACAAAGGCGGCAGTTTATAATTTTTACTCTTTTTTTATTTGGTATGGATTTTCGTATCCATGAAAATGGTAGAATGCAAAGCTCGTGGCCCGTTCCAAGAAAAAGAACCCCCCTCGAAATACCACCTATTTCCCCGGATGTTGTTTTGTTGTTTGGTTGTCGTGTGAGTTTTTATAGTTTGTTTTGCGAGAGAGCAAAAGAGCGCTGTAATAAAACCAAACACCCCTATTGTTATTTTTTGTTGTTCCCCGAGTCTCCCATGATATAAAAGCAGAAACAAAGAAAAACAGCACACAGTTTTCAAGATGACAAAGAGGTTTTGTTTTTGTATTGTGTCAAAATCCTCGATCCTTGAAAAACTACCGTCCCATCGTCGGCCTCAAATCATGACGAAAAAGTCTCCACCGCAAAAACAAGACGCTTATGCCTTGACGGCAAAGGTCCGCTGGGGGAAGTGAGACTGGCGCTTCTTGGTCTTGGTCAGGGTGCGGGCGGCATCCTCGGCGGACAACCGCCGGCGGATGGCGCGGGTCTGCTTCGGTCTCAGGTCCAGAGGCAGGTACTTCTTGTTCTTGTAGAAGAGGCGGAGCTGGGCGCGCTGCTTGGCGTTGATGATGGTCAGGACGCAGGCAATCGACTTGCGGACGTCACCACTGGGAGGCAAGAGTTAGACACGATACGGTAAGTAGGCAACAACGCGTCGGCGCCGTGCAAATGCCAGTGGAAAGTGGAAATTTGAAAATGGGCATGCTCAAACTTACATCCGGTTCAGCTTGGAACCCGACGAGGTGATCTTCTGGATACGGAGCTGGCTCAGCTCCGTCTTCAGCTCAGCGAGCTGCTTGACGAGCTCATCCTTGCTCTTGGGCCACAGGGCACCGGCCTTAACCTTGGAGGAAGACTATTGTATATGTTAGCAACGGCATTCCTTTAAATGTGAATGTGACGTCCCCAGATAGGCAATCCTCCTCTTTTAACGAAAATGTCGGTGTCGGTCGGTCGCCTTGTTGACGGTTGAGGTAGTCTGGTCTTATGTCATGCGGCATCTATTCCGCAACGTTGCGCTCAGTCGATTGTGGATTACGACGCCCGCCGTTTTAGTAAAGTTTGCCGACGCTTTCGAAATATATTGTTCCACAACCGATTCGTGCGCTGCTGGTGATATATGATGCAAGTCTCCACCTCCATTGTCGTCCAGCCGGTTCGAAAAGAGTATCCCATTCACTCATGAAGTCATGCAGCTTGTCGTATCAGAAATTCGGCGAGCAACGCTGCATGCCTTTGAGATATCTGGAGGTATCTGGAGGTAAATGGCGAGACAACACGGGGGCCGTTGTGGACGAAATCGTCGGGCGGGCGAGTAGAGCGACTGTTGGACCGTGTTTCGATTCGAGACGTTCAACCGATAATCGTTGTTCGTTTTCCTTCCCATTCCATCCCAGTTTCATTTCCTTCTTTGCACCGACTGCAAGACAATACATTATCTCTAATGACATACCATTTTGTTGAGGATTTGTCGTCGTGGGGGGGTTGTCGACGTGTGTTGTGGTGATGATTGTCGAGAAGAGAGTTGGTCGTCGTGCACACGAGATGTCAAAGACGGGAAAAGCGTGCGAGAAAAATTAAAGGGCATAGAAACTTTTTTCATGGGGGCACTAGCAAGCCCCCCTCTGCTTTGGTAGTGTCCACTCGTCCACTCAGTTTGGCTGACTAGCGGCAAAAATATTCTAGGGCCGACGAACCCTATGGCAGTTTTTGGGTAGCGGGTAGAATTGTCTTAGGTCAGCAATTGTCACGTGCCATAAGAAAGCTTGTCTCAGCCACAATAGCGCCACAAGAGACGACGAATGCGACTACTCCGTAAACTTGCCAGCTCGGTCTTGGCTAGACTCCGTAACAGAAGACCGTGACCTCATTGCCCTCCTCTCCATCTATGACTGGTTCTGGAATCCTGTTGCCTCTCGGACATACAACCATCTTGCATCACCACGAATCAAGCGCATGTACGACCACCTAATTGAGACGATAATACGCACGCTTTGAAATCATTGAAAATAAATTGAAGAAGCTGCGAAGAACAAAACTCCTAGACACCGGACCCACGTGTGCAACCGACGAAGCCGAGCACTTACGGAGAGCATCACAAGAACCACGGTTGGAATGAACTAGCAGCTCTCCTGTTTTTGTATCCATTTACTCCTCCTCAGATCATATCCGATAATTGACAGCCATGGCTTCCGCTGGCGGAAACTCGGGCTGGACACAGCTGCGGCAGCAAGTGCGCACGCTGGAGAGCCAAGTATGTATCCTCTCGTGACTTGGGAAGCCGATAGTTTGCAAGAGTGAGCTGACAAGTTCCTTTCCTTCGCACCGATAGACTGAAAGCCATCTTCACACCTACTCACAGTTTTCGGCAACCTCGTCGATACCACTAAAGCCCTCGGACGAAGAGAAACAGACGGAGAAGAAGCTCGAAGAGATTCTGAGCAAGCGAGAAAATCTTATCCGCCAACTCACCCGCATTCTCGACTCCGATCCGAACCTCACAGCCTCGGCCGTCAAGCAAAACAACCTGGTGCTGCTGCGCGAAAAGTACGAAGAGCACCGCCGGGACCTGAGTCGCCTCAAGGTCCAGCTCAACCATGCACGCGACCGCGTTAACCTAATGGCGCATGTCCGCAACGACATCAACTCGCACCGCGCAGGTGCTGACGGGGCCGAGGGTGGTGGGCTGACGGGTGAGGCCGCCGAGGCTGAGTACATGCTGGGCGAGCGCAGCCGTATCGACAACAGCCACAATATGGTGGACAGCGTTCTGAGCCAGGCGTACGCCGTCAACGAGAACTTTGGTCTCCAGCGTGAGACGCTGACCAACATCAACCGACGGATCACGCTGGCGGCGAGCCAGGTGCCGGGCATCAACACCCTTATTGGGCGTATCTCGTCCAAGAAGCGGCGGGACGGCATTATCATGGGTTCATTTATTGCGCTGTGCTTTATTGTTTTCTTCTGGTTCATGTAACCTTTATTCTTTGTCTTGCCAACGATTCCCCCTTTCTCATTTTCTCTCACACTCTCACACAATAGCATGCGGTCGCGACTGTTTTCTTTTGCTTCCTTTGCTTCCTCTTTCCCTTTCTACTTTATGCACGGCGTTTACATGGAACACTCCATCGTTAGGCACATACCATACATAGTTTTGATTTCCCATGAAAACCTAGGGACCTTGATCTCAACGTTTGCCGTTTGCCTCTTTATGTACAGTTTTGCTGCGGCTTTTCCTATTTTATGTACACTATGGTGTCGCTTGTTTCTATGGTACAGATGCTGGGTATCGTCACGGGGCCGTGTTTAAATATGAGAAGAGTTCGTTTTTTTGCAGAGTCCGACACACAGAGACCTTGTGACTATTGCCGCCTTATTTCTTGGCCTCGGACAGCAGACGCTGGACACCCTTGGCGAGACTTTGGCGCTCCTCCGGCTGGCTCGAACCGCTGCCGGCCCAGCGGATACGACATTGCTGATCCAAAAGGTAGATGTAGCCGACCTTACTATTGAGCAGGCCAATGTTCTCACGGATGTCATCCGTGACACCCTGTCTCACCAGCAGGTACCGCTCACGATCACGCTCGTTGACGCGTTTGCGCAGCGAGCCGCGGAACAGGCGCACCAGCCAGGCGCGCATTGCATTGTCTTCGTAGTTGATTTGCACCAGCTGTGCCTTGCCGGGCCCGCTGTTGGCCGCCAGCACCTCGGCCAGCTCCGGATTCTCCTCGGGCGAGATGAACGTGCGCACTTGGTTCTCGGCCCACATACTGCTGAAAAAGCCACGACCGTGGCGGCGTTCTGTTCAAAAATCGGCGTGGTGCTGACTTCTGTGTTCTTGGACCTGGCCTTGTCGGCTGACAGCAGGGGCTGGCCCACGAGGTTTGGAAAGTAGAGGGACACGTCGCTCCGGAACAGGCGTGGAGGCGCAATAAAGGTCTTGCCCTCTTGGAACTGGAGGTTGGTCCAGTCTCGGAAGTACGGCTTTACGATTTTGGTCTTGCTACACAGAGAAAACGTGGGTGTTAGCAGATTGTCAGGATATGGGACCAGCAGCAACTACATTGGGCTTACAGCTCCTTGCGGCGCTCGAGGTGCTTCTCGTAGTTGACAAAATCGTCGCGCTTCTGCTGCAGCGTCCGCGCATCGATACCGCTGTTCTCACCCGCCATCGGTGGTGCCGGCATGCCGATTGGCCGTGGGAGAGGCGTCGGCGTGAACTCGTCGGTTCGCTTGCCATAAGAGCGTGGCGCGTTTGGCAAAGCATTGACCTTTGGCGGAGGGGCGTCTTTAGCTTCACCTCCAGCCTCTGCCAGCGCTTCCGGCTGTGCGGAAGGTGTGCTGGTGCCCGCCTTGGCTTTGGAAGCAATCGTCGGCTTCGTATCGCGCCGGGTACGCCCGGTTGTGCTGAATGTGCGCCATTGGCATAAGACACACGATGCTGTCACGGCCGGCGTCGAGGCCGATGGGAATGGCGTTGGGAGAGTCCACAGTGCGCCAATCCCTTTCCTGCGCGAAAGGGTCGCGACACCTATCCGATGGGTAGCCATTTGAGATATGGGATCGGGTTTAAGTCCAATCCAATGGGTATACCGTGTCGGGAGGTCGGAGCTTGGCCGAGGGATGAGGTTAGGACCCGGACCTGCATCTATTTTTTTTCCCTCGCCAAAATGACCCCATAGCTCGCCTGTCGGCATCTGCAAGAATTTTGCCGCTCTGGTTTAATGGCCTGCAGGGCCTGGCGGGCCGCTTTGAGGCAGTCTAGCGACACCGCCTTTCTGCTGTGGCACGTTCCGGGGCACCTGTTTAGTCTTCTGGAAGACAGGCCACAGGAACGAAAAATGGCAGGAGCTAGTGGAGTATTGCGGTTCCCCTCCCCGGACTTTGGCAAGTGGCCCCCTGGCGAGGTGCTGAAACTAAGCCGAGCACCATATCCATACCACAGCGGGAGAGCGGCTATCCACGGCGCCCATGCCTTGGGCATTTCTCGGCAGGGCACAACGTCATTTGCGAGACGGAGCGTGCCTGCCAAAACAACATAAGCCGTCGCCAGCCACACGAATTGCAGCCAAATAGCTCGGTCTACTGAATTCATTGCCCGTCGAGGAAGGAGACAGCAGCTAGGAAAAAGGGAAACCACTCGGGCTAGACAAGAAAAGAGAAACTCATAGTGAGATTTGGGTGGGCAATTGGAAATCACCAGCTTTGACCTTTTGTCTTCCTTCTTTTCCTCACTCTCTTCCTTTCTGTATTGTCGCAATCACTGGTGTTTGTTCTTGATTTCTGATCGAGGCCGTGCCGACCTAACCTCGCTTTCGCCGGATCCCACCACCTCTCCACATACATACACTCAAAAGCCATGTTTCTCCCACGTGGCTGCCGAGGCGCCCTGCGCCCTGCATCGACGCGACTGGTGATGGTAGAGAGTGGGAGCAGCAGCAGACACTTGTCGACAACACCGGCAGCGGCAGCCACGCAGCTGCGGAGACCAACTGCGGCACCGTCAACCGCGTCTCGGCCGCTGATCTCGTCCCGGCATTTCCACGCGTCAACTCGCATGCAGGTTGTGAAGCCGGTTGTCCTTGCCGACATTGGTGAAGGTAAGGGACCTGGAAGAGTCGAATTGGACGTGCAGGATTGCGTGGCACGGCTAACACTTGATGCTTTTGTCCTATGTAGGCATTGTCGAATGCGAGATTATCCAGTGGTTTGTTCAGCCCGGCGCGCGTGTCGAGGAGTTTTCGCCACTATGCGAGGTGCAGAGCGACAAGGCGTCCGTCGAGATCACCAGCCGCTTTGCCGGTGTGGTTAAGAAGCTGCACTACGAGGCGGGCGAGATGGCCAAGGTGGGCAAGGCATTTGTGGACATTGATATCCCCGACGAGGTGGGGACCAGTGCCGCTGAAGAGACACCTGCCCCAGCTGCAGCTGCACCTGATGCAGCCGCAGAGGCGGCCGAGACGCCAGTAGCAGAGACGTCGCAGGAGACCCAAAAGGCCCCTGCCCCGGTGAAGCAAAAGTTCTCGGGCACTTCGCTAGCTACGCCGGCGGTCCGCCACCTCTCGAAGGAGCTGAACGTCGACATTTCGCAGGTGGCCGGAACGGGAAAGGACGGCCGGGTGACGAAGGAGGACTTGCACCGGTACGTGGCTGAGCAGAAGAGCGGCGGCGCTGCTCAGGGTGACGCGCCACCCCCGGCTGCGATACAGCCGTCTGGCCCGTCGTATGGCGCGGCGACAATCAATGCCGAGGACGCCCCTCAGCAGGAGTCCACAGTGCCCATTGGCGGCACGCAGCTGCAAATGTTCAAGGCCATGACCCAGTCGCTGACTATCCCTCACTTTTTGTACGCCGACGAAATCGACTTTACGCAGCTCTACAGTCTCCGCCAGCGCGTCAATGCGTCCCTCGCCCGCGCCGCCAAGGTGGCTGCGTCAACGGGCGCCGAGGCGCCCGCCGTGACCAAGCTGTCATACATGCCCTTCATTATCAAGGCCATGTCCATGGCCCTGCACCAGTTCCCCGTCTTGAATGCCCGCGTCGAGGTCCCCGCCGACAATACCAGCAAGCCCAATCTGGTCTACCGCAGCCAGCACAACATTGGCGTGGCCATGGACACGCCCAACGGCCTCATTGTGCCCGTCATCCGCAACGTCAACGCTCGCAGCGTACTGTCCATTGCGAGTGAGCTGTCACGGCTTCAGGGTCTGGCCAAGATCGGCAAGCTGGCGCCCGCAGACCTGAAAGGTGGCACCATCACTGTGTCCAACATTGGCAACGTGGGCGGCACGTACCTGAGCCCTGTGATTGTGGAGCGTGAGGTGGCCATTATGGGCATTGGCCGGGTCCGGACGGTGCCGGCCTTTGCGGATGATGCGGACGACAGCTCGAGCCAGCGGGTCATCAAGCGGCACGTGTGCCACTTTAGCTTCTCAGCAGACCACCGGGTAGTGGACGGCGCGACGATGGCAAGAGCGGCCGAGGTGGTTCGGGAGATGGTGGAACGGCCAGATTCGATGATTGTGCAGCTCAGATAGGATGGACTAAAGAGGGAAGCAATAACCTGGACTGACGGCGACGAGGCATAGCGGCGACAGCATTGATGCTAATATTCGAGATGAGGCTGCGCGCCTTCATAGAGCTAAAATTTGGCAAGAAGCACTGCATATGTATCTACAACGCATTCAATAGATTAAATTTGAGCGTGTTTACGATAACCTTTGAGAACACATTGAGACGGATGGTCATGTGGTTCGAGACATATTTTGAACTTAAAACCGTATTGGCATTATGAAAGGTCTTGCATTACCTTGAACGTGTAGAATAATCGTAACACACCAAAGACTATGTATGCTTGGACCTCGTGAAATGGGTAGAATATAAAATTTGAAAATCAAAGAAAACGCCATATCTGTTTGCCTTGTTTTCCCTGTCCTCCCAGAAAGATGTATGCTTCAAACGCAGCACGAAAAGATTATGATGGCGGAAATAAAATTCGCCCAGGCGCATTTGACAATGGATAGACAAAAGAAATAACAAAAAAGAAACCATCGACACGGAAGAGCAAGTGGATATCTCGCTTTCAGCGAATAGTAAAAAAATAAAACAGTTCAAACAGCCCAAGCAAAAAAAACATAAACAATGCGTAAGAGGAGAAGCACTCCATGTAATCAAGCCTTGTCCTCGTTGATGATGCTCTGGACCCTCTGCAACACGTCGGCCTTGACCTCATCTAGCGGCCGGTCAACGTCGAAGCAAATGACATCTGTCTCGTCGGCTTGCGGCGGCTCCAGAATATCCAGCTGGCTCTGCACCATGTTGGCACCCATATAATGGCCCTTGCGACCGGCCACGCGCGAGAGCAAAACCTGCGGGTCGGCAGACAGGTAGATAAAGTGCAGGCTGACGCCCGTGTTGAAGTACGGCGCGACGCGGATGACGTCGCGGTACTTGCGCTTGAGGGCGGAGCAGGTCAGGACGACTTCGTTGCGGCCGTCGCCGTCGGAGATCCGGCGCATGGACTCCTCGCGCAGGGCCGTCAGCCAGTCCCAGCGGTCGGCATCGGTCAGCGGGATGCCGTTGCTCATTTTGTCAATGTTGGCCTTTGGGTGGAACTCGTCGCCCTCGACGTAGTGCAGGTTGAGGCTGTTGGCAAGGTGCTCGGCGACGGTGCTCTTGCCACATCCAGCAGGGCCAGTAACCAGCCAGATGTGGTGGACTCTGCTGCCGCGGCTATGCGCCGAGGACCCGTTGGTGCCATGGGAGGCCGCGACGTCGTTGACGCCGTTGGCCATGACGGAGGTCGTGGCAACGGTGGCTGCTGCGCTAGAGGCCGCCAGCTTGGGAGAGGTCGGGCCAACGGCCACGGGAGAGTTGTAGGAGGAGAGCATAGTGTCGGATGGCTTGAGGTGTTATGTAGTGTTCGTCTGTTCGTCTGTTCGTCTCGTGTCTTATTTTTTGCGGTGTTGCTCCCGGTATTTCTATTCAATGCCCGTTTTGTGTAACCCGTTTTCCCGTCCCAATGCTGCGTAAATTCGTAAAGGCTTTTTTTAATGGGGTTTGCTTGTTTTCACGCTGCTCTTTTCGTCCAACCTATGCGGCAACTGCTGGTCGACTCGCTCGGTTATGCTATGGTAGGGTCGTAGGCATATTTATAGGTGGACAACAGACAGAAGAGCCACTCGTGTAAACGACGGGTTGCAGTGAAACCGCGTGGAGGCGAGTGAATGGGTAGTGGGAAAAGAAGAGTGTCTGTGGAAAAAAAGCGAGGGTGAACAAGGCGATGACGAGGAAGCGAAATGGAGGAGAGGAGAGTCGTTCTTATTATACGGGCACGGAGTCGAAATAGGAAAGACAGAAAGAAGGAAGGAGGAGGGGGGGGGGTGTACAGTGATGGTTGCAAGGAAGGAAGGAAGGCAAGGAAGTGAGGGTGACGACAAAAGAGGAAAGAACGAGCAGCTTATTCAAAGAAGTCAGAGAAATAAAGAAAGAGAACTACGACAGGACAAGGCAGAAAAATACACAAGTCACTTTGTATTGTTCGGGAAAGGGGGCCATAGGTTTCTTACGCAAAAGTTGCCTCCTTGCCGTGTCCGGTGGCGCTGTCGGCAACTCCAGCGTCAAGCCAACCTGTCGGCCACCCCAGTAAATTACACGCCAGAAAAATAACCACCAAAATAATAATCCTTAGTTCGTCAACTGACCAAATAAAGACGAGCAGAAAACCTACCTCGCTACTTACTGTGTACAGAGCATGACAATCGTTTTTGACCGGGGCCTCCCAGGTCACTAAAACTGCACTGGACAAAGACAGCAGCCTACGGCGGCTGAAGTGCTCGAATAGATTCCTCACGAATAAAAGAAGGGGCATGGGGGGAGCAGTGAATGCCGTGGAACGTAAGTATTTTCACACAGAGGCTTGTGCCTGGCTGGACCAGTTCAACATGCACAGCTGCACATTCGAATGGAACATTAAGACAAGCATCAAATCCTGGTCTGTCACCGGTCTACACGCCCCTCCTTGCCGGGCTGCATGTCTTGGATTCTTACTCGGTCAAGGCAAAAAGGCGGTCTCGTCTGTCTCCAGGGCACGCTTCGTCTTGGTTCTCTTTCCCCGCTACGTTCGTCACGCTCGTCACCCCGTCACGGCTGGCAAATGTGACACAGGATGACCTTTGTCTTTGATGCACCTGCAGGGTGGGTGTGGTGGCAGTCCAGATACTCCAGGGATCGGCCGAGGGATGGACAGGGCGGCAGTGCTGGAACCAGGGCAGCACAGCTCACAAAAGTATCTCTCACGAACTGCCGTGGGCGTGTACTTGCTATTAGCACTGCAACGGAGACGCCGTTGAGGCGGGAAAAGACGATCTTCGGCCGGTATTGAAGGCAACGGCAACGGGAGCTGGGGAGATTGCAAAAGTGTGTGGGAGGAGGCGGGGGGTGAGCAACAAAGAAGGCCACGAAGACAAGCCGCGAAAGGACGACCGACATGCCCTTCCGGCTGGGAACATGGCCCATGACCAAGGAATGATGCGCAGAGACTGCGTCACAGCGAAACAAACAACGGCAAAAAAAGACTGGAGAGAAGGCACAAAGCGAGGCTTCTGTTTGGTGGAAATTATCAAGCTGTGGATCCTTCCTTGGGCCGGTCTGGGGGGCACGCCATGCAGGTCGCTTTCTTGGGTCTGTTGCTGCTCTTGCCTCAAATTTTCATCTCTCGCACTCTTGCCTCTCCATGTTTCTTCTTGCATGCCTGCATGCTTCGTTGTTCTGGGAGGGTGGCCCTTCCCCACACTTGCCGACCGATTTCAGCCCCACTTGTATGCAGTTGTGCAGTGCAGAGGAAAGAGGGACGGGCGCATCCCACTCGCGACAGGACAAGCTGCACTCTGTATGTTGCTCCGCATGCATGCACGCATGTACCTTTTTTGTCAACACCAGCCGTGCGCTGGATTTCGAACAAAGGGACGAGGGGATGCAAAGACAAGACTTGGATGATGGGCATAACCAACCGCAAAGTAAAGGCCAAAGGGCAGAAAGGTAGAAATACAGTATTCGTGGCACGACGGTACTGCGCGCCGCTCGTCAAGCATTTCCACACAAAATGCGGCCGCTCACATGTGGTGTGCCGCGGGCATCATCCGGAGAACCTCCCAAGTGGTCGCGGCCCTGAGTCTAAGGTCGTACGCCGGAGAGTGTAACGCGTTGTGCTTTGATACAATCTTATTGTTGTTGCCTCGCCACACGGGACCGGTTCCTGAAAATCTGCGTAACAAGAGGACTGACTCGTCACAACACTCCAAAAGGTCTATTTTGTGCAATCTCTGCTCGTAAGACGAGGCGACGTGCTTGGACAGTCGTATCTCAGAAACGAAACTATTGAAATTGGCTTGGAGTGCCTTGGCGCTGTTTCCCAAGCAGGGAGGAACAAGGTGGACGACGCCCGATTCTCTGTACACCGAGATGGCTTGCGAACAAGAGAATCGGAGGTGCCAGGAAGAGGCCTGAAGCAACAGTCTGGAGGGCGAGTCCATGTCTGTACGTTGTAGGTAAGTAATACATAGCCTGCATGGCACTCGCCTGCAGTGCATCGTGATGCGTGGTGGAAGAAGCGACCTGAGCCATATGGGGAAGAGGCAGGGCGAGGCAAGCTAACTTTCACGCTAGGCAGGACTAACTTCCCAAGAAAACTTTCGTCGGCGTGGGCGGCGAATTGGCGTGGGGGTCACACGAGTTTCTTGTTTCCCTCCCTCCCTTTTGCTTTCTGGCTTTTCTCCATGCTATTTGGTCCTCTGGCAAGGGAAGCGTGGCCAGCAAAGGAGAGGGAATTAATGGTAAAGGAGGACGCGTAGGAATCGTAAGTTGCAAGACCGGGGAAGGCACAGGCAGAAAAGCTCATACAAAATGGAAGACCGGAGAAAACGGGAGAAAATGGGAGAAAATGATCAGGTGGTCTATTTTTTGCACATTTGGGCTGATTTGCAGCTCCCCCGGAATGGAACTAAAAGCACGAAATGTGTTACCAAACAGAAACTCACACAGCCAGAAACAAAACGACAAAAAAGAAAGCATGAAAAGAACATGGGCCCCCACTACTTCGTATGTGCTCGCTCGTTCATGTACGTTTCCCCAACGAAAACCCTGTTCCGAATTGCATGGAATAGCAAATGTGCGGTGAAGCATTTGACGCACTCTGGCACTCACTTAATGTGGAATTCCTTTCTCCCTTCCTTTCTTCTCCAGATGTGCAATGTCTCGCAGGCCCCCTTACTGATCCTCCCAAAAGCAGGTTGTGCGAAGCTAATGTAAAAAAGGTCACGAGGGGGAAAGATGGCGACTCGGCAGCCTTCCGCGGGGGGGGGGGAGGTGGGTGTACATTAGAGGAGCCTTAGGGGGCCGAGTAATACAACTGCACAGGGCTTTAGTGGCATCGTCGGCCTGTCAAAAGAATGCATGCACTTCATACAACTGCACAGGGCTTTAGTGGCATCGTCGGCCTGTCAAAAGAATGCATGCACTTCATACGCCGTCACCAGCGCCTGCCAGCCGCATGCGGTAACCGAAGCACAGCACGGCTATTAACCGGCGCCCCGCCGCCAAAAACCAAAAAGAAATCCGGGCACAATTTCAAAACCCGCGCCAGTTTCCAATTACCGGCCGTGCGATGCTGTCGCTTGCTCGTCCACTTTGGTCCTTGTTTCCTCCACTTCCAATAGCCGTCAAAGCAGTGGAAGGAGGGATCGGAAATACAGAAACGCAACGGAGGGGCGACCCTCAAACCGGGATAGCAGACGACTGACTCAATGCCACCACGACAGTCTTCTTTGCGATTCGCCGTCCATATCGCCCAACGACGACGCACCTCTGCCTTGCACAACGTGGACTGCAGGGATACTTGACGGGCGCCAATGCCCCCAATGCCCCCCAATGCTCCAATGCTCCAATGCTCCGACATTGCCCCTCTTCTTCTTCACCGCTCTACGCCATGTAGCTCAGCTTGCGCCTTTTAGGTCACGATGCAATGTTTGAAGCTGCACAGGAGCAGGCGAGCATGCATTGCTGTCCGGGGCTTGCAGCCCTGAATACGAGGGGACGAATGAAAGTGGACATGGACAAGGAAAACAAAGCCAGCTGCAGATACGACATGCGTCGTATGCTGTAGAGTGAAGTGATGAAATGAAGGGACATACATCGCGTGGCATCCGCCCAAGGGCGTGAAGAGACGCCTGTTCTTGAGTGCATCTTGCGTACAAGGGGGGTCCCTTGAACCCCGTTATCCATTTCCATCCGCTTGAATTTTCAGCGCGCTACGACATACATCGTGCGCATATTCGTCTCACCACCGCATCTCGATTGTTTTTGGGTCTGCCTGTGTAATTTGAACTTGCGTCTGACGATATTGCTACACGCACAGTTGCCCTATTGGGTCTTCCATCGCTCAAATAAAACTGGGGCACGCACCGTCTCTATCTCACTGCTATCCCACGCTGTCATTTGACCGGCCTACCTCGCGCAACTCTGTCACAAACGAATGGGCACCGACATCGCAAATGAGACTGGCCGGTCGGCCCGGCCTATGTGCAATACCCCGAGCGCGTGCCACCGTTGTCTTGACGGTATCTTTGAATCCTTTAGCAGTTTCAGCGAGAAGGATCTCATACGTGATTTGGTGAGACATTTCTGGTCTCCTTGCTCCTCGAGTGGAAGGACCATGGCACTGCCCACGCATATGGTATATCTTTCAGCCCTGCACTATGGCGTATTTCATTGAACGTCGGCCGAACTTCTTGGTTGCCTCCGGCCATATTCGTGGCCGCCGGACCACAATCCAACTTGACCAGGTTACGATGTACATACAAAGTACAGCGTTGATGCGTGTTTTTAACCGGGGTCGAATCCCATGATCTCGCTACTCCAGCAGTGTTTCTCGTGGTGAGAGTCGTCGGGGAGGTCTTTCTCCAAATTGACAACTCCAGTTTTTTTCCAAGTATAGAAACACAATATCTTATTATTACCAAGTCAATGGCCATGTTCACGGCAGAATTACGACCGGAAATGTAGCCCAAGGGCCGACGCCGGGAAGTTCGTTATTAAAAGATTAGTCATTTTGACAGCTTTGGCGGCAGGTGGCTCCTTCCCCTAGTGATTGGCCAGCTCCGCTACAAGGAAGGCGCTGCCCACATGCAAACAACCCACCTAAAAAGTTTAAGTGCAGTTCCCTGCGAAAAGCCTCGTGCTTGGTATTTTCGTGTACGCAGTATATCGTCACGAGAACGGCAAAACCTCATCCACACGTCGTTCTTTTCTTCCTCACCACCTGGGCGGAGTCATGTCGTCTGATCCTGCCGGCCCGCTCGACCCCACCTCCCTCTCTTCCCCTCCGTCGCCGCCCGACGGTATGCCGCCGCCAATATTCCGTATCATCAAGACGGCGGCATCGTCTGTTGGTAACGGCAGCGGGAGTGCTGTGGCAGCTGACGAAGCGTTTGGCCGCTCGGCCGTCCCACGGCTCGGCACTCTAGTGCTCCCCGGCCGCACGCCGGTCCCAACACCGAACTTCTTCCCTGTCACATCGCGCGGTGCCGTGCCGCACGTGACACCAGACAACGCCGTCCGCACCGGCCTCGTCAACGGCGCATATTTTGCGCTGGAAGACTGTGAGTACCTCGTGCAGGGTCCAACTATATATTTTGTGCCCGTCGTTCCATGCTAATCGCCAGTCGTCGAGAATATTCCCCTGCATCCCGGCCGCGCGCCTCCCATCTACTCGACCCCGTCCACCTCAGCCTCGCCATCTTCTCCCTCGTCATCATCTTCCTCCTCCTCCTCCTCCTCCTCCTCTACGCCCCGACTGCACACATTTACAGCCCTCCCTTCCTCGTCCATATCTGTCCTCGCACCCCGTCGACATCCAGCTGCTGCCTCCCATCTCGGCAACGGCCCCAGCCACATCTCCATTGTCACCTCGACCGGCTTCCAGAAGCTGACCCTTAACGCGTACCATGCCGCCATTGACAACCTGCGCCCCGACATTGCCGTGCCCATGGCGGACCTGACATACGGCGGCGGCACCATTACTCACATGGCAAACAACACGCCCGCAAAATCATCCGTCTCGGATTATGTGTCCGTGCCGCACCCGGCGGCGAAGCGTGGCTACCGCATGGCCGAGCGCACCGAGGACTGGATCGACCAGGTGGAACGGGACGGGGTGGCCGACGCGACTGGGATCGCGCTGTTTGCACCGACGCTGCCCGTTCCGTACGCTACGCAGTGGCAGTACCTCAACCGGCTGGCCGAGTTGGCAAGAGCAGGGGAGGCGGACGAGGCTGTTGGCAACGGTGGTGCCGGTAAAGCAAGACCCACCGTCGCTGGCCTGGCTGTTTATGATGTCGATCTTCTGCCCGACCTGCACGCCGACTACGCCGACACCCTGGTGCCCCTGCCGCGCCTGTCTCTGCACCCGGCTGTGACGCCGCACCACATCCTGCGCCAGGTCGGACTGGGCATTGACATCATGCTGTTGCCGGCCGTCACGGACGCTTCCGAGCAAGGACTCTCCTACACCTTTTCCTGGGCGGCCACCGACGTCGGATCCGGCGAACAGCAAAATGTGGCGAGCGGCGAAAGCAGCGCCGCCCGGCTGCCCCTGGCCATGGACCTAACGGACCCTGTGTTCAAGGCCGACACGCGGCCCCTGCGGCCCGGCTGCCCCTGTGGCGCCTGCACGGCGCACCACCGCGCGTACATCCACCACCTGCTGGACGCCCGCGAGATGCTTGCCTGGACGCTGCTGCAGGTGCACAACCACCACGTTATGCGCGAGCTGTTTGCGGGCATCCGTGCGACCCTGGCCGACGAAGGCGTCGCAGGCTTCCAGCGCCGGGCACGGCAGTTTCAGACGCTGTATGAGACGGACATGCCGGTCGGACGGGCGACACGGCCTCGGCTCCGGGGCTACCAGGTCAAGACGGATGGCGTTGTGGAGGCCCCTTTGAACAAGCCTCAGTGGGGCCGTTTAGAGGAGGTCCCACCCACACCGGCCGGTGATACCATGGCGGTGGACGCGTAAGGAAACGGTCAGTGACGAATGCAAAAGAACAATAATGTGTTGTTTGAAAGACGCGGTAATGCATGGAGTTACGGGGGGAATCCTTGGGTTATAGACATGCATAGAAACAAAACGTTTTGCGAAAAATGGTACGAAATATCATTATAAAATTTGTGTGCCTGCCGCCCGTTCACATATCCTATCTAGTCGTTTGATCCCCTTCACTGATGGCCTATGATGCCGGTTCGGCCTCTTGTAGGTCAATCACCTTCTTCACCTTCTTCTTTTTGGGCTTGACTGCAACAGGTGCGCCAGCTTCACCGCCATCACCAGCACCGTCGACGGCTGTGGTGGCCTTCTTTTTCTTCTTGGGCTTCACCACCACGGCCCCGCCTTCCGCTCCATGGTCGGCGCCGTTGCTGTTGTCGTTGCCGTTCGCATCGCCTTCGGTCATCTTTGTCGACTTCTTCTTCTTGGGCTTCTTGGCCACGACTTCCGCACCCTCGAGCGACACGCCGTGCGCCATCTGCACGCGCTCGTTAGCCCGCTGCATCTCCAGGCGCCGCTTCTCAACTTCCTTGAGCGCCTGGGCCATCTCAGCATCCGCCCGCTTCTGACGCTCCAGGTCGTAGACGCTGGCGCTGCCGCCCGCACCTGCCCAGGAGCGGGAGCTGCTGTGCCCCGGGCCGCCACTGGTGCCACTGGTGCCATTGTCCTCGAGGCTCAACATCCCAATGTGGCTCGAGTCGACGTGCAGAAGCGAGTGCTGCTTGGCGCTCTTCTTGGCCCGCTGTGGCTTGGCACCGCTGTCGTTGGACCCGGTCTCCGACTCGTAGTTGCGCGGCGTAGACCGTCCACTTGTGCCGCTCAGCGTCTCGTCGGCGGCAATGACGATCCGAGGGCGGGAGCTGAGTGACTTTTGCGGCTGGTGCAGTTGTTGTTGTTGCCGCTGTTGCTGTTGCTGCTTTTGCAATTGTTGTGCGGCCGACAGCGATGCGGCTGCTGTCTGACCGCCACCGCCGCTGGTTCCGAGATTCTGGAGGTCGAGCTGCATCACAGGGATCGAGTCGATATCCAGATCCTCACCGTTGTCGTTCTTGAGAATGTCATGGATCGGTGTCGAAGTGTCTCGTGTTGGGAGGCGGGAAGCATCGGTGGACGGGATGTAAAAGGGATCATCGCGGTTGCGCTCTTGTCGCTCGGCACGCCGCCGTGCCAGAATGTCGGCATCCAAGTAGGCTTCTTCATCGGGCCGCTGCTGGTACAACAACGACGATGAGGCAGCCGGTTCGGACACATCCTGTAACCGGTTGATGGCCGGCTCGGCCGACGACACGTGCGTAGCAGCTGGCTTGTTGTTGTAGTACGAGTCGAATTCGCTCTCTTCGGCGGACACGGCCGCCGCACCAGGCAAAGCCGCCAGATAATCGGCTTCGGCCAAAAGTTTGTTTAGGTTCGGGTGAATGGGCTCGTCCAGATCCAGACCGGACGGCATTGGTACATTGTACTGTGCGGCCGCCGACACCGAGTTGAGTTCCCAGCCGCGGAACAGAGACGGAATCGCCTCCGTGAGCAGGAGCGGCGCGTCCTGCTGCACCTCATCGGTCGAAACAGGCTGTGCGGTGACCGCCTCGGCAGCCAGTTTGAGCAGCTCCGAAAACTCCACAGCGCGCTCCTGCACCTCCAACTGCGGGTGCTGGGCCAGAGGCTCCATGGCGTGCACGAGCCGCGCCAGCAGCAGCGCGATGTTGGACTTCCGCTCCGGTGTCCAGCCGAGGTCGAGGTTGTGGGCCTGGCCGTCGCTGACGACAAACGCGAACAGCTTGACAACAGCCTGCAGGCACGTGGCGAGTACGTCTGCGAAGCGGATGCGCGGCAGCAGCTGCAGTAGACACGTGAGCGTGTCGTCGGCGGACAGCAGGTACAAAGCATACTCGCCAGTCATCCAAGCGAGCGGCTTCAGCGCAGTCGACATCACCTGCGCGCCCACGGCAGCTGCCGAAGCTGCCTCAGAGCTCAGCTGGACAATGACCTCGTCGGCCGCCCGAACAGCAGCAGGACGGAGTGCGTGCACCTTGACAGCGACATTTCGCAGCTCGCTGCCAATCTTCTCGGAGACGTTGGCGGCGGCCGCTGACCCGGACAATGTGCCAAGGGCGCCACCGTCGCTGTCGCTGTCGCCGTCTGCTGCTCTTGGCGATGGTGCCGTCCGTAACAGTTGCGTCAGGATATCAATGTACCAGTCAAAGTCGGTGAGATTGCTGTAGTTGTTCTGCGAGCACATGGCGAGGATGCGGTGGATGACGTCGATCTTGTAGTCTTCGGGCAGGGGTGTCTCCTGGTTCTTGTTCTTGGCAGGCGGACGCGCGCCTTCCAACTCGTCGTCCGATTCGGCGCGGAACTCCATCTGGCGCACCTCAATCTGCTTGACCGGCTCGGCCGAGGATGCCTGCTTCAGCTGGCGCATGAGACGGCCGACAATCGAGACCAAATTGTCGCTACTGACCATGTCCTGGACGAGATCGAGAGCCTTGATGCGGATGCTGATGTCCGGGCTGTCGATGCACTCGAGAATGACGTCTTCTTGTTGTGCCACCAAGTACGGATGCGTCGCCACGATTTTGTTAAAAGCGAGGAGCGCAACGTATTTTACTGTTTGGTTAGTCGCTGTACCTGTGCAACTGTTGATTCTCCATTTATGCGTGAGATACTCACAGTTTGTATCGTTTTCAATCATCATCATGCCCCGCAGTTTCGTCACGCACAGCGACGCAATCTCTTCACGGCCCGACGAGTCGTCATCGCTGCCGAGGATGCCGCCCTGGATGATGCCGTTGATGCACTCGTAGAGGAGCGACATGGCGGGTGTCGTGCGGATGAAGTCGGTCAGCGGCGGCAGCAGCTTGCGGACGAGACGCGGCTCGAGCGGCGTCAGCGTTGCAAACAGCTTGATGAGCTTGATGGCCATCCAGTTGTTGTTGGTGCCGACGAGCAGCTCAAACAGACGCGGGGCCAGCGGCAAGAAGTCGTGCGGCCGGCGCCATCCTAGCTCGCAAATCACATTGACGATGGCGGTCGTGACGCTGGGGTCTTCTGCCGGGTCCATGAGACGCTCCTTGATCTTGGGCCAGGCGGCACGCAGCGTCTCGGGATAGACGAGGGCCATACGATAGAGCGTGACGATGGTCTTTTTGCGGATGACGCGGTGCGAGTGCGTGAGGCGTGGCAACAGATCCGGCAGCACGGACAGTGCCAGCGAGGGCGTGATGATGTGTGGCAGCGTGGCAATCGGCAGCTGGATGGCAATGGGCGACGTGGCGCTCAAGTCCTTCTTGAGCAAGTTGGTGGCCAGCATCAGCACCTCGGTGTCGGACCGGAAGCTCTGCACGGCGGCCAGGTAGCCGATGCGCTTCTGCTGCAGCTTCTGGGACGACATGACCTCGAGCACGTGGAACGAGGCCCAGGACATGTCGTGGCCGACCATCTCGAGGTAGACGAGCTTGAGCAGGGCCGTGGCCTTGACGTCCATGTCCTGGCTGCGCACTTCGGCACGGCATTCCTTGAGGCAGTTTTGTATGTATGCCTTTTCATTGCCCTTGTGGTGCCGCAGGCCGCGGATGAGGTCGAGCAGTGATTTTTCAAACCTGGTATGTCAGAAACAAGAAACAAAGACAAAAAAAGGTCCATACTTTGACTGAACTCACATCTTGCCTCTGCCTGGCGGTAGGCGCTCCCACCCCCCAACAACCGACTACGTATATGCAACGTCCTCGTCTCCTCCGGTAGCCGGTAGTCCCGTGTGCACTGGGCGTAGCGTTTTAGGTCGTCGGCCGTCGTGGCAGCGCCAGGAACGTGGAATGGGATCGTGATCTAGGAAAAGGAGAACGGCAGTCGATGCGGCACGGCGACAGCATGCATCTTGGAGCGGGCAGGACTGGGGCGAGCTACAAGGCGCTGGGTGAGCCCGGTGCGGGAAGAAGGACGCTCGTGTGTGGTCGCGTGTTGACTGGGTCGCGGATTGTCTGTGTCGAGATCGTGGTGGGCGGAAACCAAGAGCTCGTCATCAACCGAATAGAGGGCCGTCTAGAGCTGCGCTGGTGCTGCTGCCGTAATGGTGGTGGGATGCACCCCACGTTTATTCTTGTTGACGACGGACGGACAGTGCGGTGTGCACATGCAGGAAGGTATGGCCCACTAATTGTACGTAGCGTACCATCTGCGCACTGTCCTTTACGCACGGACCAAAATACTGCCGCTAAGCGGGCGGTGACAGCGCTGTGAGGCAGGCGCAAACCCCCTATTATCGCGATACGTAAGATATGCTAATCAGCGCTGTTATTGGGCTACTGTTACTGGAAGGAGCAGTGCTTGGCTGGCGAAAAGCTTCATCGAAAGCTCACCTCGTCTTCACGAATACAATCGACATTACCCCAGCCTCCCATCCCAGTTGTGACGGGACCAAACCTCGATCAATCGACTTCGACCAGCCTACCGTCTTTTCTCCGAAACGCCATACGAATGGCGTCCCTCTTGCACCCGCCGAGCCACCTCACGCCGGCCGAGGCGCTGTCGCTGTCGCAGCGCGCGCCGGCCGTGCTGAAGAGCCTGCCCAGCAGAGTCGGTGCATCGGCTCTGGAGTCGCTTGTGTCGCCCATTGAGAGCCCCGAGGTCTGGCTGTCGTACGAGAACCTGCTCATCTCGTGCCTACGGACGGGCGATCTCGAGTCGGCACGGGAGTGCGTCCGGCGGCTTGTGCAGCGGTTCGGCGACGACAACGACCGGGTCATGGCCCTGCAGGGACTGGTCCAGGAGGCCGAGGCAAATGACGATGCGAGCTTGCGGGCGGTGCTCAAAGGCTACGACGACATTCTGGCCAAGGACAATACGAACGTGGTGAGTCGATGACAGCGTCTGAGGGGGAGAGCCATCCAAAAGGCCAGGCAAAAACGTGTGGCGGCGCTGACCAAAAGAAGCCCATTCATAAACGGCGGGTCGCTTTGCTGCGGTCGACCGGAAAGACCGCCGAGGCTGTGGCCGGCCTGACTGCGCTGCTCGACTTTTCGCCCACGGACGCCGAGGCCTGGGCCGAGCTCGCCGACGTCTACCTCGAGCAGGGGCTCTACGCCCAGTCCGTCTATGCGCTCGAGGAGGTGCTCCTGCTGTCGCCGAATGCGTGGAACATACACGCGCGGCTCGGCGAGATTGAGTACATGGCGGCGTCGACGGCCGCCGGCGGCAGCGATGCGGCCACACAAAAGTACGCGGCCGAGTCGCTCAAGCGGTTCTGCCGGAGCGTCGAGCTGTGCGACGACTACCTGCGGGGCTTCTACGGCCTCAAGCTGGTGACGTCGTTTGTGCTCAAGAACGCGGGCAAGTGGCCTAGGCAGAAGAACGACAGCGCCCACAGCGGCAGCCGTGACGGCGCAGAAGACTTTGCGCTGCCGGACACGGCGACCGTCGAGCGTCTGGGGCAGCTGGCCACAGAGAAGCTCTCGGAGATTGTGCGGCGGTACACGGCCAAGGAGGCGCGCTGGAGTGGATACGACGCGGCCGAGATCGCAGCAGCACGGGAACTGCTGGCGGGTGAGGCGGCAGCGGTTGTACGATAGTCGTACCTCTGTGGTGTGCTTGTTTTCTTGTTTCGTGTCTTTTTTTCTCGTACCTTTTTAGCTGTGCATGCGATCATCGAGCCCGGGACTGGTGGGGCCTCTCTTTTTTCATTCACACCCTCGTTAAATACACTCGACGACGTCCTTTGGCATCGATTTCCAGCATCTGTTCGGCCGCCTCTGCTTGCATACGTGCCCAACGAGTGTGCATGCCGGCTTGGACGTGCATGATAAGGTTAAATCGGGAGGGGGTTTTGCCGCGGTGGCGAAAACGTTCATACGGAGCCCTATAGGGCGATGGAATGGACAGAAGACGACGGAGGATTTGGGCACCGGCCATTGGTGTTGACATTGGGCCGCGGTTGGGTTGTTTTGCTGCCCAAATACTACGGCATATCGTGCAACACACACATAAGCATGAACGTACGCCACGACGAACGTTCTAGAGCCGCATACGTCTTGTCACGTACCGACAGACTTTCATGTTGGCAAAGGGGGCGGTGTGATATTTGAATGATACAATGTGAATTTGTCAAAATAAATCTTCGTAATAAGCAAAACGGCACAAACGAGAAATTAACATTTATAGCGATTTTGCATAAAATGCATCCAGTATGAGAGTTCATAAAGTGATAGATCTCTTTCCAAACACTGCCGTCTTAAAAGTAGGGCACAGCAATGTGCTCGTCCATTAACTTGCCCAGGCTCTCAATAAAGAAGCTGGCAATCACCGCCGTCACACCAAAGGCAATAGAGATGAAATAAACACGTGGGAAGGCGCCTCCAAAGGCATCCACGACCGCGTGGTGCAGCGTGTCAATCTTGTCTGGCGTGTCCAGCGCACTGATGGTAGGGGCCCATAACTTGTATGGCATCGACACCAGCGTGGGCATCATGTTCTGGAGCGTCGGAATGTCAAAGATGCCCGCGTTGATGGCAACAGGGATGACGAGCTTCAGCGTCCTAGCCGTGAGGACGGACACAAACTGCGTGTAGAAGGTGCTCAAGCCAACGACCTGGCCGACGGCGCGCAAGCAGACGGTCAGGCTGGTGGCCGTGGCAATGAGATCGTCCGGGCAGATAACGGTGATGATGATTTGGTTGGGGATGAGCACACCGCCCACACCCAACAGGCCCAGGACCAAGGGCGCCCAAATGGTGTTGATGTTGTACGGGTCCGCGGCGGCCATGGAGCCAATGGCGACGACTTGGACGATGCAGAACGTCGACATGATGAGACGCAGGTGGGACTTGAACCGTGACACAATGACGGCCGAGATGAGTGCGCCGCCCAGAATACAGAAACCAAACGGAAGCGTGCGGATGCCAAGCTCGATCCGATCCGAGTCGTAGACGGCGACGGCCTGCAGGACCCAGAAGAAGAGCACCGGGATGTAGTTGATGCCGGCCATCGTAATGACGACCATGAGGGCGATGAATGTGCGGGTGTGGCGCATGAGACGGCGGGGGAACATGGGGTAGGGCGCCCCATAGGCCTCGTACAGGCAGAAGATGACAATCAGGGCGCTGCCAATGGTCAGGAAGGCGATGACACGGGCCGCGTGCCACGGGTACTGCTGGCCGCCCCAGTTGAAGCCCACCAAAAACATGACGAGGCCGGCGGTCATGAGGAGGCCGCCCACAAAGTCAATGTGCTTGATCTTGTCGGCCGTGGTCATGCCGGCGGCGTTGGTGCGGGGCGGCGGATTGTAGAAGCAGAAGATGAGAATGGCCGTGACAAAGTTCCAGAGGGCGACGAAGCAGGCACAGTAGCGCCAGCTGTACTGGGCAAGGAGCACACCGTACAGCGAGCCGGGAGCAAACGGCAGGAAGCAGGCGACCATGATGGCGACGTAGTAGCCGCGGTAGCGGGTGGGCACAATCTCGACAATGGCCGTGATGGCCATGAGTTCCTCTGCGGCGATGCCAATGCCTGTGAGGACCATGCCGGCAAGGTAGCCGGCGGCGGTCGGTGTGGCGGCGGCCACGATCATGCCGACCATGGACGACAGCACGCCGGCCAGGGCGATGGGCTTGCGGCCCAAGAGGTCGGCCAGCGGCCCGATGAAGGGCGCAATGACACCGATGGCGACATAGGGCGTGCAGAAGAACCAGATAAGCAAGTCGTGCGAGTTGAGGCTGGCAGCAATCTCTGGGACAATTGACGAGAAGACCAGCGGTTGGACCTGCGAGCCGATAAAGGCCATGCCGAATCCAACCAGCAGGAGGATGAACCGGATGTCAGACAGCTAGTGACGGCAAGGTCAGCTCGCGTTGACAATGATGCAAGAATTCACGAATTCACACAATAAAGAAACGAAACATACCCTCGGCCGGTGGCTGGCTTCCGTATCTTCAACCACACCCTTCTCTTCGACATTGCTTGTCTGCGTTGCAACATTGTCAATTTCCTCCAAGACCGCCACGGCGTCCTTGTTCGAGTGGTCGCTCATTGTGACGTGTGAGTGAAGGATGCCGATGATGAATTTGAATTGGGTGAAACTCGCTGTGATACGGGTCGATGTTCGTTGCTCGTTGTTCGATGGTCGATGGATTTCTTCAGCAAACAAGAGTCAGAGAGCCAGATCCAGACACCGTTTTGGCTAACCGAGCACAGAATCCATTGGCTCGACCACGCGAAGTGTCTCAAAGCGACGGATATGGGTTTATTTGTACTCAGCTGAGACCTGCATCTGGATCGGGGACCGTCGCAGGCCCGTTGGACCTGAGTTGGACGGGGCCAGCCCTTGGAACGGCACAAACATCCCGTAGCGCAAGGAAGACCCTATTCTGTGCCATATTGTCGGCTATGGGAACCAACAATGGCCAAAAGCGTAACAAGTACGATTAGAGGCACACTGGTAGTCACACGAGTGGTGCAGAGCAATGGACTCAGGACAATGGAATCGTGACAGGGAGCGGCGGGCAGGGATAGTCGTGTACTTTCCTAATCTGGATATAATCAAAGAGGGAAACCGCCACCCAGAATGTCGTCCGCCCCTTTGGCATCGACCATGCCCAGAATCGGTCCTCAAAGAACAGCTAGACCTCCCTCCTCTTGGCACAGGAAAGGCCTCGGAAGTACGGCCTAGCTGCACTCCCCGCATTTTACCAGCTGGCTCTCCTGTGCGATGTTTTGTTCGATGGTCGAGATGGGCAAAAGTCAACAATAGCTCAAAGGTCCGTAAAATCCTCGAGATCGAAACGCGGGGAAAGCACCACCCGGAAACACTAGTCCCCTCCCACGACGGGGCTCTTTCCCAAAGTGTCGTGAACCGCCTCCTTTCCACCGCTCTATTTATTGTGCTTGCACCTTCCTAGGCGCTCGCGGGGAGAATGAATCTCAAAGGACCGTAGCGGGGAAAGAGCGCCAGCCATTTTGCGGGGAAGGTTCAACCTTCATGTGAAGCAAGCAATCGAGAACCAGTATGATGTCTCCAGGATTTGCTTCGGCGCGCTGTGGTGCATCACATGCGGTTGTTTACCATGCATTGTGTTGTCATTGGGCTCGACCGTCTCGACTGAGCCGCGGTCCTTTTTGTTAGCTTTTTGGCCACTTTGTCGCCTGCCGCTGGATCGCCAGCCACTGGACCATACTTTTGTGATTTCCATTCCGTCTATTACTTGGTAATGAATGGGCCTACTTTGCGGTGTCTTTCTGTCGGTTTTCGTTGCATTTCGCTGCTTTTCGCCGCGTGTGATACGCACTTCTCTCTTGGTGATACTAGTCGACGTGGAGGACCAGGTCAAGAGTCGATAGCTATCGTCAACTAAAACACAAAACAAACGTGGCTCGTGCCTGGATCTGACGTATTTGATACGACTGCATATATAGCTTCTACGGAGAACTCCGTTGATTTAAGCATCTCACTCACCCGCAAGTAAGCGACGTGTAGATTGCCTCTTGAGGTTCCGCATATCCCCAGTACTATTGGTACTCGGCACCGTCAACTGGAGGATAGATAAGCAGAACGGTCCACCTGAGACGACATCTCGTGTTTTGAGGGGCGATACGGTCACAGCCTGGCCCGGCTGCTTTTACTCACGGCCTCGTCCCAGACCCGAAGGAGGGCCTGGCCAACATTGTCACAGCCGGGAAGCATCCCTTCCGGCACTGCCTCGTCTGGGTCCATTTGCACGAATTCGTTCGCCTTGGATCTGTCGCCGGAGTGCCAACCGTGCGGCTTCTTCTGCGTCATATCCAGCTGAACGCGTGCTCCGTCCGCTTCCGCCTGGCGAATAAACGTCTGGATGTCATCGAAGAACATGTCGTGTTCGCCTACATTGATCCACGTGAAGGACGGAAGAATCTGGTTCCAAGCCAGGGGCGTCGCGCCTTTGTCCTTGGTTGGCTGGCGCGTCAGGTCCACAAGCTCCAACTGGTCCCAGTTGACGCCCTCGTAGATGTTGGAGCCCGTTCCTGCTCCTGCTCCTGCTCCTGCGTCTTTACCAAGCACCTCTGCGGCACAGCGGTCCAGCAGTGACTTGGTGAGCACGTCCTTGTACTTGTTCCGCTCAAAGGACGGCGACGAGTTCGTCAGGCTGATCCAAGGGAAGAGCAGGAGCGAGGCCGCCGGTGTCGGAAGCTTTGCCTGGGCAATGCCCATCAGGCACGTCAGGGCCAGGTGCGCGCCCGCCGATTCGCCGCTCACGACAATCTGGTCGGGCGAGACGCGCTCGACATCTAGCAGATACCGGTACGCCGCCACCGCTTGTCGCTGCTGCAGGGGAAACGTGCCTGTTGGCGCCAGCGTGTAGCCGACGGTGAAGATGCTGACATTGACGCCGCGCGCGGCCGCGATCTCGGCGGCCCTCAGCAGAAGCAGCGTCGAGCCCAAAGGTTCGCCATACACATAGGCGCCGCCATGCAGGTAGAAGAGCACGAGGTCGCTCTCGCGCGGGTCTGGATGCTGCTTCCGCGGCGGCTGTGACGAGCCGCGCGGGCGTCCCTTGCAAACCCAGTAGGCCGATCCCAGCCCAGTCGAGACCTTGGTGCAGAGCTGGCGGTCGTAGTTCCTGAAACGGGGCGCCGCCAGCACAGACTCGACATCAAACGGTGGGCGGCGGCCATGCAAAAGGCGCAACGGCAGGGTAGTGGCTCTAGCAGCAAGGGTTAGTAACGACAAGGCTAATAGTTTGAGCAAATCAGTAATAAAAGGGAGACGATGTAGCACACACCCGCGAACAATCGATCGTTGCAGATCCCCCGGAACGTCTGAGCGAGGCCCCAAAAGTTTGCGCAGGATGAACAAAGCCAGGATCTTGGGTAGTAGGGAAACGACGGCGCCAATAAACAACAGCCTGGTAAAGACGGTCGACCTTGTAGCACGATGGGCTACTTCTTCAGATTGGCTAGGCTCCATGGGCTACTGCTAATGAGGCGAATCGAGCCAAGGGCCGCTTACAAAGGGAGTCGAAAGTACGCTGGTCTGGGTTCGTCGACAATAAAGGGGTGTGCGTGCACATAGCCATTGATCTAACGTCGTTTTCTTTGGTCTCTGTGTGCTATTCAAACACAATCGAGGCTTTATATAAGAAGGACCGGAATTCGAATGGTGCTGCCTAATGTCCCACTACGGAGTTTTTAGTATTCTGCGGCTCCTGTTTTGCTGGCAGGACGTCGCCGACTTTCCTAAATCCGTGCTTAGCTTGCGAGCGTGTCAGTGGCCGGTCAGCTCTTGGCACTCGGGGCAGATTTGACCGTCTTTTGAACAGCCAGGGACGCCAATGCCATATTGCAACAGACCAACTTTGTGCCGTGCTCGTTAGAGTACTCATAATACCAACGGCACATAAACAACCTCTCCACGGAAAATCTACTGGAAATTGTAACAACTCTTGTTAGATGGTTATGTAGAAATGCGGCTATGGAGCCATTCGACCACATGTCGAAAGGTCTCTTCGGGCTCAAGAGCGTTGAGCAGTTCGTGGTAACCGCCTTCGATAGAAAACAGCTCCTTGTCTTGAGATGCAATCTTGTCCACGAAACTCTGGCACTGCCGATGCTCAGCGCGAGAGTCGGCAGTGCCGTGGATCGCCAGCGTCGGAGCCGTCCATTTGTCCACCGCCGCCCACACGAGGTTGACGACTTTCACCGCGGTCGACGCGACAGAGAACGAAATACCGCTTTTGTACTTCATAGGGTCTTCCACCAGGATCCGGACCTGCTCCTGGTCGTGGCACAGCTCGTCCAGTGGCGGCCCGGGAAGCGGGACCTTGGTTTTCGGCACGATGCTGGCGACCACCTGGAGCGCAGCCTGGCCCAGTCCGGACATGGCAGCTGGCAGGACCGGGCTGGACAAAACGACACCAGCGATGTCGTCGGGCGACGAGGTGACACTGCCCGCCGTGACGAGGCCGCCGAGCGAGTGGCCAAACAGAAAGACGGGCAGCCCTCGCTCGGCGGCGCGCTTTCGAACCTCGAGGTGGTGCCTGACTGCCATCACCACATTGACCATTCCGCGGTCGCCCGGGGATCGTCCGTGGCCATAAAAGTCGAGCGCCCACACCTCAAAACCTTCCGCCTGCAGCTTCGGGATCAGTTTGTAGTGTGATGAGAGGTAGCGCTCGGCATATTCGCCGAAACCGTGCTGCAGAACGACCACAGCGCTCGTGGGTGTGCTCGCGTCGCAGGACCACTTGTGGACCACGACGTCCTCGGGCGCGATGGTGAACCGGTCGTATGTCGCTGATGGGACAGGGCCTGCCGACGCATCGGCAGGGACATCAATCTCGCTTACGGCCATCCCGGCCCAATCTGTGCACCGGTCTTGGTTGCCGAAAAGCGAAATGCGCATCAGAAATGCGCATTACAAGTAATGATCGCCGTCATTTTCTGCGAAAGAGAAAAGAGAATGAGCGGGCATTATTACGTCGCACTGCGGTGCTCCTCCACTACTACCGCCGCAGATGCGGTAAGCGCTAGCTAAGCGCCGAAAGATGCACGTTCCCTCACCTTCCTCAGAAAAACTGGTACGCAGCCAATTCTAAGAAGGTTTCTGCGAGTCGGATGCCATACGTAGTCCTGATTCTGTCCAGCGAGGACGTTGGAGGCTCGACTTGTTCCTTTACGCTCGGCCGACAAGGTGACAAAGCGACCGAGTCAATCTCAGACGCAGCTCAAACATGTGCAGAAGCATGATGGCAGCCAAGATGTCGTCTCCCCGTGTTTCCGGGCCATTCTTCAACGTCGTTCTCACCGCCGAAAGGGCCGAGACATAATGGTCCATGGCATGAGCATATAGTTCTGGGTCCGTCCGACGGCGAGAATAGCAAAGGCAGGCCGTCGCGAGGGTCGCAGGCCGTAAACCAGAGTCAGAGGATGTCTCGAACAAAAGATCTGACAAGAAGTCCATGTGGCCAATGATGATGCCGGACAGCGGAGAGACGCGGCACTCGCCGAGGAAGTGGCTCAGGGACGCACCATCCCATGCCGGGCGAGGCTGACGGAGGAGAGACGCAGGAGCTTCGGTCCCATTGTCCCGCATATCCCTTTGTGTGTTGGAGGTCGGGGTGGTCATCACGAGAGCATTGGCACGGATAGCCAGCGTGCTCGTCGAATTGTCGGGGTGGGGGTACTTCAATCGTCAACGTCTGCGGCGGCGACAGCGGACGCACCACAGAAAACGTACCACCGGCTCGGTAGATGAGGGTGATTCCTTAACTACTGTAGACTTTGTCAAGACGGCTGCGTACGGTCCATCGGGGAATCGGATATCAAGCGGACGTCCGTAGCCAGGGAACTACCAGCCATATAATGCACAGCGGCGGCAGCCTGGGCATCGTTCATCGCAATGGAGCGAAAACAAAAGGAGCCAAAAATCCGCAACCTTGTCAGAACACGGGGCATCATCAGGAAAAGAGCGATCTTGTGCTTCGCGTGCCAGGAGAGACCGTTGTTACCAATGTTTCAGGGTTCGTGGCCTGCTGTAGTCGTGCTGTGGCCGCAGATAGACATCTCAAAGCGGCAGCCTATTGCGAGAATGGACTGGCTTTGATGTGAGGAGAGTGTAAAAGTCGGACATCAGTATTGCATATTCGGCCCAAAATATCTCGACGAAGACAAAAATCCGGAGTCTCGACTACCAGTATATACAGTGGGCCAGGTGCGAACCATGTAAAATGCCCTAGCGGTCGTTCTTTCCCCAGGTAGCCAACGTCCTCCTCGCGAGGCTGTGCTGTAAATAGACTAGGCCACTTTAGTTTTCGGCTTAGAACTTCTTCTCAGCGCCTTCCCTCACTATCACCAACCCTTTTATCCTATCCGATGTCACAAAACGGCAGTTGGCGAAGACACATTGAGCGCCGGTAAATGGCCAACGAGCTATGGCACTACAATTCTGTTTAACTGAAACTCAACAAACCTCGGGCGATCATTCCCTTTACATGACGGCCACGGTAATCTCCTCGCGATTGCCTCGCTAGTTGTCTTTATCTCATGCCAAGCCACCGTGAACATCGACAAATGACGATTGTCTGCGACGACGGCCTTCCACCGGTGCTGTTTTATTTCTGGCACGGCTGTCGACCCCCCAAAAGTGGCCGTCTATCGTCTCCTCTCCAGCCGTCGTGTTAGTCCTGGTCCCGGTTCCAGTACCATGTGTCTCCCGTCCAACTTCTTGAACGAAGGGTATCTGGTTCCAGAGAGGGTCTCACAGAGAATTTGTATCGCGTCAGAGACGCGATATAGCAAGCTGCTTGACGTTATCGATACCCGTGGGTTGGCTAGTTCTTTTTAGAGCTATCCGTTCTGGCAGCTTCAGCAGGACGACCCCGGCCGCTCATATGGCCGGCTCACGACAACGGCACGGGCCGGTCATGGGTTGGTGACTTTAAGACGACAGCGAGTTGGAGGCCGTTCCACTGTTCCAATCCGGCTGCCAATTAGTGCCCACTTCCGGCCCATGGGTCAGCCCGGCTGCCTGCTCTAGGTGCAACCTCACCACATCATCGACCTGGCATCACACGACAACCACTGCCAAACCTCCGCCACCACTTTCCCGTCCATCAAAACAGCACACAGACAGAGGAAGCACCGAGGCAGCTGTGGCAATTGTGTCTATCAGCAGACATGACACGAAATGCTGATTTGCCAACAGTAAGGCCTGCCTGCGTAGAGCTGCATGAGAGTCCACATGCGATGCCACGCTTGTCCCCCACCTGCTACACCAATGTCGCCCCGCTTCATCTACTGGCACCCAGCTTGTCAAGAGGCTCTTTCGTGTCTCGTGTCATGGTTTACATTTGGCTTTATAGGTCTTTTAGTTCTTTTAGGCTTACGAGGTGCCACAGAAGGTGGGGTGCCACGGACACCTTGGCGCCTTTTGTTGAAGCTTTGTGTGTTCTTCTGTGTTTCTTCTTGGTTCTTTATTGGAACACATAGGGAGTACAAAGAGACGCTTTGACGATAACTGACAACTTGCCTCTTATTTTGGTTTGTTTTCCGGTAAGTTGACTCACTTCGTCCCTGTGCTATCATCGATATGAAGGGTATATCAGACATAGACATGCCCATTGCACGCTTCTCGATCTCGCCAACCTTCATGGTGGCACGAAATAATGCGCTGGGGGATGAAAACGATGCGGCAAATCATGGCTCTTGTTGTCGGCCATTACACAGACAAAAATCATAAACCTATCAGACCGCTATATACTTTTCCTTGGCCAAGTGTGCAGCTGCGTCTGTTTATGTGCTTTGTTTATCCAATACCGTCCCGTTTGTGCAGTTTTTTGATTATATGCACTGCAACCCCCTGTGCATACTTTTGCATTTGAGCCAGGTAAACAGTATTGCTGGAGTTGGTGGTCGCGTTTGTTGATATTGACTTTTGAGTTTTACGTGTAAGGAACTTTTGCCATTGCAGGCGGTTGGAGAGTCTCACTATTATTTGCTGCTGGCGTACAAAGCGGGCAAGAGAAGACCATCCTGAAGTAACGTGCTGATCACGACGCCATGAACGATCACCAACTCGCTCTTTCCGGCCCATGGTGCAAGTCGGCAACAGGTCATGTGCTCTGTCTCTATTTGCTTTGTTTTGATTTTTTTTTTTTGCGCGAGAATTGCCCCGTGTCTTCTGCATGCTGCGGCATTCCGCCTCCCTACCCAACGGCCAGGACGGGCGATGCCTAGCCAACCACTCGGTGCCCAATCATAAGCGCGAACAAATGCAAAGAAACGCAAGCCACGCTTGTATCTTGGTCTGTCCGCCACCTTGAAATGCTTGCACGTATGGTGGGTTGTTGAGGGCTTGTCGGACACCGGGCTGCCATCAAGTCCAACTGCTCTTGCCTATTCTCGCCTGGCTGCTCCGTCCCTCTCCAGTGTAGTTTTCTTGTTGACGCAGGATAGCCGAAACGGGAAGCTGTGTTGGCTGCAAACGCCCCTCGCTCCTGCTGGCGTGTGTACGTGACATGTTTATGGGAAAGTACGATCCGATGAATGCAAGATAGAAACAAGAAGGCGCAACCCAAACCAATGTGTCTTTTGTTTTTTGCCACCCAGGCCTTACACGCCATCGTCCACCTTTTGCACATCGCCAGTGCCTCCATCGCCAACGCCAACTCGCATATCACCACGGTCCAGCCTAATGTCTCCGCCGGTCGTCTCCCCAAATACTACAAGCCTGACAAGACCACGCTCATCGCGTCGACTACCGTAGCCCCACATTCGACCGGGGGCGTTTCAGGGCTGCAACAGCAGCAAAGCGACAAACGGCACAATCATTCTGCCGGGCAGACGAACAAAACACCAGGCCAACGGCAAGCCGAAACGGCGCAGCATCGTGGGAACGTTGGAGTCACTCTACTTTTTCCTCTGCCGTTCTCTGCATGTCATTGCCAGAACAGTGGCATCGATGGTATGACCATGGCCTCTCGTGGCCTGGCCACAAGATCTGCCCTGCGATATCGTGCCATATCTTGTTCCCCTCCAGCGTCGTATTACTTGGCGGCGTCCTGCTGCCCCCGCCCCTCCAGTCTTCTTCTGTGGCTCTGTGGATAGTTTTCATTCCGTTTCCCTTTCTGGAAGGCCAGAATGCCCCTCCTGGCTATCTTTGGCCTGGTCGTCTTTCCACAGCGGAAGACGAGAGATTGGGCCGAAGCGCAAAACGGAACCTTGTCCAAAGACAGAAACTCCCCCCACCAATGCCCTCCGCCCCTCTCTTTCCCTGCTTCCCTGCAAGGTGTTGATCACAAACTGTCTAGACATCGGAAGCAGTGGTCAAAATACTGCAAAATCGAGTCTAGTCCAGCCCAGACCGCTTTGGCCTTGTTGCCTTGCACTCCACCCACCGCCAAATTCCGCCTGTGATGGACATGTCACACATCATAGACACGGACACGCTGCCTGCCAGTCTTTCTGGCAGGTTGGCATGGCAGTCTGGCCAGAGACGGCACCCCGTCAGTACCACAAAGAGGAAGAGGAGGACCATTAGAGGGAATGGCCTCTTGTGTGCTCCATCGTGGTGCCTCAGCTTGTCCCACGACGCACGCAGGCGCAGATGCACGATGGGTGCCCGCATCTACCTCATTTGCCGCCTCCATTTGTGCATAAACCCTATGTCTGGTCACCTTTCCGTTCCCCCATTGCCCACCCGCCTTCTGCCTCTTGTATTTTTCGCCTGTACAGCGTACAGCAGCTGATATTGCACTAGTCGGTCTACCTACCGTCCCGTGCAAATGGGAAAATGGACGAGAACGAAAATCAAATAGGAATAGGAGAAGAGCCCTTGCGTCTCCGATGCACATGGTTGCCCCCCTCCCTTGCCGGCCTTGAGCTGACAGCTTTAGCGTGCAGGAGGCCCTGTAACAACAGCCCGAGTTGCACCAGGCAAGTCGACAACTGTGTCTGTTTGGTCACTCGGACACTCAAGATTCCCACACCATCGAATTCGTCCGAAAGAAGGGGGACATGGCGAAGTGCCCGTGGCCACCATTTCTAGACCATCAGGGCTCCCACCGCCGTTCCCACCGCCGTTCCCACCGCGAAACGGCACATCGAAAAACACAGAAATCCTCAGAAATTTCTCTTCCCAAGGCAGCACCTCCCCCTTGCTCTCCTAGTCGTCGCTCTCACCCTCTCTCTCCGTCATACGCTCCTTCAGTCCCTGTATAATATCTCCTCCGCGCCCGCATTCCCCCTTCTAGCCTTCTCCCGTCCTTTCCTGGTTTCCTTCTGCCTCTCTTTGTGACTGTCAGTTTGTCACAGGAAGAGGTTGATTTCGCTGCAAGTCCGCCGTTCCGCCACAAGTCCCCAACCACTACACAACTCGACGACGAGGAGGGGGAGAGAAAAGGCGACTTTCTTTGCAGGTCCAGTCCGTCTGCCGCTGTCCTGTGGCATCGATTTCGCTTTCATACCGACGGCGACGACGGCGACGATACCGCACCCGTATGTCCCAGTCCGATTGGCAACCGCACAACCTTTTGCAGCGAGAGATTCTCTGTTGCCGCAGCTGTCTCGGCCAGTACGAGTGCGTAGTTTTATTACCCGGCATTCCTCAGGACCTCCCAGTTCTAGCAAGTTCTGCCAGCCTTGCCCACCATTTTCATTCCCTGCCCTCTCACCGCAAAACAAAATCCGCTCGGGACTGGACCACCTTGGCTTTGCCATTTGGCTGGGCAGCACCTATTCCCTCTCGTTCCCTCTTGCCCTTTTACGATCCCTGTCGCGCCCAATCCCATCTTTCTCTTCATCTTTTTACTGTTTGTTTTGTCTGCCCTCGTCTCCACTCTCCATTTTCCCCCTGCCTTACCAGTTATTACGAGTCAACTTGTCACCGCAACTGCGAAAAGGTGCACTTCAGCCCCATCAACTTTAAGGCCCAATCGCCAGTGCGGAGCGGATCAAAGAAAGCGGACTCTGCCTCTGCATGTTGGCTGGGTTGGCAGGGTTTCTGAAATACCCACAGCAAGCCGCAGCACTGCAGCACGACAGAGTATTGCTCGCCTGGGCCGGGGCCTGGCCTTTTCCTCTGCAATCTCCATTCATCGCTTTAAATACCAACCCTTGCCCCATTCACAGAGGTGATGTTTTGGCGCCTCCTTTTTTGCAGCGCTCACCATCCAACAGCCCGTTTTTGTCTGATCACCAGAGAACACATTCTCTCACGCCTTTCGCCCCTGTCACATCCCTACCAACACAGAAACCAAAACAACAAATACTCGGGCGCATCCGCTAATCCAGACACTATCGCCCGTTAGCACAAAGATTCGTCCGGCTGTCCACAAAAACTGAACACGCTACCAATCCGACGTGCCGTCCCCTGGCCCCTATTGAGACTAGATTGAAAAACGCGACAAAACAAACACCAAGTCCCCCCCCCCTCTTTTCTTGGATCACGCCCCTCCGCCAATTCCGTTTGTTTTCGACTCTCTTAGGAAACCGACCATCGCTCATTTTCTTGCCAGGTCGCTCAACTCGTCTCTCGAAAGCACGCCTCCACAAAGCGCAGAACATCGACTGTTCGCACACCGGACGATTCTCGAACAAACCGCAGAAGTCCCAACGTTTGTCAGTTTATGCGCACAATTGCTACGGGCCGTCCCATTGTAGTTCGTCGCAAGTGACAGGCTTTTTCCACGATTCCTCGTCCCAATGTCGTAAGTTCAATATGCTGTGAATGAAAACGTAAAAACAATGACAAAATGGAATTAGAGCATTCAAGGCAAAGGGCCTTGTTTGTCACCTGTTGATCAGACGGTGCTGATAATCATACAACATAAACAGACATATACGCACAAGCAACTCCGTCGACCACCATTCTACCGGTTCATCGCGCGAATCAGACTCCATCACCGACGACGATAGCTCCCAGGGCTCATACGACTCTCCCTCGCAAAGTTGGGGCGAGGACTACGGCGATCTCGAACCTTCCGACTCAGCCTCGGCCAGCGGCGAATACCAACACCACCACGATCACCAGCGCAGAGCACCTGTCCGGACCGCCTCGCGCAAACACTCGCGTACCCAGCGTCAACAACAAAGCATCCCATACCGGACAGTCCAGGCACCGCCACAACCAGCCATGAGCACGGAACCGTCCGAAGAGTACGCCACGTATAGGACTCGTGGCTACCCCCAGCAGGGCACCAATGGGTACTATGCGCACCACGCGCAGAGTCACGTCGGCGGATTCACGCCTCCCTATGGCGGCAGCCGTGGACAAGTGGTCCAGTACGGCAATTACCAGAACCCCTTCACAAGTGGCCCAGCTTATTACAACGAGCGCCCGGCAGGCTATGACATGGTCCCCTACCAAAACAACTTCTTTGGCGCCGGACAATACGGCGTGCCGATGCCCCCGTATATGTACAACGCGCCTCCTCCGCCACCCACCGAGGCGCCAGGCCAGTCACACACCCCAGCACCCGCAGAAAAGAAGCCTGATCCAGAAGTGGAACGGATGAAGCAACAGCTTGAAATTCTCCAATTGGAGAAGAAGGCTAAGGAAGAGGAGATCAAGCAGAAGCAACTACAGGATCAGATGCGGCAGGCGGCCGAACTGGAGTTTGAGCGCCGCATGGAGCGCGCCCGCAAAGAGGCGGACGAGCAGAAAAAGGAGCTTGACAAGGCCAAGGCCGACGCCGAGCGGGATGCTCGTGAGCGCATGGAGGCCGAACGAAAAGCCGACGCGGAGAAGAAAGCACAACAAGAACAGGCCATCGCTCGCATCGAGGCGGAGGCCCGTGCCAAATTTGAAAAGGAACGCCGCGACGAGGAAGAACGGGTCAAGAGAGACGCCGAGATTGCTGCCGCCGCCGAAGCTGCTCTGAAAGCCAAGATGGAGGCGGCCGAGGCTGCAGCCAGAGCAAAGGCGGCCGCCGACTTCAAGGCGGAGATCGAGGCGAAAGAAGCCGCCGAAAAGAAGGTGAAGGAGGAGATAGAATGGCGCAAAAAGCTCGAGGAGGAAGCCAAGCTCAAGGCAGAGATCGAAGCGCGGACGAAGCTAGAGGAAGAGAGAAAGAAGGCCGAGGAGGCCAAGGAAGCAGAGGAAGAAAAGAAGAAGGAACACAAAGCGCTGGTCGCCAAACTCTCTGAGGAGGCCAAAGTCAAGCTGGAAGAGGAAAAGAAAAAGGCAGAGAAACTGCCAATCAAGTTTAAGGACGCTGTTGGGCGCAAGTTCCAGTTCCCCTTCAACCTCTGCCAGACATGGGCCGGGATGGAAGACCTTATCAAGCAGGCCTTTGTTCAAGTCGAAGCCATCGGCCCACATGTGTTGGAGGGACACTACGACCTAATCGGGCCCAACGGAGAGATTATCTTGCCTTCTATATGGGAGAAGGTTGTCGAACCCGATTGGTCGGTAACTATGCACATGTGGCCGATGGACAAGACACCGCCACTGCGGAACGGCATACACATGAACGGCGCGCACATGCCAGGCCACTTCCCGGGCGGGGCCATCCCCGTGGGCGGTGTCCGCGGCCACCACCCTATGCATGGTATGCCCCACGGGCGCGGTATGCCCGTGCCCGGGCGGCCGGGTATACCGCAACCAGGCACCGGTGCGCCGCGGCCGTGGGCCGGCATGATGCCCGGCATGATGCGACCTGGTCCAGGCGCCGTGCGCATGGGTGTACCGAATGTAGTCGATGGCGATCCTATCCGGCACGAAAAGAAAAAGAGCAGCAATGGAAAGCATGCGGGCACGAGTTTCCTCCAGTTCATGGGCGGCAAGCCACCCAAGGCGGGCAGGAAGTAAGTTTTTCTCTTCACCATCCTCCAGTCATTACTTGTGAGACCTGCTCATAGTAACACACATGCCTCCCAGGCGGAAATGATCAACGAAGATAAGAACAACAACACGATGATCCTACGACTCATGAACGTCTGAGCCAACAAGTTTACTTGCTACTCACTCCGGTCGACGACTGACTAATAACCGTACCCACGAATCATGGCGGCGACTCTTTCCTTGTTGTCTATCTTACTGCATTTTGGCTTCTGTTCTTGGATGTCCCCGGTCGAGTACTTTCTTCTATTTTCCAACGCCTTTTGTGGCCACCTTGCTCTGTTTTCATCCTGGCCGTTTTGATTCCCCTTGTTGCTTTGTTGTAGAATGCGTGTGCTTTTGGTTTTGTGTTTGCTGTTTGCTGTTTTCTGTTTGGTAGTTTTGTTACGTTTTGGGTTGATCGTTTCGACTTTTTCATGATCCTGCATACATTAGTCGTCTGGAGTATTTTGGAACTTGGGGGTCGAGGCTGTACCGTGGCGGATGAAGGTCGGGAGCTGCTTTGGTACTCAGATGCATCTTCACCAAAAGAATCTGCAACGGTTTTGTCAAATTTGGCTCTCAGAAAGCCGCCGTCCGTGTACAGACGGCGTTGTTTATTGGTATGAGACGGATGCTTGTGGTTTTATTGTATTCTTGATTTCTTATGCTTTTGGTTCGCTTGTGATTTTGTTGTTGTTTTCTCGTCACTTATACTTGTTAAATTTCTCTCCTTTTTTGCATATTGGTCTGAGCGAGTATTTGTTTTGATTTTTAACCAAAAAATAATACAATAGTATCTACCATTAGACAAATTATTGATAAAAAAAAGACAGTCACAGTGCACTTGAACGACAAACAATACTTCTATTTAGTCTATGGTGCATTCTATATGAACCTGCTGTCTTCGTAAATGTCATGCACGACACAAGTTTGTACTCGAAGGAGAGTCAGTGAAAGGCCTTAATAAACCCTCAACATCTCCGAAACCCATCCATCAACCATGATACCGACCGCGCCTCATAGCCTCCGGCCCAACAGCTCAGCAGCCCGCATTTCGAACGCTTCAATCATTTTGGTCGCCATCTCATTGCCGACTTGGGCAGCCGCCATTTGGTACAGCGGGTTGCGGAACTGGAATCGGATATGCAGCTCCACCTTTGTTTTTGGCGGTTGTGCTGCTGGTCCTGCTTCTGGTCCTGCTGCTGGTCCTGCTGCTGCCCCGTCACGACTGGCCGCCTTCAACGGCACCACAGTCCACCGCGTCACCAGGCTCTCGAATGTGTCGTCATCTGTGGCCGTTTGGGCACCCAACCGCCTGCCATCCTCGTCCTCGGTCGTATCGAGTCCAATCTCTTCGCGCTCCGCGGCGGTCAGTGTCGGCGCACCAGCCCGGCCCGATACGGCCTCGACGACACCGTGGCTGGGGACACAGTAGACACGGGACGAATACGTCTGCGAGAGCGGACCCCAGCCAACGGTGAGATCGGCACGAGCGGGCCAGGAGGAGGACGACGATCCATCGCGTAGAGACGGCGTGTTCCTCCACTGGGTGACATGGCTGCGGGTACAGTGCGGCAGAAACTTGGCATACGCGTCCACGTTGGCGATAATGCGGAACAGGTCACCGGCTGCGTACGGAAGTATCCGCACGGTCGTGATGGACTGCTGTGGACCACCCGAGCTAGATGCTGCTTGGCCGAGGGCGGCGGCCAGGTTGAAGAGGGAACGGCGTTCTGCGCGGTCTGTCCGTGGCCTGGCTCGTAACGGGGCAGCTTGCGAGGTTCTTTTAGGAGTTTCTGCATTGGAGTAGAAGGATCTCGATGCTGGGACTGGAGAAGCTGAGGCTGTCTGGGCCATGTTTTGTGACATACACCGGCATTGTCTTGGCGCGAGGCGGCGGAGGGTTCTGGAGGCCATGATGCTCGTGCCGGCCATTGGCGAGAGATATGTCACCGGGGCCGTGGAGATAGTTGGGGTCAAATTTAATAAAATCAACAAGTGAATAAAAACACTCTCCTGCCCCTTCACGACTGACTTTCTTGCGGGAAAGCTGCTTTTCCCCTGACCTTGTGAGCGTTAGTGGTGTCGTCTGTTTCCTGGCAGCTAATACGCTGCACAACAAGCCTGTGACAGCCGCTGCCAGTTGGGTACTGGAAAAGTGGATCCCGCCACAAACCGCACTAGCCACATGGCTCTGTTTCCAGGCACCGTATAAAGCTAAATTTTTTCGTGCCTGTTTTTGCGGTCCGTTTTCCTCCCTCTAAAATTTTTCTTTGGACCTCAAAGCGTGGCTTATTTTTTCTCTTCCCGCTTCGCCCACCATGCGCGTGTGTCGGTTCAAGGTCCCTTGCGATTCGATTCGATAGTCCTCGACTGACGAAGGGCATCGTTTGTGCCGTTCCTTTTTTCCCCTTCCCTTTCCTTTTCATTCACTTCTTGTCTGCACCGCAAAGCCTGAAAATGGCGGAACAAGTTGCTGGCCTGCCTATCGCCGCCGAGGATGCTGCCCCCGTTGCGGCGGCCTCCCTCGCGACCGGCGATGCTTCGCCGCCGGCTGAGACGCTGGCGGCCGAAGTGCCTGCCCACCGGTCCCACGACCCGAGCAACAACCAGAAGCGGACGGACCCGTTCATGTTCGGACAGCGCTTCCTGACGCAGGAGGACGACGTGTTCGAGTACAATGCCTGGGACCATGTCGAGACCGACGATGCATTCAAGGAGTATTCGGAGAAACAGTACGAGCTGCAACGGAGCTCGCCCGTGTCTGACTTTGACAAATGTAGGTTTTGGCTATCCCTTCCTCTTCGGTTTATGAATGCCCGCGGCCTCCCATCCTTGTTCAAGATTGAAGTGATGATTTGTATAAAATTAAAGCATAGTTCATCTGATTCCTGATGACAAACAAACACCATTTTTGTCTTTCGCTCCCATCTGATCCTATTCTTGAACAAGTACTTTTTTTGTTTTGATTGCTTCTTCACTGCACCCTGTTCGTTTTGCCTTTTTGGAACCCGCAGCTGACAATCAAACACAAGCCCGCTTCAATGGCGACCCGGCCAAGTGGTGGAATCTGTTCTACAAGAACAACACGGCCAACTTTTTCAAGGACCGGAAATGGCTCCAGCAAGAGTTTCCCATCCTAAACGAGGTGTGTGAGCCCGACGCGGGACCCAAGACCATCCTGGAGATTGGTGCGGGTGCGGGCAACACGGCGTTTCCCATCCTCTCTCGCAACCGCAACCCGCACCTGCGCATCCACGCCTGCGACTTTAGCAAGACGGCCGTCGACGTCATGCGCAAGGACGAGGCATACGACACAAAACACATACAGGCCGACGTCTGGGATGTGGCCGGCACGGGCGACGAGGCTGCACCGCCCGGACTGGGGCCTGCATCGGTCGACGTTGCCATTCTCGTGTTTATCTTCTCGGCGCTGTCGCCCACCCAGTGGAAGCAGGCCGTGGACAATGTAGCGCGTCTTGTCAAGCCCGGTGGCATAGTCTGCTTCCGCGACTACGGCCGCGGCGACCTGGCCCAAGTGCGGTTCCGCAAGGGCCGGTACCTGGAGGAGAACTTTTATATTCGCGGCGATGGCACGCGCGTGTACTTTTTCGACAAGGACGAACTGGTCAAGATCTGGACGGGCGTGGCCGAACCTGAGGCGACTGCGGAGGCAACCGAGGGTGAGATGCCGGCGGCGGGAGACGGGGACGCAGCGGACACGGCGGACACGGCGGCCCTCTACTCGGAGGAGGACGCACTGTTCACACTCGAGAACATGGGCATAGACCGGCGACTAATTGTCAACCGGGCCATGAAATTGAAAATGTACCGATGCTGGCTACAAGGTCGATTCCGGCGGAAGTGAGCGGCATAGGCCTCACTCCTCAACGATAGACATGATAATGATACCACTTTATGATATGAGACATAAGGAGACTGCCGAGAAACACATGCATCGAGCCCTGAATCGACGACGTGAATACGAGTGGGGTTTGTCGGTGCCAATTTAAGACAGCGTCTCAGCCGGGTCGTACAAGGGCTCACTGAGCTGTAATTGCGGCTGCATATGTCTCGTCTGCATTATTTTCACTTTCATCCAATGTCTCAATACGCTCGTGGCCACGTCCGCGCCATACCAAGCCACGGCTGCGCCTTTTGGTCCACATTGCTGCGTCTCCCGTAGTGTACGATGTACTTTTGCAAAACACGATGCACTTGCATAGATTCCCGTTTTCATCTCTCATATTTTCACGAGCTTCTTTCTTCCCTGTCCGATGCAGATTTGGAGGACTTTTATTTGGCGCAGGGGCGTGCCATCGCCTTGCTCCGTACTTTCGTCTCTCCATGTTCATCTAATCTTTCTACTTTTCCTTGACGTGGGTCCAAAGAAACATTGCTTTTGTGCGTCCGTCTTCGCTCTACCGATCTTTGGTGTGCGCTCTTCTTGGTCGTGGATCTGACCCAATTCTCCTCCATTCTCCGAAACGGGACTAGCGTCTTTTGACCAAGGTTTTTGGGTCGGCTTTCTCATTCAGGTCGATTATCTCCACCACAATTGCACAGTAATCGATGGGGCAGCAACAGCAGACAAATAACTACCCACGAAAAGACGGGCCAGGACATGCTTTGGTCCTTTTGTGGTTCTGGGTCTAGATCTCTGAACACAGCCTCACAGCCCGTGGGCCACCAGAGAAAGGATCATATCTGGTTGTTTTATTTGTTGAAGGGACAAAACCTGAAGAACCACGAACGGCAAACGTGCGTTAGTCAGCTCTACGACTATGCACACAAAGATCGCAGCAGAATGCGTTTGGTTGACTTGCGATAGTACATCGCTCCCATTGTCTGTGTCTGTTTTTTATTACGTCTATCGCGGTGTCTTTGTCTCCGCATATCTGCTTCGTTTTGTATGGAGGCAGGTAAGTCGTACTTTGTAGCCCTCACAGGAACAGCTGGCGCAAACGAAAGGCACAGCCGCTGACGTTGCCGTCGGACAACAAACAGCTGACCGACACACAGCACACCAGTGGTGGAAGATGGGAAGTTGCTCCGTGCGGTCGGGATATCCAGGAGGCAGCGTGCGATTTGAGGATTACCAACAGTCTATTTTTTGAAGATATTTAGCTGGCTGGCTGGATACTGGAAGAGGAAGCTACACCCAGACCGTTCCTGCAGCACCTTCCAGGCCAGGTCGGCCAGACTCGGGAAAGTGCGATCATGGACGATCGGACTAGCCCCACGACGTCAAAGGCCGTCTGGCCGTGAAAGGGTGTAGTGTCGACTAGGGCAGAACACGTACGATCTCATGCGACGAAACTTGGTGTGGAGGGCACGCCGTCGCGACTACGACGCTAGTAACGGCTAGCACGGGGTACTTACACACGCCCAGGCCTCTGTTCTCCAGCTCCAACAGGTGCTGTTGCTAGTTGATGACGTCGTTTGTTTGCCCCTCTGGAGCTCAGCAGACGTTCCTGCCCCAGAGAGCCCCCGACAGCTCGCAGCTCCTTCCCTCCCCAGCTTCATCTGTCCAGACCTGTTGCAAGCTGCTCCTGCCCGCACAGCTCTGGGGCAGTGGCACTGACTAGGCTCCCACGCACGACAAACGCAACGCTCGCTGCTCTCCTTATTCCCATCTTTTTCCCACGCTGACTCTTTTTCTATTTCACACATGCTCGTCCTGGTAACCCGGGGCTTCCTTTGAATGATCGACCTTACCCTACGTGCCGTGACGTCGTTTGCATCTTTATTCGTCTGTTCGCGCCCTTTTATTCTCATTTTGCTGACATTGCCGCTCAATTGGCCATTTTTTGCCTTTTTGTACATGGCCGTGCCCACTTTCTCACCGTCCATTCTCTCCATCTCATCTTTTAAGTCTTTTATTTTCTTTGGTTTTTCTTTCTTCCCTGCTACAAAAACCGGAGACAGGCATATCGGATCCTGTTGGCATCTTCACCGACTTCAATCACAATCCATCTCCTTCTCTTCGTCCGAGCAGAGCATCTCGACAACACAGTCAACAAAAGTCGACTTCGACACGCAGGCATCATCAAACGCCCTCTCCTACCTACCGAGATATTTGCACTGTAGGCATCTGAGCCTGCCAATCAAGGCATGTCGCTGAACGGGTCCACGGCGACACAACGCCAGCCGGCGCCTCGCGACAGCGGGCATTCGTATTCCTCGAGGCAGCAGCAGGCCAAGAACCAGCCAGGTGAGTCGCACCGAGCAGGAACAGTCATGCACGTGCAGGCATGCTCAGCGCATCGACAACAAAAGATGCAATGTTGAACATCACCACGTCTACTTTCGAGCTTTCCTTCCCCCCTGCGTCGTACCTCAAATCCTCAATCCCCAGCTTTATCCTCATGCCAGGGAACACTCAGCCCCTCCGATTTCCGCTGCATCGCCAAGTGGCGATCTGCAAACCGTGGGACGGGCAATCAGAAAACTGGCACTGCACCTGGGCCAGACGGGGCCTTGATCTGTTCTCCCGCGCTCTGCAGGAGAGTGTTCAGCACTACCAAGGCTTCCCTGCCTCCCTCACCCTCTTGCACGCATTTCCCCCCTAAGCTGTCTCGTTCTTGCCTCTCCAATCTGCGGGCTCTCGTTGCTGTCATATCCCAGGCATTCGGGATATATCAAACACCCCTGCCGGATATCACAGCACATCCCACAAGTTGCCACCCACACTTGACATGTCTTCTTTTCCGTTCCGCTTTGACGGCCGACTAACACGCTTTTCTCCGCATATTAAAAGACCTGTCTGGCCGCTTGGTCTATGCGGATCCACGCAGCCTGCCCTCGTTTCCCTCGGTCGGCGTCAAGCTGGACAGCACCAGCACCGCCGCCCTGACTGCTTCCAAGGTCAAGAGCCCGCCGGCCATTTTCAGCAACAGCGGGTCCGTTCACTCGGCATCCCTGAAAGCGGCCACCCAGGCGGCTGCCGCGGCCAGTGCTGCTCTGGTCTCCGCGAAACCCGCCGGCGCAAAGTCGCCGTCGGCACCTGAAAGTCGGTCGCGGAACGCCTCGCAATTTCAGCCAACAAACGCCGATTCTACGGAGCTTCCGTCTCCCACGCTACAAGAAGATAGCACGGCCACCGCGAGCAACGTCAACACCAACACCAACACCAACATGGCGACCAAGCCGTCCGGAAAATCGTCCGAAGGCTGGGGCAACTCCGCGGCCAATCAGGCCTTCCGCAAAAGCCAGATTCTCTCTGCCAAGCGAGCTTCCGCCCCTCCCGAGAAACCGATTCCCGAAATTGCCGCTCTCGGTTACCAGCCGTCTCTGCGTGCGGCCAAGGGCGCCATGAAGCAGGCGTCCCACACGGACGCCAAGTCCACGCCCGGCCTTGCCTCTAGCGCTGCCGCCACGTCTCTTTCTGGTGCGGCCTCGACCGCTGCTGGGGACAACTCGGCCCACTCTACGTCAATGCGGACGCGCAGCCGGGCTCAGTCTAGCCCACTAACGTTGCGCCAACAGAAGAGCATGTCGTCGCACTTCCCCGACAACACTGCATCGTACTCTCTGGTCAGCAGCCCTCCAGACCCCAAGGTTTCGGCCGCCAATGCTCTTAGTGCCGCAACCATCGCCCACAGCGCTTCGGCCAGGTCGCGCGGTTCGGCTAGCAACCGCGCCAGCTATGTAGGCGACGGTGGTTCCGTGCCCTACACAAACCTGGGCCGCCAGATGTACACTTCGCACCCCCCTGTTGGCCCTGAAACGGAGGACCAGAAGCACACCGACGGCCTCCACGCCTCGGCCGTCGCCCTGGCCAAGAAAATGTACAGCCCCGGCGTCGAGGGCGGGGTTTCGGGCGCCGGTGCCGGCGGCTCCTCTGTTCCCAACGTGCAGGAGCAGGCATACAAGCTCGCCCAGGAGCGCCTCGAGAAACTCCACGAGCTGCACGGCAAGGACCGCGAGTACCGCGACCACTACATGGACCCGAGCCTTGGTGCCTCGGCTGGTGGCGAGACGTCGCGCCGTCTGACCATGCGTGGCCGTCTCCGGCGTCGCCGCTCGTCTAGTGACGGTGACATCAATTCCGACCACCTGCGTCCGCAGGAGATCCGCAACCAGATGTCTCTCTTGTCAAGCCGCATCTCCGACGTGGAGGACAAGAGACGCCGCGACCGCCAGAACGTTCTCTTGGCCGCGCAACGCAATGTCAAGTCACAGCTGCAGGACATTGACGAGCAGGTCTATGCCAACTCGGGCAGATTGCCTCCGTCGGTCATGTCGAAGATTGAGCCCAAGATCAACTCCATGGCGCAGGAACGCGCGGACGCATATATCAGCAACTACCCGCGTTCGGACCAGGTCGATGTTGGCGGTGGCAAGTTCATAAACCGCACCGACGTGGACAGGCTTGCCACTCGCCGCGTGCAACCCGTCATCGATGACATGCACGAGAAGGCCCAAGCAGAGCATGACCGCCAGGCCAAGCTGCGCGAGAAAGACGAAGAGCGCAAGGCCGAAGCAGCCATAATCGACGCTCGCGGCAAGGATATGAAGGCCATGTACCGCCAGTTGAAGAGTGAGCTCATCCCATTGCTTTTATTCGGTTTCTACCGACCTCCAATTGCATCCACTAACAAAATGCAGAGGACGAAAAGGCCCGCAAGGCTGAAGAGAAAACTGCCAAGAGACATAGCAAAATCCTTGGCATTCCCATTGGCTTTGGTCTTGGTACGGGTGCTGCTGCCGCGAGCACCACCGGCGACAATGCCGGCAACCGTACTGACAAGGCAAGCAACGTCGTCAACGGCAAGGGTAAGCACAGTGCCGAGGACGATGCTGCTGAAACCGCCCGCCATGGCACGGGGGAAGATGTGATGACGGCTCCGGACACGTCCAGTGCTGCCAGTGACTTCCACTCCAACGATGTTTCGTCCCTGAGCAGTCCGACTAGCCCGGTCCCCAGAAGTGCCGGAACCGGTACCGGTATCGGCGCCGGTGCCGCTGCCACGGGTGCGGCTGTGGGTGTGGGTTCTCGTGCGACAAAACCGTCTGTTCCTACGACTACGGCTGCCGCTGATATCACCAACTCATCTTCGCTTGCCACAGCTCCTGTGACGCAGCCCGTCACCAAGGCTCCCGCTGCTCGTGATGCGTCGTCAGGTGCGGCGCCCAGTGCAGGCGCAATGACGACGCCGGCGACCCATGAGACGGCGGATCGCAGCGGCGCTCCCCTGGAAAAGAGCGGCAGTAACACCAGCCGGAGACTTTCCAGGCTGTTCGTCAAGACGCCCAAGGACAGCAACGTCGAGCGTACGAACCCAGAGAGCAGCGGCAACGTCCCGTCCAAGATTTCCGGTAGCGCCGTCGCTGGCACTGCCGGTGCGGTTGGCGCTGCCGGTGCTGTCGGTGCTGGTGTTGGATCCCAGTCCAAGTCTGTCGCCCCTGGCACCACCAACGGTGTCAGCTCCGGCCCTGCGTCTGCTGCCCCTGCTGCCCCTACTACTTCTAGCACTGCACCCGGCGCACGTGTTGGTACCGGTGTCGGTGCACCTATTTCGTCGGCGTCAGACAAGGCTTCGACACCAAAGTCGCCCGTGTCACCTTTGTCCGACGAGTCAGCATCGTCACCCAACTCCAACAGCAAGGTCAAGTCTTGGCTGAAGTCGCGCTTCTCGCGCGATCCGTCCAAGTCGTCGGCTTCCGCAAGCAATGACCCTGCCGCATCCACCTCGGGTAAGGCTGCGGCCACGGGCACTGGTGTCTCGACGGCGTCGACGGCAGGCTCAGCAGGCCCTGCACCCTCCAAAGACCTGGGTTCATCTGCCGTCGGATCCGATTCGCAGCGGCCCGACGCTGAGCGGACGTTTATTGGGGGCCACACACTGACATCTTCGGATAATAAGGACCGCGTCGGAAGCGGCTCCCTGACCATTCCTCTCATTGCTGGCGGCACCCTTGTCGCCGCAGGTGGTGCGACGGCTGCTGGTCTTGCTTCGTCTAAAGGTGACGCTCCGGCCTCTGGCCAGGGGAAGGAGACCCTTGGTGAGCAGCCGGGCAACAGCCCCAACCGTGTGAACCAGGCGTACTACACTCCCACAGGCAGCGAGGGCCCGAGCGCGACTCAACCTGGTGACCGTGCCGCGGATCTCAAGGAGCAGGGTGCCCCGAGCAAGTCGGGTCTCCCTGACTCGAAGGAGCTCACGGGTATCACGGCACCCAAGGACTCGTACGAGAAGGACGCCGCTGCGCTGGCTCCGGCCCAATCCGGCACTGATGCCGCGTCCAAGGGTCAGTATGGCAGCGGCTTTGGGAAACTGGGTCCTCTGACACCCATGACCATGGGTCCTGCTGAGGGCGCAAAGACTACCGGCACCACTGGTACCTCTGGTTCGTCCGGCCTTGCTGGCACCGCCGGTGTGGTTGGTGCTGCCGGTGCTGCCGGTGCTATTGGTACTGCCGGTGCTGCCGGTGCCGCCGCATCCACCAATCGTTCGAGCAACACGGGCGCACTCAACACTCCCAGCGCGGATTACACGCTTCCCGGAAATCGGACCAGCTATGCCAGCAGCCACTACAGCAACGATGCAGGTGTTCCCGGTGTGGCCGGTAGTGGTTTCGGCCTCATCGGGCACAACATTTTTGCCAACTACAGCGGCGCTTCGCCTGCTGCTGGCAAGCCGAAAACATCCGAGACCGCCGGAACTTCCGGGGCTGCCGCGGCCACTGACAATGTCGGTGGAGCGAACGACAAGGGTAACACATTTGTGTCCGTCCCGCCCCCAGCCAGCGACTCGGGCGTAAACGTAGCCGCGTTCACGCCGCCCAGGGCCGTCACCAACCCGGCCGAGAAGAGCGCAAGCCCTGTTCGTGATTCGCGCTTCCTTGAAAACCTCGAGGAGTACTCGTAGGTTGAACACAAAGGGCGAGGGCTGAATTTGTTTCAAGTTACTCTGCTTCCCGCGTTTTCTTCATTTGAAATACGATCTTTCGTGCCTCTCTTTTTTTCGCTTTTGATCTTTACAATGTTACATGTTCGTGTTGGTTTTGGGTTCTGCCATGTTCATCGTTTCTGTTAAACTGAAATATTTCGTTCCATTTTCTTATCCTCTCTTAGTTGATTTCATTTTTTCTTCCACACATCTTTCTCATTTCTTGGGTTTCGGTTTCAGACCTTACTGGCGTTTTCTGGACGGAAGCAACAGGATATCCCAGGGTTTTCATTCCTTTTACGTTCATGATTCCCAATTTACAACGGACAGGTGGCACAAGCTGTTTTTTTTTCTTTTTCTTTTTCCGATTGATTTCATTTCTGGTTTGATTCACCATATTCTAATTTTGGACACCCCCCCAAACATATCTTATGTCAAGTTTTGTTTGCTCTACTTGTATTACTGTACCCGAAATAGTTACCAAAACTGTATCGATATACGCCAAAGATATTACAAAAAAATGTTTCTAAAAATACGTACTCAAAATAAAATAAAAAACAACTATATCCATCGATAAACCAGAACACCAAAGACGCAAGAAATCCAAACCAAACCATGCAAAAGGATAATTATATACTCCGCAGATCTCATTACCACCATCGCATCACTTTATACAACCAGCACGTGTCATTTCTCGTCCAAAAGAGCCGTGTCCCGCTGCTACTGGTAACTCCGACTTGGCTGGTATGCTTGTCGTGGCTGGTTCAGCGGCTGGCTGCCGCCGTTGACTTCGTCTTCGACAAAAGTGTTGCCAGCTAGGTTGTTGGTACGTGGTGACCGCGTCGCGCGCGCCGCACTCTCGCCGTAGGTGTTGTCGTAGTAGCCAGTGGAGCCCGGGGCCGTTGGGGGTGCTGCATTCGCATTCGCATTCGCAGTATAGCCACGGTAGCTGCCGTTGGCCGCTTCCATCTCGCTCGGCCCCGCTGTGTGGCTGTTGCCTGGGTTGTAGTAGTTGTCGCCGTCCTGGGCCATGGCCGTGCCGCCTGCGGTGGCGCTGCTATTGGGGCCGTCGCTGCCGCTGCCGTTGGGGCCGTGCTTTTCGCGGTAGCGGCCCTTGAGGTGGCGTGTGCGGACGGCCGGGTACAGGTCGATGCAAAAGGAGAAGACGTAGAGCGCAAAGATAAAGGCAATAATCCACTCGACAATGGCACCGCCGGTGGTGTGGTGGGTGAAGGTCAGGGAGACAAAGATGATGGCGAGCACGATCTCGACGAGGACAAAGCTGAGCTTGACCCAGAAGGAGATGCTGAGGATGCGCAGGTGACGGTTGTGGATGCCCAGGCGCTGGTACTCCCAGCAGATGCAGATGGCCGACAGCACATAGCCGCCCAAAAACAGCAGGAGAAAGCCGTCGTGCAAGCGCTTGTGGTGGGCGACGTCAAAGACGGACAGCAGGATGAGGCCCGCGGTGCCGAGCAGGGCAAAGACAATGGTCAGAACGCCGAGCACCTTTTGACCGGTGCTGCCGTTGGGCGTGAGGCGGCCGGCATGGCGCAACCAGCGGTCGGCGAGGAACGACAGGTCCAGCGTGACGGTGGTGACGACGCAGAGGGCGATGAACATGGGCTTGAACTTGGGCGAGGCGCCGATATCGCTGATGTAGGCAACGGTCTGGTTGTCGTCCATCGAGACGTAGTGCTCGCGGTGGGTGTCGACGGCCCAGCCGATGAGCATGCCCATCAGCATGCCCAGCCAGACGGAGCCGGACAAGACGGGCAGTAGCTGAGGTGGGTAGAAGTAAGTCTTACAGGAATTCAAAGTACGGAAGTCATGTCGCTCGGGAGACTCCTTACCCAATAGGAAAAACAAGAAACCATTGTGGCGTATTGATGTGGTGGTCAGGAACGAGATGCCAAGGGGCGACGAGGCCAAGAGATTAGAGTAGTTCGTTCCAGGAAGTGCGTGCCGTGTGTGCCGGACAGGATGTATGCCGGACAGGATGTGCCGTCCCGAGCCCCTGCAGACGGTGGGTGTGTACGACGTATCGTCGATGTCGTTGGATGTGGCTGCGTCTTTGTACCCCTTTTTTGTCTGTTGGTGGCTTTTCACAGCGATGGCCAACGACCCAACAATCCGATTCTGTGCGCGAGCGGCCCTGAACCAAACGGCAGTTGTCTGTGGAAAGCTGCTGCGAGACGCTCCGTGAATATCCAATGATACCTTAAAATGGGGGTGACAAGATAAGAGGAGGGAAATGGATGAAAAGGCCGCCAACAGCGTCGCTCGTGAACCACAAACACAACAAACAGAAAGAGCAGCGTCGATGTGCCAACCAAGACAATAAGAGAATTAGCTTTTCACGGGGGGCCTTTCTCTTTTCTGCGCGAGCACTGTGCTTCTTTCAAAGGATTGCAGGGTAATCTCAAGTCTAGAACCTCTGCGTGCCAAGGATTTTCCTGCATTGTGGGCATCTCTTTCCTCTTTTGCTTTCGTCCTGTTGTCGCTGGAGGCAGCTACGCGTTGGTATGACGTCACGATTGCGATGGTCTGTCTGGTTGTCCCTTGCGCGTCGCTGTTGACGCCCAGCCGATTGCAGTTTGTGCGCTATTCCCCCCCTACGTCCCAGCTGTGTTGCCGCCCAAAAGGCCCTAACGCTTGCGCAAGACAGCGGTCTGAGTAATTTTATTGTGGAGCCAGCGCACTGTCGGACCGCCAGCACTCCGCTAAAGCCCGAGACCACGCCCAAGCCACATCCGGCCACGCCAGCGCCTCAGCCACTGAGAGGCGGCCCTGGACAGCTTGGCTCAAGCTCCATCCCTAGTCTTTTTGATTTGGTGACAGCCTGCACGATTGTTGAAGCCTCGTTCCGCGTCACGCCAGTCACGTCACCCGGCGTCTTGTACGCGCTCCGCACACACCACTCGCACTCTTCTTTTGTCTTTTTGTCCCTCTTGTATTCCCCTTTCGCCTCTCTCTCTTGTCGGCCTGTTCCTGCGCGCCACTGTCGCCATGAGTGCATCGCCGCTGCTGGCCGTCCCGACGGACGTGTTGGCAGCCTCGTCTGCGGCATCGTCTCGACCGGCATCCACCCTGCCCTCGCGGCCACCGACACATTCGAATGGCGGCACACCACGAGGCGGAGCCACGGCGCCGGCGGGGGCAAAGCCACAGCCGCCCCGACATCCGATCACAATGGATGTCGCCGAGCGCCTGAACGAGGAGGAAAAGAACAAGTACATTCGAGGCAAGGAGCTCGGCGAAGGCACCTACGCCGTCGTCTACGAGGGCCGTTTGCGTGCCGACCCGACGCAGCTCGTCGCCATCAAGAAGATCAAGGTCCAAAAGGAGTACAGCGACGGCATCGCGCCCGACGCCGTCCGCGAGATCAAGTTTTTGCAGGAACTGCACCACACCAACATCATCCGCATGCACAGCGTCTACAGCACCCGCGACCAGAACCTGTGTCTCGTCCTCGAACATCTCCCCCGCGGCGACCTCGAAATGCTGATCCGCGACACTGCCGCCGTCCGCTACGGCGCCGCCGACATCAAGGCCTGGATGGGCATGCTCTGCCGTGCCGTCGCCTTCTGCCATGACCGCGCCGTGCTGCATCGCGACATCAAGCCCAACAACTTGCTGGTCGCCGCCGACGGCGCCCTCAAGCTTGCCGATTTCGGTCTCGCCCGGTCGTGTGCCGACCCCTACCGGCCCATGACCGCCAACGTCATTACCCGCTGGTATCGCCCGCCGGAGCTGCTGTTCGGTGCGCGCCACTACACTGGCACCGTGGATGTGTGGTCCGTCGGCCTCGTCTTTGCCGAGCTCGTCATCCGCAACCCGTACCTGCCGGGCAACACCGAGGTCGAGCAGATCGGCCTCATCTGCCGCGCCCTCGGCACGCCCAACGAGGACAACTGGCCCGGCGTGACCCGCCTCGACTCATACACCGTCCCCACCGACCGCGTGTACCCCGTGGCCACGCGCGACACCTTCCTGGGGCCCTTTGGCACCGTGGGCTCCGAGGGCGTCGACTTGCTGATGAAGACGCTTGTGCTCGACCCGCGGCGCCGCATCACGGCGCGCGCTATGCTGGCTCACCCGTGGTGGCACGCCGACCCGCGCCCGACCCCCGTCCAGGATCTGCCGCGGCGCAATGTGGCGGCCGCCGAGAAGGAGAAGGAGCGCGAGCGGGAGGCCACCCGGATGGCCGCTGACCTCAAACGGCGGCCCGGCGCCGTGGGCGGTGGCAGCGGGGCCAACACGGGCGACGAACAAGACCGCGGTGCCAAGGTTGCCCGCCGGCTGGATTTCGGACGGAAGTAGGGGAAGACTGGTTTGTCTGGGTTGATTTTGGGAATTTATGGCGTTACGGGTTAGGCAAAAACATAAAAGGACAAGGACTGTGAGGCGTTCCGTGTACTTTCGCAATTGCATTCCATCTCATCTCACGGCACACGTCTGTGAGCTCACATATACAAACAGAACCACAACTCTGGCATCATTGCTTATAACAACCATTGGGAAGAACTCTGGTATTGATTTGTAGCGCTGGTAAATCCAAAAAAAAAGGTAAAAAGAAAAAGAAAAAGAAGAAAATGGCTATGAAAGATCTCTGTATGGAGGCGAGGGACTGGGCCCTGCCCTACATTACAGAACACTCCAGACCGTACATGGCCCGCTCCACGTTTCGCTTGACTTGGTACCAGTCGGCCCGCCGCTCGGCAAACTCGTACACCTCCTCGGCCCGGAACACGCCGCCGAACCGGTCGCCGTCTGCAATGATCACCGCCATCTCCTTGGCGTGGTGCCGCGCGTCGATCAGGTACAGCTGGCTCAGCTCGCGCAGCGCCCGGAAGTACGCCAGCAGGTCCGGGTTGCGCAGCGTCCGCACATAGTCAAAGTAGAGCGTCATGTCGGCAATCACATGCACCGCACCGGCCATGCTGATGCGCTGCCGCTTGAGGTGCTTGCAGACGGCCGTGAACAGGCGCAGGCCGACCTCGCCGTTGAACACGTCGAGCATCGTCTTTTCCGTGCTGCCCTTGAGCATGTTGGTGTGGCCGCGCACGAGGTCGACGACGCGCAGCGCCGTTTTCGTAGGGCCAATGTCGGCGGCAGCAAAGGGATCCAAGGCACTGGCTGCAGGGGCGCCACCGCTGCCGGGGGCGCCCGGGGCGATGGCCGACCCGCCGCCGGACCTGGGCGTTGATGTGCCATCACCACCGCCGCCAACAACACCCGTAACACTGGCAAGCGTGCCGTTCAAGGAAAATAGGCCGCTCTCGGCAACGGCCTCGACGGCTTCCGGATAGTAGTCGGTTGGCTTCTGCGTGGTGGCGCAAATGTACTCGACCTCGTCCATGAGGACATCGATGCCCTTGTTGAGTCCCGCCGCCACGCTCTCGTCAATCATCTGCTCGAACCGCTTCTTAGCCAGGCCTGCCGGGTCGAGAAAGTCGTTGCGGTCGGCAATCTTGGGCCCGGCCAGCTGCTGCTCGTAGAACACGTCGATCATTTGGGAGATCAGGTCGCCCACGTTGACAAGCTCGATGAACGTCATGAGTGGTGCGACTCCCCCGTCGCCAGGGCCGGCATTGCTGGCATGGGCGGCGGGATCCTTTTCGGAGGCGCCGCCGTTGCTGCCTTCGCCAGTGGTCGAGACAGTTGATGTCGGCCGGACGACGACAGTGCGAGGGTTGTACTGCGACAGGTGCTCGACGGCGCGATCAAAACCTTGCTTGACGTGGCCGTTGCCCAAGATGCGCAACAACACCACAAAGATGGTCTCGCACTGTTCGCGCGCCTCTCCGGCGGCCTGACCGCCCAGCTGGACAAAGACGGCCGCACGGCCGAGACTCGTCTTGGCCGCGTGCACAAGGTTGAGCGCCATCTCAAGACTGAAGAGCGACTTGATACCCTCCAACCGCGACGTCATGAGGGCTGCTTTGGCCGCCAGCTCGTCGTCGGGTGCCTTTTCGGGCAGCTGGCTGAGCGGGTTCGGTGTCACCCGGCCAGAAGCTGTCGTTGAGAGTGCTTGTGATTGCGGCGGGAGGGAGAGGTTGGAGTCGCTCGCGCCTGAGGCTTTGGCGCCGCTGCTGGTGCCACTCGCAAAAGGGTTGAGCTGACCAGGCAAGCTGGGCAGGACGGTCACGGGCATCATGACGACCTTTTTGAACGAGCTCAGGAAATCCTTCTTGTCCTCTTGCCGGTTGAAGTTGGCCATGTAAAACGATTCCACATTGGCGTCCTGTTCTGACAGCTTCTTGTCCCACACGCGTACCTCGGTCTCGGTGTGTTTCGTAAAGTAATCGAGCTCTTCCTGCAGATACAGGTCGAGGTGCGGCTCAAATGTCCGGAAGGCAAGCTCGCGCACTTTCCGAAGCCGGGCCTTAGGTCGCCACGCATCCTCGTCGTCTTCGTCTTCTTCCTCGTCCGCCGTTCCGGAGACGGGCGCTGCCGGCAGCGTCTTTGTGCTTCTCCGCTTCAGCTTCCCCGGTCGCTGAAACTCATCAGATGCGGCGCTCGGGGTGTTCTTGGTATGCGTCTTGGCTGGTCCAGCTGCTTTATTTGGCTGGTCAGCGTCAGGCGATTTGGGCGGCTCCAGCGCCTTGAGAAACTGCAGGGCCTGCTCAAAGAGACCCGACACGGCCGTTAAGTAGGCCGGCAGGTTACGCTCGTGCGTCTCGTCGAGCAGTGGCGTGATATACTCCATGATGATGTCTTCGCGGACCTTGTCCACGAGTGCCCAGAACACGCGGCCGGGTCGCGGAAAGATGCGGCCGATGACGCTGCTCTGGTCGTTGACTTTGCGCGTCAGCAGCTCGAAGAAACCGCGCGACGGGTCGAGCGTGATGACGTTTTCGGGCGCGGTTGTCGCACGGGGTGCAAGGTTGATGCAGTCCATGGCGTTCATGGCTGTTAGCTCGTGGTCGTCAAAGAGCGGGTGCTTCTGGATGAAGAGGTCGACACCGGCGGCGCTGCCGCCCAGCAGGTCGAGTACGTGGGCGTACTTGCGCATGCGGCCGTCAACGTCCCAGAATTCATACCCCTGTTCGAACTCGCGCAGCACGGCGCTCTCAAAGATACTCGTCATCGAGGTGAGCTTCTCTTCACGCTGGCGCCAGCCCTGCGCCCAGTCGCTCTGGGCAAATGTGCGCAAATTGGCGAGCATCCGCGCCTGGCGCTCTGGGTCGCGAAAGACCTTGAAGATGGCCGGGTCGGCGTGTGTCCGCGACCGCTGTAGATCCCAGTAAAACGGCCCCAGGGCGCCATAGATCCTGCCGAATTCCTGGCGCGCATGGCCTCGCACGCTCTGCACATTCTTAAACACGTCGAGCAGCGCCTCTGTATCTTGGAGCGGGCTCTTTTCTGCCGGTGGCGGTCGTGCTTGGGCTCCGTTGCCCCCAACCGTCAGTGTCTCGAATCCATCGTGGGCCTGTGCGAGCTGCTGCTGCTGCTGCTGCTGCTGCTGCTGTTCTCGTTGTTGCTGCTGCAAGTGAAGCTGTCGCCGCCGCTCCTCTTCGAGCGAGGCATCGAACAGTGTCGTGCTTCCACTGGCCTGCCTTGACCGTCCACCGGGAGCCGCGGACACGCGGTGAGCACCGGGCACCACACCGACGCTGCTGCTTCCACCGCCAACCAGTCCGTTTCCTCCTATGCCGGTAGGAGCACCTGCCGCAGTCGCCGCGGCAGCCGTGTCACGCCTTCGCTTCTGCATTGCCTCGTCAAAGCGCCGCCGTGCTTCCGCCTCGTTCCATGCGCCCATGCTCTGCAGGCGGGATACCCATCGCGTGTCGTCGTAGACCATTTCGCGCATTCGGCGGCAGGTGCGGGCGAAAGAGATTTGGTCGGGGATTGGGAGGTAATCGAGGATAGTCGCCAGGATTTCTGGGGCAAACAGTGCACGTCAGCCCTGTAATACCTTGTCGCCATTGTATACGGACGTCGGGAAGCTTACCAGCAGGTAGAGTGGCCTTGGATTCGATGATCTCGGTGGCCTTGAGCGCGCCGAGTATGCTCTTGTTTGGCACAGCGGCTCCGGCGCCAGGCCGGCCACTGTTGTACGCCCGAGACATTGTCGTCGTTAGAGAGAAGCGTCTTGGTTGAATAGGGCGTAGGTGGTTGACAGAGACTCTCGATCAAAGGTCCAGAGCTGTGGGAGATTTGTTCGGATGAAGCTTCAATTCCAAAAGTCTTCCAATTCACCCGCGTCGACTGCGGCCCATGCACAACGCAGTGCAAGCAGTGGCCCTGCCGATGCGAACCATTGGGTACAGTCTTATGCTAGAAGAGTGGTCGTGGGCGTCGGCCGTGGCGGTTAGTGTGTCGTGTATGTGTATGGATGTTTGTCATGTTCCGGTTGACAATTGAGTCTTCACGGATTTGTGAGGAGGTCATACGAATGATACGAATGCATGGCAGGAGGGTTGACGTACTAAAGCGCAGGAGTGGCGGCTACGGTGGCTGGCGGGGGGAATTGTGGGTAACACTTGCGACAGGAAGGTGCTGATGGGGTAAATATCAGGGGTAAGCAAGAAGAATGAAGGTCACTAGCATCCCGTCAGCATCGATATATTTAGGGCAGTTTTGCCAAGGCAGGCGCCATTTTACAGCGCTCTTCAAACTTGCCCTGACCACCATCTCCTTCCAATTTTGGGCTTGCTTACATTGCAAACTAGGCAGCTGCCAACACCAAACGGCAGGATCACCATATAAACGTTTTTCTCGACATGTTGTTTACATGCTTATATTATTTGCTGTAGACGATGGTTTTGGAGCAACCAATCCCAGGAATTGAACATCTGACTCCACGGCGATTGCCTACCGCATTCGTATTTGAGAAGTGCCTGCTTGTGCAAGGCAATGCGACTGGACACATCGCCAACTTGCGACCTTGGCCTGGGCTGAGAAGCATTTTTAATTCTTCCCATGTCATTCTACGTTTGAATTTGTTCTTTATTCCTTGCCTATCGTTTATCACTGTCGTCTTTTATTTCCTACTTTATCTGTTCACATTCTTTTTACCAGCAATCCTGCCAAAAAGCAAGGGCAAAGAATGTGTTTCTTTACATGATTCATAATAATTTTTTGCTTACGCCTCAACGTTAAGACCTCCTCCAGAGTTGCTGTCTATGCCATTTATATTTTAGTATAAGCTCTGGCCTGTGGTCGACGTCGTTCTGAGATTATATAAGTTATTTCTGCCACGACTTACAAAGGCTGTAATTCAATACTGTGACATTTTGGAACGGTATGGTGCATTGGACACAACGACATCAACCTGAATTTACAAACAAGGAATGCGACTGACGTTTGGGGCCGAATAGTGTAGAGTATGGCGTAAGATATTGCTACTGATGAATTTGACTATATATATCCTCCTTCGTTTTGCTACCTTGGCCTTGTTTCAACGATTTGTCCTGGTTCGATTTCATTGTCAAACTCTCTCCGTCAGCGACTGGCCATAATCAAAAAGCTCCGTTTTCGCAGATCAAAGTGCATGTGTTGACTGAAGTTACTTTGTTTCCATTCAAAGGTACTTTACTCCAACGTCAGCCTTCCCAATCAGCGTTGACCATTCGCACGACTGGACTAAGAGCCGCAAAAGGGCCATGCAAAATGGATAAAATAAATGGCAGCTAGCTGTCCAATCTCATCGCTCGCTCAGGTTCACATGTTCCTTTCTCCAGTTGATATTACACGACTCGACCACAGAACTCCTGCCGATCTAGATTCGTATCAACACCCACTTTTACGACACGCAATTATACTCGATATTGACTCTTGGCCCGCAGACCGGACAAGCCACCACTACAGGAACGATAAACGGGCTGCAACACACCACCCGGCCCTTTCTTCCTACTCGCCGCCGCTTTTCGACATTCCCCTCTCCTTTGCCGCCCATTGCACGTCTGGCCCGCTCGTTTGGTGCATGTTCTCGTTATCGTCGCTGCCGCTTCGGTTATCGACCGTTTATTGGCGTGCGTCTCCGAAGAACTTTCCCCTGGTGTGGTCCAGAATGGCCGGGTACGTCTTTTTGTCCTTCTCTCTACATAGCAGTCTTACTTCTCTGCCGTATCGATGTATCACCCCTCGTCGTTTCCGCCTCGTCTGTCCAATCGCGTTACATCATTGTTGTACATCACCTTGTGTTTCACCCATATCAAGCAGGCCGTCGTTCCACTCGTTCCTTCCCTTGACCGTCAAATCGGGATAGGACTTTCCTAAGTCAGATCGTGAAAGAAACGGATGACAGAGCTCTTCCGTCCTTTAGTTTCACCAGCTTTATTTGGCAGTTGAGTCAGTTGCTGTTTCCCAAATTGACGTTGCCGCCTGACACGTTCCTTCCCTTGCAGTCCACCTCTCCCCTCCACCCCTCCTCCCGTAGTTCCCTCTCTTCTTGCCACCAGATCATACCGCTACCATCTTGCATGTATACGACTCTGTTTTAGAACCCCTTTTCACACACCGCACATAACCGGCCAATATCTTCTTCATCTTCCTTTTCGATTTCTGTCGTATGCCCTGAGCTCCACACGGTCTTCCTACCTCTTTGGTCGGTGTCAAAGCCTGCATTATCTAGGCCGCGTTAGCCTCGTTTCTCTTCCTATCACTGCAGCCGGCATTATCGCCCACCAGCTTCTTTCCGTTTGGCACATTCAATCCCTTGCTTTGCCCAACATGAAGATGGACGTTTACAGTGTCTTTAGCTCCAGTGCAGCCCGGAGAGACTGCTCTCGCCTCGATCTAGATCTCAAGTCTATCCGACGGATCAGCTCCAGAGCCACTGACCGGCCACCATCCGAGCGTGTAAGTCTCTCGCCTCAGTCTTAAGAGATTTGATGGCGGCATATCAACTAACCATTACAACCCACCCACCAGACGCCATCTCCAAGTCAGAGATTGCCTCATATCGGCATTGTCGGTGCTGGCATCGCTGGTCTCCGCTGTGCTGACATTCTTCTGCAGCATGGTTTCCGCGTGACTATGCTTGAGGGCCGCCACCGGCTGGGTGGCCGGCTACACCAGGCCAGGCTGCAACCCAGTCTGTCTTCCAACGACGACAACGAAGAAACGGAGGGTCCACTTGTCGATATGGGTCCCAACTGGATCCACGGTACCAAGGACAACCCGATCCTGGACCTGGTCCGCGCCACCGAGACCGTTACTAGCAGTCACGACGTGGACGAGGAGGGGAACGATCTTGGGGGCGCCGTCTTTGATGTCGAGGGTACCATTCTGCCGCTGGATGAGGGCGAGGCACTGTCGACCATCATGTGGACGATTGTCGAAGAGGCGTTTGTGCATTCCAATACCAACTGCAGCACCATCGATCCAGGCGAGAGCCTGTATGACTTTTTCGTTCAACGGCTCGATGCTCATGTCACACCCGCAGGCGCGGACGCCACAGAAGCCGAGAGGGAGGCGATTTCACGCAAGCGGAAGCTCGTGCTGCAAATGGCCGACTTTTGGGGTGCCTTTGTCGGCAGCCCCGTCGGCCGGCAAAGTCTCAAATACTACTGGCTGGAGGAGTGTATCGAAGGAGGTAGGTACTCCCCAGTTTGTTGGGTTTCGTGGCGGCTTCAATGCATACTAACCGTCTAGAAAATCTCTTCTGCGCTGGCACGTACAAGAGAGTCTTTGACCGGCTGATCGAGCCAGTCGTTGAAGGCGCCACTATCCACTACGGGAAGACTGTATCGCGCATCGTGAGCACCCAGGATACCCCAAACCACGTACCAGATACGCTCCCAAGCTCCAGCGTCACCGTTGTCACTACGGCGGGCGAAACGTATTCTTTTGACGAGGTCGTGTGCACGATGCCTCTCGGGTGGTTAAAGAAGAACGCAGCTTCCGCATTTGAGCCTCCAATTCCTTCCCGAGTCAGCGAGGCCATTGCCAGCATCGGCTATGGCTCTCTCGAAAAGGTATACATATCGTTCCCCGAGGCCTTTTGGCAGCGCCCCGACCCCGCCACGGGCCGCTCGGTGCGCGGCTTCTGCCAGTGGTTGGCACCGGGCGTCTATGCACAGCCATCCAACCCGGAGCACTGGTCGCTCGAGGCATTTGACATGGCCGCACTGCCCAAATCTGCCGCCCATCCGACGTTGCTGTTCTACACGTACGGTGAGCAGTCTGTGCACATTATGGACACGCTGGCCTCTCTGCGGGACGAGGATGGCAGCAAGTCGACCGCGGCTAATGAGCCCAGCGAGATGCGCCGCCCCAACACAAAGCAGACGGCATTTTTGCTCAACTACTTTCGCCCCTACTTTGGCACCATGCCGCACTACGACCCGGCGTCGCCAGCCTGCCAGCCAACCGGCATCATCGCTACCAACTGGCTGCACGACGACCTTGCCGGTAACGGCAGCTATAGCAACTTCCAGGTCGGCCTCGTCCGCGGCGACGAAGACATTCGTGTGATGCGTGAGGGTCTGCCGGGCCGCGGCGTTTGGCTTGCCGGCGAGCACACGTCGCCGTTTGTCGCTCTAGGTACGGCAACGGGTGCCTATTGGAGCGGCGAATCAGTGGGGCGACGCATTGCGGAGGCGTACGGACTGGAGCAGGAAGGTGCCGCGGCAATGGGTGCCGCGGTGGCCGACGAGACACATATTCCTCTGTCTTCTGTCCAAGAACCAGTTGCGCTCCGTTGATGATAGGGTAGCAAAAAAGCGGCGGCGTGCATTGCATTGCATTTTGAGGCGATGGGTTAACATAGCGATGATTTACGTGTTGCAGCACGAAACGACAAACGAATTAAACGACTTGATCAACACGCATTGACCATGCATTGCTGAACAAAGTAAACACGGTACAGGGTCAGAGTGTTGTTTGTTGTTTCTGCACCTTGGATTAGGGATCTTGTCTAGATTGGGGTAACCGACATCGCGTGACAAGCGTCGACCAGTCAGTTGACAGGGCTGTTCTCGGCTTATAAGTCGTCACAGTGGCTGCTGTGTCCCTTATCTGTTATCAACTAGAGGGGAACAGCGTGACCGTCTTGAGAAGGGGTGGGGCATTTGCAGCAAGTGTCCACTGTAACAAGCAGTGTTTAGCAGTCTTAGCGGCGTGCAAACAGCTATTGCGAAGTATTAGCTGCCTGTTGGTTGTGGGGTCGACTCATCAGGCGGCCAGGCCCACTTTTTACCGCCTACTCTCTTACTTGTGCCCTCTGTCCAATGCTTGCCCACGCCCTTTCTTCAACTTACTGTACACACTTCATGCGGAGGTACCTCCCCATGTGTAAAATACGACAAGATACTTTACTAACGGTCTTGCACGCCCACATTAGTGATCGTGGCCTCCCAACCGTGGCCGTATCTCTATCAGTGATAGTCGGACACGGGCCATGTTAGGCTCAGATGACAAGGCGAGGAAGGAGCTAAAGGGCTACTGCCGTGTACGCCATTAACCACCACCTAGTTGCCATCGACACCGCACTACTCCACCTGCGCTTTCTTCGGCCTCGTCGTCCTCTTCCTCTTCCACCTTCTTTCGTTGAACCAACTTTTGGGCACTCTATTTTTTGCCGTCTGTTTACTTCTCTCGTTCTATTCCACCTTTCGCTTCATTTTGTATGCAGCTCTTTGCTTTAGCTTGCTTTTCTCTTTTCGCCTTCTCGCCTTTTCTTGCATGCTCCCCACCTTGCAACACCGACAATAATAAACGGAGCCGAATGTAGACGATCGACGTCTGCCTCAGTCTTCCCCTTTCATCCCAACTCCAGCGATACCCCGGCTCGTACCGGCCACCTAATACTGGCTATTGCCCTTCGCCGTCACAGTCATTCCAGAAGTTCCCGGCTTGCATTTGCTGCCCTCCCAGCGTCGACGCGATACAATACCATGATCTCCGCCACTGTCCGCGTGCAGTCTTTCACTTTGACGCCGGCGGCTTTTCCTCCGCAGCCACGCTCTCGGTGAGCGGTGACACTTTGTTGCCCGCCTCTCCGTATCGAGACGACCACCGATCTTCCCAGACACACAGACCGGCCTCACCATGTCGCTTCTCGACTCCTTCCGCAACTCCAGCATGCCCAAGCGGCTGCTGCGGTACGCGCTCTCCCGCTTCGACGTCCTCGACGCCGATGCTCTCGACCTGGATAACCTCGACCTGGCCTGGGGCCGGAATACCGTTCTCGAGTTTCGGGATGTTGGCTTGAAACTAAAGGTAGGTCATGCCAAGCCGAACCACGCAGAGATGCGGCAGGCAATGCAGGCGGGTAGGCGTATGTACTGACGTCTTTTCAGATCCTCCAAGAGCTCCTCCAACTCCCACCAACCTTCCACATTCGAAAAGCCAAAGTTGCACTCCTCCGTGTCACCCTTCCTGTTGATATCTACTCCAGCCCGATCCAGATTCAAGTCACTGGTGTCGACGTCCGTCTCCGGATAGCCAAGGACAGCGACGACGCAGAAGGCAGTGCGGCCCGACGAGGCAGTGGCAACAAGTCGGCAGCTGACGATGACGGCGTGGTCCCCACTGCGGCCGACCTGGCCCAGTCCTTCCTCGAGCACCAGCCCGTCAACGAAAAGAAGGCCCTTGAAGAGGCACTCGCGGCCGCCGACGAAGACGACGACGATTTCGATGATGACGAGTCCACCTCATCGTCCTCCCAGACACTCGGCACAGGTCAAGCGCTGACACTGCCCACGTTCTTGGCCGGCTTCCTCCAGGGCATTGTGGATCGCATACAAGTCAACATTGAGGGCGTGACTTTCCAGCTCGAGGTGGACTTGCCGGTCGATGCGTCCGCCGCAACCTCGAGCCCGGTCGGGGCTGCCGCCCCAGGCGCTGTTGAGCCGGTCGTGTTCCAGCTGGCCCTGTCGCGCATCAACGTCGAGGGTGTCACGACATCAATAACACCGCCAGCCGACTCGGCGAAAGAAGATGCGAACAAGGACACCACGACCAGCAATGACACAGGACGGCCTCCCATTGTGCCCAAGGAGGGCAAGCGCCATATTTCCCTCGAGAACGTCCGCGCCTTCCTCATATCGGAGGCCAACATCTTCTCAACTCTCGCCCGCTCGCCATCGATGCCGTCGTCTCTCTCCTCACGATCACCCGGGACGCCTTCACGCGGTCCACCGTCTCGCTCGTCGACCGACGGGTCGGCCCACGCCTACTCCCATCAACATGGACACGCCAACCCTGCGCATGGCAGTCTACATGGCCTGGACGGCCCGGACGATGACTACAACGAAGGTGCGGCGTCTATGGCGGCGTCTTCGGTGGCTTCGTCCGCGATGATGCAAAGCCGATACGGCCTTCAAGACAGCGAGGACGCTTTTAATATCCCATACGAAATGGGTAGTTCCAGTGATGAAAACGATTCCGGCACCAACGAAGACGCACCTCCGGACATCGAAGACGACGAAGCCGCTCTGGCTGCTGCTCTGGCTTCCTCCTCGTCTACACCCAGAGCCTCCGTGTACGGTGACACGGCTGGCCTACCAGCATCCTTGTCCGGAATAGTACCACCGCAACAGGCACCGCCTCATGCCGTGCAATCCACCATTGTTCATGGGAATGATGGACAGGGCAGTCTACAATGGAGCGCATGGGGCCAGGAAGCCCAGTCTGAGCCGTCGCTCCGGCATACCAGCGCGTCTCCTCCGCGCTCAGAAGGCCGTGGCAGTTTCGGCGCCTCTGGCTTCGGTACCTCTGGACTGGGCATGATTAGTGCTGCCACCCCTACGTTGAGCGGGTCGCAGCATTTGGGATCCGGCGATACCAACAGCGTCAGCTCGACCAGGCCAGCCGACGACCTAGCGGCATCACACGTGTTCAGCCATGACGAAGCCGAAAGTATGTACATGAGTGCTTTCTCACACGCCGACTCGTCGCGTCTTCGCAGCGCCATGCCAGGTGGCTGGGACAACGAGGACAATGACGCCGATGAAGAGGCCGATGACCATTACAACGACGACTATAACGAGCGACGCTCGATCAGTTCTGGCTCGTCCCGGCCAGATTCACCGGTGCCCACTGGTGAATTTGATCCTCAATTTAGTAGCAACGACGGATTCAATCCCGACCAGTCGACGCAATTGTCCCTGCGTCTTGTTGCACACGAAGCGGAACGAGAGCCGTCGCCTCCTGCGTCTCCGCCGCTTGCCAAATCGGCCACATCATTCGGCCTGGCCGGGTCGGGCATGTTTCACAAGCCCAGATCCAGCTCTGGACGTTCGACGAGCTCGCGCGGTTCTCTTTCTGCAGCGCCAGATGATACTGCTAACGAGCATGCCGCCGAACCAATGCTTCGCTCCAGCGTGCACTCTTCTGGCCGAGCGTCGCCTGCGTTTGGAGGAAACTTTGATGGCCCGCAGGGCTCGGACAGCGAACACGCATCGAAGAGCGAAAAGAGCCAGGAAATCCCAGAGGTTCAAGACGACCAGGAAGGCGAAGAGTCAAGATCACAGCCAGATGAAGCTGCTACCCCACGTGGTCCGGCCCGCCTTGTCAAGGAGATCCTAGCACTTCAGTACATCTCCATCTACGTTCCATCCAACCACAAGCCAATCGATATCGCACATCAAACCGTTCACACCCCACGCCATCACCACCATGAAAGTCTAGGGCCATCCGTTGCTCCTCATATGCCGGGTTCCTTTTCTGTCTACTCGTCTGCAGGCGCAGCGTCAAAAGTGGGCAGCACCTCGTTCAGCACTCGACTCGACGAGAGCCAGGTCTGGCCACAGACGGCCCATGCGAGGCCAGCGGAGGGTGACTCGTCCCTTGAGGTGACGCTCGCTCCCTTGGAAGTCCGGTTTGATGCTTCCATTGGCTTCCTACTCGCCATGGTCGTCTCTGAGCTGCTACAATCACTTAGGACAGGGCTGGAACAGCAGCAAAAGGCGAAACTACAGAAGCAACAACGGAGACGCGGCTCTGTTGTCACACAGGGCCATGGAGACGACACTGCTTCCATCATGCCAGACGTCAAAGTCCACGCTGAGAAGATCTCACTTCTCTTCCTTGACAAGCTGGCCGGTATAGCTGACACTGCCGAGCGCTTCTTTGACTCGCCTCGGGCGCCAACTTTCAACCACAAGGGCGACGTCCTTCTTCAAACCGTCCTAGAAGATCTTGTCATCGGTCTTACGCCGCCGCCTCCAGCAGCAGCAAAGAACTCGACCGGCCGAGAGGCGTCTCGCGCAGGCATTCCCGACCCGGTCACCAAGACCAGCATTGACTTGAAGCGGTTCCGTTTCGGTTATGCCGATGCGGACATTGTGTCGTTTGACAGGCACATCCAGATGCGGGCATCCGTACGCGACGTTTTCCCACCAGCCGGCGACGATGTTTCGGTCAAGATCAGCCAATCTGCCGAGGCCTTCCGGTGCGAGATCAACACTCTGCCTCTCCTTGTGTCGGTCGACCTGCAGCGCCTTGATGAGACGTTTAGTTGGTTTGGTGGCCTGAGCAGCTTCCTTAGCATGGGCTCGTCCATCACGTCTGCGGCGTCCCAAGGCGGAGCTGGTGCTACCAAACTTGTGACCTCTTCCAAGACGGAAGCACCAACCCAAAAGCCTCGCGGCGTCCGCTTCGATGCCCCGATCAAACCCGACGACAAATCGGCCACGGCAGAGAACAAAGTGGACATGCGTATCGGCGGTATCCGGCTCGACCTTATTGGTAGAGACTGCCGTGCCGGCCTGGATACAAGCGCCGTGAAGCTTGTCAGCCGCGAGGAAGGAATCGGAATCGGCGTGAGCCGTATCAAGTTGGCCGGGCCCTACCTGCGTAACTCTCGTGGTGAACCGCCCGTGACGGCCGAAGTTTCCAACACCCGCCTCGAATTTCTGAATGTGCCCAAAGACAAGGATCTCGAGAGACTGCTGGAGCTGATCACGCCCTCGCGTGTCAAGTTCGACGAGCGTGAGGATGTGATTATGGTTGACACGCTTCTTCGGCAACGCCGCAGCGGTCCTCTCCTCCGCCTCAATATGGACGCCCTGGATGTGCATGTGCACAACATTGCGCAGCTATCGTGTCTTCCCTCACTTGGCGAGGAGATTGCGCGTCTGTCCACCGTCGCCAAGTACCTGCCCGAGGATGATAGGCCAGGCCTCCTCACGCTCGGTCTAATTCGCCGGCTGGATGTCTCCGCCGACATTGGTGGTCGCCTTGGCCTGCTCCAGGCCTCCATAGGGGATCTTGACATGGCGCACATCTCTATCCCATCCCTGATATCCGTCGCAGCCGGCTCGCTGTCTGTGCACCGAAACCACACGGAGGAGCTCATCGGCTCGTCGGTGGTCCCTGCTACCACGCCATCCACTCCTACGGCAACTGCAACCACGTCTGCTGCAGTGTCCACGAGCGCTTCGCCAGCGCAAACAAGTGGGCAATGCCCGGCGTTGATGCTGCGCATCATCGGCGACGACATGGAGCCCGTTATCAAGGTCAAGATGTGGGGTTTGAACTTCGAGTACCGAGTACCTACTGTGATGGACATCCTTGGCTTGGCCGAGGATGCCACCCCGCAAGACTTTGAAGCGAGCCTGGCCGCATCTGTTGCGAATCTTGGTGAACAGGCACACTCGGCCATTGGCGGCGAGGCTTCCACAGGTACGGGCAAGACGAGTCTGTCCGAGGCAAGTGCTAAAAGCGCGGCATCCAAGCCGACGACGCTTGACCTGTCATTCCGGGACTGCATTATCGGTCTCAATCCGTTGAAGCTGCCATCGAAGCTGAATATTGTGCTTGGCGATGCTCGTCTCGAAGTGTCCATTCCCAAAGCCGACGAGGAAGTCGACACGGTCGTTCACGTCAATAAGATGTCTTTGTTGCTTGTCGACGACGTGTCGACCCTTGTGTCTGCGAAGGAGGTGTCATTTGCGCCGAGCCATACCGCACGCCGCTCCTCTGGCGGTACAAGCTTTCTCTCGCCACCATCCCTCTCCAAGGACATGGTGTCACGCCTCTGCGCCCGCGGATACGTCGACATTTGCCAGATCTCAGCAGCCAAGGTCTCCGTGCACGTATCGGCCCCTGACGGCGACGGCCAAAAGACAATCGATATCGAGGTTCGCGACGACCTACTCGTCCTCGAGACATGTGCCGACTCGACCCAGACGCTCATAACGCTTGCCAACGCCCTCAAACCCCCAACGCCACCCAGCAAGGAGATCAAGTTCAAGACGGAGGTCATGCCGGTCAAGGATCTTTTGGCGTCGATCTCGATTGACGCGTTCGGCCGGGCCGAGGGCAACTACAACTTTGACGACGACTTTATTGTGGAAGGGGAGGAGGACGAGGCAAGTACTACCATGGGCGCTGGGAGCGAAGGCAACCTGTTTGGTGCCGCCTCGGACGGCAGCCACGACCTCCTGCCCGGCCATGGCAATCGCACTGCTATTGAAGAGTCTGTAGCTTCGCTGCCCTCGGTCACAGCCGACGACGATCTCCTCTTCGATGGCGACCTGGACCTGGATGCCGATCATGGCATGGCGGGTACGGTAGCCGAGCAGCTGTTCAATGCATCCTCTGTGTTCTCAGAACAGGCTCAGCAGCGCGGCAGTCTCACACCCAGCCGCAGTGGCATCCCGTCTGGACAAGACAAGGGCAAGAGAAAGGAAAATACCAAACCCAGTGGCAGTCCGCTTTTCCTTGCGTCGTCGACGAGCGACCTCGATGCCGAAGAAAACTTCTTCGGCACGTCGTCAGACATGGCTGCCGAGGAGTCGTCGCATGCCAATCGGTGGAACTCGGCTCTAAACAGCTACGACAATAGGAGCAAGGTCATCGGCGGCAGGGACGGGGCAAGTGCGGGCACGAAGCCGCCCCCGCTCTGTGTCCGCGTCCGGGACGTCCATGTCATCTGGAATCTCTTTGATGGCTACGATTGGCAGCACACGCGCGATATCATCACCAAGACCGTCGAAGAAGTCGAGGCCAAAGCCTATGAGCGGCGCACACGGCACCGCCGGCGGTCCGGCCAAGACCAGTACAACCCCTACTCGGAGGATGAAGAAGAAGAGGCCGTCATTGGTGATTTCCTGTTCAACTCCATCTACATTGGCATCCCGGCCTCGCACGACCCGCGGGAACTGACGCAGGCGATCAACCAGAACATCTATGGAGATGCGATGGGCGACACAGAGTCGGTTGCGGCGACGACCATTACGGCCACGTCGACGCGCCCTGGTGGTGGCGGCGGCGGCGGCGGCGGCGGCGGCGGGACTGGGGTTGGTCCACCGCATGCTTCTCGTGGCGGTCGGTCTAAGAAATTGAAGCTGCATCGCAGCCGGCGCCACAAGATCACGTTTGAGCTAGGCGGTGTCGCAGCCGACCTCGTTGTCTACCCACCGAACTCGGGCGAGACGCAGTCGTCGACCGATGTTCGTATCCGCGACCTAGATATCTTTGACCACGTGCCCACATCGACGTGGAAGAAGTTTGCAACCTACGACCGCGATGCCGGCGAGCGACCGATCGACGGCGACATGGTGCATCTCGAGGTTCTCGTTGTCAAGCCGGTGCCGGAGCTGGCGGCTACAGAGTTTGTGCTCAGGGTGACGCTGCTTCCACTGCGGCTGCATGTCGACCAGGACGCGCTCGACTTCATTACGCGCTTCTTCGAGTTCAAGGACGACACGGCACCGCCGACGCATGCGTCGACCAGCGATGTTCCCTTCATCCAGCGAGCCGAGATTCGCGACATCCCCGTGCAGCTGGACTTTAAGCCCAAACGGGTCGACTACGCGGGTCTGCGCTCGGGTCACACGACGGAGTTTATGAATTTCTTGATTCTCGACGGGTCGCGCATGACGATGCGGCACACCATTATCTACGGCGTGTCGGGCTTCGACCGGCTGGGCAAGACACTCAACGACATCTGGATGCCAGACATCAAGCAACACCAGCTGCCCGGCGTTCTCGCGGGCCTTGCACCGGTGCGGTCTCTCGTGACCGTCGGCAGCGGCTTCAAGGACCTGATTGAGATTCCCATCCAAGAGTACCGGCACAACGGGCGCATCGTGCGGTCCATTTCCAAGGGCGCCGCGGCCTTTGCCAAGTCCACGGGCACCGAACTCGTCAAGCTGGGCGCCAAGGTCGCGACGGGCACGCAGTATGTGCTGCAGGGCGCCGAAGGCATCCTCAACAAGAACAACCCGGATGCGCCGCACAGCACGGCCCAGAACGGCGGGTTCCCCTCAGGCGGGGGCCTCGACGACGACGACGATTCGGACGACGAGCGCAAGCAGATTAGCCTGTACGCCGACCCGCCGACGGGCGTGGTGCAGGGCCTGCGCCATGCGTACACCAGCCTGGCGCGCGACCTCTACGTGGCGCGCGACGCCATCATTGCGGTGCCGGCCGAGGTGCGCGAGACGACGAGTGCGACGGGCGCGGCCAAGGTGGTCATCAAGCACGCGCCGACCATCATTTTCCGGCCGGCCATCGGTGCCTCCAAGGCCATCGGGCAGACGCTGATGGGCGCCACCAACAGCCTGGATCCGCAGAACCTGCGGCGGGTCGAAGACGTAAGTCAGAGCAGAGCGTGGCACAGCCCATGTTGGGATATGTGAGTGTACAGTTGCTAACACAATGTGCAGAAATACAAGTCTGGCCCTGGCCGCCGAAGCTAGATGGCAATTTGCGGCCGTCACGAAGCCCACGATGCAATGCAACCCTGCCGTTGCTCTACTCTTACTTTGTCTTTTTTTTTTAGAACCCCCCCCTCCGCTCCTTACGATGATACGACAGGTTTTGATTCCAGTCCGCGACGACTCGTTCTGTCTTTCCATCTTTCATGCTATTTGCCAGTGTGCAGCCAGTTTGTCAAAAATTCACAATACCTCATCTGCTTGGAGTTACTGGGACAGCATCGGGAATTCAGAGGCGTTTTTCTTTTAGGTTTGGTCGATTTCATTCTGATGTTTGATTTAATCATGTGTGCTCAGTTTCTTTTCCATTGCGAAGTCTCTTATTGTTTTTTGTTTTGCCTTAATTTCATACGTCCACCCACGTGGGCGCTCTTTTAGATTAATTCACTGTATACCCCGTGTCGCTCCCACCTCTTCCGAGACGCTGAGAAATCAGAAAAGTGAATCCTGTCTCTCGGAAACTAGGTGCTAATTATAATTATGCGTCGTGTCGTCTTTGCCTACAGAAAGTCATCAGTATGAATACTTCGTACCACAAGTCGGCGCTGTCTGCGGCGGCTTCCAGGTAGCGCCGGCCGCCGCAGGTCGATAAGACCCGTGCCAGCTGTTCCTGCCACTATTACCCCCACTACAACATGCCTGCCAGTGTAAGATACAACTCTGCATGAACCGACTTTTGGCGCTAGTATGGCGTCATTCGGCAGACAGCAAACCCACGTCCGTCACAAACGACGTTGTTGAAGCTTTGGTAGGACACGTTGCGCAGCTTTGCCCAGAATCACAGTGCCTGCCCGCGTCTGGTTTTCTTTCCCTCCTTTTGCCCCGAACATCCCTTCGTACGTCGATCAGCAGCTCCAAGATGTCGGACGGCAAGCGGGCAGTCGATTCAGACAAGGGTAAGTTGGTGCGATAGAGACGGAGAGACACAGAAAAGACAGGAGAGGACTCACAGCACTGACACTTGGCCAGTCTGGACGACCTTGATCACCAACCTCGACTACCTCCCGGGCCTCTTGACCCTCGACGCCTCCCTCAAGAACGTCAAGTCGGCCTACCCACTCGTCGCACTTTATACAGACTCCTTCCCGGAAGAGGGCAAGAAGGCGCTCGCTGCTCGCGGCATTCCCCACCAGCGCATCGCCTACCTGCTGCCCACCAAGTCGCACCGTGACTACAGTGCCGATCCCCGCTTCTACGACTGCTGGAGCAAGCTCACGCCCTTTGGCCTGACGCAGTACACCCGCGTCGTGCAGCTCGACAGCGACATGCTGGTCCGCCGCAACATGGACGAGCTCATGGACCTGCCGCTCGACGAGCCGGAACTCGCCGCCCAGGACCCTGCGCCCGCCACCAGCCGCCGCATCTTTGCTGCTGGCCACGCCTGTGTCTGCAACCCGCTGGGCAAGACGCACTACCCCCGCGACTGGGTGCCGGCCAACTGCGCCTTCACCTTGCAGCACGCCGACCCGGCCAAGGCCCAGACCGAGGGCGCCGACCCGGACCCGGCGCTGCCCAACCAGCCGTTCGGCGTCGAGCTCATCAACGGTGGCCTGCAGGTCGTCGTGCCCAACAAGGTCTTGTTTGAGCGGATCGTGTCGTTCATGGACGAAAACGCCGCCGACCTCGACTTTGCCGACCAGAGCCTGCTGTCGACGCTCTTCCGCGGCCGCTGGGTGTCGCTGCCCTACACGTACAACGCCCTCAAGACGCTGCGCTGGCCCGGCGTGCACGACGCCATCTGGCAGGACGACGCCGTCAAGAACATCCACTACATCCTGACGCCCAACCCGTGGGACGAGCTGGACCGCAGCGCGCCGGGACAGCCGCTCAAGGCCGGCCTCACACAGGACCCCCGGAACGTGGAGTCGCACGGCTGGTGGGCGGAGGCGCACCGGGCGCGCAAGGCGGCGGAGGCGGCGGCCGGGATCGAGGACGAGTGGTAGACGAGGCTTGGCGACAGGGCCGGGGTGGTGATGGGATGATTCGAATGCCTACGTAGTGGGTACGTTGCATATGGGTGGGTGGACATGTCAGAAGGACGCATGGATTCTAATTTTGGAACATATTTACAACAATGCGCTGCGAGCAGCACGATATAGGTCAATATATGTCTAAGTCGGCCAAACGCGAAAATAAACATGGCGAAGATGAGATTGCGAAAGGGAGAGTATTGTGGTGCCGTAATTCGTACGGAGAATACATAATATGCCTTGCCAAAACGTTCACAACAGCACCAGTTGCAAAGCGCGACCTCAATATGTGGTGCCCCGCTTTTCTGCCAGGTCCCTTCTTTCCCTCACTGGGAGACTGCGCCGGGGACTCTAGTCGAACCCCGGCCGCCTACGCCAAACGGTGACTTCCACCGCATTTCCAACTGCTAAGCTCCGAAACCGCCCGTGGGGTAAAAGGCTGTGGCAGCCGTTTCTCTTTTTCTTTTTCTTATTCTTTTTCTTCCTGTTGGAGACAGCTGTCCGCCGTGCCTTTACTCCATTCTTGCATCCCATTACCCCATCTAGCAGGCGCAAATCAATTCGCGGCGGCAGGCGGTACCCGGGGAGAGACCAACTCTGCTCCGTGCCTCAACGCCGTAATCTCCTCTGTTCCACTGTGTTTCGTTTCTCTCTCTATCTGGGGTAGGCTTCTCTCTGGCAGACAAATCTTTGAGTCCGCTCTCCTTCCACCTTCGTTTTGACTCCATCCGCCTCTCCCTTCTATGTCGTTGTTTCCTCTTTCTCGACAAACTCCTCGACAATCCATCGCGCCTTCCTCCTAGCGGCTTTACACGGAAACGGCAGCTGGCATAAAGCACGACCACACGGAGACGCCTATCATTTCTTCCTCTCCCACCACACGCCGACACACAGAGACACACATATACAACATGGCCACACAAAAACCGATGGACGGCACGATTGCCGTTGCCGTACCAGCAGCCAAGCCGCCACCCGTCGCAGAATCCTCGTCGGCGCACTACAAGGGCTTCGTCGCCGGCGTCTTCTCCGGCGTGGCAAAGCTGTCCGTGGGCCACCCGTTTGACACCATCAAAGTCCGCATGCAGACAACGTCCGCCGAGCGCTTTGCCGGCCCCATGTCCTGTCTCGTCCAGACCGTTCGCAACGAGGGCATCCGCGCCCTCTACAAGGGTGCCACGCCGCCGCTCGTCGGCTGGATGTTTATGGACAGTGTCATGCTCGGCAGTCTGACAATGTACAAGAAGCTGCTCGGCAAGCACGTCTTTGGTGTCGACGCCGCGGCCACCGCCGCCGGCGCATCGACCGCCGCCGGCGGACCTGCGCTGCCGTCGTATGGCCACGGCATTGCGGGCATCTTTGCCGGGTTTACCGTCAGCTTCGTGGCGGCGCCCTTTGAGCACCTGAAGGCGCGGCTGCAGGTGCAATACGCCGCCAGCAAGGCCGACCGGCTCTACCACGGCCCCCTCGACTGCGCCGGCAAGATCTACCGCAGCCACGGCGTCCGCGGCATCTACCACGGCCTCTTCTCGACCATGATCTTCCGCTCCTTTTTCTTCTTCTGGTGGGGCAGCTACGACGTCTTCACGCGCCTGCTCAACAAGCACACGGCGCTGCCGCCCGCGCTCGTCAACTTTTGGGCCGGTGGCCTCTCCGCGCAGGTGTTTTGGATCGTCGCCTACCCGAGCGACGTTGTCAAGCAGCGCATCATGACGGACCCGCTGGGCGGCAAGCTCAATGACGGCACGCCGCGCTTGCCACACTGGCGTGATGCGGCCACGGCCGTCTACCGGGAGAGCGGCTACAAGGGCTTCTTCCGGGGCTTTGTGCCGTGCTTCCTGCGGGCATTCCCTGCAAATGCCATGGCGCTCGTGGCCTTTGAGGCCGTGATGCGGACCCTGCCATAGATGGGTTGTGCGGGTGACTAGAAAAGAGAGAGAGTAAGTTGGCAAAGAAGAATGAAGGAATAGAAGGGATGAGAGCATTTGTTTTCCACCTAGCGTTTTTTAAAGTTTTTTTTTACGATTTTCAATTACTGGCGCATTTATGATTTGCAATGCTATTTATTATTTGGTTTCATATAGTTATCACGGCATATATATCGTCGAGTCCAACAGGATTCATTCAAACATATGAATCAATATCAAAATTCAATTAACATGTATGTATGCTGGCCCATCAATAACAAAAGCATACTCCTAAAAACTCCAGGAACTCCAAACTCATGCTCGCACGCTTCCATCGGGGTGTAATGAGCAGATCCCTTGCCCCCCTTTCAAAAAGAGCTCAACGATAAGGCCATCTACGTAGTGTCGTAAAAGGCCGAGACAAGAAAGGTCACATTTGTGTGCATGCACAGCGCATCACCCGCTTCGTAGCTGCATGCTCCCAAAGGCTTGATCTAATGCTTCGCCCGTAACACCGCCGCTGCCTGCCGCAGCAAAGGTTGTCTGCTCCGGCACCGCTGCCGCCATCTCGCTCGGCTGTTCCGCAGAACCGTCGCCGCCGCTGTCGCTCCCTCGGTCTCCTGACGATCCGGTGACGGACTCCTTCTTCTCGGGTACCAGCAGACGGTCCTCCGAGTCCAGCCAGCCGGGCGCCACGCGCCGCTTCTCCGCCAGGTCGCGTTCCTGGATCCGCTGCTCGAACTGCTGCAGTTCGGCGTCGGCGTCTGCTTGCAGCCGGGCGACGTGCTCATGGAGGGCGCGGCATTTGGCCAGAATGTCGTCGGGGTGGGCAGACAGGTTGGCTGCCGGGGAGGTGACGTAGGGGACCTTGGCCGGTGCACCCGATCCGCCGGGCCCGCCGGCCTCGATGATGGATGGCGGTAGAGCGGAAGGCATGGCCTTGTAGCGGTAAGGGAGGGTGGTGGCGCGAGGGAGGTGGACGAAGGGAGAAACAGTCAGTGGGACCTGCTCGAGGAGAGGATGAGATCCTGGGAGGAGAGAGAGAGAGAGAGAGTTAGGACGATAACGGACCGAGATCATGGAGTTGTATGCTGGAGCGACTCACGGTTGTCGTGCATTGTGTCCAATGGTCGACTTGCACATATGCGAAAGTGACGTAATGGGACGAAAAAGCAGACAGAGTCTCGGTGTATTTAAAGTCTGGCGGGATAACACCTCGCGATAATCGTCTGGGAGGCCAGTTGCGACGACCTCGGAGAGCCGGTGACGATGCTAATAGGTGAGTCGTATGTGGAGTACGAAGCCACAAAGTGACGCCCCGTTCCACTCCATGTACCCCGCTGCCGCGTCGACCACCAAGGCAGGAGCGGCAGAAAAAGCAGTGACCCACAGTAGACGCAGAAAGGCGGTGACGGGCGGCCACAAAAGCTGCTGCAAAGTCCTTTGCATGCTCGCACGGGCCACCCAAAAATTTTGCGGCAGGCTCCACCGGCTGCTGCCTTCCCAAACACCTATAAATATAGCTCCCGCCTCCTTTCCTTCTTAGAATTTTCTTTTCCTCCTTTCTTCCTTAGCTCTCTTTGCCTTTTGGCTTAGATCAAGTGTAGTATCTGTTCTTTTCAGTTTAATCTCTGAAATTACTCTACGGAGTAAAATCGTGATTAATCTAATTTTTGTCTCGCGGCGGACGACCCTCTGGGCTTGCCCATGGTCGACTGCCACTGTGTCCTTGGTATTACACTGCCTCCAAGCGACGCGAACAATTTTCTACATTTTGTGTGTGCTCATTTTTTTCATTGCAATCTCAGGCTTGCCTGGGATGTAAGGGAGACAAAGCACCTATCGACAGCCGTTTCTCGATTCATGATTTTGTAGTAGGCCTGCGTTTTGATCGTGGTTTGAATGTCTACGCGTTTGCACCTGCTAGTCGTACTGCGTAAAGTGAGCTCCAAAAAAGAGCTTTGCATGAAAATCTCCGCATCACTAAAATTGAGTATAGAGAAGAACGAGAAAAACTAGCCAATCGACTTGTATCGCTGCGGCCAGCCTGCTCCGACCCCCGCCTCCATTGCTACAATGATCAACCCGCGTGTTTTTGAGTCCCTCAAGGCCAAGGCCGAGCAGGACCTCGCCGTCCGCGCCCAGCTGGACGCCCTCATCGAGGACCTCGAGCGCAACGTCGCCTATGCACAGGGCGTCCTGTCGCGCGTTCACTCCACACCGCGCGCCCGCTATCCGGCCGCTCTGCTGCCGGCCGTCGACGCCGCCGTCGCCGACGAGGTCGCCACGGTGCGCGCCCTCGGCGACGTGGCCTCCGCCCACCCCTACTACAAGTTCAACCAGCGCTGGACGCGCCACCTGCAGGATGCCATCTTCACCGTGCTGCTGGCGGCGTGGCTCGGCGGCGTGGCCGCGCTCGACAACGAGAGCACCAAGCCGGCCGTCGGCCGCCTGCTGACGCTCGAGGAGGTCGGCGCGGTCTTTGGCGTCCCCGTCGAGATCGACCACGACGCGTTCCACATTGCCCTGGAGGAGTACTTGTCCGCGCTGACCGCGCTGACCGACGAGCTCGGCCGCCTGGCCATGAACGCCGTGACGCTCGGCGACGGCGAGCTGGCCGTGCGCATCAGCCGTTTTGTCAAGGACCTGCACGCCGGCTTCCAGCTGCTGAACCTCAAGAATGACTTTTTGCGCAAAAAGGTCGACGGCGTCAAGTACGCCGTCAAGAAGGTCGAGGGTGTCATCTACGACCTGGCCCTGCGTGGCCTGCTGCCGGCGGAGGAGGAGGACACGGCGGCCGAGACGAAGGACGAGGAGAGTGCCAGCAAGAGCGCGGCAGCGGCCTCTGACGCTGGCCCGGCTGACAGCAAGATGAGCGAGGCATAAGGTTGCCGTGGAGGAGCGCCAGAGGGAGCTGAAGAGAGACCTTGAACTGCTACGGGTGTCCATCTTTAAAAGGGGCAATGCATACGGGGTTTTGTCTGGTAAGATGCGGATTTCAATGTGATAGGTTTTTCTTCCTTAGGTCAAATACGGAACACCAACATCCCAGATTCTGCTATTATCAATGTTGAAGTCGCATCGATCAAAGCATAGACAGCTATTGAGGCATACGTTCAATACTCCCACGGCACATCTTCCCTCTTTTATCTGTTGGTGTATTTGAGAGCAAAATCGTGTCATAAAACGTAAAAATTCATAGTAAAAACTAGAAAGGCTAACACAACCCAGAGTTTTCTATATCCCCATATCCTCTTGAGATTAGAAAAGAGGTAAACTCGTTATTCCTATGCACGCCGGCTACTCCAATACGCCATAAAAAAGGCGCAGAGAACATGTGTACGACCAAAAGACGTCCTTTTGTGCCCCAAAACCTGACACGGAAAGCAATAAAGAGTAGCAAAAACCAAATAAAAACGCCCGACGTTGCTATGCCGCTGTTGTGACGACCGCGACGGGTCTCAGATTCCGGGCTAAACTGACCAATGAAAAACAGTAAGGAAAAGCCATAATAAAAAAACATGTGTTCGAAGAAGCTGGCCGAAAGTAAGGTAGAGCGGTAACAGGTAGTGTGCGTACAGAGCAGAGGTCTGGCGCTTAACTCAGAGCCATGCGCAGGCTCTCGCTACGAGCACGGCCAAGGCCGCGAATACCGGCACCGTGACGCTCCTGCGTCTTGGTCACCCACTCCGCAATGGTCTCGTAGCATAGCACATACTGGCGCAGGCTCTGGACCATGCTGAGACGCTGCGAGCGGAAGTCCTCGACAGTACCAGCCACAAGGTCAACCTGGTCGCTGTCGAGCCACACTGGGTCGAAGCCCTTGTCAGCGTCGCGAACTGGCGTGTTGAGCGAGCCGAAGTCGTGGTAATCACCCTCGTCATCGCTCATGACGATGTCGTCACCAATGACCTCGTTGGGCTCAATGTTGCTTTCGCGACGGCCAGGGTGGTGCTGCTGCGAAAACATACCGGACGCAGCAGTAGCCCGCCGAATAGAACGCTGGTGCTGGCGCTTGAGCATGTCTATCACGGAGTCGACGGTGCAAAAGGCGCCGGTGCGTCCACAGCCAGCGGAGCAGTGCACCAGCATGGGCCGTGGCGCCGGGTTGGTTTCTGGTCCGTCGTGCCACGGCGACAGCAGGCTGTCGATTTTGTTAATGCCCGATACACGACCACCACCAGCTGCTGCCTGAACGGCAGACATGGACGTCGACTTCGGCATACTCTGCGGGGTGTCCACAGGCGATGAAACCGCGTGCTGGTTGGCATTGGCCAGTTCGACGAGAGCCAGAAGGTGGCTGGGCTTCGCCGGTGTGCCAAAGTCGGGCCACGACGGGTAGTGAAGCTGAGTCACCTCACGCATGGGCGAGAACGCGTGGCCGCGGTGGCTGAGCGCAAACTTGCGGACGTGTACGAAAGGTGCCTCATTGCTGCTCGCGGCGTTGGCCTGGCCAAAGAATGACCCAGACGATCCGGCACCGCCGTCGTTGCTCTCTGCAGAAATCAAAGTCTGCGCACGACGTCTCCCGGTTTCGGCCGAGGGTACATCGCTGTTCGAGGCGGGCGCGTTCAGACGGTGCTTGTCAACTTCGAGAGACACCTTCTTTTCGCTCAACAGACGGAGCGTGAGCTGGCCGTACTCGTTGTTCTTCCAGTATGGGTGGCACTTGACCTGGCCACCTTCCGTTTCGGCCGTGAGCATGACGATAACGCGGACGTCCTCGTCCCAGACCATAGACCAAAAATCCGAAAAGGTGGCCGGCAGCGGTGCTTGGGTTGCAATGTAACGCTTATTGGACCGGCTGGCACGCAGGTGGCTAGCATTGACGTAGTCGCAGTCGCCGGCTGCCCGTCCTCGCAGGCGAACACGTGAGTGGTCAAATGGCAGGATGTCCTTGTACCGATTCTTGACACCCTTTTCGACACCGGAGATCTGGACTTGTGGAGCGCAGGGGTTGGCGCCGTTCATAGACTGCTGAATGACACCGTAGGCGTCCTTCATGCGCGCCTGCTCAGCCACCTCAATGTCTAGGAATTTCTGAGAAACGCGCTGGCCGTGGTCTGCCGGGTCAGCGGCGGTGCGTAGCCAGGCGGGGAGGGCTTGAATTGCCGTTCCCGGAGGCAGCGTCAGCTCGATACGGCCAACACCATCGGCAAGGTCCATATTCTGGCGGATATTGGAGAAAAAAGGGTTCGTGTTCGACGTGACACCGGGGAGCATGACACCGCCCAGGATAGGTGCAATCGACAGCTTCCGGGGACCAGAGGAATCCAGCGAAAGTGCAGACCGCCCAGACGGAGGAGATGCCGGGGTGTCGCGGTCGACCAAGTTGGGGTAGGCCTCTTCAAACGCAGCGAAGCCGCCGCGGAGGACGAATGCCTGGCCCTTGAAGCCCTCATTAGTGAACTTGCGAAGCATGTTCATGGCTGCCACGGCATCGCGCTTCTCGGCCGAATTGTTGTCGTAGACGACAAGGTAGGCTGCATCGCGCCACGCGGCGAAGCTAGCCTGGTCCTCGTCTTTGGCAAAGGTGAGCTGCATCTTTTGCAAGGTGAAGGTAGCACGCTTAAGCAGCGTTGTCGGGATGCACATGTTGAGCGCGCCGTGGATGCGAGAGGCAGCGTAGTAGGTTGCTACGCGGACGTCGAGCAGAAGCAGCCGCTTGTTAGAGTCACCGGTGGGGCTCGAAACTGCGTCGAGCTCGAGGATTTCTTTGAGCTGCTGCACGTCCATCATGCCGTGTGCCGCATCCCCAGCCGGAGGAGCGGTCTCTGCACGCAATGGCGTAGGACCGACGCCCATGCTACCCTTCCGCGCCGCAGACATACTGAGCCGGCCCATGGTCAGAGGGAAGTGAGGTGGTGGTTGTCGGTGAGCATCTGCAGGCGGTTTCAGTTCTGGAGCGGCCTCAAGCTGGACTGGCGACTCAAACCGGGGCGCATTGAAAATGGGACGCGGGTCAATCGATGCCTCAGAATTTCTCTTTGAATCCGAAGACATATACGCGGAGTCGTGCATGCTGTCTGCGTCGCCATCCACTTCCATCTGTGCGCCCACTCGCTTAGACGCTTCATGGCTGCTTCTTTGTTGGAAGGTTGGGCGGAACAGGGGCATGGCACTTGAAGCACCGGGAGGCGGGATGGTCACCGGATGGGAGGTCGGGCCACTGTCTTGGGTGGACCGCCGTGTCAATTGCGGCCGGGGCGCGGAGGTCGATGCCGTCGTGCTGGGGTTGGCATCAACATTTGCGGCTGCGGTAGCGGGTGGCGTCTTAATAAGGCCGAATTGTGTGCCGAGGGAAAAGGACCGCACAAGGTGGTTGGCGTCGGCGCCACGGCGGAACGCTTCATAGGTGGGGTTGGCGTCCAGAGGCATCATCTGCTTCGGTATCGCCGTGGAATACGACTTGACAGAGGACGAAGGAGAGCTCCAGTTCTCGCGAGGCACGACGGCCGAGTCCCGCGGGTCGTTGGTTGACTCGACGACAAGGCCGAAGTAGCTGGGGCTTGACAAGCTGTTTACATCTTGTGCGGCGAAGTTCGTGGCTGCCGGCGGCAGGTTGGGTGGGTATGGCTGGCCGACGGAGTATGCCAGCATACGTGGCGATGTGAGGGGTGTGCTGGACTTGTTGGGTCGGTACTGGTGGTGCGGTGAAAGCGCCGGAGCCGGCGTAGAACGTGCTGTCTTCATGGTGGCTGCGATTGTGTGTCGGTCAGGGTCAATGGCAAGTTTTGTTGTCGGGAATCACGTCGTCCGGCGGGCCCAACGAGAAGAAGGGGAAAGTGAGAGAGGGGAATATCTGTACGTCTTAAGACGACATCACCACATCTCACTCGCGGACAATGAACCTGAGGACGAAAGAGGACGTCTAAGCGTGAGGGAAGTCGGTGCCGCGATGTGTGCGGAGCAAACTCGAGAGACCGAGACCGGCGCGGCTCAGAGGTGACAGATGTGACGTGAAATCGAGGGGACCAGCCGTATATAATGGATGGGGAAGCTCGAGGGAGAGATCCGAGGAGAATGTGACAGGCTGTTCGGTGTGACCAGCAGGAATGGACGGCGGTCGTCGGAAGCAAAGGCGTGGCCAGTCAACAATGATCAAACCAAACTCGAAGCCGAATTTGACGAGTCGGTCGTCGTGTAGTGAGGGAGGTGGACGAAGGAATGGAATGGGGGAAATTAAGAAATAAGAGTTAATACAGAGCAGAGAAGCGAAACATGGAAACAGGGAAAGAAGACGGCTCGAGATCGGAAGGAGAAACAAAGGCGCAATGACGGCAGCAGAGAGAAAGAGCGAAGACTGTCGAGAAGAATAAAAGTAGGGCCGTTCGAGGAAAGTGGCGATGGGAAGTGTGATCGGCACGACGCCTTTGGCTTTGGTGGTGGATTTGAGAAAGTTGGAGTTGGTAGTGTGGGTAAAATACTCGTCGTATTGGAAAGCGCCAGAGAACCGCCCAGCACGCCTTGAAAAAGAAGGAGCGACCAAGCGAAACCAAGCGGGTAGAAGTGCAATCCTGATACTTTTGACGGCCAAGGATCCACTGCTCGCGGGTCGAGGCTGCCCAGGTTTGGAGGAGGCACAAGAGAATGTTCCTTGAGCTCTTTCCCTGTTGAGCAACGAAGTGGACTCGTGAATCCGACAGGTTGCACGTTGTCCTTCCCTATTTCGAAATGAGAGGAGAGCAGAAAGGGAAATTACGGCAAAGGGAGAGAGATACGGTGGGATTTCGTGACATTCAGTCCGCCTAGGGAAAGGAAGAAAGGACGAAAACAGCAGGTGCGATGTATTTCAAGGAAACGGGCGGCAGAGGCGGTCTCTTCTGTGGCGTGCAGCGCCCCCTATCTTCTGTTTACGAAAGCCATTTGGGGGTGTCACAGAAGCACCCAGAAGAGGTAGGGCTTGCAATCCAGAAGCACGCAATGGCCCAGATGGCGGCAATGGAAGAACACAACAGACAGGAAGGACAGCGGGCGGGGAGGCGGGATGCTGGCGCCGGCTAGTGGACGGCGAAAGGACAGTTAAAAAGGGGAAATGGGCGTTCATGTCGTCATACCGCTGTCAGCATTTTGGCAAACGGCCGGGCCAGGTTAGCGGGCGACGTCTGAGGCGAGTGACGAGCAAGCCGCCCCCACGAGACCCTGTGAGCCAACGAAGCAGCGAGGCACTACCAGCCTGCTGACAGAGCAGACCTTTCCAGTGGCCAGTTTACAAAAGCACACGGGCGGCATTCGGGTGAGGCCTTTGGTTGCAGCAAAAAATATATGACTTCGGATGCGAAATGTATTATTTGTCTGCGCCGAAGAGGAAATCAACTTCGCGAAGTGAGTGAAAGACAAGCGTCCTACAACTTCCCGGAGACGAGAATGCAATGGTGTTACAGGTGGCTGGACCAGTCCCCAAAATGCACTGTAGTTTAGTGACTAGGTCCCTATGATACAGGCTTTTGCGGAACATTGCTTTCGAATCAAACGCCACGAAACCAATTGCAATTGAAACGCGACAGGACCGACCAGGACCAGCATCCGACTGAGTGAAACTCAAAGAGCAACAGGACAACAGGAGAGCGAAATGCCTGCCAGCATACACCATACTCCGTATGTTCCCAAAATAGGACAGAGTGGCAGAGCTCGACTGCGGACCGACAGAAAATACAGGGTGGCCAGACAGACGACGATCCGGAGGTTCTAGATGCACCGGAGGAGTAAAACATCGCCGATACCTGGCCATTTCATGCCTGCATAGCGCCAAAACCACGTCATAGGTACCTAGGTGCCACTACGCTGAGGGATCTTTTGAGTCTTTTTGTGCTGTGCGAGAAAACTGTGCGAGGCCAAGAGGAACATCTGGGTGCTTTGATTTGTCCGGCGTAAGATTCAAAGTCTGTGCAAGCCACAGCCAGTTACCCTTTTATTTTCGGATGGGGTGCGTTTGGCCATGGGGTTTAATTGCCGCATTTGGTTGACTTGCCCCTGCCGTGGTAGAGGGGACACTGCAAGTCCCAGGGAGCAGCACAACCGGGTGGTCTGGAGATCAGGGTCCCTTCCTCCCCGGAGTTTTTAAGGACCCCATGCCCTAACGAGTTGCCCACCCGGCACCCCAGCCCAACTGGTAATCTACCTGCATGAATGGCGATGCATCTCATCCCAGCCTCCCTGCTCTGCCTCGGGGTCTTGCTAGCTGCGTCCCAGGCAGACTGAGTTAGAGCTGGGCGACTGCACTCGGCGGGGGGTTTCTTTCGTAGTTCGCAACTACCCATATGACTTGTCACACAACTCACACCACAATTCAAGAGAGTCTTGGTAAAAAGGGAGGTCGACACCATTAAAAGCCAGAGCATTGGAGCGCGAAGTTGTGAGAACGAGTGTGGGGGTCGGGACTGCACACTCCCCGTTTTCAGTGCAGAAGAGCCCAAAAAAAAATCACCGGCGTCGCCAACGGGTAAAGCGGCTTTCGAATAGGGGACTGCGCTAGCCCTCGCTTGGGCGACAAAGACGGCGAGGACGGCTACAGAGTCGGTGTGGAGCGCACTACCAGTTAGTGGGCAGAGTCATCATAACCGCTGCGGCTAAAGCTGTCGCGCAACCTTGGACCGCCCGTTTGCCTATTCACCGCCCTCTCAACTCTGGCAGACAGGTGGAAGGTCCAAACCCCCAGAAAATGTTGGAAACCCGTACCAAAACTTGGCCAACTCAGGCCATTTTGGGAAGTTCTGGACCCTGACAGAACGCCCTAGCGGCACAGGAAATGTGCGCCCCCCACCCCCCCTCCTCCCCTCTTTCTATCTTTGCTGTCCAAGAAAGAAACTAGCCAATCCTGTCAACTTCGACCAGAGTTTGCCCTGCGTACAGAACCAAATCGAGACAAAAGTGATGGAAACACACACAATATGTACGCCAGACGAGTTTTTATACATTCTTGTCACGAAGTTCGGTTGTACACAAAGTCAGTAGCAAGCAGTGTCAGTATTTGGAAGAACTGGTAAAAATGGACAACCAAGTACGAAATACACCGTATACATTTTATTTTAGTTTTAAAACTACGTCGTGCGTCCTCATAAAATGATTGTGTTCATGAAATAATAGTCTAAGCATACCCAGTCATAACACTGTCAGTCTAGAAGTATTTTCAATGTGAGTTTATTTGACACAGTAACCATGGAATCGTAGTTAAAAAGGACGATACTCCTGGATTGTAGTTCATACGCGTCACATTCCATAGTTGCCATTTATGACAAACGTCTCCCCCAAGTCACTCGTCACGAACTCTTCCCTTCGCGCAACCAACAAGCACTATTTGGTTTGTCCGAGGATGCAAGTTTTCGACACGGTTACGAGATTGTCGTCCCAAGACCGCCCCGCCGTCCTTCTTTTCGTCGGTTTTGACCATCTACGACCCTTTTCGACCAGTCCAGACGGCCTTGGCACGTTCGTCCAAAGACAACAGGGAGCCACGGTGAATGGCACATTCGTACTTCATTGGAGTACTTCCGTATTCCGCGAATTTTGCCAGGAAGATAAAGGAGGCATTGTACCATCCACACAGTATTCGTCCGAAAGCTACCCCCTTTCCCCCGTGTCCTTTTTGGATGCGCAAACAAGGCCCAGCTTTTCGGTTTGTTGGAATGGTGCGAAGCAATATAGGCAATGCATCTCATCGTCTCGCGCTCCGTAGACAGTTCGCACCTCCCCCGAGCTGCAAAAGTGCCAGCTACCTGAGATATACCTTACTCTCTGAACAAAGGTGATTCTACGTATCGTATTGCATCCCGCAATGTAAACGAGAATTGTTACCACAAAAATATTCAGGCTTAGCGACGATTTTTCTTCTGTTAAATACTATTTTGGACTCTTATCTTTTTGGTCTAATTTTTCCTCTTATGCACAACGGAGACCTCCGTCCTTCGTATAAAGGCTCTGAAGGAATAAATACACGTATAAAAAAGTACCTAAGCCTACCATCGCACTTCCCAGAGTCTGTTCGGCACGTTGAAAACGAATTTTAGTTTCGTGGCGGTGGCGTTTTTAGTGTGCTAAAAAGGTACGACATACTTGTCTTACATCAGATTACAGTCAACACATAGCCGACGACGTCATGGCCACGTGCCACAGGCCTAAAGCGGCAAACTGGCCCATACAAGAGACATAGAGCGCGCAACAGTGTGCTCAGCTCAGCTTCGCCCTCCGTAAACGGGAAAATACGTCTGGTTGCCACCTCCCGCTTTACTTTGTACTTGCCGCTGGCCGACTCGAGAGCCCCGTGGAATGCGAGGCTGAGTTTGTCTCGTGATATATTAAGACAATCGCTCACGGCTTTGGAGGCCTTGCCGCAGCCAACACCCGACACTATCCCGACCCAGTATTATCTGCGCCCACTTTTGCCGTCCACCTCCGGGCCTCCGAGCGAACGCAAATCTACCGGCAGCCTCGCCGGGCGATGTGCGACCGTAGAGCCGAGCACCAACCATATTTTGATCTGCTTTCATATTTCCACAGCATTAGTTCATCGTTTTGGCCGTCGCTGCTCTCCGATGGTGCGCTTGCGTTCGGGGTACACGTAGTAGGCTGTCATCTGCTATCAAGTGTCGAGGTTTCATCAGGGAAACATGCAAGGAACCTGCACTACAGAAGAGCGAGACGCGCCTTTCCGGGGTGCATTGTTTGTATGGGGGAAGACAATGGACAAGTGCCTGAATGGAGTTTGTCGTGCAGTCTCGACATATTGACAAGTCAAGGCAACCGGCTCGTTTCGACACGGCTGAAATCAAAAGAGGTCGAGGTTGCGAGCCGTTCTTGACACATGAGCCTCGATAGCAGACCTCAACGCGCCGATTCAGCCAGTCGTTTACGTTTGCGACAGCGATATCTCTCATTTCATTGCATGTTCACAATAGAGCAGCGGCTGCAAAGGACGATAGCGGCAAGAAATAAACGGAATCAACAAGCAATGGCTGGCAGCCGCAAATACGAAATCGCGGCTGCGCGCGACAAGGCCATCGTCGCCGCCCAGGGTATTTTTGATAGGTGTTGTCTTTCAACCAAGGAAACGGCAAAACTTATAAACTAGTCCTAACCGATGCCGCCAGATGGAACCTGATCGTGAACCATGTAGACTACCAGGGCTTTGAGCGCCAAGTCATGCGCATCGGCAAAGTCGTTGACACGTCGCTCAGCCCGCCGTCGTACCTGCTCCCTGTACATTGACAGCCAGTACAGTCATGCACGGCGGCGGTTACGGCGTTATCCTCGATATGATGACGACCACTGCCCTTGGGCCTCTTGCTAAACCTGGCTTCTAGGACTTCCTCGGCGATGTGTCTCGTACCATCAACATCAGCTACCTTAAACCATTCCCGCTGAACACGACAGTCCTCGTCCACGCCCAGGTCTACCACATTGGCCGCACAATGGCCATGATCAAGGGCCGCATGACAAGTGAGGACGGCAAGACGGTGTACGCAACATGTCATGGTGGCCATGGCGACGCCAGCACACCAGCTGGCCCATCGCGTGAAATGGGATGAGCAGTGGGAAGCTGAAAAGGAAATCCAGGAGGCCAAGGACGGCAATATTTCCAAGTTATGATGCCGAGAAAGAGAGACGATCAACATTTCTTGGACTGTGCAACAGATCATTGCGTACAATCATGGAGACTTTACATACAAATGACCAAATCGCCAACGGTTTTCGTTTCGTAGGTTCGTCCAAATTGGCCGCCGGAATAAGACGCCATTCGTATGGCCACCGCATAAAGACGTACAGAGAAAAAAGAAACAAAGCACAAGGCGTGCTACCAATAATGCAAAATCAAAAAAAAAAAAAAATCCAAGATCAACTGCCGGTTAAAACCATCCGACCATAACGCCAACTAAAGGAGAGAAAATAAGGTCATGCCCAAAAGACCGCGTTCGCAACATGTCACGCGTAATTCTCGTGTATGCCCGCCATAACTGTGTGATTATAATCGGATACACACGTCAAGGCAGTCGATATGCCACTCTCGCCGGCCCAGCAGACTCCTCAGCCACTCCATACCGATGCCCGTCCACTCCGCCTTGGTCTGCACCAACTGCTCGACCGCCGATCCAGCTACTGTCGACACCGTCGAATTCGCCAGCTCCACCGCCATGGAAACTGTCTCGTGAAGGTCGTCCATAACTGACATCGTGCCGTTGGTGGCGGACGTGGCCGCTGCTGCCACATGTCCAGTGTGGTTCTGGCAGTTGGTGCAACCTCCACTGGCACCCACGGCACCGATGGTTGTCCGTGGCTCAAACCAATTGCTGCCAAAATCGAAGAAGCACCGGTCGGACCAGTTACAGCTGGTCAGGAAGAGGATGAGGAGCAAAAAGGAGCAGTAAACGCATGGCCGGTTCAAAAAGTATGTGCAGACGAAGAAGAGGAAGATGAAGGTCGGTGAGGCATTGGTCGGGATAAAGAGGAGCGGGAGCCAGCTACGTACGGTCTGGTCAGCAACGAAAACTCAACGTAACGGCAAAATGCCAGCTTCAAACACCAGAGATTGGCTTACCTCCGTAAACAGAACATGATGGCAATGTAGTGGAAGAGCGCGTGGCACTCCGAGCGCCGCAACAAAGGGGGGAAGGTTAAAGAGGGTGCCAGCCGTTTGTCGGCCGATAGTCGGTCCACGCAGTAGTTCGTTGCAACAAAGGCAAAACCGGGAATCGGAGGGAATGAGATCGTTCGTTCGGCGTGATGTCGTGGCAGCAAACAGATCTGTTTGGAAGCCTTCTTTGTGCGGACACGGGATAGCAGACCACTGTTCGTTGGAAGGATCTGTGCAAAGGCATTCAGCAAGCAGACTACTGCAGTACCTTGTGCCGTGATGGACGGGGGGGGGGGGGGGGGTGGGGTCGTGGTAAGTACAGGACTTTAGAAAGCTGGCGGCCGTGATGATGTCTTGCGAGCAAGAGGAACGACGACCGAACAGTGGCGTGGACAGGAACTATTGGGGTCTGTTAGGCTAGCTAGCTCGTCAGTTACATAATCAGAAATGCCGCTAAGCACAGTGCACATTCACAAGGTCAAAGCTGCAGCTGCCAGCCAAAAAGTTCGTCCCAAAACAGCTCACAAACGGAAAGAGCAAAGCATGCTCGGACGTAAAGAAGGACTTCATCCTCGAAATGGGCTTTCTTTCTAAAATCACATTAACGAATAAAAAACCACGTCGTTTTATTGTCCTTACACGCCGAAAATAGCATATGAGCATGAGGCACAGTTCGCATAGTGTCGCAATACTGTATGCCAGATCGTCTCCTTGCCAGCACACTGATAGGCGATAAGTGCCCAACAACGAAGCTCTGGTCTCGATTTGGAAGGCACTTGGCACGGGACAAGAAGGTCCCAACGCGCTGTCGTTCAGTCGTTCCTGCCCCCGAGCCTAACCCAGAAAAATTTAACAGCTCCTTCTCACCCCAGAAACCTAAGACAACAAGCGCCAAAAACAAAGACACATACCCCCGACAAGCATTTTTGCGTCTTTGCCATCAACCTCTTGTTCTCTTTCTGCACACCTCGCACACAGCTCGCATCTCGCATCTCGCCATACGCACGCCTCGTCACAGCTGTCACGCATCGTTGCCCGGGTTTTATTACCGGGCCGCGTTACATTGCTAGAGGCTTGTTCGGTGTTTTCGCGGCCTGCTTCGTTTGACTGAAGTCGTCGCCTTTTTTTTTCTTTCGTTATCATTTCCGCCTTTTCATTTTCGAGCTTGCTTGATTTGTTCGCATTGCTTTCGCGGCAGTCTTCCTTCTCTACTTTATTGCACTGCTTCTCAGGTCACGTTCAATTTCATCTGTTGTACGTCTGTTTCGTTTTGCTCTCAAGTCGACATCAGATACCGGCCCACTGCGCGACACACCGACCTGCTCTGTCTAGACTTTTCCGGTGGCAGCTCTCGCTGTAATCCCCTATCCAACCTCTCCTTTTTTCCAACCCCTGCGGGCACACGTCCGTCATCGCCATGTCGAACGAGGGCGGTGAGGACAGCCAGGCCCCCGGCCCTGGTATTGAGTCACTACTTGCCCAGCTACGCCGCAAGTCCGACCAGGACTCGGCTCCTGGCCACTCTAACGACCTCCTCTCCCATTTCACCTCGACGATCCAGCACCGCCCGGCCGCCGAACAGTACTACCCTCAGCAGCAGCAGCATTCTGATTCGCCGCCGAACGGCAACGGTCAAGCTTTTGGGAACAGTGGCCTGCCCCAGGTGCCTGGCCACTTCCAGCCTTCGCTTTCCTCGAACCTTCCCTCTGCTCCGACGCCCCCCGTTGGTGGCAGTTTCCCGAATGCCCAGTTCCCTCCGTCGCTTCTTGGCTCAATCGGCTCCGGCCGTCCCACCAATAACGATCGGGCGACAAGTTCGCATCTGCTGAATCTGCTCAAATTCAGCGGTCATTCGAACCCGCCGCTGAGCAGCGGTCTCTCTCAGACGGCCAGCATTCCTCAGCATCATGACAGCGAGTCCGAGGCGGCCCAACAGAAGCAGCAACACACTCCCACTGTGGCACTGTCGTCGGGCACGATCCATGCACCGGCACCGGCGCCATCTGACCCAACTGGCCTTCTCGCAGCTCTAATGCAGGGCACGCTGAAGGACGAGTCGTCTAAGCCAGAGCCTGCCGCCGCCGCAGACAACGCACCGCAGCAGACGCAGCAGCAGTCCACGCCGTGGACATCGACGTCTCAGTCAAGTGAGACGCAGCAGTACCTGCTCAATCTGCTCAACCGCCCGAAACCCAGCCAAAACGACGAGGCGATTTCGGCTGAGTCGCCGAATAACGTTCGGCTGACGCCCAACTCAGCGCAGCAGCAGAAGAAGGACTACGAGGTGTTTGATGATGTGGCACCGTCTTCGACGGGCTCGCCCGCGACGCTGGCTATACCGCCGTCCACGAATGTGTTCGACTACCAAGTCAAGGGCTCTGAGGCCGGCGATGGATACTCGCCCGTGCCCAAGTCGTCCATGTTCCACCACCACGACCCCTTTGACGGCCTGGTGACTTCACCTCCTGTCGGCGCCACACCGAAGTCGTCCACGACCGCCGGCCCTGGTAGCGTCCACTCGCCAGCACAGTCCACCACGTCCGCTCCCAAGCCGGTGCAGATCCTTAGGAAACCTGCGTCTAACGCGGGCAAGACGAGCAAACCCTCGAGTGCCGAGCCCAGTCCCGCCGGTAGCCCCAGTGTTTCCAAAAGTAAGCACGATGGCCCGACGTCGCACCTGGCCATTCACCCCTCGGCTGCTGCAGCCACGGTTGTTGAGGAAGCGGCCAATGAGCCGGAGGAGGAAGGTGCTGGCGATAGCGACGCCAAGTACGAGCAGGACCCCGACGCCGAAGGTGCTGAGAGCGACTTCAAAGATGACAACGATCCCTACGCAGAGACCACCCACGACTCTGCCAACCAGTCGAGCGACGACACTAAGGATGACATCGAGTCTACCCAGGAGGCTGTCGTCCGCGAAGAGATTGCCATGGATCTCGACGATATGGAGCATGCCAAGACGGAGGAAGAGTTTCACGCTGCTGCCAAGGCCGCTGGCCGGGCTATTCAGGAAGAGCTCAACCGTGAGGGTGGCAAAGGCAATGCTCTCGACGACAATTTGCCCCGTGACCTGGCGAACGCTGTTCGGGACATTGTCGATGAGGCTGCCCACGGAACTGTCGCCGACAGCTGGGAAAGTGCTGACGCTGAAGGCGAGGAAATCATTGTCGTGGAAGAGCTGCAGGTTCCCGTCCGGGTGTATAACTTTCCCATGCGTCCATTCATCTCCATCGATGTCCAGGATGATGATAAGGACAACCGCCCGATTTTCCGTGACGAGTCCATCCTAGATATTGCCCGTCTGAAGAAGGACTTTGACCAGATCGACCGGAATCTCGTGACAGCTTCTGAGAACTACATGGCCTACGGCATGTCCAAGGCCGGCGGTCTACGTGTCATTCGGCAGACAGATGGCAGAGATGTCAAGCTGTTTACCGACACCAAGGACCGTATCTTCAATGTCGCCATGTCCTTTAACAACGAAGAGGGTGTTGTCGCCCCCAAGGACTCCGTTATCGGTACAGGTGTCAGCGGGACCGTGTACTGGGTGCAAATTCGTGACGGCGATAAGGATCACCTGGACTACACCACCCCTGAGCTATGCGGCTTTGCCTTGCCGCCCATCCTGTCGCATGAAGGCGACGCACCCGGTGGTGTGCTTAAGACTCGTGCACGCACTTCATCTGCCCACCCAGAATACTTTGCCGTTGGCCGCGGCAAGTCCATCAACATTGTTTGGCCTGGCTTTGTCATGCGCAACAACCTGCTGCTGCCTGGCCACGACCGCGTTGTCGATACGGAGAAGTTGTCCAAGCAGTGCTCTCTGAAGATTAGCACTGGTAAGGCCGGCAAGGATTTTACCTTCAGCCAGGACGACACCGTCGTCGTGTCCCTCGACAAGTCGGGCCGCGTCAAGTTCTGGGACGTCCGCGACCTCACTGCGGCACGCTCTGACGGCTCCGCCAACCCCATGCCCGCCCACACCTCCTTGGAGGTGAAGGAGCCTCTCCTGACTCTGACCACAACACCCGAGGGCGAGAAGGCCTGGCCTACATCTGTGCTGCTGCTGGATAAGTTGCGGCCGTACCAGAAGCGGTGTGCCCTGCGTTACATGATTGTGGGTATGAAGCAGAATCATACGCTTCAGCTCTGGGACTTGGCCCTCGGCAAGCCTGTGCAGGAGTTCAATCTGCCGCACAGCAAAGAGTCGGACGCCGTCTGTAGCGTCATGTACCACCCACCGACAGGAATGATTGTCGTCGGCCACCCAACCCGCAACTCAATCTATTTCTTACACCTCTCGGCGCCAAAGTACGCGGTGAAAAACATGACCCAGGTCGAGTACATTGAGCGCTTGACGACTCAAGACTCCTCCATCCCGCAGCCTGAGTCTACCGCCGTGATCAGTGGCCTGCGCGAGTACTCGTTGTCGAACCGCGGCGCCCTGCGCAGCTTAGATATCCTAGAAAACCCCGCCGCCAGTGCCGACCCGAACAATCCGACATTGTTTGAGCTCTATGCGATGCACTCAAAGGGCGTCAGCTGCATCTTTATCCACCAAGCTGAGCTGGGCTGGACAAAGGACAACAAGGTCCTCCAACCTGTCGATGCGGTTGAGTCTGGGAAAGTTAAAATTGGTAAGCTGAAAACGCCTCAGCAGCTTGCAGCGCCAGCCGCCGAGCTTCATATCGCCGATGGCAGCACGCTTGCTGGCCAGCAGCAGGGACCCCGCATCCTTGCTTCCCGCTCCGCGGCCAAGGAACTCTTCCAGGACCGCGACAGCCCGGTCCAAGACACCCCAACCCGCAAGCCTATGGGCTCGTCACTCAACTCGAAGCTACGGGCGGAGCCGAAAGACGAAGACACCGTTGGCCACCCGCAGCCATCTTCTACACCTTCTACTGATAAGGCAGAGAAGAAAAGCCGGAAGAAGAAGGCTGCTGCCGCCGCCAACAATGGCGCGTCGCCTGCTGCTGCTGTTGCCGCTGGTGCAGCTGCGATTTCTGCCGGTGGTCAGGCCAATCGCGAGGTCCAGAACACGCCGAACGGAAACAACAAGCCCCCGGTTTCTGCCTCGGGCGATGCACTGCCCAAGTCCACCCTCAACGTCAGCCAGGATGCTATCGACACCCGAATTAACACAATGGAGGCCCGCATCTGCGAACGAGTCTCAAGCTCCGTCCACGTTGCGTTTGACGATATGCGCAAGAGCATTGACCAGCAGTTCCGCCTTCGTGATGCGGACTTTGAGAACAAGCAGCGCAAATTGCTCGATATGGTGTCCAATGTTCTAAACAGTAACACCGAGCAGGTGCTAAGCAAGATTGTCCGCGAGGAGTTTGACAAGTCTGTCGTTCCTGTCCTGCGTGATGATGTGGCTCGGTCGGTCTCGGACAGTCTTGGCACGCGAATCAATACCCAGGTGTCATCTGTTCTGCAGAAGGAGCTGCAGCGTATTCTGCCCGCCCAGGTGACCAATAGTTTGCGGAGCCAGGAGGTGTCGAAAGCCATCAGCGAGAAGGTTGTCCACGCCATTGCCAATCATGTTGACGACCAGTTCTCCAAGGTTGTGGAGAGCGACCTGTTGCCGACCATCTCCTCTATTTCAGCCCAGGCGGCCAAGACCATCACGACGGCTGTTGCACGCGACATTGTGCAAAACGCGTCGGAGTCTGTGGCCCTGCAGCAGAAGGCTGCTGCTCAAATTAGCGAGTTGGAGCGGTTGCATGCTACGCAAAGCAGAAAGATTGACTCTCTCCTGTCGCTCGTGACACACCTGACCGAGACGGTGGCGACCATGGCTACGGCACAGTCGGAATACCAGAGCCAGATTGCTAAGTTGCAAGGTCATGTCACGTCACCTCCGGCCCCAGCGCCGCAGTCAATCCCTCAGACCGGTTCGGCGGCGTCATACTCGTCCCAGCAGCCACAGCAGCGCTCACCCCTCCAGCAGCATCAACATCAACATCACGTGCCTCAACCTCACCAACAGCAACTCCGGGTTCAGCAGCAGCCGCACGCTCCGCAGCAGCCGCATCAGCATGCTCCTCAGCACGGCCACCAGCATGGCGGCTATGAGGGCGGTGTGCAGCAGCAGCAGCAGCAGCAGCCGTTCCGCAACATCACTAACCGGGTGACTGAACAACTTCCCGGTGTTGGCCTGTCTCCGTCGCAGCACTCCAGTTCCAGCCAGCAGCTCCAGCATCAGCTTCACCAACAGCAGCTGCAGCTCCAACAGCAGCAGATCCAGCAACAGCAGCAGCTCAGGGAGCAGCAGCAGCAGCAGCAGCAACAGCAACAGCAGCAACAGCAGCAACATGTTCTGTACGCACCCCAGGCACAGGAGGATCTGGAGCGCGAGGAAGTTGAACAGATTGCTGGCCACATTGAGAGCCTGATCCAGGGCGGCAAGCACGATGACGCTATGATGCGCTGGCTGCAGAGCAATGGGAAGGAAGAGCAGCTATTCCGCCGTGTTCTCGTGAACCACTCGCCGGAGATCATCAGCAACCTGCAGCCGCTTGTTCTCCTTTCTGTTGGTACTACAGTTACCCAGGACCTCGATGATCATTTGGTGGTGCAGAAGCTGGCGTGGGTGGAGATGGTGCTTCTTAATCTGCACCAGGTCGTCAACCAGCTGGTGAGTTTTTTGCGCTGCGACCTTTCATATATCTTGTTTAGCTTTACACATGAGTTTCTAACATTTTCCAGGATGACCAAACGCGCGAGATTACGCCGAACGTGCTCATGCATATCCGCGCCCGTCTCGAGCAGACGCAGATTCGCATCGCCCGGGTGTCGCACGACGAGTCCAACTACAAGAACATTACGCGTATGATTGGCATCATCAACCGCCTGGTCGACGTCACCAAGCCGCGAATTGCGTTTTAGGCAAAAGCAATTGAGGATGGAAGGTCGTCCAGAGCGACGATTCGCGGCCCGTCGGAGACCCTTGTTGAATCCACTCCGGGGCCATCAGCTGGTATACTTGTACCGCGGGCATCGTCGACTTTCAGCGTTGCAAGAGTTCCTCCAAGCGTCCGGCCCATGATCCTCGACGATCGACCTGGAATCCCGCTGCCGAGGATGTATGTCTATATGTGAAAGGTGGGAAAGCTGCGGCAGGACAGTAGTTCCCAAACGGGTCCAGAAAGGGGCGTTGGGCTGCTACACCGGCCTAACTTTGGACGAGACAGAGGAGAGAGAGAGACAACGAGGTATTGCATTATCCCGTCTTGCTGTCTGAAAAGAGAGCATGGATAGTGGCACTCTCTTTTTGTTTTGTATGTTTCCGTTTTTGCTTTGTGTTTCGTTCTCCATTGCGTGGCACGGAAAGGTATTGTTTGTTTTTGCTACTTTATTTTGCCTGCCTTGTCCGCTGTATCGATTATTTGCCTTGTATTTGCTTGTCTGCTTCATCTGCTTTATTTGTTGTATCGTTTCCTACATCTTACATTCTTCTCTCGACGCCGCGGAGGCTCTCGAGATTTTCGTTTTAAGGAACGTAATTTTATTTAGTTAAATTAACGAAGGAAATCAAAAAGTAATGTGTACATTTAACTAAAATACGTTGTAAAATGAAATAAAAAATGCATGTCAACATACACAGGTAAAAGAACTTGCTGTTTCTACTATGACTGAAACTTAATTACGACGTAATAGCTCCTCTACCAATGTGTTTGACCGATAAGGCCTTATCGGAGCCTTTCGCAGCTAAGGTTTTGGCACTACAGAAAAAAAAAGTTAACATAGCCCAGGAGAGTCAATGTGCCACTTGCGCCCTTCTTGTTCTGCGACTTCAGCCCCCAGTAAACGGAAGCAGATTGGCACTCAAACGGACGAAAGACAGACCTTTACTGACTCGTCTGCCCTCTGCCATGGCGTCTGTGATCCAGCCCAACGCCTGGATCGGGCTCAAGCTGCCGTCTGAGAATGTGCGCTTTCTTCGTATTGCACCCAATACGTGAGTTTTTTCTGGAATTTTCCTGTCCTTTCGGCAGTCCGATTCTGACTCAGATGTTCACAGTACAATTTCACTCGGAAAATATGGCTCGTTCCCAAGCAATCTCATCATCCACCGTCCCTACCACCTGACCTACGAGCTCCTCGACAAGCGCGACGACGAACCGTTTAGCCGCCTGCGCGTGATCCCGACAGACGAGCTGTATGCCGACGTCTTTGCTGATGAGGCACAGGCTGCTGCATCGGCCATGGATGCGGCACGCGGCGGGACGGGTGATGAGGCGGACGCCGATGGCGAGGTGGAGAACGGCGTGGACGGAGGCGGCGATGGCGATTTTACGGGGCTGGGCGACGACGCCGGTACGTCGAGCGTCGAGTACACCCTCGTTGACATGGAGAGCCAGGCCGTGATTGCGCGCTCCAACCGCGCGACGATCGACGCCGACGCGCGCCAGACGCTGACCACGGACGAGATCGAGGCCCTGAAGCGGGAGGGTACGGGGGCCGGCCGCGACCTCATTGCCAAGCTGCTGCTGTCGCACGCGGCCCTCGACCAGAAGACGGCCTTTTCGCTTGCCAAGTACAAGCTGCTCAAGACGAAAAAGTACATTCGACGGTTCACGGTGCTTCCGCTCGATGTGTACACGCTGGGCAACTGGCTGCTGGACGACAAGGATGTGGGCAACAAGATTATGGACTTGCGCGACGAGATGGTGGCGCTGCTGGGCTGTTGGGCGAATGTGCACTACGGCGGACCGTCGCGGTATCTGCAGGCACCGCCGGCGATGGCCCCTGCAGAGACGGCGGAGACGGCCGCTTCTAAAACGGGCGACGAAGAAGAGACAGTTATGGTCGATGCGCAACCGCTAGTGACCGATGCCAAGGCCGAAGGGGTTGCTGCCGCAGCAGCGGCAGACGAAGACGAATCGTTATTAGACCAGCCGCCCAACTTGCTTCCGGAAGACATTGGCTCCTTTTTGGGCGGCGGCCGCTGGCTGGCTGTGGACGATACTGGAGGGCTGCTCATCGCGGCGCTTGCAGAACGGATGGGGATTCTGACGAACCCCGAGGAGGACGATGATGTGGAGCACGAGCAGAAGGAGACGAAAAAGGAAACCACAGATGCAAATACAGTATTAGGAACAACAAGCGACGATAAGGATGGTGTGCCGGAGGACGCGGATGCGACGGCAGGGGACGACGCGGGCAGCGCGGAAGAGGATGCAGCGCAACACGACCAACTCGAGCGCCGGCCAAAACGGCCCGCAAAACGTGCCCGTGACGACTTCCATGTCTCCTTCTCCCTCGCCAACACCATCACCCTGCTGCACTCCAACAACCAGGCCAACCTCACCTACCTCAAGTACTTTGGCTACGACTATGCCGACCCCCATCACCCGCCGCACCCGCTCAACGACCACTTGCTGTGCTTGTCCTGGCTGCAGCTGCTCGAGCCCGAGAGCGACACCGTCTACGCCCAGGCGCCACCCATCCAGCCCGCCGACGTCGTTGCGTCCTGGAAGCCCGCGCGGCGTGGCAACTACCACCGCAAGCGCCGGCGGTGGGCCCGTACCCGCCACATTGTCGACACGACGCGGGTCGGCGGCTTTTCTGGTCTCGTCGTGGCCACGTCCATGGACCTCATCTCGACGCTACGCCACGCTCTGCCGCTCCTGGCCAGCGGCGCCCCCGTGGCCGTCTACTCGCCCAGCCTGGAGCCGCTGACGGCGCTGGCCGACTGTTTCAGTGTCCTGCGGCGCACCGCCTGGTCGGGCCCTGACCCGCCCATCTCCATCCAGGGCAAGACCGTCGAGGAGCTCGAGACATGGCCTGGCGATGACGACTTCCCGCTCAACCCGATGCTCCTGCTGGGCGTGACGGTGCAGACGAGCCGCGTGCGCAAGTGGCAGGTGCTGCCGGGCCGGACGCACCCCGTCATGACGGCACGCGGTGGCGCCGAGGGCTACATCTTTACGGGCTGGAAGGCAAAACCGGCCGAGGGCCGCGTGACGGCACGCGGCAAGTTCAAGAAGCGCAAGACGGGCGAGAGGGAGTGACGGGAAGGTCGATGCGATTGGAAAGGGGCTGCTTACGTTCGCGTATGCTTTTTTGAATCTGTCTCGATACGAATGGGGTTGGCTGCATGCTTAGAAACAAACAGTAAATCAAAGGCGGGCCGCACTGGCATAGCTGTGTCATAATGCAATTTTGAATATATTTTTTCTGTTCTTCAGGCTGACGTGTTTGAGCTGCCCTGCTCATTGTCCACAAGTTATGTACCACGCAACATCCCGCCGAACCCAGCTCCATCGTATCCTTGCGTCCCTGCCACGCTTGCCTCCCTTACAGACCCTTGCCCATAAACTTCCGCTTTGTAAAGCTCAGCCACCACTTGCTCGGCTTGCCGTCACCGCCCTCCTCGTACACCCGCGCCAGCAGCCGCTGCGCCAGCTCCTGCCGCACCTGCGCCATGTACTGCCGCAGCAGCTCCGAGTCCTGCCGGTCTCGTGGTGGCTCGTACATCTGGTTCAGCGGGAATCCCGGGTCGCCCGGGATCGCAAAGTTGGTGTCCAGCGCCAGGTTGGTCACGTCCTTGGTCGCATCGCGCACACTGGCCGTCGGCTTGATCTTGGAGAGGCAGTCGCTGACGAACCAGATGCCGTACACCAGCAGTCGGTCTGCGGGGCCCTGGATCTCAAAGTTGCGGAAGAACGTGTTGGCCCGAAACAGGGCAATCACCTCGTCCAGGATGTCGTAGCTCTCGCTGTCCGGGTCCGGCGACTCGTTGGCCGGCAGCGGCGGGTTCGGGAAGGGGAGCGTGTACGCGGGGCCGCGGGCCTTGGTGCGCAGGGGCAGCAGGGGAAAGTTGCCCACGAGCCGGCCCTGCGCGACCGACGGGTCGTTGTTGAAGATGGAGTTGTAGGCCTGCCGTGTGTTAGTCGCCAAGTTTGCCTTGTGCATCAACGTGCATCGCATCGCGATCATGAAGAGCGGCTTGGAGAGCGTCGCCGCGCCCCCGCCAAGGTGGGAAGCCCGCTGCTTACCGGCATTGCGACTGAAATTGCTGCAATAAACAGTCACAGACGACAAACGAGAAGCCGAGAAAAAAAGCCCGCTGCAACTCGGCTTGGGCAAACGGGATGGTCGTGTGAGTGAGCAGCCGACGTTGAAGAGGGGGGGCGATACCAAGCTTCGCGCAAAAGGTGGCTTGGACCTGCTGTGACGACGCCTGCCAGGCTCCGAACAGCACACTTCGGCCCTTAGCCCCACCATCCCATCCCGCCGCCCGCTGTGGGCGTTACTTTGGAACTTCGTCGGCTTATGTAATTATGTGCCACATAAGTCAGGCACAAATCTCTCCGCCTTTCGTGGCTGCCTGGATGAAGTGGGACTAATTCAGTGGCTGGGAAGGACTAGATGACTCATCGAAACGGCTAAACATGGCTTATTCAGTGGTTCACGCCTTGGTATAGTCACGTGCTTACGTGGAATTTTCGCTCAACCATTCTCCCCCCCTCACCCTCCTCTTGCCTCTTTGTCAGGATAAAGTAGTGCGTGCCCACCCACCGTCCCCCTCCCTGAAAGCGATCCCTTGCTGCAGCCAACCGCGAAGCGCGCGCCCTTCGCTCTTTCCCTCCCGCCACCAGACCGCGTTGGTCGTTGCTGCCACATTCTTCGTTTCATCCGCGCTGCCGCCTGACGAAAAGGCGACAAGGCGAAATCTCATTTTCGGCTCCTTCACTTTTTTTTTTCATCTCAATATTTACCACGAACATACTGCTTCCGGAGCCTCAAAAGTTCTGCTTTTCTTTGTCTCGTTGTCTCACCTGTCGACGTTTTCTTTTGGCGCTTAGACCCCTCCCCAACACTTTAGCTGAGTGATCACCACCCGTCCATTTGTTCGCGCTTTGGCCGCATTGGGCGTGTGCGCGTCGCGACAATTCGAGCAGGCACCCAAAAGGGACCAAAAAGGGACTACACCCCTAACTCTGGTTGCCGTTTTCGTGCTCCAGATACTCTCTTCACACATCTCAATCGAAACGTCTAGGTACGTCTTTGATTTTTTATTTTACTGCCCATGTCGCGTGACCGGTGGTGCAGCGCAACGCCGTTAGCATTTTTTCTTGTTGAATTTCCTTTTCTGGTCCATGGCTAACAAATCCCTGCCACCGCTCTCACAGCCTCAAGACGATTCTGTACACTCGTCTTCTCTCCAGCGTCATTCTAAGTATCTGTGACCATGCTGGACAGTCCCGTCGAGGTGGGCGCTGAAGCGGCCTTCGTCCCGCTGGCGTCGACACCTCCTTCCCAGCCCGATATGCAGCCTACGCCAAAATGGCGACGCCGCCAACGTCGTAATGTCCCGACATGCCCAGACCCGGGCTCGCTCTACGACATCCTACGCGAGAATTGCGGGACGTCGCTCTTCGTCCTCCCGATCCTCTGGACCGACCATCACCCGCGTTTGCTTCGCGCTGAGTTTATTGCAGAAGAGCCCACCCTCACGCCGACTCCGTCGTCGACAATGAGCGACCTCCCTGACTCACCGGGCAGCGGCAGTAGCAGCCAGCGTCAGCGCCCGTCTGAGATCGCCGAGGCTCTCAGCTACGACCTTACTTCGCTGCTGTCCCCCGAGGACACGCGGCCCTTCAGCAAGTCTCGCGCGATTAAGAGCGTGCTGTCTACGCTGTTCCAGTCCGCCTTCTCCCGCCCCAACAGTGGGGCTGAGCTCGATATGCACTTTGGCGACCGCATGTTCCGCAGCGCCGTGCGCGTCCCGGTGCTGTGGAAGAGCGCCGACGCCGCCGACTCGTCCTTTGACTCTGCCGTCACGCGGCCGGTCTCTTCGTTTGGCCATGCACCCAATGGCGCACGCGAGTCAAATGACTTTAGCTGCATCGCAAGTACACAGAGCAGCCAGGGGGCGTCCCAAGGTCCCATCGTCGCCTATGTTAATCGGACACACTTGTCCATGATCCGCCGGAACCTGTTCCGCATTGTGGACGGCCCCGAAGACGGTGATCGCGGCAACATGCCCGTTACGCGACTGCAGGCGCTGCGGTCAAAACAGCTGGTGCCGAGCGAGCCCGACCGGGATGCCTACCTCCTGGGCGTCTTCCTTGCCATGGCACAGGCGCACTTCTATGAGCCCTCACCGTCCCGCATGGCGTCTCAGATGTTCTCGTGGAACGCCAAGAATCGCGCCGATCGTATCTCCAGGCCCAGCGAGTTTCACGACGTCAAGCTGCGCATCATCACGCATGACGACGAGACCAGCGACTTTATGGTGTACACCACCGTTGTGACGGCTGCATTCCTCAGGCGGTTTGCCGAGCCGAAGAAGGCCCACCCTAGCACGGAGGAGCCGGCCGGCATGCACATTGAATACACCCGGGTCCCCGTGTGGCCGATTCTCGGCCTGCGGGAACGACTCGGCAAGGCTCTTGGCCGTGACCTGGTTGGTGACGTGCAACAGGCCATGGACCTGTTTAGCCACGACGAGGACGACATGGAGGATGCCAAGGACGGCGATACCAACGGGGATACCAACACGAATGGCCATACCACTGCCAATGGCAATGGCAATGGCGATGCCGATACCACCACCGAAGCCGACAAAGCGACTGCACGGTACAAGGAGGCCCAGGCCGTGGCCGAGCAGCAGCAAAAGCAGGAGAAAATGCGCAGCTTGAAGCGGAAGCGGACGACAGATAAGGTCTCTCTGACGGACATGCTGACAGCCTCGCTCGACGATAACGGCAACCATGCTGCCAATGGAAGCGATGATATCAACGTCCACAACGGCAGCGGTGCCATTGTTGCTCCCTCCCCAGCAGCCACAGCAGCCGTGGCCATCACGTCACCGACGCTGTCTCCGCGCGCAAAGCGGCGGCAGACACGGCGCTCGCTGTCGTCCTCGTCACTTGCCGTTTTTTGATCGGCCACCAGCAACCTCCAACATGGATTACGCATTGAGACTCTCAGTCTCTTTTCACGATAGGCGTTGCGGACCTTTTTTTTCGGTGTTTTTCAACAAACTATTCCCCCTTTTCTTTTTTACTCTTTCTGTTCACACCCGGCGTTTTCGAGAAACAGGCGGCTATTGTTTTGGGTGTCAGGGACACAAAAGAGATACAACATTCACACAGGAGGGTTCAAACACGGCACGGCATGGATCATCAGGGATGGCAAACTGAAGGGTATGTTGGTTTTCCTCTTTACAGTGGGATTATTTTTGTCCTTTTCTCTTTTTACTAGCATCGCCAGAGGACACGCGAGAAACCCCCTGACGACATGACCGCATGGGCCAGACGGACGGATTCGGTTTTGGTTTTGCTCAAAGTTTTGTCATTTTTTTCTCCTTCTTTTCACTCGCTGCTTTCATTACCCCCTTAGTTTATGACTGATACTTTACGCAATATAACAATGGACAAAGTGGACACTACGGTGTTCCTGAACCATTTTCTTTGAGAACACGCTCCCCATGCAACCGGTGATATCATGGACCAAGGTTTGATACAACGACGTCATTGTGCCCTTTCTCTCAGGGACACAAAGTAAAAATTCATCACAAGGCTGGAACCGACAATCGGGGCCAGGCTCCGGGCCGATACCATCATCGTGCCATGTAGCAATTCATAAGCACTGCTCCGTCTCCTGAGCTGCCTACCGAGGCCTTGGCAGGAGACGCAAGCTTCAGGCTCGAATCTAGTAGTTGGGGTGCATGGCTGGAACGGTGGAGAAATCCAAATCCTTCTAGGTCGCAAGGCGGTCCGTTATATCATGCCCGAGTAATCTCACGAGTTTTTGTTCATCTTTGTGTCTCAACATGTGGCCCCGCTCATGAGACACACAAACATGTCCAAGCTTGTTGCAGTATAGTTTGCACGTATATAAATTGTATATATATATATACATATATGCATGCAAACCTCCGTAATAAGGCCTCTTTTTGTTAGTCTTGGACAATATAATCTTCCACTGAAACAATTCGTGTGAAGAAGACAATGAAATTGTTTAGCAGAGCTTCATCGCCGGAGGAAAAGCAGCCAGGAAAGAAGTCGGAGCTAACAAGATCAAAACATACGCCGTAGATTTATCTCAACGGCCGCTTGGTACAGGTCGTCTTCTGGACCTTCCTGGTTAACACGAAAGGTACGGATAAAACGTCCGATCGGGTGGCGTCATCACTCACCTTAATTTGATTAAGCGTGTTTCCATGTGCTTAAAATTGTGCTGCAGGTTCACCAGAGTCTTCAGCGATACTCGAGTGTGGTGATTCGGTTGTTACAGGTTCTGCACATTTAGAGTTTCTCACTGAACGGTGCCAAAATCGACATCCGTTTCTTGTGTTTTGAGCTTGTTGTGACAGGGGCATCGGGCAAAGGACCCTATCACGAAGGATTGATGGCGTGTGTTTTGTTACAGGGGGTGCGCGGTTGGTTCAAGAGCCGCAAACGCGCTGATGCCGTTCTTTCTCGAAGTAGACTGAGGCGTGAGCATAGACACGCGACGGACGAAAAGACAAAGTATCGGGCGAAACAAAAGAAAACAAAAAGTCCTGGAAGTCAGATTTCTCTTTCTCTGTTGCTTTCTCTCTTGCCATCGTTCCAACGACGGCTACATTTAAATCGGAAAGTTGTTCAAGAAAGCTCAGTAGAAGTTGAAAACAGAAACCCGCCAATGCAGCCGATAGGACCAATACAAATGTATTGGGGCAGTGTTTTCGAATGGGAGGCCGATCCTTTCGAACATTGAAGAGAGAGACGAGGGAGGGGACGGCAACGGTACGAAATACGACTAATTATTACGAAAATGAGATGGTGAGGCTGAAAATAGGAAACTGCAGCGTTGGATTGGTAGAATACAGAAGGAGCTCCAGTTTGAAAGGCACGCGGCAAGGGAAAGAACGATGGTGTGAACAAAGACAATGAGCGTGAGAGCTAAAACGTGAAGTCAATAGGAAACAGCAAAAAAATACTAGCTCGAAATAAAAAGCCTTGCCAAGCCTACCGGGAGGCCCACCCCGTTTACTCAAAGAGTGAAAGCGCACTTGCCAGGACCCGCTTGACAGGCATCAAAGGCTCCACCTGCTGGCCTTTGACTGGCGCGAGAGAGGAATTGGCTATTGGAAACTAGCACTGGCGCATCTAGTGGCCACGGGGGAAATCACAAGGGGCGAGACACGAACGACAACTCATTTCCCGTTTTCTTCAAACATTAGTGTAAAGAGCATGGCACAGTCGGCGCGCCGTTCAGGCCGATAGAGGAAAGAAACACCTTGCCGGGCGTCTTTGGGAAAGTGCGAGTGTAAGGAATGCAAGTACTAACAAGGAACCGTGGTGCTGGGGAAAGAGCAACTGGGTAAGGGGTGCGATGCAGATTGTCAACAATGGGAAGTCGCAACCCGCGAGCTCTTGCCCATCCTACAGCAGACGAGGGAAGACACCGGTAGCCTTGGAACCAAAACTGTGGGCCAAATAGGAAAGCTGCGCGAAACAAACTTTGCCCTTCGTACTTCGTTTGGGCCATTTCCGGTTCAAAATCAACCAACAAAGACATTTTAGTATCTTACGCCGTCTGCAAAACGGCTACGCGCCCAGCCGAAAGGGATCCCGCATGCCAGTCGAATACCAACCACACATAACGCACGTTTTCTGCCCATTCCTCGCGCGAGGCGAATCTGCCTCTTGGACAGAAAACAATGCACTGAAGGCAGCCTCAAGGTAACGGGTATGACATCGTCACAGCCTCTCCAGTGCTCTCTTTTGGACTATTTTGCATGCCAAAATTGTCTTAAATAGTTTCCTAGCCGGACGGTGGCTCACGAAGACCCCTCCTGTTGCGTCGATGTGTTCTAACTTTCCTCCAGGATCGACTACGCTTCTCCGCCAAGTGCTCACTCTCTCTGCCTTGCTGGACCAGAACCTGTGCCCTGTTTGCTGATGCCCACTGCCTCGGGTCCCTACATATCTCAAGCTGATCGAGACAGTTGAACCGTCAAGACAAGCGCCAACGTCGCCACAAACTAGTGCCTGCCCTATGGTGAAGCCGTTGGTCGGACTGGACTGCGGAGTCAAAGTTAGATCAAGCGAGGTGCGGCAGGCTCTTGTATCTTCCGAGTACTAGCGGCCTGGAGGCAAAGACGAAATGACGACAAAACAAAACAAAGTCACAAGAGGTAGGGCGAGATGCTAAAAAAAGAAGAAGAAGAAAACGAAAGAAAGAAACAAAGACAGACATTTGTACAAAATGAAGGGTCTTCTGGGTCTTCTGGGTCTTCTGGAGGCACTTCCCTGACGCTCACACAGGGCGTATGCCATTCTTTCCGACCGGTCCTACGGCGCGCCATTCGCGGCAGGCTGATTTCCACAGTGTCTTTCCGTTCTTTGCTCCATCGTCGTACGGCAGCCCCAGCGACGGGCTTGTCATGGTCCTTGAGACCCCAGAACCCCCAAGCAAGGATTACGGAGTATTGCAGCTCAGCTCGGCCAGCGGCCCAGCCCATTGGCTCATTCAGTGCGGTTCGCCCAAAGGGACCCCACCCTATATTCTGCGAAGGGACACTACCGAGGCGGACGAGGAGATGCTCATCAAGACAAGTCACAGTCCGTCGAAACGGTGACTAAAAAGGAGGAACTTCGCTACAAAGCGATGCTGGATCGCAAAAGTCTGTGACCTACGGTCCAGATTCTTCACCATGGCCTGTTCGAAGAAGTGAAAAGAGGACAAAGGATTGGGAAAGAAAAGAGGCTGAAAAAGAGATCAAGAGGAACCCACACCAGATACCACGGAAGCTAAATGCTGCAGTCTGCTTTTGAGGCTTGGCTGGGTCCCCTCGTCCCCAATGAACGACGTCTTAACTGGCCGTATCATTGCCCCGGTTTTGAGGCTGCACAAAGACTGAAGACCCAGAAATCGCGGACTGGGACCCTCGGTCGCGCGTTGGAGTTGTGGTCTGGTGCACACTAACCTGGGGCTGCGCTGCGAGGTAATTACATGGACGGGCAGACTTCAATCAAACCAAATCTCCTTTTTGTCTCCGACGTCCCTCTCGACCTGGCAGTCTCTTTCTTTCCTTCATTTAGGTCTTAGGTTTCTTCTTGGCCTGTGTCTCTCTTCCTTTTTGCATCACGAGTTGTCGTCTCTCGTTGTGCTGCTCTCTTGTCGGGTACCGTCGTTTGTTTTCTTCGAGCCAGTGGTTGACTTTCTTTTACGTTTCCCTTGCCCTTCACTCGCCTTTTTTCATTGTCTTTTTCTTTTTTTGTCCTTCCTTTCCTCTCCCTCTCACTCTATAAACCCAGACGAAACGAGCCTCAGCATCACGTCAGCTTGTGTTCTTCACCAACCATGGTCTCGGCACTCCTCGCTGCCGCCGTGCTGTTCGGCGCGGCGGTCGAGGCCATTCAGTACGAGGCCGCCCCTGCCACCTTCCTGCCAGACATCCCAGGCGATGCCATGTCCCCTAAGCCGACATCTCCGCCCGAGCTGCGCCGCAACAACCTGTTCCGTCGCGCGTCCTCTGAGACAACGGTTTACTACGCCCCCGACAACACTTGTGGTTTCCTCTCCGGCAAGAAAGGTATGTGCAACATCTTCTCCGCATGCAACCTGTCGCCTGCACGACTCAATTCGGGTCCTTTCACGTACATGATGCTAACTGCCTTTGGCCAGATGACGCCTACACTTGTAACGACGTGAGTGCCCAGTGTGCTATCATCACACTCAGCAAGAGCGGTTATATTGGCTGCTGTGACGATGGCGATTGCGGCGGTTTCCACCTGGGCTGCGTCGACAGCTCCGCGTTTTTCTCCTCGAGTGCCTGCGGCTCCAGCTGCCAGTCCGACACCTTCACACTCAAGTGTACCAGCTCCGATGCGCCGTTTTGTAACTCGGTCAGCATCAACGGCGGCGCCTCGCTCAAGGTCTACGGCTACTTCTGTAACGATGCGGCCGTCTCCACCATGCAGCCCATTCTCACTACTTACGCAGGCGAGACCGACGGCCGCTCGTTCTCTGCTTCGCTGCTTGGTGCCAGCACCACCCTCGACAGCACAGCTGGCGACACCGAGACGTTTGGTGCTCACCCTACCAGCAGCAGCAAGTCCTCCAACTCGGCTTCCCACCCAACAACCAGCGGCGGTGGGAGCTCTGGCGGCGCCTCCTCGTCGCCGTCGCCCAGTCCCGCCCCTAAGAAGAGCACCAACACCGGTGCCATTGCTGGTGGTGTTGTCGGTGGCGTTGCCGGTCTGGCCTTGATTGCGGCGGCTATCTTCTTCGTCCTCCGCACCCAGCGCAAGAACAACGGCTTGCAGAGTGGCCCCGCCGGCCCTGGTGCCGCCGCCGCGGGTGCTCCTGCCCCTGGTGTTGGTCCCGATGGTGCTCCCCTGGCTGGTGCTGCCGTCGCCGGCTCGCCTGGCATGTCTCAGGTCAACACCCCGCCTCCTAACCAGTACTATGCCGCCGACCCAACCAAGGGCGCCGAGTACGCGTACGCCGGCCAAGGCAGCCCGCAACCGGGCCAGCCTCCCTACTTCCAGGGCCAGGGCCAGCCGTTCGTGCCACAGCAGCCATACTACGCTGCTGCCGCTGTTGCGCCCTCTCCCGACCGGACCGACTCGACCTCCCCCCTGGCTGTTGGCTCCTCTGTGCAGGACTACCGCATGAGCAGCGTCAGCGCTGCCGGCAGCAGTCCATACACGGGCGCCATTAGCCCACAGACCACGGGCAACACGGCCGTTGGTGGCCTCGCTCCCGGTGGCCAAGCGCAGGTGCCGGCGACGATCCACGAGGCCGGCGGCAATGCTGTCGGTGGTGCGCAAGACTTTAACGCCAACCACCACGGCGAGATGCACGAGCTTGCATAGCCGTCGTAGATTGTGGGCTGTATGCGTCGACAACGGTCGAAAACACCAAAAGAGGCGAGAAGCGGTGACGGACAATAAATCACGAAAATAAAAACAAAAAAGGTACCCGACGGCTGTGGGAGTAGCGTCTGTTTTGTTTATACACTCTGCGATTTATTGCATTTTTATACCTCGGAGAAATGTTGCTTTTATTTTCAACGATTTCATCAACGCCACTTTCATTTATCAGTTTTTCTTTTTTTCGTCTTTTTTGGGTACATCAGTTAAACCTCCTTCTTATTATATAATGTTTTAGTTCTTCTTGACTCTTACATACAAGCCGACCTTGGGTTCGGATCTTTGCTCCATGTCTGTTGGTTATGTATTTTTGATTTGATTGTTTCTTTCCATTTATCCTTGACTTTCGCCATGCAAAGTACACTATGCAATTTGGACATATTGCTTGCTGCACCAACGGCGGCAGAGTTAAGCGTGCAAATGGACGATTTATTTAACCGCGAAGAAGATGTCGGTGCTCCTCTCTCCTCCATTCTTCTGTTCTGTTTCTTTCGCTTGCCCTCTGTTGGCCGTATGCCGGATATTCTGCGTCTACGATGTAGAATGATGACGGAAAAGGGGGGGAGTACTTGAGCCTGCTCGTCGACTGTTTCCTCGAGAGGCATTGATGATTCTTACAGCAACCTTTTTGCAATACTGTCTCGCGCAACGCCGCTGAATTCGACACGATGCAGATCCTATCAGCCACATCTGTCGCTCTATGTTCCGCCTTGTTGTCTACATTAGCAGACGCAGCGGCAACACGACTTCGACCTCGCCACGACCTCGTTCGCCATGAGTGGCATGAGCCTCGGCACATCCAAGGATGGAAGCGCCGCGATCGCCTGGCCATCTCCTCCACGGAACATCTCCTGCCCATGCGCATCGGCTTCGTACAGTCCGACGCCGCCGTCCAAAACGCACACAGTATGCTCATGGACCGCGCCGATCCGGCCTCGCCCCTCTACGGCCAGCACCTGACGGCGAACGCTGTGGCGGATCTGTTTGCCCCCGCCGACGAGGCCGTCGAAGCTGTCAAGAGATGGGTGGTGGAGTCGGGCGGAGTCGCTGCCGACCGCGTGTCTCTGTCCGCCAACCGGCAGTGGCTGCAGTTTGACGCGCACGTCGACGAGGCCGAGCAGCTGCTGCGGGCCAAGTTTTACAGCTACGAGCACTTACAAAGTGGCGTCAACGTGACGGCGTGTCCGGAGTAGGTCAATTCACTTGTCTCGTTGGAACAAGGAGTCCGCTTTTGCTGATCTACAGATATCATGTCCCGGCGGCGCTGCAGCAACACATTGACTACATCACGCCCGGCACCAAACTGGCGTCGTACGGGTTCAGCGACGGTGTCAAGGCCTTGGGTCTGCGTCGACGAGAGAAAGATACAGACGGAGCCCGGCTGCAGCGCAGGACAGAGCAGGCGGCAGCCACGGCAGCCACGAAAGCAACGACAGCGGCAGCGCCTTGGGTCACAGGCGGCTGCGACGAGTTTGCCACGTTTGAGTGCATCCGAGCGCAGTACGGCCTTCCGTTGCCCTCTTCGTTGTCGAAGGTGACGCCTGTGTCGGGCAACCAGCTCGGCATTTTCGAGACGGCCGGCCAGCACTACTCGCAAGACGACTTGGATATTTTCTTCTCGTACACGGCGCCCGAGATTCCCGACGGCACGAAGCCCGAACTGCGGGCCATTGATGGCGCAACAGGGCCGGCCACGACGCAGGACACGGCCGGTGCCGAGGCGAACATGGACTTTGAGGTGGCCATGCCGCTGGTGTGGCCGCAAAAGACGGTGCTCTTCCAGGTGGACGACGAATACTACGAGAATGCCATGACCAGCGGCTCGGGCAGGGTGAAGGGCATATTCAACAGTGAGTTCGAAGCCCCTCGTCTGTTCCAGTATTGTTCTAGCAGTGGCGTCATGCTGATATGACCATGTATTCACGCCCGGTCACAGCCTTCTTTGATGCCATTGATGGCAGCTACTGCACATTCAGTGCATATGGCCAGACAGGCAACTGCCAGGATGCGGCCTGCGTCGACCCGGTCTACCCGAATCCCAACAACAACAACGGTGGCGGCCAAGCCTACCAGGGCCAGCTCATGTGCGGCACGTTCAAGCCCACCAATGTGATTAGCATTTCGTACGAAAACGCCGAGAACAGCCTGCCGGCCAACTACCTGCGACGGCAGTGCCTCGAGCTGATGAAGCTGGGCCTGCAGGGCGTCACGGTGGTCGTGGCGGCGGGCGACAATGGCGTGGGCGGCCATGCGGCGAACGGCGGCGACGCGCACAAGGGCTGCCTGGGCTCCCAGCACGACATCTTCTCGCCGGTCTCACTGGCCAGCTGTCCGTATGCACTGTCTGTGGGCGCGACCAAGCTGCAGGCCGCCGCCGCCACCGCCGCGTCGAAAGGCACCTTTGTCGAGGTTGGGCCCACGGACTTTTATACAGGCGGCGGGTTCTCCAACGTCTACCCAACACCGGACTGGCAGCAGTCGGCCGTGGCGACGTACCTGGGCCGGGCCAAGCTGGGCTTTGGCGGCTACAGCGGCGACACCGTCCAGGAGAACAGCGGCACCAACTTCAACAAGAGCGGGCGGGCGTACCCGGACGTGTCGGCCCTGGGCAGCAACTTTTACATGGTCTACCGGGGCGGCCTGGCCAAAGGGGGCGGCACGTCGGTGGCGGCGCCGGTCTGGGCAGCGGTGCTGACGCAGGTCAACGAGGCGCGGCTGCGGGCCAACAAGACGGCCGTGGGCCACGTGCAGCCAGTGCTGTACAAGCACCCGGAGGTGTTTACGGACGTTGTGGAGGGCAGCAACCCGGGCTGTGGCACGACCGGGTTTGTCGCGACAGCCGGCTGGGACCCTGTCTCCGGTCTGGGGACGCCCATCTTCCCCAAGCTACGAGACTTGTTTTTGAGTCTTGAATGATGTGCAAGATGACTATCGGAAAGGAGGCACTTGCATGGCATTCACTTTCTTTTTCCTTCTCTTTTTTTTTTTCTTCCTAGGATATCAGAGTTTCCTATGTCAACCTGAAAAAACACTCCTACCGTCGCGCCATTTTCTGAATACAATTTTGTGCTCCCTGTCCCCCCTCCCCTACTTGCAGTTTCCTGTGACGCTCGGCACGGCGTTGGGCCCTTTGCTGACCGGCACCAAGTCCGGCTCGCTGCCACAGCTGGCGCCCTGGGCGAGCGAGACTTCTTGGTTGTCCCAGTCGAAGACGGCATAGGCGGCCTTGAAGAACTCGACGCCGAGGATCGGGAAGATGTCGCCGTCGTCGTCAGCGGGGCCGCCGGAGCTGAGGCCAAAGAAGCACATGCTCGTGTCGTTGGTGATGAGGTTGCGCTCCGGGTGGATGAGCACCGAGTAGGGCACGTCGATGGTCACCGGTGCGACCGGGGTGGAGGCGTTGGCGGCGTTGGCGGCGTTGGCGGCGTTGGCGTCGTTGGCGGCGGCGGACTTGTTGGAGCTGGCCACCGGCGCAAAGGTAAACGACAACGATCCGGGCAGGTCGGCCATCTTGCAGTCGACGTCTGGGAAGCCTTCGAAGCGCAGCGGATTGCGCGTCAGGTTGGCGTCGAGCATGATGGCGTCGTAGGCGGCGCGCGGCACGTAGATGCCCGTCGTGCCGCTGTCAACCATGTACGAGGCATTGCCAGACGGTATGACGGTCGTGGTGGTGGTTGTTGTCGTCGCTGTCGTCGTGCGCTGTGCGGCCGGCGCAGTCCACTTGGCCGTCGCGTTGCGTCCACCCGGCTTGTTGTGCCGCACCTCCGTCACGGCCAGCCAGTACCGCCACCCGTCGACGCTGTCGTCCCGCGGCAGAATGGGCGTGCGGACCAGGGTACCCCGAAACTGGTTGCGGTCGACGCCGCCAAACACCAAGTGCCCGACGTGCTGCGCGACGGCCACGAGCCCGCGCCCAAAGGCCAGGCTGAAGACGCGCGACGCAATCACGCCCTCCTGCGCCAGCGTCGCCACGACGCTAAAGTTGCTGACGGCCGAGTTGAAGCCCGCGGACGCGTCGGGCGCCAGCGCCAGGATGCCCGTGGTCACGCCGACCGTCTCGTTGGCGACGCCAAAGGGCTGCCGGACGTGCGTCGCATTGCCCCAGGTAAAGACGTCCGCGTAGCCCTCGAGCGCGGCGCCCATGCTCACGTCGCCGTAGTAGACAATCTGGTCGAGGTCGTGCACGGCGGTCGGCGGCGGGCTCGACAGAGACAGGTTGTAGGCCGGCAGGGCGCTGCACTCGGCCTCGCGGACGGCGCGCGCGCAGTCCGGATTGACCCACGTGACCCAGCCGCCGGTGTCGACGAGCAGAGAGACGGGCTGGGGCGGCGTGCCGATGGCCAGGTCGGCCAGGTAGTACTCGTTGCGGTCGACGAGGGCCTGGCGCGGCGGCGAGGGCGCGGCCTCGTGCTTCTGTGCAGCCTTTTCCGCCGTCGTCCAAGGCCGGGCCATCATGGCCGCACGGCGAGCGCCAACGACGGCGTCGGGTCGAGGACCGACGACTCTGCGGAGGGGAATGCTGACGACCCCATTGGGCGTAGATGATGACGACGATGGCGATGGCGATGGCGGTGACGTTGGCGGCGATGCGGGGACAGCCGCCGCCAAGGGCAGTGCCAGCAGAAGAGAGGCAAGCAACTGTACCGTGGGTGCCATGTTTGTCGACGAAGTGGACGGAGAAAGTAAAAAAAAAGAAAAAAGAAGACCAAACGAAGTCTGTTTTGCTCTCATCCATCGTGACCACATAAAGCACATTGACGTCCTTTTATCAAAGCAGACAGGGGGACTTGGCCGCTCTATTCTCACTTACACTTGCGCCCAATTAGCCGTCTCCTCTTTCCATCGTCTTCCACCTTTGCCCAGCACCTTGGCCAGCAGGACGGGGCTTTCTGGCTATTCTGTCTGGCATGCTACGACGTGTCTTTGGCAAGACAATTAGCAGTTTGTAGTTGAATTCTTTTGTACAGGTTAAAAGTAAAGCATGTGGGCAGCAAGGGTGGACCGAGATCTAGGCCCTTTGCATCGCTTCAACGTCTCCGGCTCTTTTTTCCCCTGGCTGCAATGCATATTTTTCCTTATTTTCTTCTTTCATTTCCCCTGCCGTCCGCCAAGCACGGCAGTCAAGGTGCAACGGTAATTTGCCCACCCCTGTAGAGGGAGGGGGATTGTCCAATTCTCCCGACCGAGTTGCACCTACACCCACTCGTGCCACTTGGCGCCGTGGCGGTAGGCGATGCCGTCCGTCTCAAACTGCGGGCCCTCGGCATCGACAAAGTAGCCGGCCTCGCAGCTCGCGTACGACACGCGCTTCTGCTCGACCTCGTAAAAGGCGTCAAACTCGGGCGCCAGCGCCTCGCGCAGGTTGCGCACGTCGCCGTCCGGGTGCAGCTCGGCCCAGGGGCGCACGCAGGCGCGGCCCTTGCACGACTTGAGCACAAGCAGCAGGCTGTCGAGGCGGGCGACGACCTTGGCGAGGGGCACGTCGAGCAGGTGCGTGGGCGGCGCATGGCCGCCGCTGTGGCCGGCGACGTGGCCGAGCAGGTTGTGCAGCTGGTAGGGGTCGGTGTCGAGGTTGTAGAGCTCGTGCTCGTTGGAGCAGTAGACGGAGTAGTAGAGGTTGTAGGCGCGGCCGATGATGCGCACGGCCTTGTAGGTGTTGTTGGTGACGATGCGCGACCCGCCGTTGAAGCCAAAGTCGCCCTCGGCCGCGGCGAACCCCCAGAACTCGACCGTCACGTGCTCGTGGCGGCCCGCGCCGTTGTCGACGGCGGCCACGTCGAGCTCGTGCGCCGTCAGCGGGATGGGCTCGCCGTCAAAGTCGACGCGCGCGGGCGCGCGGGCCAGCTTGAGCAGCGTCGGCGCCAGGTCGACGTGCGTGGTCACGGCCTGCGACACGCGGCCGCCGGGGATGCCGGGCCCGCGCACAATCAGCGGGATGTTGATGTCCTCCTCGAAGCCGCACTCCTTGCCGGGCTGCAGCCGGTGCTGGCCAATGTGGAAGCCGTTGTCCGTGGTGTAAAACACGTACGTGTTGTCGGCCAGGCCTAGGCGGTCGAGGCGCGCAAACACGCCGTCCACGAGCTCGTCGACCGACTGCAGCGCGCGCAGGCGCTGTCGGTAGAAGTGGTCGTTGGCGTCGACGTTTGCCTGCGTCTGGCGGTCCAGGCGGCTCACCCAGCTGACGCCCGAGGCCGCCTCGGGGTTGAAGTGCGGCGTGCGCGGCACCGTGAGATCCGCAAACAGGTGCTCGTGGCGCTTGGCCGACACGGGCGCCGAGAACTTGGCGTCGAGGATGTCGTCAATGTCGCCCAGGGCCGTGCCAATCTCGACGTTGCTGTGCGGCGCCACCGGCGCGATGCCCAGGAAGAACGGCGTGCCGTCCGCCTTGCGGTTCGCCGCGGCGGCCTCGAGAAAGCCGTAGGCCTTGTCGGCCAGCACGTCCACGGTGTACTGCCCCTCGTAGCTGCGCGGCGGCTCGTCGTTGCGCTGGTAGCTGGCGTTGAGGTACTGGTAGGTGAAGGGGTCGAGCAAAAAGTCGTTCTGCGTCCAGCCGTTGGCCTTGGGCGAGTTGTAGTTCTCGACGGTGTGCGCGTTGAACAGCTTGCCCGTGTAGTACGTGTCGTAGCCGGCGGCCTGCAGCCACACGGGCAGGTAGTTGTCGTTGAGGCCCTGGCTCAGGAACTTGGGGTAGCCGCCGTGCGGCGGGTTGACGTCCGTGACGTTGGTGTTGTGGGCCTGCTTGCCCGTCCAGAGCGACACGCGCGAGGGGCAGCACACGGCCGTCGTGCAGAAGTGGCGCCGGAAGGTCGTGCCCTGGTCGCGCAGGTGCTTCTTGACGTACGGCAGGTAGTCGAGCGAGTTCATGTGCAGGTCCTGGTCGTCGGTGATGATGAACACAAAGTTGGGCCGCGTGCCGCTGCCGTGCTTGTGGTGGTGCTCGGCAACCTCCTCGAGCACGTCCGGGCCCAGGCGGCCAAGCCGGGCCTGGCCATGCGCGGCGTCGTCCTGGATGAGGCGGCCGGCACGGCCATCCCCAGCAGCGCCCGAGGCCGCCACCGATGTGGCCGCAGCCAGGAAGGCAGCGAGCGTGAGCTGCATGATGGAGTGTGGGTGAAGCGGGAAAGCTGGTGATGGTCAGTGCAGAGGTAGCTTGTGAATGACCTAAATCAACAAAAGAGACAAGACAAGAAACATAAAGAAAAGAACGAGATACAAAAGACGAGACAAAATAAATACAAAAAAGTGCGGCCTCGCAACTGGTGCGTCCAAACGTCTTATACCGGCCTCCACAGTCGAGACACCGCCGTCATCGTAGCTGGCCAGCCTGCTGTCGTCACTCAATGGCAGCTTCGACCGCAGCACTGTGAAATCGAAGCGAGGGCCAAGCCAAAGCTCTGTCGTCTTGGAGCTTGTCCGGACCCTGCCAGTCTGCGGTGACTTTCAATGCCCGGTCGCCGACATGCCGTCGTTTTGGTTTTTTGGTCATGTCATCGCGTCTCATCGCTGTCGCTGGTCATGGCCCTGCATGACACATGCCACACCTCCACCGACGCCCTGCCATCAGTGCAGAGAATGGTAACGAGCGCTGGCTGTTCCGATGGCGTGCTGCGCTCCGTCCATCACGGAAGCTTCACTAATGTGCGGCCAGCAGCGACCCACAGTTGAGTGGGGGCAGCCGCGCGGTGTTAGTCGTGTTCGTTCTCCAACGAAAGAGTCTTGCAAGAGGAGCGCCAGCCCGCTAAAAAGCCTCTTTTTCTGCAGCCCTGGTATTTGGGGTCAATGTCGCCATTCTGCGGGTTGTGAACGTTTTCGTCTTGTGCTGTGGAACCAACAATGATGTTTGGCACGCTGCTGTGTATGTCGTCCGTCGTATGTCGTACTGCGTCGAAGAAAAGCCAAAAGGTCCTAAGGGAAATGTTAGGACAGACGACGAACATGAGAGGTTCGACCAAACACAAAACAGGACACGGCTTGACTTGAAAGGGAAGACGCCGTCCATCAAAGAAACGAGCAACTCCAGGGACTGTTCCTCGCATAGCTCGCCGGCAGCTTGGTCCCATCCGCCAGCTTCATGTCTCACCGTCATCGACGAGCAATGACTCGGCATGAGATCACTGCAGTTTTTTCTTCTTGTTCCCCTTGTATGTTTGCTCCCGGTTGTGGTCGGCAGGTCCGCGTTGGTTGCCGTCTACGCTGCTGTGTTATTCCCGCCCGCTCTCGCGCCTTGTCTGGCTTCGTAGTTTAATATCATCGGTCATGTCATGTTAGTCGGTCTCCACTCGCCCGCTAAGCGCATATGCGGCCGCGACCTGTAGCTTCGTTGTTCCTGGAACATGGTGTGCATGTGCGATTGTGTGCTCGCGTAGGAGTGCATCCTGGGAATCCGCGTATGGCAAAGGAATGTTGACTCGTGCGAGGAGCGGACGGGATAGATTCTCTCCCATTCTTCTCGCCTTGTCGACGTTCGATCATCGCCAGAGCCTTTTTATTGCCGTTGTCGGAACTTGGATAAGCGCAGTCTCCGAAGTTCCCATTCCGGCCAATCCCTGCTCGGTTCATTTTTCGTCGCACTGCGTTATCTGTTGGGATTTGCTTCTTGGATTTGCTTCATGGTTCGGATTCGCTCTGTTCCCATATCTCGAACCCTCCGTCTTTATCTCGTGTTTGCTATATCTTTCTTCTGTTCGTTAGTATCTGTTGTGGCTCTGTTGCTGCTCGCCTCACCTTCACTTACCTGTTTCGACCGTGTTCATTCACCCTTTGTCCATCATCCTTATACCGGTGCTGTTAGCAAACACCAACGAAAGACGGCATCGCTTGGTTTGAACCACACATTTGGCGACAACCATAGCAGCACGGCAACACACCATGCCGCGGCCCATCCAGACAGGGCTGGTCGAGCCCGACGAGCGGTCGCCGCTTCTCAATTTTCCACAGCTCGCCAACTCATCCTCCGTCGCCAAAAAGGGCGGCGCCGTCGTGCGCGTCGTCGAGTCCGGCAGCGGCGGCGAGAGCGATGAGGGCCACAGTCCCACCCACGCCGGCAGCTACCGCGCGCCCAGCTTCACCGAGTCCATGTCGACCGACTCGTCTCTGCTGCGGGACATTGAGGCCGAGGCCTCGTCTGTCCAGAACACGGGCCCGCCCAAAGGCACCGCGTCCAGCGCGGCCACAATTCTGCGCGTCGTGCTCGTCCTCATGATCGGCGTCGTCGTGTCCAACGCCGACGGCTCGCTGATGCTGGCCACGCACCCCGTCATCGCCTCCGAGTTCAACGACCTCGAAAGCTCGAGTTGGCTGTTTGGCGGATTTATCCTGGCATCGGCCGCGACACAGACCATGTACGGCAAGCTGAGCGACATTTATGGCCGCAAGAACCTGATTTTGGCCTCGTATATCATCTTCGGCCTTGGCTGGTAAGCAAAGCAGCCCCTCTTCTGGATCAAAATGTCCATTGCTGTGAACATAGACAGAAGGCTAACGTGGTCGAATAGTGGCTTGGTGTAAGTTGTGGCCCGGAAAGAGTCAAGCCCGTGTATGGTGTCTCTAACTCTGCAACCAGTGGTATCGGCCAGTCCATGTTCCAGGTCATCCTGGGCCGTGTCATCTCGGGTATCGGCGGTGCCGGCATGACGGCTCTCGTTTCTATTTTGATCTCTGGTACGTATTAGCGAAGAAGAAATTAAACAAAGCGTTCTCCCCCCATCCCCTCCCCGGATGCTCTCGGTCGCGTCAAATCTAACATGCAAACAGACCTTCTTCCCATCCGTGAAGTTGCCACTTGGAGAGCATACATCAACGTCGCTGCGACGACCGGCCGCAGTCTAGGTGGCCCCGTCGGTGGCTGGCTCGCGGACGTCATCGGCTGGAGATGGTAAGCTGAGCCTCTGTACTTTTTGGTACTCTCGCCATCGTCGTATCGTGTGCAACTGTACTTAACTTTGTCTTTTTTCCAGGTCCTTTATTGGCCAGGTGCCGTTCATGCTGATCGCCACCGTCCTCTGCCAAATCTACCTGCCGTCAAACTCCCGCAACTTGAAGGGCGGCAAGCACGTCGCCACCGACAACAGTGTCTCCAACCGGGACAGGCTCAAGCGTGTCGACTTCTTGGGCTCCTTGCTGCTGGCCCTCACGCTTCTGGCCTTCCTCTTGCCCATGGAGATTGGCGGCTCCAAGGTCGCCTGGACCTCGCCCATCGTCCCCTCGCTGTTCGCCGCGTCCGTCGTCCTGTTTGTCTTCTTTATCCGCACCGAACAGCGCGCCGTCGACCCCGTTGTCCCGCTCGGCATCTTCCACATCCGCGATGCCAACCTGTCCATCTTCATCCAAATGGCCCAGCTCTCGGCCCAGCTCGGCCTCATGTTCACCGTGCCGCTGTACTTCAAGGCGTCGGCGCAAGTGTCCAACACCGAGGCCGGTGCCCATCTGTTCCCGGCCGTGGCCGGGAACGCCATTGGAGGTATCGTCTCGGGCCTGTATATCAAGAAGACCGGCCGGTACCGCAACATGATTCGGCTGGCGGCCCTGTCGGCCAGCCTGTCGTATACGTCACTGCTGTTCCGCTGGAACGGTCACACAAACTGGCTCGAGTCGCTGTACATCATTCCAAGGTACGTTCGACCGGGCGCCAGAGTTGATTTTATTTTTCCAGGCAAGCAATAACAAACTGACACGTCTGCAGCGGTTTTGGTGCCGGCATTATCCAGAGCGCCGTCTTCATCTCCCTCCAGGCCGTCGTCGAGCCGGGCCACATGGCACCGGCCATTTCGATATTGTACCTGTCAAGCACCTGCGCCATGATCCTGGGCCTTGCATGTGCCAGCAGCATCATGGGTGTCACCTTGAAGCCGGCGCTGTCTAGAAAGCTCCTCGAGCTGAACCTGGATCCCGCAGTGCGGGCAGAGATCTACAAGAGCTCCATTTCGAACATCGAGTACATTGCAACTCTGACCGGCGCAGTGAAGGGGGCCGTCATTGACGCGTACGTCGATAGTCTGTGGTGGAGTCATAGTAAGTGTTTCTCGAACAAATTTTGTTCCAAGCCTAGGCCAGACAATAAACTAACCGGCACCACCAGTTGTCTCCCTTGCTTTCTCGTCGTTTGCCTTCATTGCCTCGCTTGTCCTTGGCGAGAAGCCGCTGAAGAAGGAACCGGCTCCTGTGCAGTTACCAGACGAGGACGCAGAATAAGACGGTCGAGGCGTTGTACGCGTCTGAAAATAGACATTCTTCGAATTTCCTTTGTCCAAAAGTGAACAGCGGTCCATATTACAGTTTGAAACGAGATACCAAAATAAAACGGAGAAAGCAGTATCAAAATGAAACCAATGAACAAACGATGGCATCTCTCCATCTGTTGCGCTCACGCACATAGCCACCGGGAACAACAAAGCAATCTCTGGATGTTTAGTTCCATGCCTTGAGAACCATGTCGTGCTCGTCAATGCCAGTAAATTTGACACTGTCACGCCACAGGGCGCCCGTTTTGGCCGGATCACGGGCCTCGGCGCCCTGCAGAATCGGTGCATTGCCGTTGAAGTACAGGCCCTTGGGGTGTTCGCTCATCGGAGGCGGGGTCGACTCAAGGGCAGCCCGCAAGACATCCCGCGCAGACTTGGAGGCAGGGCGCATCACCGAGTTCGACTCTATCATGGACCAGGCGTAACTCAATGGGGTCGTGATAAATTTGGCAGCGAGCGGCTGGGCGAACCAAAAGTTGCCACGACGGAGGAGAGTCGTGGGCATTCCACCTGGGTCGACACCAAGTATGGACAGGTTGGACAGGACCGGGTCCTTGTCGAATCGTTCCTGCATTTCACGACTGCGTTCTGTCAGTGTCTCTTTTTTTCATTTGTTACCAGGGCATCTGTGGCTGTCGGACTTGAGCATGGCACGTACATCATCATCACCTCGCACAATTTGGCGGCACCGTAGCGCCGTATACCTGCATCGCCAGTTGGGTCGCCGTCGGGCGGACTGAAAGTGCCATACGCAAGCGACTTTGTGTCCGTGAACAATGTCTTCCACTTTTCGTCGGAATAGTAGGTCTGGCCGCCGAACTCATTGTTTTTGTCGGCAGTACTAAAATGCAGCCAGCCAGTCAGCAAGTCAGTACATGGAACCATGGCAGGACAAAGATACCAGGCGTAGGGTACGTCATACTCGTGAGACCAGCTGCCCACGACGACGACGCGGCCGTGGTCCTTGTCCATACTGCCGAGAAGCAGCACGGTCAACAGCCAGTGTGACAGATAGTTGGCTTGGAACGTAGTGTCGAAGCCGTCCTCTGTGAACGTCTGGGTGGACTGCTCCTGGAAGCCCGCGTTCCAGATCAGCGCGCGGATGGGAGGCAGTTTGCCAGTGGCCACGCGCGTCTTGATGTCGTTGGCCACATCGCGCACCGACTGCAGCCGGTCAAGGTCGAGAGCCAGGACGTCATGCTTGTGCACCTTGGGCGACTTGGCGAGCACAGACTTGAGGTTTGAGGCACCGTCGACGTTGCGCACAGTATAGAGGCCGTGATACTTGGCGGCGTTGGCGGTGTTGCCGACGATCGTAGCAACGATCTTGGCACCCAGGGTACCATTGGTCCCCGTAACGAGAATCGAGCCTTCGGCAGTCATCGTGGAGAGGTTGCTGTCGTTACAGATCGAGATATCGAAAGACGACTGTCCAGAGGACGGTACGATTTGATTGTTGTTGGTGCGTCCTCCCTTTTTATATCAGGAGAAAACCAGAGAGATAGCAGTGATTGGGTCATGGGACGTTTCCCTTTGTTCTCTCTCAACTTATAGGTGGTGTGATATTTAGGTGTTGTTGGCTCTTTCTGCCATTGACGACCACCGTTGACTGTCCGGTTGCTATCACAGTTAATTGCGTCGTACTTATGCTGGCGTCAGCGTCGAATTTACAATAGGAAAGTGCGATGAAACTTCACTTGGATTTGTCCGGCAATTGGGAAAGGGCCACCGTGCACTTATTCAGGCGTTGTTGACAATCGGAGCCGGTGCAATGACGGGCCTTTTAGGTACGTTTTGTGTCCGATTGCCGATTGCGCTTTCCCATGTTATGTATGTGGGTCCGGCGTGGCAAAATGCAAGTCACGACGCCGTACTCTGTCATTGGCTCCCATCTCGCCTCCAAGTGATAGAACGTGAATAGTTGGGGAATTTTATCGCGGCAGTATGCAGTGAGCATTCTGCTTGTCACAGAACAGTGATTTGCGGTCATATATGACTACGTGTGTGAGCGCGAGCTATGCTCGTGATGGTAGCCGATGTTGGCAATAGCAGCTGGTCGGACCTTCCTCATCACGGTGAGTCTGTTTTGTTTGCTAAAAATGCTGGTTTGGCCCAATAAGCCAGGTGCTCTTCGGCAATTGCAGACCGGCAGGAGCAGGAGTACTTGCTTGTTCGAGTTGTAGCTTTTCGTGGGCGTTCTTGTGGAAGCTGCGCGAGTTGTTCTTTCCCGATTTGGCCTCATCAGTTGGGGCTACACAGTGTACGAGAACAGTGGCAGTTGGACCGTTGTGGCAACCGCGATGTCTTGGACAAGAGCGCGAGCAGCCTGTCTCGAACGCTCCTTCCTTACCTGTCAGTCCACGTCATCATGGGATACGAAGGCCTCATCGTGTGACGCGTGCCAGCCAAAACGAGTGTGTTGTGATGTCACGCACAAGAGCTATCTGTTTGCGCGCCTTGACATCGACGTACATATACCAAGTTGTCGTTGCTGTCGGTAGGAAACAAGCTTTACAAACCCGGCTCGTGCCTGGCATCCTTTGCAATTCTCGCGACAACCACCCTACACAAGTACATTCACGATGTCTCTCTCGACGTTTCTACGAACAGCTCCTCTCGGGCTCCTAACGTTGTCAGCGTCTTTTGTCGACTGGGCGCACGCGCAGTCGGCGGTTGCGGGCGATCTGACGCTAGCTGCGCCGTATGGCATCCCTCCGGGCCTCTTCAACACCTCCATCATGCGCACGGTTCGCCAGTCGGCCGTGTGGGTGCCCGGATACAATCTGTCGGCACCCGAGGGCTTTGGTCCGAGTGGTAACGGATCGGCCGTGGATGGCTGGCAGCTGGGCGTGGCCGTCGCGGACAATGTGCCTCTGAGAGACGCCGAAGATCCGGGCGTCGACAGGGCACAGGTGATCGACGCGACGACGCTGTGGCTCCAGGCGCCAGCCGGTGTCGAGTACCTCAACGCGACGGCATGGAAACTGTGCGCCACAGTCTTCCCGTACGTCAACATGTCTGCCGTCGTCGAGGGTGGCGACGGAGACGGCCAGAACAACGGGAATTGCGGCGCCTGGTTGACGGACGAATGTGCCGCGGCAGTGAACGAGGCCGCATTGGCGCACGGCATGAACGCGGCGGGCGACTGCTTCAACATGACCATTCCCGAGCGTTGTGCACCGTACTTTATGCGCAACGGTGGCAATGGAACCGTCGTCGGTGAGCAGTGTTTCATTCGAACATCGGACATCGATAGCGCTTTGCCTCGACTAGCAAACCCCTACTAACCAAATCGTGTCGCAGTCCTCGACGAAAAGACCCTGGCCGACGGCCGATTCTACGCCTGGGGCAGCCCGCCGACGTCGACTGGCGACACGGACGCGTTGGAATCGGCTCTGGGCCACGTCTGGCCTGTTCTCCTGACGTGGATCCAATTCTCGCCTGGCGGTGGCGTTTTCTCGGCCAACACGCACGTTTCTTGCCTGGCAGCATCCTCCAACGGAACAGGCACTGCAAAAGAGCGAGGTACGATAGCATCAGCCAGTCGCCCTGGTATTTTCTTAAACTGGGTCCTGGTGGTACTCATCTCTGTCGCGCTTAGCTTGCTGATATGACTGGAGAGAGCCAGAGCGAGCGGCGGCTGCGAGACGAGCCGGACGAGTCTACTAGACAAAAAACAGCAAAAGGAAGCGAGCCACGACGCACGACGCTCGACTTCTGAGGAGACGAGAAAAACGGAGGAACAAAGGACGAGGCAAAAGGTCGAAAATGGAAGGAGAAGAAAAAAGGGAAGAAAGGAGGTGGACAGAATTGGGAGTTATGAGAATGGCGGACCTGGGCCATTGGACACCGAGCACTCTTTTCGACTTCCCAAGGATCACCTTGCAGGACCCGATCGGGCCAGACCATACCTGCGGCCAGACGTGCCTGGAGTGTTGGTTCGATGTGGCGATACCACGTACAAGCGAACCGCTTGCTCGGTGACAGGGACGGTTTTTGGAAGGCCCAGAAGAGATGACTGGCGGCAGACGATAGACGACAGACGACAGACGCGGCTACGTCGTCCTTTTCAGAAAACTGTCGCTCAAATGGTCAGCCGAAGCAGTTTGCCGCCGGAGAGCAAGACGACTCCTGACTTGGCAGGCCGCAGCCCAGGCCAGCTGGGAAGAACAATTCAAACTATCCGGTCCCAAGCATGTGGTCTGTTCAGTTTGTGACCATAGGCGCACCCATGTTACTCGGCTATCGTCAAAGGAGGCTTATTTTCTTCTTTTATTAATGTTCAGGAGCATGCACCGACAATTTGGGGGCAGGCAGCGGATACACGATGCAGATTGGTATGGGTCCACAAGGCCGCAAGGATGGACCGATGCCCCATCTTATTGGCCCAAGGCACTTTGGCACAAGCCTCCTCGGCGGCTAAAGAAGACGCTTGTAACGGTTAGTCCCTTTGCAAACCGTGCCGCTCAGCCTCAAGGATGTTGGGGTGTCAACAAAAGCTCGCGAGAGATTGATAGCAGCGGTTCATCAAGAAAACCACCCCTGCGCCTCCTTTTCCCAAGGGCTCCAGCGGCACACAGCCTCAGCTTCAACCAAAATTGGGACTGTCAAGTCGTTCAAACCGGGGCAAAGGAAAGCTTTCAAAACTCCGTACTGAGCAGCAGCACCAATGGCTAGCATATTTCAGCTCAATCGCTGGCCCACTGTATTTTCGAAAGAGTTCTGATGGTAATCTTCCACTAGCATTTTCATCTCCTAATGGTGCACTGCGTGTGGCTCTTGCGTGTGTTTCGGCGTCGTTCTGCTTCGTATCCTGTTTTTTCAAATTGTGGTTGCATTTGGTCTCCCGGGGGGAAGAAAGGGGCCAAGCTCCAGCAGGGCCGAGACCAATCATCTACGACTCTGTTGGACGCCACATCGGCAACAGAGCCACGCCATGGCGACGCGATGGACTTGGTCTGTGGGTTGAAGGATTTCGAGGGTTACAAACACGAGACATAGGAGCCTCCGCGGACTGCGGAGTGCGACATACTCCGGTGGAAATGAAATTCTTTGTTACCAAGCCAGCCTGTGCAAGCCCTTGCAAACGGGTTTAATCTGGTCATTCTGCTCTTCCTTTCCTTTCCCCGTGGCCTCAGTGTTGTGCTTGTTGTTCTTCTTGTGCTTGTTTTTTTTTTTTCTCTCCTTTTTGGTTTCTTTTTCTCCGCATTGTTCCCGATTTACAAGTACCCTCTGCAAAGTACGGAGTGTCGCACCACTGGTCGTTCTGTGGTGAGAAGTCCTTCGTACTCCTCGTGTCTGACCTCCTGTCCCGTGCCTCTTCTCTCCCTCCCGTCGTCACATCTCCTTATTCTATTCCATTTTCTCTCTCTCCTCTTCATCGATACCCCGGACCATATTTCGAGTCGACGCGTGGCATTGTGTTGTGTTCCCTATCGACAATACAAGTCGTTTCGTTTTGCTGATCACTTCTTTGTCGACATTTGTCGATTTTTTATTTGTCTCTTCGTTGAATTCTCGCCGTCTTCCATCGCTCCACCGGAATCTCCCAAAGGTCCTGAGTCCTTCCAACGGGTTGTCACCTACAACCCCGTCGTCCATCATCTCGCCTCTCTTTCGACCGCCTCCGCCGACACGAAAACAAGCTGATCGTCTCTCGCGATGGCGACGGCACGAACGAACCTCGGTCCTCTGACCACGCCGTTTACCTATCCAGCCAGCTGCACAAACAACGTCATCCAGTGCTCGTACTGCCTCGTCGCCTGGCAGGCGCAAACATGCAGCAACAACCCCAATAATGCGGCCGGCGTCCAGGACAATGCAAACTGCTGGCCACCACGAACAAAAGCCAACACCATCACCACCGACGCTGCCCTCTTGGGCTGGGGCATCTACTCCCCGGGCCTGAGCTGTCCCGTTGGCTACAACACGGCGTGCTCGGCCACGGGCACGACGATTGGCGGCTTCCAGTTTCAATTCCCCGTCTCGGCCGGCGAGACGGGTATTGGCTGTTGTCCTCCGTACGTAATCTCCTTCGCTCTTCCTCGTTTTGTGGCCAGCTGTCTCTCTCACTGTCTCCGACTACGACAAATAGCTAACACACGCTCTGCAGAGACTACGCTTGTACTTACGGCGGCAACGGAGCTGCCCAGACCTGCTACAGCATCGCGACAACCGGCTCCTTTCCGGCTGTGCAGTGCTCTGGCGGCACCAGCAATGCATTCAGCTACTACACGCTGGGCAACGTCGCCACAGTGACCACGACACAAGTCAGCACCGTGTCCGGCTCCGGCTCTGCCACTGCGCCTGCCAGCACCGTGACCGCGACGGAGGTGGACCTCTTCAACTTCAACACCGTTACGCTGTACGCGCCCATGTTCCAGCTCGTACACAAGGCCAGCGATCTGCCCAGCTCCAGCTCCAGCTCCAAGGGCACCTCGTCCCCTACCAACACCGCCGACAGCACCGGCCCGTCCTCGGGCGCATCCAGCGCATCAGACAAATCAAGCGCCAAGAGCTCCAATGGTCTGTCGTCTGGCGCGATCGCCGGTATTGCCGTCGGTGCCTCCGTGGTCGGCCTGGCGTTGCTGGGCGCGTTCATCTTCCTGCTCCTGAAGCAGCGGAAGCAGAAGGCAGCCATTGCGCAGTACGCACCGCCGCCCAACGTGTCTGGGAATACGGGCATGGCGCCGGACATGGCGCCAGGCATGGTGCCGGGCATGTCGCCGGGCATGTCGCCAGGCCCAATGCATGACGGTTCGTACTATGCCTCATCCACGCCGCTATCGATGAAGAGCGGGGTGATGCACCCGTCGCCGGTGTACGAGGTGCAAGGTGAGTATCCACGGCAGGAGCTGCCATGATAAACGCGTGCCGTTGGTGGACGAGGACTCGGGTGACCTACCACACTGAATGCCCAATATCGGCTTTTCTTGATTTCCGTTCATTGATATACATTTAGCTACAGCGTTCTTTTGTTGTTTTGTTGTTGTTGTTGTTTTTTTTTTTTTTTTTTTTTTTTTTTCTTTTCTTCCTGCGCTGGACATCTTTTTTACTACTTTTGGATCGCCCTGGTGTTATTGGCCCCAGGGAATTATGTTCTTCTTCTACGAGACGGACGGGGTAGTGGTATTTGCACTTGCCTTTAATTTAAATACCAAACCGAAATGCCACTTCCATATACACAAAAAAAAACGTCAAGTTTATGCAATGACTAGTATCAAATGACTATTGCGCCAGGGTTGCATTCTCCGCAAAGACGGCCTTGAGCCTCTCGCAACAATCCAGGTACAACTCTTCGGACCCCTCTGCCGGCGTCAGGGGATTCGGGCTCTTGTCCCAGCCGTGCGGCACGGCTGGAATCATCTTGTAGTACACGTCCTTGCCGATCGGCTCGCGGCCGAGGCGCCTGGCCAGATGCTCGCCTTCGCGGAAGAGCATGTCCCACTCGCACGTGTAGAACAGGATGCAGGGTGGCAGGTCGCGCGCCAGGCGCTCGTCGGACGCTTGGGACGGCGAGAGGTGCGGGTCCGAGAGGTCGAGGTCTGGTGGGTAGAGGTAGGATGCGTCAAAGAGATCCGTCAGATTCGACGGCAGCGCCTGGTCCGGCCGCGTGCAGGTGGCACGGCGCTCGGCGCGGCTCAGCTTGTAGTCGACCGTCGGATACCACGTGGCCGTTGCCACGAAATTGTGTGCCGGCAGCAGGGATGATGATGCTGCGTCGACCGCCTCCTCTTTGTACGCACCCAGACGGAGCAGCGACGTCAAGCAAATGTTGCCCCCGGCCGAGAAGCCCGACGTGGCCAGCCGCTGTAGGTCGATTCGCAGGGACGCCGCGTTCAGGATCAGGTACAACAACGCATCCGCCCCATCCTCCACCGCCGTGGGGAACGCGTGCTCAGGCGCCAGGCGGTACTCTACCGACACGAAGATGGCACCGGCGGTCTGCGTCACGTGGCGCGCAAAACGCGCGTCGTCGGTTCCGCCGCCCAGCACGAATCCGCCGCCGTGAAAGTTGACAACGGTCGGAAACGGCCCTGCGCTCTGGCCATTTTCTGCACGTTGACCGTATGCTTTTGGGGTGTAAAATTGCAGAGCGAAGGTGCCGCCTTTGTGCTGCCTGGACAGCGTCGACGTGACGGTCCGCGTGAAGTTGGGTGAAGGCGGCCGGGGGGGTGCCATACAATGCAATGCCATGCCAACATGCTGCAGCGAACGCCACCATATGGCCGACATGCGCAGCGAAAAGCGCGAGGGCGACGACGGCGGCGAGGTCGTCATCTTGTCGGTCGCCTTGTCCTGGAGCTCGCTCTTGGGCGCTTGGGCCTCCGCCTCCGGGCCCGGATTGTCCTTTGAGTCGGCGGGTCCCATGGCAGGCCCTTCCACGTTCGTGTGTGTCGGCGCGTTCTTAGCAGCAGGATGCCCTTCGCTCCCCTGCTTCTTCTTCCCCTTTGCCATACTGCGTAATAGTAGTAGTATCGTATGCAAGCCGTCACCGTTGGGGTTGAGTGTGACTGTGCGCACTGGCTGCTGCGCCGTGCGATGCATCTCGGCCGGAACTGGGACCCACGCAAACTTTCGTCTCTTCCCGTCTCCGCATCTTTGCTCGTGGCGTGGACGGTGGGTTGCCAAGCACTAGCCCTGACTAGCGCCTGTCCTTGAGGATGCTTTGCGTTGGTTGGTCTGGAACCTAATGCTCCTTTGGATCGCCGTCTTCTTTTGAAGCAACTCGATGTCAGTGAGTCGTGGGCAATGAGCCTTTTCACGTTATCTCACATCTACGATACGTCAACAACATCACAGCTGCTGCAATGCAGACGGTAGCTGTCATAGCAATGACGAGACCCGTGCCAAAGAAACAGACATACTCTGACATTGTACTCGCTAAATAGTACGGAAATATGTAAATTGTTTATCATTTTTTGACCGCAAAATTCAATATAAAATGGTTCTAAAATCGGAACTAAAGATGCCACAAGCAGCAACACGGAGAGAAATAATCGTTGCCAACCTCGCCCGTCGGTAACGAGCCTCGCTGGTTCATTTGTTTGCTCGTTTGTTTGCTCATATATTGTTCGTCTGGTGACTGATTAGCTTTGTGGATCCTTTTTACGTGTAAGTGACTAGGGTCTTGGCACTGAAGCAGGCGTCGGTTGTTCTTCCCGTGATCTTTGACCTTGTAAGCAATTTACCTTCATTGCAAATCCCTCTATTTGATTTCCTTCTGCGACGTACTCTCCCTCTATTTTGTTGACATAAATTAATTACCAGACAAGACTTGCGTGGCTGTCCGATTGTTGTTGTTGTTGTTTCTGTCCTCCGCCTCCTGCTGCCTTCAGGGTTGCAGTAACGGCGCTGGTGGAACCTGTTTTTCGGCCAGAATTGGCCACCGGTGAGAACCACGACGTCACAGCCGTGCAGCGATCGGCGCTCTGAATGTGTGTGACAAACAAGAAAATCCCCACAAACGACGTCTCTGTTAGGCATAATTGGACAAGCCAGACACAAATCAAGGTTCTGCACAACATGGTCGCTGCAGGGTAGAGCCTTGCAAGGTTGAGTATTGCTCGCATTCTGATGTCTTCTTGGCGATATAATCGGGGTCACAAGGGACGCATCCGAGAAGGCTTTGCAAATCGGAGGTGTCGGAGACGTGTCCGAAGTGTCCTAAACAGTTCCTAACTCGCTGTGAGGCTGCCTGGCTGGCAGCCTGCCGACCTTTGGGAAGTGCTCGCCACCGACTCGAGCAGGAAGGGGGGATAAGAACCCTACAACTCCCTCCTCCCCTTCCGACTCATAAGAATGAGCCGCGCGGTGGGAACCAAGAAAGAAGAACTGCATCTTACAAATTTCAAGAACAAAATACACCGAAAAGCGACCAAGCTGCATAAACCCTCATCCACCGACAACATGTCACACTACTCTGCAGAGCGCCGTGGCCGCTCTGCACGTCGCTACGATGATCGTTATGATGGTCGCTACGGCGGCCGCTATGATGACCGTTATGACGACCGTTTTGACGACGGCTACCACGACGGCTACCACCATGGCTACGACGCCTGCGACGACTACGGCAACGACTACGGCCACGACCGTCGCGACTTTACAACCGTTGATCGCTACCGCTCCCAGCCGGCACGGCGGAGCAAGAGCTCCCATCGCTCCCACCGCTCATTCTCCGCTTCATCCCCCTCTCCTCCTCCCTCCTCCTCCTCCTCCTCCTCCCGCCGTAGCCCTTCCGTCGGCCGCGAACTCAAACACGTCGTCACATCCGCCCTCACCGCCGGCGCCGTCGAGGCCTTCCGGCTGCGCAACACACCGGGCAAGTGGGCCTCGGGAGCCAAGGGCGGCCGCGTGGCCACGGCAGCCATTGGTGCGGCTGTCGCTGACACTGCCGTCGAGAGCAACAATCCCAGCGGCAAGCATGGGCGGCGGCATGTGGTTGAAGCGGCAATGGCCGGTCTGTTGACGGACCGGCTCGTGAATGGGAAGCGGAAGAAGTGAGAAATGAGACGTGCGAGATGGTCGTTGTAAGGTTGTCAATAACCGCTAGCGGTTCAGGCGATACGACGATAGATTGTCGTGGGATGGAATCAGGGAGAGTTGTATGATATGAGTTTGCAGAGGAGCTCCGCCTCGGCGGTTGGCTACTATGATGATGACACTGCGTTTCTTTGTTATTGGGCTATTTCCTCCTTCTTCATTTCTTTCTCTATCGATGTTTCTGTATTTTAAGACCAACCTGTGTCATGGACTTATTTGTCTCGTTTACCGTTTACACATTGGCCAGCAGCCATCAGCTGATGTATTTATCTCGGTTTGATTTATTTTAGCAATATTTCTTGTCGATTGCCATATTGCTTACACGTTTTATGATCGAATGAGATCATTCTGTGAGTCCAAGAGATAAGGCATTGGTAGAAGACACACCGCCGGTGCTTGACACTTCGTGACGGCTCTGCGTTGATGATCTGAAAAAAGAAATAAAATCGTATCCCACTTAAATTCTCACCTTCACCCCTTAAAAGGCGGGTCGAAGTCTCAACGATGATAGCACCCTTCTGATTACAATTTGACGCGGAGTTGGCGACGAAAATGATTAACCCAATAAGATAGCCCAAGGAAGGCAGCGATCAGCATCAACCTCACTCAAAACACGGACGCTCCGGTGACCCATCATGTCTTTCCGTAACCCTTTTTAGATAGATATCTTAGCAAACCCATCCCTGAGAGGGCAGAAGGATACGATAGATAAGAGACGATGGAATTCAGGGATCGCATGACAGTGGTGAAGATTTTTTGGATAAAAAAAAAGCAAAAACAATGAGGGTCCTCTCGGTACAAGGTCACACTATCATGGATGTTCCACCATAGGCAGGCAGCAGTTCAAGTATCTCATGTCCATTGTGGAACGGACTTGACGAAAAGGCCTAGTATATCAAAAAAGACAAAAAAGAAAAGAATCTCACAAGAGAGGGAAGGCCACTGCGTGTGATCGTTGCAAAAAGTGGCCTACTTTCCTTGTGGCATGTAGTCAGGGGAGACCATCCAGGGCCTTATAAAGCTGTAAAGATAAATAGTCAAAACCAAAAGTGTACGTACGAGTTTCTCGTAAGAGGACTGTTGTGACGGTGCTCCTGTATATCGTGGAATCGAAATAGAATGCTCAGTTAGGATCACCGGAAGTTCAGTTCACACAGATTCTTCATCGCGCCCCATTATTTTGTTCTTTTCCTTCCTTCACATCGTCCACAGAAACCCGTCGGGGTTACATTTTGATATTTTTGGCCATGATTCGACGTCCTTCGTCTCCTTTACGACAGACAAACGGACTCCCACAGCATGACTCGGTAAAGCTTAACGCTTCAGCGCTCTCACAGTCGAGATAATATATTCCTGTTAGTCATTCGCCCGGCCATGCTGTGTGAGACGAGGCAATACTGTATTCTATTCACCTATTTTGAGTCGGTATTCACACAGTCTTCGCAGGCAATGCCGTCCCTTTGCTTCTGGACGTGGGAAGTATCCCTGACTGTTCTTTAGCTGTGGCACGTTCTGTAGGAATCTGTTTCCAGATCGGATTTTTTGGCTCCCGAGTGCCAAGTAGATAACGTCATTGCAGTCATTGCAAAGGTAAAAAGAACACACGACGGAACTGAGGATAATTTTTAGTTCATAAAAATATGCCTTGAAATATTACCCGAGCTCTTCACTCGTTGTTCTGATGGCAATAAAATCAAAGACATCAAGACGAAGTCTCGTTAATTTGCAGAAATCATACCCTATTTTAGAGATGCCTTTGTGCAATATTTTCTTTTCTCTTTTTGACATGCCCCCTCCTCTTGATAAGACCCGTGGAGGCTCATGCACAGGCAATAATATAAAAAGAATAAGAAGAGAGACAGAGAGAGAACAAAATAAGAAGAGAAAGGCATCAAATTTCTTACACAAGAGCCGCCACGGGGAACAGCACGTGACCCCACTTCTTTCTATTATTAGTGCAGTGCACTACAAGTCGTTTGCCTCGTTTTTGAGAATTGAATCGTATCGAGAGAGAATCGCCGGACTGCACACTATCCCAAAGAAATAAAGCGGTAACAGAAGATGGGAGAAGGCTGCTAATTCAACTTGAAAAAGAAATTCGCAGGAACAAAATTGAACGAAGAGCTCCAGTTGTTCCATCGCTGCAAGATGAGTCGAGGGCCTGAACGAGGACCCTGCATTTTGCCGGAATTCTTTTCGTCTTCCTACTTTCTTTTATTTCTAATTTTAATTTAATTTTTTTGTCGCTCCGTGATCTCTTCTATTCGTCACCTTAACCCTGTGACAGTTCCATGTTGCTTCGTTCCTCGGTCAAAATGGACTCTTCCTTGAAATTTGCTACAGCGCAAATGTAAACAGACACTTTGCCCGGAGGTGCCCCTAAATCAACTACTGCCGAGATGGGATCGGTTATAGGGATTATTAGGCGGCGACCCGGGAGCGACAGGGCGCACAGAGACGAAAGAGACGCTGCAGCTTTGACATCCACAGTGAAATCACGAACTGAAATGTGTAAAGAGAGGGAAGCCAGAGGCCGTCGGGTGGTCGCCACTGGAGATGATAGGGCAGGCGGTAGAGAAATGCGGTGACGTCTTTACCCTATCCCCTCTGTCATGACCCTGGGGGGATTGTTCCGGTACTTTTCGTGTCCCTCGGTTCTCGTAATCCATAGGCGGCCAAGGCTGTGCTGGGAGCGACTTTAAATGATGCCCATCAATCCCGTCAAACCGGGGGGCAACTGATAAGAGTATTGCGAATTGCCAACAGTAAAAGACTGGACACAGACCAGACGACAAAGCTACCAAAGAAAAAACGGGCCTGAGGATGTGCAATGACAATGTGTAAAGCAGCCTTACCATTGGCGCGATAAAGACCAGAGTCGCGGCCAGATCTGTAGGTGGCCATTGGTTGGTTGATCTATCTATGGGGGGTGTCGTTAGTTGGCTGAGAGACGTGAGAGAGAAGGCCAGGCTGGAACTAAGGCGGACGCATCGAAGCTTGTTTTAGAAAAAAGAACGTGAAAGAGAAATCCCAAAGCGGACAAGGCCCAGAAGGCAAGGACCAGAGAGGGTCAAGGTCTTCGAGGCTGGCGCCGGGCAGGTGCGAAAGGCTCTCAGCACAGTGGACGACCCTCTAAAGAGTGTGATTTCATTGGCCAATGGCTCTTCGTATCCAGGTCCCTGGCTCACTCTTGTCTTTTCCCTAAAGGCTGGGCATTTTGGTGGTGGACAGTAAGAAATGGACAGTGATGGGCCCTGGGCTCGTTTTATCGCGTGGCCAGGACTGGTTGTGAGGCAGGTGCGTTGCTAACGGTTTGCTGCTGCTGTACATAACCATTAAGTAACAGAATCCCTAATTAGGCTTGGGGCCCTAGATGTCGGGTCCCACCTGGCCCGCTTTGACAGGGCAATTGGCGAGGCAGGCACGCTTTCAAGTGTTTGCACACGAAGAGGCCCAGAAAAAAGACGGGACAAGACCGCACCACGGCACTGGGCGACGAAACTGACGAAAAGGCACGCGAGGAAAGGAACCGCCGACAGACAATGACAAGAAAGAAGAACAAACAGACAAGGCAAGAGCACAGGCGACATCGTGCAGGGGGAAGGGGAAAGTGGAGAGTTGGAGCCTACAAACAGTCACGTGCAATCTCCGCACGATCACAAGCAATGGACATGGGATACAAATGCAACAAAAGAGGAAAGAAAGATGAGAGGATCTGTGTCAAGAAGAGACGCACATATTGCGCGTCAATAATGGAAATTGTGCGTGAGGTTTAGGTATTGCCCAGTATATTTGTTGTCAGACGAATTTTTTACAAGCTTTCTCGTAGCCTTCTCTCTTTACTATGCAGCTTTGAAGGAAAAAATGGCAAATCCTCCTTTACTGGCACAAATGAGCTTAGGGACCACACCATCTGTCACTGCCGGATTGTTCCCTACCCGCTCTTTCCGCAATCGGCCGCCTGTGAGGTCTTTTCCCTATTACTGAACATAAACGACATAGCCTTCCCATTGACCTAACTGGCTCGCAAGACTGAGAAGGCAAGGGGGAGTCGCTAGGCGCGGTCGGGCACCTGGGGCGTGGGAAGTGTCTATCAGAGTTGGCAAATGCTCTTGTGCTTTGCTCGTGGATTTATTACTCGGTAGATTTACGGAGTATGTGTGAGTTACGTCGTATTCTCTGTTCTTTTCAAAGTTTGTTGCATCCAGTACAACACGACAAATTAAAGACTGGCTTTTCAAACGGAGCACAGGGCGCAGAGAAAGCGGAGAAAGCTCAGGTATTGCATTGGAGCATGCCCATGCAGATTTTTCACCTCAAGGGATGGCAGGCTTACAAGATGCAAGAACAATCATGTGTGCCACCCTTGACATGAGGAGACAGGTCATGCCTCGCGCCAAAAACCTCAAGATTTGACCCCAAAAGCCAAAAAGAGGAGAATCATAGGGCTGGATGGGGCAGATGAGTCGACGAGGCGACGAGGGTAAAACTTTGGAGAATCACACTGCGGCATTTCCACGCCAAACCGTCATGTCCACCGCATCAATATCGTTCTGTTGTAAGTAATGCTCACAGGTTTACTCCGTAAGTCGCCGGCCTGCCTCTTGTCCATCTTGGATTCCCGGGTAAGAAAGACTTTGGTTGCCGCGTGGGGAAAAGGTCAAGTACACCATACGACTAAACGACAGCATGAAGAGTTACGAGCGGGCCTGACAAAAGCATCACAAACAACGCTTCTGATTCGTACAAAACGAAGAGTATATACTGAGTCTTTGATATGATCACTCGATGGGCACATGGAAACCACAAATTATAATGTCTCCCGCTGCCGAACCGGGACCTGGAGAATTTGCCAGCCAAAGAAAGATGGGGGTGCCGAACAACAACACATCTGATGTGGAAAGCCATGCTGCAAACGACATGCATCCCGCATCTAAGAGATGTGTACGGAGTAGGGGGTGCACAGTAATGGGGACAGTGCGACTGTTCAGGTCCCATCGCCATCCCGTCCTTGCAGATGGCCGTGGGTTGTAGGTTTGTGCCTCGCTGATTGTTCGCGCCGGTGGACGTTCACAATTGGCAATTGCTAATTGTCAACTGTCGAGATGTCCGATGTGGGCGGCTTCTCACGAAGAAAGCCTCTCACGTCGTTTCAAGTTGACGCTCGTTGTGTCGAAATAACATCGTTACTTCTCGTTATTTATGCTATTTTCCTTACGCTTTTCTTGTTCGCCCTTACCTTTTTTGGCCGGTTTCCAGAGACAGGGATTCTAGACTCTTTTCATCATTAAATGCGTAAGTATCAAAAAAGGGCGTGGCACTAAAATTTACAGTGGAAACTAGGGGCGTGGATACAAAGATGTATCAGCAGAGTGAAAGGAAAGTCGACGGAAGAAAACGAGCAGAGAAAAAAGATGACTCTGACGTGCACCTTTCAAGTCCTACCAGCTTGCGACGAGCATTGCACCGTCAAAAGCACTTAGAAAACAGAGTCGATTTCAAATGTGTATTATGGGAAGAAATGGACACATTTCAAAGGTTGAGGCCGCATTCGGACTTGCTCTGCTTGTCACTACGTTCTTTCCGAATACGGCTTCATCCGTTTCGTACCTGCCCTCGCATCCTGACAGAAACCAAAAGACATGCCCTCGATTTCGTCGCAGCCGAGCTACGGAGCAGGCGCGGACAGTAGCTCTTTCTTTTCTTTTGGTCTGGCCTGTCGCGCCTTCCTCCCCGTCTTCTGTTCCATATTGCTGCCGTGACCTAGACACAGCCCCTTCTTTGTATGCGTGTGTCCTGTCCAGCCGTCTGGCTTGCGTGGTATACGGGTGGCCTGGGTCTTGCATGCACTCCCTCCCACGCTGCGCATCTATTTCTCATATGATGCTCACATTTGAATTTCACATATCATGGCGTCGCATGGCGATGTGCCCACCCTTGTTTTCATACGTGCACTCGTAGTTTCATAGCAGGACATGTAAAAGGATCAACTTAGAGAAAGACTAAGAGGGAAAGAGCACACCTCCATGTCACTTTAACCACTGCGCACAAGACCCGTCTTTTAGAGAAGGAGCGCCGGTCGTTGCGTACTCAGTAGGCTTGTTTGGGTGCGCTCGTGATTTCCACGCTAGGCCTGGCCGTCGGAGTGGAACGGGGGCGAAAAGTCTTTCGCTTTGCTGCACTTTATCTCTCTTTTACAAGTCTCTTTCTATGCTGCCAGCTCCATATAAGTAAGGCACGGCCGAGCGAGGTAGGAGTAAGACCGGTACGGTGTATTGTATGGCCTTTACGCGGCCGACAAAAGTACTGTACCTCTTTCATACGTTTCTTTTTCGTGCCTCTCTCATTAGTTTAAACAACCACTGGATTTCGTTTTTACCTTTTTCGGTTTCAGACCCATTCCTGCCTCTGACGGCAAACAATTACACACACTATTTCGGGTTCGTCCTCAGATAGCCCCCGGACAGTCCACAGCCTGTCCCCCGTTGAATCCCCTTCCCTTGTTCCCTCTTCGGGCGCACCGCGCTCCTTACGCCTACAAAACTCGTGTGGAGAATTCCGTAGGTTGTCGCAAGATGTCTGTCGCCCACGCGCCTTCCCGTTGTCGGTCGCTTCGCTCTTGCTCTTTTTGTTTCCTAGTATTTTCTCTCAGCCGTTTTGGAGGAAAGGGCAATTCCGTAGTGTGCAAGGTTCAATGTTCCCCCCCTTCCTCCCACCCCGGTCGAGGACTGGCAAGATCCAAGCTTGTGGCCGGTGGCTATTTGCTATTTTGTTTTCTAAGAAACATGTGTAATACGTCCTTCACCCCCCCCCTTCGTTCCTTCCCATCCCTAGTCGTGCCTTCCCTCTTATCACCCATAGTCTTTGGCTGGCTTCCTTTCTAGAGACGATCCTCAAATGGGTCCAGCCCCATCCTGTATTGCTTCCCATATTTCGTACTTTGTACATATAGATGCTGTGTTCCGGAACCTTTTCTTGTTCTTTGTTTCTTGTTCTCCAGACTTCTCTTCTCGACCTCCACCTCCATCTCCATCCCTCAACTTCTGATCTCCGCGTCTTCATCCGCCTGCTCGCGTCCATTTCATCTTTTGCATTCCTTACGACGTGGACACACTTCGACAACCTACGCTCCTTTCTCGTTTTTTCCCTTCTCTCGCCTCATTCTTCACTACTCGCCCAGTCATCATCGCCATCTAGACTGGTTCTTTCTTGTATCTCGACCGTTAATAGATCCGCCAACCATAACCCGTCGTACCAACCAGCAGTGACGATTGTTACACACAGGCAACCAAAAAGGGCGTTTTTACGCCTCTTTTGCCCTCACATACGAACACTCAACCGATACTAGAACCGCAGCCTCTCACACTCTCATCCTCCCCTACAAACCTCATCCGCTATGTCATATTCCTGGACCGGCGCGCCGGCCGTCTTCAATGGCACAGATTCCGGCACCGGCGGTGATTCCGGTACGTGTAAACCGTCTGCATCGGGTGACGATAGCATTTTTTCCTTGTCCTCGAGGTAACTAACAGCCTCAAAGTCAACGAAAACCTCAACCAGTGGTATCAATCTGGTGACCAGGCATTCATTATCGTCGCCTCTTGTATGGTCCTCATCATGGTACCCGGTATCGCCTTCCTCTACTCCGGCCTCGCACGACGAAAGTCGGCTCTCTCTCTGATCTGGGTCTGTATGATGTCGTTTAGTGTTATCGTCTTCCAGTGGTACTTCTGGGGCTATTCGCTCGCCTTCAGCAGTACAGCAACAAACGGTTTCATCGGCGACTTGCACCATTTCGGTCTTCTCAACACCCTCGCTGTCCCTTCGCCCGGCTCGCCTCTCATCCCCGAGCTGCTGTACTCCTTCTATCAGATGCAATTTTGTGCAGTCACTGCGGCCCTCGTCGTTGGCGCCACGGCCGAGCGCGGCCGTGTCATCCCCGCCATGGTGTTCACGTTCTTCTGGGCCACCATCGTCTACTGCCCCATCGCCTGCTGGGTCTGGAATGTCAACGGCTGGGCTTTCAAGTACGGCGTCCTCGACTATGCTGGCGGCGGCCCCGTCGAGATCTGCTCTGGTGTGTCTGCTCTAGCCTATTCGTGGGTGCTCGGCCGCCGCAACGAGAAGATGATGCTCAACTTCCGCCCGCACAACATTTCTCTGATCACGCTCGGCACCATCCTGCTCTGGTTCGGCTGGCTGGGTTTCAACGGCGGCTCTGCCTTTGGCGCCAACTTGCGTGCCACCATGGCCTGCTGGAACTCGTGCCTCACGGCCATGTTTGCAGCCATGACCTGGTGTCTGCTTGATTTCCGTCTGGCCCGTAAATGGTCGCTGGTCGGCTGGTGTTCCGGCACCATTTCGGGCCTCGTTTCCGCCACGCCTGCCTCGGGTTTCATCACGCCCTGGGCCAGCATCATCCTGGGTATTGTCACGGGCATCGCTTGTAACTTTGCCACCAAGGGTATGTTCATATATATATTGGGCCCTTTCCAATCTTTCAGGACACTTTCCTCTAACACCCAACAGTGAAGTTTGTTCTCCGTATCGATGATTCCCTGGATGTGTTCGCGGAGCACGCTGTCGGCGGCATGGTCGGCCTTACGTTCAACGCGTTCTTCGCTGCCGACTACATCATCGGCCTCGACGGTGTCAACAACGGTGTGACCGGCGGCTTCATTAACCACAACTGGCGCCAGCTCTACGTCCAGATCGCCTATCTCCTCGCTGCCACCTTGTACGCTTTCACCGTTTCCGCCCTGCTCGCCAAGGCGATCGACCTCGTGCCTGGCTTGCACCTGCGCGCCAGCGAAGAGGCCGAGCTGCTCGGTATGGACGACGACCAGCACGGCGAGTTTGCGTACGACTATGTCGAAGTCCGTCGCGACTACCTTGCTTGGACCCCCGCTGAGAAGGATCCCAAGGAGGACGGCATCCGCATCATCCCGCAGCACGGCATCGAGGGTCATCAGATGCTCATGAACGGCACCCGCCCGCCATCGTTGGCTGGTGCCTCGACTGCTGACCAGGAGGAGCGTAACTACCTCAACAGCCAGAGCAGCAACGGCAAGGAAAAGAGCCTTAGCGGCAGCAACGGCCAAGGCATCCATCAACAACTGCATGCCATCGCCGACCAAGAGGATGCTGTGCAGTCCGAGAAGGTGGTTCTACCACCCTCGCCACCCTCGCCGACGCAGTAGATTGTCCTGCCTTGTTATTTTCCTATCTCACATTCATCTGCTTTTTCTCTTATTCGCCACCCGTCCTCATTTGGCTTTCAGGTTAAATCCAATATGAACAGGATGGTACCGTACCATCATCAGATAAAAGCCGGTCCTGTCGATTGTCTATTTTTGTTGCATACTGCAGCGTTTCTTCTTGTCTTGTCTTATCAACCATCGCGCAGCCTTGTCGACTTTTTTCATTGTCTTTTCTTCTTAAATCTTTTTGGGGAACATATCTGCTTTTGGGACCTACGAATTTTTTTATTTTTTTTTATTGGATGGCATTTTGTCGAATGGTCAAATACCCACTCGCTAGCATATATACTTGGATTTTCCTTTTTGTCTTTCAGAATATACATTTCTTTACTAAGATCCCGCCTCGGATCGTCTTCTCCCTAACTCCTTATTACTATCCGTATCTAGTTGCTCAGAGTCATAGCCAAGCCAGCTGCGTCAATCTTGTCACCACCCCATTATCAGTGGCCTTTCGGACCGTTCTGCACATAACTTTACGCATGCATCCCATTTCAGTTCGAGCAACCCAAGGTACCTCTGTCCCTGCCTACGAGTAGTCAGGATAATCATAAGATTGCCCACTGTGCAGGTAGGAACCTCTCATGATAGTCTGGACCACGGAGCCCGGCTATCAATCTGACACAGCTCATCTAGTGCCCTCCGTGACTGATGCGCTGTATTTGATTCTTGTTGTGGTCCAGATCCGCCCTCACGACCATCAGCCTTGGCAGCGCCACGGACAACCGAAAATACCACTACAAAATAAGAAAGAAACGCTCCATTGCAGCACGCAGCATGCAGCATGCAGCATACAACAGGGCCACACAAAGTGATACGACAGTGGCAATCACCAACGTATATACGAGATGCAACGCCCAAATCCTCCACTGTCAGCCCCAGTTACAATTTGTCCAGTCAACAAACACGCAACACTTGCCTTATCTCGACAAATCAGAGGGCCCAAGCTTTACTGTCAGCATAGCTCCGAATTGGATACAGCCTTCGGCCCCGGTTCCCAAGCGCAGTTTTCTGATCGGTTCACCCACTACTGAAAGTCGTAGCCTCTTGTCTATGCGATTTACGCTACATAGTGCCGAGTACGACGTAGACGGCATGGACATGTCGTCTCCTTTCGAACTTCGGCTTTAGGCTACCTGCGGGAGGAACTGACAGCAAGGGCGGCATCTTATCTCTGCAGCAAATTGCTAGGATGCGGGCGGCCCACGTCGGGGCACCGGCCGAGCCAGTCGCTGGGCGCTCTCCCGAGTCCCACGGCCCACGGCCCACCGACCTTTTCCTTCTAGGCACTTGCAGGCCATCCAGCCTTATCTCTTCCTCTCAACAACACCTCATCCAAGCACGACTCGTAAAGATACGGACAATCAGCACTTTCACCCCTTTCTTTTTTCTCTCGCTCCTCGATCGAATACTCCGTACTCCGCGTTTTCAGTCACTAATAGCTGCATCGTCCCCAGTTATCGTCGTGCGATCTCGCTCTTGGGTCCTTTCCAATGCACACACCCCTCCTCTTCAAAGATGCTTTGCGCCATTTCTTTTTTTTTTTTTTGTCTTTTCCCGTGATTCCTTTAAACTACTCTCCAGTTTTGCTTTCTCGGCTCCGCCGTGTATCAAGTGAGGGGGAATCCTGCTGTCTTTACCATATCGACCACATCGACCCCTGTCTTTTCTTTCATCTCGCCTACTCCGGTACTTATGTGACAGACCTGTTTCCCGGGTCGGATGATCTACCCGTTTTTTTTTTTCTTTTTTTTTCTACGATCCTGTGAGGCGTCTGAGTTTTCACGCTTCAGCAAATAAAACGAAATGCAAACAACCTCCGATATTCGCTCTTTAATATGAGGTCACATGCTTCGTGGCTTGACATTCTCCGGCCGTATATCCCGCATGGTACCTTCAAAGTTTGAATATCATGTGCTCCGTAGAGGTTACAACTTTTCACACGGCCAACCATATTCCTATCATGGTCACATTGTTGTTAGTTTTCATCGACATCGTATCTAATGATCATTTCAGGCTAACGGCCCGTTGACCTCCTCTTCTGCCAGGCGATCATAAATCATTTAGCACATTCACAGTCATTTAGAGGCCATCCATCTCCCTCTGCAGCTTCTGCAGCCACTGCAGGACCTGCCGAAGGGTGGGCCGGCCATGAGCCGATTTTTCGACTGTTGATCCGTCTGAGTTTCGCTCAGCATGTTCGTCCTCGCCGATGACATGCGCTCTGTTGTTGTTGTTGTTGTTGTTGTTGTCGTCGTCGTCCTTGTTACCATCTCCCTTCACACCGGCAAGTCTTGCATTCCGTTCCTTGACCCACTCTTCGCCTTCGGCCAGCTTGATTTGCCAATAGTCACGCGCCTTCAACTTGAGGCCGTCGCCGACGAGCTCATAGGAAGGCTCACCGTTGCTTTTAGTGGCGGTGGTTGTTCCGCGAGTACGTTTTAAGTAAATCTTGCTATTCTGGCGCATAAATTTGCTCTGTTCCTTGGCTCCGACGTCACCGAAGCACTTGAGGATCATGGACTTGACATCAGGCGGCGTCAACCGGAATGCTGGGAACTCGAGCTCCGGCTCCCGCGGGTACGACATCCACACGGCACCACGATGGGGCGCGCTCATGCCTTCAAAGATGCACCACAGCAGGCGGCCGAGCATGTAGACCATGGAGGCTTCTTGCTCGGACTTCGTCAGGCAGTTGTAGACTACATTGTAACCATATTCTGGATTACTGTATCTGGTGTCCTGCCCGAGGCGGATCAGCGGATGCCGGCCGATTTTGCTGAGCGGTGGTGGATGGACGGGTATCTTCCAACTCCCGGCCGCGTCTGCGACCTTCGCCGCCGCCGCCGCTTCGTAGCAGGAAATCAGCCTCTGCTGAAACTGGAAGCCAACCTCCTCTGGGATGCCGTAGACAGTACCGTCGTCGTTGTCAAAGGCGATTACTCGTATGCTCTCAATGTAATCGACCTCGGGCGCCGAGAAGCTGCACCACACGCCGCGCTGTTCAAAGTCAACGAGGCCGGCGTTACCGGCGGGTGCTTGGGCCGTGAGGACGACATTATCAAGGCGCAGGTCTGGGTAGTAGAAGCCGTGGCCCTGGTACCAGACGTGGCACATGGCCTCGGTAATCTGGCAGGCCCAGCGCAGTTGGTCGGCGTAGGTGAGCTGGCCGTGGATGCGCAGTAGAGGCAGGGCGTCGCGCAGCGAGCCAGCTTCGTAGTAGGGCATGGTGAAGCCAATAACGCCCCTTTTTTTGCCAAAGAGGCATTCTTTGGAGATGACGTGCAGCGGGCGCGTGAGGACACCGTCGTGCGGCGGAATGTCCCGGAGCAGCGCACGCAGCTCCTGGTACATGTATTTGACACCACTGGTGAGCGACTTGAGAATGACAAGCTCGAGCTCGAAAGACCTACCCTCAACCACATCTTCAAACGCGTCCTTGTCCCGGCTGGCTCGCTTGGCGTTGATGCCCTTGTTGCCCTCGCCGCCCTTGCCGTGGTGCTTGGTTTTGCCCCCTGGCGTGACACGACCGCACTCGCCGTCGCCCTCGTCTGTATTATCCGATGCTACAGGCCAGGAGGAGACCTCGACGAGGCTGATGCTGTCGTGCAGCTGACGCACCAGGCGCACATTGAGGATGCTGATCTCCGGTGGCAACGGCCGTTTTGTCTCTGTCTTAATTTCGGTCTCGGTCTCCCACGTCTTCCTCCTGTCCTTGTTTTTGCCAGTACCAACGACACCACCACCATCGTCGCCGCCATCTGACAAGCCCCACATGTTTTTGAGCGCCCTGTAGGACATCAGGTCGCCTTCTAGGGCGTAGTTGAGCGACATGTTGATGCGGACCTTGTGGATGTGGCAGCACAGGTTCTCAATGAGAAACATTGAGCCAAAGGGCCCGTTCTTGTACAGACTCTCCACCGTCTGGGGCTGCAGGGCGCCCTTGGGGTGCACTGTGTGCCACTGAAGGACGCGCAAGATGTACTGGGCAATGCCGAGGCGGCGCACGCGAGGCGCGTCCTTTGTATGGTAGGACGGGCCCATGTCCAGCAGCTCGCGCAACAGGGGCGGGTAAGCCGCCTGCTCCTTAATAAACACATCGAGGTGCATGGGCGGCGGTCCGCCGGGCTCGAGGAAGAGCGGGTAGGCGTAGAACTGCGTACCAAAACCGGCGCTGCCGTCGATGCGCCACAGGGGCCTGGCGAGCGGCGCGAGGCTGTCGATGCGGTTCCGGGGGTTGAGCTGTGAATAGCGCCAGTCGGCGGCGTCTACAACGAGCTCGATGGCGTCTTCTTCGCCAGATGAGGGTGTTTCGGAGCCCTGGCCATAGTCGCCATAGTGACTGCTGAGGTCGCTGTCGCCGGCAGTCTCTTCGCAGAAGGCGGCGGTCGCATGGACGACATCATGGATGGCACCGAAACTGAATTCCATGCTGGGTCAGGAAAGAACAGCGCCTCGTGCGGCGCCTCTGGGGCCGATGCCTAGTCAAGAGAGATAACTTGGTGTTCTCCGATGTTGGGAGCTTTGAGATTTCCGTCAGTTTCAAGAATCGATCCAAATGTGCTTGACAGACGCCGTGGAAGGAGCGCAGTGGATACTGCGATAGCCACCGTCAGCTGGCAGCCTGCCCTTCCTACCTGCGCTTGTGACTCCTTCCCTCCTCGACGGCCCTGCCTGGCCAAGAGTGAAGGCAGAGTGGACTGGGCTCACTTGGAAAGAGCACTGGGGAAGTCGGAACTCAAATTCACCTTCGCAGCTTCCGTTGTGTTTTCCCTCTGGGGTCGCTAACTGTTGCTCAATCTCGTTCAAGTGGGCCCATTGTTTCCCGGGACGGAGGGAAAGAGGACAAAGAACAGCCGAAGGAAGGAACAACCAGTGTGCGTTTTGGTCAATAGATAACGAGCAAACGAGTCGTGTGCGGTTTCGCGATTGCCGCCGAAACAGGAAAGAGCGGGCACAAGACGGGGAGTCGGAAGGAAGGCAGAAGTCAGGGGCTGCCCGGATCGCATTTCATCTCTGACAAAGGTAGTAAAGCCCACCGAACAAAAAGGACGCCAATGTCGTGATCACATTGGGACCACCGCATCCGAGTCTTCGGTTGTTCGTGATTGTATGTTGCCTTGTTTTACGTCCGCAGCAGCTGGCCGGAGGGTGTTCCTCTTTTTACGGGCCAATGTCGACATCTGATTGGTCGACGACGATCGTGAGATCCTCCTCACTTTTCCACGTACGCTTCCCGTCTCCGGCTTTCTTCTTCCACCTGGGAAAACATCACGGCGACCGGCAGCAAGCAAGACCAGCGGCTACCAATCGAAAGTCGAAGATTAACAGGAAAAGTACCGTACCGCAAGGAGGAATGGTGGCACTGCTCTGGCTGGCATCGGGATAACGTTTCGAGACAAGCTCCGGCAACACGTCACGGGACATCATTTTCTCCCCACGGCCATGAGCAGACAATAAAAATCTATATTGTTTTTCTGCACACGGAAGGCAGGTGGACTTTCTGTGTAACCATATTTTGGGACGAGATGAAGCGTTCTAGACCGAATGGGTCACAGCAGGACGTATGGCCTGGACATCCGCACAGCTAACCGAGCTCTCATCACATGTGACAAGATACACCGAGTGTTTTCACGGAAGCTCGATGTTGACGTTGAATTGCTAGACGCTGCCTTGATTCGGGCGTATCTAACGACTCGGGGTACAATTTAATGAGGCAAAAAAGCAAACTGAGCGATGCAAAAATATATAGGAATGCGGAACAGCAGACGTGTATATAAATATGGCAGTACATTGTTCCACTTTGACGCGTATTTAGGGGGCAGGCCCGTCACGCCGGCATCGAGGAAGAAGACAACGGGGTAGACAAGGCGAATGAATGGACAGAATACGAGGGCGGGTGAGAGTGGAAGGGCAGAGGCGCAACACTGCAAAGGGAGCAAGGATGCCAAAGAAGCAAAACAGGAAGCAAAAGCAAACACAAGAGAGAAAGAAACTTTTCCCTTTTGTACTTGGTACTTGCCAATTGACAACCACGCCGAGTGACACCCAAAAACGGGTCGGTGGACCATACGGGCTGCATCCTGGCCGCAGTCCTCCCATTGTGTCATCGTCCATTGCCGGGCCCGTCCTCGCTCCGTGTCTCGGCACATGCTATCGTTGGGTTTTGGATTTTCGGTGCCGAGAAACAAAGAGGCGTAGTGATAGTACAGGCATTACATATGCATCGCACACCAACACCGATGCAGGCATATGCAAATTGGCACAGCGGTATGGAGGTGATGCATACGGTGGGGGAGGAGCAGTGGGAACACGACATGGGGGGGCGGGGAGGGAGGGGGGGGGGGAGGGCGTTGCTGCTTTGTTTGCCACATACAATATCCAATACCCAGCGCCCAAATATGCCCGGCATCGTTTGACGTCGGCTGCAGGAAAGCAGAAACGGCCACCGGTATGCAGGCCCATCCATGACAATGTGCAATTTCCTGCAGTGAGATGCACTGCTGCAGGCCATGGGAGGAGAAATACACGTATTGTGAGCACCAAATCAAAACACAAAAACAAAGATGAAAAAGAAAAAAAAAAAAAAAAAAAAAAAAAAAAGAATAAATGCAAACGGAGACGCAAGAAACAAGACTGCACTTTGACGATCCATAGTAGTGACCTCGCGTCTTGAAAGATAATGTCATGGACCCGTTTCTACAAGGAACAGAACACCATCTTTTCTCTCGGACCCTGGAATACATGCAACTCGCTGTCCCCAAAAGAATAAAAACGACCGTCCTCACGCCACTTGACCGGTGAGACTTGATGCTGGGAATTAGACAACGAGCAGCCACAAAGCGTCTATGCTGATGGAATAGACATACACATCTGCAGAGGACGGCTGAGAGGGGAGCGAGACCGGCCATTCTTCCATATCGAAAAGACACTGAGCCTCAATCCCTTCCAATACGTCGACGCGCATGCACTGTGCAGTGTCCATTGTTCCATTCTTTGAGCACTCGCTGTCTTGTTCGTCGGCCTCCGGGCATATTCTGTAGGTGCTGCCCACGGCAGGTAGTCATTCATGACCAGGAGCCGGTCAACCTGGTTAGACGTGCCTGGCGGGAGACGTGGTGTCTGCTGTTTCGAAAGCAGCATGTACGAAGAACAAATGTTCAGCTTGTGTGCCACACGCATCATGTAAACTGTGCACTGTTTGTACAAAGTCAGAATATGCGTCGTGAAAAAAAAGGTGCATGGTG